>NC_135531.1:217704729-219050729 GCF_045843805.1 Urocitellus parryii
TATACAGTGAGAATTGGAGTTGGACTATCCCACTCCTCGGTCTATACCCAAAGGACTTATAATCAGCATACTATAGTGACTCAGCCACACCAATGTTTATAGCATCTCAATTCACAATAGCTAAACTGTTTAACCAAACTATATGCCCTTCAATAGATGAATGGACAAAGAAACTATGGTATATATACACAATGGAATATTACTCAGCATTAAAAGAGAATAAAATTATGGCATTTACAAGTAAAGGATGGAGTTGGAGAATATCATGCTAAGGGAAAACCAATACCAAAAAACCAAAGGTTACATGTTCTCTCTGATAAGTGGATGCTGATCTATAATGGGAGAACTTTGGGCAAAGAGGAGGGAGGGAAGGTGACGGGAATGGGGGCAGGAAAGACAGTGGAATGAGATGGACATCATTACCCTAGGTACATATATGACTGCACAAATGGTGAAACTCTACATTGTGTACCATCAGAGAAATGAAAAGTTGTGCTCAATTTGTGTACAATGAATCAAAATGAATTTTGCTGTCATATATTAACTAATTAGATCAAATTTTTAAAAATTAAGAAGAAAAAAAGAGTTGGAATTCAAATCCCATAAGGTTGATTTAATTGCCCACAGTCTTAACCCTTTATAAAAAAAATTTTTTTAGTTGTTGATGGACACAATATCTTTATTTTTATTTATTTATTTTTTATGTGGTGCTGAGGATTGAACCAGTGTCTCACACATGCTAGGCAAGTGCTCTACCATTGAGCCACAACCCCAGCCTCAACCATTTAGATAGTCAGAGATGAGAAAGAGAAATTGTGAGACCATAGGAAGAATACGGGCTTACAAGTTTCAACAGACATATCCTCAAAGTATGCCGCTGTTGCCACTAGGTATGTGACATGGAACCAATCACAAGCCTTCTCATCTTCAAACAGGGTTAATTTGGGTGATTTCATAGGTAGCTAAGTACCAAAGTACAGGAGAATTAAATGAAATCATATCTACAGACACTTAGCAGAAAAGTCTTAGTTCTTCTATAATTGTCTTCAATTAATTATTATTAACATGTCAGATCAGCATTAAGACTGACCTATGTGAAAACTGCTTTTAAGATTCATCAAATGAATCTAAGTATCTGTTCCCATAGCAGATGTTGAGATTAAGATGTAAATTTGTCATTAAACACTCACTATCAAGTGATACCATTAGAGCATCCCTTCAGGTTGGCTCCAAGTTAATGATAACATGTTTTCCTTACTTTGGAGAGTAGCACAGATGCAGTCAGTGGTAAGTAACTGAATATATGCTGCATGAATGAATGAAGATTTAGAGAGTTCAGTCTATCATCTAAGGCTTAAAGTCAGTTTTTTTGAGACACAAGTTGAATAGTTTTCAGTATGTTTAGCACTTCATTTTTTTCAATATTAAAAGATAACAAATGTTGGTAATTTCACAGACCAATCATCCCATGCCCCACCACCCTTTGGAACTTTCTGTTTATGTTATTAAACTAAGGATTAATACAGTTTAAATTCTTTCTACCTCATTCATTTGATGGTATCTCCATGGAAGAGAAATATATGCCAATCTCACTTTGAAAAGGAGTATAAGAAATGATAATAATAAAAATGTGTAAAATCTGTAAATTATTACAATTTAGTATTGGCAATCAAAATATATTTTAGATCAACTAGAATGTAAATTATCCAAAAATTACCATGGGAGACTCTTTGCTGTGTTTTTACCAAGTATTTGGCCCAGGTGTAAGTAACAACACAGAATAGAAGTTGGCTATTTCTAGTGGCATTTCTGATGATTTAAGTAACTTTTTCTTTTCTCATACAATTCTAAACTCTACACAATGTAAATGCATTCACTTTGTAGTTAGGAAAACAACAACAACAACAAAAAAGAAAATAAATAGGTCCAATGAATAAATTCTGATTTTTTAAAAATAAAAAAAGGTTATTGAGATTCAACATCTGCATTTAAAGATACAAACCCACAACATTAAAATGCAAGATAAAAAATAGCATTGCGAAAATGCCCAAATTTAA
This sequence comes from Urocitellus parryii, assembly GCF_045843805.1. Lineage (NCBI taxonomy): Eukaryota > Metazoa > Chordata > Mammalia > Rodentia > Sciuridae > Urocitellus > Urocitellus parryii. The sequence goes on from NC_135531.1 coordinate 217,706,787, forward strand.
AAAAAAAAATTAAATTCAAATGTCAATTAATGAAGGTTAAGAAGTGGAAGCAAAGAGATAATGTCTGAATATATTTACTTTTATACTTATCTTCTTTGATTATTCATTTCTGTTCACTGGTATAAAGTTCAGAATTGCTCTAAAATTATCTTATAATGTTAAATGTGATAGTTTTACTAATCCTGTTTCATAGAATAAACTGATATTTTAAATGAACGAGCATTTTTCACCTTTTATAGTCATTTTCCAAATTTGTTTTGTCCATTTTTATAGGAAAATAAATTTTACCTTTTCATCCTCATATTTTATTGATTAATTAAATAATTAACTTTTTGCTGTCATTGAAATTCAAAATGATAAATGTTTAACTTATGTTCATAACAGCTAATATATTTTTAGTTTCTTTTTCTAAAATGCATTTTTGGATATATTATACAAAGTATATAAATTAAAAAGTTCATATTCCTCAAATTCAGACTTTTCTCTACTTCATTTCCAATAAGTTCCTGTTGCTCTAACTCTGCCAACATAGCATCTCTGATTTCTCTGTTTCTATAACCCCACCCCAAAATGCTCTGTATAGCTCTCTCTCTCTCTTTACTTTCAACTTCTTTCCACGTGTTAGAATTTACTCTGTGTAAAAATCATCCCAGAGGTGATTGTCATGAGTCCTTCAGTCAATTCAAAGGTTTCTCTAAGGGTGGTCTGTCCCTCTCCATCCAAATAATATTGTTTCTGTCGTCTACTCAGGACTCCATGTCTTCCCCAGCTGCCCTACACTATTTTGCAAATCTCCTATTCATTCATTTGTTCATTGATTCGTCCTTTTCAATAAATATTTATTAGATGATAGCATCTTTCGTGCCTTTTAAGCACTGTGCTTTCAAGCAGTTTACAATCTCATAGGGAACAGAATTCCATTATGGAATGGCAAGGGCAATGAAGGGTTAGGTCTGGATGCCTATTATATATGAAGGACATCTCTCAACCTCCAATAAGGAAAGGGAATTTCGAGAATGTGTTATCTGTAACTTAAAGGGCTGGGTAACATTAGCAAAGAGCATGTGTAACAAGCCATGAGAGAAGCATGGTAGGGTAGGTTCCTGCAGTAAAGTTGTGTTCCATGATATGGGTGAAGCATAAAACACTGGATGGAGAAGGGGAAAGAGAAGAGGGAGGAATATAATGTGAAAAATCAGGTTTATGAGAGAGTCAGAAGCAAGATAATGAGGGCTTTATAAAATACATTAAGATATTTGGACAGTATACTATGAGTAATGGGAGCCAGCACTGATCTTATAGCAGGTAAGATTTGTATGCAATTAAAAAAAAATTGGGGGCATTTTGACTGTCTGGATTGAAGAGGAAGTAGAAGCAGGAAAACCTGTTCCAAGGCAGTTGCCTGAGTTCAGTTGGGTGATGAAGGACAGACAAACTAGCAAGCAGTTCAATTTAGGAAATATTTGCATCCCAGATTAGAAAAGTTGAGTAGATAGTAGCACACTTTTTTTCAAGTAGGTATTTCAGGAGGACAAGTTGCTGGATAGTCATGGAGCAGATGAGGTCAGTACTAGAATTATCTAGTTGGAGGTGTCTATGAGAACTCCAAGTAGATCTAAAGTCTAGGGCACAGGACAGGGTGTATTGATGAGTACAGGCTGTGGATTATCAGAGTATTGGTGATAATTTTGGTGGGTGTGGTTAGTGGGCTGGGGAGATGTCACAAAAGGAGCTCAACTATAAATCCCTGATTTTATATATATATATATATATATATATATATATATATATATATATATATAATTCAAACTGAAGGAGAAGCCAAAGGGGGGAGAATTTGTGTTCCTAGGCATTACCTACTTGCTCAGAGATTAGATATAAAAATCACAAGACACAAGACAAAAGACAAAAGATACTACAGGGGTGGGATCTGTTTGTCCCAATTGTTCCTAAATGGAATTTTTCTCCAGATATTTTGTTAGAACGCTATAGTAAGGCTTGTACTCATGTTTTGTATAATTTGTTTTATGTTTTATTTACATACCATCTAATTTCAGAAAATATTTTAAGTAGGCCATCAAAACTGAGGAATATGGAATAAAATTAGGCAAATATCACTTACAGTAAATCAAGAGCCATATTTAGGAAAGGTATCCAAAGTGAGGATTTTCTAATGGCAGATATTTGAAAATCATATATGTATATTTAGCTTAAATTTGATTATAATTGTTTCTGAAAATCTTAACATTTACTCATCTTTAATGAAAATACTTACTTTATTTTTTCTAATTATAAAATAATATTCTTTCATTTGGCAAAATAATGTATGAACCTTTTTAAAAATTTGAAAACAATTATATTAGATTTTCATTACTATAGCAAAATACCTAAGGTTATTAAGTAATAAAGTGAAAAGGTTTATTTTGACTCATGGTTCTGAAAGTTCTACTCCAGGATCAAATGGCCCCATAGCTTTGAGTCTCTGATGAGGCAGCACATCATGGCTGGAGTGCATGGATGAGCAAAACTACTTATATGACCCAGGGAGCTCATGAGGGAAGGGAAAGAAGCCAGGGTTCCCAGTGACCTAAGGATCTTTCACTAGGTTCCATCTCAAAAAGTTTCTACCACCTCACAATAACCCATCCTAGGGACAAAAATTTAACACATGGGCCTTTGGGAAAAATTCAACATCTAAACAATAGCAACAAGTTTAAAGAAAAAAAATAAATAAATAAAATCTACCCATAAATCAGTGATCATATAAATTGCACATGGTCAGGATTTTTTATTAATTGTTATTTTTATTGAATACCTAAGATCTAGAATTGTGCTGACATTTAATGAACATTTAATTAAGATAAACTGTGGTCCCATGTTTTATAATACTTGTTTAATAAATCACATATTAAAAAATAGAACTCACTTTGCAATTCTTTCCATCCACATAAACATCTGTGGACTACCTCTGTATCCTCTAAGCACTTTGCTGGTCTGCTGAGAGCCTTAGCCAAGTAGGAATGACGCACGGAATTTTGGTAAAGGTGACCCTGCTCGGGGGATTAGGGTGGCTCCAGGTTTAGGGTGGATCCTGCTGGGAATAGGAAGGCTCCAGGTTTAGGGTGGATCCTGCTAGGATTAGGGCATGCAGTTTCACAACCCAGCAACTGCCAATAGGAGAGCTTCCTTATCCCCAGCATATAAATACCTCTGTGTGAACAATAAAAATTTGCAGCTTGATCAGATCTCCTGTCTTGCTGTCATCCCTGTTTCTTGTCCCTTCATTCCTCCCCGCCTAGGTTCGCAGCCCTCACTGATGTCCTGCTGGTTGGGACACTGGTCATTAGCATTAGTGAGGAATAAGATATTATTATTTTTTCTTTAAAAAAACCCAAAGACTTGTTGGCTTCTACCTAGCCTGTCATGATTTATTTTCACTTTCCCTTCTCTAGTCCACTATAGTTTTCATTTACCCCACACATATTTACTGACCTCTATGATATGCAGAAAAAAAATGCATTACATGTCAAATAGTAATAAATGCTCTGAAGAAATAGAAGTACATGGCAAGAGGATAGAAAATACGAACTGAGGGAGGGACACTGATTTCAAAGAAGTGCATCAGAGGAGGACTCTTAAAAGGAGCCATTTGAGGAAGGCCTAAATAAAGTGCAGGAATGAACCAGAGTAAAATCAGCAGGTGGCCAGTGGGCCTTTGGTCCATGAGTTAGGAATAAAAGTTGCACTTGTAGATGTAACTGAAAAAATCAAACACATAGGGACTTCAGGACCCAATAATTGCTTGTAATACATTGTGTGTGGGATGGAAAGCAATTGAAGGCTCTGAACAAAGAAGTGACAAGATTCAACTTGTGTTTCAAGAGCACCACTCTGTCTACTTATGTTGAAAACAGAATCTAGGAAGTCAAGAGTAGAAACAGGGAGGCTGGTTAGAAGCTACTAAGTAATCCAGGAAAGAAATCAAATGATTTGGACCAAGGGAACAATGATGAAGGTATGGAAAAGAGGTTGGTTCAGTCTATATTTTGAAAGTAAGCTGGAAAGAATTCTTCACTAAATTCAATATGAGACACAGGAAAAACAGGGTTGTGAAAGGATTTTTTATTGGGGTAACTGAAGAATGAAATTATACTTTACTTAAGTAGGGATCATTAGAAGAGCAGCAGAAGAGAGGATAGGGAAAAACAAAGTTTGATTTAGGACATGTTGATTTTGAAAGGTCCATGGGACATACAGTCCATTAGATAAGTGAGCCATTGAATCTTCACATATGCAATGCCAAGTGTAAGTGTAAACTAGGGTTATAAATCGTAGGGAGCCTTCTACTAGATTGTATTACAGTCATGGAAATGATAACATTGCCTAACAATTGAGAGAGAAGAGTCCAGTTCTGATAAATGAGCCCATAGTCTCTGAATATGTTCAAATCTGGAAGATCAGATTGATTCTGCAAAAGTGGAGAATTGCCCAATGAGGTAGGCTGTGCCAAAAAAGAATGACAGAGAACAATGTGGAAAAAGACACTTATGCACAGGAAATGATCAATGATAATACTAATCTATGATTGAGGTGATGTAGAATTTGGAAGAGGTTTTGATAGTGATATTAAAAAGAAAGGCTGACTGGAAGAAAAACTGGAGATATTGGTTATTCTTTTGAGGAGTTCAATTTTAAAAAGGAATAGAGAAATGGAATACTGTAATAGCCTTCTAATTAGTTTCCCTGATTCTGTTCTTGCCACTTGGTTAGTTAGGTAATATGAGCTGCTGTAACAGACTAATCCAAAATCTCAGTGGCTTAATTTATTTGTTGCTCATTTAGTGTCTAAATTAGTTAGTCCTAATTGGTGAGAAACTCTTCTCTTACTAGAGATTTAAGAATTCTTACAAAGCTGTAAACATTCCTGTTTCGGCACCCACCTAGGAAGGTAAATATCATGGCAAATAACACATGGGAGGTTTTGTGGGGCAGACTGCATCACTATTGTTCACATTTCACTGAGTGAAAATTAGCAACAAAAACATTCCTAAATATAAAGAAGCTGGGACATGCAAGCTAATTGTGTGTTGAGGAAGATGGTAAAACAGGTCTGGTGTTCCCTTAGCACAGCGATCTGTGCCACACCCACTGGCACCTGCCACACTGTTCAGTCTACGTGGATGCTGTTTGTTGATGGACAAGATCGAGTAGAAAAAAGAACATTAATGACTTCAGTGTAACAGACACCAGAGTAAAATCCTTGAGAGATCAGGAAGGTCTGAGATGCAGCTATGAAGTGGAGAGATTTTTCTCGCGATTCATAGGAGCCTGAATAATTCATTCTTTGTTTTAGTAAGAACTGCAGAGAAAAAGGTTAGCAAATTTGGAGGTGAGGGTATAGAAAAGTTAAAGAGAAGAACTCAGTTCCTTGTATAAGAAGTCATTTGAACAAGTCATTAAATATTTCTATCTTAAATATTTTCTGGATCAGGATGAAAAGCAGGAGGTTGGTTAAGGTTTTATGTTTTTAAATTGTGCTAGTAAGTCAGGAGTGTGTGTACACACACACACACACACACACACATACACACAGTAAATGAAGTTAAATGGTTCATGTCACAATTTTGGGCGGGTCCTGGGGATTTAACCCAGGGGCACTTTACCACTTAGCTATAGCCCCCAGAACTTTATTTATTTATTTAATTATTATTTATTTATTTATTTATTTATTTATTTATTTTGGAGACAGGGTCTTGCTAAGTTGCTGAGGCTGGCTTTGAACTTGAGATCCTTCTGCTTCAGCCTCCCAAGCCTCTGGGATTAAAGATATACACCACTATGCCCACTAAAATTTGTCATTCTTAAATCAGAGTACAAATAATTCACAAAAACAGTGATAAATGATACTCTCTCTTTTAGGCCATCATCGTTATCACTTAGCAAATGAATACTAAACCCAATGCTAAGTGGTATGCTCATGGCATAAAAAAGTATCTCCTCCTTTTATCCCATTCAATTATTTATTCTTTTATTATCTAAAAACTAATCTCATTTTTAAAGTGATCATGAAATGTTAACCTAAAAATAACCCTTCAGCATATGGATAAAGATTGTCCATGGAGATTATAAATATCAAACAACAAAATATGAGGAAAACAATTTAATTGCCATTATATTTTCAAAGAAAAAAAGCCATATAAATAGCCAATAGGTATAGGAAAAAATCCTCCACATCACTAATAATCAGGGAAGTGAAAATTGAAACCATACTTTCTAATATAGCTATTATCAAAAAGAAGAAAGATATGCGGAGAAATGGGAACCATTGTGCATTGTTGGTGGTGATGTAAATCAATACAGCCATTATGAAAAATAGTGCTGAGTTTCCTCCAAAAAACTGAAAAATAGATATACCATATGATCTTGCAATCCAAATGCTTATTATATATCTAAAAGAAGAAAATCAGTTTGTCAAAGACTGATCTCCTCTCTTGCAACATTGTTCAGAGTAGCCAGGATATGGAAACAACCTGTGTACTGAGAAATGAATGGATAAAATGGTTACACACACACACACACACACACACACACACTCTCTCACACACACACACACACACACACACACTCACATACACACACAGAATATTATTCCATCTTAAACAGGAAGGAAATCTTACATTTGTACAACAGGAACGAACCTGGAGGACATTATCCTAAGTGAAACTGGTACAGAATGGCTATGATTTCACATGTGAGTAATCTAGAAGTCAAACTCATAACAGCAGAAGTAATGATGATCTTCGGGGGCTGGTGGGGGTAGGGCAATGGAGGAGTGAAATGGAAAAAATGTTGGTCTTTCCAAGGGTACAAAATTTCATTTGGAATGGATAGTATTGGAGATCTAGTTACATCATGATTATTATAATTAATAATTTATATTTAGGAATTATTAAAGAGTAGATCTTAAATATTCTCACCATATACACACACAAACACACACACAGAGAATTATATGAAGGGGAGGTGATGGCTTGTGTAAATTAACTTGATTGTGGTAATTCCTTTTCAACATATACATTTATCAAAACATTGCATTATGTATTATATTGTAAATTATATTGTATTGTAAAAGTATATCATCTTTTTGTCAATTTTACCTCAATAAAGCTGGAAAAATTACCAAACAAAACCAAAAAACTTGATGACCTCCTCTACCCCTCTATCTACACCCGATATTCCAAAAAATTAGAATGCTTCGAGAAAGGCGGAGCTAGGAGGAGGAGTGTGGAACTATTTTAACAGCATTTCCAGGATTTTTCAGTGACTCATAGTTCTAAGCATTCATGTGAATTCCCAACTTGCATTTTAAACTTTCCAATCATTTAAAAAGAGAATGCCTTCCAACTTTTCATGATAATGAGATCAAAACTTCCTCACAGAAAGCTTTAAAATAGTGTTAGTTTTTACATTCCTTTTACCCCACCCAAGCATACTAATATATTCCATCTCACAGTGAGAATTGCTTCTTGAATTTCAGAGAGGAAAAGCAGTGAATCTTAGATGTAGGATGAGGAATAGCAATTGCACCAAAGGGTAAACTGGAATTTTTGTCCATCTTTAGAAAGTGACGGAGTGATTCATGTAATTATTACCACTTTTCTTAGTTGCCTTGGTCCAAATTTTCTCCCTAGTATGTGTTATCAGTTAGTTTTTCTGTGTTAATAAGCACCCCTTTGATTTCAATGGTCTAAACATCAAAACTTTATTTCCATTTACATGATATGTATGTGTGTGTCTCTTCATGTGGAGACCCAAGTTGAAAGAACAGTACATGAACCAGTATATCTCAAACCAAAAGTGCTGAGAAGAAGCTCAGAAGCATAGGGCTGGGGACATAGCTCAGTTGGTAGAGTGCTTGCCTCACATGCACAAGGCCCTGGGTTCAATCCCCAGCACACCTCACACACACACACACACACACACACACACACACACACACCCTCAAAGGCACATAAATCCAAAATTAAAACATAAGTTAACCTCTAAAATGATTGGTTATCACAGAGGGGGTCTTCAGGCAGTAGGTAATCAGTTAAAGGTAATAATTTTATACCATGTTTGGGAGGTGTTTCATTTATGATTATAAGAGAAATATATATATATATATATAAAACAAAGCTAAATTTTGCTAAGTTAAAGTTTGGCCTAACTGGTTTTGTCTTCTCAGGGGATTCTCAAGTCTAGTCTCCATTTTATTTTATTTTATTTTAGCATTTCTAAATTGAAGCACATAATTCTTCTTAAATATTCTGCTCAAATACAACATTTGGAAGGCCAACTCATATTCCATTGCTCAAAAGATGTCATAGTGCCAAGCCCAAAATTAGAAAGCCAGGAATTAATACTTTTCCCACAGGATGCACTGAAAGTTTTATAGAGGAGGAAGGAATGAATAATATCAAATTATAATCCAACAAACCACAGTATTATAGAAGGTGTAAAGCTTATTTTTCAAGCCAGTTGTGTAAGAAATATAACACTTCACCTTATATGATAAAATTTGATGTGAATCAAATCACTGAGCTGAGGGAGCTTTATCAGTTTTTATCTGGTTCTTCCTTTCATATTTCACTCTAGATTTTGTTGTAGTTCCTAATCTTACACTGTGTTAAAGTGTCTGGGGGAGTATGGACTTCCTTCGTTAGCTCATACAGGATATTGCTGAGACAGATTTTCAGCACTCCTTTAGGTCTTTCAGTTCTCTCTACCTTTTATATCAAAGGTACACATGAATCTTTTGCAAATTTGTCTTTTGTGAATTTGCTTGCCTAAGCATATCACAACACCACGTCTTCCTCTTATGTCTTCTTGTTTTCAACCAAGAAACAATGTGCAAGCTATTTGTGTTCCTCTGAAACTTTCAGATCCTGAAAAGCCCTAGTATCTCTGGTCTACAATGAAATGCAGTTAATCTCTGCGTTAGGATCCACAGGCTTCTTGTTGTCTTAATTTGACTTGCCCCAGGATCAGATCCTGCAACAAAAGACATGACCTCAAGGAGTTTATGTGAGATGTGTTGAAAATACCAGGAGATATATGGGGAAAATAGTACAGGAAAGAGAAGGCCGTTTAGGGTGAGCCATTAATCAGGGGAAATGTGGAGCATCATCTTACATATGAATGCTGACAAAGAATGGTCCACCTGCGGGAGAGGGAACTGGGGAATTCCTGGACCACTCTTGATAGTTCTGCTATATGTTTGCATGAGAAAGAAAAATATATCTTTAAGCCAACAACTCTCACAGTCTCCTTGGTCAGGACCGGTTCCTTTACCCTTCCAGACTTCTTTTCAATGGAGCAGTGAGACTTTCCGCAGTTCAGGGGGGAAAATCCTTCAGGTGCAGACATGCAGGTATTGGCAGTTACTTGTCAACTGAAGTTCATCAAAAGGAGGAAGAGTGAAGGCATGAGAAATACTTGTGCAATAGCTAGAACACCTCCACTACAACACAGGGAAATCCCTAGGAAGCAGAGATAGCATTTTTTACTGTATGTCTTTGGCTAAAACATTTGCCTACATTCTCTTCTAGTTCAGGCCTGAGGCTTTTACAAGTAAAATAAGGAGGATCAGATGACTAATTTGTTTAATAGCTCAGTTGCTATTTAGTGCATGCTACCCACTGATCTCAAGGAAATACATATAGGGTGACCTGTCTGAGGAAGGAAAGGCAAGGCAAACAAAACAAAAATGGAAAGAAAAACAGGTTACTATCTCAAAGTTCTATATTATTGCAATCTTGCTATCTTACTGAGGTATAATGTGGAGGGTTATGTAACTTGTCCTCTAGTATATAAATCACAACCCAATTTCTCAGTGGATTAACACAGTATGAGGTTATTTTTTGCTCATGACACGATGAAATGTGGGCCTGCTGGGAGCTGTGGGTGGTGGTGATGGTGTACCAGGTAGAGACTGAGGTCAGGTTCTTCTTGGGGTGCTACCTCTTCCAGGTTCTCACAGTATTTCTACTATTTTTTTTAAGGTGGGAAAAAATCTGGGAGATTATGTATGGGAGGGGTAGATCAACAATTTGAGTTGGAGTTCACTTCCACCTACATTCTGTTGCTCAAAATTCAGTTATATAGCTGACTAGGAAGTCCGGTATTTATGAATAGGAGAAGAAGAAGCAAAACAACTACTACAGTGTAGACTAGGTGAAGATCAAAATGCAGAACTAGGAATTTGAAGTCATTAGTTTTAATTGCATATAATATTAATATGACTACTCAGCTAGTTATAGTAATTGATCTCTAAAGTAGGAACAACAATATCTGTCTCACTTATTTAGACTCATGTATTATCAGAACCAAAAAGGACATCAGAAAGTTTGGGCCCCAGCATATTCCTAAGACCATATGAATGAACTGCTTGAGCAATACCAGGACCTATTGACTAAGAATCATTGATATAACAAGAGTGATGAAATCTTCCTTTTATAATAATCTCAGTTTTTTCCCCTGTATACAAGAGTTTAAATTTCACTGATATAAAACTTTTCATGGTACAGTTAAGGAAATAAGAACCCAGAGTAATGTAGGAAAACTCATTGTATAGTTAGTACTGAATTAAGGCTGAAATTCCTATGTCATGGGTCCCTGTCTGATGTGTTTTATTTGTTGTCTTCTTTTTTTTAATAAACTATTCTGTCCAATGTCAATTTCCTTGTTTAACATCTTTTAGTGGTTTTATGCTGTTTGGATGGAGGCCATCTTGACCTTGAGTTAGTGATCATAAAACTAGAGATTATTTCGTGGAATTTTAAACTGCTATTAAGGTTGCTAAAAATAATTTTTATAAATAACCAGCTATGAAATTACTAAAAACTACACCAATTTTTCAACATTCTGTTTAGATATTTGCTATGACTCCTATAAAGGAAATGAATAATGAAAATTGAATATTTTTGAAAGAAATAAATCAAATTAAAATTCTGATAGCTTATAGCAAATATATACTATTTGTTTCACTTAAATGGAAAATATCTTAAATAATATGCTATTAATCTTTTTAAAATTTTTTTATTTATATATAACAGCAAAATGCATTATAATTCTTATTACATATATAGAGCTCAATTTTTCATATCTCTGGTTGCATACATAGTATACTCACACCAAATTGTGTCTTCATACATCTACTTTGGGTAATAATGATCATCACTATTAATCTTTCTGAAATAATTAAATAGCTTTCAAATTAAGAAAAAAGATTAACTTGTTTCACTAGATATTAAATTCCATTAAACACCATAGTATTAAAATAAGCTACTATTTTAGCTGCCAACCATATAAAACCCAAGAATATTATCTAAAAAAAAGAAAGCAAAAGAAAAAAAATCTCTGTATTAGATAAATAATAAATGAATGCTTCAGAATAAGAATATCATAACATTTATGTTATATAAAATACAGTTGAAAATATTTTTTTCTTTTACAAAAATTGCCCCCTGAAAATGCTTATCCTCACTCTTGAGTCTTTCAAATTTCCTTAGGAATTCTTGATGTTAGTTATTAACACAGCATATTTCAAGACAATATGAATGGGTAATTTCTGGACAACATTATTTGTTCATCATTCATTCAACAAACAAACCGTATGTGGAAGTCTTGAGCCCAGCTAAGAAGATGGAGAGATACACTCTAAGGTGTGATGCTCTTCTGTGTATAAATAATGAAAATATCCTGGAAGAGTGTCACATCAGTAGAAATCAGAAGGTGCTTCAGAAACGGAAATGTTCCAAAACCGCATAAGAATTTCTATTCAGAGATGTAAGCACATTAAGTTAATTTGATCTTTAAAATAGAATACTTTATTCCTTAAAGCTATTAAGCAAATCTACTTTTATAACTGCCCTCTATATATAAAAGAGACAATAAATCTGGAAAACAACTATGTTCATATGGATAACTGACAAAACAAGATATTAGAGATGAGCTTCATGATTCCACTTAAGAGACAATGCTATGAAAAACTGAGGGCCCTCTCAATATCCCTGAATGACTTTGTATGAAGGCTTGATCTGCACTTTGTGATCACAAAAATGGCATTTATTGATGATATCTGGAATTGCTGCATGACAGCAAAAGAAACTTATAAAGTTTTTTTTCAGTGAAGTTTTTCTGTGAGTTTTACATATAATATAAGTATTTAAAAGTGCAGTTTAGTGAAAGAAGTAGTCCAACTCAGGATTGTTTCAACAGCCTATAAGAATGACCTGCATTCAAGAGTTGTAGGAATTTAGGGAAAGAGAAAGCTACTTGTTACACATTTAAAATGCACAAAACAGTAAAGGAAGTTGAAAGAAATTTAAGAGCTGAGATTTGAAACAAGGAAGGTTGTGTTTCATCATGAGAAAGGCATAGAGTCTGCCCTGGACTTTTTTGGTTGTTGAAACACTAGACAAGGAGAGGTTCAGTATCTTTAAAACTGTGAAAGGAGCTTGTTTAAAGAAATGTATTTCAAGACAATTTTAATCAGACGTATTTAATTGGCAGAAATATTTTTACTTCTCTTAATGTATTTAGAGATATTAAGATTTGAATTTGAGGTGCTTCCTTTCCTGCTTGAATATTTGCTCTTAATTAAAATTCTTTGTATCCTTTAATCCTTTCGATCCTTTTGCTTTTTGCTATATATGAAATTCTAAATCATGGAGAATTAGTGAGAATGTAAACTGTCTTTTATAATGGCTTTATTTTCATACTACTAAAATCTTATTAAAATGTGGAAATGTTAAAATATTAAGTGTCTGTAAAATGTGATGCTGATATTAATTTTGGAGGGTTTAATTTTTTGAAATGGATATTAATTGCTGTGAATATTGAAGTGTTATTCTTTGATGTTTCTGGAATGTATTCATCCCTTGAGATATGCCATTACACACCTTTCCTTCCCAGAAATTTTGCATTTAGGGACATGAGAGTTTAATTTACATAATAACTCTTTTTCATTCTTTCTTACCCATCAAATTTAAAATAGCTCCTACTACTCTAACAAAATTTCTCTGATTTCACAGAAATATTGAAGATGCTTATTTACAAAATATATTTTAAATACTTTTGTAATATTCTTGTGATGTGCTCAATAATGACTTAAGAATAACCCAGAAAATAGATAAAGTAAAAGAGCACACTATTCTCAAAGAATTGGCAATATCAGTAGTTAGATAATGTATATGAAGCAGATAATTGCCAAATAGATTAATACTGATTAAAAGCAATTAGAGTTCAATGAAGAAAAAATTATTTCAGAGAGGAAGTCTAGATACCTGTGATGAAAGTTTACAATTTAGATTGCAGAGGATGCTCTTCTAAAAAGGAAGATTCAGCATGAATTTGATGAAGAAAGTTCATTTCTGGGAGAATAAGAACGGGTTCACCATGTTGGATCAGTAATTTAGAGTCAAATTCTGAAGGGCCACATTGGAAACCAATGGAGGAAAAAAGAAGTTGATTAACAGATAAAAAAAGAAAAGAAGCCATATGAAGGTCAAGGAAAATTTGGATCAAGATGAGGCCTCTGAAATAGGTGAACTCTGGAGTGAAGTTTCATGAGAGTGTTAAGAATCGAAGTCACATTATAGAAGTCTAAGAAGAAAAGCAGTTATGATAAATGGTGGCATCAGGAATAGCCCACTCATCTAAGGAAAAAGGAAAATTAGGGTCAAGGAAAGTGGTAGAGTAAGTGGTGTCTTTGTGTGTGCTCAGGATAGATAACACATTCTATAAAATGTAACAAAATGAAAATGAAATATCTAGCATGAATATAGGGAGCATACTATGTCTCTCAAATACAGTAATTAGGTAGAATTTGATGGTTATTTAATATTCAATGTACTATGAATTCTATTACACACAAGCAGCCTCACCTTTTTAATTTTGGTAGACAACAAAATTAGGTCTCTGTTTTCTTGCCATAGGTGATTGCCGGGAATGACGGTGTGCCATTTGTAACAATGGGGCAAGTTGGTGCGATTACTGCTCTGTTAACCAAACAGGCTGCGTTGACATCTTCCTGCTTAGATTCCATGGGACTAAAATGTGTAGAGACTCATTATTCTTGTTCCTGGAATTATGATAATACATTTTGTAGTGGACAATCTGTTACTTTATCTTTACCTTTTAGGAAATACTACTACTTTTTTTTTTTCCTTGCCTTTTGAACTTTATCATTCAAAGAACTTTTATTGTTGTTGTTGTTAAATTACTCTTTTGACTCTGGGTTTATATCTTCAACATTTACACAATGATTTTTCTGCTCATCAATAAAGAATGCAAACTTGATCCAGACAAGGACACATTACAGTGCACATGGAACCACATAGGCCCTGCTGATATGTTTTTTTATGTTTTATCTTTTTTAGACAATCACATCAGAATTTTAGGCCTCAGGCATGTACTCCTGGAAGTCTGTCTGGGTACACACCACATGAAGATTTTGGTGCTTTCCCAACTTTTTTGGCATTAAAGTAACCAATTCTATTGCCAAGGGTTTGTTTGAGACAGCCTAGGTTCATCAGAAGTTGTTTCATAGAGAGCCAAAAATTGGTATGTCACAAGCTGAACCATTCTGAATGCCTCTAGACACTGTGCCAGAAGAGCCCATATATTCTTTTCTAACATGGAAGTGTTTTATCAATAGTCTTCAACACCCTCCCTGTCTCCCCACAACCTCACTCACTAATGCCAAATTTACCGTGTGATTCAGGCTTGCCAATCACATTCCTCACACCAATGGTCAGCGTGATGGGTGACGGGCTCAGAATAGACAGGTATGTGACCAAGTCAGGGCAACCATAGCATCCCCAGGGCTTTCACTAAAGGTAGCCACAGGACTGAGATTGTTGGTTGAAAGGACAGATGAATCCAGAGCTGCCAATGACTTTTGCAAAAATATCAGAGGAACATTCTTAGAAGTAAAGTCAGATCAGAAATAGCAGAGCTGAGAGGGAGAGGGGGAAAGAGCCTGATGAAATTGTATCAATCCCCTGGATCCAGGCCTGTCTTTGTTCTTTAGCCTATAGGCCCATGCATTCCTTTCCTCCTTGGTCAGTTCTCCTTTGCTATTTAAAGGGTCCTGCTTAATCTAACCAATAAAATAAATGGTTGTAATATGAGAAAAAATGCATGCAAGAAGAGTTATAGATGCTCCCTCTCTGAATGCCTGGGACACTTCAATCTTCATTTATATGATAAATTCATCTCACCTCTACCTGGTATTATGGGTGTTTATGAAATTCTTTCTTTTATCTGATACTAGAATGGCAGCTTGCTTGAGGGCAGGGATGGTTTTCTGAGTCTTTTCTGACTTCCTCCTGTGTGGCAGAGAGTGTAAACTGAATAGCCCACAGTCATTCCAATTTCTTTCCCTTTGGTTACCTACTGCTGCAGAGATTAGAAAATGTTTTCCTCACTTCCCTGGTTCTTCAGCTGGGAGTGATCATGTCCAGTTCTGCCCATTGAGATATAGATAGAATCCACTGAGTGAAAAGTTGTTTTTGTTTTAAGTGTATTTCTGATGGTCTCTTTTTGTATTTGGACATGAATAAACAAAGATGCTGTCTTGAGCTATAGCAGCCATATTGTGATAAGGAGACTGTGACAATGAACAGGACAAAAAGCCAAATAGCTTGAAATGGCAGAATTCCAAGCCTAAACTGCTTGCATCCCTACTTTTAAAATTTTTTTAAATTATTTTTGTAGCTATAAATGGACAGTATGCCTTTATTTTATTTATTTAACTTTATGCGGTTCTGAGGATTGAACCCAGTCAGTGCCTTACACATGCTAGGCAAGCACTCTGCCTATGAGCTAAAGTCCCAGCCCCAAGTTTTTAATGTTTATCTAGACCTTATATTACCAAGTTAGCTAGTGATTATGTTCCAAACTCAGAGTTTCTCAAATTATTTGTGAAATTCAATTTAGATATTATGCCCATGAATCAGTAATTGTTAGGTAGGAAAACTTGTATGTTCGAAAGTACCTAAGCATTAAAATCACAGGACTTGAGCTGACTTCTAGTGTCTATGACTTGAACTTTTATGATATGGCCTTATACAAATCTATCATTCTGTACGCATTTATTTCCTTTTATTATACATGGCAGTAAAAAGCATCTCCCAGCTACTTCACAGTGTCGATAGGAGAATCAAGCTGGAAAATGCAAAAGAATGTTGAATAGGGTGCTAAACAAATATTAAGCAGACATTTGGTTATTATTTTTTTGTACTAGGGAATTGAATCCAGGGGTGTTGTAGCACTGAGCCACATCCCCAGCCTTTTTACTTTTTATTTTGAAATAGGGTGTTGCTAAATTGCTTAGGGCCTTGCTAAAATGCTGACTCTGGCCTTGAACTTTCTATCCTTGGGCTTCAGCCTCTTGAGCTGCTAGGATTACAGACATACTTTGTTGTTCTTTTAATTGACTCTTAACTTCCCTATTCAAAGTTCTATCTCTATCACACCCTTGTAATGTTAAGCAGCAGAGACCTTTTAAGATAATGCTATTAGTCTCTTATTTTTAATAAATAAACCTGATTATATTTAAACAAAGGATAAATTTCACTGTATGAAAATCTGACACTTTTTTCTTTAAAAATCATATATTTACAATGACCTGTTTATACTCATCTTCTATAATGACAAAGAACAAAGGAAATGTCTGGAAATGTTCTGTTTGTGGCTTATAGAACCTCCAATTCAGTGCAGTTATTCCAAATGAACACAAGTGCTGACATTTTAAAGTTAAGCACAGAATGATTATGAATTGCAAGCTATTTTGATACTGTTACTTGAAAAGTAATATAGAAGAGTCCTTGAATATGTCCAGAATGATACCAGAAAAATTCAATATTTGTGCAAAATTTCATAGGATCAGCTGTTTAAACAACACCCTGATTAAATATCAATACATGTTTTGCAAGCATTGTAAATTTTAACCTATTATTATCTTATAACACAATTTTCAACTAGTAAACAGGTTTTTCTGAAAGCAACAAAATTATAGTGTACCCTGTCCTTGTCCAGAAATGTGAGGGTGTTCTACCAAAACACACCAGGGAAAATAGCAAGCTCCCTCATCTGGCCTTGTCCTGTGTACCAAAGATCACACAGGTCACCTGGCAGGTTTTAAAATGGCTTCATTCCAAATAGGCAAGAAAATTTGTCTTTTCTTAGTCCTACAATGCTCAGACCCTTTTCACCATGCATTCTAGGAAACAGTATATTACATAATAAAATTATAAATTATGAACAAAATGAAAGTTTTTTTCCTGTTTAAATGTATTTTGCTATATCATATGCTTCTGTGGATTTCTTAAAAGTTTATTATAAATGACAAGTTTTTCCTTAAACTTTAGCCATTTGAATTGTGATTATCTGCTGTTAGTTAGAGAATACATAATTAGTCATTTTAGATTTAGGGCACTATGTAGTTTCCTCCTTTATTTAACTTCAAAATCTGTGACCAAGTATGAAATAAATTGTAATGATACCGCTGTTGACCGGTGACGAGTTCTTGCTTCCCCAATGTTGAAGAATAACACCAAAGAAGCACGCCAAGGCAAGGTCAGAGTAGAAATTAGAAGTTTATTAAAGGACAGCAGAAAAGACTTCTCCCGGAGGAAGAAGGGGACCCAGAAGGTGGAATCCAGTTAGCGGGCAATGTGTCCCCCTTTTTATAGGTTTGGTGATGGAACGTAGGTTGGAGGGCCCAAGGGGTGGGACACCAGTGGGCCAAAAGGGCAGGAAGGACTTTTGGGATGGGCTTATCACTTCTCTGGGATGGGCTATCTCCTAATCTGTTGGGGGCTGTTCATTAACACTTCTTTGAGGTGGACTTTGGCCTAGGGCCTCTTCAGGACTGTTTTCCCTGAGTCATCCCCAGCATGGCCTCCATTTTAGATTTCACTCAATATTAGACCCTATTTACCTAACTACACTGACTACCTAACTTTAAATCTGGCTTCAATAATTTGAATATATTTAAGATGGTAATGTTATGCTCGAATTCGGGACACCCAAAAGACCACCAGAGACCAAGATCGATGTAAGCAGCAAAGAGGTGTTTATTTCGAGCTAGCTCGGTCCTCCACGCGCCCACAGCAACTGGTGATGCTGAGAGGCCCCGAGCCCAGGGTTTGCAGCAGTTTTATACATTCTTTGGAGAAGGCAGGGACCCTCACATACATCATAGCATCTCTTAGCAAATCATCACACACTGCCGAAAAATCAAATAACAACTCTATAACATGATTAGCACATTCACTGGTGGGAACAAGTTGGGTAGGGGTGATTGGTTTCTACAAGAGGGAGATTCATTTGAGTTCCTACTGAACTACAAGGTTTCCCAACACTATAAACTACTGGGAGGGTCATCTGGCATCTCAGGTATTTTCCTGTCTCTGGCTGATTGGTGGCTGCTAGAGGAGGGCTATGGATTCCCACCTAGCCTGACTAAGTCAGGGACACCTGGCGCAGCAGATCTCTCCTGTTATTTGTAGATAAACAGCTTAGCAGGGTGGGAATGTGTCTAGGAGTGCTCTGTGGGTCTTTCCAAGGACAAAGGTCATGTCCCTTCCTTGGACAGGCTTTGCTCTGAGGTAGAGGCTGGTTTTTCAGTAAGCTCCACCACAGTATGATAATGTCTTAATCTCTGCTGTAAGTTTCTTATACAGTACTACCAAAATGCTAGTCTGATAGATAGTAGTGACTCAGTAATTGATTAAACCATAGATCAACATCATTCAGAAACCAACATATCTTGACTGAAATAAATTTTTAAAAAGGTAAAGTCTACAACAAAATTTTTGTTGTAATTTTTCTCTTTTCTCTTTACTTCTGAAAGATATGGATATCTATTTGTAGTATAAACTCTGAAATTTCAACTATAATTGATATAAATAAACAAATGACTAAATTGTCTTTTAAAGTGGTGATAAAATGTTTTATTGATAGTAAATTGAAAATCAATATTGCCCCTCCCCGAAATAACAAAATTACTCAATTTCAAGACTAAATTGGTGTTTATCTTTCTTTTCATGTTAAAGAACTGATTTTGTTTTTATTTATAATTTTATTTTCAAATATTAGATTATATTTCAACCTATATATCCATACCCCATAACCTTCAGCCATATTAACAATAAAACAAGACATGATACAAAATGTTATACAAATTTCCATAGTAGTTAGCTTTTAGTTATATGTAGTGTTAGAATTCTAGGATACATTGTGAATGTACACAGTTTAATACAGCATGTTTATATTTTAAAAATCGACTTAATGTTTCTGTAGCATTCTGATATGTCCTTCTACAATAAATAGCAAAAGAAAAAAAGAGGAAGAAAAAAAGAAAAATATTAATGTGCTCACCAGACTGCCAAGAATTCCCCTTACAAATCTATGCAATGTTTCTAATTTCTAATGGATTGCTTTTATAGCTTTTGGAGTATTGCCATTGAATTTTCCCTTAATTTATTGTCAGATGGTTTCTAGTGGATTTATCTCAGTGGTCTGCTGAATTCCCCCCAGCAACCTACTCTGAAGTCACCTGAGCCTTACTTAGCCAGTATGGGACTCTTGACCCATGTCTATAGGCTGTTGAGCTCAGCTCAGGGAATTGCTCCATTCCGACTGCCAGCACTCTTCCAGGTAAGGCCATTCTACATCCAAAGAGTGGCTGGACCTCTCCCAGCATATTGGCAAACTCTGACTCTTGGAATGGTCCCAATGAACTGGCAGCGTATAGCCACTTGGCTGCTGCTAGTGGAAATGTGGCCCAAACTACTCAAAAGATGACACCTTCTTTCATGAAGCAATTTAGTGATGCAGGGGAAATAATGCAGTTGTGGTTATAACAAACTAGTGTTTAAGTGTGGGCAAAACAATTGCTCACTACAAATCCTAATACTACAAAGCAAATTTACAAATTAATGCTGAATTGCTGATTTTGAACTACATATTTTTCATATCCATTTTTATTTTCCTACAAGGCATTTGTCTCAAATTTTAGTCTATTACAAAAACATATTTTATTATTTGAGAGTTTTTTCTTCACAAATACACAGTTATAATTGAAATTAACACTTTACCATTATCCTTTCTACATTTCCACAGACCTATTAATTATGATAATAGACTCTCCACAATTTTATTTTAGTTTGATTAAAATAATTTTAAACAAGCTTTTAATAAGCATTGGTTAAGCTTTTTCTAAAAACCCTGGGCTGAAACAATTCACTATTCTCTGGAGTTACTTCATAAGTTCCCTGAGTAGACCCTAAGACAATTTAATTAAAGAGAATACTTAATAGACAGGTCAAATGCCTAAGCCCTCTTTATGTCTATTTTCAGAAGCAAGAATGCAGATACTATCCAACAATTCCCGTCTTCTACAGACTGCTCTGTGTTTTTACTTGAGAATTAGGAATTAATAAATACTGTAATAATTTGAGAGGAATCTGACAACCTATTAACATTACTCATAATTGAAAGATTCATCTTTGAAGTCATACATATTTCTTGTTTCAAGCCCACAAATGATACCATTAAAACACATAACTGATATAAAATTGATTTATTTTTAAGGTGTTATTTTTAAGACATTTTTACACAATTTCAGTTTTACATAAAAGCTCTAAGACTAATATACAGAATTTCTACGGGCCCTATATTTCCCAAAGATTAGCATATTTTCTTTTTAATTCTATCTTCCTGTCTTCCTAAAATATGTGTACATTGTTTCTTTTTAATGTTTTAAAAGTAAGTTGCTGATGCTAAATAAATTAGTGGCAAAAGAATGATGAGGAACAGGATTTTTTTTTTTTTTTGAGACTATGGTCTCCAAATATCTCCCCACAAGATACTCAATAACCAAAGGAAACAAAAAGTGTAAAGGATTTTGACTCAATATAAAGAAAGGTCTTCCCTTTAACCCTGGTTCCTTGGAGATAACCTCTATTTCTTGGAATTTCTTGACCAACAGGAATGTCCTTGGTATTCATGGTGAGCCATGAGACGCCTAATGTATTTATTTATTTATTAATGACATGACTCATGGTATCCTCCTAGATTGTTTTTGCTAAGGAGATGACTCAGGATGGGAACTGAATACCCAGAAAGCCTAATAAATGTGAGGAGTGGAGGGAAGAAGGAGGCTGGAGATGAAGTTCAAAGATTCTATCATGTCTACATTGTGAAACTCCAGTAAAAACTCTGGACAATGAGGTTCCAGGGAAATTCCTGATTGGCCATACTCTTAACTCATACACATTTCAATGCTGGGAGGGTAATGTGTTCTTGCCTGGAGCAGGAGGATTGTGTTTAAAACTCTCCTAAGACTTACCCTATGCTTCACTACATCAGGTTAGATCTAACATGTATCCTTTGCCTATGATGAACTGTAAATATAATAGCTTTCAGTGTGTTCTGTGAGATTTCCTAACAAATTATTGAACTTAAAAGTAGGCTTATGGAGCTCCAAGTTTGTGGTTTTCTGGTCTGAAATGTAGGGGCAGAGGGGAGTTTCCCTTCCTCCTTCTGAAGTTTTGCTGGGATGAATTACCAAAAGACAGATTGAATAAGAGAAATGACAAAATTACTACATGCATAGAGGTAATCATGTGGTTTGATTACCCATTAGCCCAACCTGATTCAGAAGCTTATATCCCCTTTTTTGAACAACATGTTGAACCCACAGAACAGATAATGGGTTGTTAATGATTCTCTTTGGAATATTTAATAGGACCAAAATAGTGGACTATGATGTGTGACGAAAGTCTACCTGAGAACGTTGACAGACTTCAATCTTTGTTACTGTGACATGAATTTTGCTACATGAAAACTGAGAAAAGGGACCAGAAATATTTTTTTTTCTTCCATGGTGGGTACAGATTTTGAGAAGACAAGATGTCAGAGCAAAGCCTCTTAACAACATCTGCAGGAGGTTATTTTAATTTAAATAATTGGAATGCCAGGGTACCATGTTTTGGGGTGATAATTCCTGGGCTCTGTTCAAACTGAGGATAGTTTCTAAAATGCCACTAGTGTCTGAAGTGAGGTCAGTTTTATGGGGATGGCAGTTTGATCAGCTCATTGCATTTGGTGTCAGGAAGTTTGACCAGACTTGGTAGCATAATGGACAGTAATGTTAACCTTGAGTTTAAGTTACAAATAAAATCTTTTCCTTGGAGATATAAATAAAATTTATAGTCATATTTTCTATTTATTTAATGTTTATACTTATAATTTATATTTAAGATATAAATAAAATCTTTCCTTGCAGAAAGCTAACAGACATCCCCTTAGCTAATCCATCAAAATTAATATATCTCCTGCATTGATTAATACTGATAGAATTAAACTCTTCATATGGAAAACTGGGAAGGGTGCACTCCTGTATTATCCTCACCAAAAGTGCATTAACTTTAACCATGAGAAACTTGACAATCTCTGTTTAGGGGCAGTCTGCAGAATAGCTGGCCAAGACAACATGAGAAACTAGAGAGCCCACAGATATGGAGACTGGATTACTTAGTGAACATGGGATCTTGGAGTGTATTCTGGACTGAAAATGGGACTTAAATATCACAATTGGTAAAATATGATTAAAGCCTGTATGCTACTTAATAGTATTGTATCTGTATTAATCTTCTGGAGCAGGTAGAATCTTTTATAGTGAGATAAAAATGTTATAATTAGGGAAAACTAGTTGAAAGATATATAGGAATTATGTGCTACATATATATTTTAAAAAGGTACTATTTTTGTAACTTTTCCCTGAGTCTAGGATTATTTCAAAATAAAAAGTTAAAAGGATTAAGAGTAGTTCATTAACTATGCATATAGTACATTATAAAAATCAGGAAATTAACAGGGTTGTAATATTATTATTTTATAGACTACTCAAATTTCATTCATTGTCCCTCTAATGACTTTTAGACTTAAGTTTTATAAATAGAAAACCAAATTTAAGGGGTGATTTTTCTACAATTGTAAAATATGAGAAAAGAGATGAATATTGGACGTTCTGATGCTCAATGATCTTATATAGCAAGGTACATACAATAAACAATATTTGAGTCAGAAATATATAGGATATAATCCTATATATTTTTTTGTTGGTAGCATCAATTTCTTTTCCCCACTGGGATAAACTGTCTCCACTCCTGTTTTAGCTAACCTCCCAAGTTGAAGGGAAGCTTAGGAGTTTTGCCTAATACATGATTATTTTCTTTATAATAATCTGTTTTTAAATTGTTAATCATTGCAACTTATTCATTTGTTTTCTGGTTTCTAATTCTCCATTCTGTGTGACCTTGAATATGTTATTTAATGTCTCTGAGTCTCAATTTCTTCATCTGGAAAATGGTATATATTTTGTAACATTTTAAAATTATGATTAAATGCAATAATGTGTTTGAAGCATCTAGCCGACTTTGAGAACATATCAGAGGCTTAACAAATGTGTTGCTCTTCTTTCAGTTCTCAAAGTCAAAGCCTTGCCCAGTGAATGCCAACCTCACACATTGGTAGAATAGACTCAAGTGGCCTGAACTGTCACCTACTCAAAATGTGTCAACCTCCCAATCCCCTGATTAAGGTGCCTCCTTATGCGTTCAAAACCCCAAGTACAGGATTAAAGTATAAATAGGCACATTACCCTGAGGGGGGGTTAATACAATTCATTATGTCTTATGATATATGTGATTACTAGATTATCTATGATGGGACATAGTGGACTATCTGAAGAAAACAGGCCTGGAAGTGTCCTCTGGTGCTTACCTGAGTGGAGAGGTCATTCTTCCAGTCCCTGAGGACCTGGAAGAGGTCAAGATCCACCAAACAAAGTTCAAGTTGAAGAAAGAAGATGAGAAAGAACCAAGATTAGACTTGCCTAAGAAGCTTTCACATTTATTTGTCTAGAGAGCCCAGCATGACCAAAGTCCTAGACTTGTGTGTCTCTCCTTCCCCCCTCTAAAAAGAGAATTCACTGTTCTTTTCCATAAACATTGGTATTCCCTCCTAAGTGCTCTAAGATAAGATGAGAGTGAGGCATAAGATAGGATGAGAATAGAGAAAATTATTTTTGGTTACTCTAAGACAGAACCATCTCCCTTGGTCCAAATATCAGACTATGGGGTGTGTGATATGTTGACTGACATACCATTTCATTCTCTCAACTGCAGTCTATCATTGTCTTCTCTTTTTTTCTTCTAGACTTTTGGTCTTTTGAACGCAATTGTCTCTACCTTCAAGACCTAGAATAGATCCTGAAACTTAAGTTAGGTGGCTATGATGGTTAATGTCATAGGCTATGGGGTGCCCATATATTTGGCAAAACAGTATTCTGGGTATTTCTATGAGGATTTTTTGGATATTATTAACATGTGAATCTGTAAGAGACTGAGTAAAGCTGATAGACACCCCAGCATGGAGGTTTTACCCAATTAGTTGAAAGACTGTATGAACACAAACCCTGGAAATCCCCCAAATAGGAGAGAATTCCTCCTCTCTAACTGCCTTTAAACTATGACATTAATTTTTTCTACCTTGAACTGAAACATTAGGTCTCCCTTGGTCTTGAGCCAGCTGATCTTCAGACTGGAACCACACCATTGTATCTCCTGAGCCACTAGCTTGCATGCTCACACTGCGGGTCTGGGGCTTGTCAGCCTCTGTAATCAGGTGGGCCAGACTTTTACAATAAATTTCCCTGTGCCCAGGTACACACACACACACACACACACACACAACATAAAGACACTCATGTGTATATACACATACCATATACCTTCTGGAGAATACTAACTTAAGACAGTGGTCAATGATTTTTTGGTTTTGAATCAATGAATGAATGAAAAATCAAATTAGGCAAAGTAAATTCATCTTATTTACACAATGTAGGGTAGGGCTATCTATGTCTGATCCCTTTCAGCTATAATATTTGAAGATTTCAAAGCCTCCAGTCTTCTGCTTATTGATTTTTGAGATGACCAGAGAAAGAAAGTAAGTAATTTCCCATAATAGTTGGTGAAAGGAAAACAAACAAAACAAAATCTCTCTGTGGCAATATCTGTTTGCTGGAATGAAAGCAGGTAAATGTCTCTGGTTTTCTTCTCAGAGGACTGTGGGCAGATACCAATCTCCTCATGTGACAATTTTCTTTTATTTTATGACATACATCTCATTTTGGGTGTTGGATTATTTTAATAGTATGTTGTTTTTTTCCTTTAAAAGAACTATAGTCCTGGATTTCATAACATTTCTTGAACCAAAACCAAAATGGGAACATAGTTCAAAATAAAATACAAATATTAGTGGTTACTTTGGCATTGGTAACTAAATTAGGATACCAACTATTGGCCTTCAGTAAACTCAGTAGACTCAAGAGTCAAGGATGACAAATTTTATTCTCTAAGGTTTTTATTTGTCACTCAAGGATGAAAAAAAGTTGTAGTCAAGTGGGATTATGAAAACAAAATACCTTTAGTATGCTAGATTGCTTTTAAAAAAGTATCAAATATATTTTGGCCCTACTCTTTATCAGAAATTATTTTAAACACTGTAACATTTATTATCCTATTTCATCCCTATAGCAACTCTATTATTATCACCATCATCATGACATAGATAAGAAAACTGAGACACATAGGGATACATTTAACATGTCCACAGCCATTAAGTGACAGAGCTGCGAGTTAATCCAGACAGTCAGAGCCCAAGCCAGGCACTTAAGTGTCATGCTCTGCTGTTTTGGCATGCATCATTTGTTTTGATCCTTGCTATGTCCTTAGAAGCAGGTTAGAATGCCTACTTTTACAGATGAGTACACAAGGACTGGGTGATTTTTGTACCTTGCCAAAAAATTTCTAAACGATGGAGCCCAGACATAAATATAGATGCTTCTAATTTAAAATTATTTGTCCTACTATACATTGCTTCAGGTATTCTGTTTCTTCTTCCTTCATGAATATGCCTTTTGTCTCATTTCTTTTGGTCAGAAGGAGTTAATAGCAGTTTAGAGAATATTCCCAGTTCAAAGAAACCATGTGATTAGCTTCTGTTTGGGAATCGCAGGTTCAGGAGACTGCAGAATCCCTCTGTGCCTTCTCCTCAAATAGCCCAGAGCAGCATGTGTAACGGGGATTGTGCTAGTCTCACGGCTACAAGAGAACAAAAGCAGAGGGTGCCCCTATCATCTCCAAGAGGCCTTTTGTTCACTAAGCATTTATTATATCATTCTCTGGGGAAGGTAAGAAATTATGTAATATTAATAAAAGTACTATTAAGGAGAAAAATTAATATTTATTTTAGGCCAAGCACTTTACACTATCTCTTTTAAGCCACCCACAATCCTGTGGGGTAGACAAAGTTATTACTCTACTTTGCTGAAAACAGAAACAAAGACACAGAGATGTTTAACAAGTTGCCAGAGTTCAAATGGCCAGTGGGTGGTGGAGGTAGGATTTGTAATTAGGAAGTCTGAGGCCAGAGCTTCACTTCTTAGATTAGACAAAAAAAGTATAGTAAGAAAAGTAAAACCTATGGTACCATCTCACCAGGGTCTTTAAACATGAGATACAAAATATTAAAAATCAATTTGTAAGACATCATAGAAGGAAGCAAAAATACATTCACTGACCAAGAAGAACCTTTGCTGACTGTCCATCCAATTGATGTGCTTTACATTTATCTCAGTGTAGAGTCAGGTGCTCTCAGTCTGGGTGCTCACAGCTCTTAAAACATGTTCATATAGCGAGTGCTTTTAATTCAAAATCTGTATGAATGGGTTGAAACTCCTTGAGGACATGCACCATTCATGTTTGTATCACTAAAGTCCAGTTGAGTAATAACAAATTTGCAAAATGAATAAATTAGCTGGATATTACACCCATTTTCTGGATATTACATGCATTTTTACACTTAAGCAATAATCGTCAAAGAGAGCCTATGTATCTTATGCAGGTAACATGGTGACTATACTAGGAAATGAAAAAAAATCTCAGATCCCCTTGCCTCAACATTTTGTGAGGTGAGTGTCAGCAGGATGAAGGGCACTTGAATTAGGTGAAATCAAAGTCTGTGTCAGGTATAAAAATTGGATGATGGAATGTCATGGAAGTTCCTATTCTAACTGAAAAAAAAAATTGGTGTGTTTTTATATTAATCTCAGGGACGTGAAAAGTGAGAAATGGAAATAAGCAAGTTCCAGTGGAGTACAGAACGGAGTTAGGATTAATGTGCCATAAGACAACAGGTTCAGGATATTTGTGTCCAGTCACAATTGGATTTAAAGAACCTGCTGACATTTTCTGACATAGTTTTTTTTTTTTTTTTTAAGGGAAGCAAATACAAATAAAAGACTACCTCCCCATCCCATTCCCATCACCAGCAAGGCTAAGTAAAATCAATGCCCAACCCAGGGTTTTCAAATTTGTGGTCAAAGAGCAAAAGGAAATGTGGTTAGCTTAATTTTTTGAATTTGCCATTGGTGATTGGTTTGGAGTTCGCTTGTCCGTGTTGGATTAACCTGAGGCCTGCCCTGGTCTGCATGGACCCTCACACTAACCCACAGGGCTCATGCTGTGCGGTTGGAGCAGCAGGGAAGCTTTGCCACCAGATCCAGCGTCTCAAGGCACAGTACCTTGCACAGTCGACTTGATCTTCTGTTCTTTCTCTGAGCAGCTGTGTGGCAATTCAGAGGTGAAGAGGCAGATAATTGGGCAGTGGAATTGGGTCCTATGTTATACTGAGTTTAAAAAGAAATTCCTTCGGAACAAACTAGGAAGTGAAAAGAAAGTACAGCATACAAAACCCAGTATAAACAACAAATGGAGCCAATGGGAGATTTGAGAACAGTGGGGCTCTGCATGGATGTGACTAGACCACTGGCCAGAAAGCTCAGAGGCAGGATTTCTGGATGCCTGGATGCAATGTTGCCATCAAATAAAGGTGGAATTAAAGATGCAACCTATTATTGTCCTCATCTCCTTACTCAATATACTACATGTTTATAGGTGAAAAGTAATTTGAATGCAGGATTTTGTTTTAGTGTTTGGCAGTTCAAGTTTTTCTAAGTTTTACAGAAAGTTTTCAATAAAATGCAAACATTTCCTAAATTCTGACTCTTTGGAATGACCATATATACTGACTAACTCACAAGATAAATCTTCGACCTTCTACTTAGTTCATTCAGTATACATCACAAATAAAATTTAGTACACATTAAGTCAGCCAAACTCAAATAGAAGCCTGGCACACTGAATAGCCATTTATTTTAGATGAATGGATAATGAAACATGGGTCTCTTTTTCAGACTATCTTTATAGAATTTACCATTAAGATCAAACAATCATTAAAATTGTACTATGGGCAAAGAGCTATGCTAGGCACTGTGGAGTACGGAGAAAATTTAGACAAAATTCCACAGTATCTGACTTAATAATATTACTGATTTATTTATCAAATTTATTTTATTACTTAAGAAATCTAGTTAATTAAAAGCAAAATACGTTGCAAAATTGCAAAACTGATCAAACTATGTTTTCACCAAAAGTGAAAACCACCAGTATTCATTGCACTACTTGAGAAGTGGTGAAAATTAAAAAAAAAAAAAAGCACACAGTTATTTTAGAATACTGCCTAATATAATCACAACATTCAGTTTACTTATAAATTTTAATAATGAACCCTTTTCTTTCTAGGACTTGGAACTAAATTTTAGAAATGCATTTTCAGCCTTAAAATTTTAGGTGGCAACATGATGCTTAGAGACACCCCAGTGGACCCATAACTGTGAAATGTTAAAAAAAAAAAAAAGAAAAAGAAAGAAAAAAACAGAATAGCTGCATTTGTTTTCTATCAGTGCCTTAACAAATTACCACAAATTTAGTGGCTTAAAACAACACACTTTCATTACCGTACAGTTCCATAGGTCAGAAGTCTGACAAGGGTCATGCAGGGGTGAAATGTAGGTGGTGTCAGAGCTGCATTCCTTTCTGGAGGTTCTGAGTGAGAATTCCTTTCTGCGTTTTCCAGTTTCTAGAGACTTGCATTCTTGGCTTCTGGCACTTTTTCTGCATCTGCAGTGCCAAAAGTTTCAATCACTTCTCATCTGTCCTCTAGATATATCCCTCTGATCTTGGAGATGAAACGTCCTTTAAAGAACTCATTCAATTAGATAATCTAAAATCATCTCCCAATCTCTAGGTTCTCACCCTGAAGCACATCTGTAAAGTTCGTTTGCCTTCATAAATTCACTGGTGCCAGGATGAGAAAATGGACATCTCTAAGAAAGGCCTGCTTCTGCCTATCATAACAGGGCTTTTGGCTTTCTTGGTGGATTTTTATCATCTAACTCATACACAAGACCCTCTGCTATTTTAATTCATTTTCACTCATTTACTTATTCATTCCTCCATTCACACACTTAGGAAATGTTAACAAACATCTATTGTAGGTAACACATAACTGTAGATACAAATTAGTCCACTAACTATTGACTCTTCTGACTTTGGATCATCTTTTGTTGCAACTGTTCCTTACACTTTTTGTCTAAAAGGGAAGTTCCTAAGCAAATATGTCAAGGCTAATTTCACATACTACCTCCTGCATAGGGCTTCTTCTCCTTCTCCTTCTCCTTCTCCTTCTCCTTCTGCTTCTCCTTCTCCTTCCCCTTCTCCTTCTCCTTCCCCTTCTCCTTCTTCTTCTCCTTCTTCTTCTTTTAAACAATCCCACCTGGAAGCAATCTCATCCTAATTTTTCTAGCCTATTTGTAGTTATTTGTATATTCCTTTCTCTTCTTATGCATCATATATTCCTTTATATCATGGATCATTCACATCTGAATGCAGGAGGAACTAAGCATGCAATCAGCATATATTAACTTACTATAAATATCTGTGGACACTTTCTTTATAAAATATGTATTTCCTTTTCTCTTGAAATAATAGAAAATGTAGTAAGAAATTTAGTCTTGTTTCAGTGTTTTACCATATTTCTACAGTAATAAATATTATCAGAAAAAAAGAGCAAAGTACATTAATTGAAATTTAAGGCCATTAAATTAAAAAATCCATGTGATTTGCCAATTTATGAAGCCAAAATGGAGAATTAGGGAAAAATTTCCCTGCAGATCTCCTGCTACTGCCAAAGCAGACAGCCAAAATGAAGTTTATAGTCACTCATAGTTTTCAAAAATGTGTCTCACATTGCCAATACAGACATGCCTCCTCTGTGACCTTGAAAATGGCCTTTTCCTCTTCATCAGTTTTCCATTTAAAAACATTACATTCTTTTCTTACAGTAACTTTCCACTTATATCTGTAAAACAAAACTTCTATTTGTGAAAAAAATGTTGTATTTGTTTCTCCTTTTCTTAATGAGGAATTAGAGGCAATAAAGAGCTGGGGAGGTTTTCTTTGGGTCATGCACGTACTGATATACCAAGTGCATTCAAAGGATCTCCACAGACATCCGTTCCTGTTGACATTTATTCCAATATTTGCCTCCACTTTGCTAACCTGTTGAAGATTGTTCATTCTTCACGTTCTGATTTCTTGGATATAATTTTGAGTAAATTGTATGCATTAATACATTTCAGAACATTTGTGGGATCTGTATAAAAATTTTTAAAGTATATCTATAAATAGCAAAGCATATTTTGAAATTTAAGTTCTACACTTCAATTAAAAAAAAGAAAACAGTTAATTGTCCAATTGTTTGATTTGAAATTTCTCATTAAATTTTTCCAAAGTGAAATATTTCCTTTATCAAGTAGGAATATTTTAAAGTATGTATATACTGAGTAGCAATGATTGTTTACATGCATATTTGAAGATCATTTTTAGAAACTAAAATCTTAAAGAAATTAACATGAGGACTTTGGTATCAGACCTATATTTGGCTGAAATCCTAGCGCTGCCGCTAACACTAGTTCTGTGTTGTTTTCAATCTTTCATCTTCAGTTTCCTAATTAGGAAAATAGGAATAATAAAATTCTACCTCTTAGAGATGTAAAGAGCAAATGAATTAATGTAAGGAAATTGCTAAAATGGTGCCTAACACAGGACTAATTAAATCCTAGGTGCTACTTCAATTTGCTGATAAAACCATGCCTTTCCTTAGTAGATTTCTTCGAATATGGTAAATTAAATGAAAATATGACCTTTACAATCTTGATTTCTATTGCTGTTAATTAAAAAAATTATTACAAAATGTCCTTTGAATTATTTTTTAGTTTGTCCAGAGTGATAGGTTTTGTATATTACAAAGAAGAATTATAAAGTTTACCTAGATTCAGAAAAAAAATGATACACAAACACCCTGATTTTTCATTATAGACACAAATATTTATAATAGAATTCCCAGATCTGCATAAATATTTTAATATTAGTCTTGAAATTTGAATGGATCATATTTTGTTAAAATACCATCAACAACAAATTTAGGAAGTAACATCAATCTCTTATCAATATCAAGTTGATAAAGTGTCTTTATCTTTTGGATACTATTCTATTCTTTTTTAAAAAAGTTAATGCAATGTATCTCCTTTTAAGAGGGGGAAATTCTGTTTCTTTATAAGAAAAAAAAAAAGAAAAGGAAACCTCAACAACTCCAGTTTTTATGTTGTGCCCTATCCAGCTGACACTGTCCTTTTGGAAAGCCAATGACTTGTTAGTACCCCTAGCAGCAGTGTGAACAGATGCGTCCCTGACAGGCGATGGATGGTCAGGGTCCATCTGGCCAGTGCAGCTCGGACAGAAATGATGTATACAGCTTCATCAGCGAATGACTGTCATCAATCGTGGGCCATGGATAGCGTAAATGACAGCTCTGCCGCAGCTGAGACCCCAGGTGTGAGGCTGGGGAGGACTGATTTAAGAATGCTGGGTAATCAGGAATGTATAGGATCCTGGACTTTAATTTGTATCTTTAACCTCCTATAAATATCCTGCTATACTGTAGCAGGTATGTGTTTTTTAGTGTCTCATCATGAAATTAGCTTCAGGATGACTGCTGTTCTTTGCTCCCTTTTAACTACTGAGGACTTCGGTTCCTAGGCTCCATGTCCAATTGCATGAAATGTCCTGGCTGCTGTATGGTGTGCCCACAATTTAATTATTATCTCATTGATTTTTCATATATTTAAATTTTTCTCTTCTTTCCATTATAGTGGCTATTCTGTTGCAGAGATATTTGTTTTTCCTTTCAAGATTTCCTTATGGAATCTTTTGGAGTCAAAAAATCCATTTACCTTTTCCCCTGCTTGGTTGTGGCTCCACTCCTTAGGAACTTGCAACGGCAGCAGTGTGGAGGTAGGCCTGTGCCTGCAGACCATCCAGAAAGGAACCATCCCAGTTGGTCTGAGATCTTTTAAAGGAAACAATATCCCACTGCTTACTCGCCAACAAAAGGTACCTGGTTTTTAAATGGTCTCTGTTTAATATGCATTAAAGATCATGCATAATTTGCATCTATTAGCATTTTATTATACCACTGGCACTGGGGAAAGGAAAATGAAAACAATTATTGTATCCTCAGAGGACATTTCTTTACTTATAACTATTTTATAATAAATCATTTTTGTTTATCAGTTTACTGGATGCAGCAAATGCAGAAACTGGAGACTGAGAGGGTTCTAAAAGCCTAGGAATTTATAGAGCGGCTCCACATGTTTTTCACTGAAAGCTCTTCAAATACTTCTACCTCATTAAAATGAATTATGTCAATTACCACCAGTAGATCTGGAAAACATTTGAATCTGATGGAGGAGGATTCCCACTGCCCAAAAGGAGTCTCCACAGAAATTCATCTCTGCCTTATATAAGAAACTTAATTCAGTTTCAATAATATCTGAATAAAAAAAGAGGCCAGCCTGTAAGGTTTCCCTCCTCAAAATGGGAGTAGAGTTTACTCTCTGATAGTCTGGCCATGAATTAGGGAGTCAGAGGTTTGGAGAATTCAGGGTACAATGTGGTCCATTCTATGGCCTTAAAGAATATACCAAAAGCATCCCAGGCCCAAGAAAGTTCATTTTGTTTTAAATAGACTCTGTAGGAGAGAGGAAAAAGAAAGAATGATGTGAACTCTTCAGACGCTCCCTCTAGACTTAAAAAAGCAAAATTCACCACTGACCTTAGTGTTGTCCAAAACAAGCACAGTTCAGGGATGGAAAAAAAAAAAAGAAGAAGAATCCATTCACATTTTCTTGTAAAGATGACTTAAATATTCTTTTAGTGGCCAGTGTAAAACTCACTGCATCTTAATATAAGAACTGTAGACAACAATTGCATAGTTATATAAATTCAGAGGCAGGAAATAACATCAGAAAACGGTTGCAGTGTTCCGGAGACAGATCTTAAGAATGTGAAGTGCCAAATAGTTTGTGAATCATACAATGACATTTAGAATAGCAGAACTACCACAAAGATTTGCAGTCATCACCGTGTGTGTGTGTGTGTGTGTGTGTGTGTGTGTGTGTGGAGAGAGAGAGAGAGAGAGAGAGAGAGAGAGAGAGAGAGAGAGAAATCTCAAGTAAATTTTAAAAGAAGTTATATTGACATTTTGTTTTCAGGCCTGAAAAACATCTGGAACATAGCTTCAAGGATGAAATGGTAGAGATAGTATTACTAAAGATGGCATGTCAGCTAATCTGCTGTTTGGAAACGAAACTGAGCAAATTAATACAAGTCTGCTTACAGTATTGGTCACAAATCTAAAAATATTTAT
Organism: Urocitellus parryii; assembly: GCF_045843805.1. Classification (NCBI taxonomy): domain Eukaryota; kingdom Metazoa; phylum Chordata; class Mammalia; order Rodentia; family Sciuridae; genus Urocitellus; species Urocitellus parryii. Next base: position 217,740,576 of record NC_135531.1, read on the forward strand.
TTTTGTATGCCAATAATAAACGTAAATGATTGAAGGTATTCTTTGAATATAATTAGTATTATAATTCTCAATAGTTTTCTGTAGTTGCACCAAATATTTTCAGAGGATTAAATATTTGGTAAAAGTCATTGTTTTTACAAGAAAAACTGATTTTTTTTTTGAGAGAGAGGAGAGAGAGAGAGAGAGAATTTTTTAATATTTATTTTTAGTTCTCGGTGGACACAACATCTTTGTTGGTATGTGGTGCTGAGGATCGAACCCGGGCCGCATGCATGCCAGGCGAGTGCGCTACCGCTTGAGCCACATCCCCAGCCCAAAACTGATTTTTTTTATAATAAAAAGTCCTCAGTTCATGAATTTGCTGTTTGATTTGATCTCAGACATTACATGTTACTTAGAGTCCATATAATTCAATCTGACAAAAGTCAAGTTTTAGATAACATCATTTAATAAACATGTATGGAAAATGAAAGGCTTTTACCTAATGTATGGATACCCTAATGTATCCATAATTTCTTCTTCTTTTTTTGAACATGTTTTAGTTGTAGACGTATTTTTATTTATTTTATTTATTTATTTTTTATGTGATGCCAAGGATCGAACCCAGGGCCTCACATTTGCAAGGCTCTACCACTGAGCTACAACCCCAGCTCTGTATCCATAATTTCTATACTGAAGATTTTCAGTGTACACCTGTCAAAAAGAATTAGTATTTTCACCTGAGACTCTATGTCATTGCCTAACCTTGAACTAAGTGCCTCCTTCTGTCTGACTTTTCACCTGTTAGACATTCACATCACAGCAGCAAGAGCAGCATACTGAGAGAGGCACTTCTGCCAGTGGGCAGCTGCTGTGCCCTTGTCTGGTGCCCACCTCTGTTCTCTCAAAACCAAGTTCTGATAAAGATCAAAAATCCATCAGAGAATATTCCAGAAACACAATTTAAATATTTGTCTTCCATGGTAATTGTCTTATTCTGGGATCTTTTCTTCTTTGGATTACTTCTTGCTTTTGATGTTTCATGAAACTTATTTTATCTTAGAATAGATGCTTTCTCTCATTTGGAAGGGTTCCCTAACCTAGTTGGGCCTAATAGAAGCTGATGAGCCAGGAAGGGGTAAGGAAACCTCAAGATCATAAAGCCTGTTTCTAGTTCAGGCAGGTGGAATCTTAGTGGCATCCTAATCCACCACAGACCAAAAGGAGAAGAGACAGTATGTGGATGTGAGGCTGTTGTGTCTGCCACTAATAATATATATACTTTAATGGAGTGTCTCATTTGGCACTATGAAGTAGCAATAGGGAGTTGATGAAGAACTAAATATTCTTGACAGTAATAATACTTTGTTTCTCTATTTGAAAACCAAAAAGAAACACCCATTTTTTTTTCAGAAGGTCTGCATAATTATGGGGAAACAATGAGAACCAGTCACATATTTTTCTGGAATGCATGAGGGTATAGGTTTGATCCTCAGTACTACCACACACACACACAATGTGCCAGGTAGGTTGTAGGTTTGAGATAGAATAATAACTACTGTGCTTGGGTTTCTATCTTTATTTCAATAGTTGAAATAATTTTGGGGAGAATATTTTTACTCTTTTCTTAGAAAGGAGTTGGGAAAAAACCTGTAAATCTAATTAAATAATCATAGATTTACGTCAAGTGCTTGAAAAAAAATGGTAAAAATTTAAAGGAAATACTAAAATCTGATCCATTTGATTATTTTCCTTAAGGGAAAATTCTATAAACTGTATATTGTGAAGACAGATACTTTTTCATTCAGACAGTGATAACAGAAGCAACAAAATGCATACCAGTTAATTATTGGGAATACAATTTAAAGCAACTTCAAATGGAGAGGGACAAAAAAATTGGAATCCTTTTAATTTGGTGTTTTCAAAAAAGAATTACAGAGCATTTGGAACAGCTCAGTGAAGAGAGCTTTGCTAGTCTGCATGAGGCTATAGGTTTGATCCTCAGTACTGCCACACACACACACACACACACACACACACACACACACACAGAGAGAGAAATCCTTCTCAAAAATTAAAGGATAAGAGCAGTCATATATAAGTCATATATAGTTACCAGGCAGATTTTTTTTCTTGTTTTATTTCACCTTCAGATTCAGAATGTTGCTTGCAATAGAGTCAAACATAATGTAGGAGCTTAATCAATATTCATTAACTGTATGATCAGTTTTTTTTAACTACAAGTCACTTAATTTATTACATTAAAAGCTATGCAAATTTTGTGTCATTACTAAGAGATTTAGATCATGTAATTTTGTTTCACTCTGCAAATACAAAAGCTAAAGCTGATAGCATGGGCTGATTGCAGAGTGAGCCATCTTACTAGCTCAGAATGAGGTCCTATTGGGGTCCTATTCCAAATGGTGGCCAATCTTAAATATGAGCAGAGCTGGCACTGCATACACTTTCCCAGAAGATGGCAGCTACAATGCAAGAAAAGTGAGGAGGGAGACCTTCTCATTGTTTGGGGATTTAATGATTTTTAAATAACCTCAGTTAAAAAATATTCTATCTAGTATCATCTAGTATCTTATCTGGTATCATAGAGATTTTTTAATGTTGTAGTTGGTTTCTATTTTTTTGAGCTATTGAATATATGTCATCCTCCTATTTCTGAGACTTAAGTAAATGGACCAAAAGAATTGGACACATTTAGCTGTTCTTTTTTATCAGGCTGGTTCCCTTTAGCCAAGCACCAGTAGAGCCCAACATCATGGCACATTTCCCAACAATATACTCACCCTCAACCACCACCTAGGAGAGAAAAGAGTACCAGGGCTATTGAGCACTGAGAATTTTTCCAATGAATCACAATTACATGAACACCTGTGCTAACTAAGTTTGTGCTGATCCACTGTGAAATTTTGCAAAGTGCTCAACAGCCCTGAGAATTTCTCATTTATTATCTCAGGTGGGGTGGTCTGCGACTGCACATTAGGTTGCAGTGTGAACCATGTAAGGACACACATTCAAGACCTCACCTAGGACCTTTTCATTCTACCTGCAGGGTACAGCTGTGCCTCTTAACAGACCACAGTTCTGCCTTTGAATGTCTGCCCAGAAATGTTGAGGGCAAAATCAGGAACCCTTCATCTGCAAGTGAAAGCATTGCAGGACATACAAAATGTTGACTTACATTTCTAGATGAATCTGCCACAAGATTGATCTTAGAAAGAACCTGACAACCAATCGCATTTTTATGACTCTATAGTTTTACCATATATTAAACTGTAAGGGTTTCAAAACTCTGAAGGATGAGAAAGTATTTTTCCATAAACATCAATTTTGAACTGCCATTAATTTCTCTTCAGAGGATGATAAAGATGTAGTTTAAACTTGTCTAGATACCAAAGAGTCTATAGACTACTTTATTTTTAGAGTCAATGATTGATGAAAATTGTAAAAATAATTTGTGAATGAAGTCATCAAAACAGCTACTTCATGTCTAGATATAAGCAGTGAAATTGAGATCATTGAATATGTTGGATACAGAATCAATTGTTAATTCCATAATAATGGTCCTACATAAGCCAGGGACAGTAGCATTCATTGAAAATTCTCCCTGTCTCAAGAACTATAAACTACTGTGTGGTCTCTGAATGTTAACGCAATGTTAATAATAGACTTGTCTGTGTAACTCTGTAGACATAATATATTTACTGAAAATTCTTCAGTGAAAAATGTATTTGCTACCTTAAATAATTTTTAACAGAGGATAAACTCAAGGATATGCATACAAAGATGAGAGACTACTCTGGTAGCATAAAGTTGCTTTAAAGTAATATTTCTGGAACTTAATCATATCTAGCATCATGATTTTCTTACCAATAAGATCAAGGACAAAGTATTAGTAGCTAGTCCAAATGTTGTTGAAGAAAACATGGTGGTATGAGATAACAGAAGGCACCAGGGAAAGGGAAATCCTGAAGCTATCGAGAAACCCTAGGAAAAGACTGTTAGTGGGTCCCTGGTTAATGATTGTGAGTTGGGGTACACAGAGAAAAGTCTAAGGGATCTTAGAAGGTTCTGATTTGTTTCTGGTACCTGGCTTGGAGATATAGGAACTCCAGATGAATAAGCTTTGATCTCCTTTCCTTAAAGTTCTGAGTCATCTAGGTTTGAGTCTCTTAATAGCATTATATGAAAAGATACCCTATTCCCCTGATGCTGTAATTAGAGGAAAAGAGAAACAAGATGCTCAGGTGAAGCATTGCTGACAGGTACCGTGGCTTAATGCCAAAGAGTCTTCTAATGGTAATTTACTTTTTCTACATCTCAACCAATGACAATCATTTTTAAGATAGAAGTCTTTAAGGTTAGCTGAGGGTAGGAGGAGGAAAGGAATCAGTAGGTTGGAATAGATCCATATATCATGCATTTGCACATAAACATTTATTTATTGGGTTTTATGATACCAGCCATATGTAAGCTCTCAACATACATTATCTCATTTAATCCTCACAACAGAATGAAATACTAATGGATCTTTCTCTGTTTTTCAAGATGAGGAGAATAAACCTTAAAGAGGTTAACTACGTCACTGTCACATTAAACTCAGCCTTTGTCAAGTCCATGTCAAAATTTAAGATTTAATTACTACAAAATACTGCCTCCCAGTGGTTGGATTTTGGTAAGTATCTAGGCAACATTGGCCATTGAAGTGGTTCTTTGGGGGGAACTGGTCTTAATCCTTTAGGCTTCATTTCATTACACAGAGGCATGTAGAAAGTGGCCTTGCTTATTAGAATTATTACAATGTTGACTGTCACTTATATAAAAGTGGCTGGCTCAAGCCAATTTCCAAGCCTTATTGCAAACAAATAGGTAGCTGTATTGTTTATGAGGCAAAAACTTTGAATTAATTCCTACTCAAATACAAAAGTGCTCAGTGTTTACCTGAAGCATAATTTGTGCAAACAAACTTCTACCAACCAAAGACAGATTCTGTTGTATCAGCATTTTAAGTGTGTATGATTATTTGTTTCAGTTTCCACAAGGCATAAAATAAAAAATAAATAAAACAAAAACACAAGGAATAAAATATATATTTTATACAGTATTAAGAGAATAAGCTCACAGTATATATTTGGAAGTGTTAAGTAATTTTTTTTTTAGTTTTTAAATTAATAAGGTGGAACGAAATTCAGTTTTTGCATAGAAAGTTAAGTCATGGGAAGGATCACCAAGTAGGTAGATCTTTTTCATGTCCACATCTCTCCCCCCACCCACCTCTCTCTCTGTCTCTCTCTCTTTCACACGCACACACACACACTCACACATACACACACGAGTTATTCTCTGATGGCATTTTCTCAACTCTCAGTGTCTTCTCTCCTCAGCCTTCAAAGCATTCACTATTGGGTGCTCCTTCTGGTTATCTATTCTTTTTACAATGTAGACATTTCTTCCTGTCACTGATCATAAAACATGGCAGTGAACTTCCCGCACCATATCGCTAAATTACTCACTAGCAATACTTAGGAACAAATTTCCACCAGGTCTTAATAAATAACAAAATTTTTATGTGTTATTTACTTTAGTAATATTATCTCCCATTGAAGATTTTTCTAGATAAATTGCCTCATGTCAAAGAAATTAATTCCAAATAACGGAAATTTCAGATTCTGTGGTAGGTTGGTAGGAAAGAGATTTCTGTAAGACTGTCTTTGCCTCATATTCCTTGAAATATGTTTGAAAGGTGAATGTTTACTTTGCCTATATATAGGACTGACCTGGAGAACAGGTGTATTGAAATATTATACTCCCTGAGAAGAGAGGTCAGTGATAATGGCATCAATGCTGCCAGTTCTTGCTTTCTGTTAAATAATGCCTCAATATGCAATAGTCCACACTTGATCCCTGGTAAATGGATATTAGTGACCTTGAGTCAACAGTCTTTGCCTTCTTTAGACACTGGGTAGCACTGTAACATTTTAAATTCATAGTTGTGTTTACTTTTTAAATGGAGTTTAACAGTCTTTAAACTGGATAGGTAGAAAGATTGAAATAAAGACACAGAGAACCTGTAAGTGCTTGGATTGGTACCAGATATCACAGCAGTTGTAACTCAGAAATCAATGCCCTGAGGTGGCAGAACCATCAGAGCATATCACATTAATTCCCACTTCAGGCTCTTTAAGTATCTGTGAGTCATTGACATGATACATTGCCAGGTCTTTACCATCTACCATGTCAATGCATTGTCTTTATATTAATTGTGTATGAATCATAACTTTAAAAGTTTCTGGACCAGCATCTTCATTCATAATAAAAAAGATGCAGTTTCTGGCACCCATGGTCTCTAGTTGGTTGAACATGGCAGAAGCTCCCTTCCTTCCTTTCTCCTCATCCATGACCAGCATCGTGCAGTCTCTCTCTATGCATACTTATCACATTTCCAAAGGGTGAATTCTTCCACAGAGGGGTGTGAATTACTAGCAAGACTTATTGTCATCCACTCTCTGTCACATCTTACGTGGGCAAGGAGATGGGTACCGATCAGAGGGATGAGCTGGCTGTGAAATAAAGCTATGAAAGTAGAACCATGAAATAAAAGACCAGAAATACAGATTAAAGAGCTGGGGAAGTGACAGGTTAAGCCAATCAGGGGGGTACAGCTTCTAACAAAACAAGGAGCCCCTGCTTGCCTTATTTAGAGCAGTACAGATCAAAAGGGATGGGTGGGAGCTTAGGGAAAAGCAGGATATGGGTGCTGGTAATCAAGCTGTTTGATTCTTAGCGGGTCACTCCCATCTCTGCAGCTGTGCTTGAATGTCAGCGGTGAGCTAGAACAGGGTGCCAACCTGTTGAGAGCCACAGCTGAAAGGGGCCCCAGCAAACTTCCAGCTGCCAGCTGATGATTGGCTCACAGCCACGGCTCCAGCAACCTCTAGCTGCCAACTGATTGGCTCCTCTGCCGTGATGCTCATTGGGCTGTTTCCCTGCCCTTTCAGACCATGGAGCTGCTCATTGGGGGACTTTTTTGGCCCCGCCCACACGACCCAGCCAATCGGCCTCAAGAGCAGGAGGAGTGGGGGAGGGGGAGAGGCTTGTGGGAAGCCGGTGGTGGCAGTTGGGCTCTGAAGGTTTTTCCTGAGGAGCTGTTTTGTTTGGTGTGTGTGGTTCTAAAAATAAAGTTTCTTTTGACAAGTGGCTCCTGAATTGTGCCCAGCCAGACTGCCACACCAACCTGATTGGGCATTCTTGAACCAGTGAATTCCTCCTAGGAGTTCCCAAGGCCTGGCTTCCCTGCCTAATGGCTTGAAGGTTACCAAGTTCATGTAAGGCTCATAGATGGCTTCCTGCAATCCACCATTATATAGAATCCCAAAACACTGTTTTGTACAGCAAAGACTTTTTTAAAGTATCAAAAGTAAAATCATAATTCAGAAAGGAATGAATTGTCCTCCTTCACCCACTAAATTACTTTATAGGTGGACTTATTTTCTTTTTGGTAATGCATTCATGAACTGTGTGACATTCATATCCACAGTGATAACCTACTTAAAAATTGAAATAAGTGAACCAATTCTACATACATGAACATGTATCTTGTAAGCACAATAGTAAATTAAAAAGCAAGTAGCAGAAATTTGGCATTTAGGTAAATTTAAAGCAATAGAACAAAGTAACATTTATGGATGGATGCATATCTAATTAACATACAAGAACATGGATGTGAAACCTACAAAACAATTTTTTAATATTTATTTTTTAGTTATAGTTGGACACGATACCTTTGTTTTATTTATTTATTTTTATGTGGTGCTGAGGATCGAACCCAGGGCTCACACGCGCTAGGCCAGCACTCTACCACTGAGCCACAACTCCAGCCCTACAAAACAATTTTAATCTCTGGCAAAATGGGAAGAGGTTTGTGATTTTACTTTTGGGTACATAAGTCTTCAAACTCCCTTCATAACATTTTATTAGGGAAAAAAGCATGAAGGCATCATGTAAAATTTTTATAATGTATCTATTATTAAATTTTAGTGAATACATGATTGTTTATTATTTTTGTACTTTTATGTATTTGACATATTTCATAACAACAGTAGTGATGATAATAATGATGATGATGATGGTTAAAAAAATTTCAAGTTTAAAATGAGAAATAGATAGTAATTCTTAATACTGTCTCTTCCAACTTTTCACTAAAAACCCGAGAAAGAGACACGAGAAAAGATGGGCTAAATAGCTAGTTGACTCTAGAATGTGGGAAAATTTGATTCATAATAAAAGTCTATTGGGGCTAGAGGGACACAAATCTCCCCACTTTTAGGAAGTAGAATAGATTTGCTTTGCTTCCTGGAAAACAAAAAAAAAAATGTGTTTATATGGTATTCTGGAGGGGTAGGTGAGACCCCCAAAATGAAACTTTTTAAAATTAATGTGAACTGTGCATATGGGAATATTTTGGAAAACACAGAAAAAGAGAAAGTAGGAAAGCAGAACCCATGACTATGTCATGAAACCAGCCAGTCCTATTTCCAATCCCTGAGCTACTGTGGCTTTTGACAGTAGGGAAAGAAAGGAGACGTTGAATGATCCTCCTTTGATTGTACAATGAGGAGGTGTTCAGCCACTGGGGGACCCTCATTTCATGTCCCCCTTCAATCTTACAGCTCAAAGCCACTTGGAATATATATATATATATATATATATATATATATATATATATATATATATATATGACAGGACATTTTCTTTTTCCACATGAAAAGTTTTTCCTGAATCTCTTTATTGCCTATTCCTTTCTTAACTTTAGTTCCCTATAGAAACATTCAGTGTCTGGAGAATAAAAAGGGGAGAAAAAAAGGATCTTTTTTTAAATTAAAAGAAAAAAAAACTAAAACATGTCATTGCATTGTTGGAAAGAACTAAAATTACATTTTGGTGCTCTAACTTTAAATCAAGTTACTTGATTTGCATAAAGTGACATTTGTAGAAATAAATACAATACATAAATGAATTTCTGAATTTAGAACTTTTTCCTCTACTTTTATTCTGAAGTTTTTTTTTTTTTTTTTCCTTATGATCAGGTCATATATTCCTCAAAAAAAAAAAAAAATGGTTTTAAAGGAACTCTGGTCCACCTTTATCTCTAATGGCCCGGTTGGGAGTTTCTATAATAATCCTTTTGCTTTTATGTGGCCATCTGGAGGCCTATTAAAAGGAGTATCTAAAACAGACTCCCCAAGTGTGCTGAGTTTGTACGTTTTCACCAAGTCACCAAAACAGGAGCATTTTTCCTACTTCAGGAAGAAGTGTCCCTTTACAGAGAGGAATGGGTCTTGGGGAGGCAGGGAGGAGAGAAGACACACAGCCCAACACAACTTGACCTTTCACCCTTGCCGTTGTGAACAAGCAAGTAAGAAGAGTGGTTGATTCTGGTGCATGCATTTTAAGGGTACAAAGATCTCCAGCAAGGCTTCATGACACCTCTGGGGCTCTGTGAGTAGATGGAAGAGGTTAGGGGACGTGGGAATGGGCAACATTGAGAATTTAATGAAGCATCATGTTTCAGCTGGATAATATTCGGTTTTGATTTGTGTGGAAAGCAAATATGAAATATTGAAATAATATTTCAAGTTCCCAATTTTGTGGTGCAAATAGAAATACAGAATATTCTTGCCTTTCTGAAAACTATACCTTTCATCAAAAGTATAATCCAACAGAGTTTAGGACATAAGGGCAGGTGAAATGGAATTAGATAAAAGTTGGCATTTGTCTTTAGTAGATTATTAAAATCACCACAGTAAGAAATCTGCTCATAAAGACAGAACAAGTTAGCAGGAGCTGGATATCATTTGTCCAAAATAGAGTCTTTTCTCTACACTCATTAACCATCTCGCCTAGTAATGTGGTTGTAATCCTATTAAACCTGATACATCAAAAATTAAAAAAAAAAAATTTAGTTGCTGTCTCAAACTGCACTACAACTCAGATCTAGGACCAAATAAGATACATTAATTGCTTTACTGCTTCACCGCAAAGCCACTCTTAAAACATAATTCCTTAATGAAGTCCGTTAATTTGTTCATGGCAGTACACAAGCTGTTCAAAATGACACAGAATTGCACTCTGTTTTCTAACCCCTGCAGTTTCTTCTGTTAGTCACTCTGTCTTGTGTTGTTATCCCATGGATAGTAATTATTTTATAGTGGCTGTAATTAGGAGAGAATTAGGCTTGGTAAACAAAACCTGCCTTCTCCTGTTAATAGCTAAGGATAATAAATTTGGCTCTGACATTCACTATATTTGGACAAGGCTTGGCCTACTTCCAGTTTTCCCAATAAGAACTTTATTATATAATTATGCCTTGGAGGGGCTCATATTACAAGGTAATTTTTTTTGTAAAGACACATATTGCATGGCTCCCAGCCAGTAAATGATATACTGTAATATGTGCCTCCAATAAATGTTTTAAACAAAATCTCTCTAAGCAATGTACTGCTGGAGCTACACACTGCTCTTTGGCATATATTATTTACAGGATTTAGTTGCTGAGTTTTTCATAATGTAAATTATTTCCTTTTGCTCACATTGTCCAATATTATGACAAGTGTCTTTTAAAAAGGCCTACATTATTTCTATCAGTAAATGTCATATTTGAATCTTTAACTTCCCATATCCCAGTTCCTATAGCTGATATCCATCAGACAGTAACAAGAAAAAAAAATGTGTGTTTAAGTCACATTTTGTTCTTTTTTAAAAGATTGGCAGTTATTTGTCTTATCCATCATGCGTTTGCTAAAATTGATTTATTTTTCCATTTTTAATTTAAATGAAATAAAGGTATTTTATCTCACTCCAAGGCCAGATCTCTGATGATTCATTTACCTTTATTTGACCCTTTACTGAAAAGGTCACTTAAAGTCATATAGATTGGTGGTCATACTTCACACCACAAAATGCTAAAACAAAAAGAAAAACATTCAAAACAGGTTTGAAGCCAAAATCATAAAAATATGAACTCTACTTAGAAAAAGTCAAAAGAAAATAGGTTGTGAGATAAAATTCAGAGTAAGAAATAAAAGCATCAAATTCTAAGTAAATGTAAAATAAACTAAAGGGCATAAAATACTGTTTTCTGCTGAGTGTGGTGAAGAATACTGTTTTCTCGGATGCTAAATCCAAAAATTCTTAAATTTTTGATATTAGTCATAGAGAGGTACAAAGAAGTCAATAATGTTTTTAAAAGGTGCTTTTGCAATTTGTATCCCAGACACTCACGTTGTATTTATACATGAAGTACAAATTAAGACTTTACCCCCCACATGCGCCTCAGTCAACATGCAAACTAAAGGAGCTTAAGCATCCTTCACTGGATTAGCTGGGTGTCTGTCCCAGTTAAACCAATGCACTTTGCATGTGTTTCAGAGCTCACAAATCACTTAAAGAAAAGGACAACTAGTTTCCGGAGTAGTTATTCATGTTGAGTAGGGTTGCCAGTTTATTTAGTCAGATTTTCAAGGGCCCTGCTGTGGAAGCAGATATGAATTATGCATATGCAAAAAGTGTCTCTTCAAGTGAGATTGGTTCCTGTTTCTGAGGAAGATATTAAGTGGTCACATTTATCCTTCTCCTAAAGCAAAACCCTCACTTTTTGCAGGGACTGACTGAATTATATCAGATGTCTTCTGGTATCATAGGTATCCTTACCCTCCTTCCTGCTGTTTTCTGCCTGGTGTTGCCTAGAGCTTGCAGAATAGAGATCTCTGTAATTGGTCTCTTACTATTGTCACAACATTTTTTTTTAATCTTAAAAATGAGCACACATTTATTAAATTTCAGTTTGTTAAGTAGCACAGAGTTTTGGCATTCAGATTTAATGTTTTCTTCAGGAAAAAGTAATTACAATTATTCTTCTGTTTTAAGCACACCATTCTATGTCAATAAGGTTAAACTATACAAAAATGCATATTCTAGGATGACATGATAGCTGAGGAAATTATTGGTATTCAGTTCAACTTAACATTTATTGAGTGTCTACTGCATGCACTGAAGCATCACTGAAACCAGGAAAATTTGAAAGCAGGCTAGAGTAAGCAAGGTTTTTTCCCCCTTCCTTCTAGTTTAAGTAGTTCAAAGCACTTAGTGCAACAACCTTGCCTATTCTCAGAAAATCCCAGAAGAATATCAAAAACCTATCTCCTGTTCTGGCAGGGGATGCTGTTGCTTTTCTTCCTTGTTCTACAGAGGAAACAAAAGCACAGTGAGATTACACTGCATGCTCAAAATGCTGCAGTAAATCAATGGAGAAAGATTGTCCAAGTCCAGTGATTTAGAAGCCAATCTTCAATCTGCAGCTCCTGCCCCATTCTGCCTTTTCTCTATTATATTGGAATTTCAGTGATATAGGCTTTACTTAGTAGACAAAAATATTAATTTTATTTTTGGTAACATTTAATACCAAATCTTTATTCCTCCTAGTAAGAGTAATCACAAAAACACGGTAAAGAATGATGGGTATATTTGCATGTACCAAACCCCCTTTTCCAATGGAAAAATGACCTGCATGGAACTTACATCATTAAATGGCAGGTTTCACATCTTAGCTAGAAAAGAAGCTAATTTCAAGGTCTTTTTTTTTTCCCTTTCTTTTTTAAATGATGGGAAGTGCTGTATTAGGATTCAAAAAAAAAAAAATTGCCATTACCATTCTTCCTAAGTTGCTGAAATAATCATTTTGATGAGTCTGTAAATAGACTGTCAGAGAGATATGCTTTGGATTTTGAAGGCACATGTTGATATGAAAATTAAAGATCTTTTGTCTCCATAATGAATTTGAAAAATCAAAAATAAGGACTCAAAAGTTGAGAGCATCATAGACACTGAGGTTGGAAAAGATATATTAAGTCACCTCATTTACTCCCTGTCCAGGCAGTATTCTGGAGGATGTTTGTCCATTAACATTTAACATCATTCTAGCATGTGTCTTTCACTTCTGGGAAGCTCTTGCACTTCATCCCTTTGACTAACTCACCTGCCCTGGTTGTAGCCCTGTATACAACCTTCTAGCTAGGTAAAGGCCTCTCCCCCTCCCCCTCGAATGACCATTCTGTCCTTGAAGTTCTCTGTTCACAAAACCGCCTCCGAACTTCATAGTGTTTGGCAGTGTTACGGAGTTGGGTCATGATTTGGCCACTCTATTAAGTTGTTTAATCCATCCTCATAAATCAATCCCTTTCGCACTTTCATCATGGTGGTGGCTGTTTTGTGACATCCTCCCATTTTTTGACATGATTCCCATACTGGAATCTCTCAGGCCCGAACAGAATTTAAAATGAGGAATGTGTCTTGACAGAGTAATCAACATGTCCTAAAATTTTGCAGCTATTTAGTGTACCGAGGAGAAACAAACAGAAGCTTCTGCACTGAATGGGGTAAAGGAAACTGCATACCCAGGATTTTGTTGACCCTTTATCCTACACAGTCCAGTCACTACAGAAAACACCCCCTCATCCTACACCATGCTCAGTAATATATAGTCTGACTGAAAAAGGCAGAAAAAGTCAGTTTGTATCAGAGCAGTTAACTCGGCTTCCACAATTCCTCCCCTGCTGCTCTCCTCATCCCACTTCAGCTGTATTTCACTCCATTAACTACAGCAATGGGTATTTGCTCTCAATAAATGTGTGTGGGTGTGCATGTGTGTTTGTATTTGAGAAGAGTTTATGTAGACAACTCCAAATAGCTCCAAAAGTGATTGCACAATTAAAGAAACTATTTCCCTGCTGTTGATGCTTATTTCTTAAAACATCATCTGTCAGCCTAGCTACTGAGATTGATGTCCTGAATATGTTTTTTCTTTTTAAACCCTAAGGAAATATCTTCTTCGTATCTCTGCCCTAACTTCATCACTCTTTTCTTCAATCTTTCTTGTGAGCTGATTTGAGATTAAGTCCCGAAGGGCTATCAACATCCACTGTAGAAGTTAAAGGAACGAGTTTGGGTTCAGATCTTGTAAGGTTCTGAACTCTTTACAGACTGTTCCAAGCACTTTGAACTCAAGTTTTGAAATTTTCTATTAGCCAGTGGAGATGGTAAAATAAGCTCAAACACAGTGACTTCCAACTGCGGGAAGCTTAGCACAGATCTGATCTGCTTACATAGAGCAAATGACAATTTGGGGTTCACCTGAGGGGTTTACCATAGTCATGATATGGTTTAGATTTCTCTGGAACAATACAGTGTTTTAGACACAGCATCGTAGCCTGACATATAAGTTGGACTGATATGCTTTCATAATCATGTAAGATGAGGGTTCAAAAATTGAGTAGGAATATACATGGTCATTACTCTTTAGCTAAAGAAATAAAGAATAATGTTTTTATTAGTTGAAATTTGATGGTAAGTATCAAGCATAATTTCTTAAATGTTTATACATATAGAAATTCAGATTTAAACTTTTTTTAAATGTGCCTGAAATGTTATCCCAAAGTGCTCAATAGGAATGAGTAATCTATTGATGTTCAAGCTCAAGAATTTTGTGGGGAATCACTGAGCCCAAATGATATTCCTGTGTTAATAAGCTCTTAGGGTATGTTTTATAGGGAATGGGGTCCTCTGAACCACAATATAAAACTTACAAATACATCCAGTGACATCTTAGGTAACACAAAGCTGCAAATGGCTGATTACTTATACTGATTTTAATGAAAAAGTCTAAGTGGAGACAAGAGGTGTCAGTAAGGCAGAAAGGAGAGGCCTAACATTTTGAGGACAAACTTAACATTTTTCTTAAACATCTTCCTCAGATCAAAGATTAGGTGACCTTGGGCAACAACAACAAAAAAAATACTTCTGCTCCTTGAACCTTGATTTCTTTATCTGTAAATTGTAAGGTTTAGAAATGATCTTTGTAGTAACCTTTTTTTTTCCCCCTCAAAACAAAACCCATGTCAATATAGGAAGTGTCTCTGCCTTTCAGACCACAGAGTGGGCAGCCTGATCCAAACCGGCCCAATCTGAGAGTCTCTTTCTGGAGAAGTTCAATTTTCACAGTAACATGCAGATGTGGAGGAGTCAGATGAGTGACCAGAATGGAGCATCCAAAGGGGAAGTACATGGGTCTCCAAGATGCCAGGTGCATTTACCCCTGCTTCTGTCCACCTGGAATGATGTGGATCAGCCCCTCCCCCATTTTGGGTGGTAATATCCCAGTAATATCTACTCCTCTTTTAATTTAAACCCAGTGAGAGCACATTTCTGTTGTCTCCAGTAAAGGATATTAATTGATGCAGTTATTTTGTTGAAAAACATCTTAGTTGATTCTGTGAGAAAGTCCAGTAGCCCAACTTTGGCCATGTAATGGGTAAAGATGTGTCAAAAGCAGAAACAAAACCAGGTTTGAATCCCATATATACATCCGTGCTTAGGTCACACATTCTTTCTGAACTTTCTTCATCTGTTAGAGATCCTTAATTATCCATCTTGAAGTGTTAATAGGATCACTCATTGTTTGTGGTCCCTCTGTCTACCTTATAATTCAGATTCTAACTTATTGTAAGATACTTGCAGTAAATGGGTGGTAGTAGAACATAGACCTGGTTCTAAATTCAGATCCATTTTTTCTTTTTGACTCTGCACAAGTTTTTTAAACATATTAATGCAGTTTCCACACATTTTAAAATGGAAATATAGCTACTTCCTTTTAGTGTTCTTTGAATTTTAAATAATATGTTAAATGTATAAACTGATTTATTGCCACTAATACTTATGTTTGTGGAAACAACTGAAAATTGGAATTCAAAAGTCTATTTTTATGAATATAAAGTATTATTATGTGTCAGGGATTGTTTAGAGATATAGTGTTTCCATTGCATTGGAAATATCATCTTTACTGATATTCTCATATCCTATATAGAAAGATATTGATCCCAAGCTTCAAAAAGACATTTGCATACTCCATTTCTCCAAGACCTGTCACACTGGCCTTCCATCTCCTAAGGAAGCTAAATTCAATTCTGTGTTTGTTTTTTTTTTTTTTAAAGAGAGAGAGAGAGAGAGAGAGAGAGAATTCCAATATTTATTTTTTAGTTTTCGGCGGACACAGCATCTTTGTTTGTATGTGGTGCTGAGGATAGAATCCGGGCCGCACGCATGCCAGGCAAGCACGCTACCGCTTGAGCCACATCCCCTGCCCATCAATTCTGTGTTTGGGCCTCTATGCTTGCTGATCCTTCTAACATATGATTGTCTTCCAGCTTGTCAAAAAACCAGCTTCTTCTTTTTATTCAGGTCCAGCTCAAGTGGCATCTCCTGGTTGATCAGTTTTTCTTTTTCACACTCTATTAGTTTGTTTCATCTATTGAATTTATCCCTGTAGGAAGTCATCTTTGATTATATGGTCATACATATATCATCTTCATCAAATTGCAATACCCATAAAGATAAGGGTTATGTTTTGTTTACCTTAGCCACACACTAGAATATAATAGGTACTCAATATATTTTTTAATGAATGAGTTAATGACTGATAATTTTTTGAGAGTAGTTAGTGGTTATAGCTTGGGACTGTCTCAGAGAAGAGATGGCGTAGGCAATTTTCCTTACTGGGTGGCAACTGAGCAGAACCCAGTAGAAGATACAGGGTGCAGAGAGACCCTGGAAGAAAACAAAGGTGTGAATGTACTAATTAGTTACACCTGCCCTGGAGGTGGCGGTGTAGCAGACCTTGAATGTACTGAGGGCTTGAGGAGAAAATGCAAATTTTTGACTTGATAAAAAGCAAAACTACTCCTTCTCTACAATCCCCATGGGGTTGGATTCACTTGGAAGAGTAACTTCAGTGTGCTTAACTGAAACAACCAGATAGTGTCCAGTGAGGAGGGCACTGGACACCAGTGACGGCTCTGGCTAGTGACCAATTCCAGAGAAGTGTTATGCAGGCTGGGAACTTGAAAGATCAGAGCAGCAGCTATCTTTTTATGTTTTTCATAACAAATAATGGAACATTGTGAAAAAGCACAAGGGAGAGGGATGCCAAGCAGGGCTCTTGCAAATAAAACCAAGAATCCCCCAAGATACTGAGGTTAACAAAGGAAAAATGCAGCTATTGTGAATGCAGTTTGTGTCCCAATCTTCAGCATGGTACATAAGGGGACGTCTTCACTTAGCTATTGCTGTCCCTGAACAGAGGTGAGAGGGATGCTGTTAATAACAAAGACGGTCCCGGATGATGGCAAGTCTAATTACAGGAGGAAAAAAAAAGCACAGGGAAAGAAAGGGTTTGGTTTCCCCAAGACGTCATTTTATTACCAGCCTGACACGGCAACTTTAAGGGTCATTTCTTTAGAGTCACTAAAATACCAAAACAGTCAGGAAAACAGCACAGAGGACATAGTCAGAGCCCCTGATGCTTCATTTCTGAAAACATTTTCCCACAATGGCAGCTTTTAAAAATTGTTTCTCCCCTTTTAATTAAAGAAACAATTTTGTTCCTCTGGATATCTGTAAATAGTCCACAGGATAAAAAGAAGAGGTAGGCTGTAGGGAGAAAGGTGAAGAAATAAGCACACAGGGGCGGGGGGACAGGAAGATTACCTGGATGTTTAAAGCATTAAGAAAAGGAAAACAGTGTTGGTTTAAAAAAAAAAATCAAAATTAGGAAAGTCTCCTGTCATACACATTATATTTTTCTTGAATGGGCAATAATCTTTTAAAATGCCCTTTCTTAATTATTAAGCATGTTAAAATGGAAAAGATTTTTGGGCTGGGGTTGTGGCTTAGTAGTAGAGCATTCACCTAGCATGTCTGTGAGGCCCTGGGTTTGATCCTCAGCATCACATAAGAAATAAATAAACTACAACTAAAAAATAAAAATGGAAAAGATTTTTAATATCTCAAATCTAGGGAAGGTCTTTTTGAAATAATACTATTTTTTCTACACAATCTTCTTGTAAAAATATTGATTATAGTTATTGTATGTTCATAAATGACCCATGACATTTTAATAAATATGCACCACAATTCTAACTTTTCTGTTAAGTAGGTCTTCAATTAGTCTGAATTTTCAAAGATTTATCATGTACTTAGTGAAACATTTAGAAAAGAAGGCCAACTAGAGATAAATCATACATATTTGGAACTACAGATATTCTTAATATAATAAATTTCAACTACAGAGTTTTTTTTTAAAGCTATAAGCAAATTTCTGCATAGCAACTCTGAAATTTTATCCCTTTCCTTTACAGAATCTGATGTACTTTGGAGTGAATTTTAATTCACAGACTTCCAAATCATATTTCATGGAACTGCAGCCTCTCTTAGTTGAATAGGAAGAACAATGATGTTTTCTGATATAATAACAATTATTACCGTTCAAATGGTATACAAAAAATGTATACTGCAAATTCCCAGCATGTTTTTGTTTTCTTTGCATGCCTAAATGGTACTAGAAATGTGTGCATAGAAGTGAAAATCATTAGACCCTTTGCTTTAACGTTCATATCACTTCACTGCCCCAGGCATTTGCCAATGGAGAGTGGCAGCCAAACCATACATCCTGATAGCTCTTTCTTCTTTATTTTCCAAGGTGCCACAAACAGAGTACTTCCATGTCTTACAAATTTCTGCTCTTGGTTTGGGGATAATCCAGGGAAAATAGACAAGGCTAGAAACTTAATCCTACTATCAGAACTCACTCTTTCTAAAATTTCTAGTTCATTATCTCTAGAGGAAGGGTACTTTGGATCATCTTCCCAAACTCTCAAACATGCCACCATCTTGCTATGGTCTGTTCTCCTTTCCAGAACCTTCCTGTTTTTCTTCTCATTGAAGTTAAAAATCGGTGATCAATCATTTGGAGCATTACCTTTGTCTCAATCTTTCTTTTAGACAATGTCTAAAGAATGTTGCTACTTATTTGTGACTGTTATAGTTTGGATCTGGAATGTCCCACAAAGGCTCATGTGGCTTGGTCTTTTATGAAGCAATGTTTAGAGGTGGGGCCTTTGAGGAGGTAATTGGATTATGATCATGTTAACCTCATTAGCGGGTGGATCTATTGATAGATTCATCATTTTTGATGGCATTACTAGGGGGTGATGGAAACTTAGGGGGTTGGACATAGTTGAAAGGAGTGGATCATGGGGCCTGTTCTAGTTAGCTTTTCTGTGTCTGGGACCAAAATACCTGACAAAAACAAATAAGAAGAGAAGTTTATTTGAGATTCACAGTTTCAGAGGTCTCAGTCCATAAATAGCCAACTTCACTGCTCTGGGCCCAAGGGAAGCAGCACATCATGGGGAAAGGGCCATGTCTTACAAAGACACAGTACATCATGGGGGAAGATCTTCCCAGCACAGGAAATTTGCTCCCCTCATGACAGCCAGGAAGCAGAGAATGAGAGAGTAAGGAAGGGTCAGATGGAAGATATACCCTTCCAGGGCATGCCCCCAGTCACCCACCTTCTTCAATCATACACCACCCATCTGCAGTTTACCAGTCAGTCCATGCAAACTAGAATGAACTAATTAGAATATAGCTATCACAATCTGATCATTCCACTCTGAATACTCCTGCATTAAGAGGAGCTTTGGGGGACACTTCATATCCAAATCACAATCAAAAACACAATGAGGGGAAGCCCTTTGTGACTTAAGTTTTGTCCCCAGCACTTTTCTCTCTTTTTTTTCCCCTTATTTCTGTCTTTCTTCATCTCTCTGTTTCCTAGCAGCCATGAGGTGAGCAGCTCTGCTCTACCACCCACCTCCAACCAAGATTTTCTAACTAGTCAAAGGCCCAAAGCAACAGAGCCAAGTGAATCTGGACTGAAATCCCCCCAATAAATATTGAATCCTTTAAGTTGTTTTTCTCAGGTATTCTGTCACAGTTATGAACTGACTAACAATGAGCTACCAAATTATGTCCTCACAAAAAAAGTAGCAGTCTTGTTTCTATTAATTCTCCCTCCTCACTCCCAAATACAAAGTGTGTTCAGAGTAAAATAAATAAATAAATAAATAAATAAATAAATAAATAATCATGGTACCAGAAATGTGCTACAAATGTTAATGCTAAAGACTTTATATTTCTTAAAGATTTTCTTTTTTAATTGCACAATTCTATTTTCTTTCTTTTGTCTAACTCAAATCACCGAAGATTACTCAGAATATGTTGAATTTAATGTTTATTTCATTTTATCTTTTTTATGAGGAGGGGGATTGAACCCAGGGCCTTGTAATTATTAAGCAAATGTTCTACCTCTGAGCTACACCTAAGTCCAAGTTAGGTATTTAGTAGACATAGGTATTAACAAAAATGTAATTATTCATGGAGGCAAAAGTGATGGAATTGACTGACCCTGCTCAGTCCTTTTATTTAACATAGGTTATTTAGTAATTATAGCTATCATTACCTATATGAATCTATTTTTATATTTAGATTATATATGTATGTTTGCATATATGTGTGGTGTGTGTGTGTGTGTGTGTGTGTGTATCGTGTGTATGTATAATTACATTTTTCTGTGGAAAGCTTGATATTGAAAAGCAAAAAGAAAAAATGTTTAGTATAACTTCATTTCATTGTTTTCCTTAGCTAGGCTATGGTTACTTGTATATACAAAATAATTTAAACCATTTGTTTTCTTAAAATAACCAGTCCAATAAATGATTTCTTATTCTTTCATATATCAGCTATTGTTTTCTTTAGTTAACTAATTAATTTTGTGTAACACAGGCATAGTTATTGCGTTAATATTACTTCTACCAAGTACACTTCCTATTGAGATGACGTCAAAGGACTTTGCAGTGTGGACAGAACCATAAATCTACCTAGTTTCAAACTGAGATGAAGATCTCCAAACTCAAATTCTGTACAGGTCATGAACAGTGCAATGAATCACATTCTCCAAAGGCATTTGACCTGACTACAAATTATTCCCATGTTTTGTAGATATAACAGACTGTATAGGGAAACATTGTCTCTTTTGCCTATAACCCCTGGGAGATGATATATGGCCATCTTGAGCACACATAGTATGTAGAATACTGGATTCTAGCTTGGGTAGATTACAATGAATCCACTTTTTCTTACCCATATTAAAGACAACAATTGGCTTTTGACAATATTTTTAAAGTGCCTACTATGTTCCAGGCACTTCAATGAAAAAGCAGAGGGTGAAAAATCATCATTCACTTTTTAGTAGCCCATTGAGAATGAAAAACAATTGATTCAAAGGTTCATATTTAATAATCTTCTTTTTTTGGAAATGGCTTAATAGTGAACAATCTTATTGTAGTTTTTCTCCAGTATAATATGCTGACAAAGTTGGTTACCGGACATTTCTGAGCTATTATCATAAAAAGTAAACAATTTTTAAGGCTATTAGTTTCCTGTTTTTAAAGAAAACAGAGCATGTAGAGGGAGAAGGGCAGGTTCAACATTGGATAAGACTTAATGCCAAAAAATGAAATATTAATGTAGACCAAAATAAACCACTATAAAATCTGCTTGTCAGAACAGGAGTTTTGTTTGTGCTTTGTAGACATAGAATTAGCTCTTAAATTTTTTTTTCTACATAGACCCCCACAAAAGCTGCTAACAGCTGTGGAGAAAGCTCAGAATAAATCTGATGTTGGAGTCAAATCATCAAATCTTTCCAAAAGAATTTTGATTTATTAAGGCTAAATTATAGCTCTATCTGATTTTCTTGTTAATGTACAAATGGAGACAAGATGTCATTTTCCCACTACTAACTTTCCATTTATGTATTTTAAATGTAATTTAAAGCAGAGAGAGCAAGCTTTAGTGACTTTGATATGCAATTTTTTACAAATCAGCTAAAAGAAAGCATGCAATGGATGGTGACAAAAATTAACTCACTATTCCATTTCTAGGAAACTGATTCTTATTTATTTCTACATAAATCAATTAATGGGAGATATGAGGTTTAGAAGAGGAAATATTAAATTTGGACAGCTTTTCTAAAGGCATTTGAGGATCATGGAAAAATTTTATGCTTTGTTTTTTTTTTTTTTTTTCCTTTTGAAGTAAAGGCCGCCTGACAGGTCTGTAACTTACAGGCAATGTGTGAAATTAAGGATAATTGGGTACTAATTCTGGTTGGACCATTAGCTAGCTGGGTCATCTTGAATAAGATCTTGAGCCTGTCTGGATCTCAGGTTTTGATCTAAGAGTGAAGCGGTTCAAAACCTTGTTTATAGGTGCACTCCACAGGTGGTCCAAGGAGCATTTTCACAAAAATTTAAGAACCTTGGCAACAAGGCAGGTTTCCTCACTCCTACTTCAACCAAAGCAGCCCAGCTTCTCTCAGAATCATATATCTTGACTTCCAAATAAGATTTTAATAAGTTTTTATTTATTTATTTTGGAGGGTGGGGACACTAAAAAAATAAATTAGAATTGCATTGGGCTGGGCTGATATATCTTTTCACTCCCTGTATCTTTCGTCTCTCATTCCTTTATCCACTTGGTAACTACTAGTTACCAAGCAATTCACCTTCACCCCCTTACTGGTAAAAGGCTTGAGCTGGGTAAAATTAAGCCAAGTAGGTAGGTTTACCTTAAGACATGATCCAGATTTCACTTGCATAGGGAGTCATGAAAAGCTGTCCAACTCTTAGAAAAGAATCATTAAATGCAGTAAGATAACTTCAGAGATTTTACAGCAGTTTATTTTCATCTACATTAGTAATTCAATTTTTTGGCATATCAGCCCCCACTAATGTCAAGTTGTGTTCCCGGACTTTTGGAAAATAGATCACACTTAAGCATATTTTCCGGCTCTCATGGCAATACAGAACATTTTTTTGCAGGCTTTTGTCCAGTTTACAAATAGCTGAAATAATAATTCTTGCTTTCTTATCTACTGTCAACCATCTCTCCCTGCCAGATTCTGGCCCACTGTTCAGCTCCATCTTCCAGCTTTCCAAGACATGCCAATGAGACTGTCTGTCATTGATATGAAGTCTCATGCCATTGTAGGTTCCTGATTGTCTTCCTTGCTCACTGAGTGTTCCTTTTATTTTCAGTATAAACATTAACGGATGCCTTAAATCATTTCATTTATTTTCTCTTGCTATTCTCTGCCCACAAATTACCCTTGACCTCTGTTCCCTGGTGTCATTTTTACTTCCTTGCTGACTTTCACATCCATGGAGATGATACCCAGATCAATGTTCAGGCCCTTTCTCTGTACTCAGACTTCACAAGGATGACCATATCACACATCACACTCATGGGTGGGCCGGAGGTCCCATTTGCTCCCCAACTCCCAGCCCAGTCCCAACCTCCCTCTCAATCAGCTTTTTAAGTCCATCTGTAGCACCATAGATTTTCAAATGTCCTTTATTCCTATAAGATAATTTTTTAGACTTTTTTCTACTAAAGATATTAATTTTATTCTCAAATTTAATAAAATGCACTAATAAAGAGGCTGGAAAAACAATTCCATATGAAACAGTGGTTGAAGAAATCTTTGGTGTCAACATTTTTTGTTTTTCACATTCCTCTGTGTGAAGTGAGTCCTTCACGTTTCCTCTGTCTCTTATATTGGAGGAAAGTTTGGGATCCACTGCCTTAAAATTTACATTTGACTTGTTTTCCTTCACCTTAATTTTCTACTTCATCACCAGGTTCCTTTTTCTTGCTTCCTTTCTCTGTAGCCTCTGAGAGTTTTTGTTTTGTTTTGTTTGTTGTTGTTGTTTGTTTGCTTTTGGTTTTTGTTTCACTTTGCCTTTTCCATCATGTTCTCCATCCTCACCCTGTTAGTTATAACAGAATTGGTAGCTGTATTCTCCAGGTTCTTGTACCACACATGTATACGATACAGCTTATCACCAACATGCTTTCAAATTAGATTTTGAGTGGATACATTTTTCTCCAAGACAATAAGAAATCTAGGGATTAATTTTCCACCCTTTATCCAAAGTATTTACTGAGCCTACTATATGCCAAACAATAAGTTAAGCATTGGAAAAATAACCGTAGCAAAAGCAAATTAAGTTTCTGCCTCCATGTTCATATTCTGCATTAACTAACTATAGAAAATGCGTATTTGAATTCAGAAAGTATGTGGGCTGGGGATATAGCACAATTGGCAGAGTCCTTGTCATGCATGCACAAGGGCCTGGGTTCAATCCCAAGCACCACACACACACACACACACACACAAAACCTGAATTTAGAAAGTATGCATTTAATACTTGCTAATTAATTAAGGAGAAACTGAGCAAATGCCTGTCTTTCTATTTTCTAAAATGAGAGCTTTTTCTTTTCTTACTGTGCTCTTCTCTATGAGGGCCTGTTTATTTTAAGATAGTGGTTCTAGACCAGAGTTTATTTTGTTAGTTCCTGTACTCACAGACCTACCCCCAGCAACATTTAATAAGGTCTGGAGACATTCTTGTTTCAACTGGAACTGAGGCAGGGGATGCTGCTGTCATCTCGTGGGTAGAAGCCAGGGAAGTTACTTAATATCCTACAATGCCCAAAATAGTCTACCAGAGTAAAAAGATTATCAAGCTAACAGTGTTAATAGTGCCAAGACTAACAAACTCTGGTATGAGATATTGAGTTCACAAAAATTCATTTTCTTAAACTTAATTATGTGTTTCCTACATTATGTGTTCTTAATTTTTTTAACCAACAATTTTGGAATCATTTTCTATTTTGAATTAAAAAATTTAAATATAATTTTAAACAATACATAAACCTTTAAAATCATATGTATTGGTGGGGTAATGTGTGATGTTTTGATAGCTGTATACATTGTGTAATTTTTAATTCAGGGTAAGTGTATGTATTTCCTCAAATATTTATCATTTCTTTATGATGAAAACATTCAAAATCTTTTCTTTTGGCTTTTTGAAATATATAGTACTTTACTGTTACCAACAGTTAATTTATTATAAAACAGAACATCAAAACTTTTATGTTGATAGAGTGCCAGGGATCCCAGCAGCCTGCAGCAGGGCCCCGGAGATCCAGGCCAACTGATTCGCGTGGCCTGCCCTGTGGCTACAGAAGGCGTGGCGCCTCAGTGAAGCCATTAATTGGCAAGCAGGGAGGTTAGGGAAGGCCATTAGGTGGAATCCCACCAGCCAAGCCCACACGGACCCTTGGGCCGAGCACGGGTTCTCAGAAGGGGAAGGAAGCGGTACAGTCCCATCCCCCACAGCGGACACCCCGCCGAGGCAGTCAGCGGCCAGCATCCGGGAAAGCTGAAGGATACACCGCCACTCTCCTTCAGAGTGCGACATCAAAACAGGTCGGTGTCATTCAGCTCACCCCCCAGACAGCGGGAATTCGCATAAAATCTCTCCTAGGCTTGCCGGGAGAGGGAGTATCAAGCTGAACCTCCATACAGTCTAGGGGGAAACCAGAGACACCTGACCTCCAACCCCTCCTCCCAGTAGCAGCCAAAAGGAAACCTGGCTAGCCAGCGCTGGGGGAGGGGCAAGCAGAAAAAATCAAAGTGATAGAGTGCCAGGGATCCCAGCAGCCTGCAGCAGGGCCCGGAGAGCCAGGCCAACTGATTCGCGTGGCCTGCCCTGCGGCTACAGAAGGCGTGGCGCCTCAGTGAAGCCATTAATTGGCAAGCAGGGAGGTTAGGGAAGGCCATTAGGTGGAATCCCACCAGCCAAGCCCACACGGACCCTTGGGCCGAGCACGGGTTCTCAGAAGGGGAAGGAAGCGGTACAGTCCCATCCCCCACAGCGGACACCCCGCCGAGGCAGTCAGCGGCCAGCATCCGGGAAAGCTGAAGGATACACCGCCACTCTCCTTCAGAGTGCGACATCAAAACAGGTCGGTGTCATTCAGCTCACCCCCCAGACAGCGGGAATTCGCATAAAATCTCTCCTAGGCTTGCCGGGAGAGGGAGTATCAAGCTGAACCTCCATACAGTCTAGGGGGAAACCAGAGACACCTGACCTCCAACCCCTCCTCCCAGTAGCAGCCAAAAGGAAACCTGGCTAGCCAGCGCTGGGGGAGGGGCAAGCAGAAAAAATCAAAGTGATAGAGTGCCAGGGATCCCAGCAGCCTGCAGCAGGGCCCGGAGAGCCAGGCCAACTGATTCGCGTGGCCTGCCCTGCGGCTACAGAAGGCGTGGCGCCTCAGTGAAGCCATTAATTGGCAAGCAGGGAGGTTAGGGAAGGCCATTAGGTGGAATCCCACCAGCCAAGCCCACACGGACCCTTGGGCCGAGCACGGGTTCTCAGAAGGGGAAGGAAGCGGTACAGTCCCATCCCCCACAGCGGACACCCCGCTGAGGCAGTCAGCGGCCAGCATCCGGGAAAGCTGAAGGATACACCGCCACTCTCCTTCAGAGTGCGACATCAAAACAGGTCGGTGTCATTCAGCTCACCCCCCAGACAGCGGGAATTCGCATAAAATCTCTCCTAGGCTTGCCGGGAGAGGGAGTATCAAGCTGAACCTCCATACAGTCTAGGGGGAAACCAGAGACACCTGACCTCCAACCCCTCCTCCCAGTAGCAGCCAAAAGGAAACCTGGCTAGCCAGAGCTGGGGGAGGGGCAAGCAGAAAAAATCAAAGTGATAGAGTGCCAGGGATCCCAGCAGCCTGCAGCAGGGCCCGGAGAGCCAGGCCAACTGATTCGCGTGGCCTGCCCTGCGGCTACAGAAGGCGTGGCGCCTCAGTGAAGCCATTAATTGGCAAGCAGGGAGGTTAGGGAAGGCCATTAGGTGGAATCCCACCAACCAAGCCCACACGGACCCTTGGGCCGAGCACGGGTTCTCAGAAGGGGAAGGAAGCGGTACAGTCCCATCCCCCACAGCGGACACCCCGCCGAGGCAGTCAGCGGCCAGCATCCGGGAAAGCTGAAGGATACACCGCCACTCTCCTTCAGAGTGCGACATCAAAACAGGTCGGTGTCATTCAGCTCACCCCCCAGACAGCGGGAATTCGCATAAAATCTCTCCTAGGCTTGCCGGGAGAGGGAGTATCAAGCTGAGCCTCCATACAGGCCAGGGGGAAACCAGAGACACCTGACCTCCAACCCCTCCTCCCAGTAGCAGCCAAAAGGAAACCTGGCTAGCCAGCGCTGGGGGAGGGGCAAGCAGAAAAAATCAAAGTGATAGAGTGCCAGGGATCCCAGCAGTCTGCAGCAGGGCCCGGAGAGCCAGGCCAACTGATTCGCGTGGCCTGCCCTGCGGCTACAGAAGGCGTGGCGCCTCAGTGAAGCCATTAATTGGCAAGCAGGGAGGTTAGGGAAGGCCATTAGGTGGAATCCCACCAGCCAAGCCCACACGGACCCTTGGGCCGAGCACGGGTTCTCAGAAGGGGAAGGAAGCGGTACAGTCCCATCCCCCACAGCGGACACCCCGCTGAGGCAGTCAGCGGCCAGCATCCGGGAAAGCTGAAGGATACACCGCCACTCTCCTTCAGAGTGCGACATCAAAACAGGTCGGTGTCATTCAGCTCACCCCCCAGACAGCGGGAATTCGCATAAAATCTCTCCTAGGCTTGCCGGGAGAGGGAGTATCAAGCTGAACCTCCATACAGTCTAGGGGGAAACCAGAGACACCTGACCTCCAACCCCTCCTCCCAGTAGCAGCCAAAAGGAAACCTGGCTAGCCAGCGCTGGGGGAGGGGCAAGCAGAAAAAATCAAAGTGATAGAGTGCCAGGGATCCCAGCAGCCTGCAGCAGGGCCCGGAGAGCCAGGCCAACTGATTCGCGTGGCCTGCCCTGCGGCTACAGAAGGCGTGGCGCCTCAGTGAAGCCATTAATTGGCAAGCAGGGAGGTTAGGGAAGGCCATTAGGTGGAATCCCACCAACCAAGCCCACACGGACCCTTGGGCCGAGCACGGGTTCTCAGAAGGGGAAGGAAGCGGTACAGTCCCATCCCCCACAGCGGACACCCCGCCGAGGCAGTCAGCGGCCAGCATCCGGGAAAGCTGAAGGATACACCGCCACTCTCCTTCAGAGTGCGACATCAAAACAGGTCGGTGTCATTCAGCTCACCCCCCAGACAGCGGGAATTCGCATAAAATCTCTCCTAGGCTTGCCGGGAGAGGGAGTATCAAGCTGAGCCTCCATACAGGCCAGGGGGAAACCAGAGACACCTGACCTCCAACCCCTCCTCCCAGTAGCAGCCAAAAGGAAACCTGGCTAGCCAGCGCTGGGGGAGGGGCAAGCAGAAAAAATCAAAGTGATAGAGTGCCAGGGATCCCAGCAGTCTGCAGCAGGGCCCGGAGAGCCAGGCCAACTGATTCGCGTGGCCTGCCCTGCGGCTACAGAAGGCGTGGCGCCTCAGTGAAGCCATTAATTGGCAAGCAGGGAGGTTAGGGAAGGCCATTAGGTGGAATCCCACCAGCCAAGCCCACACGGACCCTTGGGCCGAGCACGGGTTCTCAGAAGGGGAAGGAAGCGGTACAGTCCCATCCCCCACAGCGGACACCCCGCCGAGGCAGTCAGCGGCCAGCATCCGGGAAAGCTGAAGGATACACCGCCACTCTCCTTCAGAGTGCGACATCAAAACAGGTCGGAGTCATTCAGCTCACCCCCCAGACAGCGGGAATTCGCATAAAATCTCTCCTAGGCTTGCCGGGAGAGGGAGTATCAAGCTGAGCCTCCATACAGGCCAGGGGGAAACCAGAGACACCTGACCTCCAACCCCTCCTCCCAGTAGCAGCCAAAAGGAAACCTGGCTAGCCAGCGCTGGGGGAGGGGCAAGCAGAAAAAATCAAAGTGATAGAGTGCCAGGGATCCCAGCAGCCTGCAGCAGGGCCCCGGAGATCCAGGCCAACTGATTCGCGTGGCCTGCCCTGTGGCTACAGAAGGCGTGGCGCCTCAGTGAAGCCATTAATTGGCAAGCAGGGAGGTTAGGGAAGGCCATTAGGTGGAATCCCACCAGCCAAGCCCACACGGACCCTTGGGCCGAGCACGGGTTCTCAGAAGGGGAAGGAAGCGGTACAGTCCCATCCCCCACAGCGGACACTCCACCGAGGCAGTCAGCGGCCAGCATCCGGGAAAGCTGAAGGATACACCGCCACTCTCCTTCAGAGTGCAACATCAAAACAGCGGACACTCCATCCAGGCAGTCAGTGGACACCATCCGGGAAAGCTGAAGAATACACCACCACTCTCCAACAGCTTGCAACATCAAAACAGCCAGCAGCAGGACCCCGGAGATCCAGGCCAACTGATTCGCGCGGCCTGCCCCGCAGCTACAGAAGGCGTGGCGCCTCAGAGAAGCCATTAATTAGCAAGCAGGGAGGTTAGGGACTGCCATTAGGTGGAATCCCGCCAGCCAAGCCCACCGCCCACGCCCGGAACAGGCCCAGCGATCTGCCAGCATTGTAGTCACGACACCCCAATTGGAATAGGGACAGAGCAGAGCCGCCTTCCACTCCCGGAACAGGCCCAGAGAGCCGCCAGCGTGGTAGACACATCACCCCAATTGGAGTAGGGGCACAGCCGCCGCCCGCACCTGCAAGGGAGACTTTTCAAGTATACAAGAGCAACATAAATAAATAGGGGGTAAATTTCAAAACACAACAGTTGCACCAAGCAGAAAGAAACGCGAGCAGTATGAAAAGACAAGGAAAGAAAGGTCCACAAGCAATGCAGGTCAACTCAACTTTAGAAGAGGTAATAGCTGCAACAGATGGAATATCAGATAAAGAGTTCAGGATATATATGCTTCAGATGATCTGGAGTCTCAAGGAAGACATGAGACAGCAAAATCAGACAATGAAAGATCACATTGACAAACAAATCCAGGAAGTAAAAGATCAATTTCACAGGGAGATAGAGGTAATAAAAAACAAACAAATTGAAATTCTAGAAATGCAGGAAACAATAAACCAACTTAAAAACTCAATTGAGAATACTACCAGCAGAGTAGATCACTTAGAAGAGAGAACATCAGACAATGAAGACAAAGTATTTCAACTGGAAAAGAACATAGACAGCTCAGCAAGTCTGCTAAGAAACCATGAGCAGAACATCCAAGAATTATGGGACAATATCAAAAGACCAAATTTAAGAGTCATTGGGATACAGGAAGGCACAGAGCTCCATTCCAAAGGAATAAACAGTCTATTCAGTGAAATAATACGAGAAAACTTCCCAGAATTGAAGATTGAGACAGAATCCCAAATCCTAGAAGCCTACAGGACGCCGAATGTGCAAAATCATAAGAGATCCACACCTAGACACATTATAATGAAGATGTCCAACATACAGAATAAGGAGAGAATTTTAAAAGCTGCAAGAGAAAGAAAGCAGATTACATTTAGGGGTAAACCAATCAGGATAACAGCTGATCTCTCAACACAGACTCTGAAAGCTAGAAGATCCTGGAATAACATATTTCAAACACTGAAAGACAATGGGCTCCAACCAAGAATCGTGTATCCGGCGAAATTAAGCTTCAGGTTAGAAGATGAAATTAAAACCTTCCACAATAAACAAAAGTTAAAAGAATTCGCAGCTAGAAAACCATCTCTTCAAAAAATCCTTGGCAAAACATTACAGGAAGAGGAAATGGAAAACAACATTGAAAACCAACAATGGGAGGTAGGACAGTAAAGGGGGGAAAGTAGTCAAAGAGGATAACAAATCAGGTTTAGTAACATCAATAAACAAATATGGATAGAAGAACAAACCATATCTCAATAATAACCCTAAATGTTAATGGCTTAAACTCACCAATTAAGAGACATAGGCTAGTAGAATGGATCAAAAAACAAGACCCAACAATATGCTGTCTACAGGAGACGCATTTGATAGGAAAAGATATACATAGACTGAAGGTGAAAGGTTGGGAAAAATCATATCACTCATATGGACCGCGGAAACAAGCAGGAGTGTCCATACTCATATCTAATAAAATAGATTTCAAGCCAAAGCTAATCAAAAGGGATATAGAAGGACACTTCATACTGCTCAAGGGAACCATACACCAACAAGACATAACAATCATAAATATATATGCCCCAAATAATGGTGCAGCTGTATTCATCAAGCAAACTCTTCTCAAGTTCAAGAGTCTAATAGACCAACATACAATAATCATGGGAGACTTCAACACACCTCTCTCACCACTGGACAGATCTTCCAAACAAAAGTTAAATAAGGAAACTATAGAACTCAATAACACAATTAACAACCTAGACTTAATTGACATATACAGACTATACCACCCAACATCAAGTAGCTACACTTTTTTCTCAGCAGCACATGGAACCTTCTCAAAAATAGACCATATACTATGTCACAGGGCAACTCTTAGACAATACAAAGGGGTAGAGATAATACCATGCATCTTATCTGATCATAATGGAATGAAACTGAAAATCAATGATAAAAGAAGAAAGGAAAAAGCAAGCATCACCTGGAGAATGAACAATAGGTTGCTGAGTGATCAATGGGTTTTAGAAGACATCAAGGAGGAAATTAAAAAATTCCTAGAGTTAAATGAAAACACAGACACAACATATCGGAATCTATGGGACACATTGAAAGCAGTTCTAAGAGGAAAATTCATTGCTTGGAGTTCATTCCTCAAAAAAAGAAAAAACCAACAAATAAATGATCTCATACTTCATCTCAAAATCCTAGAAAAAGAAGAGCAAAACAACAGCAAAAGAAGTAGAAGGCAAGAAATAATTAAAATCAGAGCTGAAATTAATGAAATTGAAACAAAAGAAACAATTGAAAAAATTGACAAAACTAAAAGCTGGTTCTTTGAAAAAATAAATAAAATTGACAGACCCTTAGCCATGCTAACGAAGAGAAGAAGAGAGAGAACCCAAATTACTAGCATACGGGATGAAAAAGACAATATCACAACAGACACTTCAGAAATACAGAAGATAATCAGAAATTACTTTGAATCCTTATACTCCAATAAAATAGAAGATAGTGAAGGC
This sequence comes from Urocitellus parryii, assembly GCF_045843805.1. Taxonomy (NCBI): domain Eukaryota; kingdom Metazoa; phylum Chordata; class Mammalia; order Rodentia; family Sciuridae; genus Urocitellus; species Urocitellus parryii. The sequence goes on from NC_135531.1 coordinate 217,772,484, forward strand.
ATAGATAAATTCCTTGAGTCCTATGATCTGCCCAGATTGAGCCAGGAGGATATAGACAACCTAAACAGACCAATAACAATAGAGGAAATAGAAGAAACCATCAAAAGACTACCAACTAAGAAAAGCCCAGGACCGGATGGGTATACAGCAGAGTTTTACAAAACCTTTAAAGAGGAACTAACACCAATACTTTTCAAGCTATTTCAGGAAATAGAAAAAGAGGGAGAACTTCCAAATTCATTCTACGAGGCCAACATCACCCTGATTCCGAAACCAGACAAAGACACATCAAAGAAGGAAAACTACAGACCAATATCTCTAATGAACCTTGACGCAAAAATCCTCAATAAAATTCTGGCAAATCGGATTCAAATACATATCAAAAAAATTATACATCATGATCAAGTAGGATTCATCCCTGGGATGCAAGGCTGGTTTAATATACGGAAATCAATAAATGTTATTCACCACATCAATAGACTTAAAAATAAGAACCATATGATCATCTCAATAGATGCAGAAAAAGCATTTGACAAAGTACAGCATCCCTTTATGTTCAAAACGCTAGAAAAATTAGGGATAACAGGATCATACCTCAACATTGTAAAAGCAATATATGATAAGCCACAGGCCAGCATCATTCTGAATGGAGAAAAATTGAAGGCATTCCCTCTAAGATCTGGTACAAGACAGGGATGCCCTCTCTCACCACTTCTGTTCAACATAGTCCTCGAAACACTGGCCAGAGCAATTAGACAGTCAAAAGAAATTAAAGGCATAAAAATAGGAAAAGAAGAACTTAAATTATCACTATTTGCAGATGATATGATTCTATACCTAGCAGACCCAAAAGGGTCTACAAAGAAGCTATTAGAGCTAATAAATGAATTCAGCAAAGTGGCAGGATATAAGATCAACACGCATAAATCAAAGGCGTTCCTGTATATGAGCGACAAATCCTCTGAAACGGAAATGAGGACAACTACTCCATTCACAATATCCCCCCAAAAAATAAAATACTTGGGAATCAACCTAACAAAAGAGGTGAAAGATTTATACAATGAAAATTACAGAACCCTAAAGAAAGACATAGAAGAAGACCTTAGAAGATGGAAAAACATACCCTGCTCATGGATAGGCAGAACTAACATCATCAAAATGGCGATATTACCAAAAGTTCTCTATAAGTTCAATGCAATGCCAATCAAAATCCCAACAGCATATCTTGTAGAAATAGATAAAAGAATCATGAAATTCATATGGAATAATAAAAGACCCAGAATAGCAAAAACAATACTAAGCAGGAAGTGTGAATCAGGCGGTATAGCGATACCAGACTTCAAACTATACTACAGAGCAATAGTAACAAAAACAGCATGGTACTGGTACCAAAACAGGCGGGTGGACCAATGGTACAGAATAGAGGACACAGCAACCAATCCACAAAACTACAACTATCTTATTTTTGATAAAGGGGCTAAAAGCATGCAATGGAGGAAGGATAGCATCTTCAACAAATGGTGCTGGGAAAACTGGAAATCCATTTGCACCAAAATGAATCTGAATCCCTATCTCTCGCCGTGCACAAAAGTTAACTCAAAATGGATCAAGGAGCTTGACATTAAATCTGAGACACGGCATCTGATAGAAGAAAAAGTTGGTTATGATCTACACGCTGTGGGATCGGGCTCCAAATTCCTCAATAGGACACCCATAGCGCTAGAGTTAACAAATAGAATCAACAAATGGGACTTACTCAAACTAAAAAGTTTTTTCTCAGCAAAAGAAACAATAAGAGAGATAAATAGGGAGCCTACATCCTGGGAACAAATCTTTACTCCACGCACTTCAGATAGAGCCCTAATAACCAGAATATACAAAGAACTCAAAAAATTAGACAATAAGATAACAAATAACCCAATCAATAAATGGGCCAAGGACCTGAACAGACACTTCTCAGAGGAGGACATACAATCAATCAACAAGTACATGAAAAAATGCTCACCATCGCTAGCAGTCAGAGAAATGCAAATCAAAACTACCCTAAGATACCATCTCACTCCAGTAAGACTGGCAGCCTTTAGGAAGTCAAACAACAATAAGTGCTGGAGAGGATGCGGGGAAAAGGGCACTCTTGTTCATTGCTGGTGGGACTGCAAATTGGTGCAGCCAATTTGGAAAGCAGTATGGAGATTTCTCGGAAAGCTGGGAATGGAACCACCATTTGACCCAGCTATTCCCCTTCTCGGTCTATTCCCTAAAGCCCTAACAAGAGCATGCTACAGGGACACTGCTACATCGATGTTCATAGCAGCTCAATTCACGATAGTAAGACTGTGGAACCAGCCTAGATGCCCTTCAATAGATGAATGGATAAAAAAAATGTGGCATTTATACACTATGGAGTATTACTCTGCATTAAAAAATGACAAAATTATAGAATTTGGAGGGAAATGGATGGCATTAGAGCAGATTATGCTAAGTGAAGCTAGTCAATCTTTAAAAAACAAATACCAAATGACTCCTTTGATATAAGGGGTGTAAACAAGGACAGGGTAGGGACGAAGAGCTTGAGAAGAATATTTACAGTAAACAGGGATGAGAGGTGGGAGGGAAAGGGAGTGAGAAGGGAAATTGCATGGAAATGGAAGGCGATCCTCAGGGTTATACAAAATGTCATATAAGAGGTAAGGAGGGGTAAGTCAAGAGAATACAAATGGAAGACATGATTTACAGTAGAAGGGGTAGAGAGAGAAAAGGGGAGGGGAGGGGAGGGGAGGGGGGATAGTAGACAATAGGACAGACAGCAGAATACATCAGACACTAGAAAGGCAATATGTCAATCAATGGAAGGGTAACTGATGTGATACAGCAATTTGTATACGGGGTAAAAGCGGGAGTTCATAATCCACTTGAATCAAACCGTGTAATATGATGTATTAAGAACTATGTAATGTTATGAACGACCAATAAAAAAAAAAAAAAAAAAAAAAAAAAAAAAAAAAAAACTTTTATGTTCCTACCTAGCAGTTACTCAGTATCTATAAATCAACCCTTGCCAATCCCTCCCCTGTTTCCTTTATTAGCCTCTAGTAACTATCATTCTAATCTCTAATTTCCATGAGATCAGCATTTTTAGATTTCACATAGGCATGCAGTGTTTATCTTTCTGTGCCTGGCATATTTCATTTAGCATAAGGATCTCTAGTTCTAGAGATGTTGCCACAAATGGTAGGGTTTCATCCTTTTCATGGCTGAAGAATATTTTATGATGTAGGTGTACCACCGTTTTCTTTAGCCACTCATCAGGTGATAGACAGTTAGGTTATTTCCATTTCTTGGCTGTTGGGAATAGAGCTACCTAACATGGCAGTGCAGATATCATTCCATTTCCTTTGGGTGCATACTCAGTAATGGGACTGCTGTATCCCATGGTTATTCTGTTTTCAATTTTTTGAGGAACCTCAATATTGTTTTTCATAATGGATTTACTAATTTATATTCCCACAAATGATGTGCTATAGTTCTCTTTTCTCCACATCCTTGCCAGCATTTTTCATTTTTAGTTTTTTTGATAGTAGGCATTTTTACTGAGGAGAGGTAAAATCTCCTTGTGGTTTTTCTTGCATTCCCCTGATGATTATTAATGTTGAACATGTTTTTTTATATACCTGTTGGCCATTTGTATGTCTTCTTTTGAGAAATGTCTATTGCTCATTGTAAAATTGGGTTATTTGTCTTTTTGCTGTTGACTTGTTAAGGACCTTATATGTTCTGGATATTAACTTGTCATGTGTATGGCTTATGAATATTTTCTCCCATTCTGGAATAGTTTCCTTTTTCTCTTCACGCTTTTAGTTTCTTTGCACTTACATCTAGGCACTGTTCAAATTATTATTCATCAAGCATACAAAAAAAATGACAGATTTTTTGGATAAAGAGTGCTTGGGCTAATAGTAACAGTAAACTGACATGAGGATTTTTGTTTTGCTCTGCTTTTTTCTTACTTTAAGCAGCACAAAAATTAAGGTGATCCCACTATGGATCAACTGAGTAGCTTACTATTGAAATCAAGTATTAGGATATTTCTATCTTTTTATTATTCCATGTTCATCATATTGGCTTTATCCTCAGATGACTCACTCACTTTGACTGAAAAATGCCTCACATGGTTCCAATCAACACATACCCATTAAAAACAAAACAAAACAAAACCCAAAACAAAAACAAACAAACAAAAATAAACTCTTAGCAGAAAACGTGAGATAATCCCCCCCCCCTGTCGACAAACCTGTTTAATAGCAAGAAAAGTTTCTCCCGAAGATCTCTTCCCTTGTCATATTATCTATAAATGGTCACATACACATTCCCATCTAATCTTGGGTAAAGATAATGATATTTCTTGGACAGATCAGAATTTCCATGAAGGAAATTGGGAGATTCATAGACACAAATGATAGGGTTTCAAAGTTGGGACTTTGCAAGCAAATGAAGGGAAATAGAACCGCTGGGACGATGCTACCAATAGACACTGATTTTACAAATAGACACATGGTTGAGAATTTGGCCATTCATTGCTGTCACAAAGTCCTGCCACCCTTAGTATACAGGTATGGTCTTTAGCAATTTGTATTATTACAAGCTATGAATTACCTTTTGACTCTCTCTAGTGTCCACTACTTAATTAGAGAAATTATTTCTTTTTCTTCTTTAAATGTGTAGGGACACAGTAACTTAGAAGTGATTGTCAGGGCTAATATAAAGATGACATGTGTGAAGTGATATGGATGCAAAAATGAAAGCAGCACTTGTTAAATTTTAGCAGTTCTTTCTCAAAATCTGTGCCCTACATACCTCACTTCCTTTACCCTGGTGACTATCTTAAGTATATGCCTCAGTTGGTAGTGTATAGAGTTTTCAGGTATTTCGAACCAATCTCCAGACAATTGTCATTCATTCTGCAGTGCAACTTCTTTTTTTGTATAAGAAAACTTTAAAATGATTCCCAGTTCTTAGAAAGAAAATTCTGACCATTGGGTATATAAACAAAAACATGGCAATAGTTTTTTGAGTCAGTAAAACTTGGCTATAAAATGATTTAAAAAATCCTTGTCTCTTGAAGTCCTGACATGATCAGCACTGGACGTGACCCAAAGATGGAATGAAGAACATAAATGGATGACTGTTTCCTTAGCAACAAGAACCATAGGTTTCTTCTGAAACAAGAAACCAAAAGAAACTGTTCTCCTCCATTTTTCTTTCCACCATTTTAGTGGTTTGAATAGTAATGGCATAAACATTTTAATACACATTCTAGTATTTATTAAAGACCTACCATATGCAAAGCAATGATTATATTTTGAACAGTTAGGTAGGGATTCTTTTACCTATTATCCATTCAGCTATGTTATTAATGTGCATGAAACTTTGTAATGCAGTTATCTACTGAAAACAGTGAATCCCAGCTCTGTCTGCATCTAAGAGTCACCTGAGCAGCCTTTCAAAACAAGGATGCTTGGGGCTCCAGTAGAATATGATTCAGTTCTTATTAACTAACATGAGTATTTTTTTTAAAAGTGCCTCTCAGGTGATGCTAATGCAGAGATCAGATTGAGAATTATAGCCCTGAGAAAATTTATGGCATTGATACATTAGCTAAACCATTTGAATTACACCCATTGGAGAATAGAGTTTATAGAAAGTTTCAGAAGGTTTAGCTCAGATTTTTCACTGACTAGTTTTTAGAACTAATAAATCAGCATCCTTGCAATCAGTTAATATTTAAATGGACCTTGGATTTTGGGGTATGGAAAGAGCTGAGATGACTACAGCTGCTGCCAAACCCACCCCAAATCTGCTTCCCCACAGTCACCAGGAACATTATCTAGAAGAACAAATCCAGAAGCTCTTGCCTTAGCCAAACACCACTAGAAATGCAGCCTAGGAGGGCTCAGAGAATTGGCCTGTGTCTCCTGTTTGGCCCTTCCTGACCAGGCTGAGGCTCACAGAGGCTGCCTGACCTGACAAAGCCATGTTCCAGGAGGACTGTGAGTTTGGTGAGAACTTGGTCTTGTAGTCATAAGCCAGAACAGTATTGGATATTGCCTCTTAGATTTGTTAGCCAATAAAATGCAGAATCTATTATCTCTTTGAGTTCAGATGTCAAAGTTTTAGACTCGGTTTAGCAGGTTTTTTCCCAATCATCTATCCCATTCAACACAATGTCATAGGATGGCTACGACTGATGAAGCTGTGCTAAGTGATGAGATTATAAACATACAGAATAGAGAGTGCACAGTTTTCACCCACATGCACCAAAGTATCTAGGTGGGGAGGTGAAATGGCGCTCCTTTTGATAGATGGTAGTAGAGCTAAGTAAGAGGCTATAAAAATTGCAAGAAATAACAAAACATCAATAAAATTTTGATGATGAAACTGATTGCAACCCAGGTAAAATTCAAAATACAAAAGTCATAGGAGATATATTAATTTAGCCTATTATTAGGAAGCAAGCTACTAAAAAAAATCAGAAGGTGAAAAAAATGAGAGAGTTTCACAGGCAAATGGGAGCACTTTACATTTAATTAGTTTGGCAGATATTTATTAAGCCATATGGTATTGATAACAATATGGGGAAAGGGATAAAATAGTTGATGTGGGGAACTAAGTCACATTTTTTTTCTTTATTGAGATTCCATTTAGCAGGAAAGACAGATATTAATAACAATGAAATAATAATAATATGGGTAAAAATAACTTATAGATGCTCTAAAACATCCCACTTCATGGTGGTTTATTGGAGAGCAATGTGGTCCTCACCTAGAAATCTGCTAGAAATGGAAGTTCTATCCCACACTCATTACATCAGAATCTGTTTCTCAAACAAGATTCCCAGAAGACATATATGCACACTCAAGTTTGAGAGGCTATGACCTATAATATCCTGAATGCTTTGCATGGACTACCACCTTAGAATTTATTGCACAGCAATCTTATGAAGGTGGTACCAATTTTCACCTATATTTGATACCTGAAGATCTTGAAACTTAACTGAGGTTAGCAATTTTCCCAAGGTAGCACAGCCAGTAAAGTGATACAGCTGTTTGGGGCTGGGATTGTGGTACAGAGGTAGATTGCTCACCTCACACCCATGAGGCACTGGGTTCGATTCTCAGCACCACATAAAAATAAAATAAAGATATGTAACCACCTACAACTAAAAAATAAATATTAAAAAAAGTGACACAGCTGTTTGAAGCACAATAAATTGACTTTCAGTCCCATGGTCTGTTTATCTGCAAATGAAATAAGCCTTAAAAGGGCAACAAAAACCCAGAAAGAAAATAACACAATATCTTGGAAGCAGCTTTGGATTCATTCTATAAGAATCAAAATTTTAAAGCCATCTTTCTATTCAAGAAAACCTCAGAAATTTGTCTACATGGTCTCCATAGGAGTTATACTGGATATAAAGGCTGTGGAGGCATATCAAGCTCCCCTTGAGACTTGTGAGTCTATGTGTCTGACTGTTTCTGCATCCACATCTCACCATGGGTCTTGAGAAGGCAAGACTTGTCTAAATCATCCCAATGTCTAAAACCCGTGCTGGATTTCACAAGCTGCAGGAATCCTTGGGCTCTGCTGGGCCTGCAGTGCAGTTTATCTTCTTGTCCAAATTTGTTAGGTCCCAGATAGTATGCAGCAGCTGAAAAGATCATCGAAAATTCTGACAGCTTCCAGGATGGAGGTGGGGAGAAGAAACCACCATGTGATAAAGAAAGAAAGAGAAAAAGAGATAGAGAAAAAAAAAGAAAAAAATAAAGAACAGCCCAAACAATTCTCGGCTAGTTTCAATCGACTAAGAAATAAATTCTAACTAAAATCAAAGCAAAATAGTTTTCAAAAATGTCTTTTCAGTTGATGGTACGACCTTAAAATTTCTTTTTCTTAAGGCCTTTTCAAATTCAAGAGGTGACATGCAGGAAAAAAATATGTCAAATTCATTTGTCTGCTTTTAAAAGACAAGGCAGCTCTCTCCCAGTTTAGATGACTATTTTCAATTTTGTTTCTAACAGCAACTTAAAAGAAAGATGACTATAATCAAGGAAAAGATGTGGCAAAATTTCATAATGAAAAAACATGTTTTTTCTCTCAGGCTTTGGGGGAAGTCAGGCTGGTAAACCAAGGCAATTGCCTTTGAAACTGTTCTGTCCAGTTCTACATGTGAACTGTGTACAGGAGGGACATTTTCTATCACAATCACCATCCCCTTTACTTAATTTCTGTCTCTTCCTTCTGGGTTTGCTGGTAACATTGATAAGGTTGTGGCTGAATATTTCCTTTAACAAGGAAGTTCAAAAGGATTACATTTGCAGGATAGCCCAGTGGTACAAGATCATATGAAATTCTTTTATTTATTTGTCAGTAAAGGGGGCCACTTGCACTTTTTATATGGCTGTAATAAGTATGTTTTAGGGGTGGTTGATGATGCCATGACATGGAAATTTTTCTGTGCTTGTTAAGAATTATTCTGAGAATAGCAAGGGGATTCCAAAGTCCTCAGAAAAGTAGCCTGCTGGGAAAATTATACAAAACAATGGCCCTTTGGGACGTGTACTTATGTTTTGGACAGTAGCATAGACTGGTATTCTTCAAAAAATATATAGACAGTAAATGGAAATTTTGGCTAATTGGGCAAATTAAGTGGATTATACTGGCTGTGTCGACCAGTGTTAATGATTTTAAACTATTCTACAACCCTAAGGATAAAAGTTCAGAGGCCAATTTTAATTTCTTCTGTAGGCAATTGTGGGTGGGGTGGGGTTGGGGTCATTACACATGCTCCAGATTATTTGCCTTATCTGATTTGTACTCTTACTTCTCATAAGACCACTGAGTACGATATATATTTTCCCTGCTACAAAAGGCTTTTGTACTATTTTTATCCATATAATGTTCTTACTCTCCCTTATAAACACTTCAGGAAGCCATCTGAAGCTTAGCAAGAAATAAGATGAGACAACATGAGTAATGAATGAAGATTTAATTCTCTTACTGAGCCTATACCTAGGAGAGTTTGAAAAACCTTTCATGTACCTGTCATTATACTTAAAACCTAAATCTCTTATCATTTTCCATTGGGAAAAAAAGTGGATTTTTATGAAATCCATATAAGTCATTTGGATGATATGATTGAAATGAAATCATCCCAGGCTCAGCATCGCAGTGAATTGCAGTGGAAACTGAATGATCACGGATAAGAACTCTAAACGAATCTGGTACAAGCATATAGGTGGCAATGGAAAGGGGAGATTTTAGCTGGGTCCAAGAGTAAGGTCTAAAAGCCCCGAAGAGAAAAATCAAGGTGAGCAGTGGATACCCGAAGACAGACAGATGATGAGTGGGGTGGGGAAGGGAACGTGTGAGCTAATAGGTCAAACTCAGGGGCAAGGACAATTTTTTCCAAATTCTAGGTCACTTCAGAACTTCAATGGCCACCTTTCTGACACTTGCCATTAGTTTCCTTGTCATTTATGGCCAACCATTAAAGCCAACTATTTTAGATGTGGTTGTATGTGTGTTTCACTTGAGGTACATATATCTGTAATAGTTAAAACAGTGGTAACTCATATGTTAAATAAACCACAACATATCAGTGAATTTCTTCTTGACTTTTTTCTCATTCCATAAGGTTCAGTTGGCAATGGAGAGATGTTGTTGATCTATTCTGCCCATAGTTCATGATCCTGAACTGAGGCTCATGGCTGAAAATAGAGTTCAGCTGTGGAAAGGGAGGAAGTTGAACATGGAGCTAGTTTGTACAAAAGGTGTGCAAAGTTTGCTTTAATAATTGAAATGAATGTACATGAATTTTACTGTGTATGCTGTATGAGTATATTATATCTAGTTCAGATGGTTGTGTTAATTTTGTTCTGTTGTTTGTTAGTTCTGACACTCTTCTGGCTTCACAAGGCACTCTCAGCTGTTAACATGCAAGGGAGCATCAAAAGATACATAGGCAATGGTGTTGCAGTTCAATCACCAAATTTGTGGTTTATGTATGAATGCATGCAGAATGGATTTTGCAAATCCAAAACATAGAAGAATGACATAGGGGATGGGAAAATTCAATGAGAAATGTTCCTGTCGGATATATGGAATTGTAGAAGAATTTCAAAAGGAGCAGAACCAGGTCAAAAGGAAGTGAATGTATTCTCTGAGAATAGCCATGACCTAAAAGTGAAAGAGCAGCTAACCCTTCATCTTCCTTGAGACTTTAAAATATAGTTAATGAAGGCGAAAGTCTGACAGCTTTTATGTGCTACCTGGGTGAAATTGCTCATACTCTATAAACTTTTTCACAATTTTAGTTATTTTTTTCATTTAAGTGTTTTTTCCACCATTTTAAATCATCAGCATTACGAATTTACAATTGCCTATGATATGTATTTTAACTTTGCATCATTTCCAATCCTGGAGGTACAAACTGTGTGAAGAATTTTAGAAATTCTAATTTGTTTTATGCATCTTTACAAATTTGATATGCTGAAGTATATTATCATGTTCATTTTTGGGTGGGAGGGGGCATACTAGGGATTGAAACCAGAACATCACAGACTGAGATACATCCTTTTTTATTTTGAGGCAGAATCTTGCTAAATTGCCTGAGTAGGCCTCAAACTTGCAATCATCCTGCCTTAGCCTCCTAAGTTGCTGGAATAACAGATGTACACAACTATGCTTGGCTATCATGTTGAGTTTATGGGTAAGCATCGTGCATACAAGTATAAATGTTGAATCTTCCTCAATAGCTGGTGATCTGTGTTGTCTTTTTATTTTTATTTTTTATTTTTTGGACTTTCTGCTTTTGGGAAACACAAAATCTTTTAAAATATTGGCTCTTTGTGTTACTAAATATGTACTGGTGACCCTTTGTGATATTTAGTCACTTTCAGCAAGACTTGTGTTATCTGTCTTGATAGTTTAGATGACTATAGTTATAACCTATAGTTATGACTAATGGGCAACCATAATGATATGTATTTATACAGTTTGATTTGGGGCTGATTTCTTTATAAAAAGAAATTAGAATATTTGACTGTCATTGATTTACCAAATGTTTATGCTTGCAAAAATTTGTGTGCCAGTATTGTCTATTTCACTCTGTAAAGTGTCTCTGAAGTGTTCTGTTGTGTTTTTATGTTTCTCATATAAATCTGCCTTTTTCAATGTAAATAAATGCCTTTTAATTGTCTTGATTGCTTTCTCCAAAATTATATTTTTTAGTATTTTAAACTTAGAATTTTGAGTTTTGGGCCTTTGATGTTTGGGATTACACCAGATTGTGTCTTTTGAGATTATGACCCAAGTCTCTCATCTTTGCCGTACAGCACTCTCTCATTTAAAGACTCTTTTCTTATCTCGATATTGTTGGAAAAATTTGGTGGGGGATACCTGAGTATCTAAACACAGTCTCAATAGGAATCTGCCTAAGGGATGTCAGGTCTAGTCAGTAGCACTGTAAATAGAGAAAAAAAAAAAAGAAACAGGCCTTTAAGAAAACCCTCCTTGTTGCCAGGTTGTGTAAATTTGGAATACCTTGAGAATGAAATGCAGAAAATCTGACACTATTATGAAAGCTCTTATTGTGACTGAACCATGTATATAGATGGGATGTGGAAAGGACCAGACCAAATCAAATAGCTATGCAATTCTCCATCTGGGTTAGCGCAGTTCCACCCACATGTTTTATACGTGTCCTGTTCTAAAAGCAAATAGGAATCCCAGGGTTGAATTTGTCATGATTCACAGAATTTCAAAGGGTAAGATATGCTTAAATTATGAGGTACTAAAGAACTGGTGGATTACCCTTCTGATTATTCTTCAGTGATAGGACAAATCAGTTCTGAGTTGGCATTGTACCACTGACATAAAGAAGTTCAGAAAAAAAAATGTACGTACTGAATTTAATTATTTTTGTTATTCTTCGAGACACTTATTCATTGAAAGATTAAAAAAGAATGTTCTTTTTTAGTTGGTATATTTCCTATTGTCAGCTCCATGAGTTACTTTAAATATGATTGTGCACTTTGCAATCCCCGACCAAAATCTAAGTGAGTAACACTAGAGATTTATAACAGATGATTTCTTTATTTAAAAATCATTCTTAATAGTTTGATTTTGAAAGAAAAGTTTAAAACATTTTTGTCAAGTACTTTCTATGATGGTTATTAAAAATATATTTGAATTTAAGTATAGTTTCAAACCATATGTTCTTATTTGCTTCCATTTAGCACATTAAACTACTATTTTGTAAGAGACAATCAATATCCAGGAAACCACAAGAGCACCTTTTAAAAATAGCTTCATATGTTTCTTCTTTTAGCATAAAGTGACACTTTCCCCTCCACCTGCCAGCACTGAGCACACCTGGAAGGGTTTATATTTAACCCAAGTTCAGACCTCATGAAACAGGAATCATTTCTAGACTTGGCCAGCTTTCTATTTGTTTGATTGAGGTCTGAGTTAGAAGTTAGAACACAGCTTTACATTTCTTTTGGCCATTTTTCTTCTGGGTTTTTCCAGCGATTTGAACAATTAGAAGATTGGATATCAAGCAGCATTTATTGAGTATTTCAAAACTGTGCCAAAATAAAAGCTAATCATTTTGTAATCATTTTGTAATCAGTATGCATAGAAGAGAAGAAGCAGCAGTAAAGCAGTTGCTGCATGTTTGCTGACAAAATATTTAATCCAAACATTTAATTTCAATCTGCCACTGTTCTCAGTCAGTATAATTACTTTAAGCAAATACCACGTTGGAGAAAATGGTCCCAGCCACTGAAATGTAAATAATACAATATAATCATCACCACACTCAAATTCATATACTATAATTTATTTGGATAAATTTCATAAACATGGGTGTAATAAATGTTTAAATTATTGTAAACATGCAGTTCTAGGCCAGACTTATAGGAGTAGTTTTACTCATTCTTGTTGGATATATATATCTGCGGTTGAGTCACTGAACAAGAAAAATTACATAGATCGTTTTTTATCTTATTAATGGGGATGTACAAAAGTAGTTTTACACATTTTTTTGTCATGTGAAAGTTAGATGAAGTATATAATCTTTAAAAATTGGCAAAGCTTCTTATCCAATATATGTTTGTAACCTATGCTATGATAAATATATTTAAAATATGTTTTTAGATATACTAATATATATACATGACAAATGAGTTTTAAGTAAAACTGTCTAGAAATACTGTGAAACAACAGATTTAGTGTCTGTCTTAAAAGAGGTTACCATCAATAAAATTGTCAACTGATTTTATAAAAATAATTAATATAAATATGATGGAATAAAAATAAATAAACTATTCTAGAACAAGTTCTTGACTTTATTTTTTGTATTCTCAACATCTAAAAAATACTTCACATCTAGAAGGTGTTATTTTTTGGATCTTTAATGTTCCTCTAAAAGCTCATGTGTTAGGCAATGCAAGAAAGTTTGTATGTGAAATGATTTCATTATGAGAGCTGTAACACCATCAGTGGATTAACACATTTGATGAATGAATAAACTGAATGGATTACGGGTGGTGGCTCTAGGCAGGTGGGGCCAGGATGGAGGAAGTAGGTCACTGGGGGTGTGCCCTTGGTGATATTATCTTGTCCCTGGCTCCTCACTGTCTTTGTCTCTGTTCTAGCTGCCATGAGCTGTTCAGCTTTCCTCCACCATGCCCTTCTGCCACCATATTTTGCCTCATCTCAGGAGTATAACAATGGAATTGGAGGACCATAGACTGAAACTCTGAAACCACCAAAATAAACTTTGCCACCTCTAAGTTGTTCTTGTCAGATGGTTTGGTCACAGTGATGAATAGCTGGCTAACACAATGAGGTTATAGGATGTACCTCTATGCACCGGCCTGCTCTAAGCCATTCTTTCTGAATCTGCATTACCCAGCATTCCCCTCAGGTAAACAGTGTTTGTGTATTTTTAATGAAGTAGAGGTCAGGTATTACACTGGGTTTAGCAACCCTTAAGATGATGTGATAAACAGGGCTTTTATGCATAAGGCTCTGAATTTATCAGATGAGGTTGCTCTAAACTTAATAAAAATAATGGTCAATAAATATCTTCAATTAATTAATACGAGGTATTTTTCAAAGTCTATATAAAAACAAACCCTTAAAATATTCTTATTTTGATATCTGGGGTTGGTTTCAAAATAATATGGGAGCAGGAAAACAAGTATTTAGATGAAATAAAATTGGTAATGTATGGATAATTCTTAAGAGATGGAGATGTGATTATAAGAATTTATTTTAGTATTCTTTTTACTTTGTACATTTTACATGATTTTCCTTACAGAAAAATTAAAAATTGTATTCTTGTGACAAAAGTCAGTCTTAAGCTCCTGCAATATAGGGACACTTCTGCATAATCTAATAAGTATTTATTGGTACAACATTCCAATGTTTCCCAATGATACCTCTGCTTTTATACTTCCCTTTATCCATTTGTGGGGTTTAGAGAACTAGATCAGTGCTCTTAGCTTTTTATAGCAGAATATCTAACAATATGTGTTGTGTTTAAGAAGGACCTTCATTATTTCTTTCAAAGTAAAATATCTAGAGATATTTACAGGAACAAATGGCATTAAAGATATTTTATTACCTTTCTGCTTTATCGTACACTTTGATATTTAGTGAAAATTTAGACCTTATAAATTGGGCTTGTTGTATCAGCCTCTAAAAATGACTGTCAAAATTCTGGCCTCATGCTGGACAATGTCAGATTAAAGAAGAAAATGTTTCCCTATGTTCCTCTTTTTTCTAAATTCTTTCCCAAGAGATTACTATAAAAAATGATTTAATATCCCATTGCTCAGTGGCTAATCTCAAGAAAGACTGGAAAATCAATGTTTGTTATTTTTAGCTACTATAATCAAAGAGGAGTTCTGTTGCAGATCACATCTGTAATGGTATGTTTGCATTTATATCATTTACTATTGTCAAAATAATGCTGGGTAACAAACTGCCGCAAAACTCTACTTGGATATAGTAGATTTTTTAAAGCACTTTTGTTGTTGTTGTTTGTTTGTTTGTTTTTTAGCATTCAACTAATCTGAGCTAGGCTTGACAGATTTCATTTGGCCTTATTCACTCACAAGTCTATGGTTAGCTTCTGGTTGGCCACTTGGCTCTGCTGATCTTGGCTGGCTTGCTCCCATGGCTCATTTGCCTAAATAACTCTAGTTCCTTGCTCAGGTCTCTGCTTACATGTCAATTTTCAACCATCTTGTCTGACCTTCTTTATTTGAACCAATCACTCTAAATAACTTTTCATCATAATGTAAAAGTCCCTGTGTAGACTGTCCTAATTAAAGCATTACATTATTTTGTGTGACATTTTTAAATAAAATTTATATTTTGAAATAATTTTGACATACAAAAGAGTTGTAAAGATAGTACAAGGAGTTCCCCTAGGCCCTTTACCTAGCTTCTCTTATATTGAATATTGTATATATGTATTGTATATATATATACTATATATAATATTGTAATATTATATATATATATATGTAACATATAATATTACATTTTATAAAACCATGGTACATTGATGAAAAACTAGAAAATAAATATTGGTATAATGCTGTTAATTAAATGACAGACTTCAGTTTGTCAGTCTTTTCAGATTTAACCAGTCAGTCTTTTTTACTCCTTTTTCTTTCTCAGAACCCAGTCTAGGATATCATGCTTGATACATTTACTTGTCACATTTCTTCAGTCTTATTCAATTGGTGACATTTTCTCAATTTTTCCTATTCTTAATGACATTGTCAATTTTCAAGATTTCTTGTGAGGTACTTTTTAGAATAGTGCCCAATTTGGACTTGTTTAACATTCTTTCATGAGCACACCAGGATTATGGATTTGGATTTTAAAAAAATCACAGAGATAAAGTATACATTCATAGCTTCATATTGGGAATACCTACTGTCAATATGTCATTATTAGTGATACTAATGTCAATTGCCTGGATACGGTGAACTACCATGTGTTTCATTTGTAAAATTTCCCTTTTCCCCTTTGACACTTCATTGGGTAAAACTGACCCACTAAGAACAGCCTACATTCAACTGGTGGGGCACTAAGATTCACTCCTTGGTTGGGATGAGTACCACAGATATGTAAACAAGTTTAAAACTACAACAGTAAATAAATATTTAGGGGAGATGATTTGCAGCTTTGCAAAGTTTCTCCTTAAAGTTTTCCCCAGTAACTTTTGCAGTCATGCATGGATCTTTCTGGAAACGGTTATTTCTCAGTTATTTCCTAGTCTCATGATGAGTTTTTATTTTACTTCCTTCATGTCTTCTGTACTTCTGTATTTTCTCCTTTATTCATTTACTCACTCATTAAATCTATAGGGATATATTCAATGACAATAGAGTACTGCAGTAATTTATCTTATTGCTAGAGTTATTTCAGTTTTGGCCAGTGAGAGCACTCCCAGGTAGGTTCCTGCATCAATTTCATATACTCCCTAATATTTTTTTGATAGTGTTTGCTGTGTAACTTAATATTGTAATTTTTTGTTTAATATTTCAGTGGGATATACAATATCATGATAAGCAATTAAAACCATGTATTAGAATATGTGGAGAATACAAGACTTTACTTCTTCCTGTCATATTTTTATACTTGTTAATATTTTTCTCCTGCTTAATTGTTTTGAATAGTATTTCCAGTATAATGTTGAATAACGATGGGAATAAACATCATTTTGTTTTGTTGTTGACTTCAGAAAAATTGTTTTGTTCCTTTTCCATACTCACATGATGCCAATGTTCCACCAAGATAGACACATTCATCATGTTTATTTCCATCAATATTATAATATCCCATTTGATTAACTCATTTGTGAAAAATAGTTGAATATTGTAAAATTCACTGTAAGTACCTTTCTATGGTTTATCACTTATTTTTATTACCATATATCATCCAAATAAAAGAAGTATTGATACTAACACTTACCTCATCTTACCAGAATGTCAAAAAACCTGGTCACAACTATAACCTGCTGACAGTAATGGCCAAACATTATGCCATTGATTAAAAATATCAATGTTTCTATGATACTAAAATAGAAAAACTAAAGATTTACAAAATAGGTTATATGATAAATGCCTTGCATTCATTCAAACAACTTGTTTTGATATAGGTGTATTAATTATTTTGGGCTGCTGGAAGCAAAATTTGCTATTATCTTATGTTGTGTTATGATTTATAGATGCAGTGTTCCCCAAAAGCTCCTATGTAAGAAAATTTGAGAATATTCAGCTATGTGCGGTGGTGCACACCTGTAATTCCAGCAGTTCAGGTCACCAAGGCAAGAGGATCATGAGTTTAAAGCCAGCCTCAGCAACGGTAAGGCCCTAAGAAACTCAGTGAGACCCTGTTTCTAAATAAAATACAAAATAGGGCTGGGAATGTGGCTCAGTGGTTGAGTACTCCTGAGTTTAAAAGAAAAAAGATGGAAAGGAAATAATCGTTGGTACCAAAAGAAAAAATAATAATATTTAGAGGTGAAATGATTAGACTATTAGAGGTATAACTTGATTAGTGGATTAATCTCTGACATGGATTAACTGGGTGGTAATTGTAGGCAGATAGGGTGCGGCTAGAAGAAGCACATCACTGGGAGTGTGCTTTGGGGCTTTATATTTTGACTCTGGTGAGTTCTCTTTGCTTCTGGCTGCTTTCCTCCACATTACCTTTCTGCAATGATGTTCTGCCTCAGCCTGGGCCCAGAGCTATGGAGTCAACTGACCATAGACTAAACCCATGGAATCAGTCATCCATGGACTGAGACCTCTGAAAATGTTAGTCCCCCCAAAATTTCCGCTACTCTAAGTTGTTCGTGTCAGGTAGTTTGGTCACACAGCATTGTTAAAAAAATAATAAAAAATAAGTACCTGAGGTGCAAAAGGTGACTAAAGCACTTCTGTTATCTTTAATAATTGTATATTTTTTCATTATATGTTGTTTTTATAATCTTGTAGTTGCTGAATTTTTTAAAAAATGGATACAAATTTTATGACAATGAATTTTCCTCTGTGCTCTGTTGTAGCTGTATTATATTAATTCAGACACACACATTGCTTTCACTATGATTTTGATTCATTTATTTTATTCATTTTTGCTGAACTGAATGTTCTCTAAAGTTAAGATCATGACCTCTGCATCTTTAATTGAATATGCCTAATATTACTTTGCCCATGACTATATTTTTACTTTTCTTAATCTCTTTGTTCTGTCTGTGTCTTTGTTCATTTTTAAGATTTCCTTTAGAAACCAGGCTAAAAAATCTCGTCATGGATGAGTGGCAGCCATCGAAGTATGCCGGGCAGAGCTCCTATGAACAGACCCTGCTGGGCAGAATGTGGACAGTTAATTACCTCTGCCTGCAAAAGCTTTGAGAGCCAGTGCTGTCCAACACCACAGTCTCCATGCTGCTCCCAGCCAAGGACCAACACAACCAGAGTACTTCTACTCCATGAGGAATGATTCTAACCACTAGTCTTTGCTGGGGTTCCCTGTAAATCTCATTGAAACTTTGTCAGAGTTGTACTGTAGCACCGGGTTTCCTGCCCAACGTTATTTCCTTTTTATGGGGGTTTAACCTGTGTCAGGATCCCAAGTCTCTCCTTCTCCTTTCCTTCAACCTTCACAAGCATTTTCCCTAGCGATTCTCACCCCTTGATTCTGTCTTGGTGCCTGCTTCCCTGTGGATCTCCCATTTATCGACACAACAGATATTTTGTTCTCAAGTTTTACCAGGTTGTGCAAGCTTATGTTGAATCTCTCGCTGTCCTAGTCACATCTCTTTCTTGAGTTCTTACATTTCTGCCTTCATAAGTTTATTTATTTTAAATATATAGCAGATGTTTGGTTATAATTTTTATCTGCTGTATTTACCAGTATCTCCTGCTAAGTTGTGCTTTTCTTTTTGTTATGGTACTATTCCATTTCCATTGTTGCTGTCTGAGTTCATCTTTCATTATTCATGATCCAGTTTGGTTTTTCTAAGACAAGCTATAGGCAGAAGCTGTGTGTGTGTGTGTGTGTGTGTGTGTGTGTGTGTATGTGTGTGTGTGTGTCTGTGTGTGGGTAAAATCTGGCAGCCTTTAAAATCTAACTTACATAGCCAAACTTAATAGCTGGGCCCAAGCTTGCAATACAAGGGTATTTTCCCTCTGTCCTGGAACACAGACAGAATTACTCCTTCAAATAGGGTTCTGCTATGTTGTTCCTTTTGAGGTCCTGTTACTTTAAAGAAAAAAAAAATGAACTGTGTCTGGGATAGTTCGGTCTGCTAACCCTGTACTCCCTGTTCCTGCAACAGTATTGCAATCCACAAAGATTTTGTCCTTCAGAGTATATCACTTCCCATCAGAAACTATAATTTTTTTTTTACAATTTGGATTTTTTATATTTACTGCTATTATATTCCCTGAGTTTCTCCTCTTCCTGTTTTTCTTTCCCCCAATCTCAGCTGCTTTAATAGTCTTCACCTTTAACTTACTCTTAGCTGTCTTATTGGCACTCTTAAGATGAAGTTTCTAAGTGATTTTGTGTTCTTTGTTTCTTTTTGTAGTGTCCCCGGAATAATTCCAAAAATGCTGATGTTGAGTAATATGCTTATCTTGGGAATCTTTATCCAAATATCAAGCTCTTCCACTGCCAGAGATTCCCAAGGAGGGTGCTACTGCCATTTGCGGCCACATGATTTTTTGTGGGGATTCTCCTGTGTCTTGTAGGATGTTTAGCATTACCCCTGGCCTCTATCCATTATGTGAAAGTGTGATAACCAAAAGATATTTTCATATTTTACCAAGCATCTCTCAAAAGCAAAATTGGTTCCAGAAGAGAATCAGACTATTAAATTCAAAACTCAGAATTATGACAATACCTGCTTTGTTATAATTTCTATTACTATTACCTAGCATGTTTAAAATAACTATTTGGAGAAAGAGCACCTCTCAGACAACTTGCTATTCATTAGCTCCTACTATGAAGAGACAACATCTTATCATGTATTACATGTTGACCAACCATGCCTTTTGTTGGTGAAAACATAGACAGATTCATTGTACTCTAGAAGTGAAGGGACTATGGAGATAATGTGGTAAAAAGCTCTTATTTAATATATGAAGATATTAGGACCAAAAGATTCTGTGGTTTATTCTCTATTGCATATATCTTTGATAGTAGAGCTGGTCTAGAACCCTGAAAACAAATCTCTCCAAATGTCAGGACTTTTCTACAGTACCATCCTGAGTTATTCAATCCATTACTGTATACCTTTAGTAAATGCACATATCAGAATGAAACCTCCAAAAAATAAAGTAAAACTTATCTGTAGTTTTATTATTCAGAGAATATGAAGATGATATCATACAAAAACGTTTTAACTTACTTGATTAAAAAACACTCCAAACTACGGATTTTTCTAAACTTGCTAAATTATAAAACAGGCACATTCTTTAATAGTAAAAAAAAAAAAAAAAAAACATAGTAAACAGTCTCTACTTTTTTCTCAGGATCTTGATTGTTTTGATAAGACAAATTCCCTTTTTATAAAGCACTAAATTTAATGTTTCTAAAGGCAATAAAAATTGGGCAGAATGTAGTTAGTAATCTACTTAAAGTGACAATGACTCAAATCAGTGGAAAATGCATTAGATTAAAACATTATGTTTAGGAATAGTTTAAAAAATCACCAAGCACCAAAATAATCTGTGGTACTTGCAGAAGTGCTGTTTTCTCTTATGATGTGGATGGCAGGAGGTGAGGCAGGCTGATTGGCATGGGTAGGGACAGGTAATATGTGGACACTGTAACATAAGTCATATAATGTATATTATTCACACTTTCTTTCACTACAGAATTCAGGAAGGAAGATAAAGGTAGAGTCTACTAAAAATTGACATCTTTTTCACTTATTGAGTGATAAGAATACTTTTTTCAACAACATCTTCTGTGAGAGCCAATGTTTAAACTTAAACCACTGGGTGTAACTACTTATTTTTCATTGATTCACTTGCTTGAAGTTGGTAGTTTGAAAAACTCACAAAAATCACTCTTTTACTTCAAGTGTTACAGATATGGACATGGAACAATTCCTACCTGACAGATATCAAGTTTTGCTTATTAAATTATACCAGTTTGAACACTGGATGTGTAAGAGAAAAAAAAACTGCAATATTCTCTTGAACTTTAATCATGACAAAGTCATTCAAGTTTTTATAGGGAGATGAAAATCTCCAGATATCTTATCAAGCAACAACAATTTTAAAGTCAAGGGGGAAATGTCAGCTGAATTAAGGATGAAATGAGTAGAAATGGTGTCTGTCTTGTAAAATATAGAAATAGACTATGAAATGAAAAAATGAAACAAACAAATGTTGCCATCTAGTTATAACCACTGATAACATTCAGAGGTATGTTTTCTCTTGGCATTTTTCTTTCTATCACCAGGCTTTAAAAATATTTCAAAAGAGAGAGAACTTGAGGAGAAATAGGTTGTCTTCAAAACCTACTGTCATTCATTCAGGAAAGGTTTTAAGTGGGGTCACTGGTGAAGGTTTATCTTGAAGAGAAGACAAAAGTTAAAGGGAAAACTATACACTATATATATATCTCCTTTGGTAAGCTTTCTTAGTGGCAACCATCATGGTGACTTTCTCCTTTGTGTTGAATTCAATATTCCAACCAATATCAAGAGAGAAAGAAAAAGAACGAGGAGGAGAAAACACTGTCTTTCTAAAAGAATAAGCACTACATCTAAGTAAGTCAAATGGAAAACATCTCTTAAAACATACTGACCTTGTTGGTAATTGAAATTAAACAGATTTTACTCAATTTCTTTGTTTTATTTTTTCAGCAAGTTGATAACTAAAGAATGCTGGGATTTGCATCTCACAGTGCCAGATATTGTAGAGTCAAAAATATGTGAACAAGTACAACTAGAAAATATCAGGCATATGGCATGAAACACATTTTCATTCATTTTTCAAAGGGGGGAAAACATTTTAACAGAATGCAAAATATTGTGCTCTGGTTAACTTGCCAAATAGAGAAAAGTGTGAATTTTAGTGAGGAAATCAATGGCTAGTTTGAATTGAAGTGGTTTAGAGTAATTGCTTTTATAAGCAAATAATTAGATAGGTTGGATATTTGGTTGTTAAAACTGAAAGTTTATTGTGTGCTATCTGATTTTCTGTTTTCCTTCGTGACTAAAAGATTCGTCTGGATGAATTTCCCTTCTATAGCAATCTCAATTTTTGTTGACTAAAAAACAACCAAGTCAGTGCTTCATTCTCCTACAGTGCTACATACTCCTCAATTTTTCACCTATTAGGTTTATTATTTTATGAAACTCCATAGTTAAAAGAGAGATTCATCTCTTTGTCAGTATCTAAGTCTTTTTAAATAGAATTGTGAGCATACCTAATGTCACTGGACAGAACTGGTCAACATGAAACATCAGGCAATTCAGCCTGCACAAATCATAAGCAATGCCCAGTTTTCATTACTTAACTGGAAATCCCTCATCCCATGATAAACGGACCACCTGAACTAAGAATATTTCAAAAAGCTGCTTTGGAATGATGCTCCTCTCAGAAACATTACAACTGTAATTCTCAAAAGTGAAGACTTGCTATATATATATATCTATATTATAGATCAAGTACATATGTCTTAAGTGCCCTCTGAACAACAATGGCTTTTCTTACTTATCAGATTTGTTTACATGGGGAAATAGAACTCATTTCTTCTAAAACCCCAGCCTAGAAGAAAAGACTGTGACTCTAGTAGTGAGCAAGATAGGAACAAACCCACAAGGGCAGGCAGAGTTCTTTATTTATTGCTCCCAGCAGGTGTCAGATACTATAGTTTCTTTGCAACCATCAACACCCTGGGGCTTTTTAGTTCCACATCCAAGACAAGGAAGAAGGGGAATAGTGAGTAACCCCAAGGGATTAGGTACCTCCTGAATCCTATCCCAACCACTAGCAGACTCCAGCTGCGTTTAAATGTTTTGCTTTTTTTTTTTTTTTTTTTTTTAAGAATTTCTGATGCTCAGAGGTTGCTGATTACTTCCAGATTTTAGTTCTACCCCAGTGGAGATTTGCTACAAAGAGTTTTATCTGTTGTTAAAATTGCAATTGCTACAAAGAAATGTCTTCTCTTAAACCAGTTCCCCAAATATGAACTGTTACAACAGTTAAACAAACAAAACAAAAACAAAATCTACCTCCCTTTTAAAAATACATTCTTCACAATGCTAAGAGAGTGAGTTTGAATATCTAGGTAAGCCTTGTGACCTATGTTTGTGATTCTCATCAAACTCTCCCAGAAACTAAGATGTGATTGCTGAAGTTACCAAATTAATGTCTTTAAAGGGGTGGGCCCTTGTACTTGATTCAATTATATTTAAACTGGCAGAGAAGATAACATTTGAAGCTAGAGTAATAACCCAACTAGTAAAGGGAAATAACTGTTCAATCTCTCTCTCTCTCCCTCCCCCCACTGCCTGCCCCTCCCCCCTCTCTAATGAATTTACTCAGAATCCTTTTTTTCAATAGTGAGAAGCACTCAAAGCACTAAGTTGTAGATACTTCATTAAAAATTAAGTTGTTTAGTGATCTAAACAGTTTTCTAAGATGATGATGATGATTGTGATGATAATGATGATGATGATGATGTGTGTGTATGTGAAAATTAAATCTCCTCTCTCTCTCTCTCTCTCTCTCTCTCTCTCTCTCTCTCTCTCTCTCCCTCTCTCTCTCATACACACACACACACACACACACACACACACACACACACACTTTAGAAACCTCTAACGTACTTATTTGAAAGTTTTACTTGGGGATGAGGCTTTAAAATACCCACATGTGCTAAATAGAACTTCCATGGTTCAAACTTGGTTTACAAATTTACAAATATTATTTCTGTGGCTGCCACCGTTTCTATATTTAGTATTCTGCCTTGCTAGAGATATTGCATCTTAGAGGTCTGTTCTGTCTGAAGTCTTTCCTCCAGTACATTTCTCCATCCCCACTGTCAGTCAGAACTATTAACTGCTCTCGTCCACTTCCTCTCAACTACACTGAGTACATAGAACATTAAAAACGTTTCCTCCTTTGAAAAATTTTCAAGTGAGTTCAGGCTTATTAGATACTGCCTGACAAAAGTCAGTATTTTTCAAACATAAAATCACTTCACTCTATAAACAGGCAATTTATAACCTTCCTTTAAAAATACCCAAATCTCATCTATGCATTTTAAGCCTTAAATCACTCTTTTTGTTGGTTTACTGCCATTAAAGAACAAATATTTCACTTGTTTAATTTCATCAAGATTGCAACACAGCCATTGAGCCTGAATTACAAAAATAAATAGAGATCATGTCCACACATATAAAAAAAGATGACAATTAAGGTAATTGAGCTAATTACGATCATTCTTGTGTCATGGACCCTTTATTGAGGATGTGTGTGAGGGAGGGGAAAGGATGCCCTCCTTTTTAAAATTATTACCGCAGTAGTCACATCAGTTTCACAGGTAGATAAGAATGGCGTTAGCCATTCTCACCTTTTCTTGCTATATCCTTAAAATATTTCAATGCCCACATCTAGGGTATTATTATAGATATAGCCTTCTTTTTTGTAGCAAGCTTGGCTCAGTCATAGAACTTAGAACGGATTATGTTGTATAAAAACATGTTCTATAAAAGCTCACTGTTCCTGCATAATAAATTCTTCTTGAGAGCTGTCTATGATTTTCAGTGCTATAGTGCTTAAATTATCCAAGAAAAGGATTGTGTTTCACAAAATTTTATCATAAATTTCTGTACCAAGAAATACAAATACAGTCTCGCCACTGAAATTTGCTACACTCCTCTGTAGTTCATAGCTCTTTGAAATCAATTCTTTTCAGAGCTTGAGCTCATCACTCAAGAAAGGATGACTTGCTTTTTTTTGTAATGAAAATAAAGAGCAGAAATGTTACTGTAGCACCCATATTTTTGTAGGATAATCATTATATTAGTAACAGGAAACAATCATGTACTATAAATAAATATATAAATATAATAATATATAATATATATGTACATATATTTATATATATGAATATATAGATATATATGCACTTTGTAATATGTTGTCTCCAAGCCTTCAAAAATGCAAGAGAATCACATGAATATGTGTTTAAAATTTAAGTACATTTACTTAATTCCAACTATTTTTAAACTGAGTACACAATATTAAAGATTAGAACATGAAAACTGACCTACAGAACACAGACAGGGAAAGAAGACAGACAAAACTTTAGCTAATGATAACATAGGGTAGATTATGAAGGTTTCCAAACCCAAATTAGTACCAGACTGCTATGAAGCATAGACAAGGGTATCAGTGATCCAAATAAGGAATATGGCTGGCTTTGTGGGAGAAGACACTGGAATTGGGCCTCATAGTATGAATATGAAATTAATAGTTGTGGAGTCATAATATTTAGTGGCTAGAAATCCAAATCAAACTAACTTTGGTTCATTTGAAGACACAGATTTGTTGCTTCACAAATTGAGAAATTTAAGGATGAATATGTATATTAATGCAAAAGTAATAAATGAAAATTTTTATTCCATTTCTTATCTGATTTTAATTGTGTATTCCATTTCTTATCTGATTTTAATTGTGTATCAGTTTCATTCTCCCCCATCGCTCTATAGGTTTGTAATCATGTCCAAGAATTGCTTGAACTCACACGGTTGCCATCTGATAACCAGACAAGAAAGTGGCTTTGCTTTCCTTATTCCATTTTGAAAAATTCAAGATAAAATTAACGGCCCAGTTTTTATCATGTGTCTAACTTTTAGACCAATTGTGGGATTTGAAAAAGCATTGATGTTTTCTGACATGAAGAATTGGAAGAAAATAGAAATTAGATTAACTAATTAAAAATGTTTGTGGTAGCTGGGCATAATGGCATAGAGCTGTAATACCAGCTACTGAGGAGGCTGAGGCAGGACAATGGTTACTTCAAATTAAAGACAAAATGGGTTGGGGATGTAGCTCAGTTTACAGTTCTCCTGGGTTCTATCCATAGTAATAACAGGGGAACCAGAAAAAAGAAGAAGAAGAAGAAGAAGTGGTATATAGCCATAAATGAAAAAGAAGAAAATCTGAAAAAAAATGGTACAAATAACATTACAAAGATATGTGTAGAGAGATTATGGGGAATACTGAGGATGAGTTAAAGAGCTTACTTATTTTTCTATAGACTACAGGAAAACACAAAACAGTTAAGGACATGTTTCTTTCTGTCACAGACTATACATTTAGAGGTTATGTGGAAAGGAAAGAGTAAAGTAAGAGAATCAGGGAGACTATCAGACTAGAGCCAAAACCAATAGCTTCTAGTACTGGTCTGTCATTGTCTAACTATTAATTTTTGGCAAGTCATCTTTTTTGGTGAAAAAATGTATGTAAATCAGACTATTTCTTCCATCTATCCAATTATGTTACCATAAAAATAATAAATATGATTGTCTTGAATAACTTAGAAGTATTAAATAAATTCAGGTCTTACATTAAGGAATGTAAGACCTTGTTCAGACTTGTCAACATGGATAAGCATGTCCACATAGCAAACTCATTCAGGCTGTACAAGAAAGAGAAGAAAATAAGCAAAGTTTCATTGTGAATTACTAAAATTAGTTAAATAGTCTCTGGTATTAACATCTCATTTCAATTCCTCAAGTAAAAACACCATGAACAAGAAAAAATGCCAATATGATATAATGGAAAGATACCGAGTTTTGACAATAAGACTTACATGCTGTTTAGTACTCAATCCAGAAAGCACTGCTAGGCTTCCTTGGGAAGCAGTTTAAGCTCTCCAAGCCATAAACAAATGGGAAATAGATGTATTTCCTTGGGTAAGGAATCAATCTAAATCTTCTCTATAAAAATGACAATATCTTATAAGGATTAAAAAACACCAAATGTCCTAACAAATTATCTGTCATTCAAAAGATGTTAGTCTCCACATTTTTGGTTCATGACATGGACCTCAGTTCTCCTTTTCTAGTTCCTCACCATAATAACTAAATCTGGCAAGTAAAATCAGTATTTTAAATAAAATTGAGCTACCACCAAATGAAGGACCTAAATAATCTCTTCCTACCCTTTCAATTATAAAGTGTATTATGTTATCTCATAGAGAAAAACAGTGTTCTGGGTAACCTGGTATTGGGACCCCTCTTGCCTCTGCAGGAGTTCTATTTCTTTTTCTTTTTTTTAATAATTATTTTTTTATTTATATGTGACAGCAGAATGCATTACAATTCTTATTACACATATACAGCACAATTTTTCATATCTCTGGTTGTATAGATAGGAGTTCTATTTCTATTCTGCATGCTTCAAGAAATCAGACTCCTTTTCTTCTGAAGAAGAAAAATAAGGAGGAGGAGGAGGAGGAGGAGGAGGAGGAGGAAAGGAGGAAGAAGAAGAGGAAAAGGGGGAAGGGGGGAGGAGGGGAAAGGAGAAAGGTGCTGAAGAAGAAGCAGCAGAATAGGAAGAAAAAGAGTATTCTCATTGATCTGGATATGCTTATCATTAGAAAATAAGCAAATTAGTACTACATTCAGGGAATAAGATGAATAAATATAATAAATCAAAGAAAAACATTTAGGAGGAATACCATCTTTTCTTGCTTTCCTCTGGAAACTAACAAGGCCTTTATTTGAGAAAAGTATATAATTTTGAAATCGTAAGTAAAAGGGTTTAAGTATGCATTTTTCTTTCAAAAGGAAAATGGTTATCATTTTGTTTTTAGGCATACATGAAATTTAAGACACTATTATTACTTCATCTTGGATTGCAATGATAGGAAATATAAAAACAGGGTAAGAAAGTTTGGCATTTTCCTTTCTACCTTTCAACATTTTTAATTCTGGTTTAACATTACATAGACAATCATTGTAAATCATAATGTTTTGAATTGTGTAGGGCACACTTAACTGCTTATATAGGTAGTGCTTATTCCAAACTCTGCTGAACTTTTGAACCGTTTTTAGTCTTTCAATCAAATTTTGCCTCTATTATAGTTTTCTACTTTTGAAAATACTTTTATAGTCCTGTTACTTGATAGTTCAATGATGTTGAACTCTGAACGATAAATAATATTTGAGGTTTCATCCTTTTGTACTACGCACATAAGGGTGGATTTTATAAATCTCTAATAATGGGCTATCCAACCCCAAAATGTATTCCCCTGGAATAGTTAAATTGACTTATTTTGTGGTCTACCACAACATATGTATATTTAATTCGGTGATACAGTTTTTTCTTTCTTTCTTTTTTTTTTTCTTTTTTTGGTACTAAAAAAAGAAACTGAACACAGGGACACCTTACCACTGAGATACTTCATGAGCTACATACCATCACTAGTCCTTTTAATTTTTTTCATTTTGAGACAGGGTCTCACTAAGTGTCTAGGCTGGCATGGAACCTGGGATCCTCCTGCTTCAGCCTCCCGAGTCACTGGGGTTATAGGCTGAGGCAGTGCACCTGTCAAGAACAGCTTTTTCTTTGGAATATATTATAAGATAAGGAAGAGAGTAAAGTATAAAATTTTTCCAGAATAACTGTTAACATACTTAGCTTTGATGAAGCCCTTTAATTCCTCTATGTGATGTTGAAAATACGTCATTGTTGACAAGGAAAAGAAAGCGAACAAAAAATGGAAAAGAGCAAACAGGAACAGAGAGCTGAGAAGTGGTAGACTATGCAGAAGCATATGAGTCAATCTTCATAAACTCAATTGAGGCTACAGGAAGAGGGAACTTCTCTCTTCTTCTCTAACTTCCCAACTGTAAATTTTGTACATTCTTTAAATAATGGAGTTTCCCAGAAAGGTACGTTTTAGGGGAGGACAGAGAAGAGACTGAAATACCTGCTCTTCGTCATAGGAATCCATAGTAACAACAAAAATCACTCCAGGTGATTTCCAGCACTCCAATGCCAGCACAACATGGGGCTATTTGAATTTCTTGTTGGAGTCAGGCTCAAAAGGCATGTGGACTGATGTGTTTCTGAAATGGGCTACAAGGCAGTTATGATGACATGACCAGAGGCAAAAGGTGTTACATCGGGTCTAAGAGAAACTTCTCTGAAGCTTGTCATTTGGTAGCATAACGGCATGCTGGGGAAGGCAAGTTTTGAGAGCCATGCAATCTGTCACCATGTTGCTCATTTAACCTTCTTCACATTTTTCAAACTTATTTGAATCTATTTATTTGCTAAGCTGTGAAAAAGTGTGTAGATCACTTTACCTTTGTGTTAAGTAGGATGATGTTTACAAAGCATTTGTCATGTATTATTTTCCAATAATTGATCACGTATTCATTCTACCCACTCCCACACTCCTGCACTGTCCTTAAGTGTACACAACTCAGAGGCAGCAGCACATGGTGGTTGAAGGTAGGCTAAGTAGACAGATTACCTGAGTTCAAGTCCTGGATCTACTTCATTAATTTTAATCTTAAATTGGGGACCCTACTAGTACCTACTCCATAAGGACATTATGATTAATACATGGGATGATATGTGATTAGAGGAGGGGTTGGCACACAGCAGGATATAAATGTTTGTTGTTACTATTATTTAACTGGATTGTTGGTACTTTAATCCCTAAGTAGTCTCACAACAGTTTTTCTCTGTGTTCCTCTTGCTTAGTGAAAATTGAATAATTCTTATTTTTGTTCTACTCATATGAATGACATTTTTACAGTGAATTTGGTTTTTAGAAAAGGTGTTGTGGCAAAGAAAGGCTCATATCCACCAACAAAGAAGCACCCAGTAACACATGTTTCTAGACAATAAATACAGGAAGGAAAAGACATAGTTTCAAAACTGGCCAAGGTCCTCAAATAAGGGGTGTGTACAACAGAAATCAAATAAAAATTGAGAATTGGCCTATAAATCCACCATCTATTTACCAGGGATAATAATACTAATCTCATAGATTTACTATTTAAAAAACATAAAATAAAATATTGTTATGTTAAATAAATGCAAGTTATTCAGGCTCTGTCTTCTGTTTGGTGCTTGTATTTCTGTCATCTCATCTATCTATCATCTATCTTTATTTAAAGGATTGGCTCCTGTAATTATGGGGGCTGACAAGTCCAAATCCCTAAGAGTGGAAATGCAAGAGGGATTAAGGTTGCAGTTTTGAGGCAGAATTCTCTCTTCTCTGAGAAACCTTAATATTTGCTTGGAAAGTCCTCAACTCCTTCTAACCAGATGCAGCCCACCTTCAGTAGAGAGGGTGATCCTACACTTCGAAGTAAGCAAATGTTAACTGTCTCTATTAAATACCTCCATCACAGTAACACCTAGAATAGTGTGTGATTGAATAACTGGTTGCCACAGCCTGTTTTAGACAGGCTGACATAAAACTTAGCCATCACAGCACTCTAAAGAGACTCTTTTAACAGAATCTAATTTTTCTATGGGGCCCAGAACTAGCCTATTCAGTGAATATTGGCCAGTAGGTATGAAAGGAAAGGCAATAAGGCACAGGCTCTAAGCTGAACTGAGTGTATCTGAGTCCTTGTTTACCTGTGTTATGATCTTTGATGTGGTATTTTACTTCTGGGTGTTTTAGTCAATAACAAGGAGTCAGTAATAGTATCTACCTCAGGTTGTGAGTATTAAATCAGCTAACATTTGTAAAAGCTTTTAATTAGTGCTTTGAGATTATTGATGCTCCTATAAAATTGTTAAATAATTCTGTCTAGATTTTGAGGGCACGAGTCCACTTGGAATAAAGAAGAATCAACTTGGAATAAAGAAAGAATGACCGACAGCGACATCGAATACTATAATTGGTCTATCAAAACATTCTATGGGGTTAGAGGAAAAGACCATTAATTCATTGTGGATATTAGCGATGGAACAATTTCTAAAATTGAGAGTCTGATTTTTTTTATATAAGCCCAGGGAAGTACAGATGTGGTAACTGTGTTAGTCCGCTTTTTCACTGCTGTGACTAAAAGATCTGACCAGAGCAATTGTAGAGGAGAAAAAGTTTATTTGAGGGCTCTTAGTTTCAGAGTTCTTAGTCCATAGAAGTCTGGCAGAACATCAAGGCAGAAGAGTGTGGCAGAGGGAAGCAGCTCACATGATGATTAAAAAGCAGAGAGGTCTTCACTTGCCACATACAAATATATACCCCATAGCCATGTCCTTGGCCCACCTCCTTCAGACATACCCCACCTGCCTTCAGCTGCCACTCAATCCCATCAGTTGATTAATTCACTGACTGCATTAAGGCTCTCATAATCCAATTATTTTTTCTCTGAACCTTCTCACATAAGCATTTTGGGGACATCTCACCTCCAAACTGAAACAGTAACAATGTAAGTAAAATATACATATGAATGTATATATACATTTTGCGATTCTTTTTTTTTTTTAAGAGAGAGAGAGAGAAATTTTTTAATATCTATTTTTTAGTTTTCGGCGGACACAACATCTTTGTATGTCATGCTGAGGATCGAACCTGGGCTGCACACATGCCAGGCGAGAGCTCTACCGCTTGAGCCACATTCCCAGCCCCATTTTGCAATTCTTATGGAATTCCTAAAACATGAGTCTTTCAGTATTTTCAAAAGATAGATGTAAAGGCATAGTTACATTTTTTTTCAACCTGCTAGAGTACATTAGAAACAAATTGAAAGGCTGAGGCAGGAGGATGGTAAGTTTAAAATTCTCAGCAATTAGTGAGGCCCTAAGCAACTCAGCAAGACACTGTCTCTAAATAATGTTTTTTAAAGGGCTGGGTATGTGGCTCAGTGGTTGAGTACCTTGGGTTCAGTCCCTGGTACCAAATAAATAAATAAAAGAAACCAATTGAGTTATTACTCTTAGACATATAGATTCAAAATGAGGCTCAATGCTACTTACATAAAATATAACTTTATTCATTCTGTACCAGAAAACAAGTGGTAGAGCCATTCTGCCACCAATCAGAGCAAGTGAAATATTAGTGGGCTACATGTGCATGTGTGACTAAGCATTGACATTCCAAACATTAGGAATCCTAAATATTTCAAGTGATTAAGCCAAAGTTCCAAGTCCTGCAAAGAAAACACCTTCCCTTGGGGACACGTTTTGGTCACCCACTGAATTCAACAAAATGGCCCTGGTGATGGTCTCAGATTGCTTATCATTTTGCAGATTGTCTTTGCCTCAAGCCCTGCCAGTTCAGTCATACTATCTGCTCATGACCTATTGGTTGATTGTCAGTTATCCCCACTCTACTGGGGGAAAAGTATGAGGTCTGGGCTTTGAAGGATGAAGCTAAATTGTACCCTAGGAAAGGGCATTTTAGGCCTGACATAAAATATCACTCTATTCATTCTGTACCAGAAAACAAGTGGTAGAAAGCAAGGACAATAGATGAAGATGGTAAGAATCACTATGGCCAAAGTATTGGCTTTACCATAGAAATTCAATACTATTAAAATTAAAACTTGAGCTTTATGTTTCTTAAATTAGTACCACTTTATTCGGCCTTTCTTGTTCTACATTAAAAAAATAAAACACCACAAAACTCAACGGATTATAACTTTAAGCATTTTTTTTTTTTTTTAGCTCAGTGTTCTGGAGGTTGACAGTTTAGGCTTGGCTCAGAGGGGTGGCTCTTCTGGTTTGGGCCAACCTCCAGTGATTATGTCTGTGATCATTCAGCCATTTGTGATCAGCCAGCAGGTCAACTAGAGGCTGGTGAGTGTAAGATGGCCCCAGCTGAGCTAATTCATCTCTCCTCTACGTATCTCTCACCTCCAGCAGACTAATTAAGCACATTCACAGGGCATCTGGGCAGGGGTTCAAGAGAGCCAGTAGGAGTCTAAATTCCTAACCAGCAGACTGCCACTTCTGTCACATGCTACTGCTAATGTAAGTCCATAGGTCAGTTCAGATTCAAGAGATGGGGAAATAGAATTAATCTTTTGATGGGAGTAGCTGCAAACTCATTGAACAAAGGGTGTGGATACAGAAAGGAATAGGGCATTGGGAGCATTTGTAATCAATCTAGGATACATACAGTAAAAAAAAAAAAAAAAAGTGGTATTTCAAAATTTTTGGAAACAGTAATACTTTTTTTCAGATGCTAGGTTTTAATCCTTAGCAGGCATACATACTCCTAAGCATATAAGAACAAACAGATAATACAAGTCCAGACTCCTAATCCCTGAAAATTGGACACGGCTTCTGTCTGTTTTATTTCACAGCATTTTTTTTTTTCTAGTGACTGGCAAGGCTGTAAAGGATTGGGCAGAGCATTTTGTTTTCGTTCTTTAATTTTGTGTCTTTTAACTTATCAACTGCCATTACAATAAGGGAACATCAATTAATGCTAAATTACAAAGGGGTTCTTGTGGGATTGCCTATTACAGCTGCCTTGATGCCAAAACCATTCAAAGTGATGAATGTTTTACACTGAATACCAAATACACTCATAATTATTTTGCCATTTACTGAAAGTGTTGCCAATCTACCTTTGATTCTAAAGAAACTGCACATCTTTATCCACTTGAAAATAAAAATCTTGTGCTCATGAGATCTACACAAAGGCCCTTTTATGTGGGTCA
The DNA here is from genome assembly GCF_045843805.1 of Urocitellus parryii. Lineage (NCBI taxonomy): Eukaryota > Metazoa > Chordata > Mammalia > Rodentia > Sciuridae > Urocitellus > Urocitellus parryii. The sequence continues at coordinate 217,806,247 of NC_135531.1, forward strand.
AAAGGATGCTTCCCCATGCCCATTTAATATGTTTTCTCTGAAGTTCTCTGTGCTGCCCTGAGGGCCATCCTCATACCAGTGATAAGCATGTAACTTGTATAGCAAACTCCCTCCCTCCCAACCTACATCACAATATTCAGCATTCAGTATGTCCCATAATAAAATAGTATGTTTTGTATGCTCTCCACATACAGCTAAGGTATTGCTTTGTGAATAGAGCCCTACAATATAGACACAGTTTACCGGGAACTTAGCATTTAAACGACTTTCATCTTGACAATGACTGACATGTCTCACCGAGAATATTATATATTTAGAAGATTTTTTTGAAGCCTCCATACTTAAGAATCATGTCTCATCATATTCAGTGAACTTCTGAACTAAGTCTTAAATGTTTAAAGAAGGGTCACAAAGCCACTCTGCTACAAAAGTCTGCAACTTGCACCCAACTCATATCACAGAAGAAATTCATGCATAGAATAATTTTTTCTAAGTTTTCTTTCCATTTAGAAAAAAATTCCTTTTACTTTTAGCTTTGAATATTTATCACTGATAACTTGTACTAGAATCAAACAAAGTAGAAGATAAACTCTAGCGGGGGGAAATATATCACATTCTTCATAAACTTTGGAAGAATTTCTTCAACACATGCTTCTCCATTTATACAGCAGATCAAGGAAGGCTAGAATCCAATTTCAAATCAAATAACCCCCATATCGATGTGCAGGGTGGTTGACAGTGCACTCTCATCAACTCTGTGCTTTCTGGTGGGTAATGTGCACAGTGTAACTTAGAGTAGCCATTTGGCAGAAAACCGCTCTAGTCAAATTGAAATAGCCTTTAGATCCTTGGTTAGAATGGAGAGCCATAATGTATGCTTGTCATTTGATGAAAAATAGTGCGCTTAAATTAAGGGAAAAAAAATCCTGTCTTGAGATCCGAGACTGCACAATGACACAGGTGTCAAGATCTTATTTAAAAGTGTTAAGGCACAGTACTGCTCAGCAGCACAATTTGTAAGAAAACATGGGATCATGTGCCAGGGACTGAAGATTTGCTGCCTGATACCGGCCATAGGTAGTGATAAAATATGTTTCTTCCAGATAATTACTTGCTACTCAAGGAAAGTGGCATTTCTAAATTGATATTTCAATGCAGCATAAACAGATTATGTTGCACATGTAGACACGGGGTAGTTTTTGTCACACGATTGGACTTGGAATCAGTCAATGCCACCTAAAACTAATTCTGTTTTATGCTTACAAAGCAATGCAACTTCTCAAGAGCCAAGAAAATGTCCACTGATGTGAATATAATGAAAAATTTAGATTTAATATGGCAAAGGAGAAAAGTTTTATTTTTATTTTTATTCTTTGAAAGGATTTTAAGAATATTAATGTTAGATAAAGCTTTATAAGCATTTAGAAAGAAAGCAATTCCATAGTTAATAGAAATTCTCAGTTTGATAAAGGAATAATATTTGATCTTCCCAGTAGTATACTAAGGACTTATATGGCTCTTATTTGATTCTTGAAACAACACTGCAATTTAGATGTTAATTTTTTCACTTATACAGTGAGATACAGTGTATAAGTGAGAAAATAAGGTGAAAAGAGATTAAATGACTTGTCTAAGTTCCTACAGCTTAGGTTGAATATTGAGGTATTTGGCCATGAAAACTGTGTTATATTATATTAAACACTTGAAGTGCTCACTATTGGAATCATGAAGAAATATGTCATAAGCTTGTTATCTACAAATATAAACAAAAATGCTGTAACCCATGAATACTAGAAAAAAATAAAACATTTTTCCTGCTCTCATTCTCATACCATTTTTATATGAAGACTTGATACAGAACTTGATAGAGACAAGTGCTACATACTGTAAAATCCATGTACACCTGCCTAATCTTTTTTAAAAAAATAAATCAGCAAAATCCTAAAAAAAGTACAATCAAACATGTAAGTCCAACTCCACCAGGTTAGAGTATAAAATATGAATTTAAACATTCAAAGGAACACAATTCCACATTTCACAATGTTTATCTTTCAGCCACAATTGAAACCAAGCCTTCTTGATTTCAGTTGTGCCTAATCTACCCAGCCAAATTTTAGGATAATCTGGAAAGGTTGTTTTTCTTGCTGGATGGGTAGAAGAGACTTGGAAACTTAATGGTTTCTGTCATAGACTTCAAAAAATATTTCAATTTCACTTTAATTTCTATCTTCTGGGGTCCTTGATATTTTCAATTGCTAGTCATAACCAAGATTCTGGTCTGCAAATTTTCTTACTTCTTAACTTTGTAAGCAAATTTTCAGGGATTTTGTTTTTCAAACTGTTAAGTCAATTATGGCTCATTCAACTTGTTCTAGTTTCCTAATTATGCTAATTTCTATTACAGATAAAAGAATATTCTGCTGTCTCCTCTCTCATTCCTTTCATCATGGATTGTGTATGGGTGGGTGTGTGTGACCAAACAAATATCCAAACAAACAAACTTTCTTGGCATTTTAGAGAGTATTTGGAAGGGACAGAGGTTAAAAACATATTTGGTAAATGACTATGCATTTGTTTTCTGAAGATATCTAAGAAATGATATCAAAGATAATTCTTCATAGACAAAGATATCAGACATTAGAGAAAAATTATGCCTTTAAGTCTATCCCTTTGGCTGTCAGTGCCATATTCAACATCATCAGAGTGGTAATAACACAAATTTTTATTAACCTTTCTGAAAACTTACCAATTTTTCTTCTTCCTTTGATCTTATTTTACTGTTTCTTCAAAAGGTAGTTGCCACTCAGTGCCAACCTTCTTTCAGTCCTTAAAACCTTAAGTGAATTCTAATTGTTTTTCTAGCACCCACCAATTTAGACTGCTTTTAAACCACAGACCTGTTCTCAGCCATAATTTGATGGAGCCCTGAACACATCTGCTCTGTGTCTTCAGAAGACTCTTTGTTATTTCTGTGACATTCTGGTCCTGTTTCTCCTTACTGCCTTTCTCTTCCTCAAGACTTTGCAAAGTGCTATTCATACTCTTTTTGTCACTCACTTAAACTAAATGAAGGCTATTCAGAGAAGATCCTTCTCTATGCCTTCTAATAGCAATTTCATATTTTATAGTCTAAATAACAAACTTCATGAGGTTCCTTCCAAAACCCTGTTCCTTAGGCCTTGGTTAACACTCACATGAGCTCTGGATCACCATCTGCTGTGGAGTCCTGTCCTTACTAAAGTCCAAGATTGCACATTTAGTTCATTTTCTGTTGTCTGCCACACAGGTGGTTGGAGTAGGATGGCCTCAACATGTCTTGAAATTGGTGCTGGCTATTAAGTGTGTGGATTGAGGATACTGGGTCCTGCACTTACTTCAAGGTTGACCAGGCTTATTCACATCCTCATTGTCTCAATACTCCCCAAAGCAGCAAAGAAGTTTAGGCCTCAGTGCATGAATACTCCCATTCTTTGCTTATGTAAGGTTTGCTAATGTCCTAGTAGTCAAAGCAAGTCAGAAGGCCAAATTCAAGAGTTTTCATCTGCAGAAGCTGTTCATAGGCCTGGATACAGGAAAGCATTAGATGGATCAACATTCTACATCACTCTGCAGTTTTTCTTATTTTGCCTATTATTCTTGCCATCCTCCCAATCACACTAAAGTGAAATGTTCATATTTTACCTTCTCCTAAGCAAACCCTGAACATTCCACTCTCAGCCCTAGTTAACAAGGCTGGGACTCGAGCCTGGGACTTCCAGGGGTGACAGATGAAGTTCCATTTGCCTCACTTTGGCTCTTTCAATTCATAATTTTGAGGTAGATTTCAGCAGTATGCAATTTTAGTAGATCCATAGAATCCTCTTATGTGCAATGAAGTTTGATATTATGAAAATTTTTGAAATGTAACCTAGCATAAGATTTTAAACTAAGTTGGGATTAATGGACCTTTAGGAAGTCTTTGGGAATATAAATCCCTTAAGATTGCAAACAATGTGAATGTGAGCCATTGTGATTTTTTTTCAGTGTCTGTCATTTGTTCCTGACCTGATCTGCTTCATTAGTACTGCTATTTCTCAATCAATTTCTTAGTTACCCACCACCAAATCTCTCTCTATAACTTTACAAAAATGTTGTAGAGAACCAAAATTTATTCCCTGAATTCAACTTCCCTTCCTCATGTCTTTTTTTCTGCCCTTTCCACTCTGGTACTAAATAACAAAACTGTTTCATATTTATAAAGAAATTAAGGTTGCAAAGTTCTTCCATGTTTGTGAGCTCATTTGATCCTCACAAACCTCTCTGTGGGAATCAAAGTAGTTATAAGTTTTATGTTTTATAACACAAGAAACAAATTTATAAAACTTTGTAATCAGTCAGTAATAGTTTCAAAGAGAAACCAAGTCTCTTGACCTTTAAGCAAATGACTATTGAATCTTGCACGTCTCATTTGGGTCATTACAAATTTGGACTTGTTACAAATTTTTTTTTGTTTTAAAATATGGGGAAACAATGGGTATAATTTATATGATCAAGTTAACATCAGCTTTTGCCTTGAATTCAAAATAGTCTATCTTGAGAAATATCTGCTGAAACTTATAATTTACTCTAAAAGATAGTTAGCAATACAAGGTCCAAAACAAAGCAATTCCTATGTAGAAAAAATGTGCATTAAAATTTTTGCATAAGGGGCTGGGGATGTGGCTCAAGTGGTGGCGCGCTCGCCTGGCATGCGTGCGGCCCGGGTTCGATCCTCAGCACCACATACAAAGATGTTGTGTCCGCCGATAAAAATAAATATTAAAAAATCTCTCTCTCTCTCTATCCCTCTCTCTCTCTCACTCTCTCTTAAAAAAAAAAAAAAAATTGCGTAAGCCCGAAAAGCATGGAAAGGGTTGGATGTTTCTGAGGATTGAATGTGACTCTGTTCTTATACTACTAATGTTTTGGTTTATTACATAACATAAAATGCTTTCCTCCAGATGTTACTTGCTGTATCATATGCAAATTGGATGATTCATGCTATGACTTTACATCAACTGTACAAACAATTCAAAATATGGTATTTCTACCCAAAGGGGCTAGACAAAGAGGTAGCAAGTGGATTTGTTTGTTTACTATTAGCACAAGAATATTTTTCTTCCTGCTTGGAAAAGCTACGTTGTGAAATTGGAAAACATATTTCTAAAAGCTTTTTTTTTAACTAGTAGATTGGAATTTCTTTGACTCTTGACAGTTGATTGTGTAGATTGCATATTTTACAATCCATCAATGCACAAAAAGTCATAGAGGAAGATAGATAGATACCTGGTGGCTCTAATCAAACACTAGCATTACTTAAGAAGGAAAAATTGTGTATTGATGGTAAAGTGAATTTCTACAGTTTTGTGTCTTGTAGTATGATATCAAAACTATAATCTTAGAAATACAATGTGGAACTAAATATCAACAAATATTGCACGAGTTGTTGAAAAATAAATAAGGTGATAGAGACAAAATCTATCTCTTGTAGGAATTAAATACAAGGAACAAAAATGTCATTAATTCTCCTGTAGAACAGAACACAGGTGGTGACTTTAGTGGGCAGAAGACACATAGACCATAATTAACAATATAAGATGTTTTTACATATTTAGGCGTTTTCCTTTCAAATTAGCATCTGGCAGGACAGGTGCTTCCTCTTTGGTAGAGCTTGAGGGCTACATCTTGCCAGAATTTCCACCCAGCCAACTTCTCTTATTCTGGTTTTCATGGCTTGTTTAAATGTTTTCCACCCTGGATTTAACTTAACTGAAGATACAATATCGTAACTAAAGATATTCCCCCTGGAAATGTCATAGTTATTGGTAAATGTTGATATTAAATACCTCCTTGATAATAAGAACACATATATTGTTACAAGATATTAATCACTATGCTGATGATAAAAGCAAATACTAGACAAAACAAGGGAATACTCAAGTGCAAAATTAAACAAATAAAACACAACACAGCCTTAAGATGATTTTTAATGGAGCATTTGTCTACAGGAAGGGATGTTCTTAAAACACTGAAAGGTTACCAGCAGATCGTGAGCTCAAGGATGGGCTGGAACCCAATTGTACCCACACCTGAGGGTTAGTAGTGCTCATCTCTTTCATCTTCTTCCATGACTTCATACTGGTAGCTTGAAATCATCCATAGGGAAAATATTGATGTCACAGAATTTGGCAAATGCTGCACAATGGGGCTTTATTGATTTTTTTTTGTGCGTGTGTGTGTGTGTAGTTGTTGTCAAATGTTTATGAGCACAATACTGGGTGGTATGATATCTAAATATGTCTAAAGTTTTGAAAATACATGTAAACATAGGAAAAGCATGGGGAAAGAAGCTTTTCTCTAAGCTATTAATAATGATTATCTGAAGGGTGGACTTATGTGTTCTTTTTATTATCATTGTTAGTTTCTCCTTTCTAGATTTTCTTCAACAAACATCTCCATTTCGCTATTTCCTGGATTGATGCAATTATATTAAATAAAAACTCTTCCTTATTAAACAAACTTATTACACGGAAATTTTTCACTTATCTTTTATTTCCATATTTAAGAATGTATCAAATACTAATGTATCCTTAAGAATGCCAAAGATTTATCTAGGAATTAAAATTCACAAGAATACACTTTCACCCACAGTCTTCTAAACTTTTCAATAACACCCAAAGTATAGTAGATCCACTGGAGGGAAGAAAAGGCCATGGAGTGCACAGGAGGACACATCATTTCTCAGCAAAGCTCAGGACATGGCTGAGGCTCTGGTGTTCGAAGACTCCTTACCCCAGTGCCTGGGATAGTTCTAGCTAACCTGAGAGTGATTGGAATGTAGGCAGACCAGTAGTACTGGCATTGCACAATGAGGGAAGGCAGTCAGGAGGGGGCAGGCATGCCCATTTGGATCATTTTATCACTGGTTGTGACAGCTTCTACTTTGAGTCCTCCTGACATTAGTATACAGTTGGAACCTAGTTTGTTGCATGTAAGACTTGGCTAAAAATGACTCAGGGTATGTTAAGTGTATGGACATGTACTTGTATCTAAATGAAAAATTTGTTAATTTCTTTTCTTAAGTCCTAAAAACACTGGATCATGGAAAAGTGATAATAGATGTCATCATATTTCAAAATTACTTTGAACTTATATATCATATATGTAATTTTCACAAGTTTTGTTTGTCAAAGTGTGTGTGTGTGTGTGTGTGTGTACTCGCACGCGCCACATGTATCTTTGTTTTTTGCTAGATGGACTTAGAAGTAGAGGGAAACAGAAGTAGAGAGAATTTGGCAACATTCTAAGTAAGGAGAGGAACATGGTATCTTTTTCTTTATAATCTTACTAGTATTTTTATCCTGATTATATAAAGACTCTTGTCTTTTAAAAATTTTACTTTCACTCATCTACGTCTAAACTTTAGAAAAATGGCCTTAAATCTGCATCCCTGACATGCTCTCTAGTGGCTGGCCTGGGAGTTCACAGTCCTGTGCTCTGGTGGTTATTAAATAACCTCAGGGAGTTACTTGTTTGCTTGGTTCTTACCTTTTGGCTACAGTTTTCTTTAGGAAATCATTTTATCCCTCTGTATTCCCTATTCAGTTTTCACTGACTGTATTGCTTTTTTTTTTTTTGCCTCTTGTCATAATTATCTGTAATGTTGAGTCAATTTCAAAAGTAAGCTCAGATTTGCCCTAAAGGTGGCAGAATTTCTGTGGTGGGTAAGTGAAATGATTGCTCCATATAACTTTATAAAGTGTAAAGACCTCTGAGATGAAAGGAGCTATATAAATGTAAGGCTGTCATTTTAAATTGCCATTACCGTTAGAAATTCTCAAGAGAAGCATTACTGAAATCTGGCGTATGCACCATATTAGATTGCTTAATATCATTAAAGCATGTGCAGCAAATGAAAATACCAATTTCCTCTTATATGTAGCTCATGTTTAAGGCTGCGTATCCAAAGCTAGCATGTCTCCCAGCTCATTCCAGCGTATTAATGCTCACGAAGGAAAGTGAAGTTAACAAAGTATGAAGACAATGATGTTTCTTGAGACTGGTGATTGCTTGTTTTTGTATGTATGCTTGTGAAAAAAGACAGATTTGAGAAACTAAATGAAAAGAGACGTGTACCAGAGAAGTTAGATATGACCAGGAAAGAAGGCTGGACAGAAACATACAGTATATCACCATGTAATTTATGTTTAGCTTTGGTCATGGGGGAACCAAGAAATAACACGTAATTTACAACAGCAGAAAAGAATTACAAGAGGAGAAAAATTTCCATAACAGTGAAAATGGCCTGCCCTCTAATGTGAGACCAGCTGTTCTTGTCGACTCTGTTTGCAAGTTTGTTTTAGGAAAGGAGAATGCCCAGTGTTATTGGAGCCACGCACACCTAGCAATACTGAAATGCCAAGAAATAAGCAAGTGAGAGTGAAGGCATCAGTGGCAAATTGGAATCTAAGGCCTTTTGTGCTTGTTAAATGGTGGAATGATTATAATTGGAAAAAGTGATGTGCATTAGTTCTGAGTGAATGTACAAGAAATGACAAGCGTGTAACTTAATGATTACTTCACAACACTGAGGACTGCCTTATAGTCCCACACCAAGGAGTTCAGCCCTACAGCAGAGAAAGCCACATGCTTTCTCCTCCTATTCATGAGTATTCTCCACAGGTCACATGGAAATAACCCTGAAGTGATAAGTCTTGGCTTAGGAAGTCTGCTGCTTAAACTAGTATAAGTCAGTGACAAAGAATGGCAAGATGCATTTTCTCTATTCCCTGCACCATCGCAATCGTTGGCAAGCACATGGACAGGATCTAGCTTTAAAGGAAATAGCATATGTTTGCTCTCCTAGGGAAAAAGAGGGTTTGGGAAAGTTTCCTGAAATTCAAATCGAATATTCAAATGAGTGGGAGTGTGTCCATTTTCTCTTTGCTTTACACTATATACACATATACTTTATGATAATATCCCAAATATGTATTCCAAAATTTTCTGAATGAGAAAATCTACAGTGAATGGAAACATTCATTTGACGAAAGAGGTTAGTAAAAAGTATTGGGTTCTTCAAGCTCTTACTATTCAAAACTTTTTTAAAAAAGGAATTTTGGAGAGGTTGTGGGTGGGAAATGAGGTTAACTACAAAGAAGCAGCTAAAGGGAATTTGAGGGCCAATAAAATAGTTCTGTATCATAGTTGTGGCGTTCGATCATAAGTCTTTTTGGATTTGTCAAAACTATAGAACTGGACCCCACAAAGAGTGGATTTTACTATAGGTAAGTTAAAAACTGATAACTATTCGAGGAGATAGATATGTTTACCCTAATTTAAATATTGCATAATCAATACATGTATCAAAACATCACAAGATACATCTTAAATACGTACAGTTTTCATGTCTTTATATATAAGTTAAAAATAAACCAAAATTACAAGGAAAAAGTAGAAACAGTTACAGGTAATTTTCAAAATGTCTTCACATTAAGGAAAAAAAAAAGGACATTCAGCATATTTACAACCAACAGCAGAAAGAATAACAATATTATTAATAATAATAAATATATGAAAATGTCAAGGTGCCGCTTCTATTTTATCTTGAGAACTGGTTCTGGATTTGCTGTGTAACATGAATTTAGATTTACATATTGATAAACTTGCCTGGATGACACTTTCTGAAACCCACACACTGATAATTATAGACACAGCTAAAGTACTGAGAGGAGTGTGAGGACAATATTATTCAAGAAAAGAAAACATTATGTAAGTCAAAGATATGTATAAAATCCTCTCACATGTTGTAATTTAATGGTTCAGGATTAAACAAGAGATGTGTTTCGAGTTACACACCTTCATTATGTACCTCACAGATGCTTGGAGAGAAATTCCTTCAGCTGTCACTAGGTGGTGTGCGTTGTGACACAGAAAAATCAGGAATGCTTCATTGTGGACTATAAATGTAGACTAATGAGGAATAATACTAAGCAAAACTGGGAAATCTACAGTAGAGTTTACTTTCCACAGCTTAGGTTAAATCTTTAAAACAAACTACTATATCTACAACATATGATTCCTAAGTGCTTTTCCAACATTTCGAAAAGATGCCTTCTTCTATTACTCGAAAGGTTCAACAATATTCGGTAAGGCAAACGTTTACAATCAGGTTTTCTTGACATAAAGGAAAGAAAGTCTATTATTACCTCTTTTTAAAAAAGGTAATATTTATTTAGACATATGATTTACTGTAGAAGGGTGTAAGAGAGAGCTTTTTTCTTTTTTAACATCTATTAGTAGGATGAAGCGAAGATAGTTACGATGGAGAATATATTATCAAGACCACCGTGCAAGTAATATCCTGCATATTGAGTCTAATCACCCATTTAAGTTAAAGGAAGAATTGTTAAGAATATGGAGAATTACACTCTAATGATTAGTGATGAGAATCACCTACATAATGAAATTAGTATTGAGAAACATATTTTTAGGCAGAATGATTATCTTGGGAGATGGATTAAAAGGATAATTGAAGAACAATGTAACCTTTTTCATAGTTATCAGGTTGAACTTGTTTAAGGCAATTTATCATAATAGTGTAGCTATGCCAAATCATAAAAGGACTGACCATTGCTTAAAAAGATGTTTATTACATATTAATATAGACATATTGTCATACCAGTGAAATACTGCCAATAAAAACGTGAAGGCTAATAAGTGGAGTTGAACAATATCTCAAGTTTCCTCAATAACTCTCATGAAGAAGTTGCAATTTCAAAAGAGTTTGCAGTGTTTAAAAAGTGTTTCTGAAATGGAATCACAATTTATTGGCTTAGCACATTGGTAACAACAGTAGAATCTAGTATTTAAGTTGATTTGAAATATTAACAAGGATTGCAGAATAATTTCCTTCTTTATATATAAAACACAAATCAAATTTCTACTTTCAATTAGTTATAAAAGTGGGTTGAGAGGGGAGTTAGTTAACTAATTGAAGCTGGAATACAAGAAATGGAAAGATGCCTCTTGAAAAAATTTGCTTTTACCTTTTTCCTTTTCCCACGGGATCTTCTTACACTTCTAACTTTGAATAATTGAATTGCTACACTTTCTGTGTCTCTTCTTAAATTTTGTTTTTGAAATTAACATAGAAAAAACAAATTCTTTACTTTTAATCTATTTTTTTCTTTAAAGCAATTGTAGGTGCACAGAAAAATTGAATATAAAGTATAGAGAATTCCTATATAGTCTCCCTGCCCATTTCCCACAGCTGACTCCCATTATTTTCCTGATTATTAATGTCTTCCGTGGTTGTGGGACATTTGTTATAGTTGATGAGTCAATATTAATATATCATCTTGAATAAAATATATTTAACCTAGCAGTTCTCTGTTCCTATCATTCTTATAGTTTTTACTGAGTGTATAATGCCATGTATCCACCATTACCGTATTGTACTCAGCAGTTTCACCGCCCTCAAAATTCCTTGTGTCACCTATTTATTTCTTCCCTTCAATCCTCACCCCTAGCAGTCCAGTCACTGATGTTTCTACTATCTGTATAATTGTAGGTTTTCCAGAATGTTATGTAGCTTGAACATACAAAATACAGCCTTTAGAAAAAGAATAGTTCTTTCTCTTAGTCTATGCACTTAAGTTTCCTCCATGTCTTCTCAGGGTTCAAAAGCATAAGAGCACACTTTGTTTTGTCGTTTTGCTTGGTACTGGGGATAGAACCCAAGGATTCATTACCAGTAAGCTATACCTCAGCCCTTTTTAATGTTTATTTTTAAAATTTGAGTCAGGATTTCACTAAGTTGTCATAGCTTTCCTTGAACTTGAAATCCTCCTTCCTCAGCTTCCCAGCTAGCTTGCATTACAAATGTGCATGGCTAGGCTCATCCTCCATAGGTCTTTTATTACTGAATGATATTCCATAGTACTAATGTATCACATTTGTTTATCCATTCATCTAATAAAGGGCATTTTGATTGCTTTCAATTTTTGCAAATACAAATAAAGTTTCTATAAACATTATGCATAGAATTTTGTGTGGACATGTTTTCATATCATTTGGGGATCCAGTGGCATGATTATTGCAATTATGGAAAAATTGCACTTAGCTTTGTAAGAAACTGCTAAATTGTCTTCTGAAGGGTCTGGAACATTTGGCATTCCCACCAGCTATGAATGAGAGTTTTTGTTGTTCTCAATCCTTTCCAACATTTTATATTGTCCCATCCTAAGAGGTATAAAATTAACTATTTTGGTATATAGTTCTATGAATTTTAACACATGCACACATCTGTGTAACCACAGCAACCAAGACAGAACAATACTATCATCACCTAAAACTCTCTTATAATTCCTCTTGGATAACACTACCCTCTTCCAAACCTGGTAACCGCTTATTCATTAACCATTGCTATTCTCTTAAGATTGATTTCATATAAGTGGAATCAAACAGGATTAATAATTTGAGACTGACTTATTTCACAAGAATGATGTCCTTGAGATAATTTCTACATATTGCAGATATCAGTTGCTCCTTTTTATTTACAAGTATCATTTCATTGTATAAACGTATCACATTTGAGTTCTCTATTTGTCTGTTGAAAACCACTTGGGTTGTTTCCAGTTGTTACTACTACAAACAAGCTGTTAATTATAGCTAACCACAGCTTTTTGAATGAATATATTTGCATGATTTTAGGGCAAATACTTAGGAATGGCATTACTGTGACATAGTTTTAAATTTATAAAAAACTGTCAAACTACTTTTCAGAGTGTCTTTACTATTTTCTACTCCCACTAGCAAAGAATGACAGCCCCAAATCTTCTGTATCTTCTCTAGCACTTGTTGTTTTCAGTATTTTTAAAATTTTAGTTATTCTAATAAGTATGGAGTAATATATTATCATGATTTTAATTTTATTTTTCTCATTTGCATTAATGTGTAGAATATAATTTATGTGTTTACTTGTCTTAACTATACTGTATGTGATAATGAGTGTTCAAGTCTTTTGACTTGAACCCAGGGTCTTGGATATGCATGATATCTCGAGAACATTCCAATTATGTGTTTTGAGGAATGATTTCATATCATCTATGTTGTTGAATTTATAGATAAAGAACTACAGTTAGTACTTTCAGATTATTGATTTTTTAAAAGTTTTTAAATTTTTTTTTCAATTACATGATAGATAAAAACATAAAAATTGTCCAGATTAATAAAGTGCCATTGAGTTTTCCATATATGTATAAATTATGCAAAGTTTAAATCATGTTAAACCAATCTGTCTCTTCAAACATTTATACTATCCACATGGTAAAAATTTCAGAATCATTTCTTCAAGCTTTTCTGAAGCACATGGTACACAATTGCTATCCTTATTCACCCTGCAGTGCTATAGTACACTAGGATTTTTTACTACTATCTACCTGTAATTGAATATCCACTGATCAACCTTCCCTCATCCCTCCCTCCTTTCTACTCACCCTGGCCTCTGGTAATAATGGGTCTTCTCTCAACTTGTATGAGACCAACTCTTTCAGATTCTGGTGAAATCATGTATACTTGTCTGTGCCTGGCTTTTTTCACTTAGTATAATGATCTCTAGCTCCCATTCATGTTGTCACAAATGGCAAGACTTCACTCTTTTCCTAAATGCCTGAATAGTGTGCCATTGCATATCTGCATCACATTTTCTTTATCCATTCATCGCTGATGGACTCTTAGGTTGTTTCCAAATTTACTGACTCTGTATCTGCAGGATCTCTAGAATGCTCCCACCTTTCCTTCCTAATATTTTTAATTAGTGTGTTCTTCCTCTTTTTCTTAGTGTAACTAGAAATTACATTGAACCTTTCCTTAAAAGGACATATTTGGAATTTATTTATTTTCCTGGTAGTTTTTCTGTTTTAGATTTCATTGATATTCTTATCCATGTTATGTACTTCTTCTGTGCACTTTGGAATTACTTTCACTCTCCCTTTTCTATTTGGTCTCATAGGTTGTAAAGTTATCATTGATTTGAAAACTTTAAAAATGACTATACATATTTATTAATAAAATTTTCCTTTTATGACTATACATATTTATTAATAAATTTTATTAATTTTATTATTAATAAAATTTTGCTTTAGCTGCATCCCATACATTTATATATGCTGGGTTTTCATTTTTATTTTTATTTTATTTAAAAAAATTTTTTTTAGTTGTAGGTGGACACAATTCCATTTCATTTTATTAATGTGGTGCTGAGGATCAAACCCAGGGCCTCACACATGCAAGACAAGTGCTGTACCACTGAGCCCCGCCCCCAGCTCCTCATTTTTATTAAGATAAATAATCTTCTAAATTCACTTGGAAGAAGGAGGGAAGATGGCGGCGCGGAGTGAGTGAGCCGCTCTGTGCTCCGCGCCACCGCCACCGCAGCGTATGTTGCTGCTTCTTAAAAAGAAGAAGTAAAGACCATTAAAGGAGATCTGTCGACAAGGATTCAGCACCGTGTCAAGAAAAGGGCCTAGATGGAGTGAATCCGCCACGACTTCAGCGCAAGCATGCCTGCAAGCTAGACAAACCTGCAACCCACGGGCGGGTCAGGTCCAGCAACCTGCCGAGTGACAGAACAGCTACACGTGTCTGCAGGGAACGCGGACAGGACCCACAAGTAGGACAGGACCGGTGGCTTGCTGAGGGGCGGAACCGACCCCTCCCCCAGTGCCTGCAAGCTAGGCGAACCTTCGACCCATCGGGAGGTTAGGCCCAGCAACCTGCGGAGTGACGGAGGTGCCCCTCGTGCCTGCTGGGTAGGCGGACCTTTGACCGACCAGCAGAGCAGACCTAGGGCCTGCCAGCGTGGTAGACGGATCACACCAATTGGAGGAGGATCACAGCCACTACCTGCCCTGCAAGGGTGATTTTTCAACTATACAAGAGCAATATAAATAAATAGAGAGAAAATTTCAAAACACAACAGTTTCACCAAGCAGAAAGAAACGCCAGCAGTATGAAAAGACAAGGAAAGAAAGGATCACAGGCAATGCAGGTCAACTCAACTTTAGAAGAGGTAATAGGTGCAACAGATGGAATGTCAGATAGAGAGGTCAGGGTATACATGCTTCAGATGATCTGGAGTCTCAAGGAAGACATGAGACAGCAAAATCAGATAATGAAAGATCACATTGACAAACAAATCCAGGAAGTAAAAGATCAATTTCACAGGGAGATAGAGGTAATAAAAAACAAACAAATAGAAATCCTAGAAATGCAGGAAACAATAAACCAACTCAAAAACTCAATTGAGAATACTACCAGCAGAGTAGATCACTTAGAAGAGAGAACATCAGACAATGAAGACAAAGTATTTCAACTGGAAAAGAACATAGACAGCTCAGCAAGTCTACTAAGAAACCATGAGCAGAACATCCAAGAGTTATGGGACAATATCAAAAGACCAAATTTAAGAGTCATTGGGATACAGGAAGGCACAGAGCTCCAAACCAAAGGAATAAAAAGTCTATTCAGTGAAATAATACAAGAAAACTTCCCAGACTTGAAGAATGAGACAGAATCCCAAATCCTAGAAGCCTACAGGACACCGAATGTGCAAAATCATAAGAGATCCACACCTAGACACATTATAATGAAGATGTCCAACATACAGAATAAGGAGAAAATTTTAAAAGCTGCAAGAGAAAGAAAGCAGATTACATTTAGGGGTAAACCAATCAGGATAACAGCCGATCTCTCAACACAGACTCTGAAAGCTAGAAGATCCTGGAATAACATATTTCAAACACTGAAAGAAAATGGGTTCCAACCAAGAATCGTGTATCCGGCGAAATTAAGCTTCAGGATAGAAGATGAAATTAAAACCTTCCACGATAAACAAAAATTAAAAGAATTCGCAGCTAGAAAACCATCTCTTCAAAAAATCCTTGGCAAAACATTACAGGAAGAGGAAATGGAAAATAACATTGAAAACCAACTATGGGAGGTAGGACAGTAAAGGGGGGAAAGTAGTCAAAGAGGATAACAAATCAGGTTTAGTAACATTAGTAAACAAATATGGCTAGAAGAACAAACCATATCTCAATAATAACCCTAAATGTTAATGGCTTAAACTCACCAATTAAGAGACACAGGCTAGTAGAATGGATCACAAAACAAGACCCAACAATATGCTGCTTACAGGAGACGCATCTGATAGGAAAAGATATTCATAGACTGAAGGTGAAAGGTTGGGAAAAATCATACCACTCATATGGTCTGAGGAAACAAGCAGGAGTGTCCATACTCATATCTAATAAAATAGATTTCAAGCCAAAGTTAATCAAAAGGGATAAAGAAGGACACTTCATACTGCTCAAAGGAACCATACACCAACAAGACATAACAATCATAAATATATATGCCCCAAATAATGGTGCAGCTGTGTTCATCAAGCAAACTCTTCTCAAGTTCAAGAGTCTAATAGACCACCATACAATAATCATGGGTGACTTCAACTCACCTCTCTCACCACTCGACAGATCTACCAAACAAAAGTTAAATAAGGAAACTATAGAACTCAACAACACAATTAACAACCTAGACTTAATTGACATATATAGACTATACCACCCAACATCAAGTAGTTACACTTTTTTCTCAGCAGCACATGGAACCTTCTCAAAAATAGACCATATATTATGTCACAGGGCAACTCTTAGACAATATAAAGGGGTAGAGATAATACCATGCATCTTATCTGATCATAATGGAATGAAACTGAAAATCAATGATAAAAGAAGGAAGGAAAAATCAAGCATCACTTGGAGAATGAACAATAGGTTGCTGAATGATCAATGGGTTTTAGAAGACATCAAGGAGGAAATTAAAAACTTCCTAGAGTTAAATGAAAACACAGACACAACATATCGGAATCTATGGGACACATTGAAAGCAGTTCTAAGAGGAAAATTCATTGCTTGGAGTTCATTCCTCAAAAAAAGAAAAAACCAACAAATAAATGATCTCATACTTCATCTCAAAAGCCTAGAAAAAGAAGAGCAAAACAACAGCAAAAGAAGTAGAAGGCAAGAAATAATTAAAATCAGAGCTGAAATTAATGAAATTGAAACAAAAGAAACAATTGAAAAAATCGACAAAACTAAAAGTTGGTTCTTTGAAAAAATAAATAAAATCGACAGACCCTTAGCCATGCTAACGAAGAGAAGAAGAGAGAGAACCCAAATTACTAGCATACGGGATGAAAAAGGCAATATCACAACAGACACTTCAGAAATACAGAAGATAATCAGAAATTATTTTGAATCCTTATACTCCAATAAAATAGAAGATAGTGAAGGCATCGATAAATTCCTTAAGTCTTATGATCTGCCCAGATTGAGTCAGGAGGATATAGACAACCTAAACAGACCAATAACAATAGAAGAAATAGAAGAAACCATCAAAAGATTACCAACTAAGAAAAGCCCAGGACCGGATGGGTATACAGCAGAGTTTTACAAAACCTTTAAAGAGGAACTAACACCAATACTTTTCAAGCTATTTCAGGAAATAGAAAAAGAGGGAGAACTTCCAAATTCATTCTACGAGGCCAACATCACCCTGATTCCGAAACCAGACAAAGACACTTCAAAGAAAGAAAACTACAGACCAATATCTCTAATGAACCTTGACGCAAAAATCCTCAATAAAATTCTGGCGAATCGGATTCAAATACATATCAAAAAAATTATACACCATGATCAAGTAGGTTTCATCCCTGGGATGCAAGGCTGGTTCAATATACGGAAATCAATAAATGTTATTCACCACATCAATAGACTTAAAAATAAGAACCATATGATCATCTCGATAGATGCAGAAAAAGCATTCGACAAAGTACAGCATCCCTTTATGTTCAAAACTCTAGAAAAATTAGGGATAACTGGATCATACCTCAACATTGTAAAAGCAATCTATGATAAGCCACAGGCCAGCATCATTCTGAATGGAGAAAAATTGAAGGCATTCCCTCTAAGATCTGGTACAAGACAGGGATGCCCTCTCTCACCACTTCTGTTCAACATAGTCCTCGAAACACTGGCCAGAGCAATTAGACAGTCAAAAGAAATTAAAGGCATAAAAATAGGAAAAGAAGAACTCAAATTATCACTATTTGCAGATGATATGATTCTATACCTAGCAGACCCAAAAGGGTCCACAAAGAAGCTATTAGAGCTAATAAATGAATTCAGCAAAGTGGCAGGATATAAGATCAACACGCATAAATCAAAGGCATTCCTGTATATCAGCGACAAATCCTCTGAAACGGAAATGAGGACAACTACTCCATTCACAATATCCCCCCAAAAAATAAAATACTTGGGAATCAACCTAACAAAAGAGGTGAAAGATTTATACAATGAAAATTACAGATCCCTAAAGAATGATATAAAAGAAGACCTTAGAAGATGGAAAAATATACCCTGCTCATGGATAGGCAGAACTAACATCATCAAAATGGCGATATTACCCAAAGTTCTCTATAAGTTCAATGCAATGCCAATCAAAATCCCAACAGCACTTCTTGTAGAAATAGATAAAAGAATCATGAAATTCATATGGAATAATAAAAGACCCAGAATAGCAAAAACAATACTAAGCAGGAAGTGTGAATCAGGTGGTATAGCGATACCAGACTTCAAACTATACTACAGAGCAATAGTAACAAAAACAGCATGGTACTGGTACCAAAACAGGCGGGTGGACCAATGGTACAGAATAGAGGACACAGTAACCAATCCACAAAACTACAACTATCTTATATTTGATAAAGGGGCTAAAAGCATGCAATGGAGGAAGGATAGCATCTTCAACAAATGGTGCTGGGAAAACTGGAAATCCATTTGCATCAAAATGAATCTGAATCCCTATCTCTCGCCATGCACAAAAGTTAACTCAAAATGGATCAAGGAGCTTGATATTAAATCAGAGACACGGCATCTGATAGAAGAAAAAGTTGGTTATGATCTACATACTGTGGGATCAGGCTCCAAATTCCTCAATAGGACACCCATAGCGCAAGAGTTAACAACTAGAATCAACAAATGGGACTTACTCAAACTAAAAAGTTTTTTCTCAGCAAAAGAAACAATAAGAGAGATAAACAGGGAGCCTACATCCTGGGAACAAATCTTTACTCCACACACTTCAGATAGAGCCCTAATAACTAGAATATATAAAGAACTCAAAAAATTAGACAATAAGATAACAAATAACCCAATCAATAAATGGGCAAAGGACCTGAACAGACACTTCTCAGAGGAGGACATACAATCAATCAATAAGTACATGAAAAAATGCTCACCATCGCTAGCAGTCAGAGAAATGCAAATCAAAACTACCCTAAGATACCATCTCACTCCAGTAAGATTGGCAGCCATTAGGAAGTCAAACAACAATAAGTGCTGGAGAGGATGCGGGGAAAAGGGCACTCTTGTTCATTGCTGGTGGGACTGCAAATTGGTGCAGCCAATTTGGAAAGCAGTATGGAGATTTCTTGGAAAGCTGGGAATGGAACCACCATTTGACCCAGCTATTCCCCTTCTCGGTCTATTCCCTAAAGACCTAACAAGAGCATGCTACAGGGACACTGCTACATCGATGTTCATAGCAGCACAATTCATGATAGCAAGATTGTGGAATCAGCCTAGATGCCCTTCAATAGATGAATGGATAAAAAAAATGTGGCATTTATACACAATGGAGTATTACTCTGCATTAAAAAATGACAAAATCATAGAATTTGGAGGGAAATGGATGGCATTAGAGCAGATTATGCTAAGTGAAGCTAGTCAATCTTTAAAAAACAAATACCAAATGACTCCTCTGATATAAGGGGAGGAAACAAGGACAGGGTAGGGACGAAGAGGTTGAGAAGAAGATTTACATTAACAGGGGTGAGAGGTGGGAGGGAAAGGAAGTGAGAAGGGAAATCGCATGGAAATGGAAGGCGATCCTCAGGGTTATACAAAATGACATATAAGAGGAAAGGAGGGGTAAGACAAGATAATACAAATGGAAGAAATGATTTACAGTAGAAGGGGTAGAGAGAGAAAAGGGGAGGGGAGGGGAGGGGAGGGGAGGGGAGGGGAGGGGAGGGGTGATAGTAGAGAATAGGACAGACAGCAGAATACATCAGACACTAGAAAGGCAATATGTCAATCAATGGAAGGGTAACTGATGTGATTCAGCAATCTGTATACGGGGTAAAATTGGGAGTTCATAACCCACTAGAATCAAACTGTGAAATATGATGTATTAAGAACTATGTAATGTTTTGAATGACCAACAATAAAAAAAAAATAGCCTTGGAAAAAAAAATAAATAAATAAATTCACTTGGGTTCAATTTTTGTCTAATATATAAAAATTGTATTTTGTTTTCAAATATTTAGAAATTTTCATGTTAATTTTTTGTTAATCTCCACCATTTTATATTAGTATTACAATAACTTTGTAATAGAAACAATATTTTGTATCTTTTAATTAAAAAGTTATTAAGGTTTGTTTATAACCTAGGATACCTTTGATATTGGTGATTTTTTCCAGGCATTTTTGGAAGGAATGTATATTTCAGTTATTCTTGGACAAGGTATTCTATAAATGTTAGTTACATCCACTTGTTTGTTGGTGGTATTTTGTTGTTCTACATCCTTTTTGATTTTGTGTTTATGATGTCTATTAATCAGTTTCCAACTTATAATGATGTTTTCTACTTCTCTTTTCAATTCTGTACATTTTTGTTTCATGTATTTTGCAACCCTACTGTTAGGTGCATAAATATTGAAGATCACTGTGTCTTGATTGAAATTAATCATTTTATTATTATGTAATATACCTCTTTATCCTTAGTTATTATCTTTGGTCTAAAGTCACCTTTCTTTGATATTAACACAATCACTTCTGTTTTGTTGTTGTCAACTTAGTGTTGCATGGTATATCTTTTTCTATACTTAAAACTATCAACTTACTTACACCATTATATTTGAAATTAGTTTGTTACAGTAATTTCTTTTTATCCTTTGTTTAGGATATTATTTAGTGTCATTATTGTGTTTTTAAATTTAGTCTATAATTTAATTATTTGTTTTCTGCATGTTCCCTTCTGCTTTACCAATCTTTCCCATTTTCTATCTCTTTTAGGTTATTTGAAGTTGTTTTTTTTTTTTTTTTTTTTTTTTTTTTAGTATTCTGTTTTACCTAATTTGTTGTGACTTTGACTATAATACTATATAGATTCTCTAGTGGCCACCAAATTGCAATAGTTACTTGTTTTAATAATCTACATAGAGTCAGCATGCATCAGCCCAAGTAGCATGTAGACATTTTACAACATGAAAGTCTCTTTACTCTCTTTACTCTCTTTTGTTATGCTGTCACATATATAACATGTAGTAAAGCTCTCATCATCCAAGGTTATAATTTTTCTTTCAACCATAAATATATAAAGACTTAAGAGAAAAAGAACTGTTGATTATATTTACCCAGATTCTTGCCATCATGATTGCTCTTCCTTCATCCCTTATAAATTAAAATTATTTCTGGTATCATTTCCCTTCTGGTTTGAATAATTTATATTGCACTTCCATTAGAGTAAGCTTATTAGTAATGAATTCTTTTAGTTTTCTTTTAAAGGGGAATTTAAACTTTTCTTATTCACTTCTAAATGATATTTTTATTGCATGTTGAATTCTGGGTTGACAGTTCTATTTTTCAATACTTCAAATATGTCAATATACTGTCTAGTCTGCATGTTTTAAGATGAGGAAACTGTAGTCAACTTGATTGTAAATTCTTTGACATAAGAGTGAAAATCCACATCATGTACACCAAAAGAATGGGATCCTAATTAGAATGTTATACTTCATCCACCTTGTTAATGGTTTGGATGTTAATGGTTTGAATGTGAGGTGTCTCCCAAAAGCTCACATGTGAGACACTGCAAGAAAGTTCCGAGGAGAAATAATTGGGTTGTAAGAGTTCCAACCCAATTAGTGATTTAATACTCTCAAAGGGTTTGATTTTGTGTTTACATTTAAGTAGTAAATGTGAAGGTAAGGTAAAGCTAGAGGAGATGGGAATTGAGATGAGTTTTTGGGATACACACACACACACACACACACACACACACACACACATATTTGTATCTAAAGAGTGGAGTCTCTCTCTCTGCTTCCTGATCACTGTGATGTGCGCTGCTTCCCTCTGCCATCCTCTCCCACCATGCTATTCAGTCTCACCTCCAGCCTTGTGGAACAGAGTCAGCTTCTATGGAAGAAGACCTCTGAGCACCTGAGCCCTCAAATAAACTATTCCTCCTCTATAATTGTGCCTATTGGATCCTTTAGTTGCAGCAGTAAAAAACTAACTACAACTCATATATAATATGTCAAAATATAGTCTACTGTCACGTATATCATAAAAGAACAAATAATTAAAAATAATATAATTAAAAAAGAACTACTTTTCTTGAATCCTTATATGTAACATGGAAAACTTCTAGATACATGTTAATTAACTAGATATATAATTGAAACCAAATATATACCATATAGTGGTCATTATGTGGGGTGATCATATATTTTATTTAAGCCATAACAATTTTGAGCAGATTGTGAGTAGAATTTTTTTAAAATTACTTTAGAATAACAGACAAACCAGTATCAGAACTGATGGTCACCCAAATTTTAGTGAATTTTTCCTTGCAGGGAAGGAAAAACATGAAAACCTTATAGATATTTGTCACTCCTTCTTCAAAGAACAGTAGCATTTATTTGAAAGTGATCCTTCCCCATCCAATGTTTCTAATTTTTAATAAATATAACTATATATCTACAGATTCTGCCCAGCAATAATTGATTAGATAAGGTAGGAACCCCAACCCAGGTCTATCATGTAATCTCACCCTTTCAGGTAAAATCAGATGACTCAAGGATAGAGTTCTGATGACCTTCGTTATCACAATTTTGAAAATTTGTTTGATTTCAAATAAGACTCAGGCAATGGGATGCAGTTGTATTCTGGCAATGAAACTAAGTAACCACCAAGCTTTTGGCTTTATCCTCTGGCATTTGAAGGTAAGATCTATTTACTGTCAGAGGAAAAGAAGCAAAAAAAAAAAAAAAAAAAAGTCAAAGAATGTCTGCTGGTAGCAGTTGGCTTCTAATTACCACTCACCCCCATGTGTTGACTGTGTCTCTTGGCTTCAATGCATGAACCAATTGATCCTCTTTTTGCCTAGGTAAAGTTTGTTTGGCTTTCAGCCACTTAGAATTGAATTTTTTTTCTCTTGGGTCTTTAAAATATGTTTAATGATTGAATGAAAAGTTATAACTTTGGTGATGGGATCTTTAATTTATGCTTTTTTTATGTATATGTGAGCATGTGTTGAGCAAGAAGCTGTTCTATCATAGTGCACTGAAAGAACAATAAACTAGTAATAGGAAAACAACTACATAAGCCATAAGTATTTATCTTTTATGCCTTAGCATTATTGTATTTATGAATAATATAATATTATCATATCCTACATCTTTTATAATACTCCTATCATTGTAAAGTCTTAAGCTTATATTCTCAATGATGTTTATTAAGCATGTTAATTCTAAGAAGGTAAAATACGCAGATGTTAAAGTTACTGTGTACGTTGACTATTCCATATTCTTGAAGATGCTTGTTATTTGATGAAACATTGTGTAGGAAATATGAAAGTTTCAATTGTTAGTCCAACAAATATTTATGGTCCCTCCATGCTATCCAGATAGGTAAAAAACAACACAGAAAAGGTCACTTCACCGAGGAAATTGCAGAAAACTGTATGAGATGAGCAATAAACAAGTAAACAAATTAATAAGCAATAGATAGTAGTATATAACTAAATCATTTCAGGTGTTGGTAATTGCTATAGAGAGCTAATCACACAGGGTAATGGGACAATGTGACTGAAGTGGAAGATTGATGGAATTTCCACTGGGGAGTTAGGAAAGACTTCTGCAGGAGAGCCAAGCCAAGCCAGGCACACACAGAATGTTGAGAAGGAGTCAACCTTTGGAAACATCTGACATCACAAAACTGGAGTAAACTGGATGACCAGGGAGCTAAAGAAGCTGAGTTATAAGGAGAATGGGTGTGATACAACTTAATATCACTGTTTCCTGGACTAACAGAGGAGAGGAAAAGAGGAGAAATTTGAGAAATAAGAAAATATGGTGTGATTACGTTAGTGTTACCCTTCTTTACCTAGGGGGAGAACTAAATGTTACCTCCTGAGTATGTAAAGTGACTCAAAATATAAAGGACTTTCCCTGCTAAACCATTTTTCCTCCTCCCTATTTGGTTTTCAGCTGTTCCTGCCTCTGAGAAAAGAGGTATAAAAGCAGCTAAGCGTCTGCTCATTCCTCTGAAGCCAGAGGTACTTGTAGTTTGGAAGACATTTTATTTCATCTCTTTTTTAACTTTTTAAAAACTATTTCTGAAGAGGGTAGCTAATAATAAGATAGATAGGTGGACAGCAGGGAGTTAACTAAAATGTTTAAAATAGCTCTGAGTACAATCACATTTAAAAATAGAGAGAACAGTTCAGGAACAAAACTCCACTCACTCAGTATATCTGGTTCAGATGTAGCTAATGTCCCTATTTAGCATCTTCAAGTTGCTCACACTTTCCTCACCAACCTAAGAATGTGCCTCTAGCACTCTATAGCCTGCCAAGTCCAAGGACATGGGAAAGTGAAGTATCAAACAAATGGAGGATGAAAGGTGCTGAAATCATCTTTTTAGAATATTGCCAAAAAGCGGCTTGAGATTCTAGGGTGCTAATTGCTGAAATATGTGTTAGCTTCTGAATTCATTCTGGGCTTATGACCCACTAACCAAAAGGTAAGAATGATTTTTTTTAATGAAATGAAAAGAATGGTGGTAAAAGAGAGCAATGTAAGAAAGTATTTTACCCAAGCCTTCCTGGAAAGCTGCAGTATATGAAAAGAAGTTTATTTTGGATGTGCCATATGGCTAAACACATTAAATTTGACCACCAAAGGAATTAAATTCTTTACTGATTTTTTACTCCGAGTCTTCTCTGAAGAAGGATGTATGAGCTGTGATCTTGACAGTAAGGAATTTTAGGTACCTAGTTTGAATTTATTGTCTTTCATATCATTGCATTTCAAAATTAACTTTTCTAAAAAGCTGTTTGTGGAGGTAGTTGCACAATCCTGTAATCCCAGCACAATCCCATAATCCCAGTTATTCAGGAGGCTAAACAAAGAATTGTGAGTTCAAAGTCAACCTGGATAACTTAGTGATCTCCCATTTCAAGAAGAAGAAGGAGAAGGAGAAGGAGAAGGAGAAGGAGGAGGAGGAGGAGGAGGAGGAGGAGGAGGAGAAGGAGAAGGAGGAGAAGAAGTTATTTATGATTTCAGTCTTACAACAATTGTTTAGAACAAGTGAAAGTCTGTTTTTTCTGTAGATGAAACTGAGGCGTAAATAGCTGGAGTAAATTGTCATAAAATCAAATCTCTTCACACTCAACTTCCTCATCACTAATCTTAAAAGACTTTGGGATATATTACAAAAAGAAGTAGGTGAAGCATATTTTCATATTTTAAAGAAAGCTTTAGTTAAATGACTTTTTTGAAGTAAATTATCAGAACTTTAAGAAAGGAGTAGGATGTGATAAGGGTCCCTTCAGCTTTATGAATTTAATGGTGTGGAGGAATTTGCAAACTGCAATCACCTAGATGCACCATGTATACATACATATAGTCACTATATATATATATATATATATATATATATATATATATATATACACATATACATATATACATATATATATACATATACATATATACATATTCATATTCAGTTGCAATCAAACAGATAGAAATCTAAATGTTACCAATCAAATATACATGAATGTTTTACATCCTTTTATGTGTGATGTTTTCTACTTTCTTATGACTTATGTAGCATTTCCTCATGCAAGGCCTGATTCTAAAACTTCACTTTTTTTTAATATCACACCTTTCCAAAATAAAATTTTAAAATTAGTTAGATAAAATGGTATATAAAATGATTGAAACAACTTATTGTCCATAATTATTAAGTTTATTTTTTCAGCTATAAAACAATTCATTTTTAAATTTTTTAAAAATTTGTTTTAACTAGTTATACATGACAGTAGAATGTATTTATGCTCTTTGACATATCATACACATATGGGATATAATTTCTCATTTTTATGAGTGTACATGTTTATAGAATTATATTGGTCATGCAGGTATATATATATATATATATATATATATATATATACACACACACACATACACACACATAAAGTAATGATGTCTGTTTCATTCTACTGTCTTTTCTATCCTCACATCCCCTCCCCTCCTCTCCCTGCACTTCCCTCTACCTAATCTAAGGTAAAGCTATTCTTCTTTAGTCCCCAACCCAGACCCTGCCTTACTGTGAATTAGCATCCATGTGTAAGAGAAAACATTCGGCCTTTGGTTTTTTAGGATTGCTTATTTTGATTAGCATGCTATTCTCCAATTCCATCTATTTATTGGCAAATGCCATAATTTCATTCTTCTTTAAAAATGAGTAATATTCCATTGAATACATATACCACACATTTACTTTATCTATTCATCTATTGAAAGACACCTAGGTTGGTTCCATAGTTTAGCTATTGTGAATTGAGCTACTGTAAACATTGACGTGTCTGCATTACTGTAGTATGCTGATTTTAAGACCTTTGGGTATAAACCGAGGAGCGGGATAGCTGGGTCAAATGGTGGTTCCATTCCTGGTTTTCTGAGTAATTTCCATACTGCTTTCCATAGTGGTTGCACCAATTTGTAGTCCCTTCAGCAATGTATGAGTGTACATTTTCCCCCACATCCTCGCCAACATTTATTGTTGCTTGAATTCCTGATGGATCTTCTAGATATAGAATCATGGCATCAGCACATAGTGATAGTTTGAATTCTTCTTTACCTATTTGTATCCCTTTAATTTCTATCTTTTGTCTAATTGCTCTGGCTAGAGTTTCAAGGATAATGTTGAATAGAAGTGGTAAAAGAAGATGTACTTGTCTTGTTCCAGTTTTCAGAGGTCATTCTTTCAATTTTTCTTGATTTAGAATGATGCTGGCTTTGGATTTAGCATATATAGCTTTTACAATGTTGAGGTATAGTCCTACTATTCCTAGTTCGTCTACTGTTTTGAACATGAAGGTGTGCTGTATTTTGTTAAAAGCTTTTTCTGCATCTATTGAGATGATCATATGATTCTTGTTTTTATGTCTAATAATATGATGAATTAACGTTTTGAATGTGCATATATTAAACCAACCCTGCATCCATAGGATTAACCTCACTTAATTATGATGAAATATCTTTTTAATATGTTTTTATGCAATTTGCCAGAATTTTATTGAGAATTTTTGCATCTGCGTTCATCAGGGTTATTGGTCTGAAGTTTTCTCTCCTTCATGTGTTTGTCTGGTTTTGGTATCAGAATGATATTACCCTCATAGAATGAGTTTGGAAAGATTCCCTCCTTTTCTATTTTATGGAATATTTTGAGGAGTATTGATATTAATTCTTCTTTGAACATCTTGTAGAACTTGGTTGAGAATCCATCCGTTCCTGGGCTTTTCTAGGTTGATAGGCTTTGATGGTGTTTTCTATTTAATTGCTTGAAATTGATCTTTTTAAATCATGTATGACCTCCTCATTCAGTTTGCATAGGTCATATGTCTCTAGAAATGTCTTCGATATTTTCTATCTTATGGAATATAAATTGTCAAAATAGTTTCTAATGATCTTCTGTATTTCAAAAAGATCCATTGTGATATTTCCTTCTTAATTTTGTTTTTTAGTAATTTGAGTTTTTACTCTTTTTCTCTTCATTAGTATGGCTAGGGGGTTATCTATTTTATTTATACTTTCAAAGGACCAACTTTTGTCAATGTTTTCAATCGTTTCTTTTGTTTTGATTTCATTGATTTCAGCTCTGATTTTAAATGTTTTCTGTCTCCTACTGCTGTTTGTGTTAATTTGTTCTTTTTCTAGGGCTTTAGATATAGTGTAAGGTCATTTGTTTATTGACCTTTTTATTCTTCAAATGAATACACTCAATGCAATAAATTTTCCTCTTAGTATTACCTTCATAGAGTCATAGAGATTTTCATATGTTGTATGAAATTTTCTAAGATTTTTTTTATTTCATCCTTGATTTCTTTTACTATCCATTCATTGGTCAATAGTGTATTATTTTGTCTCCATTTGTTACAGTAGCATTTTTTTTATTTTATCATTGATTTCTAATTTCATTCCATTTTGGTCTGATAGAATTCAGGGTATTGGCTCTGTTTTTTGTTTGTTTGTTTGTTTTGTATTTACTACGAATTGCTTTGTGGCATACTTTCTTCCTAGCAGCCACGTGCTGAGAAAGTATATTTGTTTGTTGATGGATGAAATATTTTATATAAGTCTGTTAAGTCTAAATTATTGATTGCATTATTTAGTTCTATAGTTTCCTTATTTAGTTTTTGTTTGAAAGATCTGTCTAGTAGTGAGAGAGTCATGTCACTCAGTATTATTGTATTGTGGTCTGTTTGACTCTTGAAATTGAGAAGGGTTTGTTTGATGTACATAGATACCCATTGTTTGGGGCATAAATATTTATAATTTCTATGTTCTGCTCATATATACTTCCCTTAAAATGTATGAAATGTCCTTCTTTGTCTCTTCTGATTAACTTTGGTTTGAAGTCTACTTTATCTGGAATGAGAATAGAACTCCTGCTTGTTTATGTAATCCATAAGAGTGATAAGTTTTTTCCCAACCTTTCACCTTTAGCCTGTAGATTTCTTTGCCCATGAAGTGAGTCTCTTGGAGACAGCATATTGTTGGGTCTTGCTTTTTAATCCATTCTGTCAATCTATGTTTTTAGATTGATGAGTTTAGGCTATTAATATTCAAGGTTATTATTGAGATATGATTTGTATTCCCTGTCATTTTGATTTATTTCTGGTTTTGAGTTGTCTTAGTTTCTCCTTTGGTTGAATGTTCCTTTAGTGTAGATCCTCCCTATGCTGGTTTTCACTTCAACCTCATGGAATATTTTATTGAGTGTGTTCTATAATATAGGCTTTCTAGTTGGGAATTCTTTTAATTTTTGTTTATCATGAAAGGTTTTAATTTCATCTTCACAGCTGAAACTTAACTTTGCTGGATATAAGATTTTGGTTGGCATCCATTTTCTTTCAGAGCTTGAGCTATATTATTCCAGGACCTCCTAGCTTTGAAAGTCTGGGTTAAAAAAATAAGTTGAGATCCAAATTGGTTTCCTCCTATACATAATTTGATTTTTTCTCTCTCACAGCCTTTAAGATTTTATCTTTATTCTGTGTGTTAATCATTCTCATTATAATATGTCCTGGTATGGGTCTGTTGTGATTTTGTGCATTTGAGTCCCGTAGGCTCTTGTATTTGATCTTCCATTCTATTCTTTAGGTTTGGGAAATTTTCTGCTGTTATATCATTAAAAAGATTGTACATTCCTTTGGTTTCTATCTCTGCTCCTTCTTAAATTCCAATAAATCTTAAATTTCGTCTTGTCATGTTATCCCATAATTTTTGGATGTTCTGTTCATGATTTCTTACCATATGCTCTGCATGGTCAACTCTACTTTCAAGATTATATATTTTATCTTCATTGTCTGAATTTCTCTCTTTCAACCAGTCTTGTCTGCTTTCTGTTGAATTTATAATTTGGTTTACTGATTACTTCTTTTTGAGGATTTCTGCTTTTTTTTTTTTTTACAATCTCTAATTCTTTATTAAAGTGGTCTTTCACTTCATGTGTTTTTTTTCCTTTTATTTCACTACTTTTACTCTCCTTTATTTCACATATAAATTTAACTATGTACAATATGAACTCCTTTTGGGACATTTCTTCTACTGTGTTATCAGTGGCTTCTGTTGTTGAAGCATCTTGGTTTGTTTGGGGTGCTTTTTTCCCTTGTTTTTTCATATTGTTAATGTGTTTTCCAATCTAGAAGTATGGATCTAAGTCATTACAAATTCTATCTATAGACCTATGGTGTCCCTGAAGGTTTCTAGCACCTCAGCTTTAGTGGTGAGACCAATATCAACAGCACCTAGTATAAACAATATATAGTCTTAATCTTAATAGTTCCCACTAAGGCATCTACTGCTTCCTTACATTAAACCAAAAAGCTGAGTTCAATAACTATTTATAGTATAAACAGAAAATTTGTTAAAATGGTTTATAATTTCAAATTGTGGACAAGAGAACAGAAGTAGTGTGGTATGTGATGTTCTTGAGAGAGGAAGAGAGAAGCTAGAAGTAAAAATTCATAGGAAGAGTGGAAGAAGAGCCAATAGAGATTGGCTATTGGTTGGAGAAACATTGGAGAGAAAATCCAAGAAAATAGAAAGAGAGAGGAAGGATATAAACAAGGAGAAAAAATACATACTTGAGAATACAACAAAAATGCAAAACACCATTCATATATCTTTGAATTCACACACTATACATATGAATTCATATACAGTTGTGATGGAGCAAACAGAAACCTAAGTATTACCAATCAAATATACATGAATGCTTTATATCCTTTATGTGTGATGCTTCCTACTTTCTTATGACTTCTGTAGTGTTTCCTCATACAAGGCCTGATTCTAAAACTTCACTTTGAAAATCACACTTAAAAAAAAAACTTTAAAATTAGATAAAATGGTAAATAAATTGGAAAAATTCTTATTATCAATAATTATTAACTTTATATTTTCATAAGTTCTGTGCTTAAAATTTATTTCAAAGATAGAAAGTTTGGTCTTTGGCTTAAAAAGTTTTACAGAAAGATATTTGGTTGAGAGATATCTATATATTCATACCTGGGTCCACAATTTCTGCTCCTGATACATAATAACATGAGATAAAAGTTGAAAAGGAAGACCCCAAAATACACATATTTATGGTTGTGTATGTGTATGTTATATATTATATATATATATGCAAACCAAAAAAATGCAAATTGAAAGTGGAATTGAACTCAAAAGTCTACTGCACTCAGAAGCCTAATGCACTCAGATGCCTGGCTACCAGAAAATATATGAGTTAAAGGGGTTCTGAGGCAAGAAAACAGGGAGTAAAACCAGAATTTACCATTTCAAGTCAGGAGCTCAAATAAGAACTCATAAAATGAGGTGAGAGGTATTAAGATGGAATTTTAGTTCCTCACCCAGGAAGGTAGAAGGACAGTGGGACACAGATATAACATCATGACCAAGAATGAACAAAACTGTATACCTCCTCCTTTGAAATATTTGCTGGGTGCTTAATATCTCTGCAGACCAGGTAATATGCAAGGGTCAGTAAAAAACTTAATTTTGGACCAGGAATCCTGTGAGTTACCTGGAGTCAATCATAAACTAGTCAGTAGAAAGGGAGATGAGGGGGTGATGTACCAGGAGGTTGAGGAAGAAAATAATCAAATTTAACCAAAATAAGTCTGAAAACACACATCTCAAATGTGTGGATGCACCTTTAAAAAGACTAAAACATACCAAATATTTTATCTCTAGATCTTTACCAATTAATGTACAATCCTTGGACCAGAAGCCTTAGCATCACCTGGGAGCTTACTAGAAACAGAATCTCAGGCATCAACCCAGACTTACTAAATTAAAATTTACATTTTAATATAAACACCAGGAAACTCATATGTACAATAATGTTGGAAAAGTGCTGCTGGAGAAGAAAATATATTTATACAACTGTCTGACAAATACTTTAAATATGATTAAATCATTCTGAAAGCTGAAGGAAGCAAGTTTCATTTTAAAAAGAGCAAATAGAAGCTATGGGTGTAGCCTCTGTGGCAGAGAGGGAACTTAGTACGTATGAGGCCCTGAGTTCAATCCTCAACATATAAATAAAGAAAGAAAGAAAGAAATGAAGAAACAAAAAGAGGCAAACTATGTAGAGTCTGTTGGATATTAAAAAGAAGTCTTGAATGCAGAAACTTTGGGGAAAGGGGAGGGAGGGTGAGGAGGGTGAATGGGAGCAGGAAAGATGGTGAAATGAGATGGACATTATTACTCTAGGTACATAGACTGCACACAGGGTATGATGCTATATCATGTATAACCACAGAAATGAAAAGTTGTGCTGCAATGTGTACAATGAATCAAAATGCATTTTTGCTGTAATTTATACCTAATTGAATTGAATAACTAATTTAAAACAAAAAAAAGTCTTGAAAGAGAGAGAGGGAGAGAGAGAGAGAGAAAGAGAGAGATTGATTGATTGATTCAAATAAAAGCAACAGACTGAGACAATCTAACTTACTTCCAATTAGAGTTCTGAGGCTGAAAGTAATAGTCAAGTATAATTTGTTTAAGTCGTGTTTGTAGATTAATTTTCAGAGTTAAAAACAAATGTAATATATCTTGAGTACCAAAAAGGACCAATATAATTAATCCACATTCAGAAACATTGTAGTTAATCTTCAGAATATTACTGACAAAGAGAAAATCTTAAAAACCAAAAAGAAAAGTTGTGTGTGCCACATATGTGCCATCAGTAATAGATGACAGAAAACAAAGGATCAACAGCTCCCATGTGGTGAGATGACATCACTGACACCAAATGAAGAGAATTTCATTACTCTTCTCAATCCTTTTCTTTTTCTATAATCATACCATAGGCCACATAACTTTGTAATTTGTCCCAGTGAACAAGTAAAGTGTTTTTCACTGGTTTCTACATGCAGCAATATGACTGGTTGTGGCCAATACATTATGTTGGAAGTATTAGTATACCAGATGTAAGCCTGGGTTTTAAGCCACCTTCCTTACTCTTATGTATTTCTGCCAACCTCATGATAAATCATGAAGGTCCAGGATCTCTTGCTGGTTACATAAGGAAGATGAGAGACATGGGATGCATGAAGCATACCTTCCACAGCTAATCTATCATATTCTCTGATGCATGAACTAAACGATGGTTTATTATAGTCTTCCAATGAAATTGTGTGTCTGCTACGTTGCAACAACAAATCAATTTACACCCGCATATAATGCAAGAATAATCACAAAGATATTTCACACAGCAAAAAGCTTATCACAAATAGTTTCTCACCAAAGGTCTAGTAAAGTAGGATGTAGAAAAAAAGGGACACCACAAACAAAGATAAAACATGAGACAAAAGAAACAGTGAGCACAAGTATTCATAAAATACTAATAACTTTAACAATGAGTATTTTTAAAGGTAAAATTAAATTCTGAATGATGAGAACAAGATTGAACTTTTTGGTGTTCAGTTGGTAAACTATGTTGAAATCTATGTTGTATGAAGAAACAGAATGGAAATACTGAATAATTTTGAATTTCATGAGAAAACTTAAAGTTACCATGTGTTATGGTTCAGATATGGTTGTCCCTCCAAAATTCAAATGTTAAAGGCTTGATCCCCAGGGCACCTATGTTCAGAGGTAGGGCTTTTGTTCAGAGGTAGGGCTTTTTGTGAAGGCTCTGACTTCATCAGTGGACTAATCCATTGATATATGAATAGACAGTGTGAGATGTCAAAACTGTAGGTGTGTAGGGTGGGGGCATTTGTTGAAGGAAGTAAATCACTGCGGGTATATCCTTCAGGGCATTTCTTATCATTGGCCTCCTTCTCTCTTCCTCTCTTGCTGCCATGAGCTGAACAACTTTCCTTTACCATGTGTTTCCACTGTTATTTTACCTCACCTCAGACACAAAGCAATATGGCCAGCTGACTATCAACTGAAATCTCTGAAACTATGAGACAAAATTTGTGTCAGGTGCATTGATCACATCAATGAAGAGCCAACTAGCACAACATGAATATTAAAATATAAAAAATAAAAAAAATTTGCCTGTAGTGCTTCCAAAGAAAACTGAAAAAGAATATATGGAAAGAACTATGAAAATCTACTTCAATAAAAGATGTAAAAGAAAAAAATACATAATCACATCAAAGGAATAATTTTTAAAAAGCCACCATATTATATAATAGAAGTAAGCCTCAATTCTTGTAAAAACTTTAAAAATCTTCTACTAAAAATTTAGATAATTGGTCTGCCAATTAACATGCGTAAATTTCACTAGTTAACAGAGAAATACATGGAAATAATGGAAACAAAATAATTATTAAAAAAAAACTCAACACAGGCAAAAATGTTTAAATCAAACAGTATAATGTATTGATGAGGATTTGGTGATATTGAGATTGCTTATACAGGGCTTGTGAGAGTGCTGAGTCAGCCATTCTAAGATCAGTTGGACTAGCTAGTAACACTGCTGATTAAGCAATTCCACTTCTTGGACCACACAGAAGAGAAACTGAAGTACATATGCACAGGAATTAGCTAATGAGTGCTTGTTGCAGCATGATTAATAAAAGAAAATTTGTGAATAAATATGCATCAATAGGAAAATAGGTAAGCTTTTTTTCATTCATTCATATAATAAATTTTATATGGCAGTTGAAATAAATGGACCAGAGACCATCTGTACCGTTTTGATTGAAGTTTAAAACATAATGCGGATAAAAAATCTAATTTTATAATAAATATACATGTATAATGAATACAACTATATAATATTTTGAAACTGCTTGCTCTTTGTTAGTATATAAAAACATACATTCAGGACAATCATTTTATCTGATAAAGAAGGAAATGAATTTGAGGAGGTGATCATAGGAGCTTCACTTGTACCTGTAAAATTTTATTTTAATAATATTTCCTTTTTCAGTAAATTTGACCAATTCCCAATTTTTGAAAGGAGCAGTAAAAGGTAAGAAAAATCATAAATATAAAAATGGCTATTTTTGTATTACCTTATTCTTTTTGAAAAATATAATATTGACTTTAAGTATGAAACATCTAATAATGTCTCCTATTTATAAAAATATATATATTGGGGGAATTTAGTGCATAAAAGAACATGTCAGGCATGTCATACAACAGTGAACAAGAATGACACAATTCTCATTCCACAAAGCAATATCTAGAAATACTTTAATAAACATATAGTTTTCAGAATAGTTGTCCTGAACATTTTGAGGATCAGCAGTCCTTTACAAAGTTATTCACTCATTCAGCAACTATGATATTCTGTCATATACTGGACACAGTTTTTAGTTTTCAGGATGTAGACATAAACATCATCATTAATGATAATCATTTTAGTAGTGTTAATGGGAATAATACCTAACATTTAATAAGTACTCATTACTTTAAAAACATAGTACAAGTCATTCACCCATGTATACTTAATTCTGGCCAAAACCCAGAGAAGAAAATAATATCACTGTTTCCAATTCATAGATGTTTCATTTCATTTTTATTTCTGAAAGCCAGCTTTGTGTATCTAGAACCATTTGAAACAGCCAACCTCCTCAGATTTGGGAAGAAAAACATCCTCAACCACTTCATATGTTCTAACATTCTATGTGCTGGAGTTTAGTTTGCGTGTGTGTGTGTGTGTGTGTGCCCTACCCCAGCAGATCAACTTTTACTGAGCCACAAGACCAAGGAGCTCAGAAAATATTCATATTTATGCATTTTTATTTCTGTATGTACACCACAGGCCTGTGGAGATATCCTGGTACTTTAGTTGATTTCAAGTACACCTTGGAGCTAAAAGTGGCACAAGGTATACTACTATCTTCAGAAAGTGAAGAATCAGCATGTTATTGCAACTAGAGTAAGTTTTATTTCAAAATATGACTATAGAATTCTCTTGGAGAGAGAACCAGATCTTTCTTTT
The DNA here is from genome assembly GCF_045843805.1 of Urocitellus parryii. Taxonomy (NCBI): domain Eukaryota; kingdom Metazoa; phylum Chordata; class Mammalia; order Rodentia; family Sciuridae; genus Urocitellus; species Urocitellus parryii. Next base: position 217,842,168 of record NC_135531.1, read on the forward strand.
CAATATTACAAGATGATAGAATGGATCAATATTTGTCTCAATTTTGGTTGAGGCCCAACAATAAATAGGTAGCATCAATGCCTAAATTCAAAATGAGATGTTCAAGCCCTAATTAAGGCCTCCAAGGGAGGTGGTTCTGAGTACGAATGAGTTCTGTTCACTGAACCCCACTTCTAGTCTTTAAACAATGTTAGATAAGTAGGAAGAATGAAGTTGGGAATTAGAGGGAATGTTCTTGAAATATAGTGATGTGCAGTCATTCCAGCACCCCATTATTATAGAAGAGGGAATGGCCTCTCCGTCCCCATAACCTAAGGAACAAGGGTTTCAAAATGCCCCTCCAATGAGCTTGGCTAGGGTCTCAGGACCTTCCCTGAAAAGCCTTCCTGAAGGGAAGAGAACTAGCTGGCTGGTGTCTCTGATGCATGGTACAGTGGGAAATGGCAGCTCTGTGGGATGCCTGAAGATCATGGATGAGCCAGGGCTTCCCATCAGTGCATGTAAGCATCAAAGCAGAGAGACAGCTTGTCCTCAAGTTAAATGGACTCTTCCTAAGTGCAGCCCTTGGTTGAAGGGAAACAGAAAAAGATCATGTGGAGTAGTGCACAGGAAAATGGGGGATTTGCAGAGTAATAGTAAGCTGGGCAAATCCTTTGCCTGAATTACAGAAATTAAATAGATCAGAAGTCTCCAGAACTGAATGATCCTCCAAAGAACTTGTGAATATCACATGAAAGAAGAAACTGTTCAAATTTAAAGCATCTGCTGTGCTAGAGGAAACTAATGCCGAATTGCGTGGTGTCCAATCATGGCCAGTCTCTGCTGCCCTCATCCACTTTCAACACTGGAGGAGGTAGAGCTGTTCAAAATGAAGGAAGGGGACAGGACTGAGGTGTTGAGTCAAACAGGGCTCAAATCCCAGCTTTCTGCCCTCAGTAGACACTAAAATGGGCTTGGAAACATTTACTGTAAGATGAGCTAAAAGTACAGAATTTTTTGATTTTTGAATTGTCTACGTTTTGTGATTTAAAAATGGTTATTGGGCTCATTTGGTAAAGTGCTTGCCTCCCATGTACAAGGCCCTGGGTTCAATCCCCAGGACCACTAAAAAAAATAAAAAGGTTATTATGTGAAAGTGATCATAAAACTCCATGGGATTACTGTTAGAATTCACTCAGGAACAGAAAATGAGCCCATAGAGAGGGTTTGAGTGAGCAGTGGAGTAGGAGATGGCAATGGGAGAAGAGAAAAAATATTATTTCTTTATGTCTCTTTGAGTTTTGCTTGTTCAGTCAACTGGCTGCATGATATGTTTGACAGGTTGTTTAAAGAAGGGTAAGCAAGGCTCTGTAGATGTCTGGGGCTGTCTGAAGAGCAAGTAGTAGGAAAGTCTAAGGAATTTTTAAGAACAAGGGTGCCTAGGATTTATTTTCCAGTTTTGGGGGGTATTTTACTGTGATAGAACCCCAGACTAATATGCCCAGATACTGAGTAAAACCCTGCTCCTTCTGCATTCTCATTTTCCTAACTGATAAGGGAAACTACCACAGTACATACGTTTGGATAATAAAGGAAGAGCCATAAGAGACCAACTGTGGAAATTTATATCCAAGCGGAAGCAAGGAACCCAAACAAGATGTGACTAGAAAAACTGAAGACTCAGGAAATCCTTGATTTTTATAATTATTTTATTAATAGGGAGTAGCTACCAGGTTTCCAGCAGCATATGATGAGAGCATAAGTATTATCTTTCAAAGGTAAAGATTGAACAAAAAACTGAAAAATTTAAGCACATCCAAGTGATTTCCACCTTTATTAGATTATATAGAAAGTATCAGAGCAACTATTTAAATTAATAGATCACATGTTAATACATACCCTTATAGCTGGGCACGATGGCACACACCTATAATCCTAGAGGCTCATGAGACTGAAATAGGAGGGTCATGAGTTCAAAGCCAGACTCAGCAATTTAGCAAGGGCCTCAGCAACTTTGCAAGACTCTGTATCAAAATAAAACATTTAAAAAAAAAGGCAGGGCTGGGAATGTGGCAGAGTGGTTAACTGTCCCTGGGTTCAATCCCCAATATCAAAATAAAATAAAATGGTAAAAGTAAACCCCTTTATACTTTATAAAGTTGTTGGTTAATATTTGTTGATTAATTAATGGCTGACAATATATGCACAACTGATAGTTTTTGCAATTTAATATGTATTCTGTCAGAGTGAAATTATCAAGTAACAAGGTGTTTATTTCCTCTTTTGCCTTCAATAGTATTTTGTCTGCTGCTATGTAATCTTCATGAGACTCAGAGATGCTAAGTGAAGCTAGTTTTCAAGTGTCACTCTTGGCAAGTGAGATATTCCTTTTATAAAAATATCTGCTGAGCTTTGACACCTAGACTGAAGTGTGTATCCACATATCTGCTATAAAGTGAATATGTCTTTGTTCATTCTGACTCACAGATCCTTCAGTCAACAAAAGTGCTTTACAGATGAGCAATTCAAGACTGCGAAATCAAAGGTGGCATGTAAAACTGTCTCTCGCCGAGGACTACTGATCATCTTTCCTTGAGAAACTAGTAAGCAGATGTGGCTATTTAGTTTCAGACACTCCAGAATGCGTATGTATTGTCATTGTCATTCTCTGAAAAGACAGTGCTTGCTGGAGACTGGAGATGGTACCACATTTTGTCTAGAATATGCTCATTAGTCCATTGATTCTTAGAAAAATATCTATTTTATCCATTTAGTATAAGCTTCTCTAAAGTAAGAGAAAGCTTATTTTTCAAGGAATTTGTGAGACTATAAAGTAAGCAGACTTTGCCCACTATGTTATTGATGCACATGTTTGTTAATATATTTTTTTAAATCATAAATGCACCATTAAGTTTCATACTGTACCAACTTCTACTTTCAATCATAAAGTAATTTTTCAAAGGATTCTACAAAACATTATAGTACCTCATTATTTATTGCTATGGCCAAGTAGTCACATGATGGCATCTAAGAATATTTTTAATGATTTCCCCATCCTTGATTAGAGCAAAATATTCATGAACAGGCATGCCTTTAATTGTCTCTATGACATTTATCTGGCAAGTCCCCAATCTTAAATGATTTCAGAAGGTTGGTAAAATGCTGAAACAGTGATGACTCTAACTGGAAGGCAATGTCCAGAAATATTTTGAAAATACAAAGAAGTCTTCCAAAGGACCATGAACTCAGTGTGGGGGCTGGAGTATCTAATCCCCAAGCAGCACAGGCCATCAAAGATACAACTTGCGTTTTCAGAGGAAGAAGTTAGACCTATAACTGAACACTCCATTTCTCACATTGCATGTCGCAAACTATCTCTCTTCAATTTAGAGGAGCCCTAGCCTAATTCAACAGGGCAAAGGTCCTAATTTCTAATTTGCTAAGCAATTTATCACATATTACCTACTCCAAGTCAGATCAAATGCTACCACCAAATCATGGCAATGAGTCCAGAAATGGTAAATTTTGTGATTAATTCACTGAGAGGCTTTGTTGCTAAATATTGAAAATATATTTTTAATGTGCAACATTAGATGTGTGTTCTTTTATGTAACTGTGTTGATGATATTTGTGCAAAATTATCTAAAAAACAACAGGGTGAAACTTAAAAAATCTTTCCTGAAACAAAATTAAAACTTACAGATAATTCAGCTTCAGATAAGTCACCTCTTGGGTTATACAGAGAGGTATTTTAGAGTACTTAGGAATTTCGCATGAATCTTTTCATATAGAAGATGTTCTGAACTAATAGACTAAGAAAGAAAGAAAGGAAATTTCCTTTCTGTCTGAACTACACAAGGGGACAAAAGACAGACAGGAAAGAGAGGAATTTTTGTATCTAGTTGTTTACTCACAAAAATCACTGGAACTTGAACGTCACCACCACTGGATTCCAACAGTTTGAATTCATATTCCTGCACTTACTAATTACTTAATTGTAATAAAACTCAACTTCTTCATCAATACAGGAAGATAAAATGGTGATAATATTTAAGTACCTCGCAAAAAACAGAGTGTTTTCGTCAGCTTTTTTGCTTCTGTAACTAAAAGACTCAACTAGAACAACTGTAAAGGAGGATAAGTTTATTTGCAGGTTCACAGTTTCAGAAATCACAGTCTAGAGACAGCTGGCCAAATTTCAACATTCAGGATGAGGCAGAACATCATGTCAGAAGAGTGTGGCAGAGGGAAGCAGCTCACAGGATGATCAGCGAGCAGGGGAAGAGACTCACCAGATACAAATATATACCCCAGAGCCATGCCCCCAATGCCCCGCGTCATCCAGCCACACCCCACCTCCCAGTTACCACTCAGTTAATCCCATCAAGAGATTAACTCACTGATTAGCATAAGGCTTTCATAACCCAATCATTTTTCCTCTAAGCCTTCTTGCATTGTCTCACACAATACCTCATATCCAAACCATGACACAGAGATTGAATGATGTAGAATTATTTTTTAAACAATTTGTTTTTCACTAAGCTCCAGCAACAATATGGTTATATGATGATAATGTTTTGTAACTTTATAGCATGGTAATTGTAATCATCAATTAGAGAAAATGAAAACCATGAGAAGCTAGAAATTTGATATTGTAAAATGTGAGGAAGCAAAGACCATAAAGTATTAATGAGGACTCCTGACAGTAAGATATATATATATCTATATATAAGGTTATTTGGAAAGTCCTTTAATAAGTACATATAGTCAAAGAGTAAGCATTTAAAAAAATAGTTATCCCCTTTCTTAGTTAATTTTCTCTCACATAGATAGCTACTACATAATTTAAGAATAAAGTAAAATATAGAAACTAATCAAATATTGAAAGTGTAAATCAATACCCATACCTGTATGTATAAGCCACATAATATGGTGATTTAGATGATCACTAAAATAGACCTGGGTTTAAATTCTTACTTTTCCTGTTATTACATTACAAAAATTACTTCTAAATCCACTTTCTCAATTAGAAAATGAGAAAACAAATTTTCATTTTGTTGAATCGTTATAAAGATTGGATGAAAAAATATATGAAAACTCTTAACATAGTATCTAATCATAGTAGAAGTTCAATAAATGTTGGTAGTAGCTATTATTATCATCCTTGTTATTAATATTATTTTCAGTAAAAACTTTAGGCAAAATCAATTTACCATTATCAGGTATAAATTTCTAAATTTTAAAACTATTTTCACAAATTCAGCTTACTTGAGTGAAAGAAAACATTTAGAATATCCCTGTTTTAGTCAGTTTTATCCCTGTTGTGACTAAAAGACAGGACCAGAACAACTGTGGAGGAGGAAAGTTTGAGAGCTCATGTTTTCAGAGCTCTCATTCCATAGACAGCTGGCTCCATTCCTCAGGTGAGGTTGAACAACATGGCGGAAACATGTGGCAGAAGGAAGCAGCTCACATGATGATCAGGAGGGAGAGAGGAGTCTACACCCCCAATGAACCACTACCTCCAGCCACACCCCACCCCAATTAATACCAACAGGATTAATTCACTAATTTGATTAAGACTATAACCCAATCATTGCTCCTCCAAACCTTCTTGCATTGTCTCACATGTGAGATTTTTGGGACACCATATATAAACCATAACAATCTATTAATTAAAGTTTGTTTAAACATATACTGTACGCCTAGCACATAATGGTAAATTGAGTTCCCTTGTTCTTTCCTCTCTTTTTTTCAATATGATGAGAAGATTAAAAATATCCCAAAAGGATGATTAATGCCACTTATGGAAAAGTAGAGGTAAAATGTGAATACCTAGCCCAGTCTTGCAAGGAAAAGCTGAGTTTTGGTACTGCACTAAGAGTTATCCAAAGGAAGAAAAGGGTAAGATTTTTGCAGAAACAATACTGAGAAGGTGCTAAAGCCATCATAAATTGTGACTACATTCAAGTAACCGAAAAAAGACCAATGATTTCAGATTTATAAAGGATGGAAAAATGAGAGAAAATAAAAGAGACTGGAGAGACCATTTTAAACCTGATCTTCCTAGGCTTTGTAAATATTAGGTAAGTGGAATATGAAACTGTACCTCCAGAGTAATGCACAAAAACAGGTAAGGTTTAACTTTCAATTCCTTTTTCCCTTTTCTTTTTTTGTTTGTTCATAAAACTTATCCAGAGGCCCATTTTATAAATCTAGAGATGCTTTCACAAAGCCCAAAGTTTGGTTTCTCCAGCTATATGATGGGGGCAGTAACACATAGTCCTCTGGAACTTGCTACTTTCAAATCTGCACAATTCACTGTTTTCCTTAAATTTGTTCTTTTAATATCTAGGTATGCCAATGGCTTTTATAATAGGTTAATGGTAGCTTCTGTCTCCTCAGATGGAATATATCAGAAATAAGATGTTTTCCTTTGTGAGCTGGAGTGAACAGCGATAGACTGTTCAATCGAAAGCCACTCAGAATGGTGACATCAAGTTTGAGCACAAACAAATGCTGACCTCTGCCTTGGTTCTAAAATGCTGTTTCCTTTCTCCACAGGCAATAGGGCAATATTTTTATTTCCTCTGTAACCCATCATAGATTTCAGTGAAGGAAAGTACTTCTGTAGCACATTCCGCAGGCAAGGAATTGAAGAAAATGGGAGGTCCTGTCCATTAGCTCATTTTAAGTTCAGGATAACAGAAAACTGTGGCCTTAAGAAGAAATAGAGAAATTGGACCAAAGTCTTTCTGAATTTTAACTTTGAAAACGTCCTATATTCTGCTGATTCAGTTGAATAAAGCTTTTTGCCCTTTGCCTTTCACTCTATTTGTTTCTTAACATTTTTACTGTCACTAAATTCTACACACATGAACCACATTCAGTTTGAAATGATACTGATTTTTACAGGGGGAAAACCATTTGTAGTATGAAATATAAATCATTAACATCTTGAATAATTTTAAAAAAGGTGGGATTGGAATTTTTCTTTCTGAAATTTTGTAGATTTATCCACTTTAGAGCATATGTTAGCACATGATTTTGGAACATACCTCAAATGTTATAAAATTTGCCACCTGTGATATACACTTTTATCAGCTTATATTATCATTATCTTTATGTACTACTTTTTTTTTAATTCCTTAAGTTTGCTGTTATGCTTATTAGTGCTTTCAAGGCTATAGGTTCTATTGCAGTAATCATAGACTTGAATTGTCTCAAAGACTTTGTCAACTCAATAAGAGTTATTTTCCATAGAAAATAATGGGAGTTCCCTAAGATACCATATTGTTACCGCTGTTGACCGGTGACGAGTTCTTGCTCCCCGATGTTGAAGAATAACACCAAAGAAGCACGCCGAGGCAAGGTCAGAGTAGAAATTAGAAATTTATTAAAGGACAGAAGAAAAGACTTCTCCTGGAGGAAGAAGGGGACCCAGAAGGTGGAATCCATGGAAGTGCAGTTGTCTCCCCTTTTTATAGTTCTTTCAGTAATGGAATGTAGGTTGGAAGGCCCGAGGGGTGGGACACAGGTGGGCCAAAGAAGTAATCTGGGCATTTCCGAGTCAAGTTTGCTGTTCATTAACATTTCTTTGGGATGAGCTATCTCCAAATCTGTTGGGGGCTGTATCCTGGGCTTCATTAACATTTCTTTGGGATGGGCTGTCTTCAAATCTGTTGGGGGATGTTCATTAACATTTATTCCAGGTGGACTTTGGCCTAGGGCCTTTTTGGAACTTTATTAACATTCCATGAGTTGACCTGTTTTCCCTGAGTCATTCCCAGCATGGCCTCCATTTTAGATTTCACTCGATATTAGACCCGATTTACCTAACTACACTGACTACCTAACTTTAAATCTGGCTTCAATATGATGCTCTATTTAGATTTAATGTCAATAACTAAACTGGTTGAATGTGATCTTTGCTGTTGGAGCTCCCTAAACAAAGATCTGCTCCCCAATATGTTAAATATGAATTCACTGTTTCTGTGATGCTTAAGCAAAGAGGGTTAAATGCCAAAGAGCAAAAGAGAGTAAAAAAACAAGGGATATCGTTTGTCTCCCAGGAAACCTCTGCTTTGAATACAACAGCAAACTAACAAATACATGCAGTGTCACACCAAATGAGCACACAAGAACCTGAAAACCAAAAGTGTACTCGGGCCATGATGAATCATTCACTATTTTGACAAAATCATAGATTCCACTTAAAAAAAAAACACCAAAGCAATTTAAAAATTTCCTTTTCAATTGTGTATGCTGCTTTTCCAATATAATTGGAAAGTATGGTATATATGAAACACTTATCTTCATGGCAGTTGTGGATAGCAATTGTGTGTCCTCTCTCCTGTTTGTGTTCTAGTCTCCCTTTTCTCCTTGGGGTAAGTGTGAGTAAGGGAACATATGATCATTTAATTTTTTTTCTTAATTTGTTTTATATGAGTTCAAGTCAGTACATCTTAAAAGAACTTAAAATCATCAATACTAGTAAAATATGCCCAGGCCTGATAAATTCAAAGAGCAAAAACCACTTGATGTTTTCAGTATTTCCTAACAAAGGGGAAATGAAAGAGAAATGTTCTTAAAAAAAAAAAAAAGTGGAAGTAATATCTAAAAATGTAACTTCGGTTTTATGCTATTTTAATTCAATCCACTGCTATAATTAAATGATCTGAATAAAATTTTTGATGATAAAACACTGGGGTTTTATCATCACATGACTGAATTTATTAATCAAATGGGTCTGAATTATGGTTTCTTCTTTAGCATCTTTTTTTCTTAGTTGAACTGAAATTTATGGTTGTAAACCCATGGATTTCTAAACCCAAGTGTATGATCACTTGTTGCATTCATTAAGTTCAATAAAAAAAATTTTTTTTGAATTTTTTGAGAGTAAATTAAAAGAGAAAAATTCACAAGGGAATGAAAGCATTACCTTTAAAACTAGTACAAAAAAGAAAATTTACTAAAGACCATGGGAGCTTGAAGAAACCAAGGACCACTGTCATAAATTTAAATAAATGAAAAGAAAATTTAAAAGACAATATGTTCCCTCACTCACACTTAAAGCAGGGAAAAGAAGGAAATATGACACAGGAGAGAGGACACAATGTTGCTATCAACAACTACCATTCAGTAATTTCCAAGAAGATAGAGTTAGAATAATTTACATTTCTAAATTATATTCTGATGCAGCATATACAACAAGTGAAAAGGAAAAATTTAAATTGCTTAGCTTTTATTTTCTTCTTTTCCTTTGAAGTGGAATCCATGTTTTTGTTAGAAAGTGAATCATGCATCACGGTCTAAGCACACTTTCTATCTTCAGGTTTTTTGTGTGTTCATTTGGTGTGACAATGCATATATTTGTTAGTCTTATGTCATATTCACACTGGTAGAAATAAACTCAAATCATTTGCACTTTAAAAAGCTCCAAGAAAACTGAAGCGAAGAGATAGAATTGGGGAAAAGGAACAAAAGAGATAGAACTTTCTTTGTAGTTGTTTTTACTCAAAATGCCCTAAATTACTGGTCATGAAATATGCTGTAATAAGCTTTCACTTATATTTAAGAATAGCTGCTATTTCCAATTCGTATCTTCTAGATATAGAGAAACTTTAGGACTTATTTAATTCATCATATTCTGGAACATAAAGTTGGTCCATGAGAAAAAGCTGCCCAATGTCAAAACAAACTGGAAATCATAGCCAGGCCTAAACATTCTTGGAGAGTGGTGAGTGCCCAGAATACACCAAGAGCCTGGTTACGAGCCTTCTTCACACTTTAAGAAGCTATGCTGGGGCTGTGGTTGTAGCTTGCCTAGCATGCGTGAGGCACTGGTTTCGATCCTCAGCACCATGTAAAAATAAAATAAAGGTATTGTGTCCACCCACAACTAAAAAATAAATGTTAAAAAAAAAACCTCTCAATAAAGAAGCTATTCTGGGCTGGGACTGCAGCTCAGTGGTAAACACTTGTCTAGCATGCTTAAGGCAGGGCCCCACGTTTAATCAGAAGGAGCTATGCTGCTGGTGACTTTCTAAATGTAAAACATTTATTTTCTTTTTTTAATTAAGTTGACCCCTGTATTTACAAAATTATTCTGACAGAATATTTCTAATTATTTTGCCCAAAAGTCACTTATAGGGCCATCTGATCCATCCCCTGAATGTGGAGCATCCAGGCCATCCATGTATCAGTGATGTTCTGTTCATAGTGCTGGGGATTGAATACAGGGCTTTATCACTGAGTTACATCTCCAGTTTATTAGGATTTTGAATTAAGCAGACAAGGTAAAGGAAAAGGTTAGGAATTCACAATGAAATATTTAAAAATTAAACCAAGGGAAAATCTTGGCATAAAATTCTACTGCTCATTCACATTTTCAAACCAAATTTACAATTTATTGAAAATACAGATAATTTGCTTTCTCTTATCCAAAACCCTTGGCCCAGATGTGTTGCAGAATAAGACTTCTTTTTTTTTTATGTGAGAAAGCAATATGGCAAATTGAATGCATAGGAGAGAACTCTCACAGAGAATTACATAAACACTGTTAACCAAGCACGTACAATTTCAGCAATATAATGTAGTTGAATGATCAGGTGAACTAGAATACAGACTAAAGATGCCCACATGACTGTTAAGTTTAGGTTTTGCTTCTAAATAAGTTATGAAATCCTTTTGGTTTTTAGTATTAATTGGATATCCGATGGTAGGTAATAGACAGTAGATCCCTGGTTGTTTTTCCTCTTAATATTTTGAAGGCAATGTTCTCATTGTAACCACAAATATTAATACACCATTACCAAAACAAAATAGGTGAAGAAATCTAAAAATTTTTAGCTCAATGCCTTAGCACTTATTTAAATGAAGGTTATTTTCTTAGAAAAAGAAGATGGTTCCTGATAAGTCTTCAAGTGGTTTCAAGATTAAGAGACAGGTGTTCCAGTAGTTATTTTTCACTTCTGCTAAAAAAAAAAAAAAAAAAAAAAAAAAAAAAAAAAAAAAAAGGACTAATGGAAGAAGTGACATAAGCTTCAGAAGATGATGGAGGAAACATTTACCAACAAAGCTATAACTTTTGGAATTTTAAGACATTAAAGTAAAATGATCACAGAAGTAAATATTCCTTTTCATGCAAAGAGAAGAAACATCCAGAAAATCAACTGTATGGAATGAATTTGTTTGGTTTCTGCTTAACGAAATCAGCCCTTTTATGTTTGTAATAGTAAGAATAGCAGTCTAAAGCCATGCATCTTGACTATAAAGTGCTCATCATTGTCACTTCATTAATATAAATGTTTTTGCTCATTTTCTTACCTCCCCCATGTTCACCACCTGGAATAGATCCACATGGTACCTTGAGTAGAAAAGGATGGGTGAGTAGTCCACTATTTTCACTTACAAATTTCTATATTTATTGACTTTAAATGTGGTTAAATTGTCTTATTTAAGAAAAATATATCGTTGACAATAACAGAGTAATTACACAGTCATTGCTTCAATCTGGCTATATAAATCATTGTGATTTAACCTACAGTAGTAATAAAAATAAATGATATTGTTTTTGGTTCATTACTGCTGATCTAATAAAATGTAATGAATTAAGAAATTTCCTGAGTGAAACAGTCTCATAAAAATAACAATTTACTAATGGTGCTGTAACACCCAATGTGAATGAGTAAAGAAAAAATAAGCATTTCAATAAAAATCTATCTTTAAGAAAATGTCTTCCCCATATTTTTTCATTGTCTATTTTCTGGTCCAAATGCATATTTTGATTGCATTCATGGAGATCATTACCAGGAACTATAATCTCAAAATGATGGCTTGTTTATATGAAAATTTTAATAAAAATTCCTGGAACTCATGAGTTTCTGGGTAGCTTGTGTGAATTTAAGGAGGTAGACATATTCCATCTTCTGGGAATGCTTATATGCCAAGAACTAATTCTTGTTAATGAGCCAACAGTTCTTCACAAAGGAAGAACTACTTCTCCCTTTGTGAAGTACTATGAAAAGGCCACCCCAAAATTCTTTTGAGTAGCTGATTTCTGACTTGCTTTGTTTCCTTGAGCTTCCTCTCCCATTTTGCACATGCACCCATAAACAGTCAGAGCAGAAACACAAGATCTGGTCTTTCTCATTCCAGAGATGAAAAAATAATTTCAAATGTATGTCTTTATTATGAGTTTTCTTTATAGCAAAATTACCTGAATTTCATTCAATATGATGTTTCTAATCATGCCATTGCTTATTTTATGAAAGATTGATTTTTTTTCTTATTATAAAAGCAATGAATGTTAGTTGCCGAAGGAGAGATGTACAAACGTCAATCAAAATCCCACTACTATGAGACAACTACTCAACATTTAGCCTATTTATTTACATTCTTTCATACCACACATGCTGATGTGCACAAAAAAAAAATTGCCTTACTCAATTTTTGGTAACTGCTCTTCGCTTACCACTTTTAATCTCTATTCCACTAGATTTGCAGACAAATGTGACCTCAGTCCTTCCTCAAGCTGCTGTCTCACCAGGCTTTGTCATGGTTCCTGTGTCATACATAGCAATCGGACACCAATGATCCCTCAGTAATTGATTCACACAGGATATTGCTGAACAGTGAGAAGGACCAATTGATGGTGTGATCACTGACAAAGTCAGTAAGAGTGACATTCATGGAAAATGACATAAATGTACCCAAAACCTTTTATTTTAACTGAAAGCAAAGAAATGATGCATAAGCATTTGATAACATCTTGGCATGGGACCAAGGTTTTACTTATGACTGCTCATTCTTGAAGGGATTTTCATATCTTCTTTCCTTTGTACTCTACAATTTCAAGCAGTTCAAGCATTTCAAACATTGATTTCTTAAAAGTGCTATGAAAGCCTAAAGATGCATGTCATCTAAGAATTCTTATTTTTATATTATCGCACACCTTTTAACACTGTTTCTTTCACCTGTTCATAACTCCATGGCAATTTATTTTTCAAAATTCACCTTTATTTAAACTTTCCATCTGTTTTGTTTTTGCAAAATAACATTTTTTTCCAGTAATTCTGTTTATATAACATTTAATTAAATTACTTAATTATGATAATAGGTTCAAGTGGCATGAATAGGTTCTTGCACCTTTAACTGAACTCACTCTTGGTAAGCAAATGGTTCAACTGGTCAGAGCAGAACTGAGCACACTCAAGAGTGTGGGAATTTAGTGACTAACACAGAGGAAGTAGTTGTATTGAGTTACTTGACAAGCCGATTAAATAAGTTCAGCTAACACAATTCTTTTGTATATTTCTCATTAATTGAGTAGATTATTTCTGTAGAAATATGTTTCTTCATCTAATATTGTATTATACACATATCCCATAGTTTGAAATAACCTTTAGAAATCTGATTTCTTATGAGATTTCTTTGAACAGCTGTCCCAAATACAATTTAATCATTCCATTACTGATTCAAATTTCAAATTTGTCATTAGCAATACCTTTCAGGTTATTGTTAGGATAATATTTACAGATGTAATTATTAAAGTAAATGTAATAGACATTTGTGCATAATCATAATATACAGTTTCAAACTACTCTTAAGCAGGCTTTATTTGCACACTTACTTTTAAGGGAGTAATATACAGTTTGGGGATCCCAGTCAAGCATTATTATTTTAGATATCTTTAATAATTTTATACATAAAATCTTTTATTTCTCTTTTAAATCTCATTTCTTTTGATTAAGAAGTGAAACATGGAAAATGTTGTTATTGTTTTCCTTTTGTTGGTAAGAGATTATATAGAGGTTTTTTGTTTGTTTGTTTGTTTTACATCCTTCAACCTTTTTATTTTGAGAGAGGATGTTGCTAAGTTGCTGAGGCTGGCATCAAACTTGTAATTCTCCTGTCTCAAGCTCCTGAGTCACTGGGATTACAGGAACGCATCACCATGCTTGACTGTCTATTATTTTCTTTTTTTTATTATTTTCAACTAGTATTTTTCAGAAAGTTTTTATTTTTCTTTAATTTTGTTAACTTTCAAAAATGCATTATTTAATACAGTTAAACCATCAGTTTTTTTCTTGGTTTATTTTTTAAAAAATCTTTTTGAAATTCAGCATTTTGATCAAACAGACCCCATATTTTCTTTTACTTAAGTTGTTGATTATATTATGAGTTACCTTATTAAAAATAAATTAAATATATTAAATATTATTTATTTATTCACTCTAATTCACCTCAATTTTATTTTACTTTGTTGAATTAGTTGTCTCCTGTTTGTAACTGTGACTGTTTTTTAACCAATGAATTGTAATTCTAATATTAATTAGATAATGGTCATGGTTGCACATTTGTGAATGTAATTCATGCCATTCTATTGTACACTTAAAATGGTTCAAATGAAATAATTTTTGGATATGTATATGTGCAAGTGTGTGTGTGGAAAGAGAGAGAAAGAAAGAAAGAGAGAGAGAAATGTTAAAAACAACAGAAATTGGAAAATAATTGAGTGAAATATAAAGTGAGGAGTTTATAGTTTTAAAAAAATACACTCAAAAGATATGGTAATAAATTCATAATTTTGCTTTTCTTTTTTGTACTGGGGATTTAACTCAGGGGCACTCGCCCATTGAGCCACATCCCCAGTCCTATTTTGTATTTTATTTAGAGATGGGGTCTCACTGAGTTCCTTAGTGCCTGGCTGTTGCTAAGGCTGGCTTTGAACTTGTGATCTTCCTATCTCAGCCTCAAGAGCTGCTAGGATTACAGGCATGCACCACTCTGCCCGGTTGCTTTTGATCTTTTACTTACTTATTATTGGACTTGCCAGGATTTTGGCACATTTTTTGTGTTAATTTTATTGAGAGGATTTGACACACAATGAAATTCAGCATTTTTTTTATGCACAAGTCTCTAAGTTGTGGCAAATATATGCCATATTCTAACCACTGCAACCAGGACATGAAACATAGATTTCCTCCTCCAAAAGTTCCTTCAGGTCCCTTTGTGTCTTTGATTATTTCATTCATTTTATCTAAGTTGTCAAATTTGTTGGTATGATTTTTTCCTAGCTCATCTTTGTCCATTCACTTTCTAGAGTTTATACCTCAATTCCTCCTTTTTTTATGTCTTACATTGATGTTTTGTGCTTTTGTCCTTTTTTTTGTATTGTTCTGCTGTTAGAGGTTTATCACACATTTTAATAATTGCTTTCCAAATGATCAGCTTTGATTTCATTGACTTTTTTGTTTGTTCCTGATTCTCTTTCATCTCTCTTATGTTCTTACCCTTACTTTTACTCTCATTGTTCTCCTTCATCTATTTGTAAAAGTGCAATTTTTGATTCTGGACTTATGACCTTTCTTCTCTTCTAATAAAGGTATCTAAGTCTATACATTTTCTTTCATGTACTATTTTGGGGGCATCCCACACACTTTACTATGCTGTATCTATCTTATCATTCAGTTTAAACATGGTCCAATTTCACATGGTATTTCTTATTTCATTCGAATATCAGAAATGTTATGCTTAACATACAAATATTTGTGGTGCTTTGGGTTATATTTTATTTTTTTATTTAATCCTTATTTGATTAGGAAAAAACGAATCATTTCAATCTGCTTAAAATTAAAAATCTTGTGTTATATCTTAGAATATGATTCACTGAGATCACTTAACTCTTTTACTATTGTTCGATTTAATGTTCTATAAAGTATCAATGGTCTAATTCATTGTTTTATTAACCAGGTATTTTATGTCTTTGTTGATTTTACTTTCATGTTTTATTTGACTACTTAAAGATTGGTGTTAAAAATCTGAAGCTATAGTTGTAGAATTATCTATTCCTTTCATCTGTCAGTGTTTTTCATCTATTTTGACGCTATTCTTGTGTGCTTATACATTCGTGAATTGACATTTTTCCACTAAGTTGTATATTTCTTTATCTCTGGTACTATATTTTGTGTTGAAATCTGTTTTATTTGATAATAATATAGCACTCTAGAGACCTTATGTTTATTGTTTGAGATGTTTTGTGTAGTTTGAGTATCAGGACAGTATTAGTTTCACTAAAGAAATTGAGAAGTGTTCCCTATTTGTCCAATTTTTTAAAGAGTCTGTGAAGTGTTGATATTAATTCTTCTTTGAATGTCTTGTAGAATTCACCAGTAAAGCCATTTGGACCTGGGTTTTCTTTATGAGAAGTTTGAAAATGACTATTTTGATCTCTTTACTTGATATTTACCTGTTCATATTTTCTCTTTCTTCATGAGCCATTCGAGTAATTTTTCTTTCAAAGAATGTTTTCATTTTATCAAAACTTTATGACATGCTAAACAATTGCTCATCATATTTATTTCCTTTTAATCTGTTTTATTCTATTTTCCCCCAGGAATTGAGTACAGGGGTACTTAACCACTGAGCAACACCAGCCCTTTCTAATTCTTTTTTATATATATTTTGAGATACGGTCTACTTTGCTAAGACTGGCTTTGAACTTGTGATCCTCCTGCCTCAGCCTCCATAAGGCGCTACAGGATTATGTGTGTGCACCACTGTGCCTAGCTAATCTATTCTATTTCTATAATGTAACTAATAATACTCTTTTTAAAAAAATCCTGACTGTAATATTTTGTTTCCTCTCATTCATTTTTTAAATCAGTCTAGCTAAATGCCAGCCGACTTTGTGATTTTTTTTTCCCAAAGAACCAACTTTATTTTTCATGGATTTTTCTTCATTGTTTTACATCCTATTTTCTCTATTTTATAATTTCGACTCCTGTGAGTATCATTTTGTTTCTTCTTCTTTCCTTAGGTTTATTTTGCATTTTCTGTTTTAGTGTCTCCGAGCAAAGAGGTAATTTATTGATGAGAGGGTCTTCTTTCTATTTAATACAAGCATTATAGTTACATGTTTTTGTCTAAAAACGCTTTAGCTGTATCCCCTAGAATGTGTCTTGCTGCATTTCCATTTTCACTCATCTAAAGAATTTTCTAGTTTTACTTTTGAGCTGTTCTTTGATCCATTAGTCATTTATTAGTGGGCGGGTTAATTTCTATCTGTTTGCAAATTTGCAAACATTTCTATTAATGATTTATAACTTATTGTGATTGATAAAAGCACTTTATATGACTTCCATGTGTTTAAATTTACTGAGTCTTCTTCTGTGGCTTAGCATTAGTTTCATTCTGGAGTATATAAATGTGTATTCTTGAAAAATACACATTTGAAAAATGTATTCTTATGCTTTCAGGTGTTGTTGGAAGTGTCAGATATAGTTGGTTTGTAGTATTCCATTTATCATTGAAAAATGTTACTCGTTGTCTAAAGAAAAACATTTAAAAATCAATCTCACAACAACTTTTGTTGTTTTAGAGTGATTTACACAGTATAATTTTACAACCTATTTTCAAATTATTGTTTTTTATAAACATAATATACCTAAGTTTTATTCAGTTTCTGAATATCTGCCTTTTGAATAGACCATTCAATTCATTCATCCTTAATGTTATTTCTGATTTGGCTAATTTTAAAATTTTGCTTTCAGTTTTACTGTGTGCTCCATTATCCCCCCATCTCCCCCTTCCTATTTATTGCTTTGCTTTGTATTAAGTGGATAAGTTTGCAGTACAATATTGAAAATCCTGTAATGACATTTTAAAAATATTTTGAATCATTTTCTTAATAGATGCTCTAGATTTACAATATACATCCTAAATTATCCTAATCTACTTCAGTTTATATTGATTTTTTTCCAGGGAAATATAGAAATTTTACTGCATTATAGCTCCATTCTCTCCTAATGATTTGTGTTCATATTGTTATATATGTTTGTATGTCACAAACCCAACAATATACTGGTATAGTTATTTTTTTTACATAATTGCCTAGTAAAATAAAAGTTCAATATAAGAAATATTGAACTTTTATTTCATCTCTGTTGATTCTCTTCTACTTCTGGTTTAAGGTTACCATGTGTTTTCTTTCTTTTTTTTTTTTTAAACAGCAATACCAATTTGCCTCCACCTACCTTCTTTGTTATGTTATTGTCAAGTATATTAGATTATGTCAAGTAATTCCATTATATATAATGTTTTAAGCAATTGTTTTCTAAATTAGTCAAGTAAAGAAAAGATTTTTTAAATGTAATTATACCATCATTGTATATTACTTACATAATTGCTTTCATGATTCCCTCTCTTCCTCCCTCTTCATCCCCTCCCCCCTCATTCTGTGGCTCTCTGAGGTGCCACTTGCTTTATGTTTGAATAATTCTTTAGAATTTGTTGTAAAACAGGCCTCCTAATAACAGATTCACTGGTTTTATATGAGAATATATTTTGTTTCACCTTCATTTTTTAAATCTAGTATTGGTGAAGATAAAATTCTTGGTCAACCAGAATTTGAGCATTTGAAATGTCACCCTGGTCCTCTGACCTTTATTATTTCTGATATGAAGTCAGGTATCATTTTACCTTTGTTGTTTAAGATCTTTCTTTGAATTTAGCTTTCAATATTTTGAACATAAGTGTCTGGGTTTGAATTTCTTTGTCCCATTTGGAGTTCTTTGAGTTTCTTTGTAGAAAAAAATTAGTTTTCCATCAAATTTGGGAAGTTTTTAACCACTGTATCTTTGCAAGGTTTTTTTCTGTGCCTTTCTCTCCTTTCTGGTATGCACATTACATATATGTTGCTATACTTAATGGAGTCCCACAATCCTCTGAAGCTCTTTTTAGATTTCTTCATTTTTTTCTTCTCTGTATTCTTCTGACACATAATATCTTTTGATATATTTTCAAGTTTTATAGTTCTTTCTCTTTCAAGTTCAAACCACTTGCTAAGAACCCTGATTGAAAATTTTATTTCAGTTATTGCATTTTGTCATTGTTAAATTCCTACTTCATTCTCTTAAATAATTTTCACACCTTTATTGACATTTTCATTAGACAATGTATTGTCACCATGTTTTCCTTTAGTTCTTTTGATTTATTTTAGTTCTTTCAACATTTTAGTAAGAGTGTCTTTGACATTTTTTGTCTGCTAAGTCCATCATCTCGTTCCTTCAAGGACAGTTTCAATTGTCTGCTTTATTCCCTCTGTGAGAGGGTCATGCTGTCCTGTTTATTTGTATGCCTCATATATGTTCTTAAATTAACATATTTCAGATGATATATTATAGTGACTGGATACTGATTTCCCCAGAGGCTGTCATTTGTTTGCTTGTTTATTTGTTTGGTAAATTGAATGAATTCTGCAAAGTATATTGTCCCTGATATGTGCAGGCTTTGATGTCTCTAGTTAGATTTTTCCACTTGTTTTTGTTATTGTTGTTTAGACTGACTGGTTACTTAGAGTTTGTCATGGATTAGCATAAGCCACTTATTATTCAAAGGATTTACTTAAGTCCTCCCGTAACCTTAACTTTTACCTTATATCATGAATGTATGGCTTAAAAATTGGTCATTGTTCAAGGAGTCCACATTTTCCCCCTTTATATTCAACCACAATCTAGAACATTGGAGGATTCCTCTCTTACTTACTTATGAAACAGATTGTCTTGTATTTTAGTGAGAAGGTGAGTGTGCTTTTATTTTTAAATCTGGCTTTCTGGGAGTTGCTTTGGGTGAGAGAAGCTTACTGTTCAGTGTTCAGTAAGAGGTTGCTTTCAACCAATTATGCCAATATGGATTCAGCCTGATGTTGATGATTCTGTGTGTGGCTAGAGGGATTTTTTCTTATGTGCACTATGTCTTACTCTGATTGGTCCAGAATGCATTTAATGTAGCACATATACACATCCTCCTCACTCACCAGAGTTTTTCACTATCACACAAAGGTTAATTTTGATGATTTCTAATAACTTCTGCTCTACTGCTTTGGTCTCAGGATCCTTTTAATGTTTCCACCAATATCATCATTTTAAAAAAACAATATCCTTATACCGGAGTTCTCTACTTTGTTGCAAATAAAATGTTTGGGCAGAGTTGTGAACATTTTTGTCCTAATGGTCCACTTTCACTTTTCTCTCCTACTGTACAACATTAGAGCCAAGACCTATGATATGGTTTTCCAGGAAAAGTACTGAGGACAAACCCTGGTTTTTCTCTGCTTGTTCTTCTGACCTGGAACTTTCACCTTATGGATGAGTTTGGTAGGACAATCAGGATCCCTGTATTGTAAGCCTGATGCACTTGAAATAATGTTTCTGCATGTAAGTAGAGAGTATATGGAGGAGAGGCCTGTTTTTCTCAGCTGCACCTGCCTGGGATATAGCTCTTTAACCTAGGGCTAGGAATACAGTGATGGGAAACCATCACTGCATACTGGGAGCTACTATGGAAGGAGCATTTTCTTGACCACATTACATGTGCCTGGGTCAGAACTTCCATAATGCAATGCTAAAAGTAAGTAATAAGAATCCATATCTCCTAATCCATAGTCTCATAATATTCCTACTGAGATTTAGCAGATTTTCTTGAAAGTGTATTTCTCTCTTTGCTGTATATACTTAAGCAATTTCCAGAAGCTTGTGATGATTTTATTCATAATTTAATGATTTAAATTATTATTTCTCAGGGAAGTGCTTCTACAGTATTCATTTCTCCCTCTTTTTAGATTTATCTTATTTGGTTCTTCTGGTGGTTTTATTTTTGCTGAAATTTCTCATTATTTTTCTGAGATTTTTAGACTTTAAAAATTTATTTTGCTTTTATTTATTGAGATTATTCATTGTAGTCATTTAAAAATCTTTGTTAGTTTTGTACATTTTGTAGTCAATTGCTTCCCTCCCCCCATGTGAATGTGTTCCAGTTTTTTATTCTTCATATATCCAGTGTTTTTGGATTATCCCCTGGACATCATGAATGTTATGTAAATTCTGGATTCTGTTAGTATAATCCAAAGTGTCCATGGTTTTTATCAGATTAATTTTGAGGCTGAGCTTGAACTACAAATCCTATCTTCTGTCCAGCAGATGCAGTCTCTGCTCAGATCTTTTGCATGTAACTAGGCTGTTTAGATTCTGTTTCTCATATGCATAGCTCAAGTGGTCAGAAGGAACTGTATCTAGACAACATTTAGGTATCCTCTCTCTGACTCTTTCCCTGTGAGAAATTATGAGAAGCCCTCATAATTTCTTGCTTCTCTTCTCTTTTCTTTTTTTATTTTATATTTTTTGTAGTCATAGATGGACAGCATGCTTTTATTTTATTGTGTATTTTTTTATGTGGTGCTGAGGATCGAACCTAGTGCCTCCCACATGCAAGGCAAGTGCTCTGTCACTGAGCTACAGCCCCAGCCCTCCTACTTCTCTTTTCTACTTCAGTCTTCACCTCTAATTCATAGCAAATCTATATCTAAGACAGCACTTTCTTCCTTCACTTGTACTACTTTTCTACTTGAACCCCAGCCAGTATCGCTAAGATGATTGAAAGCGCCACCCATCACCACATTCTCTTCTCTATCACCATTTAATTTGTCCACAACAAACTGTTTTCCACTGAAGAAACAAAATACATTGAAAAATGAACATAGATTCCCTTATTTGCTACTTGATTTTTGTGTGTGTGTGTGTGTGTGGTACTGAGGATTGAACCCAGGATCTTCTGCATGCAAGGCAAATACTCTACCAACTGAGCTATATCCCCAGCCCAAAATATTCTTTTTTTTGAGAGAGAGAGAGAGAAATTTTAATATTTTTTTTTTTAGTTTTTGATGGATACAACATCTTTATTTTATTTGTATGTGGTACTGAGGATCGAACCCAGCGCCCCACGCATGCCAGGCAATCTCGCTACCGCTTGAGTCACATCCCCAGCCCCCAAAATATTCTTGATTCTCCTATTCCTTGGGCCACTACATATATGGCAGCTCTAACACACATCATTCATGTGCACTCCAGCAACACCTACCCCCAGACTTACACCAAGAGCCTCTCAGCCTCTGCTCTTGATTTTTGTGGTGCTTTGGGGATCCACTCAACACCCCTAAATACACATGCAGAACTGCAGGGATACTAGTGTCCTCCATGGGAGACATTTGACCAGTGGGAACTGGGAAATGAGGGAGACATGATTAGAAGTTATTTCCCCCCAGCATTTCCTGGATAGAAGGTTGAATGGCATATTCCATATGGATTTGGGTATGTGACAAGTAGTTATCTTTAGTGGTGGTCAAGTTAATAGTGCCATGTGTTCTCATACTGGCTATTTCTCATTCTTTCAATAGTTTCCATGTTCCTCCTAGCTGCTCTCTGGGATCAAACTCTCCCCCAAAGCAAGTGTATTTAAGCTCAGTCATAGATTCTGCTTTCTGTGGACCTCAACGCAGATCAGTTTGCTTTTCTGAAAACCTCTTAAGTTTCTAGCACATTAGGAATATTACTGAAGCCACTTTTTCTGACTAAAAATCCTGCATGTTCTGACTTCATGTCCACACATACCTTATGTGTGATTTTTGGACATTTGTGTCTCAGTTTCATGTTATTTCTCAGAATTCCCTCAACTGTCCAATCCTGCAGTGTAAATCTTTTATTTCCTATTGGCCAATCCACTTAATTTCTCTAGCACTTACTATGGTTAACCATTTTAAAGTTTTGTCTTGAGTTTGTCACTGTTATGTAAGCTCCTTAAGATTAGAGACTTCAACTTGATTGTTCATTACTGGATCCTCTTCACCGCTTACAGTGTCTGGCACACAGGAAGCACTCAGTAAATTTTTAGTCAAAGAGCAAATGAATGAAATCACCATCTGCAACTTAATGTGCCATATAGGTTAAACTTACTCTTCACAATATTTTTCAGTGCTACTATCCTTTCTTATGATATCCATCTCTCTTTTTTATTTATTCCATTATGTTTTCATCTCATCCTTCCTTCCCCTTATGGATTTGATCCTGTTTCATAAGGAGTTATATGAGTGATGCTTGGGTAGCAAGTCCTGCCAATGAAGAACTTCAACAGCCCTGGCATAGAGTTTGTCTTTGATACTGAGGGATAAAATAGATGTTATCTCTGATCTGAACTGAAGATATCAAATCATTTTACAAAATTTTCTTCTCTCTCTAGTTAAATTATTTTAAAATTTTCCCTTGGATCTGAATGGCACTGTGCCCTTCTAACTGCTCTTCTCCTTTTTTCACATTAATGATTGTGGGTTTTGTTTTATTCATTCTCAGATGAGGAGAGTTCTATCCAAATCCGGTGTTTATCATGAGATGCTGAGTTGTATATCTAACTTTTCCCCTGAGTCTGGCACATTCAAATGCTGTCCTATACCCAGCTGTAGATGTAGTCAGTACTTTGAAGTTCAAGACTTCTATCACCACCACTGTGTCTACAATATATTCAGTGAGTGGAGGTTATCCTGACCTGACACAAACTCATACGGACTTGTTGCCCAACACTGTGTACAGATGGAACACATATTAAATTACAATCCTTGGTATGTATTATATTTTCAAGCCTCATTCTAGCCCTCCATCCACTATCCTCCCCCGTTTCCTAGCATTTATTGAGGATGCTATAGCTGCTAGGTATAGTCTACCAGAACTCTGCTTTAAAAAAACAAAAACAAAAACAAAAAAACCCAGCAACTTTATAGTTGTTTTGGTTGGCATTGACCTTGTGTTTCTGAACCAGGAAATAGAGTATGAGGAGAGAGATGAAAGGTGTTTCTGACAACTTTCAAGAAAGCAGGATTGCTTCTTTTCTAAATTATAACAAGAAAGGGCTATCAATTGTTTGTTGCAGTACAGTTTCATCAGCTTTAATGGTACTGAAAGTTTCGTCCAGATTTTGGCAACAGGATGACAGTGAGCTATCGTTTTCAAGATTGTTATGTTTTTTTAGTTTTTCTGTATCTCAGATATTTTAGTGGAATCCAGTTACACTGTGAGTCAGAATCTCATTTTTTAAAAAATTCCATTTGTCACATTTGAAAGTATTTAATCACCCATGATAGTTTAATTTATTCCTGTTTTTGTTTTCATCCTATTTTTCATATATAATACCCTTCTCAGAAATATTTAAAAGTTAGAAGTATATGAAACACATGTAGAATCTAAACAGAGAACAGAGACAGACACAAAACTTATACATTTTGAGTTCATTATATATGCCAGGAATAGTGCTAAGTGATTTATTTTACTTTAATCTCATTCTTTGTGGAAGTAAGTAATCTTATCACTGCATCACATTGAAGAAACTAAGAAATTAGGTAATTTAGTCAAGGTACACAGTTATATATTATCTCAAGTTGGACCTGGCAAAATTATAATCAAGTAGATAACATATTATTAAATAATGATTATTTCTAACAAACAGCTCTCAGTTTCATGCTTTAAGTAAATTAACAGAAAATCAAAACAACTCTTCAGCTCATTTATTTGCTTTTATTAGGAAGGATTCCTTTTTATTTTGAGATATGTGTGCATGTATAATATATCTAAATAGGTAAATACATTTCTACAGCCAAAAGTGAAAGGCATATCAACAGCATCTGTAAAATTTTGACAGAGCCCTGCATCATCCCCTCATTGTGAAATTTAGTACTCTCATTTCCTGTTCTATTAGTGAGTGTCTTGGCTATGGACCAGACACCCAAATTACCAGTTTGTAAAGGACTACAGGATACAAAATGCTTACAAATCATAAAGAAAAATCACTGTCCCATCTCTGTCACAAATAAAAGTATATTTATACTGTATAGAGTCCTGGCTTCTCAGGGATTTTCTTGGAAGGTCTGACTATGGCAAGCATTGGAGGAAGCAGGGGGTTTTTGTTTCAAAGAATGGAGCAAATCTGGTGAAACTGAAAGCAGGTGCCATGGGGCATATGTATGGAAATTCTCCAAAAAAGCACTGGAGTTAAAATTGTAGGAACTCACTGTGAGTCAGCTCAACAGAGAGAGTTGAGCTAAAATGGCACTGATAGGCTGAGATTAAAACGAATAAATGGAGTGACTCCTGCTAATGGAGAGCTTTGAAGATAGCAGTCAGAGTTTCTCTTTGATCCAGAGGGATTGCCCCTGAACTTAATGAATAGCCTCTTCCTCGGGCAGTGGGGTGGCTATTTGGGGATGTTCTAACACTACTCCTCCTGGAATGCTGGCAAGGAGCAAAAGGGAGGGGAGACAAGAAGCCACTAAATTCAATGAGGAGAGGAAGGCGGTCCATTCTCATGTCACTGACTCCTACAGTTCCTTCACCTGTTTGTTGAGGGTCATTTCATTTACTTGCTGTTTCCTTTTCCACTGCTCAGCACTTCTCTCAAGTACTGCTTAGCTATTGAGTGTGACTCTTGCTGTGTAAGTTAGGCAGTTGGGGGAGAAAGTCTATGTATTGAAGGACAGTAGGCAGTGTTTAGTAAGTTATTCTACTCGTGCATGCATAAAAAATTCATTGACCAGGAAGGGTTAATGCCCCTCCAAATGGCTTAACTTAATCCTCAAGTGCAATTGGCTCATTCAAAAGATCTGGCCCATTGAGTGCATGTTAGCAGAGAAGCCGTACACCTCTCCACCAAGTCCAGTGCCGTGAGGTTAAACCCAAGGGCATATGACAGGTCAGTGGCAGAGGCAGGAATAAAATCTCAGCCTTCTGAACTCCCGTAAAGTGCTCTCTCTACTTGACTTGTTTTCCTTCTCTTATGAGGTATGAGAAGAAAATTGAAAATGAGAGAAAAAATTAAGGAATCAATTTTTTAAAAAATATATATATTTTTTCAGACCCATATGAGAAAGAAATGTGGAAACAGATGAAATATACTTCAAGAGCAAGTTGGAGCCACATTTATAAATGCTTATGATACAGCATAGTAATAGAAAAAGCAAGCACCCCTGTTGTAGGATTATTCATGAAATGCTCCTATGCTCTGCAGTGTGAATACAGTCATTTCCCTCTAATCAACTCAAGAGATATTAAAATGAACATTGTTTCTGAATTACATATAATATATATATATATTAAAATATATGGAAATAGAAATTTAATATAAGGAAATATTTAGGAAGAAGAGAGCTAAAAAAAAGCAAAGAATTGTAACTTATATGCAATATGGATGGTAGAGAGATTAAAAACTCAGGATTGAAAATCAAAGGACTGTTTGCATTCCTGCTTTGTCGCTTTTGTAGTAGTTTTAGTCAGCTGTTGCTATGACCAAAAGACCTGACAAGAACAATTTTAAGAAGGAAAATTGCCTATGAGAATTCCAAATGACAGTGGTTTATTTGGGAGCTCACAGTTACAGGGGTCTCCTCTGTGTATAGCCTACTCCATTCTTTGGAGCCTGAGATGAGGCAGAACATCATGGCAGAAGACAGTGGTGGAGAAAAAGCACCTGGTAGCATGGCACTAGGAAACAGAGAGAGTGAGAAGAAGAGAGAGAGAGTGTGTTCCATTCAACAAAGACAAAATATATACCACAAATGCACACCAATAATTACCCACCTCCTCCAGCCACACTCTACCTGCCTACAATCACCACCAAGTTAATCCCTATCAGGGGATTAATGTGCTAATTAAGTTAAAACTTTCATAACCCAATCATTTCACCTCTAAATGTTCTTGCATAATTTCACACATAAGCTTTGGGGGACACCTAATATCTAAATCATAACAGTAATATTGATCAAAGTCTTAATATATTAAACCCCAGGTTCCTTATAAGGGATAATTGAAAAATAATAAAATCAGTTACTTAGTAATATTCTTGATTTTTAAATTAGGTAATACATTTAAAATACTTGGGATAGTGGCTGGCATTAGTGGATGCTCAACAACAATGAGCTCTTATTCCAACCTTCCAAAGCTCTAACTTGAGACTATGGTGATATTAGAGAGATATTTTTAGTTTTCATATGTACTTTTTGCATGTGTTCATGTGACCAAAGGGGTTTGACCCAGTTGTCACACATTCTATCAATTGTTTTGTCACTGCAATATGTACTTCTTATAGGCAAAAATAGAGTAAGGTAATCATGAGCATGTTATTTGTAGAACCAGAAAAAAAATGTGTGTGTGCATGAGTATATGCCTATATATTTCTTTGGGAAGAGGGTATATAGCATGTGCCAGGTTCTTGAAGGAATACATGACATCAAAAAAGTTGAGAACCTTAACTATGTGGGTATTCAGTTTTTGTCCCAATTTTTCTGATCAAAGTCTTCATTTTGCAATTTTAATGACTTCTGTTTCTAGTCCCATAACCTGACCTATTCTGTACCCACAACACACACACCTTGATTTTCTTACCACTGTTTTTTTTTTATTTTGTCTTATCTAATAATCTCAGTAAGCCATAGCCAAGTACTGATAGGATTTTTCTTCTTTGATATTTCATGCTCAGCTTATGTAGCTAAATGGACATCAGGCTTACCAACTGAGGACAAAAACAAAAGAAAGGCTTTCTTCACTTCAAGGAGTTAAAAGATAAGACTCCAAAAGAGAAAACAGTAGGGCTGACCTGCACTGAATCACATCCTGTATGATATTGATATTGAACTTTTTATGGGCTCATGTCATAACGTCCATATTTTCCATGACAGGGAAGATATAGTTTAGATGATATAATACAGTCACAGTTTATAGCTCCCTGCAACATCTAGAAGAATTCTGTGTATACAGGGAACGGGTAAATACCAGGAGATTGATTTGATCATATTCTTCCTCTCTACATCCCCCTTTTAGTCTTTTCGCTCTCAGCCTTAGCAAACCTATTTCTCTATAATTTTTAATAATAACATTTACATGAAAATTTATGTTTTATAAAACCATGATAGAGATGATACTTTTCTTCTTTTTTAGTATGTAGCACTGACTTTTCTCCTGACATTGCTAGTAATGATTATCTAGAATTTATTTCACTATTTCCAATTTGAAAAGCACTCTTCTAGGTTCTACTTTTCAAAGAATGAGAGAATTAAAACTCTATTGGTTGATTCCACTGAATTGCTACTTTTTTTTTTTTTTTTTTTTTGCAGGCGGGGGACAGGGGAGGATTTTCAGTCATGGAGAACCCACAGTTCCCTCCCCTCCAGTCACAGTCCCATGTTAAAGAAGTTCTGTGTCAGTGGGTCTCACTGCCCACTGTGAAAAGAAGATTTTGCATTTCTGTTCCCACCCCTGAGGTTTGGTAATAGTTGGGTACAAGTTGGTTGTCAAAATGGATGGGCATGCTGCTGGTGCCTATTGTGGAGATCCCATAGTGCAAAAGATAGCCCTGGGGAACAAAGAATTACCTGATTCAAGATGTCTGAGTGCTGAGGTGGAGAAAGGCTGCCCAGGATGAGGTCCTCAGCATTGTTCCCCATCCCTTCCCTTCTCTTGGCAGGACAGGAGCAGCTTATTTGGTTTGCAAGGGGAAGGCAGAAGTGCTTGCTGCAGCCTGTCCTTTGCTTTTCTCTCTGGAATCTGACAGCCTACAGAGAAGGTGGATTCCCACCTGCTGTCAGCCATGTGATAAAGTTGGTGGAGCAGGCTGTGCTCCTACCACTGCAGACGGCAGGGGTTTTGTTTGTTGTCTGTTTGGTGGTAATGGGAAGGGGGGTGACTTCAATTCAGAGGAGCCTTAGCAAGCCTATTAGGACTTATCTAAGCCATGTCCTTCACTATTGCTTTTATCAGTAATAAAGCTGACATTTTGATCTCTAACTGTCTGACTCCTGTATCATTCTCTGTAAATTGGTTCTGATCTCAGGTTGGGAGCAGTGGTGTTATTTTTGACCCCCTAAAACCCAAAATCTGTTACTGTCTGATGGTTCAGGATCTTAATGGCTTACCTCCAGGACTCTTGGCTTTTTGTGTCAGAGGATCTCACTCAGACAAAGATGGCCAAAATATAAAAATTGACTAATTATTATAAAATTCACACGTATTAGGGCTGAAATTTTCAAAACAGGAGCATCAGATAGCAGTTACAAATCTTCCTTTCTGAACAGAAAATGCTTACTTTCCCTATTGGTGATATAAAGGAAAATTTATTCCAAAGATGTGTCTATGGGATTATTATTAGTAGTAGTAGTAGTAGTAGTAGTAGTAGTAGTAGTAGTTAGAAAATAGCAGCTAATTCCTTACTCAGAAAGTAAGTATAAGAAATCCTGAAATAACCAGTATTTTATAACCATATCCATGAATTTATTTTACTTGTAATAGATGGGCCAACAAAATTGAATATTGGATAATAAAATACAAAGAAAAAGAGGGGAAAAAATCCAATTTATAGCTGAAAGTGGAGGAGGGTGACTTAAAGTTGTGCAACTGAATATCATAGTCCTAGCATGAAATAGTTTAGAAAATATTGTCACGAAGCAATGGGATTGATCATTTAAAGCTGCACACAAGACCTAGCTCTCTGGTTTTTGTCATTCCCATGTGTGAGAAGAACTTAGTATTTCATGACACTGCAAAGGGCAATGACATTTTAAGTGATGTGAAAAGGAAGAATGCGTTATACGACAAAGTCAAACACCCTACATTTTTCCCAAAGTGTGCTTGATGAATCAGGAGGAACTTAGCAAAATTAAGATGTATCTGGGGCTCTGATGCAAGGTCCAGAGCCATTCTCAGGGGTTCCTATGCTCCCTGTAGTCATGAGGCGATACAAACTATCAGAAGGTTCACCTTCACAATCTCATCCACAAAGATCAGAGAAAATGGAGAATTACCTAGTGTTTTTTTAACTCTTCTTCCCCAAATGAGATACATGTCAGGTGTGTCTTAAGTGAACCAAGGACCACACCTAACTTCAAAGGTGATGGTAATCCAACTTTGTGGAAAGGAGAGGGGAACTTGAATCCTGTGAGTACTACCATATCTTTACTGACAATCACATAGGCATGACCAAAATTCTAGAGGAAATGCATTGTAATTCATAGAATACACCTTTAAGTACACTCTTCATCAATAATAGTTTATAAAGCACCCTGAGTTTAAGGAATAATTGTAATATCAAAAAATACTTAAGCATAAGCATAGTTTCATCCTCTTATTTTTGTATGGCACAGTGTTTAATATTTAGTGTTTAAGACTCTCTGAGGTCTCCACAGCCACAAGGATTCTTCCCTCTGTTCATGTCAAGCATTGCATGTATTAACACGGTGTGCCATGTCATTCAGGAAGACCTGAGCCCTGAAACCCCATGTTCTCACAGGTGCCCAGGCTCAGTTGCTCATTGTTCCAACAGCATTTTCCCAAGAACATCTTAAAGGCACATATCAATGTTCTTCTTGCTGCATTTTTTGACGATCTTTACTTGAAAGGTGATAAATTTGGAGAGAGTACTATAGGTAATGATAGCTGCTGCACAAAGACTTCAGGGAAATGGAAGATTTTTTTTTCTTTTAAACTTGTTGGGAAACTTGCTATCTAAGTCAAATTTCCAAATAATTTTAAGAACTTTGAATACATAAGAATAACGCTTAGAGGACTCAGGGTCTATTTTAGACTATGTGTTCTTGGACACATCTTTGAACCTTTCTGATCCTTGTCTCTTTTCTCATTAAATAAAAATAGGGGGTAATCCTGGCAATCCATGTTGTCTTTGCAGACATGGTTCTTATGAATCTCAAATGTGGTCATTTCTCTGGAGGTACTTTTCATAGTATGAAAGTAGAGTGAGGAAGTGCTAAAGAATAAGGAAGAAAGAGGAGGCAGAGGAAGTGTAAGTAGAAAAGAAAAAGCAGGGCAAGAGGAAAGATGAAGAGGAAAAGGAGGACGAAATAATGACCATTGTGCCAATGAAAAGTATAAGGCAGCATAAAAGCAAATATGGACTCAGAAATAGGAGACAGTAAGATTTCATGAACACTGCCCAATCCTAACAGTGGGTAAAGACCACAATTTTCCAAACACCCTTTGAGAACAGAAAGTTTATGATGGTTTTAATGTGATGTTCTAAATCATAACTTTCTGCCATTAAGCAAATGTTCCATGATAATGTGGTGACTTTATACCTTTCTTGTTTAATCATCTAAATCTAGGCATTCTCAGATATCTCTATGCACATGAAGTGTATTACTCTACAAAGTCTTTAGAGATACTGGATACTTGGATCAGACAAATCCTTGCTTTGTTCTTTAAAAGTGATAATAGAAGCACTGGAAGCAATGGGATCAAGGGAATTAGAGGAAATGCTCATTAAAACAAATTTAAAAGGTCTAATGATTAAAATATTGATTAATTAGCCAAACATTGATTAGCAGTCACACTTTATCAACTACAAAGTTTCTAATTACTGCACCATTATTCCATAGATTGACCTGTTCTTTCTTGTCACTTATGATGAAGAACAATTTTTATTAAGTGGGTTTTGGATTTTTGACCTGTAAAATTTTAATAGGGAGTGCAAAGTGGGTGTCGTGTGTGGTTTGGCATTTTATTCACCAAGGGATAGATAGTTACTGTCTCTATTTAACCAGAAGCACAAAAGTGCAGAAGGGACATGACCACTTTGGGAATAAAATCTTACCATCTTCCCAATAAAGGAAAAATAGCCACATACTCATCCATTGAATAGAAAAAAAAAAAAAAAAGAGAACATTTGCCTTTCTGGCTGCTATGCAGAGATTGGATGGTAGGAACTCTCAAGCATAGTGTATCAGTTACAGGTTGTCCAGAATTGGGGAGTCATTATGTGTAATATAAAATAAAGGATTGGTTATGGAGTTAATTGTATGGTATTTGAGAACTGGTTAAACCAGGTGTAGAAGCTGTTGCTTCTACATCTGCTACTGAGCATGATCCGAGCAGGCCAGACAGCTGGGAATTAATGAAGGACCAGAAGTAGGGGGGAGCAAAGACAAACTGGAACTGGCATCTGTCTTTCATCTCCTCCAATTCAATAGTGCAGGTGACTTGCAGCTGAAGCTGGCGCTGTTCACTGTGGAGCTGCCCAAGCACAAGGGCTGGGATTCAGAGATGCTGAAAGAGGAGATTCTACTGGAGCTGGAGTTGCTGCACACCTGGCCACTGCCCCATATCAACAAGGCAAGTCAGCAGATGAGGATGAAGAGTGCAGACTTCAACAAACATTCAGGATGCAGAAAAGGCTATTCCTGTGCTTTGAAATCTTTGTGCAAATTTTCTTCCATGGCCAGCCCCAACCCATCATCATCAGGAAAAGCAATTCTGGGAAACAAAGCGCTAGCTTAACTAAGTTGGCATGGTACAAAGCCATCACATAAAGCACAAAAGATTCTACCCTGCAGTATTGCAGACACCAGCATCCAAACTCAGGAAAAAATCATATATGAGAAGACATCAAGGCATAGCTGCCACTTTGAAGGAGGTCCACCACAAAACCAGTAATATTTTTTCCTTTTAGTGAGAATTCTTTTTTACAGATGTCAAGCAGGAAAAAGGTAACCAAAAATGTTTCAAATGGGACCAATGAAAATAACCCACTTTTAATAACTGGGCAATTTCTGGACATCTTGCCAAAGAAGATCTTGTTGATCTCAATAACAGTATATTTAAATCTGCTGGGATGTGCAGTGCATGTGTCCTGATTCACTAATAGCAAAGGTCAGTATGCTACACAGGGTTACAGTCTCAATAGAACTGTCTGGAAGCGCTGCTCCAGGTTTACTCCTGATGAGATCAGCTTCAAGGCCAGAAAGCAGATTTACAGCATGAACATAAGTGAGCAGGGGGCACATTTTTTTGAACATACATATGCTTGACAGGCAGAATGTGCTTATAACCTTCTTGCCAAATAAGTAACAGCACATAAGCTCCTTGTGATCTATGGAAAATGACATCCTGAAGACAAGTCAGCAGAACATTAGGCTGACAATATCTGCAGCAGCCATAATCAGGAAAGGAACAAGATGGAGGAACTCCTTCTTGGTGCCCTACGAGGGAGGGACTCCTATGGGCTTGGCTTCTTGGTTCCACTGAGGGGCTGGCCATGTTTTAGAAACAGCTAGTTTATTCAGAAGCAATTGAAAGGAGAACTGGCATTATGCCCAGATGAAAAATACCTTACCTGCTTCTGTGTGGGAAGAAGCAAGAAATAAAGAGAACAAATACTGGGATCCTAGGAGCTGCAGAAACAAGGCTAGGGTAGGAAGAGTCCCTCACATTCCCCCCATTTTATGTGGAATAGCATGTAGGAAG
Organism: Urocitellus parryii; assembly: GCF_045843805.1. Taxonomy (NCBI): domain Eukaryota; kingdom Metazoa; phylum Chordata; class Mammalia; order Rodentia; family Sciuridae; genus Urocitellus; species Urocitellus parryii. The sequence continues at coordinate 217,875,266 of NC_135531.1, forward strand.
GACAGACCTTTTTTTTTTTTTCTTTCTCCTATTAGCTGTTTGATTGTTCTCATGTAATTTAGTAATAAACTTTGTCCAGTAGTTATCCCGTTCCAAAAATACAATGTGAAAGAAGTGTTTAGAAAACTAACTGGATAACTCAGATTTTAATGTGTTATAAAGTTTTCTGACACTTCAAAAAAGGTTTTGTTTTGTTTTGCTTTTCTCTGATTCTGACTTACAATTTCCTATTCCAGACCATTTAGATCTGCATATATAACCATAATAATGTAGCAAGATATGCAATTAAATGGCTATTCTTCTCTGTGTTACCAGCTGCAAGTCTAAATATATATAGATGAGCAGTCACCATACCACCTCACAGAGAAGGGTCTTAGTAGTTTACCATTTTTCTAGTGAAAATATAGGAAAATAACAAAGAAGTAACATAAATTTTACATTACACAAATTTTAAAATTTATGTAATTTATTGGCTACTGGAATTGTGATATTAGGAAACAAACAATTTTACTTTGGGGTTATACTTTTGGATTATACTTTCCATTTTACTATTGGGTTATACTATTATGTTTTAATTTGCAAGAATTCCTTGTGCATTAAAATGTTTTTACCTTGTTTGTCATCTTTGTAATAACCATCTCTCTGCTTCCTCTTTTAATGAGGTAACTATTTCAAAAATGTGTTAGCATCAACTTCCTTAACAAGACCCCCAAAGTGCAAGAAATAAAAGCAAGAATCAATAAATGGGATGTCATTAAATAAAAAGCTTCACAGGAAAGTAAACAATTAAGAGCATGAAGAGAGAGCCTATAGGATGGGAGAAAATCTTGGCCAGCTATCCCTCTGATAGGGGATTAATATCCAGACTATACAAAGAACTCAAAACCTTCACACTACTACTACTACTACTAATAATAATAATAATAACTCAATCAATAAATAGGCAAATGAATTAAAAAAAACTTCACACCAAAAAAAATCAATAAATGGGCAAAAGAACTAAATAAAAACTTCACACAATAAATATCTAAAAAAAAAATCAACAACTCTAGCAATCAAGGAAATGCAAATCAAAACTACACTAAGATTTCATCTCATTCTAGTCAGAATAGCAATGATTAAGACGATAAACAGCAATAAATGCTGGTGAGGTTGTGGGGAAAAGGTACACTTGTTGGAGGGGTTGCAGACTAGTACAACCACTTCAAAAGAAGTATGGAGATTCTTCAAAAAACTAAGGATAAAACCATCATGTGAACCAGCTATGCTATGTAGTCAACCTAGATGTCCGTCAATAGATGAATGAATGAATATATATATATATACACACACACACACACATCACACACACACACACTCACACATACACACACACACACAATGGAATTTTACTCAGCCATTTAAAAAGAATGCAATTATGGCATTTTCTGCTAAATGGATGGAAATAGAAAATACCATGCTAAGCAAAATAGCCAAACTCAGAAACTCAAAGGTCAAATGTTTTCTGTCATATGTGGAAGTTAGAGTAAAATAAAGGAAAGGGTGAGGGAAGGATAAAATATCAAAAAGAACCAATCAATTACAAATTAATAGATGAGGAAAAGGAAGTCTAATAGAGTAGAGGAAGGAGATGGAAAAGAGGAGAGAAGATGGGAGGAAAAGTGGGTGATCATGAAATGAAATCAATTGCCATGGGTGTATGAGTTTGTCACGATGAGCCAACTACCATGTATAAGCATAAAGTTCTAATAAAAAAGAGACAAAGAAAAATTATTAGTTTTTCCTCTTGACTCTTTGTATAATATTTTAAGTTTAGAAAGGATTTCTGCTCAAGTAGAAGTCTTTCTATTTATAGAAGGAAGGCAGCAGAGTAGGCAAAGAGAGGGGGAGTATGGAAGGTAGAGAGAGAACACTAAGCAGTGTTTAGTCAGCTATTTTCCTGCTGTGACTTAAAAGACCCAACCAACACAATTATAGAGGAGCAACAGTTTATTTGAAGGCTCATGGTATCAGAGGTCTCAGTCCATAGAAGGCTGGCTCCATGCCTTGGGGCTCTAGGTGAGGTAGAACATGGTAGAAGAAAGCAACTCACATGATGATCAAAGCAGAGAGAGTCTGCTCTCTAGATATAAAATATAAAATGCATACCCACAATCCCAGTGAACAACTTCCTCCAGCCACACACTACCTGCCTCCAAAAACCACTCAATTAATCCCATAAGGGATTAATTCACTGATTAGATTAAGGCTATAGCCTAATCATTTCTCCTCAAAACTTTCTTGTGTTGTCTCACATGTGAGCTTTTTGGGGACACCATGTCTAAACCATAATATTACACTCCTCCCCTGCTCCAAAGCTCACACTCATCTGAAATGCAAAATAGATATAGTTCATTCCCAAGAGTCACCATAGTCTCTGCAGTTCCAAGAGTGCTCAAAGTTCAAATCCAAAGTCTTCTCTGAGGCTTAAGGCAATATCACATTGTGAGCTCCTATAAACTTAAAAATATAAAGATACTGAGTAAATATTTTCATTTACAAAAATAGGAGCTCAGAAAGAAGGGATGGGATGAAGGCAAGACCTAAATCCAGCTGAGTAAACAGGTCCTATAACTCCACGTCCAGCATCTGGAGTACATGGCATGATGTCCTCTCCAAGGGGCTTGTGTAGCTCCACCACTGTAGCCTTGTTGGTTGCAGCCCAAGTGGCCTTTTGGTGATGACAAAAGGAAGTCTAATAGAGTGGGAGAAGGAGATAGGAGAAAGGAGAGAAGATGGCTTGTCTCTGCTCGATTTCTGCAGCTTTCCTAGGATGATGTCCCACATTACTGGCATTTCTTAATCTCAGGGGTCCACTCTGCAGCTTTGGCTTCTTCACATCTCCACACTTTGACTTCTCAGAGGGTGCCCACTGGGATTCCAACCCTGCTGCACTTTGCCTGTCCTCCCAGGTCTTCCTTTGAAACCTTTTTTTTTTTTCTTATTTTTTTTTTGGTGGGGTTCTTTTTTTTGTCTTTTTTGGAACTGGGGGTCGAACCCAGGGCTTTGCGAATGCAAGGCTGACGCTTTGCCACTGAGCTACATCCCAGCCCTTCCTTTGAAATCTTGGTGGAAACCTTCATGCACCTCAAACGCCAGCATTCTGTATTCTTGCAGAACCAGGTGGTTGATGCCAAGATCTGCCGCCATCTCAAGCAGTAGCCAAGCCTCCATGGACCCTGGCTGCAGAAGCTTCTGAGTGTCTAGGTGACTGAGCATGTTGAGAGAACTTCCTAGGCCACCACTTTATACAAAAAGGGTTCCTACTGGTCTCTTCTCAAGAGAATTTTCACTTTTACTCTGAGATGGATATGGTCTTGCCTGCTCCTGAGATGCCCTCAAGCCATCTTTCTTACTATCTCTGGGCAGAGTCTTTGACAACTGTAACTTCCTTAGCCCCAGTCTTATTCCTGCCTTTCAAGTACAAGTTTTTCAAATATTTCTGCCGTGCTTTTTGCTCTGAATATTACAATAAACTTGGTAAAAAGCCTCCACTTCCTGAATGCTGTGCCACCTAGACATTTCTTCCAATAGATTAAGAAGTCCATTGTTTTTAAAATCAGCCTCATAGAAAGTCTCAGAAACTTCTCAGCCAGAACATAACATGAATGGCCTATAGTCCAAATATGAATAGTGTCCTCCTCTTCCTCTAAAACCTCTTGAGCCCTGTCTTCACTGTCCATGGTTTTTTGGCATTCTGATATTCTGAACTTCCACCATAATCGACCATTAAACTCTGCTTACAACAATCTAAAGCATTTGCATCTTGCTCTGCTATATCTCTCAAAAATTCTTCCAACTAATTCCAAAAAGCTCCAAAGCTTCTGAACCACAGGGTCAGTTTAGTCACAGCAATGACCCTACTTCTCGGTACCAATTTCTGTTTTAGTCAGCTATTTTGTCACTGTAACTAAAAGACCCAACCAGCACAATTATAGAGGAGGAACAGTTTATTTGAGGGCTGATGGTTTTAAAGGTCTTAGTCCATAGAAGGCTGGCTCCATTCCTTGGGGCTCCAGGTCAGGCAGAACATGATGAAAGAAAGCAGCTCACATGATGATCAGAAAGCAGAGAAAGAGAGAGAGAGAGAGAGAGAGAGAGAGAGAGAGAGAGAGAGAGAGAGAGAGAGAGAGAGCAGTTTCCAGATACAAAATATATAACTCATAGCCCCCAATGAACCATTTCCTCCAGCCACATTCCACCTGCCAGTAGTTACCATTTAGTTAATTCCATCAGGGATTAATTTACTGATTAGATTAAAGCTGTAACCCAATAATTTCTCCTTCAAAATTTCTTGCATTGCCTCATATGAGGGCTTTTGGGGAACACAATATCTAAAACATAACAAACAGAGAAACAGATTTTGAGAGGATGAATTACCATTTCCCTGTAGTTTCCCCAGAAAAGCATTCAGGAATTTTTCCTCAAGTGTCTGCTATTTGAAAATCATCTCAGTTTTTCCTCATTCTAAAACTTTTAAAAGTATATACAATAGTTATAAACCCAACAATGAAATATACCAGCCTCAAAATATGATGCCTTGAATTTCATAATTTTATTACTATTTCAGAAATAGCTTCTTTGATTTCATTTCTGAAAACTTTCTTTATATATCGGGAGTCAAAATTATATCAAGTACATAGTGTGTGTAAATGTCTACTTCTGCACTCTATTAGATGTTGCAAATCTATTTCTGAGATGAGTTGTATTCTAAAATAGACTTCATTTTATGGTTTAATTTTAACATTTAATTATTAAATACCTAAAATTTTTGAATGACCCCATAGAGTGAAAATCAAAATCGACTTTTTCTATATGTACTTATGCTACTTGAATGTGTTATTTCTTCCTGGTAATTATTTCATTATTCACCTAATACATAAAAATGATAGGTAACTGGATTTATGGTTCATATATGTTCAGATGAATTATATGTTCTTAATTAAATAAATATCAGCTATTAGATGGTTAATATTATATGGTTATTGCAACAGTGATGAAGCAAGGTTTAAAAGTCTTAATACACAAGGGAATCTCACAAATTTTCTTTGATTGAAGCTTTGGTGTTAACACCATTTGTCAATTCTTGCTTTTATTTCCTGAACTATTGAAATTTTATTCAGAAAATCTTAGCCTATGTAAATATATCTTAACATGTTAGAACTAATTTTTGCTTGATATTTCCAAATATGTAATTATCTATTATCTTTAATTTTTTATTTATACATTACAGCAGAATGCATTACAATGCATATTATTCCTACAGTGCACATTTTTTTCATATCTCTGGTTATATACAAAGTATGTTTACACCAATTTTTGTCTTCATACATGTAATTTGGATAATAATGTCCATCACATTCCACCATCATTTCTAATCCCATGCCTCCTCCATTCCTCTCCCACCTCTCTGCCCTATAGAGAGTTCTTTTATTCCTCCCATGCTCCCCCTCCCTACTTCACTATGAATCAGCCTCCTTATATCAGAGAAAACATTCAGCATTTGTTTTTTGAGAATTGGCTATCACTTAGCTTATCTTCTCCAAATCCATCCGTTAACCTGGAATGTCATGATTTTATTCTCTTTTATCACTGAGTAATATTCCATTGTGTATATATGCCACATTTTTAATCCACTCATCTATTGAAGGACATCTAGGATGATTCCACAATTTAGCTATCATGAATTGTGCTCCTATAAACATTGATGTGGCTGTGTCCCTGTAGTATGCTGTTTTTAAGTCCTTTTGGGTATAGATGGAGGAGAGGGATAGCTGGGTAAATGGTGGTTTTCCAAGAAATCTCGACACTGCTTTCCACATTGACTGTACCAATTTGCAATCCCACCATCAGTGTATGGTGGGATTTTCCCCACATCCTCGCCATTTGTATGCATAATATCTGCCATTATGACTGGAGTGAGATGAAATCTTAGAGTGGTTTAGATTCGCATTTCTCTAATTGCTAGCAATGATGAACATATTTTTCATATATTTGTTGATCTTCTGAGAAGCATCTGTTCAGGTCCTTGACCCATTTATTGATTGGGTTATTTGGGTTTTTTGGTGTTTAGTTTTTTGAGTTTGTTATATATCCTAGAGATGTGTGAGGGGTAAAGATTTTCTCCCAAGATGTAGGGTCTCTATTCACCTCACACATTGTTTTGTCTGTTGAAAATAAACTTTTTAGTTTGAATCCATCCCATCTATTGACTCTTGATTTTAATTCTTGCACCAAAGGAGTCTTATTAAGGAAGTTGGGAGTATAATCCCACATGATGGAGATTAGGGCCTACTTTTTATTTTATTAGACACAGGTTCTCTGGTTTTATTCCTAGGTCCTTGATTTACTTTGAGTTGAGTTTTGTGTATGATGAGAGATAGGGTTTTAATTTCATTTTGTTGCATATGGATTTCCAGTTTTCCCAGCACCATTTGTTGAAGAGGCTATCTTTTCTTCAATGCATGTTTTTGGCACCTTTGTCTAATATAAGGTAATTGTAATTTTGCAGTTAGTCTCTGTGCCCTCTGTTCTGTACCATTGGTCTACCAGTGTGTTTTGGTGCCAATATCATGCTGTTTTTGTTACTATAGCTCTGTAGTATAGTTTAAGATCTGGTATAATGATGCCACCTGCTTCACTCTCCCTGCTAAGGATTGCTTTAGTTATTCTGGGTTCTTGTTTCTCCAGGTGAATTTCATGACTGCTTTTTCTATGTCTATGAGGAATTTCATTGGGATTTTGACCAGAATTGTATTAAATCTATATAGTGCTTTTGGAAGTATGGTCATTTTGATAATATTAATTCTGCCTATTCAAGAGCAAGGTAGATCTTTCCATCTTCTAAGGTCTTCTTTGATTTCTTTCTTTAGGGTTCTGTAATTTTCATTATATAGCTCTTTCACCTCCTTTGTTGATTCCCAAGTATTTTATTTATTATTATTATTTTTTTGAGGCTACTGTAAATGGGGTAGTTTTCCTCGTTTCCCTTTCTGAGGATTTGTCACTGATATACAGAAATGCCTTTGATTTTTGGTTGTTGATTTTATAAACTGCTACTTTGATGAATTCATTTACTAGTTCTAGAAGTTTTCTGGTGGATCTTTTTGGGTCTTCTAGGTGTAGGATTATATATCAACATACAGTGCTAATTTAAATTCTTCTTTTCCTATATATATCCCTTTAATTTCTTTCATCTGTCTAATTGCTCTTGCCAGTGTTTCAAGAATTATGTTAAATAGAAGTGGTGAAAGAGGGCATCTCTGTCTTGTTATAGTTTTTAGAGGGAATGCTTTCAATTTTTCTCCATTTAGAATGATGTTGACCTAGGGCTTAGCATTGATAGCCTTTATGATGTTGAGATATGTTCCTGTTATCCCCAGTTTTTCTAGTGTTTTAAATATGAATGTGTACTGTATTTTGTCAAATGCTTTTTCTACAACTATTGAGATTATAATATGATTATTATCTTTGTGTCTATTGATGTGATGAATTACATTTATTGCTTTCCGTATGTTGAACCAACCTTGCATCCCTGGGATGAATCCCAGTTGATCATGGTGCACGATCGTTTTGATATTTTTTTGTATTTGATTTGCCAGAATTTAATTGAGAATTTTCGCATCTATGTTCATTATATATATATTGGTCTAAAGTTTTCCTTCTTTGATGTGTCTTTGCTTGGTTTTAGAATCAGGGTGATATTATCCTCATAGAAGGAGTTTGGATGTGCTACCTCTTTTTATATTTCCTGAAATTAATTGAAGAGTATTGGTATTAGTTCTCCATAAAGGTCTTGTAGGACTCAGTTGTGTATCCACCTGGTCCTGAGCTTTTCTTGGTTAGTAGGCTTCTGGTAGCATCTTCTATTTCATCACTTGATATTGGTCTGTTTAAATTGTGTATATCTTCCTGATTCAACCAGGGCAAATTATATGACTTAAGATATTTATAGATGCCTTCAATATCTTCTATTTTATTGGAGTATAAGTTTTCAAAATAACTTCTAATTATCCTCTGTATTTCTGTAATGTCTGTTGTGATATTACCTTCTTCATCACATATGCTGGTCATTTAAGTTTTCTCTCTCCTTCTCTTTGTTAGCATAGCTAACAATCTGTCAATTTTTTTTTTTATTTTTTCAAAGACCCAACTTTTTGTTTTGTCATTTTTTTTCAATTTTTTTTGTTTCAATTTCATTGATTTCAGCTCTAATTTTAATTATTTCTTGCCTTCTACTGCTTTTGCTGCTGATTTGTTCTTCTTTTTCTAGAGCTTATAGAAGTAATGTGCAGCCATTTATTTGTTTACTTTTTCTTCTTTTAAGGAATGGACTCCATGCAATGAACTTTCCTCTTAGAACTGCTTTCATGGTGTCACAGAGATTTCAATATATTGTGTCTATGTTCTCATATAACTTTAAGAATGTTTTAATCTCCTCCTTAATGTCTTTTGCAACCCATTGTTCATTCAGTACCATATTATTTAGTCTCCAGGTGTTGGAGTAATTTTTATTTTTTATTTTGTTATTGATTTCAAATTTTATTCCATTATAATTGTATAAAATGCATGATAGTATCTCTACTTTTTTGTATTTGCTAAGAGTTGCTTTGTGACATATTATATGCTTTATTTTAGAGAAGGATCCATGTGCTGCTGAGAAGAAAGCATATATGCTTGATGCAAGTTGAAATATTCTATATGTATCAGTTAATTCTAAGTTATTGGTTGTATTATTAAGTTATATAGTTTATTTATTCAACTTTCATTTGGAAGATCTATTCAGTGGTGAGAGAGGTGTGTTAAAGTCACCAAAGATTGTTGTGTTGTGGTCAATTTGACTCTTGAACTTGAGAAGAATTTGTTTGATGAACATAGCTGCACCATTGTTGAGGCATATATATTTATGATTGTTACGTCTTGTTGGTGTATGGTTCCCTTAAGCAGTATGTAGTGTCTTTTTTTATCCATTTTGAATGACTTTAGCTTGATGTCTACTTTATTTGATATGAAGACAAAAACCCCTGCTTGCTTCTGCATCCCATGTGAGTGGTATAATTTTTCCCAACCCTTCACCTTCAGTGTATGGGTGTCTTGTCCTATGAGATAAGTCTCTTGGAGGCAGCATATCCTTGCATCTTTTTTTAAAATCCAATTTGTTAGTCTATGTCTTTTGACTGGTGAGCTTGGCATATTAACATTCAGGTTTATTATTGAGACATGATTTGTATACTCAGTCATTTTTGTTTATTTTGGTATTGAACATGACTTGGTTAGACTTTCTTTTAGTGTAATACCTCCCTCTGCTGATTTTCATTACTGTTTTTCATTTCCTCTTCATGGAATATTTTGCTGAGAATGTTCTGTAGTGCAGGCTTTCTAGCTGGAAATTCTTTTAACTTTTGTTTATCATGGGAGGCTTTTATTTCATCATTAAATCTAAAGCTTAATTTTGCTGATATAAGATTCTTGGTTGGCATCCACTTTCTTTCAGTGCTTGATATGTATTGTTCCATAATCTCCTGGCTTTGAGGGTCTGGGTTGAAAAATTTGCTGAGATATGAATTGGTCTCCCCCTATTTGTGAACTGATTCCTCTCTCTTGTGGCTTTTAAGATTCTATCTTTATTCTGCATGCTAGGCATTTTCATTATAATGTGACTTGGTGTAGATCTGTTGTAATTTTGTATATTTGGTGTCCTGTAAGCATCTTGTATTTGGTTTCCCAATTCATTCTTCATGCTTGGGAAATTTTCTGAAATTATCTAATTGAAATGATTGTGCATTCCTTTGGTTTGAAACTGTGCCTTTCTCTATCCCAATAACTCTCAGACTTGGTTTTTTGATGCTGTCCCAAAAGTCTTGGATGTTCTGTTCATGTTTTCTTTCTATCTTTACTGTGTGATCAACTTTATTTTCCAGATTATATAATTTGTCTTCATTATCTGACGTTCTTAGGAAAGTGATCTAGTCTATTGGTTATGCTTTCTATTGAGTTTTTTATTTGGTTTATTGCATCTTTCATTTCAAGGATTTCTGACTTTTTTTATTCAGAGTCTCTATCTCTTTCTTGAAGTAATCTTTTGCTACCTGTATTTGCTCTCTTATCTCTTTGTTGGAGTGATTGATTTTTGCCTGTATTTGCTCATTTAGGTCATTCTTTAACTCACAGATCATTTTAATTATGAACCTTCTGAACTCCTTCTCTGATATTTCATCAACTTCGCTGTCCATGGCTTCTGTTATTATACTATCTTGGTTTGTTTGGGGCACTCTCCTTCCTTGTTTTTTTCATGTTGTCTGTGTGTCTTCCTTTCTTGAGTGTGAATCTGTGATATTACAGTTTCTACTCTATATTCTTGTAATATCCATGCAGATTTTCTGTACCTTACCTTGTTGTTGGGCTTCCAGACCCTCCTGATGTTCCTCAATGTATGCTTCTGCAACTAAAGGTGGTGGCAGCAATAGCCAAGGTAACTCGAGATAATAGTTGAAGTATCCCAAGATGGATGCAATGTCTTACAGAGATGGGGCTGAAAGGGTAAGCCTCACACTCTCTTTGTGATGCCTGTTCTGAGATGCAGCTGTTTCTAGGTCCTATCTGTTGTTAAAATTATAGGGGCTACTGCGTGGGAAAGGTTATGACATGACTGTAGTGTCCTAAGGTGGAAGTGGGTTAGACTTAGGCTCCCAGGTGTGTGTGTGTGTGTGGGGGGGGGGAACTAGAACCTACCCTGGAGCTGGGTCCCACACAAATCACTGTGGGCAAATCTGGGATACTGGGTCTGTCCTCCTGCAGTAGTCTGTTGGCTGGAAGGGGCAGTGCCAGAGACTGGGCTCAGGCAGATGTCTCTACCTTTAAATTTTTAAAACCTTAACTTCATTGAGGTTAGAAAATGTCTATATGTGTGGGTTCTCTAAAAATTATCACAATATTTCAATGACCTAACAGTTGTTCATTTTTTGGACAAGTATTCATATACTTGAATTGAACATATAATTTCTATTGAATGTTTGAAAAAATAAGTGTGAGTTAGAGATGCAGATGGAGATGTGAATATTGATATATATACACACATGGCTATTGATTTTTATCTATGACATAAACTACTCACAGTCTTGATAATTTGGTTTAATATCTCCATTTATTATTTAAATTTGTTGAATTTCTCTTTGTAATTCTGTCCATTTTCTTTTATTTTTTTCTAGACTAAATCCTTAGTTGTATATAAATTCTTGATTTTTCCTCTTCTTAGAAAACTGGTACTTTTTTTGTTTTGTTTTTGGAAAGTTATTCTTTTTTTTGAGAGAGAGAGAGAGAGAGAGAGAGAGAGAGAGAGAGAGAGAGAGAGATTTTTTAAATATTTATTTTTTAGTTTTTTGGCGGACACAACATTTGTTTATATGTGGTGCTGAGGATCCAACCTGGGCAGCACACATGCCAGGCGAGCACCCTACCGCTTGAGCCACATCCCCAGCCCAAGGAAAGTTATTCTTAAGCTTTCTTAATGTGATAGCTTTGCAGGTATTACTCTTGCCTATTGATCCTTCTTTTGAATATTGCACTTCTGATTTATCATTTACTTTCCAGTAATATTATTGGATTGAATTTTTAAATCTAATTTGAGAGTTTCAGTTTTCAATTATACTGTTTAAATCCATTTATATTTTATTATGACTGTTAAAATATTTGGACCATATACTTTCAGTATGCTCCTTTCATGCCTTTTTTTGAAAGAAAAAGAAAGAAGAAGAAAGCCTGTTTGGTTTCTCTTTCTCCCCTTTCCACTGCTCACTTAAAAGTCACAAGTTTCCTTTCTATTAGTTGAGTTGTTACTTTTAAATTCTTAAGACATATGTAGAACACGTTGTCATTCAACCCTAGTACTGGGGATGACTCAGAATGCTTATGGACTACAGTGTCTCTGAATGATTTCTGTAATTCTTTTTTTTTTTAAGGAGAGAGAGAGAGAGAGAGAGAGAGAGAGGAGAGAGAGAAAGAATCTTTTTTGTAGATGGACACAAAACAATGCCTTTATTTTTATATGGTGCTGAGAATCGAACCCAGGTCCCACCCATGCTAAGCAAGCGCTCTACCACTGAATCACAATCCCAGCCCTGATTTCTGTAATTCTATCTCTAGATTAAAACAAAGTATTTTTTCAGACAACTCTTCATCTCTATTAAATCAGTGTAATAAATAAATAAATAGAATTCTACAGTCTCATGAGATCAATGAATCATATTCTGAAGGAATTGAGAGAAGTTAAATAACCTGTGAGAGTGACCTGAATGGGTCAGAATTATTCTTTCAGTACTCTCAACTTGAAAGATAATTTTCTTCAAAAAATCACATTGGTAGTCAGCCACAGTGGTGCACTTCTATAGTCCCAATGGCTGAGGAGGTTGGTACAGGAGGATCGAAAGTTCAAAGCCAGCCTTAGCAAAAGCAAGGTGCTAAGCAATTCAGTGAGACTCTGGCTCTGAATAAAATACAAAATAGTACTGTGGTTGTGGCTCAGTGGCCAAGTGCCCCTGAGCTCAATCCCTGGTAACCTCCCTGTAAAAAAACATGTTGGCTATTCTGCATCAATAAAACCATTGAGTATCATCAGTATGTACAAAAACTTTTTAAAAAAGCATTCTCCTTATGAACTAATAAGAAAATTCAAGAATGATTCTTGCTTAACTATATTCTGCAACTATATTTTTTAAAAGCAAACGTTATTGAACCCATTCTACTGATATAAGAGTAATTTAAATGCACATTGTCATATTCATAAACATAAATATTATTTACACTTTATTTTTCTGAAGAAACAATTGGTGTGATTATTCCAAAGTAGCTCAATAAATTTGCTAGAGTCCTTTGGTTGGAAGTTATAGACAATCTAATTCAAACAGGCTTACTTAGAAAAGCAAGGGTGGTACAACTTTATATTGACTTTTTAATGGAAGTTGACAACAAGGAATTGCACTGGACTCAATGTGGCATTATATAGAGTGTTTCACAACTTGGCAGAAGCAGTAGAAGATGAGTTTTCCATATCAAGCTGGGCAGAGTGAATGTGGGGGTCCAGTAACAAACTTCAGTAAGGAAAGGCTACAGGATACAGGAGCAAATATAAACATCAGGATAAAAACGTGCAATCTAACTCCCTGCTGAATCTGTCTCCTGTGTAGAGAAAATGGTTTGAAACTCATCAGGATCTCTCACCAGCCAAGCTCAGCTCTTGGAACCTGAGTGAGGTTTTCAGCATCTACATAGCACCCTCTTGGCCTACCATTGTCTTTGCCTCAACAATTCACAAATAATACAACAAAGGAGCATCCTGAATGGTAGGGAGAAGGTGGCTCTGTTGAGCTCTATCTGGATCTCTTGAGGGTCACTTTGGCAGCAGCACAGTCTATAAAGGATAGTAAAGAGGAAAATGAAGGAACTGATTCTTTCCAAGCCCTTGACATGGCAAAAATTAAAATAAAAATAAAAATTGTTGGACTAACATCGAATCTCAGGATGATAATATATGTCCATAAAATGGGTTAACAGTATTAATAATCAGGGAAGACGTTATTTCATCCCCTTTTAGGTTAACACAAGGTATAAATGCCCTTTCAATCATTACTATCCCTCCAACTGTTGGAACAAATGTTGGGATAAAGGAGCCTGATAAATATGATTATTCCCTGCTTTGGCACCAGTCTGTAAGTCACTGCTATATTTGTGCACCTAAGGACAGACATGGATTAGGATCAAGAGTTCTTTGACATTGCAGATTTGTACACTGAGTGTCCAATAAGCTGCCGCTACCAGTAAACTTTGCTTTGATAGCTATGTGGAGAGAAAAGAATATAAGATTAAGAGGAATTGAATAATGTGTCATAGAGCCTCTTACGCTTTCCAAAAATTTCCATCAATCTTTAAAATTAGAAATATACATATGTGTTCACAGGAAAACCCTTCTTACTAACATCAATGAAAGGAGTTTTGAAGGGACTGTACCTTGGCATTTAACTGAATACAACTGAATGATGTCAGGTGCTGATTTGTAAACCAACAACTTAAAAAAAAAAAGCTCTTTGTTGCTTTACAAACGTGAAGTGTTGTGATTCCTCTGGGAATTCTGAACAAGCAAATGTTTTTGTTAGACATGGCAGTATTTTACAAGTTTATGTTATTATCATTGGTTTCAGTGCAAATTTTGATTTTTTTTTTTTTACTTAGCATGTGAAGGACCTGAAAACCATCCCGTATGAAATACAAGAATCAGACCTATAAATATGAGAATTACATACAAATCCCTCAAGGTATGGATGGGAGAATAAACTTTATACTCTGCATATGCAGCAGCTATATTAACATGATAGATTTTCAACGCTCTACAGGATCCATTACTGTTTTGGGCCAATAGTCCATGAATTTGAAGGATTTATACAATGGACCATAACAGCTCCTTAGGAACGATTATATCCCATCAGATGAAAAAATGTCTTTTTAAAACCTTCCTATTAACCTGTTTGCTCCATAGACCATAATCCTTTGAAGGTTAAATTATATACATAGCAAAATGGGCCAAATCACCTCATTTTGTGTTTTAAAATGTATTTATGGGGGAAAAGCTTTCCAAAATGGGAGGATGATAATTGAACCCAAGAGTATCATCAAATCAAGGTGATTTTTAAATGTGAGCAACAGGCACTACATGCTATTGGGCTAAGGAAAGAAATCTCATAATCTAGAGATAATACCCCTTTATATGCCATTTACATTCACAATCATCTAAAAATAGATCAAACAATTGAATACAACCTGAATAGTCAAATACAACAGTTCTCAAAACTTAGGCAAGTACAAAGAACCATGAAAAGGACATGAGACACAAATTTGATGGAAAAACATTGTTAAAACAGTTTATTTTTGTCTATGTGATTGTAAAATCATATTAGCACAGGAGGAAGATTTGATCACGATTTTAAAACTGTTTATAGAATATTATTTTTTTAAGTAAACACTAGTCTTTTTCAAATGCATGTGAAGTACTTAATGTATTTTAATTAAGGTAGCAGTGGAGTCTGAATTAACTTGATGTCTTTCTCAGATAGTGGGAGTCTTCTGGCCATACTGCTTTCAACCTTAAGCTTAACTGTGAAGGGAGTTGCTCAGTGGAGTGCTTGTTCAGGGTACTGCTAAGCCCTCCTGGTCAATGACCAATCAGCCTCTTATCCTATCTACCTAGAACAAGTCCTGACAGATGCTGTCATTCAAGGTTAATTAGCAATGACATATATCCATATGATACTTAAGATTTGAAATAAGTGGGCTAAATTAACCAATTTTGAAATCTTAAGAGAAGAAGAATGAGCAGATCGATTCAGAGAAAAGATTATTTCTTGAGTCAGGCCCATTGGCGAATATCTTTCTGCTGTTATGCTTACATTTCTGTTCTCTTTCCTTTGAATTTCTGTGAGTGATGTTCATTATTTTTGCCATAGTTTTTTGGAAAAGCACCTTGAAGTCTTTGAAGAAAATGACAATAGAAAGCTGAAGAAGAATAGAAAATAAACATCTGTGAACTCTCCCCAAATCCTCTTTTCTTCAGCAAATATAGAGACTCAGACAAGTAGCTAGAAACAACAGATATAACAATAAAAATGACTAGCAAAATCATATCCTATAGTTAAGAAATCTGTTTTCTTATAAAATGTGATAGTCTTACCACTGCACCACATTGAGTGTCTCTCACAAACAGAATGAGACAGTGACCAATCTTTTCTATCCCATTGTGCAATTCTCCTCCAGAGAGAGATCTGTATATGGATTAAATTATAATATGGACCACTTCTAATCTGCATGCTCTGCCAGCTCATTTGTGAACCTCTGCAATTATTAAATGTGCTGTGATAATTAGAAAGGCTACCCTTTCAAAGTTTTACTTACCTAAGTATAAACAACCAGCACAATCACTTGTTTTTCAAGTTAACAGTCCCCTCCAATGGAAAAATTGGAAAAATTCAAATAATTTTCTTCCTTCCCCTTTCCCATTTCAATCGTCTCAACTATTTTAAAAAATATATGCCATAAGGAGAGAGGACAAATTGCTACCATAAAGGATTCTGAGCCTCCCGGTGGCCTCCATGTCTTTATTTGGAGGTTGGTAGGAAGGTGCTCCTAGACGCTGTTAACCTGACCTTTATAATCTACCTTTAGGAAGCACACTGGAGGTATGGACAGGCAGAGCCACACGAAGAAAACACTTTGTGGTCAACTCTGACTTCCCCGCTGAACTTGATTTTTAGGGAGAATGAGGAGAGGAGCATGTAGCTTCCATGGGGAGGCAATGCAAATTATTGTTCACTCCCTTACTTTTGAGGCCCATGGCCAGTACCTTCCAAAAGACACCATTAAAATAAATAAGACATCATTCGACTTAGCTTCTTCATATTGGAGTAACATTCCTGTTTCTTTTCCAAAAGAACTACCCAGGTGATTAGGCAACACTTTTTGTTTTGTTTTTCAATCCAGTGGTGAATATTTAAAAATGAAAATGCCAATGAACACAAATTAATGAAAACAAAATTAGGTCTTTTGACATTAGGCCTGACACAGTCTGTAAGGGGAAAGTTTCTGCTAAAGGGATTTTAATTTACTTTTTCCCCTTATAATTCACTAATATCAATGATTTTTTTTAATCAGGTTAATATTCTAAAAGATATAGCTAATGTACAATGTTTTTGTATTTCTTGTTACAAATTTTTGTCTTGATCTTACTTCTAAGATCCAAGTTTACTAAAGGCAATGATATTGTGGATTTAAAATTCTCTCATTTTTATTTTCTAGGCATTCATAATTGTGGCCAAATTTGAGCTCCACATAGCAGTCTAGTACATGGGTTGTGCACAGTGCTACAGGGGATAATATATTAGGGGAGGGCTGGCCTTCCTTCTCCACTATCTCACAGGCAACAAAATGGTTGGTCACTCAACTGAGCATTAGGTAAATCTAATGTTGCCTTTGAGTGGAGAATAATATCAAATTTGTAAATAATATCAATTGGGAACAAAATGTGTTAACTATGGATTAGAATCATTTGTTCTTAAAACCTCTCCCAGAAATTACTCAAATAAATTTTAAGCATGTGTGGTGCACGCACACACACACACACACACACACACACACACACCAAGGAAACTCACAGGAGCAATTACCTATGCATGAAAGATTTCACCTTTCAGGGCACTTAGTAAAACTAAGAGATCAAATAAAACTAGTTTATCTTTCACTGTGTTGTGGAGATTGAGAGCTAATCGTGCTTGAAAACTGGCATTAGTGGACGAGTTTAAGATCATATAACAATCAATAATTTCTAATAATGTAAAATAAAATAAACAGGAAAAGCTAAAGGAAAGGAAGAGGGAAAAATGGAAAACAGAACACATGTAAAAAGTATGCTATCATTTTTCTTCCTAAAAACAGCCATCATTGAGTTAACCCAGGAGATTCTTGGGCAAGTTACCAAAAAGGCTGCCTGCACTTTGTTAGAAATAGATTGTAAAATCATTAGAAGGATCAGCTTGCAGCTTGCAGCTACTTTCCAAATCAGAGTTTGAAGACATTGTGTGTACTCCAACAAAGCAGAAGTTCATTGTTCCACATAACAGGGATATGCCAGCCATCTTTAATGTTTCAGAGACAGCCTGTGAAAGATCAATTGTACGGACTTTCCTTCTTTTACTTTGGGTTTAAGAGTGTGGACCTTAGGAATGAAAAAAGGTAAGGCAGAGGTATTGAATATTTGGAAAGTGCAGGTACAGATATCCTATGATAACCTGCTCAATTGCACAATTCAAGTTCTCTGGGAGATTTTCATTTGTAGGATTGCAAGTCATTGTAACAAGGCATAAATGATTTAAAAATGTATGATAATGGTTGAAGCTGCAAACCTCGTGGTAATTATCTCAGGCAGTGGTTGCAGTTAAGCGATCAAATGTGTTTTGAAAGAGAGTCATCACCAGTTTACTCTCATGCCCTACAAAATCCTACCTTTACTACCTTTTCTATATGTTGTCTTTGGCTTTATTCCCACTCCATTTCTATAAGGACAAGCACAGTGAACCAGAATAAATTATGCATTGTGTTAGGCTACTCAAGTCTTTACTTATGTCCAAAAATGAGGAGCCCATTTATTATGAGGCATTTCTTCTGTTCACTCATACTGGCTCCATCCATATTAGGCTTCTTTAGGTCTAAAAAGGTTATGCCCTCATAAGGGCTTTGTTCTTGCCCTTTTCTCTGCTGAATATGGCCCATTTCATATTTCCCAATGGCACATTCAGGTCTCTCACTCATACTGTATCCCCTTTCTTTCCCACCCCACTTCATCATCCCATCCCCTTAACAAACTTTATTTTTCTGCATACAATCTATAATTCCTCAAGTTTATCTTAATCCATTGTGTACTATAACATATATTATATGACCCAGAACTTTTTATTCCTTGCTCATTGCTTTTATCTCCAGGATCCATCATAGAGAAGACAGGTAATCAATAAATGGTAGATGAATGAATTAACTTGTTATCCATATGTAGAAAGGACCTAGCAACCACTCATTGATTTGATGACTAGTTGTCTTCCCGGGCATAGTTCTAAAATCTTAGGACATTGGAATTCTAGCAATATTCTTATTACAATGAACTACATACACTCTTCTCAAATGTGGGCAATATGACTATTGACACTGGATATACAAATATTTATTTAAAAGGAAACAATGTGAGACACAAGTCATAGTGCCATGCCATGTAGTTGGCTGGTTTTGACCCAAGATAATCAAAATCCCACTGAAATCTTTCCATATCAGAGATATACCTCCAAATATTGCAAAAAACACTTAATGAGTCTGTTTATTTGCACAATATATGGTTTGAAGGGAGTCCTATCTTCAAATTTCATCAGTTTGGGTCAAAACCTTAGTGGTACTTAAAGCTATGCCTTTAGGATAGTCTATTTAAAATAAAAATAATGACTTAAGAATATTGCTTACATTTTTGAAATTTTGAAAATGTAATCAGGGTAGACAGCTACTGTGTTGTTACAAATCTGAATGTGAAATTTCTGAAATCCTCCTTGCATTAAAAATGAATTAACTGTGTGATTATTAATTGTGCATATTCCAATCCCTTTGTGCTGTACTGCATGTTTCTTGAATCTCATTTGAATCCTTTGGCTAAGTAATGTGTCAAGGGGGGTATGAGCCTGAATGCCTAAGTTATTTAAAAGGCAGGACAGCACTTCCAGATTAGAATACCAATGAGTGGGGTTAAAAAGGCTCTACTGTAGTTGGAGGGCAGCTCTCAGTCTGAGAAGTACCTGAAAAGGACCTCTATGGACTAATTTTCAGAATCACATTGTAATGTGGGCTCATGTCAATCATCAGAACAGACAGCTTCATCCCATGATATAAACTAGTTATACATTCAAGAGCTGCCAGAGGATCTTCATTAAAAAGGGACTTAGCATTAAAGGAAGAAGGTTGTTTTATTATAATACTTCAAACACAGTTTTTTGTTTTATATGTTCTCAGGATTCTTTTTTGTTCTTTGCTACAATATCAAAAAAAGTACCACAGAAGAAGGAAAACATTAAATATTCCATTTTTTAATAGAAATCAAGGAAGCTTTCTGGTTTAAGGCATTAAAATCATATACATTTTTTTCCTAAATTTATTCATGGCTTTGAATAACAAAAAGAAATCTCTAGATGTAATAGGAGGATGTTTTTAATCTTTTGTGGGAAGGGATTTGCAGAGCGACTACTCAAGGTAAAATATCTACTGGCAAAGTATATCAGTGAGAGCTTTATACATATAAATTTGTATAAAACCTTTGGGCTCTCTACAAGTTTCCAGATACCAGTTAGATATTGCAATTGATGTCATTAAAATTTAATATAATTGTGTTAAGAGAAAAACAGGAACAATGTCCATGTAAGTAAATCATTGACACTGTAATCTTGCATTTAAAGAAAACAGGAGTTTAATAAAATAGATAAAGGTATCTCCTTACCAATATTCAAAGGTATCATATAAAAACCTTAATTTAAATATACTTGTACATTAGGTAACCCCTTTAAAACATCCTGCACATATGATTACTTATCAAAATCATCTCATTTCTACCATGAAAATTGTGACCAGCAAATTGCTTGGTAAATGGAATTAAAACAATAACACAATAAAGTTATTTCTATCTTCAAATTGCATAATTTCATATGTAGAAAAACCTGAAGTCTCCATACCAAGAAGATATTAGTATTAAAACAAATACAGTAAAATTTTGGGGTACAAAATCAACATCCAAAAATCGATTGTGTTTCTATACACTAGAAAATGAAGTACATGAAAAGAAAAATAAGAAAAATCCTAATTGTCCATAGCATCCATAAAGAATAAAACAATGAGGAATAAACCTAACCAAGAAGACAAAAGACTTGTACACTGAAAAGTATAAAACAGTGATGAAAAAAGTAATTACAAAAGATACACAAAAATGGAAAGACTTTCTGCATTCGTAGACTGAAACTTATGTTATTAAAGTGGTCATACTATCCAAAGCAGTCTACAGATTCAATGCAATCTCCATCAATTCCAAAGATATTTTCAAAGAAATAGGAAAAATAAGTCTAATATTCATATGGAACCACAGAAGATCACAAATAACCAAAACAACCTTGAGAAAAAGAGCAAAACTGAAGGCATCATTCTCTCTGATTTTAAAGTACACTAGAAAACGACAGTGATAAAACCATTATGGTACTTGCATAAACACAAACATGTCCACCAGCAGAACAGAGACCCCAGAAATATACCCACACAAATACCATCAAACCATCTTCAAAAACACTATGGGATAGTCTCTTCAACCAACAGTGTTACAAAAATTAGATTTTTACATCCAAAAGAATGGAATTGGACCTTTATGAATCATCACATACAACACTCGGCCACAAATGGATCAAGAAGTGAAAGCAAGACCTGATGCTGTAGAACTCCTAGAAGAAAACATGAGGAAAAATCTTTTTGACAGTAGTCATAGCAATTATGCCTTGGATATTACCAGCAATATTTACCAGCAAAGTAGAGTCAAATAAAGCAAAACAGACAATTGGGAGTATACCAAATTACAAAGCTTCTGCACAGCAAAGAAAAAAACACAAACAAAAGGCAAATTACAGAATGGAAGAAAATATTTATAAACCATATATATGATAAGATGTTAGTATTCTAAAAGGAACTCATCTGATTCAATAGTAATAATAATAATAATAATAATAATAATAATAATAATAATTTAAAACAAGGGGCTGTTGTATAGCTTAGTATTAGAGTGCTTTCTTAGCACTAATTTGGGCTCCAGGTTTGAACTTCAACACTGCAAAAAAAAAAAAAAATTGTAGTCAAAGTAATCAAATAGACATTTATCCAAAGAAGACTAGTAGATGACCAACAGGTTTATGGAATGATGCTAAATATCATTATCCATGTAAATGAAAATTTAAAACCACAATAATATGTTGTCTTAGACCTGTTTTGATGGCTGTTATTAAAAATATATTTATAGGTAAAAAGAATTGGGAAGGGTGGAGAGGAATCAGAATCCTTGTACTTTTTCTGTATATTTATTTACTAGTAGGGCTATAAAAGTAGCAGTTGTGCTGGAAAACAGTATGTTCCCTTTAAAAATTAAAAATGGAACTACCATGTGATTCTACTTCTTTCTAACCCCCTTCTGGATACATATCTATACATACCTAGCTTATGAGAAATCCGTGCTCCTATGTTCATTGCAGTATTGTAAAAAAGACCCAAAGTATGCAAAAAAAAATGTTTATCAGTGGCTGAATAGACTAGAAAATGTGCTACATACATGCAATGGAATATTATTCAGTCTTGAAAAGGGAGGAAATCCTGCCATATGTAACAATATGCAAAAACCATGTGGACATGCTAAGTGAAAAATGCCAGTTACAGAAACACAAATACAGCTTGATTCCACACATAAGAAGTATCTAAAATTGTCGAAGTTATGGATGGGAGAGTCGAATGGTGACTCCCAGGGGCTGAAGAGAAAGGGAAATGGGAAGTCGCTGTTCAATGAGTTTAAATTTTCAGCTACGTATGACGAATGTGTTCCAGAGAACAATTGCACAGCTTTGTGTCTGTAATTTTCAGTACCAAGTAATGCACTTAAAATTGCAAGAGGGTGGATCTCATGTTAAGTATTCTTGCTACAATAAAACACAAGCTAATATAAATAAATAATTACACAGTTTTTTGTAAGTACAATATTTGGCTCATGGTCTGCTAACAACCTGTTTTCTGCCATTCACTTTCCATAAAAGGGATGAAATATTGTGAATAATTTTCTCTCCTGAAACTGAAATTGTTTATTATAGAGCACATAATCTCAAATTGGTCTCATTATTTAAAAGTGTTCTTGGTAGAGGTGCATGTATTTATTTACAGATAACTCTTCATGAGCCACAATTGGCAATGTTTCCTTATGACACCGTCATGCCATATGTTAATTTCCAGTGTTTCTCCTCAGGAGTCTGCTTGGAAGCAGAATCATTAAAATTATTTGTGGAAGCCAGGGAACTCTCCTGGTGGGGGAAGTTCTCCCATCATCAGGAGGAATGGAGCTTAATTAAAGGTCTTCCAGTGCTCAGAGGACAAGTGTCCATGGTAAAAGAGAAGATCTTCGGCTTCTGTCTTCCCTCTTTCTCCCATGCAAAGGATTTTATATGTGATTACTCAGGCCTTTCCATGATCCTCTTATAAACTGTTTCCAAACTGCATATTTTTGTTGCTTAACTATTCATAGCACTCAAAGTATTCCTGGTGGTATTTATCCAATATTTGGAAGAAATCGTCAATAAAATTTGTTTTGTCTATACCCACAATGTTAACTAAAGATGTAAGATGGAAGGAGGAAAATAAACACACACACACACACACACACACACACACACTTGTATTATACTTTATATTGTCTGGCACTTGTGTACAATTTTGAGAGTAGGTTAAGAAAAAAAAAATGTCCAGCAACATGCAAAGCTGAACTACACATAAACGGCCTTTGAATTTACTGTTTCTTGCTACAAGATACAGGGCGAAAAATGTTAGCTCACTGAATTCTGTTGTTCATTCAACATGTTTCAATGCATGAATCATTAAAAAGATCAAATCCCTTTCTTACATTAAATGGCTATGATTCACAGTTAAGATTTATGAACCGTGAGTCCCTCATCAAATTAAATTTTGTTCTCTCTAACTAGTTTATAGTAACAGAAAAAGCTTGTGTTATACATATTACAGTTCTGTCAACTCCATGAACATGTACTGAATGAATTTTTAAATTAATCTTCTCCTGTATAGTTAAGGGTATTCTTATGAATAAATAGAGTGGGTGAAAGTAAAGTATCTTCTTAAATTATTATATTATTCTTTTATATTTCAATATATTTAAATAATTCTAACTTAAAATTCTAACTGTTTATTGGCATATTATTACATTTACATTTGTCTCTTTTTTCCTGTACCCAAACTTCTAAAGCAAACAATGTGGAAAAGTGAAGTACTTAGTAATTGTTTTATATTATATGATCATATGAGCTACACAAAAACTTTTTACCCCTCTTACTTGGATCTGATACCAAGGTTCTTTTGTAGGTTTATTTTTGAAAGGTCAGAGTATTTTCAGCATTAATGTAGTTATTGGTCAACCTGAAAATTTTAATACATAGTTCAAGGATTGTTGGTTTAGCATATAAAATGAACAAAAAAAAACCTCATGAGAACAACAACAAAAAAAGCCACCTTATTAATCCATATATTTAATGCATATGAAAATACATTTTGAAAATAAGCTTTCCAAATCTCAATGCATTTTCTTTTTCCCTGTAGAGCTTTCTTTTCTAGCTTTTGTACCTTGATGTCCCCTTATGAAATGCTTCCATGGGATAAAAGTTGTGAAAGGAGAAAATTTATTCACTTCATGGTGATTTAAATGATGTAGCCAAAACATGGCTAAAAGGAAAATAATGCAGCTGTATTTTATGAATGTTTAGGGTGATACTGCAAGTTCAATTCTGGCTCTGTTTGGGTTTATGAAAATAAGTCAATAATTTGCAGAAGTTTTACAAATGTGTTGAAATACATAACTGAATAAGTAAAAATGAGAATTCCCACTAGTGAAAGGAAGAACCTGAATTTTTTTTCACATATATATTATGTATATGTTTATATACATACATATATACATTTCACATGTTATATATGTGAGTTTATTTGTGTAGATATTTTTCATATATATTTTTAATATATTTCACACATACACTCTCTCTATATATTTAAACCCTATTTTCTAATATACTTTCTTGATATTTAGTAGAGATGATTAATTAATTTTGAGTAAAATTACATTCTTCCTATAAGAGAAGAAATATACACATACACCCATATATAAATCCATACACGTTTTAAATTTATTTTGGGGAAACATGTATGTGTGTTTTGACACAAAATAGATATAAATGCATATTGCAAAAATATAAATTCTGAATTAAATATTGGTATATAAGTAATGATGATAGTGGCAAAAATCAACAGTAATTTACATAAATTAGAATGTACAACCCAAAGCAAAACACATTCAGGTTTATTCCAACACCTCTGTATGCCTTCTATAAAATATATTACTAGCAACTTCATTGTCACAAATTAAAAAGGAACAGAAAAATAGAGCACAGAAGTTGGGAAGGAGGGAGAGATACTGAAGCAAAGAAGCATAAACATTGCCCGACCCAAGCTGACAATGTTTTGCTGAGCTTCAGGAAGCTTTAGATGATGGTATTCAAAAAAGGATGCCATGTAGCAACAGTAAAGACACCATCAACAGCCACTTCAGACATCTCAGATAGAGCTTCCCTCTGAGGATGGAAAGAAGTGATAAGTGGAAGGCTGCTGCCAGCGTCAGGGCTTAGAAAGATTTCTCTGCTTTATATATTGATGGCCAAGTTGAAAGAATGTGCAGCAAGGTGAGAATCTTGCTGGTGAAACAAAAAACCAAGGGAAGGCAGTCAATAAAAAGGTGGGGAGCTGTGCAGCAGCAAGATTAGAAACCTTGAAGTTAAATGGCATTTTGCAATTCATTGTGAAGGAAAGAACAAAAACACAGAGACTGAACAAGAAGAATCTCAAAAGAATTCTCCATTTACAAATGTGCTTACAAAAAAGCCTCAACATATAAAAGTCGCATGCCTCAGATCTGATTATACTTCATCACAGCCTCCAGACAAAAGTGAAATGCTATTTAATCTCTATAGATATGTTTTGGCATGGGCATAAAAAAAAACAAAGTTGACAATAGTTAACTGTTCTTTATAGTATACAATTTGTCCTTAAGTGAAACGATAGTATCTAATATTAATAAAGCTACTTTTTTAAAAGAATTATTATCTTTATAGATAGCTTTTCTAAACCTAGGAACAGATGAAAGGAAATGATGCTTTTTAAATTCCTATCTTTGCTGTCAATGATGGTGTAAACAGGTTGGCTGGTTGGTTGGTTTATGGAAGATGTATTTATGTATTAGGAAGGTGTCAATATAATGCTACTTAAAATATATGCAATTACTACTTGTTTAAAAATGGCTGAATTTTTCCGTTCTTTTTATTTTATTTTATTTTTTTACATTTTGTGAGGTGGTCGAACTTGCTTTGTTTTTTTTTTTGTTTTTTTTTTTTTTTTTTTTTTTTTTTTTGTGTGTGTGTGTGGGGGGGTGATAGTAATTATTACCTAAGCAATGCAATGGATCCTTCTACACAAATAGGAATCAAAATAATCACTATTCCCTTTCTTATTTCATTGCAGAAACTCGATCATACTTTTTTTTTTTTGAACAGAGAAACACAATAAAATGTGTCTTAAATATTCAAATCAATTAGGAAAAAAAACCTTTGGAGCAGAATATTCTTCAAATTATAGCATTATGATTCCCCATAATTCTACTGGGACAGGGCTGCTATTTAAAGAAACTCTGTGGTTTGAGAAATGACGATATGACAAAGAAATGTACACAATCCTGAAGGGAACCAAAAGGACAGATGCTGCAGGCTATGTGAGCTTCTGTTAAATATGAGAACCAAGGGGCATGAACTTGAGCGAGAGAATAGCCTAGCGCTAAAAAGTGCTTCAAACTCTTTTGCAATTGCCCTTTGCGGAATAAACAGCCCAGGAAAAAAAATAACAAGCAACATACACAGCAAGAAGGTGGAAGTGGCCAGGACAGTGCAATGGGCAATTTAATGACTAGGAAAGCCTCAGTGCTCTATTTTTCAGGTTAAGTAATGTATATCGAGGTTCCTAAAATTGCCATTTTTATTTCAGGGGAAAATAAAAAACGGTATGAATGGTTTCAGGGGTTTAAAATCAAACTATTAAAGGCCAAACATTTCATCTATTAAAAATTAATGTCTAAAGAAATACCTTTGGGAAATTATCAAGAAATCAGAAATGTTCCCTTATCTTGGAAAATTGTCTTTACATAATTGTTACAATTGGGAAGAAATGGTATCTTTTCAGTTTCCAAATTTAATCCATCTAGTAAAATAAATTTCTAAGAGTCTGTTATTCAGTTTCTTTTCTCTTAGCAAAGATCCAGAGAGCAAAGAACATTAGAGAGCTAACAGGAAAAGACACTACCCTGTTCTTCTGGAACATACAAGGAGCCATTAGTGATCACAACTGTCTACAATAGTGATAGCTGGAAAAAGCCATTCAGTGAACTCCCTTCATTTTGAAAATTTCAAAACCAAAGTGGGAAGTATTTTATTTCCAGTTGCATGATCAGAACATCCAGATTCCCAATCCATCATTTTTTTCTTTTATTATATGTGATGATATGTATTAAAGTGCTTAGTACACTGCCTGGCACAGGGACAGCCCTTAATAATCATTGCCAGAGCTAGATAATAAACAGCAGTAGAGATAAACAGACACAGAGAAGTACATGAATCCATACACAATCTCTGACAGTAAAACAAACAAACAAACAAATGCTGAAGAGAGAGAGAAGGGGAGCTTATGAGTTTGGGATTAGTTTTCAAAAGTACTTAGATTTTCCTTTTAGCAATCACACAAATGTTCTTTTTGCTAACTCAACACTAATTCACCTTGCAAAATGTACCTCCGGGTGGTTGGTGAGAGAGCAGAATTTGTTTCAGTGCCTATGCATTTTACATCAGAATAGCCGTTGCACTGGAGGGGACCATGTCTTTCACCTTTGTACAACAAAGTCTTCTCACATAGTAGATCCTCAATAAAATGTGTGCCATAATGGAAAAATGAATCGATATCATAGAGGCAATCGTGAAGCAATGTGAAAATTCCAATTTCTGAAAATGCAAATACAAGTGATGGCACATGCTTTTTGCTGGTGGAGAAATTCACACTGCTCTCCTCCCTCCTCCACACATGCTTGCCTTTGTTGATGGACACAGATGTGTTATTCATGACTGTTTTGGACTCCTAAACATATATTCCAATGCAAGTGAATATGTTGGTGGGCAGGTTTCTCCCTGGTCTCTCATTAGTTGTCAAGAGTGACCTAAAGGTTTTTAACCTTAAGGACAGAGCCTTTCATTTACATAGTTTTGTTGTGATCTCTGTCCTGATAGAGTTCGCCTTGTTTGACTAACCAGCCCAGCTTGCCTGCCTGGGAGCATAGATGAGCAGGAAAAAAAAAACCTAATTAAGTGAGTTTATACACTTGAACACACCAGGAAAACAGTAGAGTTAATGGCTGCAAACCATTTTTTGATACTTTATTCAAGGATCCCCCACACCTTTTTTTTTTTTCTCATTTATAAAATGTGCCTATGGGAAGGAGCAAGAGGAAGAGGGCTGTGATTCCAGCCCCTCATCTCCCTTTGAAATAGCTGCTAAGCCAGTGCATTAGTGAGGAGGTAGAAAGGATAATAGGAGCAGTAATTGGCAGGGCTGTCCAACTACACCTCTCCTCTCTCCCACCACTTGGCCCTGCCCAATTTATCTCTTCCATAGCCCCATGATGCCTTGTCTCCACCAAACTTTTTAAAAGTTGCCCCCTGTATCTGGTGGCTTGTTATGTAAGGATTTTTCATCAAAGCTTCAACCTGAATGTTCTTCCACTTGTTAAACCAATATTAAAACAAGAAAGAACCCTAGTTTAAAGCATCCGTGTTGCTAGTCCCTCAGCTGGGTGGCCACTGCCAATGGGAAGTGGTGAGGGAAAAGTATAATTAAAACTTAACTTTCAAATGGATCTCATAGTTTTTACCCGGTAAGACGCTCTTCTCGCCATGTGAACTTTCAGGTGGCTGTTCTGAACAAAATAGGTGCTGATTCCTTTTATGTGAAACCCTTAAGATAACTTTAACATGGTCCTTTGCAGTTTAATTTATCATAAATTCTGGCACCATTTATCACTAAATGCAAAATGATGAAGAAATGGCTCTATTAATCTGAATAACTCCTGAATTAAAAAGCTGTTAAATGAGTTGAAGCACATAGTACTGTTAACAATATGTGGAAGTGTGTTTGGCTGGAATAAATTACTTTCACAGTCACCATTTGAAGAGTCTACCTTTAGAGAAATATGTTGAAAATTTCACATCTTGATCCCCTGACTAAATCCACATGCACTGCTAATGCAATTTTAAATTGACTTCACAGCAAACGTGAGAAAACGCCTGGTCTAAAATTCTTAGGTATCAAAACAAAATTCCTCTATTTAAAAACTGAGGAAAATAAGACTTTCACATAGGCATATAAAATATAATAACCGATTCCAATTAAGATATATTCTATTTTCCCACTTTACTCTTTCCAGAAGTGGCTTTGTGATATTTTCATGTAATATAGCCCAGAAATGTTTCAAAAACTCCTCTACCAGGACAAATATTTTAGCATAGCCTATGCATAGTACTTTTAAAAATACTAATATGGGGAATATTGACTCAGATATCTAAAGCACTAATTTTTGTTTGAAGAAATTGGTTGGCGATTATAAACAGAGGGTTAAAAGGCAGGCTCTATCACACGGTCTATATGTGTTTGTATTCTGAATACTACTAACAAAAGACACTTAAAAAGAAAGGCATTTATGAATTTCAGAATACAGTATCTGAAATTTGCAGAGCCTAGACTTTAAAAAAAATTTCTAGGATCTGTGCTAATAAAGCCCTGTTCCCCAAGTATGTCCCCTTGCAGTGTTTTAGCAGATAGTGAAGATGTTCTTAATCCTTACCCTCATGAGGGCACTTTGTAATGTCTTTAATTATCACCCTGGTATTGTGATTAGAAACAAAGACTTTTTCAATAATAGTGTCCTGTTGCATGTTTAGAGATATTTCAGTGTGAAATCTTTAATAATGGGGATTTGTGAATGAACTTAATTAGCCCTGTTAAAAACATCCAGCAGATAGCAATCTCATGTCCACAGAGAGGGCTATGCCATGGCATGGGGGGCAGATTCCTTGGAGAGACTCCCTGAAAAGCGAAGGCACTATTGTTAGAGAAAGCAAGAGCTTTGTTCAAGTGTTTACCAAATACAATATTTGGTTGACAGAAAGCAGTTTATTCAACCCTTTTCAAACCCAACTAGATTATGTTGTTTTATTGTGTTTATCAAATATCTATGGACATAATGCTAATTTACACCTACACAAAGGCACGATTTTAAACTGGAAGGTAATATAGAAATACCATTTTGTTTCTTTTGTCTTTTTTTTTTAAGAAAAAATATATAACTATGTGGAAAATAAGGGATATCAATAATATCTACTTATATAACATTGGTCTCTATTTCTTTTTCCTTTTTTGTTCTCCCATACCCTCTTTGTTGTCCACTCTGCCAGCCCATCAACTCCTGGAGGAAACTTGATAGTCACCATGTTATTATATGCAGTAGAGACAGAGATGAGGGCAGAGGACATAAATAAGAAGATGGGAGTAGAATACGTCTGAATGAAAAGATGGTAGATAGCTCTTGGACAGCCAAAGGGGATGTTAGGTATGCTTTGGAGATGCCTGGCTTATGGGACACTGGGGGTCTTTGAATGTGATACCTACACAGTCGTCTTTCCTTTAGTCTGATTTTTTTTTTCTGGAAATGCTTTCTGCTGGGAGATGACCTTTAATTCCACAAAGCTAAGGTGTTTCAGGAAAGGGTCAGATGAGAGAATGCTGCTGAGTTGGCAACTAATTTCAAAGTTTATGGCTTGCTCCTTGGTTCTCTTGGGCTTCTATTGTACCTCTCCTGTCCTAGTTTATTGGGGGGAAAGTAGGGAAGGATGCAGGATTAGTAATCTATCAAGAATTAGCAACTCTGTGTTTAGCAAGGGTTTTATTTGTGCTGTATATGCAGTATGTATGTATAAAATGAAGAAAAAAGTAATCATAGATACTGAAGAATCTAATTAGGGGATGTCAATAAAACTAGAAACTTGAAAGTCATCTATGATTTCCTTTCAGTAGTCCTACCAGTGATAGGAAATATTCTAAAGACTCCTATTCCCTGATTATTTAGTCAAACATAATCTAAGAATTTCTGTGAAGGGACATTCAAAATAAAATTAAGATTACTAGGCAGCTACTCTTAAAATAGATCAGTGGTCTTAGAGAATACAGGTGGAATCAATGTAATTGCACACACTTTTATCAATAGAAGAGGAAGGCAGAGACTCGAGAGAGATGAGGCAGTGTGAAAAGAATCTGATGCATCATTGCTGCTTCTGAACTGTCAGAGCCACAAGTAAGGACAGGAGAAAGGAAAAGCAGAGCTCAGGGCCATCCTCAGATGACAGCCAGCAAGATAAATGAAATGAGTGGAAAACCTAAATGATCTTGGAAACAATTCTTTGTTAGGACCTCCAGCTCTTGATTCCGAAATGTGACACCCAGCTAAACCCATTTGCCTTCTGACCTGCAAAAGTGTGAAATAGGTGTTGCTCCAGCTGCTGAATTTGTGAAGATTTGTTATGGCAGCAAGAGCAAACTAATACACTCCACAAGGATGATCTTTTTGAAACATAAATTTACAACTTTTATATCCAGATGGTTCATTAACTGTACATAATTATCCCTTTATTCCTCTAAGATTCAATCAGAATTATATTAGGTAAATAGAGGAGTAAACCCATAATATGTGAAAACAAAACAAGAAACAAGTGTATGAATTGATTTAAAAAAAAAAAAAACTCCACACATTTCTTGATATAGGAAAGCAGATAGATAGCTGTTGACTCATAAAGCAGACAAAAAAGATTGCTGTGTAGATTCATGCAGAAGGTTATGCTGAAAAAGTGGGGAGTCCATAAGTCCAACAAAACTCCAAACAAACTTGGGATTTGAAAAGGCAAAGTAGGACCGATGACAGAAATGAGCAAGGAGTTGAAACTAAGAGGTCTAATGGGAAATCAATAAACATAACAACTGAATTCCCATTTTTTCCACCTCTGTACACAGAACTACAGCAGCCACATGTTAAATTTAATTCTTTGGAAAAGAAAAAAAACAAGCAATAAGAATAAAACTAATATTTTACTTAAAGAAATAGAAAATAACTAGGTGTAGAGGATAGAACAGCTGGTGTGGATCTTGAGTTTACAGACCAAAGGCATCTCCATTTTGGAGTGAAGGATATGTGCACCAGACCAAAGGCATCTCCATACTGGAGTGAAGGATATGTGCACCAGAGTAGTGACTGATGTATGGACAATGTGTACAGTGAAGTGTGCCTGTGTACGAGCAAATGTTCATTCATTTCATTCTTAATTACAAACAATCTACTAATGATCAATACAATTGATGAAAGACATAACTTCGTCTTCAATGTCTGCAACATGAAAATGAAATACCAGAGAAAGCAAAAATAACTCAATAACAAGATTTTGTTTTGAGCTCTAACTAGTATAAACAGGAAGATTTAAGAAGATGTGATAACCACAAAAAAAGGAGAATATGATGCTGTGAAAATAAAAGGAACTGTAGAAAACAAGAGAACTTAGAAACTAACTATCTGATGAAACAAAACACCATTGATGTTAAGGAGAAATAGTGATCAGGAAAGTTAAATAACAAGAGAAATTAAAAACTATGAGAAAAAAACATTTTAAAGGTAGAGAAGATTCATGCAGGAATTCTATAGTTATGCTCTGAGGAATCCCAGAAAATAATAATGGTGGAACTATATAATTAAACAGCAATTAACAAAAAAAAAAAAATTTCAAGAACCAGAAGGTACATGTGTTTAAATTGAAAAGTCCATTAAGTGTCCAGCACAACTAATGCAAAGAACCAGAACTGGACACCTTATCATGAGCTTTCGAAATATAGAGTAAAAAAATATCAAAGTACTTCCAGCAAAAAGAAAATTAGATCTCTTTAAAGAATCAGGCTGACCTCAGAATTAGCAACTACAACAATGAATATTATGAGAATAATTTTCAATATTCTCAGCGTAAATAATTTCAACTCAGTTTTCTATACCCAGCTGTTATAATTAAATTATAAAGTTAAAAACAAAGTTGCAAATATGAAAAACTCATATAGTTTATATCCAATACTCTTTCTTCTAAAATTATTTAGATTGTGTTCTACCTAAATAAAATATAAAAGTCAGGAACTGGGATAATGGGGCATACAGGAAACAATGGGTACAAATTAGAAAAGTAATAATCCCACGGTGCCAGAGATGTACAGAACTAGAGAGAATTCAGTCCAGATGGGAGATGAAGGAGGAAAATTTCTGAAGGAAATGTGTAAGGGGATTTTATATTATTATGAGTCATTTGGAAGTATTTAAATATGCATTTAACAATTCTGAAGTATGCCAAAAATTCATGAAACTCAAAGAAAAAAATTGTTCAGTAAAGATAATAAATCTGAATAAAACTTGCAGATTAGTTAATGATAATGTACCAATATCAATTTGTCTTAATCATTGTACTATGGATGTGCATGATATTAATAATAAGGGAAGCTTAATAAAGGATGTATAGGGATAAAGGGATATACAGGAATTCTCGTTACAATTTTAACTTGTCTCTGAATCTAAAACAAATTCAAAGGAAAAAAGGTTTTAATTTTTGAAGGAGAAAGCTAATATGATAGTTGTATGCTACTTGAATGTTTAGTGAATGTTAACTACATAGTCAAGTTGTCTAGGAATCAGCCATTAATCTAGGGTGGGCACCCTGCAGTCCAGACAATGGTGGAGTAACAACATACAGGAATTTGTAATGTGGTCTCTGCTATGGCTGATTTTGTTTGTATCAAAACACCAAATGTCAAAAGTTTTAGCTGTAACTCCTACCAGGACCTTTCTTAGAAAATTGTCTACTGTCTGGACCTGAAATTAGCCAAAGAATTTACTGAAAAATTTAGCACCTGGGAGATACGCAGAAATTGATGAGACTGTGCATAGAGAAAAGAACGTTTACATTGTTGAGAGGGGTTGTGGCAAAATCAATTGCAATCTACTGGAGCATCTAATCGTGATTAATGCCTATAAGGTAGCAGCAGCCAGTAGATTTCTGTATTTGTCCGACATTTGCCTTAGGCCTGGCAGAACAAGAAAAATAAGAGCCAAGCCCCAATCTTGACCAAATTACTGCAAATATGTTATATATGGCAGGCACTTATGCCTTCTCATAATGGGCATACTTCAGATCCAGGGCTTTTTGACACTCCAGTTTATAGCTTATGTGTGAAACCAGCTGACCTCAAGTGAATGAAGAAAGAGACTACCTCTAATTCTCTTTTAAAATAAAATTAGGAGACTTTCACTAGAAAATTGGGAAGACCAAGTTGGCTAAAATTTGTAATGCACAGTACAAGAGAGAAAAGAACTACACACAGAGAACCCTAGGAATCCACAGAATGTAGCCCTTAAGTCCTCAGCTGAGTACAAAGAGGAACAAACATCTAAGGAAATTGTTCAAAGCCATGAAAGAACCACTCAAACGAAGGGGAAAATCGCAGGAGCTCAATAGGACCGAAAATCTTTACTGTTCCCACCCACAGGAGTAGAAAACCAGATAATTCATAAGAGCTTTACCAAAAGACTGGAAAGAATTTAGCTATAGGCTCTATATCACTCTGGTTCTGCATCCAAAAATTAAAGCAGGACCCAAAAGGATCAAACTCTTTCCAATAACAATAAACCTTAGAACAAAAATCCAAGAATATTTACAAGGGATCTCCATCTAGCACAGAAGAAGATAAAAAATAAATTATCTGCCATCTATTCAATAAAAAGATGGCCAGCATGCTAAAGGGAAGAAATGCATAAGAAACAATGCACTGATGTCACCAAAACTTCCTCAGAAATGACACAACAGATACAATTAGTAGATAAGGACATTTTAGAAATATTAAAACTATATTTCATATATTCAACAAGGTAGAGCAAGATGGACTATGTTAAGGAGAGACGTGAGTAATTTTAAGGACAACTCAAATCAAACTTACAGAAATAAAAATTGTAAGACCGGAGGTTTTAAAATACAGCAAATGAGTTTAATAGCTAGTTAGAAATGGCAGAAGAAAGGATCAGGGAACTTCAAGCCACAGCGCACACTCTATTCAAAAACAAAAAATACAGAGAGGAAAAGAGACAAGAATGAGTCACCAGTGAGCTGTGGGAGCTTGAAGTGGCCTGTTTTACATGTCATTAGATATTTCAAATAAGAGTAAGAGAGAGGATAAATAAAGTTATGAGGAAATAATGGACAAGAGTGTTCTGAATTTGATGAAACACAAACCTAAGAACCTCAATGAAATCCACACACAAGAAAATTCCACAAGGTACACAATGATCAACAGGATATCTTAAAAGCTTCAAGAGAAAAGGCACTTTTATATAAAAGGACAATAAAAAAAGAATACAGCAGGCTTGTCTTCAAAAACAATTCATGCCATTAGACAGTGTAGCAGCAACTTTCAAGTACCGACTGAAAAAACAGTCAACCTAGAATTCTAAAGACTTTTTTTCAAGCGTAACAAGGGAGAAAGAATACATCAGGACCAGAAAGGCACAGCTATATTCTTTGAGGCAGAAACAAAATCATACCAAATGGTAATGTGGATCTACAGAGGAATGAACAGCACAGGAAATGTCACTATATAGGTAGACCTAAGTGATTATTAACTTTAAAGGATAATTGACTCTTTAAGTAAAAACTGGTAGTAATGTGTTCAGATTTATCACATGTGGAAATAAGTGGGGGACAGGGGAAGAGGAAAGTCAGCTGTTCAAAATTAAACAAAAAATCGGTACAAAAAAGAAAACAAGTGGCAGGATAGTATATTTCAATCCAACCATACAAATTTTCTAATCATATGAAACATTCTAATTAAAAGGCAAAGAATAGCAGATTGGCTAAATAAATAAGACCCAGCTCCATAATTTGTAGAACAGACACACAACATAAAGACAGAAATAAAGCAGAAGAGAAAAAAGTATACCCTGATAACATTAGTTTGGCTGTTGTCATTAAATTACTATTTTATAAAGCAGATTATATATATATTGTTGTTGTTGGTGGTGGTGTTGGTGGTGGTGTTAGTGGAGTTCAGGGAAAGCAAGGGATACAGCATAAAGACCAAGGTTAAATCCTCAATATCTTAAAGGATTGCTTCAAAATACAGAAAACAAAAGCTGATGGAATTATAATTAGAGATGGCCAAATCCATATGCACACTTGAGCTTTACATTTATCAAGACAGATCATATGAACTGTCAAGAAATCTAAGTAACTGTGAAAGGACTCAAGTCAAACATGTTATGGTTTGGATGTAAGATGTCCCCTCAAAACTTATGTGTGAGACAGTGCAAGAAAGTTTAGAGGAGGAAGGATTGGATTATGAGAGCCTTAACCCAATTGGTGAATTACCTGAGTATAACTGAGGAAGGTAGGGTATGGCTGGAGGAGCTGAGTCATTGGGGGTGTGCCTTGAGGGTATATATTTTGTATCTGGTGAGTGGAATCTCTCCAGCTGTCTGATCATCATGAGAGCTGCTTCCCTCTGCCACACTCTTCTGCCATGATGTTCTGTCTCACCTTCAGCCCAGAGGAGAAATGGAGTGAGACTAATATGGACTGAGACTGATGAAACCATGAGCCCCTAAATAAACAATTTTTCTACAATTGTTCTAGTCAGAGATTATAGTCTCAGCAATAAAAAACTAACTAAAACACAACGTATATACTCCCTCAGTGAAATTAAGATGAAAATCAAGTTCAGGATATTCTCTGAAATTCTGCAAGAATTTAGAAACTAAATAGCACATTTAGTCTCAAGTAAATATGAAATCACAATATAGCAAACATTGTAGAATACAGCAAATTAGTTCTTAAAAAGACACTTATAACACAAACAGCTATACCAAAAAAGAATTAATGTCTGAAATCAATGACCTCATATTCTCTCTCAAGAAAATAGGAAAAGAACAAAAATGAAACCCAAATTAAGAAGAGAGAAAAAAAAATAAAACCATGGTGTAATAAATGAATTGAAAACAGAAAAAAAAATAATAAAACTTAAAGCTAATTATTTGAGAAGATCAATACAATTGATAAACCTGCTATTGACTAGAATAGGAAATTGTTCTAGTCAGATCTTTTAGACTAGATTATGAAACACATTTGAGAAGCTACATATTATCAGGAACAGCGAAAAGACAGGTGGTATCATTTTATTTTCTACAGATATTAAAAGGTAAGAAGAAAAAAGAAAAAAATCAATATATTTGGCAAGTTAAATGAAATGAACAAACCCCTTGTAATAAGACAACAACACCACATATGCTCACACCAGAAGAAACAGATAACCAGCACAGACCTATTCTATTGCAATGAATACTTAGCTAAAATCCTTCCAGTAATAAGAGCTGCAGCTCTAGATGACTTCCCAGGTGCATGTCATCAAATTGTTAGAGTAATAATAAGAGGTCAACAGCAACTTGTCTGAAAAATCATAGAGGATAAAATTTATTCCAACTGATTCTATAAACCAGCAGCATTATCATACCAAATCCAAAATAAAATACTTCGAGAATAAAATTACAGAACAATATCCTTTATGCACATAGATGCAAAGATCTTTGCAAGATTTTAGAAATATCATTTAGCAATATATAAAAATATATTACATTGTTAACAAAGTGGATTAATCTCAGATGCAATGTTGGTTTAACATTCAAAAATTTTTAAAAATATAATTGTGCGCATTAACAAACTACAAGAAAAATTCTTTTATCTTGATTTCAAGAGATGCAAATATTTGGCAATATTTATCTTTCATTCCTGACAATAATTTCCATCAAAACTGTATATGGAGTGACACAACCTTACCTTGACAGAGGTCGTCTATGAAAAAAAATTCACCTATAACATCATATTTAATTCTGAAATACACATGCTTTTCCCACAAGACCTGGATCAAAGCAAGGGTGTGTCCTCCCTTTTCTGTCATTCATAGTTATTCAGCATCATCTTGGATGTTCTAGCCATTGCTACGAGTAAAAAAACAACACATTAGAAAATTTATCCAGATTAGGAAGTAAATAATTTGTCTTAAGTAATTGTCAGATAACATGATTGTCTACATGAAAACAAAATGAAATAAAACACTGTTGGAATATATACAAAAGCTCCAAGAGCAAACAAGTTTAACTGGTTGCAAGATTCTGAGTGTTTATAAAAAAAAAAAATTGTGTGTTTCTATGTACTTTCAGTCAAGGTAACTATTCAACAGAATAATTCCATGACTATTGCTCACAAGAGTTTATAAACTTGGGTATGTTGGTCTACACTGCCAGGGTCCTGAGCATGGACAAATATCAGGTCAAGCAGAAGATTATATGATGTGAGCAAAGTCTGTGCTGTCTTGCTTCCCACCCAAACTTATTTACTTATTTGTATTACTCTAATGATAGCTTCCCATGTTCTAGAATTTGTTATGCTCTCTCTCTCTCTCTCTCTCTCTCTCTCTCTCTCTCTCTCTCTCTCTCTCTCTCTCTCTCTCTCTCTCTCTCTTTCTCTTTGTTCCAGGGATTGAACCAAGGGATACTTAACCACTGAATCACATCCCCAGCCCTTTTTATTTTTTGAGACAGGGTCTTGCTAAGTTGCTTAGGACATAGTGAAGTTGCTGAAGCTGAGCTTGAACTTGTGATATACTCTTACCTCAATCTTTCCAGTCGCTGGAATTAGAGGCATGAGTTACCAAGCCTGACTGTTATGTAACAGTTTTAAATAGATTTTCATTTTTATCATAACTACTGAAACATTTTAAGACATATATATTTAAAAGTAATTAACATTTTAAAACATAGAATTCTGAGATTTTTACTTTCTCCAGCTCCATATTATCTACATTGAAAGTCATTCATGATGTCTGGCACTCCTTGTTATGTCCAGGCTTGGGATATGTAGACCAGTATACCCATTCTATTAGTTCTTGAAGGTGACTCTTAGCACTCTTCCATTCCTTCTAGCTCTATCCCAATAATTAATGAACAGTTTCCTTTAAACCATCCAAAAGTGAAAAATCACAGGGAATGCCTGGTGATTTAATCACAGTGTAAGGCAGCAATATGCTGGTAATGACATAATTCACACATACACCTGTGCATATGAGCAGGCAATTACACACAGTGGTTTAAATAATAAATGCAAATGTTATCAAATTTGGCAATGTGAAATTATATGTAAAAATAGCAGAAGTGTAGGTAGAGATCATCAAGGAGCAGAAAAACTGTCAGTAATCACCTTTTTTCCTGAGGAAGTCAGTGTGTTAACTGCTGAGTTAACATTCTCACACCAAAGTGTAAAAATTTTATTTTTAAGTGTAGTGCAAGGCTGTAATATAAGTATCAAAAGCCAAATAGTGGAATAAATCTAGATGCCCTTCAAAATATGAATGGATAAAGAAAATGTGATATATATAAATATATGATAGAATATTACTCAGCTGTAAAGAAGAATGAAATTACAGCATTTGTTGGTACATGGATGGAATTGGAGACTATCATGCTAAGTGAAATAAGCCAATCCTAAAAAAACCCAAAGGCCAAATGTTCTCTGATATTCGAATATTAACACAAAATAAGGGGTAGAGAGGGAAAAAAAATAGAAGTTAATTGAAGTAGACAAAGAGGAATGAAGGGAAGAGAGAGGGAATAGGTATAGGAAAGACAGTAGATTGGATCAGATAAAATTTTTCTCTGTGCCTATATGAATACATAACCAAGCAAACTCCACAACATGAATGAATAACCACAAGAATGAGATACTAAGTTATAC
The DNA here is from genome assembly GCF_045843805.1 of Urocitellus parryii. Classification (NCBI taxonomy): domain Eukaryota; kingdom Metazoa; phylum Chordata; class Mammalia; order Rodentia; family Sciuridae; genus Urocitellus; species Urocitellus parryii. The sequence continues at coordinate 217,914,712 of NC_135531.1, forward strand.
TCCATATATGTATAATATGTCAAAATAAACTCTATTGTCATGTTTATCTAAACTGAACAAATGAAAAATAATTTAAAACCCCAAATAGTGATATTTAAGAGCAAAGATATAGGAAGTAAAATGTGGGGTACTGACATATAGTAATTCTCACCCATTACAGCAGGTGATGATCAATACTATATAAAATAAATCAACCAAGAAACAAATCAATCAAACATAATTTGAAGACATACAGAAAGCACCATAAAATGCAAAAGGAGCAAGAAACATGACAGATTCCCTCCAAGAAAGGATATACATAGTGCAAATTAAATACCTAAATTATGCAATAATACCTGTAATCAACAATGCTAGTAGTACATTAGAAGATAAATAAAGTAAATGATATGTTTATATTTTTAACTTTTAGAATAGTCTATAGACAGTGCACTGAGAATCTAAGTATATTTTCATTTATTTATTTTAATAGTTTATATATTAATTTAAAATAATATTGTTATCACTCCTTTTCCATTTTCACATCTAGAATTTTATTCTGCTTATTAACTGCTTTGAATAGTGGTTACAACTAATATTGTTTTTAAGTTGAATAAAAACTTCTCTTTCACTTATAAATAAGGTGAAAATGAGTCTCTCTCTCTCTCTCTCTCTCTCTCTCTCTCTCTCTCTCTCTCTCTCTCTCTCTCTCTCTCTCACATATGTTAATGAAGATGCCAGCTATTTTAATAAAGATTTTGTCAAGAATAAAGTAGCAATTTATCACTTATTTCTGTCATAGAAATAATGTAATTTCTGGAGAGAAATTTTTTATGCTATAAAAAATCAACAGAGAAATTATCAATGGTTAATTTTGTTTCTCAATGTGTCATGATCTGTTTGTCCTTCCAAAGGGACCAATCAGAAAGCCCTGTTTTGAGAATAGGGGTTCAATGTATATAATAAAGATTAACACCCAAGAAGGCTTATAATTAAGCTTCTGTTTTTCAAACTGAATATTGGCATATTTGACAAGTGATCAAGGAGTGCAAATCTCTTAATTATTACAAGTAAACCTAAAATTAATTTGCCATTAAGATGAATGGGGGGTTTTACACATGACACGTGGGTAAATTCCTTGTTTGTAGTGTGGCAAACTCAAAAGAATGTTGATAACAGCACCTTCAATGGAGGTAGCTTATTAATAGGATCAAGGGAAACTTTGTGACTAATAAAGAAATATCTGGTTAGCTTTGTTAACACTATAAAAATACTGCAAATCACTTATTTTAAAAATATTCAAAATTTATACAATAATTTGTTCTTTTATACTTGGTCTTAGTCCAAAGACTTTTAAGCAATTGCATTATTTGTTCTCTCAAAGGAGAATAATACACCTGTCTTCTGAAATTTTAACCTATAGTATCATCCTTCCAGAAACAATTTCAGGAAAAGTATTGAAGTTACATAATGAATACAAAAAAAAGAGAATACAGACAACAGGAAGAAGAGGAGATAAATATGACAATGTAGGAATACATACATATGTAATTTGCATTATTTAATTCTGAGCTCCCTAGAGTAAATAGCAAAAAAGGAAATGTGTTGATTTCAATTCTCACGAAGGCATGTTCAATCTTAAAGGCAGAAATATTTTTCTGGAATTAAATTCCAATAGGAATTTCTTCTGCACTAAATACTAGGTGACACAGACAACTGACATGGATATTTTAAAATTCTTATTATTTTAATACTGCATATAATGGACCTATGACAAAAGTAGAAATATTTTCTATCTGGTTATTTCTTATTAGGAACCTTAATGAGAGTCAAAAGAAAACATTAAACTGCACCTAAATAAAAGTGGTTTTTACTCTGATGTTCAATGAAAAAAAAATATATATATATACACATACACATACACACACACACACACACACACACACACCCATACTTCAGGTGTCATTTTGCATGGTATCTACTGCATTTCATTTTGAGAAATATCAGAGACTTACACAGTCATTTAAATTGAGTAATAATTTCCTTTCCCGCCGATTTTTAAGAATTTATGGTATTCAAGGCATCACTGGTGCTGGGAGAAATAAGTACACAACGTTATGACATTTGATCAACAAAGTACATAGCAGAGCTTACCTATAGGTATACCACACAATAGAAACCTAAACTGATTTGATGTTAGTTCAATTGAAAATTACAGGAGAAAGGACAGGATAGATACCTTCACTGGTAATATTTTCTAACCTACTGCCCACTGCCACCCCCCTCACCCCCCCCCCCCCGGCCTCACCACCACTCATCAGAACTGCTGCACTTGCTCCCCTAGGCTTAGGGATAGACATTTACCAGGCTCTCAATACTAGCTAGATTTGGATTTTCATCCACTCATCTTGGTTTTCTATCATCTTGTTCATGATCTACCTGAGCATCAGAATGTTACTAATGGGATTTTTAAAGAGTTCTCTCTTTACCTATTCATCAATTAGCCTCTTTTCTTAATTAAGTCCTTCTTGCTCCTCCTCCTAAGAAAACAAAACAAAACAAACAAACAAAAAAACCAGTCCTACCTACCTCATCCATTTCCAAATTTTCATGGGTTTGTACTGTGAAGCCACTTCTTTGGAAGTAGCTAAATTATTTCGTAAAATTTCTAATTTTTATTTCAGTGACCAAAGACATTACACTAAATGAGTTCTGGGAATTTAGGGGTAGGGGACCAGAATTTCTGAGTTTCCATGGATATGAATTACAGAAATTGATCAGTTGATCATAAGGCATAATAAATAATTAAAGAGGAAAATATTGAGAGGACAAACTCCTGTGGGTTCACATTGTAATAAACATGTGTTTTTGAAATGCAAGTTATTTATGAAGCTCTTTATATGCCCTTTTTGTTTTATGTAAAGTTAAATACAATACAAAATACTCTGCTCTTCTTCCTCTGGGGATAGGAAGAATTAAATGGAATCACATGTGGGTCACTGGGTGTAGACACTTGAAAAGAAGGTCAGATGAGATGAGAGATGGAGTAAATATTTAGGGGTTGGCAGTAAATGCTTATCAGAATTAGAGAGTTCATTCAGCTAATTTCCTGATGTGGACAGCACCACAACTAGTATGTGCAGACTATGAAGACTTCACTGCATGTATTGTCCTATAAATAAATATTTTCATGTCATCCCAAAGTGTTCTCAGTTTTTTTCCTTTTATTTCAAATAATGTTAAAAATCACACAAAACTTACAAAAGAATTTATGAGGTGTTTCCAGGTCTTTAAGTAGTTCTCTCCTATGTCCAAAATAGCACAATACCTATGTATTATAGGGAATTGATGGATGAATTATCACCAGTATTCATAATCTTTCATTGGATACCGTTACATATGGTATTAAAAAGAATTTGAAAGGGCTAGGATAGTGATTCAAGATGTTTCTGAATATTTAATAATGGTTTTTAAATTGGTAGATTCAAACGCCTCTCTTCCCCCCTGTTTTTTGATGTAATCCAAAAATAGTCTGAAGAAGTAAGAGATTGAAGTGCCACTAGGTAAAAATGGCCTGGGACCAAATACCATGGGTAGTTGAAGCCATGGAAAGAAAAAGTATTGAGGCTAGAAAGGAAGGTAGGATTTAGGTAATGAAGAGAGAAAGCTCACTAATCATGAACACACAGAGGTAGAAAGAGCAGGAAAATGTTGCCTATCAAACTTAATTTTTATTCCTTTTCAGTTCTGTTCTCTCTTTGGGTTTCAGTGTTACATCTATGAAATGGATATGCTTATGATATGTACAAAAATTGTAAATTCAACAAGTTAATCATGTGAAGTCTTTTCTAGACCAAGGACAATCAAGAAACATGTTTATTAGAACTGTACAGAAAATTTAAAAATTCTCAGTAGTCATTTGAACTTTTGAAGATAAAAATAAATTCAAAGTTTTGAAATGGAAATCCATGGCTGCTAAACTGACAGCATTCATCTATGACAATAATAAAAGAACCAAAAAGGATTGGGCCTCAAATATATTAAAATTACTCATAATTGAATAACCTCCTTGTTACTATGCAGCTATTAAAATCATGCAGAGCATGTAAGTTTTTTATTGGCTTGGAATTTAGCCATTCCTCTTATTTTTAAATTTTAATGACTGTGTTTTAACCCTTCCTATAAGGTCCCATTTTCTTTTCTGTAACAACAGGAACATTCTGTGGGTAAAATTAGAAGAGGTGAACTTGGAAACCTCCGTGGTTAATGAAAGGCTTCCTTATAAGCATTCATTACACCCTGATTTTGTAAATACTGGTTAAACTGAAAGACCTATCTCTTGGGGTAAATCTTCTAATAGTTAGAATTATTCTTACGTGATATAATCATTCAATTCAATGCATTATAGAATATGTGTTACAAAACACATATTCAACTATATGAAGTGGAAAAATCATATGCCCTAAGAATGAGAAAAATGGAAGAAGCCAATGAGCATTATACACCCACTATCTCACATGCATAAACCATTCATAAACAATAGTTTATGTAGAGACAAACATGAGATTCGAAAAGACCTAAGGAAATCGGGTATTAATTATAAACATTTCTTAAGTCCTTACAATATGCCAAAGAATGTGCCAAATGCTGAAATTCAGAGATAAATAATATTAGCCCTTGCCTTCTTGGATCATGCTTCCTGGCTGAAGAAACCGGCAAACAAGAATGGTGATTCAATGCGCTAAATGCCATGATGGAATTTTTTTTTACAATATCGTGGTGATACACACCTCTCTTTTGCTCCTTCAAGCCTGAGTGCACTCAGACCTTTTAAGAACAATGGCAGCCTTTCCATTTCTAAGGAATTCCAGAAAAGGGCGGTCAGGGTGGGCCTGATCTATAGTCTCCCTCAGAAGTGGATTCCTGAATTAAATGTGTTTTGAGAGCTTAGTTTTCCTTGCATTCCCGTGGATCATTTTCTTTCTCAACAGGGAAGTTGATTCAACGATCTAATTAATAGCACATTTTCATGTTGGAGGCGATAAGTACAATGGTTGCCAACTAAGAGATGTAATTTGGCAGCAATGCACAAGAGATCATGATCTTCAAATTATGTTACTTCACTGAATTAGCAAGAAGACAATGGTAATAAAATGAAGGTCTTAGTATAAGGCCTAAACGCCACCTTTAAGATTGCAGAATTAAATGTATAATCTAGGTTGTTATTTTTTCCCATAGATATCAGAATTGGGTTAATTGAAGAAATTATTTTTAAGGTTTTTCTGTTATAAATAAGATTCCCAAATTAGAGTAAGAGTGCAAAATCTACTAACTAGTTTGTAGTAAAATCATCCTTAACAGGGAATTTATTTTAATATTTTGGAAAACAAATATTTGAGACTACATATTCTCAGAACCTGCTAAAAATGTCTCCTGGCTGTGTGTGCTGTTCCTTTCACCTATTGGTAATATCTCTGCATTTCAAGTTCCTAACCTAGAAGAAAGTTACAGTGTTGTTTGTGAATAACACATAAAGGACTAGGGACCATTTCTTCCTGTTCTCAGTTTCTTATCCCCATACCCCTCCATCCCCACCCCACCAAACAGAAGCATGTCACTAGTTGCCACATCACTCATTTCAATCAATACCCTTGCCTTGGTGAGTCATTTCAGGTGGATGATCTTTGTTCAAATATATTGAATAGTTTTAGCAAAACAAAACCATCTAAAATTAAATTATATTCTTTTAATAATAAGTGCACTCTCATTCAGCAAAAATATTGTACTCTCATTCAGCAAAAATATCAATTTGGAATTGATAATTCTGTAAATTAGAATATCTATGTCCCACACCAAGGTAGATATTATTGCTTGTTCCACTTTAACAATGCACATTTCATTTATGAGTGCAATTACCTGAAGGCTGTCATTTGTTATGTAAAACACATGAACATCCTAGCTCTTTAGATGTACTATAAGCTCTTTGAGGACAGGAATTATGTGTTAGAACCATCAGTAACTAGCCCAGATATTTACACACAGTCAGTGCAAAAACAAACATTTTATTATGAAGACAACCAAAAAGAAATTGAGATGACTATGAATATGATTGTCTTTTCTTTTAAGTACCATGGGAGGGAGTGAAACAGGTCCAGATGTGTTTATTATGAGCAAAATTGGATCATTAATCTAAAGATCTCTAACCAATAATATTAATTAAGTTTCTAAACATCTTGCTGAAGTATAATTACCCATACTTTATAGAGTTGGGAATGAAGCAGATGGCAATAATGTACTGGGCCCTACTCAGATACTTTCATTACACTGCAATAAAATGGAAATCAAGCATCCTGGCTGGAAGAAAACATCTACGTCAGCTATTTTGACTTAGTCTCTAAGTATTGGTTGTAAGAATAACCCTGGTAAAATGACATTTTCTGGACATTATCTTTTTTTTCCTTTCTGTTAGTATAAAACAGTGGCAAAAAAAAAAAAAAAAAGCGTGGTGTAAGTCAGACTTAGACTCAGGATTCTATTCTGCTTAGGAGATAAGACCTGAGCAGGTCACTATACCCCTTTACTTCAGTTCCCTCAACTGTAAGATGGGGCAGTAATAACCACGCCTATTGTAATAGGTCCCTGAGGATCAAAGAGCACATGGGAAAAGTTCCTGGAACACACCACATTCTCAAGAATTGGCAACCAGTGGTAGTGAACCAACACTAGATTTGCTGTCTGTGAAAGATTGCATTTCCATGTCTAAAGTCTGCAAGGCGTATTCAGGGAACAGTTTGGAAAACGTCCAGTTGCTCCACTTCATGGCTCACATTGAGAGAACCCCAGTGCCTAACAAAAGGGAATAATGTTCTGCATTTCTCCAGACTCGATTTTTTCTCAACTCTAAAATAATATGCTTGCTTTGGATAATCTTGAAGAAAACTCTGAATAAATATACTCTTGTACTCGGAGAATTCAGGAGTAGTCCACCCAGTAAAGATCATGTGCACCAAAAGATTAAAATGGAATTATCTTTAACTCCGTGTAATGAAATAACTCCAGCCTTTTCTTATAAGGTTTGTATATTCAAAATACCCCTTTGCCATGCCCTTACTTATTGAAGAGGCCAAATTTGTCTTACATTTAAGGATTAGCCTAAACCTATTTTGATGATGATAAATTTCTTAATTTTTTTTTCTTATTCCATGTGTTTATATCTTTTTTTTTCTCTTTTCTAAATTTATTTCCCTTAAGCCTCAAGGGGTATTCCCCTATCTTCTCCTACTCTACCAAATAGTATTGTAGATTTCAGTTATTTTTCCCTTTGTATTTGCAATGTTTAATGCATCCGAATCTGCTTTTCGTTTCTTCTTAAGCAGTAGCCCCAGTGGCTCACTTCCATGGCTGTTTCCTGCTACTCTTACTTGTGCCTCTTAGGATCCTTTTATGTCTTTCCTGAGCTATAGTTACAACAATTGCAAATACTACTTCAAGTGATAAAGTACTAGAATCTTGTACAATTGAACATTATTTTTGTTTATAATGCCTTTATTATAAACAATATTCTATTGGTCTTTTTAATCACAACAATGTATTAAATTTGATTTTATGAGAATCTTAATAACTCTTGAGGATCATTATAAGCTCAGAATTCTATAAGAATGGTTTGCACTATTTTACTCTCAAAGTTTTGCCTTGCATTTTTTTATGTGGAAATATATTTGCCATATTACTATTCACTTGAACATTCTTATAAGATTGTCTTTAAATATGTATGCAATCTGCCCAATTGCTGCTTATTGGATAAAATCTTCCCATGAGACCATATTAAATCACAAAATAATATATTTTTCAGATCTTAAATATCAACAAAAGTTCTTCATTAACTCCCAAAGACCTTTAAATTCCCAAACACAAGATGCTCAGGAAAGCAGAGACAAGCTGTGACATAGGCCAAATTTGCAGGCTGCCTGTTTCATTTTGTTTACACACAAGTGAAATTTGGAAATGAACAGCTTTAGTAACCATCAAACAATTCCCAAAACCAGGCTTGGTCAAGAACTGAGAGCATAATAATATTAAAAGTTTATGAATCAGCTTGGACTTTTCTCTACACTGACCCCTACTTACCCTCTGCCCTTTACTTCTGGGCAAAGATAAATTCTGCTTTTCACATAACATTTTATTATTTGTAATAACAACAATATTGTCACAAAATATTAAATCATAGTATCTAGGGTTATTTTCATGTTTGGCCCTATAGCTTATTAGCAGTGAAAAAACAGAGAGAGAGAAAGAGAAGCAAGTTCTGATACTGAAGAATTAACTTGTTATAAATACACTTTTTATTTTCAAAGCTCTTTACATTTTGTAAATGCTTTCAAAGAAATGATCTTAGATGGTTCAAAGCATAGACAACCTGGGTTTGAAAGCTGGGTCTGCAGCATGAGCACTGTTGCCCTGATAAAGTTATTGAATAAGTTGCAGTTTCCTCATCTATAAATTGACTCTGATGGTAACAGAACAACCTCAAAGGATGACAAAGAAGACTAAATGATTTATGTTTATAAAATGCTTAGGATGGTGTCTGGCATGCAGCAAGTGCTAAATGAGTGATTTAAAAATAAACAAAAGAAAATACTTTTATTAACACTTTAAAAGGCAGATTTTATCAGTACCTTTGCAGAATAGGAATCTGGAGCTCAGGGAGATAGAGAACTCTCCCAAATTCATGTGCCTACTGAAGATAATAACTGATTCAAATCCATTTATTCTGCTCCAAGTGGAGCTTCCCTTTTTTCTTTGCAGACGTTAAATTCTGTAAATTGAGTCTTCAAATTATGTATATCTAATCACTTATCTCATTTACACATCATGCAGCCAGTAATTGCAATCCGCAGAGATTCTGTATAATGAGATACCTTCATCCAGCAACCCTCCATAAACATTTTAGCAAGCGTAAGAGCACGTATGCTCAATGCATTACAGACCTCACATCCGGGGTCTGAACCCACTTTATCAGTGACACTTAAAAACTGTTCTCAGACAAGATTCCCTTCTAATGAGAGACTAGAAGACAGTTAAAAGCCAGTATTGTTATAACTGTATCTTTCATGGTCTGGAAGAAAATGAGACTGGATATAGAAGGTCATTCTAGGACAGTTTCACAATAACCTCCACATTCAACAGCCCAACTGCTTGTGCTACAGAGTATTATTTAACAGCCTGGTTACCCTGGTCTCATTACCAAGTATATATTTAAACTTTCCACGTGCCAAGAACTGTGTTATGGCCTGGGAAAATGGGAAATACAAATTCTATTCTAAAGATGCTTACAGACTATCAATAAAAATATATCTGTGTTTATAGAATTACAGTGGACTATCATTTCTAACTTGTTAGAGGTATGGTTCAAATACCAAATTGCTTGTCAGTCATTAATCCTGGGTATAGACGTACACAGGAGTTAAAGAAAATTTATACTTTTAAATGTATATATATCTCTCTCCTTTTTGTACCTTCTTCTAAAAGATCATGTGTTACTTCTGTAATATGAAAAATGTAAAGAGCATGGGGGATGGGGTCAGCAGGAGAGCACTCGCCTAGCACGTGGGAGGCCCTGGGTTCTATCCTTAGCACCACATAAAAACAAACAAATAAAATAAAGGTTTGTGTCCAACTACAACTAAAAAATAAATATTTTTTAAAAAATGTGAAGTGCTTGAATAAATGTGAAAATGGAACCTAATGCAAGAAAAAAAACTGCTCAGGAAAGGATAAGGGAATGATTTGGATTTTAGAAAGAAGCATATATAAAGACTAGATGTAACAGTGATGAGGAAGCAACTATTTAACTCTGTCCTTATGCACATTGAAAAGAGTAGGAAGATATGCTGGGAAAGCTATACTGAGAATGTTATTCCCACATAGGTAAGATTTGCAAGAACTTTAGTAATTTTCCAGAAAGAATTTGGAAAGAAGCATGTGCAAAGTTTTAAAGGCATAATGTCAGGTGAGATGAACATGGAATGTTCATACTTTACCCTCTAGCAATCTCATAAAACGTAATGTAGGATGTGATGGTGAGAAATTAGGCTGTGGCATACAGATCTTGGTGAGTTCTAAACAACTTGCTAAATATCCTGAATCTTATATTTTTAAGATTTTAAGGAGAGAACTGTCATAGTGAGATTTATGTTTTTGACTGATCACAGATAGATTGCATTCAGTCATTCAATAAGTACCCATCAAACACTTTTAGATAGTAGACACTATTCTATTGTTAGGGATAGATCCAAGAGCAAAACAGACAAAAATTTAGTCACTTTAGGAAGCCAGCTTCTCTCAGCTTGTAAGAGCCCATTTTTGCATTTTCAGGAATTTTGCAAACCCATTGGAGTTTCAGGGGGCATGGCAGCATTTGTGCCGAAGAAACGGTGCAACCAAGACTTTCTTCTCCCCCAGAAAGTTGATTGCTAAACAATTATCAGCACAACACTGGAGAGATCCAGATCTCATAAATCTTATATTTGATATGAGTATGGAAATCACATCTGCTGCATTTTATATAAAATATATTATACTTAGCTCACATTTTATATTAAAAATGCAATAAAGGAAAAATAGAACAAGATAAGGTCAAAGTAAAGACTTGTGGAAAGGGAAAGTTTGGGCAAAGCCCTGGAGTGGGAGTGAACTTGGTGTGATGCAGGAGGTAGAGGCAGACAGTACCACTGGACACTGGGGTGGGATGAGTGACGGAAGGAAGCCCTTAGAGGGTGGTGCTGGAGAAGGAAATGAACAGGATGAGAAAGAAAAAACAGTCCTTCATCATTGTGCTGCATGAAATGGGGAGTTATTGGAAAGTTTTATCCAGAGGGAATAACACAATCTATGTACAACAATTGTTGTTTGGTGCTTCCACTTAGTGTCCAGACTCCAGTTGTGTGGCTTCATGAATAATACCTGAAATTTACAAAATTCCATCATACCCTTTGCCTACATGTGACTTTTGTTTTATGTTATTATGCTTTTGTTTTTATGATATCAACTCAGCTGCCCCAAAATATGTTTGACTTCCATGATTTCTTCACATACAGAGAGAGAGAGAGAGAGAGAGAGAGAGAGAGAGAGAGAGAGAGATTGATTCTCATCACCACTAAATCCTGCGAGTGAAAATCTGTCAGTGAAGAAGGAGGTCAACACAGCTTACCAGGCAAACAACACTTGCTAGTATACAAAATTACCACAGGAATCTGCAGCTACAGGCTGGACCAAGCCATTGCTTTGTATCATTGTTCAGGTCCAAATCCAATGAAATATTCCCTGATTATTTATATGGAAAGGAAAGTCATTTACATCCACCCTTTCATATTTCACAATATGAAACCCATTAATTCTAAAGCATGGGCAAAGCATAAAGTCTATATTATAGGTTTTCCTTTTACACCAACTCTCAGCAAATTGCAATGGTGTAAGTCTTTATTTATGCACATTGATCTTTTAAGTGGTAAATTCTTAGAGGTCAGAGTACTAAAGTAGTCCCCACTTCACTGATTTTGAGTACCGTGTAAGATTGTCATTAGCAAGGAACTCTTTAGTAAATACCACAATGCTAATGGTACTAATGGTGATTGAGTAAATGTCACAAATAAGTAACTAGTGACAATTATTTTAAACCTGGTAAGTAGATGATTTTTTTTCATTCTCCCCAAAGAATTAGCTGATGTAATGTTTGAAATCACAGTGAAAATAGAAGTGGAACCAGTGAGTCTTATAGATACTAGTGTGGAGTCAACACAAAACTAAAGACAAATGTGCAAGATCCACAGTCAGCATGCCTTCCTGCAGTGTGTGGGCACCTTGATTCTACCTCTTCCTTTCCAGTCATAATAAGACAGTAGTGACAGGAGTCCAATCTTGGAAAAAGAATGGCTCTCCAATGTGCACTATGAGCTATTGATGAGTAAATAAGACAAAATTTTCCTAGCCCTTGATCACTTGGTCATGTTCTGCACATGACACAATGCTAACATAATGATGTTTCACAAATACCTCATCTATGTAGCCACTGCATTTAGTAGTAAAATTATGAATATATTTAAAACTGTCATTCAGTTATAAAAATGTTTTTAATAACTGTAAGATGTTTCTCTAGGGATATATTTTTCAACTGATTTCTCAGAACGTATGGATGAGCTGAATAAACAAGAGTCGTTTTATTCCAGTCAATAGTGTATTATTAACAAGCTGAATTTTCATTATTTATCATCTAGTTCATGGTCTCTCGTGTGAATACAAGCTCAGTGATTAAAATGTAGGGGTAGTATATTTTTATAATACAAATAGCATGTTGGTATTCTTTGTGAATTCTGAACAATTTAATAAATAGATGAAACAGTTAACAAATGTAATTTGGGGACTTCTTGAGGTTGAGATTATTGATAGCATACAACATCAATAGAATGAATATGTGCCACTTTCTCTTCACTCTGTTTCAATTCTTTGATAGGTGTAGCAGCGATCAATACAATAAGACTCAGCACTTCTCCATCAAATTTGTATTTGGTACAAACATTGAAAGCGAATACCTCCTACTTGTCTAATAATAGAAAAATGCACAATACAAGACTGTGTCCATTCCAGCCATCCTGTAGATGCTTTATGCTTTTCACTGTGAGTCTGTTTGGAAGACTAATATTTAAAATAAAGTTGTATTAATTATACTTCCCTGAATTCATATAATAGGATGATGTCTATCCAAGACTCTTCTAAATTTGTACAGATGATACAGCAAAGTAGAAAAATGAATGGTTTAATGCATTTGTGTGAAGTATTTCTTTAAAGTAATTTAGTGGTTTCAAGCAGTAACTGAACTGGTTAATTAATAGGGTGAAAAAAATCAGAAAACAGTGACAAAACATCTTACATGAGAGTTTATTTTTCTAAAAATCAGTATTAAAAAGAATTTATAAATTGTCAATGCTGGAAGTAATTTCTGATGAAATTTTCAAAGAAGAAAATCAGCCACTTTAAACCTATCTTATTAAGTAAAATTCTTTCTATATTAGTGCTTCTTTTTTTCCAGTAGATTTTTCTGTTGGCAAAAGCTAAAATATCTCCAAAATGAACCCAGATTTTAAATAATTATAAGAACCTTGCCATTATGTAGTTACATGCTCTGTATCTAAACAGCTATGGCATTGTAATAGTTAAAATTCATCCATTTAATATCACTAATTATTTTCCCTCTGTAGCTTTGATGGGTTAGTTATAGCCTGGAATAAAAAACACTGTGGTAAGGACAACTGTACAGCAAGGTTAAGTGCCTTCTTGTCTTCAGTACTAATAATTACCTTTAAACAAAAAAAGGCTGTTTTCAGATTTGACAGTTAATTTACTAATGAGTATGTGGACCCAATTTATAATAAAGTAATATTGACCAGAAATAATCCTACATTGGTCCTCATCTGAATCATTTTATTGTTCATGTCTTCTATTAAATAAATTGGAAAGGATTAATTTTGCAAGATGGGATTGTCAGAGACGGCTGCATAAACTAGATGCATGTCAGCACTAAATTTAATTATTGATCACAATACAATAGTGCTGAGTGTTCCAATCCCCAAACAGCTTCCAGTAACTATCAGCAGATTCCAAATATAGAGACTGTAGTAAAAATTTGATTGCAAATGACTACATTTTTAATAAATAAATATTTCATCAACACTAAATAAAAATTTAATTTTATAGTACTATTTAGGTCATTCATTGAACTATGGAGCAAATGAACGATGAATGAGGGTGACTCTCTTTAAGATACAAATTTTATTTTAATGTCTTAATGACCTCAGTCAGTATCCATCATTCTGATAAAGAAATAAAACTTGTGAAGAGAAGTCCATTTAGAACATACAGTTATGCTGTTGAAAATCACAAGGTGGCATCTGATTGCTTTGGCTTCATACCTGGAATTCCAGATCATATTCTACTGCACACTCTGGATCATGTAGTACAGAAATCGGTATTGGGTTATAATGTACTGTAACAATTTGGAGTTGGTTGAACACTGGGAAATTGAATTGATTAACTGGCTATAAAATATGGAATGAAGTTTTTTCAATTTAAAATAAGTATGTATACATGAGCTGGTTGAATTTTTGAGTAAATTGGACTAATCCTGGTGTTCATTACTTCATTGATAAAACATTAAGAAATAATTCAAAATCTATCTTAAACTTGGCAACCAAACAGATTTTCAGTTGCCTTTCATAGAATTATGTCAGAATAAATGAACATGGAGATATAATACAACTATAAGAACTAAGATAATGAGCTTACTATCACAAACATGGACACTGTTTCTGTGTTGCTGTCAATGAAATTCCAGGTAGTTGGTAAATATATTACTTTATTATATAACCCAAAATATTGAATTTAAAATAAAAATAGATATACTAGTATTGTTATTACATATATATGTATATACATGTACATATATGTGTGTGTTTATATATATATATATGTATATATATATATATAGTATTGCTATTATACAGAGATATATTGGATATATTAGTATTGGAATATTTATTATTTGACTAGTGTCCAAAGAAAAACATAAAAAATATTTAACACTATGTGAAATATAAGTGTAGAAGTTATTTTATTTTAAATCAGTACAAAAATTGCATAATTGCCTAGCTAAATAAATCTTAAAGGAAAAAAAGATACTCATTGATTTTATCCAGAATTTATAGAGTAAAATTTGTGCAAATGTTGATTAGATCATTTTGACTTATTCAACCCATTTCTAATTTGATATGAAACTTTGGAAATTAATATATTGCTTTAATTTTGATAAGCACTAGTAAAGGAGAAAGTTATCATTATTCTAATAAATTTTTTAAAAGTGTCTTGACAATTTTTCAATTTCCTCTGACCTTTTGAACAATAATAATTCTTTACTTTAAAATTCATCAGTTTGAAATAGAATTTATTCTACTCTATCTTGAATTTGAATCCAGCTATTCTTTTTTGTATTATTGTAGTAAATTACTAAATTAAAAATAAAAGGCTTAGATCTATCTCAAAATTTACTTACTTATGTGACAGCACAGTATATTAAAGACTCTAGACATCAGGACAATGCATGTGGTAGTTCAGAACCCAAATCATCCAATTAAAACAATATCATCTCAGCAATTCACTTAATTTCTATGTCTCAGTTTATTAGTCTGTGAATTTTTAAAATTACTTTTAATGAAATAGTCTAATTTTGGATATATATCATTAAAATTAAAAGGTTATTTTAAGAAGATGCAATAAATGTCTAGCCTTATCATTATTCTACTTGTCTTCACTCTAAATAAATGATTTGTCATATATTACATTCCAAAGTATGCACCATATATACTATTTATGCTACCCTGTTTAGAACATACATAATTTTGTGGCACATGAAAGTTATATGACATTCAAATTTTGAATGTCACACAGTGACTTTGAGACATCACAACACTTCAAAAAAATAGTAAATATATCAAGTAACAGAATTCATCAAGTATAATCTGTCTAATGGGAAATAGAATTATGTTTCAGAAATTTTCAAGGAATTAAAATACATCATTTTGTATAACAATTTCTTTGCCTTACGAATTATGGAAATTAAACTAGCTAAAAGAATGAAGAGAATGTCAATAAATAGAATTACAGAAGGAGAATGGTCTTCCAGACAGTTCAATAAAGACCATGCAAGCGTTTCAGGTTGGCCCATTTCTGAATGTTTGCTTCATCCTCATGATGTCTTTTCTCATGAATACAAGGCTTTGGCTTCCTTGCTCACATCTAAGGTAATGGAACAGAGGTCTGCATGTCAGATCTGCAGGTCATGACTAACTCAACCTCCTGTTTTCACATGGTCCATAAGCTAAAATGGTTTTTACATATCAAAGTGGTTGAGGGAAAGATCACGAGAAAAATAATAACTTATGGCACATGAAAGTTATATGACATTCAAATTTTGAATGTCCATAAATAAAACTTTATTGGAACACAGTCATCTTCAAGCATATGCATATTGTCTGCAACTGCTTCCATGGTAAAATGACAGGAAGAATTAAGTATAGCTGTGGCAAGGATAGTAGCATGTTCCCAGCTATAGATGAAATATCCTGAGTTAAACTTTGAAGGACTATCATAAAATAATCCCAAGACTAGGGAAATGACCCACATTGATTATACTAAGCCTGGGTATCTGCCTCAAAGCATTCATTGAAGTCAAGGGGACATGATTATTTTAATTGGCTTTGTCTATCTGTGCTACCCAATATGGAATCCACTAAGCATGTATGGCTATTGAGCAAATGTGATTGAGGAATTGAACTTTTTCCTTTTGCTTAATTTTAATTCACTTTTATTTAAATTTGAAAATTGGTATTAAATTCAATATACGTAAGTATATTTGGGGCAAGCTAAATATTTAATTTTATATTATACTATAAGCTCAATAAAATCTAAATTTTTAGATAATATATTTCAGATGAAAATTTAGCATTAAAATTGAGGTATACTATAAGTATTTTAAAATACATAACAAATTTTGAAGACTTGCTATCAAAATGGGTATAAAACATTTCATTAATATCTTATATATGTTCATTTTGAAATAATACTTTTAATTTACATATAATATTGGTTAATAGTTCCTTTTATTTTTTCATACATATTTACCTTGAATATTTAAAATTTTATGTATGACAGTTAAGCTTTGACACATCAATTTCCAGTGATAACCAAAGATCTAAGTGTTATGTCTTGGTAGAAAGAGATTTAGATCCTAGGTTTGCAACATATTCATGTCTGATGCTGAGGGCCATTGCCAAGTAGGAAAATCTGCCCGCCTACTTCACCTACTCCCCGAGGCTTTTTTCCAAATCCCATTTTAATCTCAGGAGAACTCAACGGGAACAAGCAGCAGGAACACCCTAATCCCAGCAGCAATAATCTTCAACCTCCAACTTCCCTAAAACCCCTATTGTCTTAAACCAGGAACGCCTTAAACTTGTCTTAAACCGGGAATGCCCTAAACCCAAATTATCTTAAACCCGGATACTTCCTAAAACCTGTAGGATACACCCTAATCCTGGATCCACCCTGGTCATTGAGCAGGGTCACCTTTCTCAAACACACATGCAAGGTCACAGCAAATTTCCAAGGCAAGTCCATTTAACATGGGGTACGCTGGCAAGGAAATATCGATGCGTCATTCCTACTTGGCAATGGCCCTCAGAGTCTACTATGAAAGAAACTGTCAAAATGAACCAAGAAAGTACTTAAAATAAACATTTTCAAGTAATAATTAAAAATTAAATTTTAAAAATTGAATGAAAGCCAATTTCTGAATAAAGAGCAATATTTGCATAATTTAAAGAATATTAGAGAAAGGAATTGTTTTCTGTTTCACAGATTATATATAGCAGACACATGTGTGAGGCACGGAGGAAACTGCTATACCAAAGTGTCCTTAAAATATACTGGATTTAAAAACTATAGAAATTTATTTTCTGTAACAAAACAGTTAAAGAAGTGTCTAGATCCATTCGTGGACTATGTGTGGCCCACATC
This sequence comes from Urocitellus parryii, assembly GCF_045843805.1. NCBI lineage: Eukaryota > Metazoa > Chordata > Mammalia > Rodentia > Sciuridae > Urocitellus > Urocitellus parryii. The sequence goes on from NC_135531.1 coordinate 217,932,310, forward strand.
ATCATGGAAGCCCATAGAATAGGAAAATCTGGTATTTGGGAACTTCAAGTGGCAATCCTCCTGACAAGATCGCCCAGATACATGTGAGTCCTATTGAACTCTGCCAGGTCCCACACAGCACTCAAGATGGGGTAACCCGTTGTAGCCACACAGCCTCTCAGAGATGGGTATAGCCTGCCAAGATGCCAATCAACCTGTTGACTGCAAGAGATCAGGAAGCAAGCCTCCACCCCTGCCTTTGATGTACCTCCTTAATTAAAACCACCCTAGCCATTTTCCAATTGTTCAGTTCCAGCTCCTACCAGGAGTGGTAGGATAAATCTATCAGATGCTCCCTTAAAACTATAATCCTGACTTTGTCTTTTATTTCTTCGCTAACTATTTCAGACTTTATTTTCTCAGGTGGCTTATCCTCTCCTGAGCAGGAAAAATTACCATGGCAAGGTGCTGGCCGCCTCACAATACAGAAGTACAGGATTCAGGCTAGGAAGGTCATTTTGCACCATTCAGTTTGTCAAGGAATCCAAAATCATTCTTATTGTTGCCAAGAAACTGCACCACTCAGATAGATACCCTGTGGCAAGTAATATGGATGCCTGGAAATTCCAGCTGTCACCTCTCTGGTTCCACCAACACTGAGCACTGAGATTACTCTACTCCGGGATGCCACCAGTGATTATGCCCAGCAGAGGTGCTAATGTAAACGCTTTCTACAGAACACAGGTCTGACAGGCAAATCAGCAGGAGGAGTCCCTGCCAGCATCACCAAATCTTTATTATACTGAGCTGCCATCTCTCAGTGGCCATTTCTTATGTCCAGTTCTCCTTCTTTCTCTCTCTTGTTTTATAGAGGGTAGAACTGCACAGACCCCTGAAGTTTCCCCTTGTGTATTCCCGCTCTTCCATCCTCATCTTTTGGAAATATTTTCTCCAACAAATATTTTTATTTTTTTTAATTTTTATTTTTTACCAATGTTTCAACACTTAATTTATTTAACACTTAATCGGAACAATAATTTGACTGTACATATTTTTTAAAAGTGCAAAATATTGACCACAAGCATATGGTTATGAAACTGAATGCCCACAATGTACCTAACTAAAAACTTTTGCTCATTTAAAGACACAGCATTTTCTGAAAGGTTTCTGGACCTTAACTGCTAGTCAACATCTTCTATTTAAGTTTTTCTGAACTGGTTCAGATTCCTTAGCACATATGCAGCTGTTGTTAAAAAGGGCGTAAAAAAAATCACAATTCCGACAGCTATTTCCATGGGTGATGTCAGTTGCTGCTTCAGGGGGCTCTGATTGAAAGAGGCAGCGCCAAGATGCAGGTAGAGCAAGACCACGTGGCAGAGAAGGAGGGAAGGACATGCAGATGAAGCATGGTGCGTCAAATGCTAACAGACAAGAGAGACTAACTTTTCACTTTGATATATCATACATAGATGGGGTATAATTTCTCATTTTGATGAGTGTACATCTTATAGAATCATATTGGTCATGAAGTCACATATATACATAAAGAATAATGTCTGTTCCATTCTACTATATTTCCTTTGTCCATATCCCCTCCCCATCCCTCTGCTCCCATCATTTCCCTCTACTTAATCTAAGGTAACACTGTTCTTCTCTAGTGCTCCCTGTCTTATTGTGAATTAGCATCCGCATATTAGAGAAAACATTTGGCCTTTGGTTTGGCCTTTTGGTTTTATCATGTTAATTTCACTTAGCATGATATTTTCCAACTCCATCCATTTACTGGTGAATGCCATAATTTCACTCTTCTTTAAAGCTGAGAAATAGTCCATTGAAAATATATACCACAATTTCTTTATCAATTCATATATTGTGGGACACCTAGGTTGATCCATAGTTTAGCTATTGTGAATTGAGTTGCTAAAAACATTGACGTGGCTGCAGTACTATAGTATGCTGATTTTAAGTCTTTTGGATATAAACCAAGGAGTGGGATAGCTGGGTCAAATCGTGGTTTCATTTCAAGTTTTTTGAGGAATCTCCATACTGCTTTCCATAGTGATTGCACCAATTTTCAGTATGTATGGATGTACATACTGCAGCAATGTATGGATGTACCTTTTTCCATAAATCCTCGCCAACATTTTTTGTTGCCTGTGCTAGTAATGATTGCCACTCTGACAGGAGTGAGATAAAATCTTCGTAAAGTTTTTATTTGCATTTCTTTAATTGTTAGAGATGTTGAACAATTTTTCATACGTTTGCTGGTCGATTGTATTTCTTCTTATGTGAAGTTTCTGTTCAATTCCTTAGCCCATTTATTGATTAGATTATTTGTTTTTGTGGTGTTGAGTTTTTTTTGAGTTCTTTATACATCCTAGAGATTAATGCTTCATTGGAGGTGCATGTGGTAAAGATTTTCTTCCAATCTATAGGCTCTCTCTTCATGGTATTGTTTCCTTTGCTGAGAAGAAGGTTTTTAATTTGAATCCATCCTATTTATTGATTCTTGATTTTGCTTCTTGAGCTTTAGGAGTCTTGTTAAGGGAGTCAGATCCTAGGCCAACATGATGATGATTTAGGCCATTTTTTTCTTCTATTAGGTGCAGGGTCTCTGTTCCAGTATCTAAATTCTGATCCACTTTGAGTTAATTTTTGTGCAGGGTGCAAGATAGGGGTTTAATTTCATTTTGCTACAAAAAGATTTCCAGTTTTGCAAGCACCATTTGTTGAATAGGCTATCTTTTCTCCAGTGAATGTTTTTGGTTCCTTTCTCTAGTACAACGTAACTGTATTTATGTGGGTTTGTCTTTGTGTCCTCTATTCTGTACCATTGGTGTACAAGTCTATGTTGGTGCCAATACTATGCCATAGCATACCTTAGCTATGTAGTATAGTTTAAGTTTTGGTATTGTGATGTTTCCTGCTTCACTTCTCTTGCTAAAGATGGGCATAGCTATTCTGGGTCTCTTATTTTTCCAAATAAATTTTATGATTGCTTTTCCTATTTCTATGAAGAATGAATTGTGACTTTAATAGGAATTGCATTAAATCTGTATAAGGCTTTTGCTACTATGGTCATTTTGACAATATTAATTCTGCCTATCCAGGAGCATAGGAGATCTTTCCATCTTCTGAGGTTTTCTTCAATTTCTTCTTTAGTGTTCTGTAGTTTTCATTGTAGAGGGCTTTCACCTCTTTTTTTATATTGATTCCCAGGTATTTAATGTTTTTTGAGGTTATTGTGAAAGGAGTAGTTTTCCTAATTTCTCTTTCAGTGGATTCATTGCTGATGTATATAAATGTGTTTGATTTATGGGTATTAATTTTATATCCTGCTACTTTGCTAAATTCATTTATTAGTTCTAGAAGTTTTCTGGTGGATTTTTTTTGGAACTTCTAGATATAGAATCATGTCATCAGCAAATACTGATAGTTTGAGTTCTTCTTTACCTATTCATATCCACTTAATTTCTTTCTTTTGCCTAGTTGCTCTGGCTAGATTTTCAAGGATGATGGTGAATAGAAGTGGTGAAAGAGGACATCTTTTTGTTGTTCCAGTTGTTAGAGGGAATGCTGTCAAATTTTCTCCATTTAGAATGAGGTTTAGCATATGTAGCTTTTACAATGTTTTGAGGTATGTTCCTACATGAAGGTGTGCTGTATTTTGTCAAAAGCTTTTTCTGCATCTATTGAGATGATCATATGATTCTTAGTTTTAAGACTATCCATATGATGAATTATGTTTATAGATGTCCACATGCTGAACCAACCCTGCATCCTGGGATGAACCCCACTTAATCGTGGTGCACCATCTTTTTAATATGTTTTTGTATGCGATTTGCCAGAATTTTATGAGAATTTTTGCATCTATGTTCATCAGGGATATTGGTTTGAAGTTTTCTTTCCTTGATGTGTCTTTGTGTGGTTTTAATATTGGGGTGATATTAGCCTCATAGAATGAGTTTGGAAGGGTTCCCTTCCTTTCTATTTTATGGAATACTTTGAGGAGTATTGGTGTTAATTCTTCTTATAAAGTCTTTTAAAGCCAGTCTCCTAAAACCATCATAGTAAAGAAGTTTCAATATGTTAAGTCTCTGCTACAGTTAGTATCATGCAATAAAACTAGCATTACAGTATTAGGATCGGTTAGATTTATTCTATTTAAATAGTTCCATTTATGTAATTGTCTCTGTTCATCAATCTAAAAATGAATGTGTTCTTCAACTTTCCTTTTACTTACTTCTGCCTCAGAAATTTCTGTTTTCTCCATTATTTCTTATTTTTCCCATCGGTTTTTGAAAAATGTACTATTGTACTACAGAACTGTAGTAACAAAAATAGCAGGGTATTGGCACCAACATAGACTTGTAGACCAATGGTACAGAATTAGAGGACACAGAGACAAACCCACATAAATACTGTTATGTCACACTAGACAAAGGAGCCAAAAACATTCACTGGAAAAAAAAAATAGCCGAGAATCCATCTGTTCCTGTGGTTTTCTTGGTTGGTAGGCTTTTGATGGTGTTTTCTATTTCTTTACTTGAAATTGATCTGTTTAAATTGTGTATGACCTCCTCATTGAGTTTGGGTAGATATATATATATATATATATATATATATATATATATATATATTTAGAAATTTGTCAATGTCTTCAATATTTTCTATTTTATTGAAGTATAAATTTTCAAAGATACTTTATAATTATGTTCTGTATTTCAGACATATTCACTGCAATATTTAGCTCTACATCTTGTATTTTAGTAATTTGAGTTTTCTCTCTTTATCTCTTCATTAACATGGCCAGAGGTTTATCTATTTTATTTATTTTTTCAAAGAACCAACTTTTGTTTTGTCAATTTTTTCAATTGTTTCTTTTGTTTTGATTTCATTGATTTCAGCTCTGATTTTAAAGATTTTCTGTCTTCTACTGCTATTGATGTTGATTTGTTCTTCTTTTTCTTTGAGATGTAGTGTTAGGTCATTTATTTGACTTTTTGTTCTTTTAATGAATGCACTCATGCAATAAACTTTCCTCTTAGTTCTGACTTCATAGTGTCACAGAGATTTTGATATGTTGTATCATTTACCTCTAAGAATTTTTTTATTTCATCCTTGATTTCTTCTACTATCCATTCATTAGTCAACAGTGAATTATTTAGCCTCCGTTTGTTACAATAGCTTATATATTTTTTTACTTTATCATTGATTTCCAATTTTATTCCATTGTGGTCTGATAGAATTCAGGATATTATACCTGTTTTTTTGTATTTACTAAGAGTTGTTTTGTGGCATAAGATATGGTCTATTTTAGAAAAGGAGCCATGTGCTGTTGAAAAGAAAGTATATTTTCTTGTTGATGGATGAAATATGCTATATATATATCTGTTAAGTCTAAATTATTGATTTTATTATTTAGTTCTAGAGTTTCCTTATTTAATTTTTGTTTGGAAGATCTGAACAGTAGTGAGAGTGGTGTGTTAAAGTCACCCAGTATTATTGTATTGTGGTCTGTTTGACACTTAAAATTGAGAGGGTGTGTTTGATGTACATAGATGCTCCATTGTTTGGGGTCCAAATATTTAATATTATCTCATCATTAAAACAAAAATTAAACAGATAAAAATAATAGAGTTGTTTATTTGTTCACTTGGTTGGTTGAGAAGTGTTTATTTGGTTTGACTAAATAGTAAATGATATTTTAAAAGATACCACTTGATGAGATATTTAAATAACACTTCACATGACATCATTTTATTATTGTCCCTTTCTTTTATGTATTTAATTTGTTCACAACCAATTCAGTTTCATAGTAGCAACTAGTTTTGAACTAAAGTACTCGACTTTTCTATATTTGTTTCATTTATTATTTAAGACTTCATTTCCTTTCTTTGAGATTGCCCGATACAAAAAAACATTACTCATAAAATGTAATAAAATTATTCAGTATATTATTTAATTGACATTTATGCTATTACCAAAAACAACTTATATTCTAATTTATATTACCTTTAATGTAGGTATAAGCCAGTCTCCTAAAACCATCATAGTAAAGAAATTTCAATATGTTGAGTCTCTGCTACAGTTAGTATGATGCAATAAAAGTAGCATTATAGTATTAGGATTGGTTAGATTTATTCTATTTGAATAGTTCCATTTAAGTAATTGTCTCTGTTTATCAATCTGAAAAATGAATGTGTGCTTCAACTTTCCTTTTACTTTCGTCTGCCTCAGAAATTTATGTTTTCTCCACTATTCCATATTTTTCCCATATTGAAAATGTAAAAACAATATCATTTCCATTCATTTTACTATTTATATTCAATCATATTTATTTCTAATATATTTCTGTACTACTTTACTAAGTGTTATGTAAACATTATTAACACATAAAAAGAAAAGTTAAATTGCTGTTATTGTGCTTAATCATGCTAGGAAGCTAGATGAATTTCCAATACAAATCAAGCATAAATTCCTGATTATGTTTTTACTCTAAAACTTCTAGAATTTTACACGAGAAAATCTATAGAGCGATTCCCTGCCTTAACTGGCAATCAGTCTTCAGATAACCACAATCAACTTCAACAAAACCACAAGCCCCAAATAAGGCAACAGAAGGCCCCTGAGCCTCAGAGAAAGTGGTTGTCACTAGAATCTTGTTCTATAGGTTAGGCATGGCATTATCCTCAGGACAGAACAAATTGATTTAGTGTGCGTGTTTGACTAAAGTAAACAGTAAAGGGTAAATAGTACAAATCCAAAAGAGTCTGTGGATAGATTAGAGAAAAAATATTTCTCAAGAAGAAGCTAGCAAAATAGTGAAAGCCCCAAAGGTCATTATTAATCCACCCATTCATCCCATAGGTATCTACTGTGCATTAAGAGGTAGACCCTATCCCAAGCACTGAGGATGTAACAGGAGCAAAACAAATGAAGCTCCTGATCTCAAGGTGCCTTGAATTCTACTAGGAAGAGGACCATTTAGATGGATACATTAAAAAAAAATCACTATGTTCTGAGGCTGATGATGATAAATTGAAAATGTGTGTTCTCTTTATAAAAAAAAAAGTGGTCAGGAAAGGATATTCTTGATGGGTAATATTTGGCTTAAGGTAGTGAGGGAGCAGGTTATGTGCACAAAAGAAACCCAGTTTTTGGGTACAAGAAAGTAGCAAAAACAGTAATGAGACTAATGCATCTGGATCACCATGGAAAAAGGATAACTGTTATGAAATTAGATGCTGACAAACCAGACATTCAGATTTTTCAACCATGCCAAGAGTTCTTGATTCATTAATTTTCAACCTGGCAGTAAACCATTGGAGACTGATGATAGAAGTATTCTACATGATCTGGACTTTAATTTTTTTAAAGATCACACTGGTTTCTGGGAGAACAGGTGGAATCTTGAAGGCAATGGATAGAAGTGTGAGTACAGCTATGATGCAATTGCTATGCTCAATGCAAGAGATACAGCAGCTCAGACCAGGGTGGGGAAGGTGAGAACAGTAGAAAGTTGGTCATATTTTGCATGTATTTCTAAGACAGTGTTCATAGGATAAGCTGACAATAGGTTTGGGGAATGCAAAAGAGTAATGGAAGCATTTTTTTCAATGTTTTAAGCTAAAACTATTAGAAGAATAGAGTTGTTTTTTCTAAAGTGAGGAGAACAGGCAATTTTATGAAGGAAAATCAAGAATTTGTTTCAACACCTTTTAAATTTAGAATTACCAAGCCCAGAACACCCACAGTAGCCCACATGGGACCCAGGCTCTCAGTAGGCCGAGTCCACCCCTCACGACAATTGGGGCAAACACCCCCGCCCAGAGCCTAGCCTCTGGCGCAGGACTGACCCTTCCAACCAGCAGACTACCTGGGGAGGTCAAGTCTAGATCCACTCATGCTGACTTGCCCAGGAACCAGGTCCAGGATGCAATAGCATATACTGAGGGACACCAACAGAGTCAGGCTCAACATTCTAAGAGGAAAGTTTATTACATGGAGTTCATTCCTTAAAAGAAGAAAAAGAAGAAAAAGGTGGGCTGGGGCTATAGCTCAGTGGTAGAGCACCAGCCTTGCAAGTGTGGGGCACTGGGTTCGATCCTCCGCACTACATAAAAAAAAAAAATTAATAAAGATACGGTGTCCATCTGCAACTAAAAAATTCTTTAAAAAAAAAGAAAAAGTCAACAAATAAATGACCTCACATTACATCTCAAAGCCCTAGAAAAAGAAGAACAAATCATCACCAAAAGCAGCAGAAGACAGGAAATAATTAAAATCAGAGCTAAAATCAATGAAACTGAAAAAATTGACAGAACAAAAAGTTGGTTCTTTGAAAAAATAAATAAAATCGACAGACTCTTAGCCATGCTAAGAAAGAGGAGAGACAAAACTCAAATTACTAACATACGTGATGAAAAAGGAAATATCACAACAGACACTACAGAAATACAGAAGATAATTATAAATTATTTTGAAATAAATATGCAACAAAATGAAATTAAACCCCTATCTCTCACCATGTACAAAACTCAACTCAAAATGGATCAAGGACTTAGGAATGAAACCAGAGACACTGTGTCTAATAAAAGAAAAAATAGGCAGTAATCTCTATCATGTGGGATTAGGCCCCAACTTCCTTAATAAGACCCTTGTGGTGCAAGAATCAAAATCAAGGATCAATAAATGGGATGGACTCAAACTAAAAAGCTTCTTCTCAGCAAAAGAAACAATCTGTGAGGTGAATAGAAAGCCTACATCTTGGGAGCAAATCTTTGCCCCTCACACATCAGATAAAGCCATAATCACTAGGGTATATAAAGAACTCAAAAAACTAAACACCAAAAAACAAGTAACCCAATCAATAAATGGGCCAAGGACCTGAAGAGACATTTCTCAGAAAATGATGTACAATCAATTAACAAATGCATGAAAAAATGTTCATCATCACTAGCAATTGGAGAAATGCAAATCATAACCACTCTAAGATTTCATCTCACTCCAGTCAGAATGGCAGCTGTTATGCAGACAAACAACAATAAATGTTGGTGAGGATGTGGGAAAAAAGGTACACTCATACACTGCTGGTGGACTGCAAATTGGTGCAGCCAATATGGAAAGCAGTAAGGAGATTTCTTGGAAAATTGGGAATGAAACCACCATTTGACCCAGCTGTCCCTCTCCTCAGACTATACCCAAAGGACTTAAAAACAGCATACTACAGGGACACAATCACATCGATGTTTATAGCAGCACAATTCACAATAGCTAAACTGTACAACTAACCTAGATGCCCTCCAGTAGATGAATGGATACAGAAAATGTGGCATATATACACAATGGAATATTACTCATCAATAAAAGCTAATAAAATCATGACATTTGCAGGTAAGTGGATGGATTTGGAGAAGATAATGCTAAGTGAAGTTAGCCAATCCCAAAAAATCAAATGCCAAATGTTTTCTTTGATATAAGGAGGCTGATTCATTGAGGGATAGGGAGCGGGAGCATGAAAGGAATAGACAAAACTCTAGACAGGGCAGAGGGGTTAGAGGAGAAGGAAGAGGGCATGGGGTTATAAATGATGGTTGAAAGTGATGATCATTACTATGCAAAGTATGTATGAAGACACAAATTGGTGTGAATATACTTTGTATACAACTAGAGATATGAAAAATTGTGCTCTATATGTGTAATAAGAATTGTATTGCATTTTGCTGTCCTATATAAATTAAAAAATAAATAAATTTAGAATTACCCTTTGGGCTTTTACCATTTATAGACAATGAAGTTTCCATTGATATTCAGGATCAGAAACAAAGTTTGAGATAGAAATTTGATAATTTTCAATATAAAAATAATATTTTAATATACAGGGTACATACTAAATTTTTGGTACTCAATATAAACAGAGGTCTAATGTACAAATGTTGATCTGGAAGTAGAGTGTGATGAGACTTTGTGGGAATAGTCTATATAATTAGAAAAAAATTAGACTATGACAAGGTCCCAAGGGCCAGGTTTGCCACATTATGTCACCAGGTCAAGTACAATGAAGACTGAAACTGGACCAATGATCTAGCAATTGCTACATCATGGCTGGTCTCAAAATTAGCAGTCAAAAAGATTCAGCTTTCTGTCACTGTAACAAAATACTTGAGATGATCAACTTAAAATAGAAAAAGATTTATTTTGGCTCAAAGGTTTTGGTCCATGGTTGCTAAGCCCTGCTGCTTTGGGCCTGTGGTGCCCTTGCACACCATGGCAGAAGTGCTTGATGGAGAAAACCACTCATTTCATGATGGCCAGAAAGCAAAAGAGAGACAACAAGGGGTCCTAATCTCTCTCTCTCTTAAAGGGAAGGCCCAAATTACTTTCTTCAACTAGAGCCCACTTCCTAGAGGCTCCACCACTTTCCAATACTGTGATAGGCTGGGGGTCACACCTTTATCATATGTATCTTTGAGAGACATCTACTATCCAAATATCAGCAAGAATTAAAACATAGTGTGTGCCTTGCCTTAAGATTAAAGTTGACAAATTATTAAGCTGTTCATTGCAAAGAAAATATCTAATATAAAAACTTGAGGAGAACAGAGACTAGTATAACATCACAATTAATAGGTTGAAGCCCAAAACAGGTGTACTTTTATCTGCACTCTCCTGCACACACACACACACACACACACACACACACACACACACGAAAAGAAAGCATTGTTAATGTTTATAAAAAGGGAGATGATCATACAGAAATTCTCAACATCTATTGCAAACAACATGTTATATGTAACTTGTGTTCCATTTTCTATTAGTTAAGTAGCTTAATATAACTTTCAAAAAGAGTCTTTTCTCACATAATTCCAGGTGTGTTATGAAAGGAGAATATGCCAACTGGCAGGTTTTTTTATGAAATCAGTTACCTGAGAAAATTCATGTAACAAATGTACTGATGCAGGTGTTACATGTCTAAAATTAAGATTACTGTTTTAACAAATGCAGTTGTCTGTTTCCCTAGCAACAAAGAGTGACAGGCGAAAGAAGAAAAGCAGTAGAGAGCAGAAGACCAAACAGGAAAATATAGTAATTCGGGTCCATTTGCTATTTGTCACAACCTGTTCTGTCTAATCCAAGGGTGTGGAAGGTCTGTGTTGTTTTGCTGTAAAGCATAATGATTAATGCCTATTATAATGGACCTGAGTCAACATGAAATGGTTAAATTAGTTCAAGCTTATTCTCTTATCCAGAGCATGTAATACAATTTTGAAAAGATGCTTATCAAATGTGGGTGAAATAAAGAGGTTTGAGAGATTGGCTTCAGTTATTTAAGACATTTCTTTACCAATAAAAGGTAATCTTATGCCAGCTATAAAGTGCATTAAATAAAGCTGGTGGGCAGTTATAAGTGATTAGAAAGAAACATGGCAAATAATTTTATTATCAATAAATAATTATGTCACAAGTTAATAAATTTATTCAACAAAATATCTATTACACATTCACTGTTCTTGGCCATGGGGAGACAGATAAGTAAGACTCATCCTCCTCCTTTTAGGAGCTCATATTCTAATAATAAGAAAGGGTTTGTTCCTTCAGAAGGGAGTCTAATAGAGTCATACAAATTTTTCCAGGATGAATGGAAAGTAATGGTAATATTCAAAATAGTATTTGGTGAGGGGAGTAAATATGGGCTTCCTAAAAATGACATGCTAGAAATTACTGAACAGGAGGTAAACCTAAAGTTTGCACAGAGAACAGAAGAACAACATTTCTGATTTTTGTAGCTGTGTTCCTATTAGGGAAACTGTAAAATAATGTTGAGTATATTAAAGACAGTTGCTTCACTTAAATGCAATTATTTAACATCAAATCTAAGAGAACAAAACTCCAAAACATCTCTTATCTGGGTATTTTATAAATGTGTGTAATTTACATTACATTTTCACTAAAGACCTATGACCACCACAAGAATCTGCCAGATGATCAAGTTGACTTTCTAACTGCCCATTGAATGAATCCACTGGAGTATCCTGTCCCTTTCAATGTGAGGTGATTCCACTTGTCAGATCAATTTTTTACCCACACATAAGGGAATAATAATAATATAAATATTTATAAACACCAGATACTAAATGTGCCTAAGTCAAAACTCAAATTTCTCATCTTATTTCAAAAAGAAAAAATTAAAGATAGAAAGAAAAAAAGAAAGGACTCATTGACTTATTTTCCTCTATTAATGGCACCATAAATCTCTCAAACACCTGTGAAATCTATGCTCCTGCTGAGTTTCCAGGTCTTAAAGTCACCAACCTGGTCAGTTTTTCCCTCTCCTTTTTTCTCATATATGGTGCCATAGCTTCCATGATTTTTTTGTATGCTCACACTTCTAACACCTTTAAATGATTATTCACTCTTTAGTCATAATGACCAAATACTTGGCTGTCATGTCTTCATGCCTATCATTTGAATATCATTGGCAATGGGGAGAGAGATAAGTAAGACTGGAAAGAATGGAAACTCTGTTTATCTGCCCTTCTCTCCTACCAGGCTGCACACTGCTTGAGAATAAAGGATGTCTCTTACATAGTATTTCCCCAAGAGCACAGTCAAGGAGAACATTTAGTAGGCACAAGAATTGAGTTAAGTTATATTAAATAAGTTTCCAGGTTCTTTTAAAGACGTGTTTCTACCTTTCTTTCCAATTTTATTTTTCCCCATCAAACTTCTTCCTGTGGCCAAATGTTCTACTCTTTGGTCCTTTAAAATCCTGGTATTTCCTTTCCTTCATTTATTCATTCCTTTGGTTGGGCTCCCTTGCAGTCCTCTCACTGATTGCATCTTCATGATTGAGGAGTACAGAGTCCGTGGGTGGTATGACCGTATAGAAGCTCCCTACTCTTTTTTGGCCTATGAACATTTTGGATAACGTATTCAGAGTTTTGTTGGTTATTCTTCAAGTATCCATACTAAATATTATTCCACTCTCATTTAAAAATCACCTTTCTTTCTGTAGAGTTTAGAAAAATATCCAATGAGGCCTTTGCTTTAATTTTCAATATTTTCACATGTCTGATGTTTGGTGACATCTATCATACCTCTCTGCAATTGAAAGTGACTGAACAGAATTCTTGTCTGTGGAAGACAAGTAAGAACAGGAAGTGGAGAATGGAAATAGGAGGAATTAAGAGACAAGGACTGAGTAAAAATCCCTTTAAAAGGGATCATAGCTCATTATGGTTTATGTAACACAAGAGCAGGAGAGGAATAGGAGAATGTCTATCCATATGAAAAGTTTCTCAGGCTTTGGGGCTGAGGTTTGCTAGCATTTTTTCAATTCCATTAAATTCTGGAAATAGTGCAATCCTTTGTGCCCTAATTCTATTCTTGAGCCTATGTCAAATATATTGTCATTTTTACTTTTATCCCCAGCACATTGAAAAATACTCATGACTACTGTCAGGTATATAGAAGAAGAATAAAGAAAAAGAGAAAATAAAAAAAAATATTCATTAAAGAATATTCAAAGCATTCCAAAGTAGAATATACTCTCTTAACAGAAAATTCAGAAGGTATGTGGCGGTGGTAATAAAGTCTTACCATCTGGTGCCATGGCAATCAAGTTGAATCTATGACTAGCAAGTAACCTATTCTCTCCACAAGGCACCCTAGACACAGCATACTAGTCTGTAGTCATTCATGATTGCTTCACATGAGATCTTTTTTCTTTTTCAAAATAAATTTCATTGCTATATTCATTTGTCTGTAAGGCCCAAAATACACTGATATGCTCCAGTATGACTGCTCATTTCAAGGGAACCAAGTCTTTTCTGTGAAAGTTCATCAAGCTTCCAATTCTCAAGAAGCCATAAAAATGGGGTCCTTTGAGCTCTTGAGTAACTAGAAATTCTTCACACTATGTTATTGTTTCAGCAGCTCAAGCAAGGAGTTTTATCCTTTGTCTGTTCTTATTTCTCAAAGAACAGAAATAGAACTGCCAAAATGCCACAAGGGAAGCTATTCTCATTGTCAGGTCAAGCTGTAGTCCCATTAATAATGCTAGTGGAAGTAAGAAATATCATACAATTATACTGATGATTGTTCTTGTTAGAATTTAAGTCTCTTGATTTGAAATAGCCATTTTTTTTCCTATTACAAGTGAGTTTAATTTATTGTGGCTTTATTATTTTAAAAAAATCTTGGAAATGATGGGCTTTCTTCTGTCTAGCATTATCCTTAGATAATTGATCTCAATGACAGGTAAATGTATTCTCTAATTAGAAATGTATTTTGAGCAATTCATAGGCTCAGTTTAAAGTCTTGTTCATATATTATCCTATCTGGTTAATTCTTTAAGTTCTGATCGAATAAGAACCCTACATTTTCACAGTACAGAAAACATATGGTGAAATAAGTCAAATCTCTTCCTTAGTTCCCTTAAACCCTGGAGAAGGAGTCAGTAAGATATTTTTCTGTAAAGGGTCAGATACTAAATATTTTAGGCTTTGGGGGCTATACAGTTTCTGCTGCAACTACACAACTTTGTCATTGTAGTAGTGTGAAAGCAGCTATAGTTCATACATGTGTGAATGGATGTGTCTATACTCCAATAAAATTTATTATCAACAAAAACAGGGTGTAGGGTGGAATTCCATCCCAGAAAAATTATTTTGTTGCTGGATCAGAGAATGCATTTATGGTAAACTGGAAAAAACAGGGCTAATTATTTTCTTGGGCAATTAAGACCCAACAAGAGCTCTGCTACCTGCATCTGAGTTAGAATTGATCTTAATTTTGGTATCAAAATATATCTATTTGGGTTAAGGCTAATGTTATAAAGCAGAGGCTTCAAAATAGGATAATTAAGGTTACATGAAAATGTGTGTCTTTCCCAAGTGTTGTGGGCTTAATTGTGTCTCCCTACAATGTTTTTTGAATTCCTAACACTTTGTACTAGTGCTCATATTTGGAAGTAAGGTCATTGTAAATGTAATTGATTAAGATGGAGTCATACTAGAGTCAGGTGAGCCCATAATCTAATATAACTGGTATCCTTATAAAGAAAGGAAATACAATGTGAGTTACAGACACACAGAGGGAACACCTCATAAAGAGGAAGGCAGGTATTGGAGTGAAGCATCCACAAGCCTAGGAATGGCTGAGTTGCTAGGAGCTGGAAGTAGAAAGAAAGGATGGTCCCTTAAAAGCTTGAAGGAAGTAGATATTTAGAACACATTGGTATTTGGAATTCCAGGTGTTTTAGCTTTTTCACTGCTGTGACTAAAGGATCTGACCAGAACAACTTTAAGGAAGAAAACTTTAAGGGCTCATGATTTCAGACGTATTAGCCCATAGAAGGCCAGCTCCATTCCTCAGGGCTCAAGGAGAGGTTGAACATCATGAGTGTTGAAGAGGGTAGCAGCTTACATTAGGAAGCAGAGAGAGAGAGAGAGACTCCACTCTCCAGATACAAAATATATACCCCATATATCTAACCACTTCCTCCAGCCACCCTCCACCTGCTTCCAGTTACCACTCAGTTAATCCCATCAGATATTAATTTGCTGATTTTGTTAAGACTCTCACAATCCAATCATTTCTCCTCTGAACCTTCTTGAATTGTCTCATATATGAGCTTTTTGGGGACACTTCATATCCAAATCAAAATACCAGGCTCTACATTCTGTGAGATAATGTTTTTGTTGTTCTAAACCCCCCCAGTTTATGTTGTACTTTGCTACTCTTGTACATGCAGGAAATGTTTAGTCATGAGATTTAGAAAACTAGTCAAGGGCCTAAGTCTTTTGCCTCCTGATCATCTTGAGTCATTGGCCCCTTTGACTATAGTCCTAGGTTCATGAATACCTTGGTAATATATTGATTGCATAAAATAAAATAGTACTATAAATGAAGCCAATTATATTCAAATATCATTCATTTAACTAATTTATGTTTTACTAATACATGCTTCTTGATTATTATTATAAATGTCAAGATTAAGTGATTGGATTAATATCTACTAAAAACTCTATAAGGATTATCAGAAAAAATATTTTGCTGTATTCTCAAGTATAATGTAATACCAAAATACCTAGCCAGGTGTAGTAATGTGTACCTCTGGTCCCAGCTAATTGGGAGGTTGAAGTAGGAGGATAACTTCAGCCTAAGAGTTCAAAACCAGCCTGGAGAAAATAGCAAGACCATCATCTAACAAACAAACAAAACCACCTGATGTAACACCTATTGTCCCTGTAGATGACAATTTTTTGTCTAAATTCATAATTGAAGAAGTGCCAACTTTCAGTTACATCTTAGTGAAAAATAAGATAAAGTTATTCCCCTCCAAGTCTGTGACTCTCTTATATTCTATCCACAGATCCTTTAGTTTTTGGACTTTAGGTTAAGAATCCTTCTCAGAGTGCTATCCACATGGCTATAGCTAGTTCTGCATAAATTCTTTGTTTAGACCAAGAAAAGGGAACTCATAAGTTATCCTCACTAAAGGTCTTTTCTATTTAATTTGTTGTTACAGAATTTGCACTTATTACTTCTTATCCAAGTGTAATTTACTTACTCATTAGACTACAATTAGTAGTTTCAGCAAAGGAAGCTGAAAATCTAGTTTATTGTTGGACAGCCCTATGCCCACCCTACACAATCATTTATTATTACTCATTTCTATATAAAGGAGGAAATGAATCTTTACTTTCTAAAAAATTAAGATACCAGTTAATAGAGACTGTGTGCATAATAGAGGAAAAGCAGGCCCAAATCTACATCATGTCTGATCAGGCCCCAACTTCCTTAACAAGACTACTAAAGTGCAAGAAATAAAATCAAGAATTAAAAATGGAATGGTCTCAAACTAAAAATCTTCTCAGCAAAAGAAACAACCAGTGAGGTGAACAGAGAGCCTACATTTTGGGAGCAAATTTTTTCCACAAACACATCACATAGCACCAATCTCCAAGATATATAAAGAACTCAAAAAACTTAACATCAAAAAAAAAAAAAAAACCCAAACAACCCAATCAATAAATGGGCTAAGGAGCTGAACAGACACTTCTTGAAAGAAGATATAAATTTGAAATGAAAAAATGCTCAACATCTCTAGTAATTAGAGAAATGCAAATCAAAACTACTCTAAGATTTCATCTCACACCAATTAGAATGGCAGTTATCAAGAATACAGACAACAATAAATGTTGGTGAGGATGTTGGGGGAAAGATACACTCATACATTGATGGTGGGACTGCAAATTGATGCAACCAATCTGGAAAGCATTATGGAGATTCCTTAGAAAACTAAGAATGAAACCACCATTTGACCCAGCTATCCCACTCCTCTGTTTATACCCAAAGGACTTAAAATCAGCATAATATATTAACGCAGCCACATCAATGTTCATAGCAGCTCAATTCACAATAGCTAAAATGTGGAAGCAACCTAGATGCCCTGCAATAGATGAATGGATAAAGAAACTGTGATATATAGAGATATAACTATCTATCTATCTATACACACACACACACACACATACACACACACACGCGGAATATTAGTCAGCATTAAAAAAGAACAAAATCATGGCATTTGCAGGTAAATGAATGGTGTTGAATAATATCATGCTAAGTGAATAATGCAATGCCATAAATCAAAGGCCGAATGTTCTGTCTGATAAGTGGATGCTGATCCAAAATGGGGAGAGGGGAGGCATGGGAAAAATGCAGGAAATTTGATTGGGCAAAGGGGATTGAAGATGGGGAGGGTGCATGGGGGCAGAAAGATGGTGAAATGAGATGGACAATATTACCCTAGATACATGTAAGACTGCACATAGGATGTGACTCTACATTGTGTACAGCCAGAGAAATGAAAAGTTGTGCAGCAATTGTGTACAATGAATCAAAATGCATTTTGCTGTCATATAAACCTAATTAAAATAAATTTTATAAACGGAAAAAAAGTTTAAGATACTGGTTAAAATAAAATGTAGAAAAAGCCAAATATAGGTGTTTGGAAGAATTACATTGTTTACTTTGGATTTTGTTTTATGCCAAGTTGTGTCTTTTGCACAGAAAGAAGTTTATAGGGTATCAAGAAATATTTCACTGTTTTTAGTATTTTTCACCAGACTTCCTGTGAGTCTATGTATCTCTTTTTTGTTGTTATTCTATTAATTCTATCTCTACAAAGAATGTGTGTGTGTGTGTGTGTGTGTGTGTGTGTGTGTGTGTTAGTAGATTGTATTTTTACATAGAGATGGGGAGGGAAGAAGAGGGAACTTCTGTTCAGAAGTTCATTGGATTAGACAAAGAGGATTGAAGGGAAGGGAGGAGGGACAGGAATAGGAAAGTTAGTAGAATGAATTTGACATAATTTCCTGTGCTCATTTATAAATGCATGACCTGTGAAACTCCACATTATATACACCTGTAAAAATGTGACTCTATTTAGAGTAAGTTATACTCCATATATATAAAATATGCCTCTCTTTTTATACCTACTTCACATACTGTGGATGACACTAACTTCTTGGGGCCTAGGTTGCAAAGATAGAAAATCATTATATTCTAGCCCCATCACTGGCCAAGCAAGGGATTTCCTCTGGATTTTGACCTATGTCAAAAAAAAACACCTCAATTATTATTACCAATAAATGTAATATAGTCCTGCTGTCTTGTAGAGAGAATGTATCCATAAAAAAGAGGTAAGAAAAACCTGGAGATTAAAAAATCATATTCCTGATTTCATCATGTATACTTCTTGGTCCAGCCACGTCTAAGGCATATCAATTGTCTAGTTGCAAAAGCCAACTAATTCCCCTTTAGGTTAGCTGAATATGAGAGATATCTGCATTCAAAAAGAAGTTTTTTTAAGAAATCACGATAATGTGATTTAAAAATGTGTATATCTTGCAGATTTTGGAAACTATCTCATAATCTGTGACACTAACATACTTCCTCCTAATGCATTTCTTTGCCATTCTTTCTGCTTGATTTGAGGTATGATTGATGAGGATCCCACAGAATTCTACTCTTGTACATACTAAGAATATTGTCCACTTAGCAACATATTTTTTCACATAATGTTAAAATAGCTTTCTTTAAATTGTGAATTTTCTCTGATACCATTAGCCTATATTGAGATATATCTTAAGAAATAGCAGTAAGAAACAGGTTGCTCCCTTCCCTATAAGATGTGATTACAGATAATGTCCCTTAAGTTAGAACCTGCCTGCTCGGTGAATGCTCAGAAGCAGAAATTTGTCTAGTAAGTTTGTCTAATAAGTATCATGGTGTTACCAAGATAATTAGATCATTTATGTTATCAATATTATTAAATATGTAACTCAAAATTATTTTCTTTTAGATTACTTGAAAACTCATTGCCAATGTATGATCCATCCCTACTAACTTTACCTTGTATTGTGTATTAACCTCACTTACATATTCAAATTATTTTGTGTATCCTTATTTTTTTCACTTCATCATAATACAAGCAACTGTAAAATTTTCTTCATATTTTGTTATATGTATCTTTAAATTCTTAGTTTTAAACAGGGTGAAAGGTGAATAAATATTTTTATTAATGTACTTATAAGTGACTACAGTTAATCTTGCAAATTACATTTATGTCAATAACAGAATTGGGAATTGCCCATGATCAGATATCATCAATGCTTCTGTGATGATGTATGTTTTTTATTAATTTATAACGTTGTACTTTGGATTTCCTATTCCAAATGAGGTTGTTTATGTGTCATTGTAAGTTTAACATAGCAAGAGTAAATGTAAGCAGCAGAATTGTGAATATTACATTTTTATCATGGATTCAATGCAGTTTGAAGTCTTGGTTATACTGGGTGGACAATGCAATTAGCTGAGCTTTTACTTAATAGAGGATGAAACTTTGAAGCACATTAAACATGAAAATTATCTTTCATTGGAAAAGGAAAACACAGGTTACTGTCAAACAGAATTATGGGAAATAGTATAATATTTTTTTCTGAAATAGGTATTTAAATTATTCAACACACAAGTTTGTCCCTGACTTCATTATTTAATTTTTTTTTATTTCTCTAAGAAATATACATCTAGTATAACTGGAAAACATGAAGACTATTTTCCTGCTAGAACCTATATATTCCTATATGTATATCCAGTTTGCTTGGAATACTCCCCTTTTCTAGAGTGTTTATTTTGAGCCCTATTGAAGCTATATTGACAGCAGTACTAAGAACATCCTAACAATTACAAGACGCAAATGAAAATAGCAACTCATGTGCTAGCTAGATTTCAGTTCATATTTGTTTGGATAGCTTCAAAATAAGCACTGGTCCAAAAATAAGTTAAAATGTATCAAACATATGAACTCAAATATAAAGTCTCTGAATAGTTACTTTCCTCTCATTGCTCTCATGGAATGCATAGTTTCAAGAAACCACAGAAATACAGCTTATTCTCTTCTTGACTGAGAAAAGGTGTATGACATAAACAAGAAAATCCTTATAATGCCACTCCATCCCAATCCATTGCTCTTACACAACGAAAAAACAATGTGTTTTGTAAACTAGTTGAAGGCAGTGTGACTGCATTATACTATTCTGAATACCCTACCAGCAACACCACAGCACTTTGTACCCAGTAGGTATTAAGATATATAGAGCTTAGGGCCTTCAGAGACAGAAACATCCTCCAGAAGCTCCACTTTTTATTGAATTCACAGTTGTTAAGTAAGCATTCTGTGTGTCAGATACAAGAGATAGCAGGTGAGGGTCCTGCTATCATGGGATGCTGATTATTTGTGGCATAACAACTTCAAAATATTTTAAAGTTATAGGCTATGAGGAAAAAAAAAGAGATCAGACTTATATTTTTTAGGAAATCTTAACTATTTTAAGTGACTGTGGGGAGGAAAACTAAAAAAAAATAAAGATTAAAAACAAAGTCTGTAGGATCATTTACAATGAAAAAACAAAAAGAGGCAGTATCATACATTTACAGAAGCTTCTTGAACATAGGAAAATCATTAAGTGTATTCTATCTATCTGTTTTGGTTTCTTTAATGCTGGAACTTTTGCATTATCAAAATTACTAATTTCATAATGCCCAGAAGAAATTATATGCTTTTTGAGCAATCAGTCAATAGTAATGATGAGAACAATACAAATAGTCAATCATTGTTAGTGAAAAGAACAATGAAATGATGAGCTAAAGAATATTCTATTATCCATGTTTCCATTTTAGAGGTAAGCTTCATAATCATGTGAATTGAAATAAGCTCCATATACTTGAAAAAATAGCTCTCATTTCCACTTTTGATAGTATTCTTTCCCTACAATACATAGATTCAAAATTTTTAAATATCTTCAGAATACAAAATATAATATCAACACACTCAAATTTCCAGTAACAAGTGAACTAATAAGCAGTATAAAAATGCCAGTCTTATTCTCACCAAACCACATTCCCAGTTCCAGAAAGCAGCAATAATTTAATCATTGGGCTATTTCAATGAGATTGAATAGAAGCAATGAAATCATTTTACTTCCTCATAATTCATTAATATAGTGCATATCCAAAGAACTTAAAATGGACTACACACATTTAAAGATACATACAGTTTTATTTGTATCAAATGTGCCTTACATATTATCAGATGGAGAAGTTAAACATCTTGATAGAATTATAACTAAAATCCTAAACTAATCAAGGAAAAAATTTCTTTCAGATTGTTTTTTATTTTAATAGGATAAAGTTAGGAAGTTTAAATTCCCTCTTCTCATTGTGCTTTCAAGCTACAAACAAGATCTAAAATCATAAAGTTAAAGCAGAAAGAAAATTGCTTTCGAATTCTCTGATGCCGGAGAAAATATATACAATGGGCTGTGTGAAGAATTGACCTTTATCTGCCAAAGTAATCTGAATGTGTTTCATACACATTTTTGAATAGTCCACAAAAGGCAAATTATGTGAAATAAAATTGTTCAAATAAAAGTTAAATGAGACAAAATGTCACTTGATTTAAAATGTAATGCTACAGCAATAAGTTAATGCAGGATAACCTGTTACAAAATGCAGAAATGATCTTTTTTGTATCTCTGTGTTTCTATAACTGTTATTAAGAAGGATGTAGTACTGCTTGCTGTACCACAAGATACCCCAGTATCATCATATGTAAGACCTTCGGATTTAACCTGACCTCCTCAGAATGGATATCCACACTACAGTATGTTAGGAGACCTTTTTGATACCACTTTGATAATTCTTTGCAAACCTCCATTAGAAACAGAGAAAAGCCACTTCAAGAGTGTGCACTTACAGCTTACTGTTTACCTATACACTCATAAGATCAAAACCCCTGGTCTTACTGTTTTTGTTAACAAGGAGCAGTAAAAGTCTTCCCACATACTGAGTTTTGGTTTCCATTTTACAATCTGAGATGACAGACGGCACAAAAATGATGAGAAAACTGTGGGGAGGCTTCCAGAAGATTGATTCTCTCATCAGCTGATTCTTTTCTAGTTAGTCTTTTATTGACTACAAAGGTATAGCCAATGCAGAAAAGGAAAACCAGACTGCCCTGTTTAATCCTGAGGGCATTGGCAAAAGGTGATCACTTTTTGAGAAAACAGAGGCCTACAAGGAAATCAGCACACTGTATGAGCCGTTAAGCTGATTTAAACACACAAGGGATGCCTGGGGTTGAGCGCAAGATCTCTGAGGTGTGAGATGAGAATGAAACCATTCCACAGACTAATATTACTGAGCTTTAGTCGCAGGTGGTACAGTTGATCAGTCAGGAACCTGTCATTTGGAGAATAGGCCAATATATCTGAGAGACATGAAAAATCCTTCTTTTTTTCCTCCTCTTCTCAGGAAGAGTAAAAATATTGCAATTTGGAACTTTTAGACAATTATCAACTATAAGTTATCACAATTTAGGCATCTATCAGTGACAAAACTGAAGCATAGCTAGATTTTTCTGATGTTTTTCTATGATTGCAAACTATACCTCACAGTGGCTAAACCAGATATTTAGTTCTGATTTAAGCTCATCTGGAATGAAACTTTTACATGCTGTCAGAAAAAAAAAAAAAAAAACTGCAATCCAGACAACCCAGAAAAATCCACGTGGAATTTTCCTAGCCAGAGAGACAAGTAGAGATGCACATTCCTCTTTGTTATTTGCTAGCTTTGTGGTTTGGATGTTATTACTTAAACAATTTCAGAGAAAAACCTTCAACTTGACAATATCCAACCTTGTTGTTTGCAGCATAGAGCGAGGGGTAGTGTTAATGTACACTATTGTCCTATCTTGATAATGGCCACAATCCCATCATCTCTATTTGCAAATTTTTACAAACAATTCAACACCAATTTAAGACTGAAGCTATAAATTACATAAAACAATAATATGAGAAACTACATGTTTTAGAGGCTATTTTCATAACCAATTCTGCAACATGAAAATTTAGAAATGTTATGCAAGTTAATAAGGATACTACTAAAATATTTTATTAAAATGAAGAAATCATTGATTTCAAGATGCACCTAATTTCAAATATGATGTGCTAGACAAAATAACTCAGTTTGATTTGGCTTTTATTTACTTTAGGCTAAACATAGAAATCCTAGGCCAATCTTTGCTTTTAATATTAAAAATGCATTTAATTTAAAAAATGATTTTTATTGAACTTACTCTGACAGTGCATATCATGAATTGGTAAGCCAAAAATAATTTTCTTAATCATTCTAAGTACCCTGTCAACATTTTCTACTTGCATAAGAGCAGTTTTTATAGAATAAACTTGTGAAATTATTTACTTGTGCTCAAGTTTACTATCAAAATTAACATCAATCTTACTAAAGAACTTAATAACTCAAGGTAGTAGTGCAATTACATCTAATGTTTATATTCCAGGTTTAAGCTATAGAGCCTTGATGAACTTCACTCAACAATTTTCTCTGTTTAATCCAATAAATACATCAAACTTAATGTTGTAATAGCCAAAATGTATTGAATGTCCACCAGATGACCTGAATGTCCTTAATTCTAGAAGACAGCATGATAATTTTTGTTTATATTTTTTGTTGATTTGCTTTTTTGTAGTCAATAAATTGAATTAAATTTCCTTCATCAACTCGTCTTTCTTCCTCTTCCCTTGAATACTATCAACAAAAAGGCCCAGAAACAATATACTAACAATTGACAGAAGAAATATACACCGGAAATAACTTTGCCAAATACAAGTTCTTATGAGACTTTTAATCTATGAAGTTGTACAGATTTCTTAAAAACCAACTTAGAGGATGGTACTTTTCATTACTTCTTCCACCTCTTTGGATTAAACCTTGGCATAGTATCCTAGTGCGGCCTGTGATCTTCTCTGATCACAACTCCTATCTTGCCTCTCTCATCACCTAATAGCCACTGGTTTGCATGGTCACGAGTCCACTGATATCTGCCTACTCTAAAAATTATCAATTCTCATCATTCTTCGTTTATCTCCCTATCTCTATTCCATCAATATCTTTTTTAAAATTTATCTATTTATTCTAATTTGTTATACATGAGAGTAGAATGCATTACAATTCATATTACACATAATTTTTCATCTCTTTGGTTGTACACAAAGTAGAGTCACACCATTTGTGTTTTCATACATATACTTTAGGTAATGATGTTTATCTCATTTCACCATCTTTCCAACCTCCAGGGCCCCTCTTTCCCTCCCTCCCCTTTGCCCCATCTAAAGTTCCTCCATTCCTCCCATGCTCCCCACCCCACATTCCCATTATGGATCAGCATCCACATATCAGAGAAAACATTTGGCATTTGTTTTTTGGGGGGATTACTTCATTTAGCAAAATATTCTCCAACTCCATCCATTTACCTGCAAATGTCATGATTTTATTCTCTCTTAATGCTGAGTAATATTCCATTGTGTATGTATACCACATTTTCTTTATCCATTCATCTACTAAAGGGCATCTAGGTTGCCTCCACATTTTCCTATTGTGAAATGAGCTGCTAAAAACATTGATCCTTTGGGTATGAACGGAGGAGTGGAATAGCTGGGTCAAATAGTGGCTACATTTCAAGTTTTCCAAGGAATCTCCATATTGCTTTCTAATGCTTATTGTTGTTTGTGTTCTTAAATAGCTGCCATTCTGACTGGAGTGAGATGAAATCTTAAGTAGTTTTGATTTGTATTTCTCTAATTGCTAGAGATATTGAACATTTTTCATATATTTGTTGATTTATTATATATCATCTTTTGAAAAGTGTCTGTTCAATTCCTTGCCCAGTTTGTTCACTGGGTAATTTGGTTTTGTGCTTTGTTGTTGTTGTTGTTGTTGTTGTTTTGTTTTTTGTTGTTAAGAGTTTTGAGTTCTTTATATATCTAAGAAAGTAGTGCTCTACCTGATGTGCATGCTCCCATTCTGTAGGCTCTCTCTTCACCTCACTGATTTTTTTCTTTTGCTAAGAAGAGCTTTTTAGTTTTAATCCTTCCCATTTATTGATTGTTAATTTTAATTATTGCACTATAGGAGTCTTGTTAAGGAAGTTGGGGCCTAATCCAACATGGTGAAGATTTAGGCCTAAGTTTTCTTGGATGTGGGTCTCTGGTCTATTGCCTAGGCCCATGATCCACTTTGAGTTGAGTTTTGTACCTGGTGAGAGATAGAGGTGTAATTTATTTATTTATTTATTTATTTACATTTGGATTTCCAGTTTTCCTAGTACCATTTGTTGAAGAGGTTATCCTTTTGGCATCTTTGTCTAATATAAGATAACTGTATTTGTGTGGGTTTGTCTCTGTGTCCTCTATTCTGTACCATTGGTCTACAGTCTATTTTGGGGTCAGTACCATTCTGTTTTTGTTAGTATTGCTCTGAAGTATACTTTAAGGTCTGGTATAGTGATGCCACCTGCTTCACTCTTCTTGCTAAGGATTGCTTTAGCTATTCTGGGTCTGCTATTTTTCCAGATGAATTTCATGACTGCTTTTTCTATTTCTATGAGGAATGCCATTGGGGTTTTGATTGGAATTGCATTAAATCTGTATAGTGTTTTTGGTAGTATAGTCATTTTGACAATATTAATTCTACCTATCCAAGAACAAGGGAGATCTTTCCATCTTCTAAGGTCTTCTTTAATTTCTTTCTTTAGCATTCTGTAGTTTTCATTGTCAATGTGTATCACCTCTTTTAGTTGATTCCCAAGTAATTAATTTTTTGAGGCTATTATAAATGGGATAGCTTTCTTGGTTTCTCTTTCAGAGGATTTGTCACTGATGTACAGAAATGCCTTTGATTTATGGGTGTTGATTTTATATCTTGCTACTTTGATGAATTCATTTATTAGTTCTAGAAATTTTCTGGTGGAATTTTTTGGATCTTCTAGGTATAGAATCATGTTGTCAGCAAATAGTGATAATTTGAGTTCTTCTTCTCCTGTCCATATCCCTTTAATTTCTTTCATCTAATTGCTCTGAATAGTTTCAAGAACTATGTTAAATAGAAGTGGGAAACAGGACATCCTTGTCTTGCACCAGTTTTTTAGAGGGAATGCTTTCAATTTTTCTCCAAATTAAAATGATGTTAGCCTGGGACTTAGCATAGATAGCTTTTATAATGTTGAGATATGTTCCTGTTATCCTTAGTTTTTCTAGTATTTTGAATATGAAGGGGTGCTGTATTTTGTCCAATGCTTTCTCTGCATCTATTGATATGATCATATGGTTCTTATCTTTAAATCTGTTGATGTGATGAATTACATTTATTGATTTCCATAAGTTGAACCAATCTTGCATCCCTGGGATGAACCCCACTCGATCATGGTGCACTATCTTTTTGATATGTTTTTGTATTTGATTTGCCAGAATTTTACTGAGAAGTTTTGGAACTATGTTCATTAGAGATATTGGTCTGAAGTTTTCTTTCTTTGATGTGTCTTTGTGTGGTTTTGAATCAGGGTGATATTGGCCTCACAGATGAGTTTGAAAGTGTTCCCTCTCTTTCTATTTTATGAAACAATTTGAGGAATATTGGAATTAGTTTTTCTTTGAAGTTCTTATAGAACTCAGCTGTGTATACCGCTGGACTTTTCTTGTTTGGTAGGCTTCTGATGGTGTCTTCAATTTCCTTGCTTGAAATTCATTTGTTTACCTTGTGTATATCATTCTGATTTAGTTTGGGCAAATCATATGACTCTAGAAATTTGCCGATGCCTTGATAATTTATATTTTATTGGATTACAAGTTTTAAAAATAATTTCTAATTATCTTCTGTATTTCTGTAGTGTCTGTGGTGATATTTCCCTTTTCATTACAGATGTTAGTAATTTGAGTTCTCTCTCCCCTTCTCTTTATTAGCACTTATCAATTTTATTTATTTTTCAAAGAACCAATTTTTGTTTTGTCAATTTTGTTTCCTTTTGTTTCATTTTCATTAATTTCAGCTCTGATTTTAATTATTTCCTGTTTTCCTCCACTTTTGGTGTTGATTTGTACTTTTTTTTTTCTAGAGCTTTGAGATGTAATCCTCATTTATTTCTTGACTTTTTCTTCTTTTAGGAAATGAACTCCATGCAATAAACTTTTCTCTTAGTACTGCCTTCATAGTGTCCCAGAGATTTTGATATATTGTATAAGAGTTCTAATTTACCTCTAAGAATTTTTTAATCTCCTTTTGATGTCTTTTGCAACCCATTGTTCATTCAGTAACATATTATTTAGTCTCCAGGTGTTGGAGTAGCTTCTATTTTTTATTTTATCATTGATTTCTAATTTCATTCCATTATGATCTGATAGAATGCAGGGTACCCATGTATTTGCTAAGAATTGCTTTGTGGCATAATATATGATCTATTTTAGAGAAGGTTCCATCTGCTGCTGAGAAGAAAGTGAATTCAGTAGTTGATGGATGAAATATTCTATCTATGTCTGTTAAGTCTAAGTTATTGATTGTATTATTGAGTTTTACAGTTTCTTTGTTTAGCTTTTGTTTGGGATGTCTATCCAGTGGTGAAAGAGATGTATTAAAGTCACCCAGAATTATTGTGTTGTGGTCTATGAGACTCTTGAACTTGACAAGACTTTGTTTGATGAACATAGATGCTTCATTTTGGGGGGCATGTATATTTGTAATTGTTATATTTGGTTGATGGATAGTTCCCCTAAGCAGTAATAAAATGTCCTTCTTTATCCCTTTTGATTAACTTTGGCTTAAAGTCTATTTTATTTGATAAAAAAATATTGAAAACCCTGCTTGTTTCCGAAGTACTTGTGAGTGGTATGTTTTTTTCCTACCTTTCACTTTCAGTCTGTGGATGTCTTTTCCTATGAGATGAGTCTCTTGAAGACTGCAATTTTGGGGTCTTTTTAAAAAATCCAATCTGCCAGTCCATGTCTTTTGATTGGTGAGTTTAGGTTATTAACATCAGGATTATTATTGAGACATGATTTGTAATCCTGTGCATTTTTGTTTGTTTGTTTATTCTTGGTATTTAACTTGTCTTGGTTTCTCCTTTGATTGGTTTTTCCTTTAGTTTAATACCTCCCTTTGCTGATTTTCATTGTTGTTTTTCATTTCGTCCTCTTGGAATATTTTTCTAAGGATATTCTATGGTTCAGGTTTTCTAGTTGTAAATTCTTTTAAATTTTGTTTATCATAGAAGGTTTTTATTTTGTCATCAAATCTAAAGCTTAATTTTGCTGGATATAAGATTCTTGGTTGGCATCCATTTTCTTTCAGAGCTTGATATATGTTGTTCCAGGATCTTTTAACTTTCAGGATCTGGGTTGAAAAATCTGCAGATATTCTAATTGGTTTTCCCCTATATGTAATCTGATTCCTTTCTGTTGTGGCTTTTCAAATTCACTCCTTATTCTATCTGCTAGCATTTTCATTATAATGTGCCATGGTATGGATCTGTTGTAATTTTGTACATTTGGTGTCCTGTAAGCCTCTTGAATTTGATTTTCCAATTCATTCTTCATCTTTGGAAAACTTTCTGATATTATTTCATTGAATAAATTGTTCATTTCTTTGATTTGGAAATCTATGTCTTCCTCTACCCCCAATAATTCTTAAATTTGTCTTTTTATGTTATCCTATAATTCCTGAGTGTTCTGCTCATGGTTTCTTACCATCTTCACTGTGTGATCAACATTCCTTTTAAGATTATATATTTTGTCTTCATTGTCTGAAATCTTGTCTTCCAAGTGATCTGTTGGTGGTGATTTCTAATGAGTTTTTAATTCGGTTTATCCTTTCTTTCATTTCAAGGATTTATGTTTTTGTTTGTTTGTTTTCAGAACCTCTATCTCCTTGTTGAAGTAATCTTTTTTCTTCCTGTATTTGTTTATGTAGCTCTTATCAAAATGATCTTTTACTGCCTGTATTTACTCTCTTATATCACCCTTTAATTCACAGAACATTTCAACTATGTACATCCTGAACTCCTTATCTGTCATTTCTTCTGTTGTGCTGGCCATCAATTCTAATAATGCAGTATCTTGGTTTGTTTGGAGTACTTTCTTCCCTTGTTTTTTCATGTTGTTTGTGTGTCTTCCCTTCTAGCACTGTGTATCTGAGGCATTATAGTTTTTACCCTATAGGTTTATAGTGTCCCTGCAGGGTTCCAATACCTGTCCTTTAAGGGGCAGAGCAATATTAACAGGCCCTAATACAAACAATATATAGCCTTAAACCAAATAGCTGATATTAAGATGTTTACAGTTTTGTCACAGTATACAGAAATGGAGAGTTCAATTATTATCTATAATATAAATAGTAGGTTTGCAAAGGGCCTACAGTTTCTGATGGTGGACAAAGAACTGGGTGTGAGGTATAGGATGAGATGTTGAGGGGTAGGAGGTGAGGATATAGAGTTATTAGATCTTAGGAAGTATGAAAGAGGAATCTAAAGAAGTTGGTTAGTAGCAGGAGAAAAGAGATAAAGTCATTTTGGGGAGACAAGTATATGGGAAGACAATAGAGAGAGTATAGAAAACAAACCAACATAGAAATTAAGAAAAATAAAAATTGTAAAAATAGGAGATAAAAGAATATGCAACACAACTGTAATATACTACTCAGATATCCCAGTCCTCAGTAGCCTAATTCATGAAAAGAACTTGGTTTCACAAATGTTAGGGATATGAGGGTGGGAGAAAAGAGAGAGAGAAAAGAGAAAAAAAATATCAAAGGAAGATGTAAGGATTGTTTTTGTTGGCAATCAGTATCTTTCCTGCTTCCCTTCTCTGCTAATAGGTGGGGTTGCCTGTTGTTTGCTGGTATCTCTATTGTCAGGATGTTGACAGTTATTAGGGTGGGAGGGTTGGTCTTGGGGACAGAGCTCCATTTGGTGGGATATAGCACTTTCCAGTCCCTGATGTGAGACTGCACCCCAAGGACCTCCTTTTGGGCTCACTCACGTGGTCCATACCACAGATGTGCCAGGTCTTATCACATTCTATCGCCTATAGACCTCACAATTCCTGGTCTCTAATTTTGTCTCTAAACTGTATCTCACTCATCCTCTCCCTTTCTATTTCCCAATCAGAAACCTTTCTTTCCTGAGGTCTTTTGGGCTGCTCTCTGGGGGCTGTGCATCTGCCACGGAGAGCTGTTTTGTATTGGGAAGTTCAGGACAAGGTTTTGCAAGCTACAGACTGGCTGTGTATCTACAAGCACTGTGCCCGGTTAGTGGCTACCAGGGAGAGGTGGGCACTAGTGATTATAGGTACCTTGATTTTGCTTCTAAGCCCCAGCTGGTGTCCCAAACTGGGAGTTGCCCCAACTAAAGATGGCGATGAAGGTGTCCCAAGATGGAGGCAACCGGGGAAGCCCCACTTTGGTAGATGGAGGTCCACACATGCGTGTTGGCCAGAGGATCTGCACATGGGCAGCATCTGGGTGTCCTGCATGGCACTGAGGCCAGGAGTCCTGCATGGGTGCTCCTGGTCTTCCTGCTCGGTCACCTGGAGGTCCTGTGTGGGTGAATGGCCAGAAGTCCTGTGCTGATGCTGAGGCCTGGAAAACTGCTCAGACATAGCAGATTCCTATGCCGGAGCAGCAGTCGGCATTCCTCTAATCACTCACAGAGAAATAGTATTCCCGCTATTTGACTATCAGGTCACAGAGACACACAGAATGCAGCCCCCCTCTAGCCTGACATCTTGGATCCCACCAATATCTGTTCTTTATCATACTAGAGAAGATATATCCAGAATTTTTCGATTGTCTGAAAGTGCCCAATAACATACATGCATACACTAGAATGATAGAACAGAATTCAGTGGGGCATACTCTAGCCAATTGCCACATCACCCACAGTAGTAGCACATAAATCTGTCAGGAGCAGATCTTGTCATCTTGGTGATGTTCACAGCCTGTGGACTATCAATTTTAACCTGTAAGATCAAGGAAGCCCCACCCTCCACTAGTAAGACCAGATTATAATATATTGGGCCATATATTGACTCCAACTTAACCCTCTTCCAACAGTCCCTTACGACATGATTATCAGACCAAAATCAAGCATGGCATTGAAGTTGTGGTTTATGGTGTGTGTTGGCCTTGGCAGGTGACAGAACACCAGATTCTTCTCTGGTGGAGCAATGGAGTTGAGTCTAAACCTTATAATAGAAACTTTACTATGTAGAAAGCACACCTTACCTGATTTCTTGTCTGATTGAATGCCAACCTCTTCCCTGGCACAATATGGGGCTAGGATAAAAGCCTCCTCTTTGGTCAGAATCAGTTGCCTGAAGCATTGGACCATAGCTGCTTTCAATGAAAAACTGTGGAAAGCCAATGCCTTCTCTGGCTGGCCAAGGGAAAATTGTTAATTCTTAAAAACTTTTAACCCTTATATTTGTTAAATTGGTAACTTTGCCTACATCTGTTTCTGTACATGGGTGAAAAAATTTGGCCTGTATATACCCTAGCTTGATGTGAAAACAGCCTGTAAACTAGCCTAAGAGTATACTCTTGTAACTAACTGGGTCTTAGTCAATTAACTTCAGGCAATCACAGCCAACTTCATTATCACATTATGCCCATATAAGGCAAATGTCAACTACAGTCAATCAGGTTGTTTCCCTATGTCATTTCCTTACTACCGGATATAAATCTAATGTGCACATGTGGTAGAATGAGGACATTTTGCCCAATTCTAGAAACTTCCTCTTGTTTAAATAAATTTTGATAAATGTAACTCCTTTCAGAAATTTTAAAACATCTCAAGGATTAAAAATCAAAATAAAATAGACATTTTAATATTTTATTTTCACATCCCACTTTCCAAATTCTCTGTCATTTACATTTTCTCCAACCCTCGGTAAAAGCTACTACGTGCTCTGTTCCTTTTCTGCCAGGCATTGCTGTAGAATTCACTAAACTGCATCTACTTACTCTAATATAACTTAGGTACATATTTCAGCAGCCCATATTTAATTTTTATGCTATTTTCTACCTCAATTATGAACTTATCCTCTCTTTTCAGGCTCTAAATATTTTTTTGACATTTTCACCTTTTGCAGCTTGTCTGCAGCTATGAGTATGCTCAAGCTTCAAAAGAGAATTGCCTCCAGTGTCCTCTGCTGTGGCAAAAAGAAGGTCTGGTTGAGACCCCAAGGAGACCAATGAAATCGCGAGTGCCAACTCTTGTTAGCAGATCTGGAAGATCAAAGAAAGGCTGATCATCCACAAACCAGTGACTGTCCATTCACTCACTGATGCCAGGAAAAAAAAATACCTTGCCTCCTTGGAAGGGCAGGCATAGAGGCAAAGGTAAGGGAAAAGGTACAGCTAATGTTCAAATGCCAGAGAAGGTAACCTGGATGAGAAGGATGCAGATTCTTCAAAGGCTACTCCAGAGATACCCTGAATCTAAGAAGATTGACCAGACACAAGCATCACAGTCTCTACCTGAAGGTAAAGGGGAATGTGTTCAAAAACAAGCAGATCCTCCTGGAACACATCCATAAACTGAAAGGAGATAAGGCCCAAGAGAAACCACTAGCTGACCAGGCTGAGGCACGGATATCTAAGACCAGAGGAACACGAAAACCATGAGGAGTGCATCTAGGACAAGAAGGAGGAGACCATCAAGACACTGTCCAAAGAGGATGAGACCAAGAAATAAAGCCTCCCCTCTTTTGTCTGTACATAGTGGCCTTGGTGATTAAGTAGATCGGTCCTTGAAATGAAAACAAGCTTTATCTGTTAAAAAAAATTCAAAATTCTCTCAGAAGATGTCTTTTCCTCTGTAATTACAGAATCTTACAAATAAACATCTTCAATGTTTCTATTGCTATCAGAAACTGTTTCTCTATATGCATTTTTTTTTGTTTCACTCTTTCTCTGTTAGGACAATCTTTTTCTCTTTCAGCTTTATATCATAATAATTATCTCTGATGTTTTTATGCCTGCAAATTTTCATTTATACATTTCTCCTCTACCCACAAACATGTTTCAATTAAGTTAAATATAATGTAGAGAAATACCACTACATTGGTCCCCCAGTCCTCTTTGCTCCTTATTATTCCTTTAATTTTAAACTTCGCAAAAGAAGAATCATTCTCTTTGCTTTTTTTTTTTTACCCATTCATTCATCTTTTAACTCTTATTAACCTGGATTCTACCACTGAAAATGCTCTTTCTGAGATCTACAATATTAGTGGCTACTAATGAGGGTGAAATCCGTTAAAGGCTTTACAAATAAGAGAGGTCATTCTTATTAAATGTACTCAAATCTTCAATCCTCTTGCTTCCTCTGATTTCTCCTTGTTTATTAGCTGGACCTCAGATCAGAGTGATTCCTCCCTTTATAAAAAAAAAAAAAAACTTTTTATCCCCTATCTTATCACATTGAGACTGACCCATACTGTCTCAAATTATTGACACAATTGACAAGGCTATGAGAAAATTAAAATAATGAAACTAATGTATTCAAAGGCAATAGCATAAAAATTAAATATATACATATATGTATTTAGTCTCCCTTTCCTTTTTGAGACAAAGAGATCTGCTGAAAGAAAAATTTATCTGTGTTTATACTTACACCTATCTATCTCTAGCTATCAACCTATATAAAACTATGCCTTTAGAAAATAAGATTCCCCAGCTGCATATTTGTGTTGCTTTGCATTAGGATTAATTAATTCTTTATAGTGTTTTAGATGTTATATGGAGTAAAGTCTTTAAATGATTCCTCTGACACTGTGGCAGTTTTGCTCTCAGCTATGCATATATTATATATGACATGCATATTTAATGTAAATACCTCTCACATAGATGAAAAAGTATGATTGTTCAATTTACCACTTACCTTCAGGTGTGGGGGTTAAGAGACATGTTATTTTTAGAAGGAGTTATTTGGATTAAAGATAAACATATCTTCTCACTGCCAAACTAAATGTAATCATAAAGAAGGTAATTCATAGCAAATTTATACATGCAATGGAATTGATGAATAAAATATTAAAACAATAGGTTTGTCCTTCTATAGCACAAAAAAGGATACATTTAAATATTCCCTTGGCCAAATAAGAAAAAAAAAAACATAGCAGGGAACAAATTTTATTTATCAGTCTCCAAAGATAGAAAGGAAAATTCTGTGTAAGACTACATAAATTGTAAATGACATTTAACAGATATCACATGTGAAAGTGCCTTCAATGCACTATTTCCAATTTGCTTAGACAACTTGAAAGTAAAACATTGAGATAAGAGCCTGTAACTTGCCCTAGAACGGCCAAGCTTTAAAGAGAAACAGTATTTTCTGATTTAACTTATTACTATTGATTCACAAGGGAGAAGCTGCATTCAAATATGTGTTTTCAAAATCACACATCATACCCTTAAAAAACATCAAAATACATCTAAACAGTATTCAAACAAAGAAATAAAAGTGGGCATAAAACTATGATGACTTACATGGAGACGTTATCTATTAGAGCTCATACTGGAACATAAATCATTTGCTCCTTTAATACATACTTATTAAAATTACAATGAAGAGTAAATCCTGAGGAGAAAAATACTACCAAATATTGTTTTCACACTCTAGTCAGGTTCTTTTCTGCATCTTTCCAAGTAGTAACTTTCTCATTTAAAGAACCCAATCACCTAGCAAATCACACAAACATAATTACTAGTTTATCCCATTCAATCTTTCTTTTCATGCCCTGCCTCTATGCAGCTGGCACTGAACCATAGTTACATGCCAAGAAAACCGCCAGCTGGTAGGGATCTGTGGTACAGCTCACATGGGAGTTTTAAAAAGAACCCTTATCTTCAGCAGTTGTACTGGCATTGCTAAGCAGATGACTCAGGGATCTCCAAGTTTTATTCATAGTTTACCCATCTCTTCACGAACCTAGGATTTGTACCATATTGAAGTTTAGTCTCCATAGTAAGTCAAACTTGGGATATTCTTTGAATAATTCACTTTATGAAGCCACAAACCAAGACCATTTACTAGCTCTGTAGCATTATGGTTCTTTTAGTTCTAAATGAACTACTTTTCCCTACTAACATCTGAACTGACGAGATGTAGCTTTTGCAGAAAATGTTTACATTATTTTTATATGAACATGCCTGAGCTCATTAAGAAGGTTTTGGTAATATAAAAATTCTAAATACAAAGTTGAAAAATACTAAAGGCATAATCTAAGTTTAAATATAATAATGCTATATTTAAATAAAGTTTATATTTAAAGTTTAAATATAATACAGATGGAGAAAATGTTCCAGACAAATGTGAATTTTTTAAAAAAATGTAGGTGCCTCTTCTTATATCTAATGGAATACAACTTAATGTAAAACATTATAATATAAAGGAAAAACAGATGCTGCATCTGATACAAAGAAGAACATAAGGAATATATAGCATTATTAACATGTATAAAGTTAAACATATGTCAATATGATGTATCAAACAATTAAAAGAACTTAACTAAAACCTTCTATAGTTGGGGTTTTTATTTTTTTATTTTTTAATTAATTTTTTATTTGTGTATGACAGTGGAATGCATTATAATTCTTATTACCCATATAAAGCACAATTTTTCTTATCTCTGGTTGTATACATTTTTTAAAACATTTCAAACACTACAGAGAAAGTAAAGAAAGCTATATGCAAAGGCATTGAAGGTGTTAAATAAAACAATGTGGAGATGACAGATGATATATGGAAGTCTACAGTGACAGAAAAAAGCATGTTTTTTTTGACCATATAGACAACATTTAAAAAAAAAAGATCATGTATTTAATCATGAAGGCAGTAACAATAAATTCCAAAGAATAAAATGATACCTTAGCTCTCTGTTCACAATGCAACTCAGTTCTACATTAACAAAAGAAATATACTTTTAATTTAAACTTCATATTATTAATTATTCCTTGGGTTTAAAATAAATTTATAAGCATAATCAGGAAATATTGGTGGCAATGAAAATTAATGACAATGAAAATTCTGCATATACAAATATATGATTATAGCAGTAGTTGAAGGAAATTTATGGTTAAAACATGCATATCAAAAAACAAGGACTACTAAATAAAAGAGAATAAATGCTTGATGAAAGAGTGGCAAAATAACAATGTCTAAAGAAACAAAATAAAATAAAAATAGAGAAAAATAAAATTGAGATTGAGATAAAAACAGAACTATTACTTGAAAAGATCAGCAAGAAAGGATTTGGAAGGATTAATCAATAAAAAAGATGAAAGATGTAAGTTAAAATAATACAGAACAAAAAGGGGAATTAAGACAAAAAAGACGTTTTAAAAAACTGAAGTGTTAGGACCATTACATTAAAAAAATATGAACCTATATAAATGGGTATGTCTCTTTTAGAAAAACATAAAATGCTAAAATCCAGAAAAGATTTTAAAAAAGCACTCTATGTTACAGGCAATTAAATGTCAGTCAACAATTCCCTCCCCTCAAAAATCCAGATTCAGAAGGTTTTATATGTCATTATACCAAAATTCATGTAACAAATTTTTACATCATAGATTTTTTTCTTTAATTTCAATTAAGAAAATGTGAAAAAAATGAACCAGCTCATTTATAAAGCCTATTATGTAATGCTAAGACAAAATAAATAAGCAAAATCGTGACATCAGTTCTCTTATAAACATGCAAGCAAAACTTCTGGGGAAACTATTAGCAAACTAAAAACCAAAGAAAATATGTCATTTTCAAGCAGATTATATTCCAGAAATGCAAGAATGCTTCAGTATCCAAAATATGTCAGTGAATTTTATCTTGTTATTAATAAGAAAAAGAAAACATTATTTTTAAGTGATGATTTTAGAAATACTTAACAAAGTAACAAAGAGATCATCTTCAAGAATGATTAAACATATTACCTGAAAACTGTGACAGCTTAGACCAACTAATATTTATTATCATAGTTTGTGTGAATCAAAAATTTCAATGCAGATTAACTGGGTGTTTCTGTACCAGACTCTCTCAAAAGTCTGATACCAAGATATTACCCAGAGTTCTAGCCATCTAAAAGGTCCAAGCAGGTTATGCTTCAAATTCACTCATATGGATGCTGACAGGCCTAAGAAAATTCTTTCTAAGCCTATTCATCTAATTTTGACTGATCTCAAAGACTCACTTCTAAACTCACTTATGTGGGTCTCTCTGCAGAGTTGACTCTTGGAAGTAATATCTAGTTTCTTTTGCCATATTCTGCTTATCAAAAGTGAATGGAAAAGTTTGCTCCCTACTCAAGATAAGAGGATAAACCAAGGGACATAAGTATTGGAAGACAGGGAATATTGGGACAATCTTAAAGGCTGTCCACCAAAACATGATATACAAAAATCAATATCAATGGAGAAATTTTCATGAGGAAACTAGAAAAGGGGTGGATTCAATGGGTCAAGAATGAAACAAAGACTCTATTGTCTTTATATATATTATTTTAACGATTAATATATTCTGGTTGTACTGGACAATATGAAAATGAAATAAAAAGTAACAAGATGTAGGAT
The DNA here is from genome assembly GCF_045843805.1 of Urocitellus parryii. NCBI lineage: Eukaryota > Metazoa > Chordata > Mammalia > Rodentia > Sciuridae > Urocitellus > Urocitellus parryii. The sequence continues at coordinate 217,970,329 of NC_135531.1, forward strand.
TGGAAGGAAACATATGAACTATCAATAAATGAACATCTATCTCTAGAAAGAGTAATAGCTTGGTGGTAGAGCACTTGCCTTGTATGTGTAAGGCACTGGGTTCAATCCTCAGTACAACATAAAAATACACAACTAAAATAAAGGTATTGTGTCCATATACAACTAAGAAAAAATATCTTAAAAAAAGAATAATCAATAGCTATAAAAATTTCAGCAAATTTACCAAAAAAAAAATCAACTTACAAAATTAAAATAATTATTTAGATCATCACTCAATAAAATATGACTTAAAAATAACATACTATTTATAAAAAAACTATAAACGATAACATTTCCAAGAATCAAGCAAAAAATACATACAAATTTTTTCTCTACAGGAAAACACAATTAAAATAAACAACTGTATTAGTAAGCTTGTAGAGCATAGTGAAATATCACAGGCTGAATGGCTTAAACAAGACATTTATTTCCCACATATTCACACTCTGGGATGTTCAAGATCAAAATGCTGGCACCTTTAGTTCTGGTGAGGGAAAATCATTTGCTCTTGCAGTTTTATCCATGAAACTATATTTAGCCAAAAATACAAATTCTTTAAAAAATACAGTCCTACTTATGCTATTTAGTTATTCTTAGGTAAGTTTTAATTGATTCATTCAAGAAATTTTTCCATTTTTTCTCTTTTCTCTACTTTATTCTGTCAATTCAGAGGTTTAAAATTTTGTTGATTTTACCAAAGAACTAGGTTTTGCTTTTATCATTTTTCTCCATTGTATTGTGTTTTCTATTCCATTGACTTCTACACTGAAATTAGAGTTTTTGTTCATCTGCTTACTTATTAATTTTCCTTATTTTTCTATTTACTAAAAATTGAAATTGAGGTAATTAGTGCCTGGCTTTTATTATAGGCATTTAGTGTCCAAATCTGATAAGTACTACTTCAGTAACATTCCTCAAATTTTAATGTTTTTCATTTGGCTCAAATTCTTTCCAGTTTCCCCATTTAATTTTTTTGTTTGACCCCATGAGTTATTTAGAATTGTGTTCCTACAGCTTCCAAGTAGCTGGTTATTTTCCACATTCCTTTCTGTCATTGATTTCTAAATGACTTCCACTGTATCAGAGAATATATATTCTCGCTTAAATTTTTGTATGTTGATTGAGACCTGCTTTATGGCTCAGAATAGGGTCAATCTTTGCAAATATCCCAAATTTTAATATGTACTATTAAAATGACAGTGTATCTTGCTGTTATTGAATGACTACAATTATAGATTATTGCTAGTTGATGAAATTATGGAAATCATTTACTGGATTTCCGCCTAAATCTTTTGCTAGTTATTAAAACCAGATGCAAAAACTCCAACTATAATTGTGATTTATTTTTCCAAGTAATTCTCTCAGTTTTTTCTTAATGCATTTTATATATTTTCTATTTTGTGAATATGCATTTAAAATTATTATGTCTTCTTGATAAACTGATTCTTTTATATCATTATGAAATGTCTTTTGTCGTCCTTGGTGATATTTTGGCTCTGAAATCAAGGTTCATATTAATATAGCCACTCTGACTTCTTTGATCAATATTTACAAAGTATATCTTTTTATATTCTTTTATTTTTTGATTATTTGTGTATTCATATTTAGAGTCCATTTTTTTGGAGGCAGCATATAGTTTTAGCAACTTTTCTCAGTTTGTCTTTTTCTAATGGACAAACACATTGTACATATTTACCATGTACAGCATGTTTTTAAATATATACATGTACATTATGGAATGGCTGAACCAGGCTAATTAACATATGTATCACCTCACATACTTTTCTTTGTTAAAACACTTAAAATCTAGTCTCTAAGAAATTTTCTAGAATGCAAGACATTTTTATTAATTATAGTTCACATTTTACATGACAGATCTCATGAAATTATTCCTCTGGACTAAAGTTCACATTGTTTGGCCAATATCCCCACAAACTACCAGCTCACAACCTGGTATCCACCATTTTAATCTCCACTTAAATGTTTGAGTTCAAAAATTTTAGATTCTTCATAAAAGTTAATCTTTGTTTTTTAATTCTATATTTAGGCCATTTGTATTTAGTGTAATTAATAAGGTTGGAATTAAAACATAATCTTGCTATTTGTTTTCCATTTGTCATATTCATTGCTTCTTTTTTTCCTCATTTTACTGCCTTTGTAAGACTGGATGCAATCACTTGAAAGGGAAGCAGTAGACACATGAGTGAGATTTATTTTTAATTAAATATATAAGAGTAGGAGGAAACTGAATATGAGTATGAAGTTCAGGGAACAATCCAGAACAAGATCAATATTTAGAACTAATCTGCATGTTCCTGGTATTTTAAACCTTCAGACTATGTGCACTCACTTGGAAAAGGAATATATATGATAAAAATAAGGAGTTCAAGGAAAAGGCCTCTATATTTCGAAAGAGGGAGTTAAGATTAACCTGTGAATGATACTGGTACAAAATAAAAAGTGATTTACAACAAAGAACATTTAAATCCCACTATCATGTACATCCACAAGAATGTGGTCCTAACTAGAATAAGATGTATTCCATGCTTATATAATTTTATCATAATGGATTCTACTATCATGCATAACTAAAAAGAACCAATAAAGAACTTATAATTCAGTGAGGAAAAAATCTGAAAACTAATAAATTTAGCAATGTGGAAGTCTTTTATGTCTTCAATAAGAGTATTTTGGATACTCTTTTTAATTAATAAACTAATGTTAACATGCAACAAAGTAGTTTAAATCTCAAAATCACTGATTTGAAGGAAAGAAGTCAGACCTCTCACCTCTCCCCCTCCCCACACCCCACCAAAATAGTGTGTGTGGCATCAATATAAAATCCTATAAAATGTGAACTCTGTTGTAACAGATGACAGATTATTTGTTGTTTGGGGATATGGGAGATAAGTGGGATGGATCAGAAAGTAGCACAATATTTTAGGTATGATAGATGATAGAAATGTTTATTATCTTGATAGTGGAATGATCTCATGACTAAATAACAATATAAAAATGGAACAAATTAAGCACTTATTTTCAGTTTCTTTACTTCATTTTAAATTTAGTGATAAAACTTTAGCTGCTCATTAAACTGCCATTAACTTGCCAAATATAACTGAAGTTGTTGTAGCCCCAACAGAAAATGTACAAAATCAATCATTGGGGATTTGTAATTTGATAAAAATATCTTCTGTAAAAAATATTTCAACATATATCAGAAAATTTAGAATTTTATAAAGCAAGGCAATCATAAGCAGCAAAAGTCATAAAAGCAACAGAGCAACACTACCAACAAAGAATCTCCTTTGAAGTTTTATACCATGCTATTACATAAAAAATTCTAGAACCTGCAAGCCTGAAAATAAATCATAATTGACTTTGAGGTATAGATTAATAAAAAATGTATTTTAATCAAGAAAAATTATTTTTCACATACCTATGATTACAAATTTACCAAATGCATTTCTCTCTGTGAACTATGTTATCCACCACACTCCTCCCCTCCTGCCAGTATCTTCCCCAAAACTTGACACATCAGAGCCTTCTTTCTGTCACTCACACTTCTCTTTCCTCCTTCTAGTTTCAAGATTGTCACAAATTCTGTGTCTCATTACACTATATTAAAAATTAACGTAATGCACTAGCCTTATTTTCTTTTTAAGGATCAAAGGGATAACTCTATATTTGTATCTATATCAATAGATCAATAAATGGGTAGGTAGGTCAATATAGGTATTTATAAAATAATAATTACTCAACTAAGTCATATGAATAGCACTTTCTTTACACAGATGTATAATGCTATTCATGCAGGCTATCAGCATCCTCCAGGACACATGACATCAAACCATGAATTTTTGCCTTTCCATTTATCTGGGATTGCTTTCTCTGCTTGAGAGACAAAACTCTCTTTTCAATTGAATTCTCCTTAGAAATTTATTCCTTCTTTGGGGAAGAGTGAGATTTGAATTCATGTCTTAGATACAAAAGCAAAGTTATAAAAAAAACTGTACAAGACTTTTTTCTGCTAGAACTGGAACTATTTTCCTCTTGACACCAAAACTTGCCATAGCTATAGCCAATTTTTACAAGTACATTTAAGATAAAAATCTGCATGGAAGATAGTTCAGTCAATTAACGTAAGCAGTAGAAAATAATAAAGACAGGCTCAGGAAGGGACTCTGTTTTGACACAGCTGTGTTTAAGGCAACATTGATCATGTACAGAATGGTTGATGTATGTGTAAATGAGAACATTTTGTTTTAGTTTTTGGTTATGCTCCACAAACATATCCTGACTGAGGCCACTTATTCTATGGGTATGTCCTGTGTAAAGTCACTAACACACTATATTTGCCATCCTCCATCCCTTGATTTATTTGTAAAGAATCAAATTGATTTTTATCAACAACCACCAACCCCCACAGGACATAGTATACACAAAGCTCTTTTTGCTATTTCTCACAGGTGCTGTTGTCAAACTTTCCTGCTGGCATTTTCTTAGATGAGTGTACAGAAATTAGCTTGGTTACGAGACACACACACACACACACACACACACACACACACACACACACACACACCAAGCATCATTAAATCCCTGCAGATAGTAAGAATAATAAGAATGCACATGTACTCAATCAAGACAGCTGATTTCTGATTTAGTTTTCAGTTCAACAAAGAACTAAAATACTTGATATGGAACCTAAAAGTGTCTTTTCTAAAAATTTCCAACATCCAATGCTTCCTTAAATGTGATCCAAAATATAAAACTATAATTGCTATTCACTGCTACTCTGTTCCTATTTTCTTTCTCTCATGATTAGAATATTGTTGTTCTAAACAGTTCTGTTTGTTTCATGATAAATTGAGGCTTCAAATTGTCACTTGTTGGAGGAGACCATCTGTGCTCCATGTTGGCATTCCTCATTATAGGCTAATATATTTGTCATATTAGTAATTATTTCATCCAATAAATCCATGGATAGAAAAATCCAATCATGTGATATGTCATTAACAAAATGCTACTTCAGATTGAAACAAAAGCACCCGCTATCAAATTCTTAAGACCCATAAGTTTCCCTAAAAATATTCATGATTCTATTTTGACCTAGTGTCTACATTCACACAGTATTTATTTGCCAAAGATTCTGTCTGCATAGGAATACTTTGGCTATCTGGAAATGTCATTATCTTATACTAATGATGTATCACTACAGCAAGTAATAATTAATTATTCAAATATATGACTGCTAGGTAAGAGACCCAGCACAATGGGGTCAGTATAACTTGGAAGCTAGTGTAAGGCACAGTAATTCTGTACAATAAGCTGGTTAGTTTAGAACTGAATTTATTTGAGGACTTTTTGTTGTTTTCTTTCCATTTTTGTTTCTGGTTTTTTTTTTTATATGTGCTATGATTTGGGCACAAAAACATTTTGCCAAAATTTTCCCTATTTAAAGCCTATAATTTTAGTGATCAAATATTTAAGTAGATTTCTTTCCTTAAATTTCAAAGAAAAGATTCTTTCACACATATTAAAAATTAGATAAATTCAGAAGATATCACAAAATAATGGCCCATATTATCTATGTCTCAGTTTTTACTTTCTAAAAGGCTACAATTTTCAACTTATTGGTCTTATTAAACTTAATATATCCAATTATTATTTTTAAAGAATTTTTCAAGGAATTATCTATTGGATTTTTCAATGTGAAAGATAATGATTTAACTATTTGTTAAATATCACCTATGCCCAACCAAAAAAATTATATCTCCAAAATTATTACTACCTCTGAAATATATTTAGATCTACTCATCCTCTCATTATTTTTATGTCATACTATTAAATCTAAATTTTGTACTTATAATGAGTATGCAAAAAAACATTCCTAGATAAGCCATGCACTAGATCAAGATTACTGTTTTTGTAGGGGATACACATATTTTTGGTTACACTGAAAGTACTATGTACATCAGGTAGCTTTTATATTTTGTTCTTTCTCACTAATTCAACCTACAGCTTCCCCAGAATTGTCTTCTTTTTCTCAATATATTCAAATACTCCCAGGTCCTTGAACTGCCTCATCTTAGAGGCAATCTCTGGAGTCCTGACCTGATCTCCACTCCAGGGACAGAGCTCTTCCATCATCATTCTAGGACTTCATCTTTCACTTTGCATTGGAGCTTTGCTACCTGAATGTCGTAAATTCCTTTTTTACACATTTATTCTTTTGTTGCATGAAAAATGATACATGGATGGAAAATTTGATTAAATCTCAAAATGCTCTGAGTCTACCTTATATATAATTAAAAGTGGGTATATAAAACTCAAAACTTTGAGAGAAAATTCAAAAGAAAATTCCATTTTATTTAAAAATATAAATGACTTGACACATTTAAGTTCTATAGTCACAAAAGAGAAGTTTGGGAGCATTTGAACTACTGATTCACTATATGTGCGTTTATTGTTTGTTTGGGTTTTTTCCCAATACTTTTTTTGGGATTGTTCCATTTAATGCCATGTTTTGATATTTCATATATTATACTTCAGTGTGGGCCAACTTCTTACCATGAATACAGGAACTCATTCTTCAATTCTGTGAAATTTGTAAGAATTGCTTTTATTTTATTCCTGCCATTTTCTGTGATCTGTATATTTTATTGAAATTTGAACTTTGGACCTTCTAGTGTTATTTTATAGGTAATTTTTCCTCTATGTCTATTTTTTTCTGTCTAATGATTCCTAATTATTCTCATTTCAAGATTGAATATGACTTTAGGTTTTTCTCTTTGGTTTCTCAAATTACCAGATGGAGGCTGTATCATTGATTCCTCTTGTTCTGAAGCTTCAGCTTTTTGGACTTAGAAGCTACTGGTTTCTCCAGCTCTCCATCTCCAGCCTGCATATAGCCATTGTGGGGAAAAAAATTATATATATATATATATATATATATATATATATTATATATATATAATATATATATATAATATATATATATATATATATATATATATATATATATATATATATATATACCCATCCTGCTGGTTTTTATTTCTTTAGAGAACCCTGACTAATGCAAACATTAAAAGCAATTTCATTGGATGGTTACATGACACAAATATATACATGTTTAGTGCTCAGCCTTCTCCAAGTTCTGTTAAATAACTCCAATGTGGGAAAATATTGAAAAAGGAAGAATACATTATATATTTTCTATGCAATTGCAGTGACAATGATTATTTTAAACTATTGTTATTTTTATTTCCTTTTGTCTATTTTTGTTTGTACAAATAGGGTTTATGAGTTTGGAGAACTTGACTTTTACTCTACCACCGTTTTTTTCTTTTAAGTAAATAGCCATCACCATTAACATATAAACACAAATACTAACATAAATACGATAAAAAATCCTTTTAAGGTGCTAATCATACACTTCTATTCAATAACTCCAGTTTTATTGGAAATTAAAACACATCTTCCAAAATTTGTTGTTAATTACAATCAATCAATGCAAAAATGTAATAAAATTATTAACAAAAAGTGTTAACTAATTATTTTAAAAATAAAGTCTTTATCAACCATGGATATAAACCTCATAAGATATTTATAGGGAATATCTGCTTCTTTTACTTATTCAGAAACCCTTTCTCCTTCTTCTACTGATCAGTGACTTGTTCTTTTGGGTTCCTGATGATGCTGTCAATAATTGGGCAAATAGAATCAAATGTGAATAAAAATGGGCTTCTGAGAACACTGAAATTTATGCCATTCGTAAAACATTTCTGCTCTTTCTCTAGACCACTCATAAGATGTTACTTATAGTTATGTCTCTTTGAAACATGCTTCACAAAAACTCAAATATGAAGAAGTCATGGTGTAAAAGAACCTGGGAATCTGAAGATTATTTAGAAAGCAAAGAATAAAAAAATGACAACAAAATAACAAAACTGAAAATGATATGAGATTCTTAAAATTTATTTAAAAGATTAAAGGTATTAGTCACCATGAGTAGTATAATTATCTAAATTACAATCATAGCAACAAATATACGATAATGAGAATGACCAAGGAAAAAACAACAACTTAAAATATGTGGATTTGAAAAATGAAATTTTTTAAAAAAGTATTTTGCATTATAATTTGCATTTTCAATTGTTATACTTCTTTCTCTCCATCTTGGTGATAAATGTGTAAATGAGATAAAATTAAAACCTCAAATTTAAAAAAACACACTAAAGGTCAATTAAACACCCATCTACACATGCATATACACATAGGATCATTTAATCCAAGAAGTGTGGAAATACTAAAATAAATAGGTAGGAAATGAATAGAGATCATATCTTCATTTTTAAGAGAAAGAGGAAAAAAACAATGGAAGCAAAAAAGGCAAATATTAATACCAAAAAATTAGTTCAAGAAAGAGCATTAAGTTGAAATGAAAATATTATTTAAAAAATTATTCCCTCAAAGAATGTTTAATTTGTATGTACATAATTAGCTGACTAACTCAACATTGAAACATAAACAGGGAAGATGCCCAGAAATACAAAAAGGAATGGGCCAGACCAAAGGCACAGAATATTCCAGACACATATTCTTGACGATCAAATAGAGAGAAAAATAAATAATATATTAAAATTTATTAAACTCTAGTTATGTTTTAAGCTTTGTGCCCAAAGAAACAAAAATCATTCTTCTAATATTATATGAAGTATTTATTAAAACAATCAAGTTGATATGTATGTAGAGATAGCTGATCAAGAAAGAAATATATCGCTAATGTCAGATGATAAATATATATAGGCAGATTTTTTTCATTCTGAGATCATTGTTTTATTCACTGTATACTTAGTAAAATGTTCTATCTTCCATGTCTTCTCTATATCATTTCATTAAATCTATCTATAACATTTTCTTTATTTTTTAGTATGTTGTTGCAATTCTCTGGTTTCTGCAGATGAAATGAACTTGTACATCTTTGTGAAGCATTAGTAGAATTTCTTTGGAGCATGTTCTCATTAACTGAATTGCTGCATTAAACGATTGAGGGCATATTTTATTTCTCAAAATACTGCAGTTTGTAATCTAAAATATTTCCACTGATTTATATTGCCATGAGTGGCATATTTACTTATGTAATCATCAGCAATAAATATTACTCAGCTTTCTTATATTTGTCAAACTAGGGAGGAAAGCATATAGTCTCATTAAAGTTTTGATTTACACTTCTCAAATTCCTAATACAAATTATAAGTGTCTTTAAATATTTGATATATATTTGAGTTGGAAATTATGTGAATTAGTTCTTTATATCATTTGACCATTTTTCTATTGGGTCTAAAAATATTTTCATATTTGATATATATATGCAATATAATATTACTCAACCTTAAAGAAGAATGAAATCATGGAATTTCCCTGTATATAGATGGAGATGGAGAATATCATGCTAAGTGAAATAAGCTAATCTTAAAAAACCAAAGGCTGAATGTTTTCTCTGATCTGTGGATGCTAATTCACAGTGAGTGGTGGTTGGGGGTGTGGCTTGGGAAGAATGTAAGTATTTTGGATTAGGCAGAAAGGAGTGAAAAGAGTGGAGGGGTACAGGAGTAGAAAGGATAGTAGAATGAATCAGACATTACCGTATGTGCATATATGACTTCATGGCCAGTGTGATCCTACATCAGATACAACCAGAAGAATGAGAAGTTGTACTCCATTTATGTATGATGTGTCAAAATACATTTTACTGTCACATATAACTAATTAGAATAAATTTTAAAAAACACAAATATTTTCATGCTAATATGCCTGCATACATTATATATCCTTGCTTAATCTGTGTCAGTTAAAGAATTTGAAAATATTTTTCCTTGCTTACCAATTATCTACCAGCAATTTTTGTTGTCTTTCATTGATCAATAGAATCAATAAAATATTATTTCTTAAAAACTTTGTATATTTTACCTGACCTTAAACTTGCAATCTTCCTGCCTCAGCCTCCCAAGTAGCAAGGATTGAGGGCATGTACAACTTATTATAAAATATATTCTATATTCTTGTTGTATTCATATATATATATATATATATATATATATATATATATATATAAAATACACACACACACACACACACACGGATTATTATTTTGTAACATCCACATACAAAAATCACATAATATCCAGCCAAAATATTTTCATCTTTATAGTTCTAATGAGTTTTAGTTTCTTTGTTTAATATACAGGTTGGCTTCTCTAATAATGAATACATGTGGTTTTGGTGGCATCTTTTCTTTTTCTCTTTTCAGAATTACTAAGCTGGCATTGCAGAAAGTATTTAAAGAAATACATATAGAAGAAATACAAAACAAACCCCAGATTTCACAAATGAACAAATGTCATTTGAAGAGCAGCTAAGCAAATGAGAAATTGGACTAAGTAAAACATTAAAAATGAATCAAAATGGCAGGAATTAATAAACATCTCTGTATAATAACATTGAATGTAAATGGTCTCAACTCCTTAAATAAAACTTATAGGCTGAGAGAATGAGTTAGAAAACAAGATCCAACAATATGTTCTTTACAAGAGACATACCTTATGGACAAAGGCAGGCACAGGCTGAAAGTGAAAAGATGGAAATTATTGAAGCACGGTAATGAAACCTGAAAATAAGCAGAAATAGCTATTCTTACATCTGATAAAGCCAACTTCAAACCAAAATTAATTAAAACAGACTAAGAAGGCCACTTTATACTGGTAAGAAAACAATCCAACAAGAAGATAATGGTAGCAGACATTTATTCACCAAACATTGGTGTACCTAATTACAAAGAAGAGACACTACTCAAATTAAAGCCTCATTTAGATCCCATCACAATAACACTGGGTGATTTCAACACACCCCTTTCACCAGTAGATATATCATCCAGACAAACTCAGTAAAGACACTTCAGACATGAAGAATACCATAAATCAAATGAACTTAACATATCTATAAAATATTTTATCCAACAAAAACTGAAAACACTTTTCTTTTCACAGTGGTTCATGAAACCTTTTCTGAAATAGACCATATTTTAGTACAGAAAGCAGTTCTTAGCAAATACAAAAAAAATAATATTATTCCTTGTTTCTTATTAGATCATAATAGAATGAAATTGGAAATCAAACACAAAAATCATACAGAAACTACATCAACACATAGAAAATGAACTACAGACTTTTGGATAATGAATCAGTGATGGCAGAAATTTTAAAATTTTAGAATCAAAAGAAAATAGTGATACAACATACCAGAACCTTTGAGACACTATGAAGACAGTTTTAAGAGGAAAATTTGTAGCTCGTAGTGTCTACATAAGAGAATCAGAAACATTCCAAATAAACAACCTAATAATGTATCTCAAGGCCTTTGAGAAAAAGAACAAATGAATTCCAACCAATAGAAAGAAGAAAATTATTATTATCAGAGCCAAAATCAATGAGTTTAAGAAAAAAAATTACAAAGATTCAGTGAAACAGCTGGGTGTGGTGGTACATGCCTGTAATCTCAGCAAATCAGGAGGCTGAGGCAGGAGCATTTCAAGTTCATAGACTAGCTTCATCAATTTAGTGAGGCCCTAAGGAACTTAGAGAGACCCTGTCTAAAATAACATATAAAAATGGCTGAAGGTTAGTGCAGTGGTAGAGTGCCATGGGATAAATTACTGGTATTAAAAAAAATCAATGAAACAAAGAGTTGGTTCTTTGAAAAGATTAACATTGGCAATCCTTAACCAAACTAATGAGGGGTTGGGGAGAGAAAAGACTGAAATATACATTGGAGAAAAGATAGCCTTTAAACAAAGGTAGGGAAACCACCTATCCATATATAGAAGAATAAAAGTAGACCCTTATCTCTCACCCTGGGAAAAAATCAACTCAAAATGGATCAAAGACCTGGGAATTGGACCAGAAACTATGCAACTTCAGAAGAAAGCAATTATATATAGATAAATGAACTAAACACTTTGCAAAAGAAGAGATAGAAATTACCAAAAAATATGTGAAAAAAATGTTCAACATTATTAGCAATTAGAAAAATGAAAATAAAACTATACTGAGATTTCAAATCACTCCAATATAAATGATATCCATCAAGAATACAAACAGTAATAAATGCTATAGTGAATGTGGAGAAAAAGGAACACTTTTACACCGTTGGTGGGATTGTAAATTATTACAACCACTATAGAAATCAGTAGGGAGTTTCCTCAAAACACTAAAAATGGAACCCCCATTTGACCCAGCTATGCCATTCCTCAATGTTTATCCTAAAGAATTATGTCATTTACAGGAAAATGGATGGAACTTTAGAACATTATGTTAAAGTAATACAAGTCAAACTCAGAAGGTCAAAGGTTTCATGTTTTCTCTCATATGTGGAAGCTAAGAAAAAAAACTGAAAGGCTGGGGTTGGGGAGGGGGTTCTCATGAAAATCAAAGGGAGATCAGTAGAGTAGAAGAAATGAACCAAGAGAGACAGAGGGGAGTGAAAGGGGAAACACTAGGGAATGATATTTGCCAAATGATATTGTCATATTGTGTGCATGTATTAATATGTAACAATAAATCCCACCATTAGGTAGAACCATAATGTACCAATACGTATATGAAAAAAATAAATCACTTTCCTATTGCAAAAACAATTAAAATTAAATTGCTAATATTTATCATGAATGTAGATGTAAAAGTACTTGGAAATATTAGCAAATCAAATCCAAAAATACATAGAAACTGTAACATGCTATTTATTTATTCAAAGCAAGATTAGTTTGAATGGTTCAGATAGTCTTATCAATTTAATTCATCATAAAAATGGAAAGGATTTCAATATATTTGGAAAATCACTTAAGAGTCTAATACTTATTAACAATAAAAATTCATAAACCTTCAACAAATTATCACTACAAGGGAACTATTTTGACCTCAGACAATTTGTCTAACAAAACCAAATAGGCGAATGTGATCCTACATCTGCTGTTATATTCAGTAACGCAATGTTGAATATGTTTTTCCTAAATTGAAAAAATAAAGCAAGGATATGAATTCCTCCCACTTCTTTTCAGCTTTGTTCAGGAAGTCTTACAGCAATATAGCAAAAAAACCCCAAAAAACAAAAAAATTCATCTTTTTGAAAGTTCAAATGCATGTACTTGAAGAGAATATGGTGAAGCATAGAGAATCCTAAGGAATCTATAAAACAACTCTGGGTGTTATTAAAGGAAATTAATGATGAAGCAAAATGAAATATTTAATAGATAAAACATTTTTAATTTCAGTGAAATGCAATTTATAATATTTCTTAATGGATTATGTTTATGGTTTCTTAAGAACTCTGTCTGGTTAAGCACAGGTAATGGAGATTTTCTTCATTCTTTCTTTTTTGTTTTTAACCAGGTATTGAAGGGCACTTAACCCTCAAATAACATCTCAAGCCCTTTTTATATTTTATTATTTAAGTTGCTTAGGGCCTCACTAAGTTGCTGAGGTTGGCTTTTAACTTTTAATCCTCCTGCCTCAGCCTCCTGAGCCTCTGGAATTATAGGCATGTACCACTGCACTCAGCTCTTCTAAACTTTTAATACTTTCACATTTTATATTTAAATCTATGCTTGATTTTGATTTAATTTTTGTATAAGATGTAAAGCGTAGAAGTTTATATTCCTACATACATATTAGCAACTATCTCAATACCATTTGTTGAAAAGACCTTCTTCCCTGTTGAATTTCTTCTTCACTTTTGTGAAAAATCAAAGTGGCCTTATTTGTGTAGATTCATTTTTAAGCTCTATTCTGTTCTAATGATTTATGTGTTTAGTCTTTCATCAATTCATGCTATCAATGTAGAAGTCCTTCACATCTCCTGCTAAATTTATTTCTCAATATTTTATAGTGACAATATCGTAAGTGAATTTTTAAAATTTCATTTTCCAGGTGTGTCCTAGAAGTTTAGGAAACACTATTGGTTACTTTATCTAAATTGTTATACTCAGGTAACAATTCCTCCAAGTTAATTTTCATTTTATTTAGCTCCATGTTCCTTTGCCCTTCCAAGTGGACAAGCACAGAAATGATACCATCTAACCTCATTGTAAAAGACCATTCCAGTCGTTGCATTGAGAACAGCTGAGAGAGCAAGGATACATTAATACCATAGTCTACTGCTATTGCATCATTACCAAAAAGAGATGTTCATAACTTGGCAAAGAATAGTACATGTAGAAGTGGTAAAAAATGGCTATATAGAGTTGCCATAAGATAGGGGAGAAAGAAATGATTTCAAGTTTTGTTTGATTTTGGTTTTTGGCCTGAGCACATGGAAAACATTAACTTTAAACCTTTGTTCTGTGTACTAATGAATTAAAATATTTTGGAGAAATTAATGGAAATTTTTAAACGAAAAAGAAATTTATACTTAAATATCAAATACCACCGGAATGGTTAAATATGATATCGCAAAAATAGAGGAATAGTACTTCAATGCAATATTATGTAACGCTATAAATCTATACATTTGAAAATTTTACTCATATGAAAAATGATTATAAGATAAATTTATTCACATAAAATAAAATCAACAAATAAAAATCCACAGAGACAATGAAAGGATCTATATTCCCCAGACAATAGTGGGGAGAGAGGGATGAGTAGGCAGAGCATAGATTTTTAGTCACAGTGAGACCAATCTGTTGAACACTATAATGATGCACACATGTCTCTCTGTATTTGTCAAAACCCTTAAATTTGCAACACCAAGAGTGAACTCTAATGTAAACTGTGGACTTTGGGTATAATGATGTGTCACTATAGGTTCATGAATTATAGCAAATGCCCTTTGTTGGTTACAGATATTGATAGTGTCAGAGATTCTGCATGAGTAGGAACAGGAGTTGTAGAAGAAATCTTTCCTTCTGCTAAATTTGCTGTGAACTTAAAATTTCTTGAAATCATGAGGTTTATTTTTAGAAGTTAATCTTACTTATGTAATAATATATATATTTACATATATATTCATTCACATGTATATACACATGTGTGTGAAAACGAAATCAAAATGTTAATAGTATCTCTCTGGAAATAAATAATTTGTATATGTTTATGACTTTACAAAATTATAATTGGTGTTATATTAATAACCAGAATATGAATGATAGAAATTTGTTTTACAACAAAACTATCACATATGTAAACTTGTTTTATGAAACAGCAGGACTAAAAATCAAGTTCATGTATAATAATTTATGTTAAACCAACTATGTGATTTTTTTTGCTATCACTATTATGATACAAAGTTAAAAAAAAAAGCAATATGTCTACAGAGTCAATGGCTGGCCAGTAATATTGGAAAATGGTTATCACAACCATCTTCTTTGTTTCTCTAATGCAAACACCATGTAAGTACAGCTTCACAGTTTTTTTCTTTAGTGATAACTACATTTTCAACATTCAAATTTTAGCTCTTTATTTTGCTAGTGATTTGCTATTTGTTTAAGGAAATTATCAAAGCCAGCATGATAGGTTTCCAAAACATATAAATAATGCAAAGAATGGGAGACATGTTGTGTTCTATTTAAAACTGGTCAAATCATTTAGATAATAGGAAAATGGACTAATTGTCTTTAAATATATATGAGGTTAAGAGAAAGTTGGAAGTCTTGCTTAATGTATTAAGGCTGGTTAATGTATGAAATCTTGCTTAATGTATGAAAATTATTGTTTGTATCATTTACATTAAAAAGGCTTTTCTTATTTAAAATTCCTGTTAAAAAATTTGAGACAGCTAGATCTATGAGGTTATTCTGGAGGTTTATCATCAATATTAGTATTTAAATTAAAACAACTTCCTTTTATGGTATATTTGTGGTCAGATATTGAAATGTGAAAAACCTCTGTATTATATAATATCCTTTATTCTCCTTGGCTTAATAAACAACTATGCATTTCACTTGTCCACAGGGTAACATATTACAAAATTCAAAGCTAAAAACAGTGATCTGTTTGGCTTGATGGAAAGTTTTCACTCCATTCACACATAGAACATTAATACAGCATTCCAATTACTCAGTGGAATATGGCTGGTGAATCAAGGCTGAAATTCTTAGCTCATCCTGTGGCTTTGAAAGTTAAATGAGATAATGCACATTCAACTCCTGAGAAATCTCCACAGTACAGTGGCACATGGAAGTTACCCAACAATATCAACCATGGAAATGATAGCAGTACTCAAGAGCAATGCTAAATTTAGTTGAAAAGAAAATCAGCTGAGCACCAACTGAATGAAAGATTTCTGGATGCAGATTGTGATGAAGAACCTGAACCATCCCATCTCCTAAATATTAGAATCTTGCCACTGAAAAGCACAGATAAAATATACACTTATGGAAAAATCAAATATGGAATTATACACATACAAACAACATATATCAGTAAAATGAGCAAAAAAACCAAAAAGTTTAGTATAGGGCTATCTTTAAAATCAGCTGACTAAAATGTGGTGATATCAGCCATGTGAAATGACATTCATGAGGAAAACTTCACAAACTATGCATTTGGGAAGATAGCTATTTTTTCTTTCTCTTCTATCATTTTATTAAAAAGTCTGAATTTTAATCTTGAAATGAAAAAAAAAATTGTCTGTGACAGGTCAAGTAGAACCTGATAAATATGTAAGAGTTGCTTTTGTAGGTTCTGGAACAAATGCTTTAGAGAAGCTGATTCCATTTCTTTAATGCTTCCTAAGATAACATTAATGTGATTCCATAAACAGATTCATCTGGACAGTTTTAAATAAACATATGTATATGTAACACACAACGGTATTGCAAAGTTCACATATTTTATTTAGTTAAACCTACATGTTTATAGTAAAATTTTTTAAAAAATGAAAAAATGAGACAGAAAACTTCACAAGACCTTCTGCTTTCCTGAACATTTTCATTCCTTCTTAAACAAGACATTTGATAATAAAAACTGATGAACACTTAAGAAAACTACAAAAATATCAAGTATTTGATTTTTTTTTGTTGAATTTATAATAAAGGCCCCACATTTCACCAGTTTGTGGTGAATTCCGTCTGATTTCAATATAGATATCACTAGAATAGCAAATACATGTCCTCATATCTTAACTAATATGGATCTGCTTTGTGATTTTGGCAGTTTATTCCCTGTGTGAGTAAAGACAGTCAGCCTTTCTTTTAAAATGTAGCAAGTCTTTTCCTTCTAACTCAAATATTTGTTTAGAAAATCTTGAAGATAAGAGGAAGAAGGTAAGAGGGGAGGGAGGAAGAAGGAAGCCAGTGGAAACATGTGGGTGCAGGTCTGGTTCTCTGGACTCTATCATCCACATAAGGACAGCAATGTGTGTTAGCCACTTTGCTTAAGACGTTTAGGGTAAAAAAATTCATTAGAGATAAAGTTGACGAAATCATTACAGGAAATTGAAATTAGTTATATAGAGAATTTGAAGTCCCATTAATCCCTTAAAACATCCAGCTGCCATGGGGTAAACTCATAGAATAGTTACCACCTTATAAAAGAAATAGGTCCCCCCCCCTTTTTTTTCATAGACCTGGTTTATGAGGTAAAAATCCTCTCCATTGGTATAAACATATAAAAAAAATATTAATTCCAAATAATCTAACTTTTCAAAAGATGGTGACTACACTTAAAATTAAATAGAAAATAGTATATATGTGTGCCCACACACAAACATATAATATACTGATATTATATCTGACAATTTCCCTTGATGCCTATGCTAGCTGAGCTAGTTTTTTTGTCGTACCTATGTGGCAGTAATTATAATTTAGGAACAGAAGTTGAACATTTCGCAACACTAATACTCAACGTCTACTATGGATAGTGTTGCCACGGGAGTCATTTCCTGCTTTGTTTCTGTAAGAAAGGGACAATAATACTTATCTTCCTCACAGGAGTGCTGTAATATTAAGCACTAATGTGGGTGATTTCCACAGGCTGAATTTTATTAGAAATATAAACAAATGATTTCATACTTCAAGAAGAAAATCTTAAATGTTTTATCTTAAAAATTTGAAACTAAACTCTCTTCTTATTTATTTGAGATTGCCGATATTCTCTCAAAATGTTATAAAGCTTTTTCAAACTTTAAAAAAATCAGCGTATGTCAAAAGCTACTAACATCTCTTACGATAAAAAAAAAAGGCGTGAAAATAGTGTTCTCTAGTTGAGAGGAGACTTATGCATACTTGTGTTGGATTCTTCAATCTTCAAAGGAGGTCATTCATATAAATTCAGTAAAGACAGTAATGTGTGAATCTGATACTACCCTGACCTCTATCCACCTTAGAAAGCAACTCCAACATCTCAAACAGTAAAATTCAGACCAAAAGCTACCTCTCCTGCTGCCAAACAGATAGATAGCCTATATCTGAACTCAATTTACAAAACAGGGACATCACTATATGTTAGCCACTTTAATAGATTCAAGTTTATTTTCAGAATATACATCTACCTGCGGCAGAGAGTAAAGCAATTCAGGACTAAGGGAAAAAAAGTGCTGACAGGCCAATAAGACAAAGAAAAGAAGGCGTCAATTAACCTAGAGTGATAGACTCTTAAAAGAAAAAAAAAAGGGAGTAGTGAATCCATTTATTCATCTTCAAATACTGTTTCTCTGGGACTATTTCTCCCCCTTCAAAAATTTCTAGATGTGGTAGACATTCATGCACTGCATGTTGAAGAAAGCTGTCAGGAGTTCTGATACAGTCACCCCAAGGTCTAATCCTATTACATTAAATGAAAAAAAAAAATACAAGGATGCTCACAAGACCAGGCCTTCTTAAGAAACATCAAGAAATACATAAAGTACTTTAGGTGCTTGGCCCCTCAGTGTTGCTAGAACAGTAACAGGCTGCAAACAATCTATGAATCTAGAGATGGCAGTAAACAGGATTGCTTTCAGTTTATGAGCTGTTAAGCCTGTTTCGTGAAGTAGTTCATGGTGACTGACAGTTAAAACATTGGGTCATTCACTAGTTCCTGTGTTACGTGCCAAGCGGCACGAGGCTATGAAAAAACATGGTATGAGGGGAAAAAATCTTACAACAAATGCTCTTCTTGTGCAACCACCTATAGGAAAGATGAACAGAAGGTGGAAAAATAGTTCAAAGCTATAAACGTCTCCCAAACTGAAGTCTCAGAATATAGCAACCAAGGTAAATAACCCTACATAAAAAACAACTTCCAGTGACAACCCAACATTGTCAATATGATAGTGTTATCTAGGGCAGTGTGGGTAGAGGCACTTGAGAGGTTGAATTCAACTTTTCAAAATGACTCACACTCACAAGTGTGACAGTCTATACTAATTAACTCAGTATTTACAAAGATTCATTCTGTATAGTGGTTAAGTTTGCAAAAATTACATTGTGCTCTATGACAATGAATATCTCCATATGCACTCTATGTTATCAGAACATATCACATATTTTGAACTTCTGAGTCCATATTGTTGACTGAGTATAGAGCACATGTAAATTCATAAAGGAAAATACATTTACAGGGACCAGGAAAAAAATTTACAGAAGTAACAATTTGAATGGCAAGGGAATGTCAGAATTAGTAGAGGCCGGTGAGTTCAGGTTTCCAATGAAATTACAGAGAAACCAAAGCCACAGTACAGCGTGGAAAGGAGGTGGGAGTGGGGAGCATGCATTAGTCTGCAAAGTGAAGTTAGATATAATAACTGGAATAAGAGACAAACCTTGACTATGGGGAAGAAAGTCCAACCGGACACACAAGTCTACATTTTGAAGGTACTGAGCCTGAATTCATGGTGTCCACAAAATACAAACCTGCTTAAAAGCAAAATAATCTCAAATAGTTCTAAAAAAATTGGGCTGGGGCTGGGGCTCAGCGGTAGAGTTCTTGCCTAGCACATGCGAGGCGCTGGTTTCGATCCTCAGCACCACATAAAAAATAAATGAATAAATAAAATAAAGGTATCATGTCCAACTACAACTAAAAAAAATATTTTAAAAAAATCAATAAGGAAAACACTACTCAGAGAGGCCTTCATCTATTAGATTGAAAATCTCATCTCAAAGATAAACTCTCAGAAAATTATTTTAAAACATATAAGAATGGAATATATTTATTATGATATATTTTCCAAACAGAATTTACACCTGAAAAGATGACCTAATAGATGCATCTGAATGTTAAAATAACCATAACAATCCTTAGGTAGAGAAGGAAAGATTAGCACCCATGAACCAAGAATAAAAAATTATATAGTAAAAACAGGGATATAGAAAAAATGTTAAGAGTCTTAAAAAATAAAAATGTAGCTATTTATATATTTTAAAAAGTCAATAGATGTGAGCAAATAACAGATGGGATGTAATTAAGTAAAGAGTTAATAAATTAAAAAGTACTGAATATTTTTTTAAAAAAATACAGCTCAGAGGCACTAAAATAGAAAATAAGAAATATGGAGATATCAAAAAAGCTCCAGAATTCACCTAAGAATATAATAGAGAAACATTTCTGCAAAGATATTGGCAGGAAAAAAAAAAAAACAAAGTGAAGAAAGCCACAAGTTTTCCAATTGGAAAATGACATCAAATGGTAAGATTAAGAGGGAAAAATCATATAAAAGTGCCTTGATAATGAAACTGTAGAATTCAAGTGTAAGGCAAAATTTTAAAACCATTAAAGAAAAAAATATATGTATAGCATGTACAAAAGAATGGTAATTAGTTGAAAAAGTCTTCAGTGTCAGGGATCCCCAAACTCTCTACCCACTGTATTCCATAATTCACTAAAGAATACTCACAGAACTTTAATAATAGAGTCATTTGCATGGCTACAGTTGATGGCATCAAAGGACAAGATAGAGAATGGACAATATAAAAGGCTCATTAAAGACCAGAGGAAACCAGGAGAATGATTCTACACTCCTGTCCCAGAGGAGTCACACAGGATGCACTCGGTTCCTCCACCAACAAGATATAACAACATGCATGAAATGTTCTTTACAGGAAAGCTCATTAGAGACTCAGTGCTCAGAGTGTCTGTCGGGAGTTAATCATGTAGACACACTCTCTGCCCAGCAAGCACCAAACTCCAGATTACCAAGAGGAAAGCAGAGATTCAGCATAAACAGCATTGTTTTTACAAACACTTTAGGTATATTGAGCCCCCCTTATGAGGAAATGGTGGGAACCCTCTCAAATCTTAAGTTCCAAGGGCTTTCTAAAGAAAGCAGTCTCAGACCTACTATGCTAATTTTTTTCTCATGCTCTCAGGAGCAGGTGCTGAAAGACAGTTGGAAGTCATTCTGTTCTACCATTGATCTACAAATTTTAAGCAGTTGTATACATACTATAGAAAAGACAAAAATGAGATAAAACAATTACTACTCTCCACAAAAATCTTTTTCTCTAGTCTCCTATCTTATTCACACTATGGATGATCTCTCTCATACCAGAATTTTAGTTAACAATCTGGATTGATGAGTCTATAAACGATTTCCAAATAGACATCCTCCATGAGTTACAGATCAAGATCTTCAGTGTGCATTTAAATGTCTACATGCATGCCCCAAGGTGTACCTCACATCTTAGAGGATCCCCAATTTTTATTACTGTGATTTAAAACAAAAAAAAATTCTTTATATCTTCCAATGTTATTTTCATATAATCTAGATCTCTCAAAATCTAAGAAAATTTGTCAAAAATAAGACTTAGAACTAATAAGCAAAATCTCAGCATGTAAGTACACAAAATTTAAACATAGTCCTATATGAACAATGAACATTTGGAATTTGAAATGAAAATAATATACAATAGCACCAAAAAATCCCACTTAGATATATAAATCTATCCAAATCACATATGAGAAAAATAATACCAAGGCATATCTAAATAAATGGAGAAATATATTGTGTTCATGGATTAAAAGAGTTAATATTTATTCTTAAAGTATTACTTATACTCAACTTGATCTTCACTTTAAAATTCAAATTAAGATTCCAGCAAGTGTTTCATGGGTATCAACAAAATGAATCTAAAATTATATGGAAAAGCAAATAAATTAGAATAGACAAAATTATTATTACAAAAAAGAACTCAGTGACAGAATTCCCATTACCCACTTTCAAGACTTACTAAAAATCTTTCAGGAATTAAAAATGGTATGATATTGAGAAAGGAAAGATACACCCTTCAAGATATATATATATATATATATATATATATATATATATATATATATATATATTGTGTAGGCTAAATGTACATGACTGTAGCCAAGAGGAGAGATTCCTTTTCCATATGACATATACTTGTAGAGCAGTGGCTCTACCTAGTCATGGCCATGAAGACACAACATGCTGGGGACCAGATCACCATTTTCCCAGCTCACTCATAAGGTGAAGATTCACACTGGGAGAAGCAAAGCAAGAAGACTGGAGGTTGTTCACACCCAGAATTCTCCTTGGAAGAGAACCCTGTCACCATTCTCATCCTATGATACAAAATAGTGATTCGGAGTTTTTATGCAGGGAAAGAGGCAGGTCATAAAATCAGGGAGTGTCAAAGTTCTCCCCAAAAGAACAAATCTTTTTTTTTTTTTTTGAAATACAGTATGGAGAAAAGTCAAAGCTCTCAAAAACAATTAATATTTTGTTTATAACATTAAGAATAGGGTAGCTTTGTGAAAGCAAGCTAAACCTTAGGCCAATTAAGTTGCCAGAGACTCTGGAAAGATCCTGCTAAGAAAAGCCATCCTGGGCTGGGGATGTGGCTCAAGCAGTAATGTGCTCACCTGGCATGCATGGGGCGCTGGGTTCAATCTCTCTCTCTCTCTCTCTCTCTCTCTCTCTCTCTCTCTCTCTCTCTCTCTCTCTTTAAAAAAATAAAGAAAGAAAAGCCATCCTGCCATCTGAACAAACCTCAAAGATTGGCCTCAGAAAGTAATCCTGATGAGGATGT
The DNA here is from genome assembly GCF_045843805.1 of Urocitellus parryii. Classification (NCBI taxonomy): domain Eukaryota; kingdom Metazoa; phylum Chordata; class Mammalia; order Rodentia; family Sciuridae; genus Urocitellus; species Urocitellus parryii. The sequence continues at coordinate 217,993,400 of NC_135531.1, forward strand.
GAACCCAGGAAGAATGTGATCAAACCTAAGGAGTAATATTAGTGATTTCACAAGAAAGAGAAATAGACATTACTAAAATAGACTGGCCAAGTCACTAAATAAATAAAAAAGCAGCAGTAATAGCTTCAGTGGTTGGGTAAGAGTTCAGTGTTCTACAATATAGCATTTTAAAATATCCCTTACTCAAGAAAAATCTCAGAAACATGAGCGTGCACACGTGCAAACACACACACACACACACACACACACACACACATAATGTCCAAAGTATTATTCACATTGGAAAAATACAGCAGGCAAAAGAAACTTTCTATAAGATGGCCTAGAAGTTGAATTTAACAGAAAGGGCAATCATTGCAAATAAGTTTAAAACTCATAGAAACCTATCTAGAGAACAAAGAAAAGTATAATGACATTGTCTAGCAAAGAAAGAATATCTATAAAGACACAAAGATTTTTTTTAAAAAAGAAAAAGATCAAATGAAAATTCTAGACTTAAAAAGCATAAGTGAATTTTATTTCACAGAAATAAAAAATCATCGAGATGGGCTCCATATAAAATCTGAGCTGGAAAAAGAAAAAATTAACAAACTTCTAGACAGTTCAGCAGAAATTATGCAGTCTGAAGAAGTGAGAAAAAAACAAAATTAAAGAGAACCACAGAGAAATGTAGAACTGAAACTGCACAAAGACATGACAAGATAGGAAGCTACAGGTCAATGTTTCTTTTTAACATAGAAACAAAATTCCTTAAGAAAATTTTAGTAAACCAAATCCAGGGACACATTTTTAAAAATTACACACGATGACCATCTGAAATTCATCCCAGCAATGTGATGTTAGTTTACCATCAGAAAATCAATTAGTATAATTCATCGTATCAATACAAAAGACTACAATGCCTCATGATTATTTCATTAAATAAAGGAAAAGCATTTTGTAAAATCCAGCATTCATTCGAGAAAAGGGTACTCAATAAACTAGAAATGGATAGATAGATTTGCCTTTATTAAATATGTTAAAGAACATCTGTATTTATAAAGACTTCACAGCTAACATCATAAATAGTGGTTAAAATTTTTATACTTCTTTCTCCCAGTAGCAGGAATAAGATAACGATATCTGCTTTCACAATTTTTATTCAATATTTAACTGCCATTTCTAGTCAGGGAAACAAGGCATGTAAATTAAATACATTCAGATTGGGAAAAAAAGAAGCAAAATTATCTCTATTTTAATGTTACACGATTCCATATAAATAAAAAATACTAAGCCATCTGCTGAAAGCTATTAGAAATTACAAATGAGCTCAGCAAAATTTGGGGATACAAAATCAATATAAAAATTGATAATATTTATATATACTACCAAGTGTACTTGTGATGAATTCAGATCTGGTATGATCCAATTACTTCTCAAAAGCCCCATCTCTGAACATTGCTGCATTGGGGAACAGCCTTCAACAGGAGTCTTTGGGGGACCATTCATATCAAACCACGACATGTGATATTAATAGAGAAAAGACAATTCCCAGTATGAAAAATGTATTTTAAAATCATATACTTGACAAGGGACTTGTACCTAAGCTGAAAAAGAACCCATAATTCAAAACTAAAAGTGCAAAAATCCCAATTTTTAAAATGGACATTTAGTTAGAATAGATATTTATTGAAGGAAGATATACAGATGGCCAAAAGAAAACATGAAATGATGCTAAACATCATTATTCATCTATGAAATACAAATAAATATGATAGAATATTATTTGACAGTAAAAGTAATGATATATATTACAAAATGGATGAACTTTGAAAATATTATGCTAAATGCAAGAAACCAGTAAACAGAAGATGTCATATTTTATAATTTTATTTATCCAAAATGTCTAGAACAGCTAAATCTGTAAAGACAAAAATTAGGTTAGTGGTTGCCTGGGGCTGGGAGTTCAAGAGAAATGGTGGGTGACTGCTGACAAGGATGGAGTTTCTTTTGATATTGGACAATATTTTCAATGGATTGTGTAGATGGCTTCATACCCTTATGAACATACCAAAAACATTGAAGATTACATTTTATACAGGTGAATTTTATGATATATTTCTCAATAAATTTTAACCCTCCAAAAAAATTTGAATAGATATTTCACCACTCCTGCCTTGAAAAATGCACTTTCAAAATGAAAGAATTTTTTAAAATGCTAAACAAGGATTTTTTTTTATGACTGAAGAAACTATAAATGATGACCAAATTAAGGTACGGAGAGTCTTTCTAGGTTTTCTTTTGGATCAACAATATTTGTACTTGTTTGAATATATCTACATATGAGCATATATTTAATTCATAAATTTATATATATATATATATATATATATATATATATATTCCACAAAAATATACTTTCACTTTATTTCAATACTTTTAAAAAATTTTTCACACTTCTTTATTCTTAGATTTTAATTTTTCTTCTTCTTCTTCTTTTTTTTTTTTTTTTATTTGTCCAACCAGGAAATTCAGGGGTGCTTTATCACTGAGCCACATTCCATATCCCAAGCCCTTATTTATTTATTTATTTTATTTTGAGACAGGATCTCATTAAGTTGCCTAGGGCCTTACTAAATTGCTGAGGCTGGACTCAAACTGTAAATCAGCCTGCTTCAATTTCTGGATCTGGTGGGATTATCTGCCTCCACCACAGTGTCCATGTTGATTTTGTCTCTTAAGCAACATGTAATTGGTTGTTTTTCTAATGATTTTTTTCAACTGGAACATAGTAAACAGTTATGAGTTAAACCACATTAAATATCAAGATGAAGCTTAGGAGACATTGTTGCATTATATAAAAAGCGATATATAGAAGCACTAAAGATCAAAAAGAAACAAACATCCTAGTTAGAAAATGAGAAAAACACACAAAAATATAATATATTCAAATTGTAATTCAAATGGCCGACAAACAAAACTTGAGGAGCCTCAGTAGTGATTAGGAAAATTCAAGCAAAATTTAAACGAAATATCATTGCTTAATTGTCAGGGTAAATTCATTCTTTTAAAATCTGTTAATACTCATTACTAGTGAGGCTGTGGAGAAATAAGAAGTACACATTGTTGGTGAAGTGAAAACAGATAGAATGACTTTTGCCAGCATTGTGGAAAAGCCAAAGAAATTTGTAGGTGTGTGTGCTCTAAGGAAACGATTTTACCTCTCCTGCTACCCATCCAAGAGAAGTTCTGGAAAACTCATAAGGGAAAATGGCAATAGATTTTCTCTATTTCATTCACAAGAGTATGAAATCTGAAATGAAACAATTGCTCATCAATATGGAAGTGGCTAAATAAACAGAATACAGTTGCTGCAATTTTGAAAACTATACCAAAATGTATCAGTGCATCAGCATGGATAAGTCTTCATCATCCTGGATAAATCTCAAAAAATAATCCTACCAATGAAAGAAAAATAAATTCCCAGAGCATTGTGGCCATATGGTACTATTTATGTACATTTTTAAAACAACCAAAATAATTCTTGATGTGGTTAGAACATAATGTGTACACACACACACACACTTATATACATATACATATGTAAATCAGATGTATACATATACATATGTATAAATACACACATATATATGTGTGGGATTGAATACACACTAACTTAAGAAGACTATGAATCTGGAAATGTGTAAAGATCTGAAATTGAAGTTAGGTTTTAGACTACACCTACAACATTTTTATTGATTCTCTTTGAGAGAAAACCTCAAGTCAACCAAGTGCAACTTTAAGATCTGAATGAGATGTTCATGGAAATGTGGATTTTTTTTTTTTACTTTATAAATGACTAATATTTTATAAGTACATAAAAAATAAAACATTTTGTATGACAATTTTCAAAATAAAGTACATATATAAAATGGACCATTTTGTTCAGCTAATCTAGAAGCAAGAACTGTAGATTTTAAAATATTTTCAAATTTGACCTGAAAACTTATTCATTACAAATAAATTGAACCTATTTTTAAATTTTCTTTTCAGTCCACTGCTACTTCAGATGATAGAGATTTCATTAATGTCTAATTGTGCAAATGTACAATTAGACATTTAAACAATGACACTGAACAAAAAGACTCAATTAAAAAGAAGTATGGGAACTCAAAAACTAAAATTGAATATAATTCTTTTATAAGGCAATAGATTTTTTAGACATTTTTAGCCACTGATACAATGTGAAAAATGGATGTCATTAAATTGTTTCTATTTTAGGAAAACAGGAAACCTAAAAATCTGCAGAAACAAAATTTTCCCTAAAATTAATTTCAGCTGGACTTTGCCACATGATTCCTCTCATAATTAAGTAAAATAACAATATTTTAAATGTAATATTTAAAAGCTAAAAAAAGATTTTTATGCAAAATAATTGCTTTACAGTTTCTCAATTAAATTATGGAAAAATTTTCAAGAATGAGGTAGGGGTCTTTCCTTAGAGTTCCCATAAAACACTGCACATTCCTAATCACAACATTTACCACACTATAATTCCTGATTTACTTGTGGGAACTTTCCCTGATCTTAGATCATACTCAGATTGATTACTTCCTCATTCCAGTGCACAGCTCCTTACCAGTCATGTATTTTATGCTCCAATATTTATTGGTGATTTTTTTCACTGATTTATCTATCATCCATTTATTTTCATTAGTCTATATTCTCTATTCACTTATCTCAGTTCCTTCCGGTAGAGGAGTAAAATCAGTATGATGTGAATAGAGAAATAGTTTTTATAGAAAGTTAACTTATGATCCAAATTGTCTTTTGCCTTCACCTTTGCCTTCTGGTCACTTTTTACATCCAGTGGAGTCGAATAATGAATGGAGTTCAGATTCCAAACCAAAGCAATATTAATGGGGTCCGTGTCCAGGAACTTCCAAAATCATTTACTTCAGCATATAGTCAGACGTATATCTGAAATAAAATAAAATTGTTTTATGCCTAGAAACCCTTACAAAATCCTCTTCTATTTGGAATATTCAGACTATTAATGAAGTCAAGGAAGTAGGTTTTTTATTTGATTGAGTTGCCTGGAATTGAGCCACAACCATTTTCTATTTCAAACGCATAGGCAGAGACGTGTACTTACTATCCACGCACGTTTTCAGTAGGGTATTTCCAGATCCCTGTGACAGAAGTTGCTGAGATCGCAGAAACCACAGGAGTTTCTGCAGAGTAATCAGGCATAGGCCAGAGTAGTGCGTTCTTCAGGAGATGTCAGGAGACATGGCTTGAACAGCCAGTGCACGCTTTCATATACTCAGGAGCATGAACTGTTGTAAAACTTTGTCAGGCAAGTACTCTTGGGCCTCACAGCACTCGGCCAAATGCAGCAAGATTCTGAATCAGCAACAATGTGAAAAAGTAAACTTCTTCTTTTTTTTTTTTTTTCCTGAATTGGGCTCTGGTGTCAAAGTCTGGACAGTCCTCTAGGATTAGGCCAGCAATTTCAGTGGCATATGTGTAAGCTAATTCTGATCTTTCAAATACCATTTAAAGTTATGGGGCAATATCTGTAGAATTCTAACCTCTCAAGGACACATGCATAGGAAAGCAGATGGCTGGCAACAGCCTGTTTAATCCCAAATCAAATATCAGAATCAGCACTTCAGGATGACTGCTTATATAGACACTTTTGTCAGATAATGTGGCTGAGAGCTACGCTTCCAACACAATAAGCTCCATAAAGAGTTTGCGACACACTGATTGATCAATGGCAAATTCTTTAAGCTTAAATGGCAAACAGTGAGCTGTTGAAAGCATAAAAGACACCATCCCTGACTAACCTGAATTTACATTACAAGATAATAAGACAGTAAGCCTTTGGTATATAAAGCTTTATTTGTTGTTTATTGTTGTCATTCGTTCATACAGACAGCAGGCAGGAAGTTAGAGAGTGAAGCTTAAAGATGGGGAATATTCTTTTTTTATTTAATGTAATTGAAGGAGGTTTCTGTGGAGACAGCAAAGAGAATCTCCCAAGTTATCTGCTCCTGGAATAAACCATCTGTGTCAATTCTTCTACGAGAGAAATAAACCACAATAGTGCTGTTCACCCTAGGTGAGGCTCTCCTTTGGTTTTCAGTCTGGTGGCTGCTGTTTGCTGGAAACTCACTTTTTTTTTCCACTTTAAGACCATTTCAGACTTTGCTTTCTTTTTCAACAGAAATTTCTGAAATGTACATAGAGAGGATAGTGTACAATGACTTTCCTCAAATGTTTTCTTCATATTATACTAAAAAAAAAAATGTGTAGGATTCCATGGTCAAGTAAATTTGAGAAACATTGTCTTAAAAAGGAAAGACAGTGGAATGAATCTGACACAACTTTCCTATGTACATATATAAATATACCATAGCGAATCTCACCATCCTGTCCATCTACACGAAATTAATTAAAAAAAAAAAACTATGGGTAAAATGCAGAAAGATCAATAGAGGAAAGGGAGTGGGTAGTGGGGAAAGGTAAGGGAAGTAGAGGTACTAGTGTCTGAATTAGAATAAGATATAGTCCATGCTTGTATCAGAATGGATTCTACTGTATAACTAAAAAGAACCAACAAAAAATTTAAACATGTGAAACAAAATCCATGATCCTACAGGATGGTTTAGAACTTAAATATTAAGTAGTGCATATTTAACTCTTTGAGAAAGCATATTATATTACTGTATGCAACATTTCCCAACATTTTTTTGAGTATAGAATTTATGTGCATGCGTGTAAAATAACTCAGGAGGCTGAACTTCCATGGAATGACTTTTGAAATATTGATCATTGCATCCTCAACAAATAGTGGCTTCTGATTTTCTGTAGTTCGTTTTGAAGTTAAGCCATTTTCCCCCCTCTGGTTTAGACAGGCTACTAGAAATGTGGACTTTATAGCAACCTAGTAGTTGAGATGGAAGAAGAAAGATATGGAGGCAAGAATGTGGAAGATTGCAATAGTTGAAGCAGAAATAAAAGAAAATAAAAGAAAGTAGATTGAGGTCTTGGTGGTAGGAACCAAAAAAGAAGAAACTGGCTTTTCAAACATTATAAAAGAAAGAAATGGCAGGACATAGAAAGGTCCTAGACACAAGGTAGAAAGAGAGATAATCAAAGATGGACTCAAGGTTGTAACCCTGGGTGACAGGAGACTTGTCGTGCTGCTAGCAATAATGGAAAGTAGAAGGAGAAAAGTGATAAGCCTGGTCTATTATTATGGCATTTTTAACTGTAGGGGCACAATAGGTTTTTATATGTGAAGAAAAAATTTAAAATTTATAAAATTTATAAAACATAAAAAAATTAAACATTTCTCACTCAAGGGTCAAAGAACCTTCTGAAATAGGATTTCAATTTTAGTGGATACTTGTATGGCTAATTGTTTTGGTAGCTGCAGTATAATGTTTTTACTTTCCTCCTCAGCACCATTTATGAACATTTTAGTTCTCACAATAATATAAAGACACATACACATTATGTAAAATATAAATTAAAGGTATACATCCTTCTATTTGTGTATGCATAAATGCAAATATATGCTTTTGAATATCAGATATGTGTCTGACCCACAAATGCAAATTTTCCTAACTAGAAAAGCAACAGTAGTCTTGGGGGGGGGAATCTGAAAATTTAACATTGTCAAAGAGTTTTGCTTCAATTTGCTAGTCTAATACAGATGAGAATGACAAACAAAAGGTCTTTATTTGCTTGAAGAGCCTCGGAGGTTTTTCAGTACCATTGAAATGCTGTCCTCAACTCAAGTACTTCTCATATATCAGAGAAGTGGCAAATCTAACAAAGCCGGCATAATGTTTTGTATTTCTATTCTAAGTAAAATCCTTCAGTAAGTAAACATGAGTATTCAATAATACTGCAACTGGAGACAATGAAAAAAGGCTTCTGTTTCATAATATATTGATAAATAAACTATTGTAAATGAAGAAAATAGTGCTCTTGAATTTGCTGAAAGGCTAAAATCTTCATAAAAAAGAAACTGATTAAATACCTTTGTTTATTTTCTATGACAATACAAAAAATGTTGGCATACATACATTTTGCAAACTGAAGATATTTTGTGTAAATAATTTAATATTAACAAATATAAAGAGCAAATTCAAACAATCACTACTGAAGCTATTTTTAACAATAGCCAGAGCAAAGAATCCCAAATAAAAAGAAAAATAGACTTTATCTAAAATAATTTCAGAGACTCTGTAAGACTCATATTAGGAAATTGCATTTCATGTTAAAAATGGTAACTTTATCATGTTTTTAATAATCAAATTTTCATAAGTAGTTTGTAATATGACTACAGACTGAGAAAATTTCACTTTGCTCTAGAATGGTGGCTAAGAACATGGCCCATGATTAAGCAGGCATTGGTTTATATTCTTTTTGTGTACCATTTTAGCATATGAATTTGGACATGTTCTTTAGTTATTCTATCTTAATTCTCTTACATTAAAAAAAGTGGGGAGGGATAATAAGGTCATCATAACACATGCAAAGTTTAACCCAGAATCTGCCATATGATCAATATTAAATAAGCATCAAATATTTTTATAATTATTCTTATAAATATCATCAGAAAATATCTTCCTATAAATAGCACTATGTCTGAAGCCCAAACACCAAGGTAGTTTTTAATGTCTGATTCAAAATATAAATCTTTAAAAATAAACTAAGACTACATATAACAAAATGTATTCATCTAAGACCTCTAGTTAAACTTGATATTTCAGGACAAAGGAGTACAATGTCAATGTTAAATTAGTTTATACTATATTTTTAAAATTTGTTATGTGGTGATTTTAAGTGTTCTAAGTAGAAGGGTATAGTTTCTTTTTTATCATATATGTTCTTAAGTGAAAGGGCTTTAGCATAAGCCAGCCAGCCAGACACTAGTGACAATGCTGTTCTTTCTTAGTTTAGGAAGAGAGTAAGACAAAAATTAATACTTATTAACTGCCATTTCACCAAATACTTATATTATTTATATCATTTCAGGTTCCCAATACCTCCAAAAGTTGTATTTCACATATGCCCCTCAATACTATATTCTGATGTAGACATAGACACTGGTCCCTGACTACTAACATTTGAATTCTGGCAGGGACAATTATCCAGAGGGTGATCTATATTGCATGTTATTTGACTTCTTTGTGAAATAGGAAAACTAATAGTACTAGCTATATAAATTTCCTTTTAGTGTTGTATGTGTCCATGAGCATATATGCAATGAGTCCGTCTATAATAAGGTCTAGAGAAATGTTCAGAATTAATAAGTCACCAACATATTATAATGACAAACAAGATCACTCAGCCAGTATGTGTTAGAGTAGAAGTTCCACATGATCAAAATCGAAATTCACAACATATCTGGCCAATATTCGGCATTCTCTTAGCTTTCATATTTTCTATACTTAACAACTCCTACAGGCCTTAATTACTCCCTGTGGGAAGGTAGGAAATTTGATTATTAGATATGGTAAATTCATGGCACTCTGAACTTTATCCTTCCTCCCATGTACTTCATATTCTAACAAAAATATTGATAAATCATCTTAATCTGTACACTTTCCTAATCTTAAACTGGATCTCAGAATACTTGTCAGCCCAGCCACTATTAACCCAACAAATATTGATTGCAGATCTCTGGTATTCTTTTCTCTTATATAAATATTTTCTTTTATAACCATTTAAGATTTATTAAAAAAATTACAAAGACAATACAAAATATGCCCACACAACCCATACCTAGTTTTCTCTACTATTAACATAATAACATTATCATGATAACATTATCATGATATATTTGTTACAATCAATTGGCCAATATTGACATCTCAACCAAAGTCTAAAATTTATTCATTTTTTCCTGTATTTTACCTAATGTCCCTTTTGTGCTCCAAGAATCAATCTCAGAAACCATGTTACATTTACTTGTTATGTCCTTCTGGCTCCAATCAGTTATGAGTTTCTCACATTCTTTGTTTATGATGAACAAAAGAGCTTGGAAGAACACTGGTAAGTTATTTTGTAGAGTACACCTGGATTAGGATTTGTCTGATATTTTCCTGATGACTAGACTGGAGTTTTGTGTTTGAGGGGAAAATATCATGGAGGTTAAGTGCCATTTTCATGCTACCAAATGAAGAACACATATAATCAACAGGATTTATTGCTATTGATATTAATCTTGATTATCTGACTGAGGTATTGTTTGTCAGGTTTCTCTACTGTAAATTATTAAATTATTCTTCTTTTAGCTTTTCCATACTCTTTTTTTTTTAATGAAGTCACTATGTACAGCTCACATGTAACGAGGGAGGAGTTATGCTCCATTTCCTTGAGGGTAATAATTTAATACATAAATTATTTGAAATTATTATGCATAAGAGATTTGGCTATTGTCCTCCAACTGTGGCCTTTGGGAACTCTTTCAGTTAGGTCCTGTACCCTGTACCCATTTGACATATACTCAGGACTGTGTGGGCTTTTAATTTTGTTTTGTTTTAGCTTTGGTATTCAGGGATTTTTTCCCTCCCTCCCTCTCACCCTCCGCCCTCTCTCTCTTTCTTTGTTTCTTTGTTTCTTTCTTTCTGCTATTCCTTACTTTCTTTCAATATATGTTCCTCTAGGCTGAAATTGAAGGTATCCTGCCCTAGTCTTAGAAATTAACCTCTTTCTAAAAACCTAGATTCATTTAATTGGTGATCAGTATTCTGAAAGATCCAGATGCTAGATATACTTAGATATACTCCAAGTGTTATTTAGAAATATGTTGTTTACACAAGTGCAGTGGTGCACATGTATAACCCCATAGGCCTGGGAAGCTAAGGCAGGAGGATCTCAAGTTTACAGGCAGCCTACACCATTTAGCAAAACTCCATCTTAAAATTTAAAAATGAATAGGGCTAAGTATGTAGCTCAGTGGTAAAGTGTCCTTTTACCACTGAGTAATTAAAGTGGATTTAATAACACTTTTGGGGGAAAAATGTTGTTTACTAATATTTGAAATTTTTTTTCTGCTGTAAATTTATCAATGATTTCTTGCTGAATTTCATTGTGGTTTGAAAAAATTCTTTGTATCATTACTATTCTGTTAAAGTTGTTAAAATAGATATATTCCATGGCCTCAAATGTGGTCTATCTTGCTTAATATTTCAAGTGAGCATCATAAGACTGTTTATTCTTTTGTTATCGAATGTACTATTCTATAAAAGTCAATTAGATAAAATCGACTGATGATGCCTTTCAGGTCAACAATATCTTTCCTAATTTACTGCTCCTGGATTGATTAAGGACCAAAAGCATTTAATGTCTCCAACAGCAATAGTGGATTTGTCAATTTTTTCCTTCAGTTCTATCAGTTTTTGCCTTATGTATTATGATGCTTTGTTGTTAGGTACATATACACGGTGTCTATTAGTCCTTCTTGGAGAATTAACCTTATTATCATTGTACTTACCCCTTTTTATTCATAATAATTTTCTCATTTTTGAGGATTGTCTGTTTATAATAAATACAGCTATTTCAGCTTAATTTTTATTTTCTCTATCATTTTTTATACATTTCAGGGTCTTTGTATTTAAAGTAGCTTTCTTTATAAACAACTTGTAGTTGGGTTTGTTTTTTCATTCATGGTCTTTTAATTAATTTATATGGACTATTCACATTTAAAGTGATTACTGTACAGTTTTTAAAAAATATTTATATTTTTAAAAATATTCTCTTCATTGTGTTTAATCTTTTTTTCTTCTTTTCCTGTCATTGTCTGCCTTCTTTGGTTTTAATTGACCATTTTAACTCTTAACATTCAACATTTAAATGTCTCCTTTAACTCTTAGTATATCAACTATATTTTTTCTAAATTCATTTAATTACTCAAAGTTTTTAATATATATTTTTAACTAATTTAAGTCATTCTTCAAATATTATTATACCAGTTCCTGTGTAATATAGATATAATCATTTCTAATACTTTCCTCTCATTCATTACGACTATGCTGTCATTCATTTCACTAAAATATATGCTATAACCACCCAGTATATTATTGATAATTTTACTTTAAATAATTACCTTTTATCTCAATGAAGAAAAAGGATTGTTTTACCTACATTCACTTATTTCTTCAAACGTTTCTCTTTGTGAGATGTGGAAAATGAACATTTTTCTTTCTGCTTGAATAATTCCTAAATTTTTGTTTGACAGTTCTGCTGGTGATAAATTTTTTTCAATTTGCATTCATCAAAGGAAATCTTTAATTTTGAAGATTAATTTTGCTGACTGTAAAATTCAAAGATAATAGCTTTGCCACTTTATTTTGATTTACTTTCTTCTTATTTGACTGATTTTTGTCTTGTTTTATTTTGATTTTTGTTTTGCAGTGCTATGGTTTCAACCCAAGGCTTTGCAAGCACTCTACAGCAGAGCCCCTACCAGCCTGTTTAATTAACTGGTTTCTGCTGAGAAGTTGACTTAATTATTATGCTTGTCCCTTTACAGGTAAGATTTTTTCTCAATTCTGGTTTCTGTCAAGGTTTTCTCTTTGTATTTGGTTTTCTATTATTCAAATACAAGATGTTTAGGTGTGCTTTGGGGGTATTTACACTATTTGGTATTCTTTGACTACCAATCTATACTTTGGTGTCTAAATTAATTTTGCAACATTCTTGGCCATATCCTTCAAATATGTGTTCTGCTTCATTTTTTCTTCTCCTTCCTGTATTCCAATTACATGTATATCATACTCACAATTCTTAAAGGTTTTGTACTTTTTCATTCTTTTCATTTTCTCTGTATTTTACTCTAAGAAGTTTCTATTGACCTACCCTTAAGCAGGCTGATTCTTTGTTCAAGCATATCCAGTCTCAGATGAATCCATCAAAGGCATATTTAAATTCTGTTGCAGTGTTTTTGTTTCTAACATGTTTTATTCTGATTTTTACAATTTCTCATTCATCATCTGTTCTTAAATGTACTCTAGTTTTTCCATTAGATCTCTTAACATGGCAATTATAGTTATTTTAAAATTCTTCTATGATGTGCATAATATTTGCTGTAAATACAGATTCCCTAAGTTTTAAGTTTTTATTGTATCTTTTACAATTTTTTTTTTTTTTTTTTGTCTAATGACTTTGGTCTTCCCTAAATAGGTCTGACTTATAGGGTTTTTTAGTTGTAGTTTGGTGTTATTGCATTAGATATGTTAGTATGATGATAAGGTATATAGAGATGGGGAATATTCCATAACATTCTGATTAATCCCTGTCTTCAATGGGTCTGTGTCTTTGCATTGTGACCTTCACAAATGTTTCTCCAATGCTAAAGCTGCTTCTGCCTGGCTGCATCATTCTCAATCTATTTCTTTGAAGTCCTGACACTCATTAACTGTTTGCCCCTCTAGTCAAGAAATAAAGACAAGAATTGAAATGAGTTTGATAAATATCCTTTTCCTGTCTTTGATAATGATCTGGTAAAGTCTTTATTCTTTAAGATCAGGCCTCTGTGAGGGAGAATGATCAGGTAGAATTTCACAATGAGGACAATACTATTGCTACCATAGTTATGAGGCGACATTTCTCACATCTTCACTCTCAGAAGCTAGCTGGGTTTTGAAAGGAAAAACTAGTGAAATTGTGGGAGCTTCTCCAAGGTGTCTCTCACTCTCATTTCAGTCCATACTTATCTTCCAGAAATTCATCAAATAGCCATTTAATTATTCCTAACAGTCATGACTCGGTTCTCTTCACCTTCAGATTTCTGCAGACTGATGGTACTCACCTATGTCTCCTGATTTTAAGGTGGGAATTTCCCCTGCAAATTTAGTTCTTTCTAGATTTCTTTGCTTTTTTTTACCCCAGTTTTTTTTTTCCTTGTAAGGAAAGGAGTGATGACATCTAAACTCTTTACATGTTGGAGCAGAAACTGGAAGTCTGTGGTTTTCACTTTTTAATATACACAGTGTATAGCCTCTATATATGATTAGATTAAGAAAAGAAAGTGCATCCATTAATATATTAATTTTTAAAGTAGTGACTAGCCCTAGAAATGCAAAAAAAAAAAAAATAGAAAAGGGACTAATTTAGATTGGAGTGTTGGGAAGGCTTTTATGAGGAAAAAATAAAACTGAGACTAGAGAAATGAATAAAAGTTAAGGGTAAGGAAGCATCATATAAGAAGACTCTGGGGTGGAAGAGCACTGGATTCAATTAGTGGCCTAATTTTAACTGGAGCTTAGTGAGCAAAGGCAGAAGTATTACTGGATGAGTTTGAAGTAACTATCAGGACTCAGTTTGAGCAGGGATGTTAGGCATGGATGTTAAAGTGGATTACTCTGAGGACTTAAGAGAGTTCTTGAAAAGCTTCAAGTAGGGAAGTGACATCATCTCCTCATATTAGATTATTCCTGTCACAGTGTGAAAAACTGATTGAAAGTGAGGCCTATAGAAGTGGATTCCACCCTAAGGAAGTCACAGTTTTAGTTCACGCAATTGATGACTGTGGTTTGATCCACATTCATGACATCCATGGAGAATGCAAATAAGGGGATCAACTCAGGAATTATTTTGGATAGAAAAACAAAGACTTTTTGGATAATAGGGACATATAAGAGGAGAAAGTGCTGAATATGACTCTCAGATTTCCATGTTCCACAACAGACCTAATCGCAATAGTTTTTCTTTTTGTTTATTTAATTTGTTTATTGCAAACTTTGTATCAGGCAAAGTTTTGCAATACTTTTTCTTGAAATAAAAGGTTGTAAAGGAAGCAGACATGGAGAGGATTAATTGCAATTGGGGGGGAGGGAGGCATCAAAGAACAGAAAGATGTCAAAGAACAAGTAAAATGGAAAGTATCATTGGAGTAGCCGGATTTGGTAACAATAAGGCTGATGAATTCCTCTAGCTGAAGAATGAAGAGAGAGAAGAAAATTAAAAGTTAATACCAAACAGAGACCCAACCAGTCAATTGTTAAGGTTTCTTAGGAGGAAATGTATATTTTATTCTTGTCCAAAAGTATTCCTAGCTTGTCAATCAGATCTAGCACTGTATATACAACTCAAAAATGCTATAATAGTTTTGGAGCTGGATAAAATATGTTTATATTATTGCTTTAGCTAGCGAAGCTAGCGAAGGGAAACCATCATGACTGCTCATCTGCATTATTCCAGGCACTGAGCCTATATCTTTGGAATATTTAAAAAAATTTCTTTATATAAAAAGCACATAATCAGAAGGTAAAAATGAGAAGACAATAAGGGAGAAAAACATACAATGAAAGTGGTCACTGCAGAAAAAGGGAAAACCTAGAAGAGGGACAGGCCTTATTAGAATCCATAGATTCTATTAAGGTCATTTCAATCAATTCATGTAAAATCAAATAGTTCAGTGCATTCATGTCTGATTTAAATTGCTCTCCATTGCCAATTATCAACTATGTCACAAAATGCACATGAAAAATTTCTGACACTTAAGGGCTTGTATGTATACCACATGTAAATTTGACCTTCCCCTTTAAGTAATGCCCTCTGATGGAGATGATGAATTAGGTGCAAGCTTGACTTTACACACACAATACAATACTAATAATAGTTTTATAACCAATTTGTAGAGAAAGAAAGAAAAACGCATCTATGATAGAGTACTGACAATTCTACACAGAAATGCTAACAAAAAGCCCTGTTTGTGAAGCTCGATAAAATTGGGTTTTGATACAAAGCATACACTTTATTCATAATTTGAAAAAAAATACAGCCATGTTCACAGTGTGTGAAGGAAGAAACAAAAATTCTGCTTAAATTCTTTAGCCATAAGAAAGGAGGCATTGTTCCCCTGAATTATTTAGAGGTGACTTCATTATTCATTTTGCTAATATGGTGCTCACAGAAGCATTTGACACTCAAGTGAAGTGTAGAAGCTTGATACAATATCAAAGGAAGTGCTTCAATGAATAGTGTATTAATACATATCTCATAGGTGCCTTTATCTTTTAGTCAAGCAGATTATTTTCAATCCTGAATTTATCTCTACAATAACTATTACAGAATAAATCACAATTTACAGTAAACTATAAGAATTTCAGAAATTTCAAACTTCAATTGCCCTTTTTCCACAAGAAATATCTTCCCTGTGATATACTCCACGCTCTCTATTTAGGAGGTTCCCTCGGGGTGTGTGGACTCTTTCAGGGTCTCTGCTTGTGGCAGAACTCATTCTGGAGGGCTCTTCTAACAGTACATGGACAGAGCCTGCTCTCCCTTGTGTTGATCATATAGGAAAATTGTTTTCTATTATGCATTTACAACACCTACTCTTATATATTTTAATATAGGATATTTCATTTATCATGTGGAAGTTGATTCTGAATCCATAAACATGGTTTTCACAATCCTAACTGGACTGTAAAAATGAAAATGTGAGTGATACAGTACTTTCTTTCCAAGTTCCCTTTATATAAAAACTCTCTAGAAATACAATTCTCTCCAAAAACATTTTGGTCCATTTCCCAGCTTTAAATCCTCCCCTCCTAACGTATCTGTGCAAGAAATGATGCAAAGGCATCACCCACATTAATAGCCTCAATCGTGACTCCTACCTCTTGGTGGGCTTGGCAGAGTCTCTCAGGGGATTTTAGTTTAATGACTATGGAGTGTCCAGGTTCCTCCCTGGAAGTTTTCAAGAGGTAGTCAGGTCCGGAAAGCAGTACCCTATCTCAGATCTAAGTCTTGAAATTTATGTTTTAAGCACTAATGGGACAACTTAAGTTTAATTTGTTTTGTAAGGATATAGGGGGAGTTAATTAATGAATAGTTCGTTTTCAGAAAACAATACAGGAGAGACAAATTCCCAATATATGGCTTTGGTTGTGTGATATATCAAAGCGGAATGTCAGCAAAAGATGAAAACATGACTTCCTAGAGCATTTTACCTGCACTGCCTGTCATGGACTGAATTGCATGTCCACCTGACAGCACTCATATCTTAAATCCTTAACCCCAGTATTTCAAAATGTAACTGAATCTGGAGATAGGACCTTATAAAGGGTTGATTAAGTTAAAATGAGGTACTCAGAGTAAGGACAATCTAACTGGTACTCCTATAAGAGGAAATTTGGAAACAAAGATGTCAGGGATGCGGGTGCACAAAAGAAAGACCATATAAGAATACAGTGAGGCAGCAATGAGACAGTCCCCAGAAAAAAGTGAACCTGCACATACTTGACCTTGGAATTCCAGCTTCCAGAACTGTGAGTACATAAATTTCTATTGTGTAAGTCACCCAGTCTGTAGTGTTTATGGAAGCCCTAGCAAACTGATACAACACTGATTTTTTTTTCTAGAATGATCTGTACATTAAAATATAGATCCCCAGGCTGAACCTCCAGGCTTGTGTCCTAGACTAAGTATCTGAATTTTAACATACCCAAGAGTGCTCTGATAACAATTAAAGTTTGAAAATGTCTGACAACAGGGTTTCTTAATCATCTTTATACATCAAAAGGGATAAATATTTAACCTGTCCTCTTTAAAAATAATGTTTTGTGATTACATTTTTGATAGTAGCAAAGCTGAAAACTCAGATCACAAGAATTTCACTGTCTTTCTCTCTCCAGTTCAGTGTTCGCTGACACTTGTTACAGAATCATATTGTTATATAATGGTCCTAATTCCTGCCTCTTACCTCAAAACAGGGATACCTGACAGGTGGTGGAGGGAACTCTTCATTAACAAAGATGATCATGTTCATGCCTAACAGTTGCCAACACCTGCAAACCCAACCAAGATCTGCTCCTTTAACTAATTCTATCACTACTCTTAAATTTAAAAAAATAAAAATAAATTAATTAAAATCCAGTCACCATATATAGAACATATGACATTTTAAAAACATAGCAATATGTTGAAAAGTCTTGGAGACAAATCTTGCCCTTATACACACAGATACCTCCCACTTGTGTCATATTAGGAGCCTCTCAATATTTTCAACTAATTAAAAACAACAAATCTTACAAAGGTTGAAGTGAACATTCTGATGAACTATAAGGTAGTTTTTTTCTCTGCTGCTTTAAAAAAAAAAAGAACCCTATGTATGTACATAAAAAGAAGTGTAGAAAGGAGAAGTGACATAGGAAAATATTAGATAATTTTTTAAAAAAATATTAAAAATAGTCTTTTCTCCCATTTTAGTAACCTTTTCTGAAAAGGAATAATTTTAATTTATAGAGTCATATCTGAGTTACTGTTTTCTGATAATTATGTTCACTTTTATTGTTTTGCTTTTCTATTATTTCCCCTATACATTCCATGTTTTATACCAAAAATTAACTTAAACGTTTCTTCTTACATCAATTCAGCTAAAATACCTTATTTAATTTCCCTCCTATGTGCCAAGCATCGTGCAGAGTTCTGCAATTTCTCTCCCCACTTTGTCTCTGTGAACAGTATCTTTTTTTTTTAATTTAAAATACTGTATTTTCCAAGAGAATACATATATGCCATGCACACATGCATAATGTAAATCTACCTTCCTCCCTGTCCTCTCTTGCTTGCTTCTACTTCTCTTCACCACTCCCCCTTAGCTAAGCAGTAAATCTTTATTTTCAGTACATTCTTATGAATAATTACCAACCATTCTTACTGAGATTGTCAATTCCTTTCTGACCAAAAACCATACAGTCAGGAAGATTTTTCTGTGTTGCTGTGAGGGAAATATACATGATTTTTGTTCCTGTAACCTAACCATATATTTCTGTTTTCTATTCCAATAAAAATAGCAATGGTAATAAGAAATTGTATTATTTACCGGTTGTTTATTTCAGTTCTAAAAACTATTC
The DNA here is from genome assembly GCF_045843805.1 of Urocitellus parryii. Lineage (NCBI taxonomy): Eukaryota > Metazoa > Chordata > Mammalia > Rodentia > Sciuridae > Urocitellus > Urocitellus parryii. Next base: position 218,012,269 of record NC_135531.1, read on the forward strand.
TATGTGGTCTATGTGGATTATCTGGTATTGCCATTTTCTCTACTTGAGCAGGTGAGGCTCAAAGAGTAGGCCTTCCTGCATCACAGGACTACTCCTAGCAGGATGGAGGAAGCCAACCTAGCGGTTCTAGCTGCAGAGCCCATTTGTTTAATGAAACATGTCACTTCTGCCTTTGCTGAAACACAAAACTCCAATGAGAAATAAATATTCTCTAATTTAACTAGAACCATTACTGGAAATAGTCATTTGAGGATGGATTTGCTGTGGAGAAGACTGTTCATTAAGGTACTTGGAGACTCTCCTAATTAATTGTTTCTGAAGCACGAAATCATTTATTTTTCCACTTTTTGTATCCTTTTTGTACAATTTTTAATTTCCTGAAATTTTAACTGCTGTATTTCTTTTTATCTTCACTAAATGATGCTTTTATCTTTATTATTCCATCCCACATTAGTTTTGTTATGTTTAATTTTTTATAATTCAACTTGCTTCTCAAATTAAATGTGGGTATCACTTACTTTTCATTTGTTCCCATATTTTTTAAAAAAGCATTAGAGACTGAAAAATTGACCTTAAAGTGCTATTTTAACTGTATTCTAGCAGACTGGATGCACTTAATGATTACTTTCAGTTTCCCAGTGATAAATATTTTGTTATTTTCATTGATTTTCTTGTTGAGTCATTAGTTATTCAGGAGTTTATTACAAGTTCTCTTAACATGTTGAAAATTTCAACATTTCATTGTTAATTTTTAATTTAATTGCATTAATGGGGAATATTATATGCTTAATATCAATTATTTAAATTATCTGAAGCTTCCCTTTGTAAACTAGTTCCTGATAAATTTTAATAAATGCTCTGGCAAAGAAAATATATTATCTATTTATTGGAAGAGATTTATATTACAACCACCATCTTAAAGTTTTAGTATTACAGTTCAAAATATATATAAAGTACTTATGACATTAATAAATTTTTGATGGTTTGATCAATTGGTTTCTGATAGATCTGCATTAAGATTTCTTGTTATCATTATGAATTTGAGAATTCCTTACTATCATTTAACTTGTGTTCATTTTATTTATTTTTGAGCCATATTATTAAATGCACATAAACTTCTGAATATTATATGTTTGATTTATTTTTCCTTTGTAACTATGTATTAACCTCCTTTATGTTTTGTTATTTGGAAGTGCACTTAAATTCCATTACATATTATATTAATTTAATTATTAATTTAAATTTTCTTGTATTTGTAATTACATTATTTCATTTTTAACCACGTTTTGGGATTTTGTTTATGTGTGTGATTTATGAATGGCATATAACTAGATTTTAGACTTGAAAGTTGAATTCAATCTGTTAATTCATATTATAGTTTATTATATATTTAAAAGTACTACATATTATTTTGTGTTTTCTGCTTAACTTTCATATTATTTGTCCTATTTCTTTTCCTTCCATGTTTTCTCATGGATTGACAAGTACACCTTTTTTTTAATTATTTTTGATTCAACACTCTAAAATATATGTTTAATCTTTTAGTGTTTTACCTTCATTCTTACTATTCCAATCACTTTTTAAAAACAAGCATTATTCAGAACTTTTAATCTCTATTCTGATCATGCTAAAAACACACTTTTATTGTTTGAGGAAAAATTTGTTTTCCCTCAAATCTTGGATTTTGATAAGTATTTTGTATCTTTTAAAACTGCTCATGTTTTTTACCTTTACAACATACATTAGCTTTTTTTAAATGGGATTGCACTCACCATTCTATTATTTATTGCAGTCCCAAACATATATTTTTTTCTTAATGAAATATGTTTTTGACAGGTTTTGGTTTTGCTTGTTTTAGATAGGACTTATGGGTTTACCTATCTAAATACTGTTGTGCACTATATAACAACATTTTAGTCAAAGACAAACCACATATACAACAGTGGTTTGTGATGCCTAGTGATGTTCTCACCATCTTCATTTGTATTCATATACTCTATTATGTTTGTGTGTTAAAAAAAAAATTGCCTAAAAGTTCATTCTCATAACATATGCTTGTCATTAAGAGACGTATGACTACATCTGATAATTTCTTTTTTTTTTAAGAGAGAGTGAGAGAGGAGAGAGAGAGAGAGAGAGAGAGAGAGAGAGAGAGAATTTTTTAATATTTATTTCTTAGTTTTCAGAGGACACAACATCCCCAGCCACATCCCCAGTCCCATCTGATAATTTCTTGATTGTATTTTCATTCTTCAGTGATAGAGTATCTAGGAATAAACTTCTAAATTGAATAATTTATTTTAAAATTTTGAATTAGTAATCCATAGTTTTCTGGTATCCATTTTTTCCAATGAAAGGTCTCCTTCCTAAACAGTATTATTTTGCATGAAGTATTTTTTTTCTGATTGTATTTTAAGAATCTATCCTTACCTTTAATTTCTTTGAGATCACCTCAGTGAATCTAAAAATAAATCAGTTTCATTTTATTTTTACTTTTGGAACTTGTGCAATAATATGAGGACTATTGTCTCTCTGTAGTTTTGGAAAGTTATCTAAAAATCATCTTTTCAAATATTGCTTTCCTGCTATTCATATCCATCGGACATGTTACTATGAATTCTTAAAATTTAATGAAAGATAATAGTTTTAGTAGAACAAGAACTCTAGAAAAAGTACTAAAACTAGGGGGAATGAGTGAAACAACAAAAAATAATACAGATGTGTAGGCATAGCTCAGGAAAGAAGTTCAAGTGACATCAATAGAGGCCATGTTGACTCAGGAAATTAACACACTAGGGCATATGGAAGCTGGAATAAAGAAAAAATTAAATTGCTATGAACAAAGAATTCATATAACTGGTCACTAACTGAGGGCCCCATTAACATGTCCCCCAGATATATGGGTCACTTCTGTTTGTTCTAGCTATGGAGATACAAGTTCAGAATTTTGCTGCACCACTTCTTGTTAGCCAGAGGAGAAGAGAGAGATTGATTAGGATGGAATACACACCTATGTATGCTGTGCTGTACTGTCATCATATAATCATCAGACTTCTGAAGTATGCTCATCTTAGATGGGATGGTCTCTAGTATATAGCCAGATTAGTTCTTTATACTATAAAGCCAGATTAGTTCTTTATACGTATCATTGAATATTTAAGGCTAGATTTGAAGAAGCCAAATAAACTAATTTAAAGTTTAATATTATCTTCACTAATTCAAAATTAGCTAGATATTCCATGAATGCAAGTGATAAAATTTTATTTTTAGGTAAATAAAGGAGAACCATGTAAACATGTCTCTGCCTATTTACATTTTCCTAAATAATTAACATTTTGTTAATCACTTCATTTCTCTAGGGTCATTTAAAAAAATTAAAACTTGCTTGATTTATCCAAAATGTTTGCACATGGTCTACACATTTAGGATCAACCTTTAAAGCATTCTTGTATGAAGGATCCATAGTGAGAATGAGACCTGTGAAAAGCAGACAAATGATATTCTCTATATGTTTAACGGATATACCCAGGGAAGGACATCAAAGTTACTTGGTATAAAAAATAAAATTAAATTAAGAAATATTTCAAAAAATATTTTGCAGATTGAATTCATTCACCATTATTTCAGGACAAATGGGAAAGGGAGTCAATACCAAGGGATGTCTTTTTAAAGTTATTGGATATTGACAATTAAAAAAGAGAATGTCCAGGAAACCAAAGGGGGGGGGAGAGAGAGAGAGATAGAGAGAGAGAAAGAGAGAGAGAGAGATTAGATGAAAAAGCAAGATGGCCACAGACTTTTCCAAAGAAAAATTCAGTGCTGTAAACCAGTAAACATCTACAGAAGTATCAAGAATGCGGAAGAAAATAATAATCGTTGATTCCCTGGATGGAAAAGGAATATTTTTATGGGAGGAGAAAGTGAAAGAAAAGTGATACATTGCTTTTAAGTTGAATTTATGACTTAAGCTTCTTGTTGATCAGGAACATGAGGACAGGGAGGGTACCATTTTAGGATATGTGGGCCACAGAGATTTATTTTTTTATGAGAGCAAAATTTTTGGAAATGTACCATGTATATTTCCAAAAGGAATATTTAAGCTGTAGACAGAATGAAATGGATTAAAAAATAGGCACATCTACAAAGATATGTTTTGGTGGGCTTAAGTTATCACAATAAGCAAAAAATAAAAAATCCTTTGACAAGCTGAAGAGTCACATGTCCTTTTCATTGATTTTTTTATCACTTCATCATGCAACAACAAATCTATTGTCAACACGAGTGGCAAATCTCAGAGGGAAAAAACCCTACAAGTCAAGGCCATGAAAGCAGAAGGATATACTTTGGTGGCAATTGTCTATTGTAGCTATGAGAGGGCTTGTTGTTTTCAGGGTAGCGTTTGCAATACACTGTATCCAGAGACATTAAAGGCCATTATTGTTAATTTAAAATTGTTGTATCTCAGTCAATATGAATAGTTTTCTTAACAAGAAAAAAATAAGACTATGTATCATATCATATTAATGGAGTATTTTGTCCATAAAGTATTACTAGTTTATTATCATGTTAGTTTGCTAGAGTTGTAGTAACAAATCACCAAATACTGAGTGGCTTGAACAATAGAAATTTGTCATCTCAAATTTTGGGGGACTAGAATTCCCAAATCTACCCATAGTTCAACTTTGTGTTCCCTGTGCAGGACCTAGGGAAACCTCTCTGTTCCAGGCCTCTGTTCTAGCATTTATGTGTGTTTCTTTGTCCATATTCCCTTACTTTTTATTAGAACACCTGTCATATTGGATTAGGGGCCCACCCTACAGTATCATGACCACATCTTAACTATGTCTACAATAACACTGTTTTCAAATAAAGTCACATTGTGAGGTACGGGGAACTAGGACTTCATCTGAATTTGGGAAAACAATTGAATTCATAACACTTACTAAATTAGCATTTTCATCGCTCCAAAACATTAGGAATATTGTAGAAATCATCATTTTGTGCAAAAAATATATTTAAAAAATGAAAACCTTTAAGAGGGTGCGAATTTGAAAGAAAGGTACACAGTAGATGTACAAAGACATACAAAGTAGTGTGTAATATGGCCAAATAAATGCTACTAAGAAGAAGGAATGAGAGAATTACAGAAGCCTTTTACAGGAATGATCAAGTTGTACAGAGAAGAAAGTTGTACAGTGAGAGGAACTTGATGAGCAAGCAAGGGGAAGGGTGAAATACACACCCATTCACACCTCATCAGGATTGTTAAATGGGGAAAAGTGGGCACAAAGGTGAACTCATTTGGCAATATCCTGAAATGCCAGGGTAGCGAGATTGGATTGTGTCATATAAGCAGTGGGAAGACATAAAAGCTTTTATTTGGAAGAGTAACATTCTAAAATAGCATTTTGGGGAAATTAATTATAGCAGCGTTGTAAATGACTGAAGGAAGGAGATCATGGAAATAGTGCACATTAAAACCTCTTCAGAGGATAAACCAATGGATGGACACTTTCCTTTCACATGGGTGAAATCCCCATCCCTCTTCTGAAAGAATTCATTTTGCCAGTTCTCTTCTTTTCCTGACACTTCATCAATTATGAAGCAATTGAAAACTGGGAAAGCTGCAGAAGTGGACTTACTGCTGCACCTGATTATAGTGTGTTGGATCATCATGAAACAGAATGACACTAATTTGAAAGCCCTGGCCTCAAAGAACCAGAGATCATTTCCCACATCTACCAAACACCTGCAGTCACAAGATGAGGAACAAGTTCGTGTCTCTGGAATATTTTAAATATTTTCTGAAGGTAATTATGAGCAGGTTCATACTGAAACTTGTTAAGTGAAGAAGGTCATTTTTATTCCTGGACTGCATGTGCAAAAACATAAAAATGTTATGGAACAAAGGAAAAGAGTCCCCTCTTTGAGATTCAGGAGAGACTGAAGCAAGAATATGCATTCAGTTTGGGGATCTCATTATGAGAAAAAGAGAGACATACTGCAGGAAGTTCAGAAGAAATCAACAGGAATAATTAAGGAACCAGAGTATTTACTCTAGAGGAAATATTAAAAGAATAAATAATGTACATGCAGTTGGCTAACTAAGGGAACATGAGAATTGTCTACAAATATCTAATGTGTGTAAACATTGAAAGCTGAAAGTCAATATAAAGACTACAGGAAGAAGGTAAAATTAAAAATTAGGCAATTAAATAAAAAAGAAAATTGTAGCAGAATGCAAAACAGCAAAGCAAATTCTGCACAAATGGTTGGTCTAACTTCATCCAGAATACTTAAAAACAAACTAGTCAAATATGTGTGTCTTCTGTAAGTTACAAGTACCCATGAGTAAATGAGTTTTAACCCATAATATGTTATCTTTTTTCCCCTTTTCTAAAAAACACAGTTTTGATATGTGGTCACTAAAAGAGAAACGATATGGGAAAATTATTTGTGGCTTAGCTAGAATAGAAAAGTAAAATTTAGCCATCGGAAGTATTTTAGAGATAGAGTGCTGTTTCTGGAAGTTGGGAGTTTCTAGTGATATCCTCCTCTATTTACAATAATTTCTACTTATCTGTAATTGATAGAAATGAGCTGAATATTTGTATTGTTTTTCTCTTTCTTTTAGATTCATGGAGATGCACTTGTTTGATTCTATACATCAGGGTGTGAGCTTCACCTGGAAATGGTCACCTACTTCAATCGCCACAAAAATCATACATCTGTACCTCCTTTTTTTGTTTAATTAGCCCAGAGTTACATATTAGAACGCATTTGATAGTAGAGTTCCTGCTAGTTACTCTCAAACATAAAGGGAGTGCTACCCAGGTGAAGTTATCATCAACAGAAGCATCCCAAACACCCTAGGATGGAGCTGGTGCAGGGCTCAGAAAACATTTGCAAATTAAATGAAAACGTTGTGATCCCCACCCTTTCATCATGATGAGAAGGAAGAAATCTGTCTTACCCTCTTTAAAACACTGTAAATGACAAAGGAGTTTCTGATATTTCATTTTTGTTTTGATTCATTCTTTTTTTCCCCTCTCTATATCATGATTCCTATTTTCTCACTGTTAAAGGTATAATGTTTCAAAATAGTTTAATAGAAAGCACCATTTCTGGCACATTTCTAATTTTATGCAAAAGTACAGATCAAACATCTAACTTTGAATCAGACTTACTATGCAGAACGTGAGTTAAATGGAGTGTCTTGGAACTGGAGATACATCCCAAACTCTAATGTCCTGCTTTTTTTTTTTTTTTTTCAGTCTAAATCTCAGTTTATATAGATGGGAGCCACTCTTGCTCTTCCCTTGTGCCATCTTACAGGCTTCATAGCAAGTAAACAATACGTTTATTGTTTACTTGTCATCCTACCGTTTAAGAAGGTAAATAGAAATACCTTCATAAGACCAATGAGAACTGAAGTTATTAAAGATTTTTTGACCACTACTGGATCAAAGGATACAGCCTGGAGAAGACTGCTTTCCAACCCATCAACCATCAAAGAGCAGCTTTGCTTTCTTTTCTTTCATGGTCTAGTCTTACTTTTAATATAGTTTTTCCTATTGTCCCAGTAGTCTGGCATGTTATAATTTCAAAATAACATCCTAATCTCTGATTTTTCAAAAACATGGCTTTAATTCTGTCTGAATCTTACAAACTTTCTGCATAAAGACACCTTCCATTTCATTTCATTGCACAAAACCAGTGGATAAACTTTCTACAGTTTTAAACTTTAGCCAATAAAAATTACTGCTTATTCCCTGACTGACACTAATAAAAAATTAATTCTATTAGAAACTTAAATATAAAAACACATATTCTTATAATTCAAACTTTTATTGCCATGTATGTTCCCTTCCATTTAAATTTTAAGAAAGCGTTGGTGAGATCAGGTGGGTAGTAAATTGATCACGAGTCTATACCCAATGAATGTGAAGACATATGGTGCCACTTGGAGCTGGAGAGCGAATGTTCTCTTGGTCTAGCACAGTTCATGAAGTGAAGTGTAAAATAGGACACAAGTGACTTGGGTACAGTCATTTAGCATCTGTTCCAGTCATGTTAATTCAGGTTGGACATCGTATGAAGGCAGGAACATAACATGATGCAGAAACACTTAAAAAAACATAATTGCCAGTTTAATAGCTTGGCAAGAAATGAATGTTTAACCTCTGAGGCAAGAAACTAGGTTTGTTTTAACAGTAAGATTCTCCACTACCCTGAAACCATGGCAACAGCCCATGAAATAAAGATGCCCTTCACTCTGAGAGACAATGATTATCATTATCCAATCATTTATTCATTCACTCATTCTTCAAATCTTAACTCAAGTAAAAACCATGAAGAATGATTTTTAAAGGAATATATATTAGTGATAGAGATCATAGTGAATGTGAATGAGTACTAGAATAAAGCATAAGGGAATTTAACAAATATGTTTCCAGTTTCACCTGGAAAAACACATTAAAAAGAAGGTAAAACATTTTAAAAATATATGTGATATAAAGCATTTTGGTTAAGGTCTTAAAAGAGATCATATATCTTAGCCAGCTGCTTGCTTTGTGAAGTAAAGGGAAGATAATTTTCTTATGCATGCTTTGGCCTGTAAAGGAGAAATAGAGCATACTTCTCAAATTTATGTTGTTTATGAGGTTACAATCAAGTTTTTAGTTGATTTATTCTGCAAGCCAAAAATATCTGAGTAAATATGTTGTATTCATTAGCATCACCATCCAGTGAAAATTTAGTAGTTTATAATGTATGTTTGAAGAATAGTTGCTAAATCTGTGAAATTAAAAGGTTATGCTATTCCTACACAGAATGTGGCAAGAGGAAAGCAGCATGATACAAAACGAAAGAACACTAAACTGTGAGTCAGGAATAAAAGTTTCTACTAATAGACATGAGTTGATTGCAGAGTCAATTACTGTGTTTTTTCTGAGTCTTTATCTGTAAAATTAGTGAATGTGACCACAAGGTCTCTAAGATTCCTTTCATCTCTGAGGTGTATTTTAAATTTTCAATCTTTGATCATTAGCAAGAAGTTATAAAGATGGATCTTCATTTCTAAATAAAGTTTGTATTGTTTAATAAACTTCTGTTTGCCCTGAGCTATACATAGTGTTAATGAATCTCCATTAACATTAATATCTATTTCTAAGAGAGTTTATTGAGAAACAGCCTGAGGATGGAAAATAGAATGTTTCTCTGAACCATGCCTCTAAGTATTTTTGAAAATTGAACTCACAATTTTATTCCCATTTATTTCTTCAAAAAAAAGTTTATTGCTTACTTGCTATGAAATAAATACTTGCTACAAATATACCAATTATTAGAAAATGAGATAGTTACAAAACCGTTTTGCAGTCCTGTTTACTATTTTTAATATGTGCATGCCTTACATAATTCTTATGGATTCTTATTCTGATAATAATAGTTCAAAAACCCATTTTTAATTCAAAAATGTAAAAATTAGTAAAAGTTTTAATTTTTAATAAGTAAAGTTTTATAAAAATTGGCCTGGGTGACAGAACTAACCTCTATAATATTTGTCTTTTAATAATATTTTAAAATGATGTTGTCTGTGGATTTTGTTGGTTTGGATTTGCTATACTTATCAACTAAAAGACTTCAACAAAGGAAAAATAAGGAATATAGAACAATACATACTCATACCTCTGGAATTCATTACTCTGAATGTATTTCTATACAATGATTTTTTTTATCTCAAAGGAAAACTAAAATTTAATGGAGCATTCTAATGTAAGGAAACACGCAATATATCAAGTTTTATCAGCTAATATTTTCAGTGTGTTCTAATAGGTAAGATTTAAGTATAATCAAAATTAATATAGTGAATTTAAGTGATTTTCTAGTTATGAATTTTTAACTATAAAAAGGAAATATAGCAAAATGAGGCAATTTTATATATAGTGGTGTGCATGGTATGTGTGTACAAATTCTGTATGCTTGTAACACTTCAGGAAATCATCCAAACACATTTCTAGTCTTATTATTTATTCTTGATGTACCCATGGCCCTGATCCCTGCTCCAACCAAACTTACTCAACCCAGTTTTTCCATTCATATTTGGTTTAATAGCTTCCTTTAACTCCACTTTTTTCTCAAGCCATCCCTACCTACAAAAAATGCAACATTTTTGTGAAACATATTTCACTTGAAAGGCATATAAAAACCACACTGATAGGATATATTATTTTCCCAAATTTTTCAGTACATCCTCTAGTCATTACATCACACACCCCCTACCCAGCCCTTGGAGGCCCCCCTGGGCGAGAAAATGTATTCCCAGATGTCCCAAGTATTGCTTCGAACATAGTAAGTTCTCGGTACATATAAGTCATTGGATAGAATGGAAGAGACTATCATTATATAAAGTATCTTTCATAAAAAGCAAATTTAGAGATAATTATTTAGAAGAATTTAATCTTTAAAAAAAAATCTATCATTTTCAGTTTCCTTGGAAATCAGTGAGACCTCTCAAATATAGCAACCAGATTGGACTATCCCTGAGAAGAAAAACCCTTTTTCATTTATCTTTATGCCCCCTACAATGCACACAAACAGGAGAATGAATAAATGTTTCCCTATTCTGATTTGTAACAATTAAGTACTATACAATCAAATACTGAGAATATGTTAGAGAGTCTGAAAGCAGTTCACAGGAATTTTAATCATGAATATGATAAAACAATGGGTGACTTACTTTGTAGCAAAAAAAAGTACATAGCAATTCTTGAGAACCCGCCTATGAGGTCAATAATAGTAATACTAGTAACAATTAATAATGTTGAAGAGGATAATATCTAACCTGTGCTAAATTCTATATGCTATAAACTATTCTAAAGCCCATAATGTATTAACTCATTTTATTTTCTTGAATAACCCAGTGAGGGAAACATTATTATTATTTTCTCTATTTTACAAATCAGGAAACAGAATTAAGAGAAGCTAAGAAATTCACTGTTGCTAACTGTATGCTAGAAAAATGCTAAGCACCTTTACAAACATGATTATGTTCAATTCTCATAACTACCCATCCAGGTAGGAAACATTTTACTGAAGAGAAAACAGATTTAGCAAGGTTAAATTATATCCGAAAGTGATAAGGTAGTAAGTGCTAGGGTCAGAATTTGAATAAGGTTTGCTTCATTTCAGAGAATAAGCTCTTAACCGCTACCCTACTCAGAAAAGAGACACATGTACATTCAACAAACATATACAAATACCCATGTGTGTTCACATGTGAATGTGTATGGCACATTTACTAATTTGTGAGGTACATAGTTTATTTAGCATGATACAAAATATGTTGAATGATAGAATTTTGATTTAAAGGGTTCTCACAGATAAGAGACTCTTATAGAAAAAGAGCCTGAATAAGAATAAATGTAACACCCTGTATTAGAATCCAGTGAACCATAAGCACAAATGAAGTATAGAAAAACGTAACTTCTTGAGTGTAACATATCTGATAATCAACAAGATTGAGGAGGTGGGGGGCTAATGCCTATTAATAAGTTCAAAATGAATCAACACTGTGGAGTTGCCACCAAATGTCAAATTATTCTGAAATTGTTTCAGTATCAGTGCATACCTCTCTAGTCTGTACTGGTCATATCACCTTAAGTACCATACAATGACAATTTTTAACCTGTAGAATTGAAGAAGATGTGATAGTTGTTATAAGTATTATTAGTAGGACTATATCCAGGAAGAAGCTTATTGGCTTAATATGGACCTAAATGGAAGACAAGTCTAAGTAAAAAAAAAAAAAAAGTCAGATATTTGGTTCAAACCAACAAAGATATTCACATACATGGAACTGGTTGCTTGATGAAGACCCTATCACTTAAGAAGTGGCTGCAGTATGTATGACATGTTGGGGATATTGTCCAATGGATAACAGCACCTGTTAATTGGTCATATTTAATGTCTCTTCCAGACCTCACTTTGTCTTATTCTTTGGAGTCATATGTAAGTAGAAGAAAAGTAAAACCTAAAAATTTGAGCAAGATTCAGATTAACAAAACTAACAATTGAATAAGATGGAAAGTTATTTAAGATAGTAATTCAGCTTCTTCCGACTATTCTGAACTAGCTTTACTCATGTGTATCTTTCAAAAGTAAAAAAGCAAAGAACCCAGGTGATTTTTCCCCCAATAGTAACTTCTTATTGTCCCATAAAAACACATTGCAAACAAACATTGTTTAAATGCATTTCAAGGCACTTCAGCTGTGCCATTTTTCTCTTACATGTATAGATGTTTCCTGGCCCTAGATGTGAAATATGACATTATTTTATATGTAAAAGTTCCTATTTCTATTAAATCACATTTCAAAAGAACTTCAAGAATTCAGCTCTGGGAAAAACATATTCTTTTTCTTTCTTATAAGGAACATAGTGTGTGGAAAACACAAAGAAAATGTATATTGTTGCTTTAGTTACAGACATTCCCTGTCAAAAGGTCTCCCCCAACCCCATACTGTTGTTTCTAGCATTCTCTGTTTCTCCATTATCTTTGGCTTGCTAAAGTAGCTGAGACGATAATAAAGGCAACTGAGTGTCGGCTTGAGACTGCCATGAAAACTCACATCCATATAAAGCATTTTTCCACTTTTGTTAAGCTTCTTATCACACACACACAAAAGAAAGAACTCTCTCTCCTTCTCTCTCTATGCTTCTCTCTCCCTCTGCCCTTTAAAAATGATCGTTCTAATTTTATTGAGACTCTTGCTAGGGTACCACACTACAGTTCACTCACTATAGGAAAGTGAACCCCAAAGAGCCAGCTTGCAACTATGACAAACCATTTCCACTTCTTATGTTAACATTTCATCTCAGAGGACTCTTTTCTCTCTCTGGCAGTTGCAAGGCACCTCTTTGTCTCTACTGCACTTACTGTGTGAAGGTGCGTCATTGACTACAGTGAAGTGAACTTGAAATTGCCAACCTGAAGCTGGCACACCGTTTTCAAAATTTTGTTGAAGTTGATGCCCCCATGGGACTTGGACTGTCCTAAGCAGTAGTTTATTCTTTTATGATGCTTCCCTTCTGAGACAGCCTCAGGGATAGCCAATAACGCCAACTCCTACCTTCGGGGAGTAGGGAGAGTAGGTGATTTTGTGGTAGTCATTTGATCACACCCACGCCCCTCTCTCTAGTCCATCACAGGTGTCCTTTCTCATTGTTCTCTCTTCTCTCTTCTGAACACACTTGGTTCTTTAAAGCAGAGCAAGTTCTAAAATGCTAACTGAGGCAGCCCTCTCAACAGGAGGGTTTCTCAGCAAGTGAAACTAGAAGGCATCAAGGCTGTCCCTACTAAAGCCATAGGCAAAAATTTCTCAAAGTCCATTGCTATGTCCTCTGCTAAGATAAAATGTCACTAGCAAAATTATGCAAAGGTGCAGCTGCTGTTTCTTTTTAAGGAGATATTAAGTATGTCAAATCTCGTACAAACTAGTAGTTCTTAAAATGTGTCTAAAGTCGAACTGCATCAGCATCATCTGGGAATATGTTAGAAATACAAATTCTTGGACCCACTCTGGACCTACAGAATCAAAACCTAATCTGTTTAATCAAGCACTCCTGGTAATTCTGATGCAGAGTGGAGTTTAACCACCTAAGAAAACTAAACTAGCATCCAGTACTACTGTTAACGATAGAAGTCTGCTTTGGGAATAGAAGCAAATGAGTATATAATGATAAGAAGGGATATAAATGCAATTATGGAGTAATAATTTGTGATACAGTAAAACTGGATTTTAGGTAACTGAACTAATCAAAAAAGGCCACCTCAAATACCCAGGCTTTACTTGAAAAAGATCCTGAAGAGGTTTTTGGAAAATATTTTAATGCAGTTTGCAAAAATAAATACGAAGGCCAGTAAGTAAGGAAAAAGTATACTAACTTCATTACACAGTAAACGACTGTAAGTTATAATTTTTATTTATTAAATTGGCAGCACTTTAAAAAAATTAGTGAGAGTGCAATGAATGAGAAACTGTCACCACTAACAGGGAAGGCAGAGTGGCCTATTTCTGGGAGGAAATTTACACATGGAAAGTCCTCAAAGTGCTTATGCTATTTTAACCTACTAATTCCCTTTTAAGAGTTTTAACAGAGGGAATAATCAGAATTAACTACAATGTTTTATATTCAAGAATAATCACTGAAGAGATAAAGATTTTTAAACATGAATGTTCAAAAATAGTGACTTAAATAAATATAGCACATCTCTGAAGGAGTAGTGTATTACCATTAACTTCACTTTACAGAACAATGCATATTGACATTAAAAATGCTCATGGCAGATTTTTGGATGAAAAAGGCAAGCCACAAAAGTTTATCTGCACTCCTGATCTTAATTTTTATTTGTATTTCTACATATACAGTATAAAGATTTAAGGAGAAATAAGTCAACATTTTATCCTTGGTTCGAGTTCACAATTGGGCTATTTTTTCCCCTTATATTTCTGTACTTTTGATATTTTCTAATAAACTCAGAATCAAATCTATCCCTTACCAAGGCTCTGGTTTCTGCCTTCTTCTCTGACCTCCTTTCATATTTCTTCCCCCCTCACTCTCTGATCTCCAGCTACTCTGGCCTTCTTTTTTTGCTCCTCAAATATACCAAATGCAGTTTGGTCTTGGAGACTTTGCACCTGCTGTTCCCTCTGCCTGGAGTGCTCGGCCCCAGGTCATTGCACGACAGGTCCCAATCTATCACATCCACAGAGAAGCTTTTTTGACCACCCAGACGGAAGTCACCTCCCTGCCCCACACATTCTTCCTCTCTTTGTCTTTACATCACTTATTATCCAAATTTATCTGTACATGGATTTCTTTACTTGTCCTCTCTTCTCCCTCTAAAATCATGGTCCTTGGGAACTGTATTTATGAACCATGAACAGTACCAGACAGAAAAGAACCTCAGTCTACCATTATTTGTATAAAAACTGAAAATATAAGATATTGGATATTTCCTGGGAATCAAAATTCTCCTATATCTAGAATCTTCCTTTATTTTAATTCTGCTTTAAATTCAAATTTCTTACCCAGTGTTTTCTGACTTTTCAGTATCTAAATATCCACAGGGGAAAAATAAGCTCTTGAATGTATTCATTGATATATACTATTGCACAGCTGGGATTATAAAAAGGAAAACCAGCACAAGGTGCAATAAACGAGAAAGCTATCTTGAAGGAAATGCACTTTGAGTCTGTTAAGGAAGTGATGAAATACAGATTTATGGAGGTGGAAAAGGATATTCTACTTTAGGGATAGCATTAGCTGGAATTAAGCAAGCCTCATTTGATTCATTTCAGTAAGATTATTCTTAGTGTTCATATGAGAAAAAAAGCTATACATGTATTTTTGTTTAATTGTGTAGCATGTATACAACAAAAACCACAATCTCTGTAATTCCAATGTTGTATAATAATAATAAAAACTTTTGTATAATAAAGAACTTGTTCAGTCTTTTTTCCCCTGATCCTAAGATAGAATCTTAAATCTGAAGAATTTCCCAAATGATGAGTGTCTTTGTTATTCATAGTAGTTCTGGGAGATCACACATAAATTTATCCAAGAAGGTGAATCACAGTGGTGAACTAGAGAGAGTCAAGAAGAGGACTGATCCTCCTATAATGAACAGCCATTGCCATTAGTATATTAAGACTTTGAGCTATAAGATATCAGCCCATCTCGGATGGAGGTAAGGACAGGGTTGGAGATTAAGTTCATCCACATGGCCAAAGACTCAGTCAATGTTACTTACATAATAAAATTCCAACAAAAACACCAGGTACAGAGCTGGAGGTGTAGTTCAGTGACAGAGTGCTCACCTAGCATGCACAAGGTCCTGGTTTGATCCTCAGACCTGCAAAATCAAAAAGATACTCATGTAAGCTTCCAGATTGGTGGTACATATTGATTAATCAGGACAGTAACACATTCTGAGGATCCAGAAGCTTCATATTTAAGAACCTCCTAGGCACTGCTCTATACAGCTTCGTGGACATAGTCCTGATATTTATCCTTTATAATAAAAGTATAACATAATTTTAACACTTTATAAATTCTGTGAATCATCTTACTGACTCATCTCAATGATTATTGAACCCGAGGGAGTAGAAGGAACACCTGGATATGTAGCAAATTGAGGAAACTCCAGGACTATGGCTGGTATTTGAAGAGAATTTTATGACAGATTGTGCCCTTTGTCTTCAAGGTCCATGCTAACTCCCAAGTATTTATGGCAAAAAAAAATGCATTGCATTCAGTATAGAGATTCTTGGTTCCTTATGAGCTTACAACTTTTCTTAGCACATATGCTTATCAGAATTTCTGAAATTATACCCCCATTTCCCAGATATGAATCAGTTTAAATTGATATCATATGAAGTTCCATCACTAATAATATTATGTTCATATACAGGTTTAACCACAAGCAAATTTAACTTAAGTCTTTCATCATTTAGAACCAGATTTTAAAAATAAATCATTTTTAGATCTTCCAAATGAAAATCAACAATAGACTTTCTAATATAAAGCCTTTCATATCCTGAAGTCTGATTTTTATAACATCTGAAATTCTCCCTGAAATGTCATATCTTCTCAATACTTCTAGAAGTTAGAAAATAATACCACCTACGTGATTCCTATTTAAACTGAACTATAAACAAAATTAGAGATAATCTGGAGTTACATGCATTATACTTTTGTTACTTTTTAAATTTTTACTGCAAAAATGTAAGATTTATCTATGCATCATCATTCTCAAACAATAATTATAAGATCAGGGTTAGAGGAGAAAAAGGAAAAAAAAGTTTTTTAAAGGCATCAATTGACTGTGTGGAACTTTTTAATTCTTGGTGTTGCTTATTTCAGTGAAGTCACTACAAATATTTCCTTAATATGGCAAAACTCAGGAATTGGTCTGAATCTTCTGAAGAAGGAAAGTTTTCATGTTCATATCAAAGAGTTTCTTCTTTTCTTGAAAATGCCACAATTGCACCTTTAAAAAAATTCAATTTATTTTTACTTTTGCTTTGTAAAATACCAAAGTTGAAAAATATCCAGCTCAAAACATAATTATGGATTTAAAATATACAGAGAGAATAGACACACATTCTAAGATCAAGGCTGAAGTTTTTGATCCTTAGAAGAACCCCTCGGGGAAGTGGATCAAGTAATATAATCGCCATTTTTTTTCTAACTTAATGATGTGGAGTGTTTATTTTGAAAAGAGTAAAAATAGGCAGGGAATAAGCAAATCTTCAAAACACCCTAAATCCTCTGTAAAGCACCACAGCCTTTAACTATGGGGCTGCAAAAGAAACCAAACAATTGCAACTGAGCTGAGGTTCTCTGAGATAGATAACAACATTCTTATTAACAGGCAAGAGACAAGGTTGGCTCTATACTGCAAAAAAGGTGTACAGCCAAGAATTCTCTCCTGGAAATCTGATTGGTCAAGAAAGAATTATTGCTTTTTTTCACTTAAGGACTCTAAGTCTTCACAAGTGCACATCACGCCCACTGGCCTCATGATCTCAACTGTTATACAAAGACCTTGCCCTATTTCTAGTGCACAACAATACTAATTATAACAATTGACATTTCTGAAGTGCCAATAACTGTATAGTCAGTATATTTACTCTTTATTTCATTTAATCTTAGTGATAGCTCCATTAGGCAAGTAGCATTAGTCCTAGTTTAAACCAAGGTAGCTGAAGAAAAATCTTAAGTGACTTGCTCAAGATTCCATAGTATTAACTGTCTAGCAGCTAGTACATAGCAAAGCAAAGATTTCAACGTAAGTTGTCTCTCTAAAGCCCAACATCTTATCCACTACAATGCAGAGAAAACAATGACACTCTCAAGGGAAAATAATGAAAAATAAATGTGCAGCATTTGATCTCTAGAAAATGTTCTCTGAAGCTTTTAGATCCTCAGCTAAGTCTGATTAAATAATCAGAAGTTGAATTGAAATCTCAATACAGGATGAACAAATCTTGAATATCAGTTCATTTGTTGTTTGGAATAAAAGATACTCTTTTATAAGGATAATTTTAGCTTCATCCAGTCCCCTACTTTTTTACATAGACTATGAAAATCAAATGAATATACAATATAAAATAAACTATATATGTAATATAGATTTTATGTACCATAAAAACATTTTAGAAGCATTCCCTGATGCTATGTTTCCAACATTTCATACATGTTCTATAATTATATATGTTTTCTGAACTTAGTTCATGGTTAGCTAGCTTAAATCCAATGAGCTTCCAGATTAAGCTTAAAATTCATTGTTTGCATCAATTAACTATTTCCATATTTCTCATAGTATTTTTAAATTTAATAGATCTACAGTTTATATATCTATTATAAACATGTTCATTCTCTGTCATCTACACATTTTTGTCATCAGGTGACCAGACATTTTATTTTAAAGATCAAATGACATGGTGCATATTAAGCACAATTTTGATACATTGTAAACACTCAAGAAATATTAGATATTCTCATCTCATCATTTGTATTTTAATTATTGTAAGCACTGCACTTCAGAATATAAAAAAAAAATCAAAAGGCTCTGCAGCATTAAGATTAATGCTGTGCCATCACTTGGCATTCTGATAAGCCTGTACCAACAATTAATTTGCACCTGGATTATATAGCTTGATAGATACTAGGTACTTTCTTGTTACAGTACCATTCTTTGACTGCACTGGGGCAGAGTAGTCAGAAGTTGCCCATGAGAAAATTTTCTGAAACTTTTAGGTCTCTCTTCAAAATAACAACAAGAAAGGCTCTTTCTGAGTAATATGTACCTGATACCAATTAATTTGTCTGCATTATGTCAAAAATAAATAAAAGTTTAGTTTAGAAGAGAATTTCAGTTCCCTGAATCATTTATTGTTTTATGTTCATTTTAATTCTGAAACATTCATTGGTCAAAAGTTAATTCATTAAAAATATTTAATAAAGCACTGTCATGGAACAAATTCTGACTAATACCCCTAAGTGAGTACTTTGAGAAGCAAGCACTTTGAGAAGCATATATATCATTTCAATGGGGTTGAATACTATTTGGTGTGTCCAAGAAACAATTTACTGAATGATATCAGGAGGCTCTAAATAAATAATGTAAAATAGTACCTGCAGTAAAAAACAGGGAGATTATATTAAATTATGTAAACTCACAAGAGTATGTCCCTGCAAATATCCAAAGATATGATTTTCCCCAAGAAGAGAATTGTGTCAATTATCAGTCACAATATTAAATTGGAAGGGGATGACCTGATAAAGGGTAGATGTGCTGTGTAGAATCTACTCATATGCTCTTGCTAAGAAAAATAACCTGTGTGGGTTTTAAGAGATAAGAGGAAACAGTAATTTTAATGTAAACTTTTAAGTTTGTTAATTCAATCTGAATACTAAATTCCCTTTAGAACTTAAGGGGGCAACAACCATCTAGTTCTAGTTGGTAAGATACTGACATCATAGTGAGAGTCCTGTCATAACCAAAATTCCTTTTATAGAGAAAAGTAAGGATATTTTAAATTTACAAATAAAAATGTTGATAAACATAGTCTGTGTCAAAAGTTTAAAGCAATTTGCCTGAACCTTGCATATGTCCTTAGCAAACTCAAAGAGAGATAGAAGTGGCTATTTCAGTGAAATTTCTTTGGCAATCTTTCAAAGAAATGAAGAAGCATAACATGAACATTTTGTCAGGCCTCAGGAGTCTTGGTAAATATTCTATAAACAATGGCGTTTCAGGATTATCCCCAGTCACAATCACACCAGATGTTACACTTCCAACCCTGAATCCCTGGCACAGAGTAAAAATAAAAGGACAAAATATCTTTCTACTTAGGAAAATAGGGGCAAAAAAAGGCAACTCTTTTGACTATAGTTCAAAAATAGTAGACTAGAGAGTTTTCCACTGAATAGAAGTGTATTAAAATGGCAAATAATGGCAATGTGGTTTTATCACATCCTGTTTTTTCAAAACTCAGCTAAACTTGAATTTTGCTTCTTTCACAGATTCAAAGAAAAAAAACAAAAGAAATATAATCTTTACAATAGTTATTGGAAACTTTCTATGAGATTGGAAATGTATTCTCTGTGAAAAAAAAAAAAAATGAATCACTAAGCCTTCAGACTGCATTCCAAAAGTCTACCAGAGGCACTTCAATCAAGGGTGTGAGAATGTGACAGCCAGGGCCATTTGGGCTAAAAAGCATGGTACAGAATTATGTTGGTGAATCTAGTGCCCTCCAAATGACCTCCATGTGGCCATGGTATTAAGTCATGGAGACATCTATTCACAAATTGAATATTTTTTTCCAAAAAAGGTAGAAAAAGAAAGAGTCCTGAGTTCCCAGTAAGAATGCTAAATGACCCTATCTCCCAATGGAATGCTTCACTTTCATTTCCAATAGCAGAGAAGCCTATTGACCTCCGTGGTGTTATCCTTCTCGCTGCTCATGCAGTACTTTCTTTAATCTCTCGGATCAAAGATTGGTCAATAAAAATCATCTCTGCTTTTGTGGGGAGCAAACAAACTGCACTCCATCCTATGATAATTGTAAGTTTCACAAAATTCTAAGAAAGGAATCCCCATGTGTTGTTATTAAATTACCAAAGCGGGGGAAAAACACCCTAAGATTTCTTTGGCAAGTCCATTTAAAATGCACTGCATTTTCTAAGTAAGGTGCATATTACTTCTCCTTGGGATTTTTGTTCTGTGTTTTTTTTTTCTTTTTCTCCTTCTTCCTAAAAATTTTAAATGAATTTAGAATCAGTGAAAGATCTCTTACCAATGACCCTGAACACTGAAGTCCAATTTTTCTACAGAAAAAAATTACATGGAGGTGTCATTTTGAAAAAAGAACATCAATATAAATGACAGCCTCAATATGAACTGCCCTTTGCAATAAAGGAAACATGCCTCAATCCCAAACGAAAAGGACAACTTCTTTGGCGAAAGAGTAGACGGGTTGTTCTCTCCTTTAAAGTTTGGTCCACTTTGCTAAGTAGTAACAAGTTTTAGTAGAAGCTGGGAATGATATCTATTTTTTGATAGAACTATGATTAGTCAATTGAAACTAAATGCAATTCAGTGACTTGTTTCATAATCTATTATCTAACAGCCCCTCCTACAAGATTCATAGTTCTTCTAAACTATTGCAAAGTTGGCAAGTGGCTAATTCATTGGGCATAGTATGCCACTGCCAACCCCATTAAGCATTTACATTTTTATTTCAATTTCCTAATTGCCAATCATAAGACATACATACTGTCTTCTAAACCATGCTTCTTCCATCCCTGTTTAAATTTTAAGAGATGGGAAATGAACACAGTACAAGTGAACTCTGAGGGGGAGTATTGTGAAGGCATACCATCAGAGGGAAATAATGATCAACTTTAAAGATATAGTAGTAAATACCAATTATGGGCAATAGTTACTTTAAATACTACTAGATATTGTATCAGAAGAAAAATGTAGATGAGACTATAAAAACCTAGAAAGGCAGTTAAATACCAAGAAGGAGAATTGATTCCCACAGAGACAGAACACATTCTTCATTAAGTTCATGTTTTCACATATTTTGTTTTCCTTTAACAGGGACACTATTATTACTGATCTTTTCTGCTTAAACATGTTCTCAATAACTTTCTAGTGTAATAGCAAATCATTATCTTCCTCCTATCTTATAGAGCTTTATAAAAACAAATAAAAAGCATTCAGTTTAAAATGAACAGAGGAATAAAATTAAGTTAACCCAAGAATTCCTAGCATCTCTAATTTGAAAAAAAAATTTAATTAAAACTTTGGGGATAGGGAAAGGGAGCATGGGAGGAATAGATGAACTCTATATAGGGCAGAGGGGTGGGAATGGAAGGGAGGGGGCATGGGAATGATGGTGGAATTTGATGGTCATTATTATCCAACGTACATGTATGAAGACTTGAAATGGTGTGAATATGCTTTGTATACAACCAGACATATGAAAAATTGTGCTCTATATGTGTAATAAGAATTGTAGTGCATTCTGCTGTCCTATATAAATTCATAGAATTAATAAAAAATAAAATGAAAAAACTCTGAAATTCTAAAAAAAAAGTTACTGTTATTTTAAAAAAAATATTTAACAGGTTTGGCTTTGGAATTATACTTAAGCTACCATTCTGGATTCACAATTTATTTTATATAGTTCTTATACTAATTTGGTTTCTTCTGTAAAATTGGAATTTTTTTTAAAAAAATCATTCTTTGTGACAGACTAAATATAAATAATATATACAAAATGCCTAGAGCTATTCTAGGCTTAATCTTAAATTCTCTAAAGAATTAACATTTATTGAGCACTTACCACTGCCAAGCTTTGTTGTTACCACTTTTCATATAGCTGCTCATTTAAAAACTCCAAACTCATCTATAAGGTACACATGTGACAGCCACAGTACTTATCTGAAGTTACAAACAGAGTAAATAGTAGAGGCAGTATTTGAACCCAGCTGTCTTCCTCAAGAGCTTGAATCTTGATCACCACAGTATATTGCCTATCTAGGTAACAGTAACTTCCAACTTGTCAGCTATCATGTGTGTAGCACTGTCTTTCATTGGAAGCACCTGAGGTTTGAAATCTCTTAACTGGGAGTCCAAGGCTGCCTTTGGCCTTCACTGGTGATACATATGGGCAGTCCTTTCAATGCTTCTAACTTTATTATTTATTAAGTAATATGAGTAGCTACCTCTAAATTCTGGAAATGATCACTAAAAATGATGGATATGACTATGCTAACTAATCATGATATTATAAGGGGCACATTTTAGCCTAAAAAAAAAAAAAAACTATTGCACTTTGACTTAGTGATCCAAATATTTTATGATTACATGGTTTTCAGAATGTACTTCCAAATACAGACCCCTAATGTTCCTCACCCCTAAATATTTTGTTCTATCACTAAGAATGTACTTTCATAAAAATTCCCAACCTCGATACATTTAAAATCTCCAAATTCTGTGGTCTGTTACTTCTAGCCAAAATTCAACTAGTCGATGATTATAATTCATTCTACTCTATAATAAAGAGATTTTAAAATAGTTAACTAATTTCAGGGTAAACTGCTTTTTTTAGGAACAATATGCTACATAGGTTCCTAAGGCTTGGAAAAGCTTAATTAAACCATTTGTTTACAAAATGCCATCATGTTAGAGACAAAGGAAATAGGAAGAGGGCATTGAAGATTTGTTCATCACTAATCTGACTTGATTTCATGTGTATAAGTTAACCACGATAATTCAATCCTTGTAGACAATAGCATCTCAAGCATGTATATTTCAAATAGCACAATATAAATACTAACTGCAAAGAAATAAACCAAGAAATACTCAATATGATTTTCTTGTGCATAGTTGTTCCAATTTCTTCACCCATGCATTCTCACATTAAAAAATACTTACTGAACATTTATTGAAACTCTGTGTCAAGTGCTATAAAAGAAATAGATATTCAATGTAGAAAAATTAAAACATCAAAATTTTAACATACTTTCAGGCCTTTTGCAGTTTTATACGTAGTTTCATTTAATTGCATGAACAAAACTTCATGTCTTAGTTTTAAATAATATAATTTTCTAAACATAAGATTGATATATACTTATTTACAAAAATATTCATGCAGATGAAGAGTTAAATGAAGAAAAAGAACTCATCCAGAATCCTACTTGAAATCATTATTATCAGATGGTATATTTTATTAAAATAATGTCTCCTGTGCATTTTTTAAACTTGTTGAAATTATTTTGTGTGTTTCCTTTCTTAAGTGTAACTAACATAAAGTCATTCAGAGGGCTTACATGGAAAGGAAGGTAAGATGGAATCAGGGACAAATAACTGACACTGGACATTCTGTCATATTAAAACAAAAGTCATCAGTCAAGTCATTTAATACAAGTGGTAATATGCAGAAAATAATTACTCAAGCATCTTGCAATTAAAAATAAAAAGGACAGTTTATTATTCACTCATCCCCAAACTGGTAAAGGGTTACAACCACCTGTTTTCTTACAAAGTCTCCTAACTTAAAAATACTTCGCATGAGCTGAAACAGAACAAATTTGGTTAAAACTTTCATTCTGAACAGGTACAGTCTTTTCTTTCAACATATTTATTTCTTAATGCATAATATTGGTAGATAGTCTCAAGATGTTCAACAGTAATTTTCAAACTACAGTAAGTACACGAACTACCTATAGCTCACATTCAAGTGCAGATTCTGATTCATTAGGTCACCATAGAGCCTTAGAGTCCCCATCTCTCACAAGCTCCCAAGTGATAGGAATGCTGCTGCTGATAGAGAGATCATGGTCTCTGGCCAGCTCCAGCAACTCACCCATGTAGAGGTGACATGCATCCTGGTCTTTTACAGGGTGCAGACTCTAGGCTCTGAGTCAGGGAGCACTCTTTGAAATAAGAAAATATATGTGCTTGCTTTATTTTAGATAATTGAGACTGGTGTGTTGAATGTTTAAAAATTATTTAGAAATCACTGATTGACATATTTTCATTTCCATTATTTTTGTGGATCTTCATAAGCAGTTTAGTAGGGAATGAGGAGGAGAAGCATTATGGACAACTAACTCTTCATTATTGAAATCAGAAGTTAACAAAAAAAATAAGATTGTAACATAATGTGAGCTGTTTCAAATAATCAGCAGTACAGAAGCTTAAAGGGAGGAGCTGCCCAATGAACTGTAAGAATAATGACTCCTACACAAGATGCAGAACTAACATTTTATACCTATTTCTTTCAAAGCAAAGTTTTCATACGATATTAGCAGCCTAAACCTGTGGTTCCGACAGGTGAGTGTAGACATATCCCAGGAGAGTCCATGCCTGGGGCCAGGCACAGATGGCTGTCAGTGATGCTGGTTGGCATTAAAAACCTCCTGCAGCATGAGAACCAGAGCAGAATAAAATTTAAACCACATTGCAAACAAAATCAAATGGGAAAGAATTTCACTTTTAAATGTTCATTCACTAAAAACAAAAATAAACAAAAACAACCTATCAACATAGCCTCATCATGTTCCCCAGAGGTGACTATGTCCACACATCAGCAGGTAGTTTCAGAGAGAACTCTGGGAGCCAAGATAATTAACTACCATTAACTATCATCCTGCCCAGAAGCATGGGGATGGGTCAAATGACCTTCTGAAGTCCCAGTACTGTTACTTAGGAACCAGTTAGGACTCCTTCAAGACAACCAAGAAATGGTGATAAAGGGTTAGGAGGCAGTGGCCGCCAACGGGCATCATATGTTAACCCACTGTCAGCCACACAAGGATGATACCAAAGAAAATGTCATTTTTTTCCAATAACTGGAAATTTCTAAGTCCCCATGAGCCCTAATCCTAGTGGGAGTCATCACATAGCTTCCTACTGGCATGCCAACACTCTCTAGAGAGTGTTGGAACCTTTGTGGGTAACTGCACCGCGTGGTAAACTGGCACAGAATTTTTTCACTTGTAGTTTTTACACAAAAAAGTACAGGTTCAAAGGTTTTAAACTATCTTGACAGATCATTTTGCCTTAATGGTTCTAGACAAATAAAACTCATTTTGTGTGGACCTCAGTTATCCAGAAGGGATAGTTTTTATTTTAGCAGTCTATGTTGTAAGGTTTGAGAATTCATATTCCACAGATGACTAACTTTCAAAGACTTACAATACCAGATCCTAAACTCTGTGGCTAACCATTTATGGCAGTCTTTAAAATGCAGAGCATGAAGAAGATGGAAATCTGGCCAAAAGACTGAATGATTTTGCAAATCTATTACCAACCACTGAAAAGAAGACAAAACAAGAAGAGACAAGCTCACCTATTGATATGACTTCAAGAAAATCTGCATTGTTGACAGAGGAGAGATTTTATTATGGGTATTGTGATGTATTTCTGTGTTTGCAACAAGCTGTCAATTTCCAAGTCAGAATCTATAATTCATAAAAGTTGGAGCAATTGGATCTCTGTGCTATGCCCTTTTATAGGTCCCTCAACTTCCTTTCATGGAATTCAACAGCTTTTGAGTTTGTACTTGTGAATCAGCCAATGAATTCCCTTCCCCATTCTTCCGTGATAGACCATATGATTTCATGTTGACAGAAATCTTTTATTTTTCCCTCTTGAACACACAGCACTTTTAAGCTTAGTAACTTACATGTAGTTGGACTTCAGTCGACAGTCATGGAATAAATTTTAAATAAGCTTGGGATTTTTATATATACATTTTCCTTAAGCTAACAGAGGTTCACTAACCCTTTCACAGACTATTTTTTGGTACAGTTCATATTAGTCATAGGAATAGTGTATTTAAAAAAATGACTTTCAAAGGAATATAAGCTTTATTTGTGGAACTGATTTCTCATTGTCTAACCACCTTAAACTAAACAAGCAACTTGGTCTCATGTTTTGGATAGTGAGAGAAAAACAAAGATTCTTAATTATCAAAATTAATATCCCATATACATAAGAGAATTAGAAGCCAGATAAGTAATCATGAACTTGAAATATTCTGTTACCTGCTCAACAACAAACTGCAATGCCCCCATCACTAACAATGTTCGTCCATTAGCTCCACAATTATATTAATGGAAGCACAACTTAAGCCACACAAATGTCTAATGACTTATTTTTTAAGTTTGCATGTATTTGAAAAGTAAGGATACTGTGGGTAAATGCATGTGCATACAATCAATAAATAAATAACCCTTACAATTTTTATTTTATTTTTCATATGTTATATAACATTTTTTTCTATAAGAAATAGAAGCAACTCATCAGAAGATATCAAGGTTTATTTTTTAAACAAAGCACTCAGATACTAAAAAACTGAATACTTCATAAAGAAAATAGGTTGCTCTCTCCTAAAATTGCCTCTAATGTTAGCTGAATATTAATAAAATCCATAAACCATTAGTACATTATAGCTGCTTTGTTCTGAATTACATAGACCTTTTATGTTTATTCCTCAGTGAAAATGCATAAAAAAATGAAATCCACTCTAATTGTACTCTCTGAAGATAGCTGGTAAAATCATTTCTAGCAGCTATAAATCAATTGTAGTATTAAAATGACCTGCCAGGTGCATCTTCTGGGTATCAGACTAATTAAGGGAATGTATTAATTGCAACTATTCATCAACACCACCAACGTTGTTAGGTAACCCTTACAATGAATCTTTTTACCATATTATCTAGCAATAAAATTCCAGTTTTATAAGATGTGAAGGAAAAAAAGAGAGAGAGAGAGAGAGAGAGAGAGAGAGAGGAAAAAAAGCTAGGAGAATAGCTTCTGCTTCTACATTTCAAAAGGTCTTGTACAGAACCTCAGAGTGGCCAGAACAGAATAATATTGTACACAAAATCTGTACCTCACCCTCATGCTTGGTTTCTACTATGCTTTATTTTGTTAAATACTTTAATACGTCTTATAAAACCAATTCTGGATGTTTAAAATGCAGTTATTTTACTGCTTTTTATCAAATTAACTGCTGATAACAGCTTAATTTGGATATACACATTTGTGTGTGGATATTATGCATATATATCCATAATGCACTTTATATATATTATATATAATATTTATATATATGTAAAATATATAAATATTATACACACACATACACATATTTGTCTTTATATATAAAGTAACCACCTTGCTATGGGGTGTGTGTGTGTGTGTGTGTGTGTATCCTTCCTCAGAAGGAAGTCAATTAAGCTGTAATGGTAATTAGTATCAAAAGAATGTCAGAAAAATGTAGGCTTTGATCTTTAAGTAGTAAACTGAGTAGGCTTTTGAAATTAATTTCAAATGACGGCCATATCATTATTACATTTTCCATTCCTCAAAGGAGAAAAGAAATGTAAAATCTAGGAAATTGTTACAAAACAATATGAGTTTTTTTCTTTCTTTATAAGCCAAATTCTTAGTGAGCACTAAGTGACTCACTAGTTCTAAGACCAGCACTAATTCACTTTGTCATTATAGTTAACAGTTTTCTAAGTTTTGATCTCTTTAGTATGCTAAATAATACAAATGACAAAATGACAAATTCCAAGTAGAAGAGATGACTATATTCCGTTCTTCTAGTGTAAGTCACTAGGAGAGGTGGTATTGATCCTGAATGTCCCAATCACCACTTTTAGAAACTGGTTTCAAGCTTCAGAAAATGTGATTCCTTTCAAACCAGGTTTTGACAGCCTGCTCATTTTTGGAGTATCTCTGTTGAAAATCTATTCAACATTTAAAATAGGCCAAGTTCACAGGATGGAAAGCAGAGAGGACTTTAAGGTCCTTCTTAACATCCTAGTGCATCTGACCTTCCTGTGGTACCAATGGACAGAAGCAAGGTCTTTGGAGTCTGGATAGTTAACAGTTCCCCATGGTCATGTTCTCAAGAGCACCTAGTGGGACAGTCCCCAACATGGACCACCTCAGCACAAATTGCCTCTGTGTTTGGCCTTGGCCTGTCAGCTTACACAAAGCTATACTAAGGAAAAGGAAGTGCCCTCCTTCTCCATGGTTGGATTTTTTCTAAGTGGAACAAGAAACTCATTTGTTTAAAAATTGCCCTAAATCTAAAAAGGATCTATTTTACTCCCTGAAATAAGCACACTGGAGATAAGAAATGAACAGCCATGTTTGGAAATTCTGGGAGGATGGATAAATTCTTCAGCTCAGCCATGGAGAGGCAAAACTACAAGCCCCCTATCAGGAATTGAAGCTGTGAATTCATGCTTATTCTCCATTTCTCAAGGGAGCAAAAAAGGACCCAAGCCTGAAGGGACAGACTACGCCCCTCATAGAAGAGCAGTAGGAGCAGAGCCTCAGGCTAGAGTGCCCAACACGACTGGAAATCGCTGGCGACAGGAAGCTCATTAATTTAATCAGCCCTGTCTGTTGCAAGCAGTACTAGGCATCTGAATCATCACTAGTAGCTTTTGAGGGCCAGGTTTCTGGAGGCGGAGCCAGTCAGATTTGAATTTGCCAAAGAAAATATTTAGGCTATTGTATTTCTCTAATAGCATACAAAAATATGGTGGAGAAGTAACTGAATCCCTACCCACAAATACCTGAAATGTCGTTTGAATTAAACCCTTAAAGTTAACTCAAGAAAAAGAAATGTACAATTTTAATGTTGGTACCACTTCTTAATTATTCAGTATGTCAGGCACTTTGAGTACTTTGCAAACGTCAGTGAGTACTTTGCAAATGTCACCCGTTTATCTTTTTTTTATCCTAGTCACCAGAATAGGATAGTGTGAGCTGATATTCACCAAAGATAAATAATTACATAAAATTCCAAAATTACATAGAATAAGGATTTGAAGCAGGTCAGTTTGATAAGACGATGCCTTTAATCAGTAAACTATACTGTTCCTGAATATTCTCGTGGAACTTGGAGACATCTCAGTGCATAAATAATAAACATGCACACCTCATTATTTTTTGTCACCACTCTGATTTTTGTTGACTCTACTATGCCCATGAAAAGATTGTCTGCTTGGTCTGTGTTTTCTGAATTGCCAGTACATTCCTGGGAGTACACTCCTGATCTCAAGAATTATAAATTTTCATACTTCATGAAGGCACTGCTTCCATTAAACAAAAGTTAAAATCCTTTGTGCATGCCATATTCCCTCACTGAAAAAGTAAATGCAGATTTTCAGATCTTTGTTTACTCACCTGGGTTTTCCTTCATTTTATTTTAGAAATATTTTTTCTTTCTAAGTATTAGGGGATACAAAAATGATCAATTAATAATTATCAGATTGTGAGCCTAAGAAATTTTGCACAGCACCAAAAAGAATATGTAATATTGTTTTCTCCATTTAAAACATCAGTTTGGAACACAGAAGAGAAGCACAGATTAAGTCCCAGAGACAAAGCTATACTATTGGAGACTTAAATGACAATAACCATGACTGTTGCACCTGCATGAAGATAAAACACTTATTTTGAAGGTACAATTGAAACAACTGTCCTCTGTTTCTACATATTCATATTTAAGCAAAGAAATAGTTGTTTTGAAGGTCTCATTCACAAACAGGGTCAATTCACTTACTGATGCTAATCAAGGAAAATAGAACAGGGGAAAAAAACCCCAAAGGTTACTTGAACTATGAAACAAATGTGTTTGAATATTTCATTCTGGATAGAGGGATATTGTTTCTATTTACCTTCTTTTGGCAAACTTGAAAAAAAATTGTTTCATGACTTCTCAGACTCATTTATTGCATCTTTGTGGATAATATTGTTGGGGACACAACGCAAAAGGAAAGATGTGATTCAGAAAATGCTCACAAGCTATTCAATTTTCCCAGTCAGATCCATTGCTTGACATCTTGGTATTCTCTATGTGGGAATAATTAACTCACTCAAGCTGACATTTTGCATGGCTCCTCATCTTTCTGTGTATATATCAAAGGTGCAATTATCTCTGACAACATTCAAGCTTATAAATATATTTACTGTGTCTCTTCTTTACCTTTGACACAGCACTCACCATCCATTAATCCTCTCAAATCCATATATGTTCAGGCCCTGTCTTTTACCTAAATGGTGTAAAACATCATTTTCCAGATATTTTTGCCTCCCTTCTCTCCACTCCATCCATAGGTAAAGAAATTCCTTTGTCAAGCATTTTGATCCTGCTACTTCACTTCTCTGGGTCAGCTACTGGGCCACAAACTCTGAAATTCAAACTTCAATTCTAACGGAAAGCACTATTTTAAGCAGCATCCTTTAGAAGAAAGTTAGCTTTTTGCTCATTGGCCCTACTGTAGCTCCTACAGAACTTTATAACATGTTGCATTCTCAAGAGCAATTTGTTCATCATCCAAAGCCTCATTACCTTTGAACTCCTTGAATGCAGGACTCATGGCTTATAAATCTTATAAATCTAGCACCTAGATTTTTTTGCCTGGCATAAAGTGGCACTCATTAAATGTTTGTTAAATAAATGAATGGAAACAGGATTCATCACCATCACATCCTTTGCAAAGCTGTCCACAGGACACTCCTCCTCTCAATCCTGTCCAAAGAGTCTTCACATATTTAAATGACCTTGCCTCCAAGCTATCCATACCCCATACCATGCTCTCTAAACTTCAACAACCTTTCCCTTTCTACATCAAGTCTGGTCTTTTCAAAGTGGTGATCAAATTAACTGAGCTCCCTTTTAGAAGAGTTTTTCACCCAATAATTTCCATAAATTGATCTGCAACTCTGAGTATGAGGATGATGAAGAATATCATTAAGAGTCTACAAAGTTGATTTCTTTGTATCTATTATCTTGTCTTATAGCAGTTTTGAAATTCATGAAATGAATGTAAAATTATCCCCATTTTAGAGGTAAAATAAATGATACTAAAAACAGTAAATAATATGCTAATTTTAAGTTCTTTTATCACTGACTCAGATATAGTCTTTTTTTTGGGGGGGGGGGGTAGGGGGGATATTCTCACTATGTTACCCATATATTACCCAGGCTGGCCGCAAACCAATGATCCCCCTTGCTGCCTCAGATCTGAGTGAGTTTACAGGCAGATAACCCTGCACCCAGTTTAAAATACAGTCTTGTGTGGAAGAAAGTGAAAGGACTGTAGAGTCAATTAAATCTCTTTTCAAATTCTACCTTGGGCACTCATAATGATTTAAGGAGTCTGGTCATCAGTGTGTGAATTCACAAAGAGAAGATATGAAGTTCAGAAATTCAGTTTCCTTTTCCTTGTCCCCGATCATATTATTTTCCACACGAAGCCATCAACAAATGGCTTTGATTACAGTGCTATAACACTGTATCTTTTCCTCTCTACATTCTCTACATACAAATACAAAGGAAGAGAGTGGATTTTTTTTCTTCACTTTTCAGCACACAAAAATATTTACCAAGGCTCTTATATTTCTGGACAAGTGCTACTTAAGTTTTTTTTTTTTTTAATTAATGAACTTTAGAAAATCTATTTAATTATGTAGCAACTATCTAACTAGATCTACTATTATCACTTTTAAAAATAAGCTAAGAAAAATATAACTGTACTCTATTGAAAGACGAGAGACTTTCCTGACAGAAAAGTGAGAAAAAAAATAGTTTAGAAATCATAACATTATTTCCATTTCATTAGGGGAGACTTTACCAGGATAACAGCATTTAAAATAGTTTTCTAATGGAACCTTTTAGTATATACCTGGATGATTGTCTCTCACCCTCAAAATCACAAGGATAGATTTGACAACTTCAATTTCTTAATGTAGCTGTTTAAAGCACTCATTCATCACCCAGGTATCTCTATGCTTAGTTAAAGCCTTGTGTAGCCTTAAAATGGGAACCAAATGTCTCCTGTCAAGAAAGAGTCTTAGCACATAGTAATATAACCAAATGTTATAATTTCTTTTTTGACTGCCCTGGAATTTTCCTGTCAGGGCGCTGTTTCTAACTGGTTTGGTGGCACTCCTTGGTTTTTGCCTCTGACAGTCAGAAGGGGATCCTGGAAATTATTGATCAGCTGTGGCCCTGCGGTGAGAGTCTGAATGCCATTCAGTGATGCGGCTTGCCAAGAAAGAGCGATATGCTGCAAGTGGTCCTGAAATTCCCACCATGCTGGTTTCCTTTAGGTTGACTGATGCCTCAAAAGGAAGTCTGTAAAGCAGAAAGTCGACTGATGTGGATGGCGAGAGGAGGACATGCAGGTGGGATTTAAGGGTAACATCAAGAAAACATTTGTTAAAAAAACATGAAACTCTCTCAGGTGCTTGTAGGCACCCTCTCTAACACTGCTACTTCAACAACACTGGCTCTCTGCAGTCCTTTATTCTCCGGTCTTCTCAAAGGGCTACAGAGCCATAAGCAACAACACAACAGGGAGTACTTATGTCAACCCCCACGCAACATTCCTGTGAACTGAAATATGAGGTGTGGCTAAGTAGACCTCACTATTGCCAGGGTCCACATATTTTATCTGTGTGCTCACTCCCTAGAATTGCTCTCCTATTACTGCCCTGATTGTAGCTAAAAACAATAAATGAAAATATGCTGAAAGATGACAGTCTAAAGTCACAGTGGAAATTACAGGCACATAAAGCTGCACCAAGGTACCTAGATGGCCATTTGACTAGGCGTATAGATGTTCTTTTCAGACAAGGCAGAGCAGCCTGCATCCCCCACTACTACCCCAAGCTACAAACGTACACCTGAAATGTGGAAACATGGAGGCTTGGCTTTCCTTGTAGAAACTCCTTAGCAGCTCTTTAACTTTCACACACAGAGTTCTGAGATACTGTCCACCATAATTAAAAGTCCCTCTGAGCTGACGACTTCCCCAACCTATTTTGCATGGTTATGAGCCATGCAAATAGCTAAATAATTCTCATATGCAACTTATAGTATTAAATCACACTGGTAGGAGCAGGAATGTCAAATTCTCTCCTGATAACAAATAGGCTACAGGTCAGGGTATTTCTGAGCAACTTCATGAAAAATCAAGGATAGAGTAATATGCTGCAAGTTGTCCTGTCATATTCTTCAGAAGAATAGCTCTAGTCTAAAATTTAGAGATAAGTATTCTATGTAACAAAATGATGCTATGGTCATTATATTTGGGGAGTTCCGCACTGAATCCTAAACATATGTGGTCATAAAGTCTTGGGATATATTGTTCATTCAGTGTCGCTCCAAGTACGATTCCATAAAATATAGTTTGAAAATCCCTGTTTTATTCATTTGAGGCATTAGATCTGGTAGATATCACAAAATGTTTGTGCTCTACTATTTTTTTTAACTTTAAGTTTTCCTCATTTCATTATCATTTCTAACCAACATTTTAGGTCCATTCAAATTCAAGTTATGTCAAATAATACTAAGAACCATTATTTTCAAAGATCATGTTAGAATTTCTTTATGGGCCTGTCTTTGGAGTTTGTGATCTAGAAATAATCTGAAACTCCTAGAACTTGAAAAAAATCCTTGTACCCCTGTGCTAACTGAACAAGGTTAATCAATTCACAATAGATGTTATTTTTATTCTGAGACTTTTTAATGTGCTTTTTGAATGGTGATATATATATATATATATATATATATATATATATATGTGTGTGTGTGTGTGTGTGTGTGTGTGTGTGTGTGTGTACACATATAATTTTACCTCTGCTGAAAAGGGGACACACTGCAGTTAACATTTGCAGCACAAGTGACTATGCAAATTTATACCCCCAAATTCTGCCCAGCTTTTACCACAGCATTGGTATCTCTGCCAATAATGTGTGACACAAAAATAAGCTTTGCATTCAGCAAAATGCTTTTGGTACCTGAAAATAATATAGTCTTAAGCACTAATTCATTAAATTTCTTTCAATATGGGCACTTTCCAGTGCCCTACTTTCTGGCTACCTGCATCCATAACTTTCAGTGCCTTTTAACACCAACTGGTGAATTTAAAATGCCTCCACAGGTTATGATGCTGGGACACAGGCTTAGCATGCTTGAGGCCCTGGGTTCAATCCCCAGCACAGAAACTAAATAAATAAATAAAATATAAAACAGAACAAGCAAAAATAATGAAATAAAATACCTTGAGAGTTTAGTTCCTATGCTGAATCGAAACAAGAAATTCTTCATTCTTTTTTTTCTTATTGTACTCTTTAAAAATCTTTCTTTTGTCCTCTATCTCCTGCTTATCCCTTTCACCTTTTCTCTACTTGCTTCACTCTCTTGATCCATCAGATGCAGCCCAGCCTTCTGATATCTATTCCTTAAAGTAATTTTGGACAGAAGCAAAAGGCCCTGGAATCCTTAGTAATCCGCTTCAGATCCAGCCACTGAGCGCTGGTTAGGCTCCCTAGCAGCCTACGGTCTTTTCAGGCAACTACCTTGGAAATTGAAAACCTGTTAGAGCATCAGTGGAATAACATAAGCCCTGAAACAAAAATCATACAAATAGAAATGAAAACGTCCTTTCAGTGTTAAGTTAAGGCACCTCTGAAACAATTGAAAGGAAGATAGGCTCTAGGTGATCTCTACTGATGGGCCTCAAAGTGGCTGGTGCTTAGAAGCAGACTGGTTATTTTGCCTGTATTTCTGATGTCATTAGGCCTCTGCCCTGAAGGCCGAGCAGCTTACTCCACTGCACGGAGCTTCCTGTCTGAGAGCGAATAGCAAAGCTGAGATAATGCATATTTGAGAGTTACTTGTGGAGCAAGCAACACACACAGGGAACATTCCATCCCAGCAGTGCCTGTTACTTTGTTTAAGGGAAAGATGGCTTTGCAGAAATACCTGCTACAGCTGCTTCCTTCTGCTTTCCATTGCCAGCCCCCACACTTGCCCTCTCTGCTCTCCAACTTGGAAAAAAAGAAAGCAATGCTTTCACCCTTGCCCCCTCTTTGACTCACAGTCTCCTGAATTGCTTTCTTCTCCCAATTCTTTCACTCCTTTACTGTCTTCACCCTTTTCCAACTAAATTGCATCAATCCAGAGTGTTTGACAAAGACCTACAAATATGCAAAACAGATATTCCTGCTGAGCCAAGTTTGGGATAACTCCTCTTTGATGAGATCATCCTGGAAATTATTCCCATGATTCAAGGATTTCATTTCTTCCCAATGCAAGGGACATTTTTAAGCAGATAATTTCATTTCTGTGTGCTAGACTGCTAATGTTAACAGCTTCTAATGTGCGGAATGTAATACATCCCCAGGAATTCAAGTCATACCACCATTGTCTCTTCTTAATACAGGCCTCTCTATTGTGTCTCTTCTCTGTGTTTCTCACCTTACATCTCCTTTGCATTCATTGCCTTTCGTTTTCCAATCTCCTCCTTTCCCCTCTCCTCTTCTAGTCTTCCCCAACTAAAATAGATACCTCATCTGGACATTTCTGCCACCCTGTTACCTCTTAACAAGACGCCCCATCTTTCCTTTCCCATTTCTGCTTTATTCTCCAACCAGGCTCATCCCCTGGTCCCAGGACAACCAAGCTCTGTAAGACTGGGACAAGGATCAGGAGCAGGAAATTTAACAATGGCAGAGCTGTGACAAGTTAATTCAACTCCTGCTGTTAAATTAACCAGCGTTCCAGCCGAGTTAACGCGTCACCCAGTTTCAAAAGGTTAAGCTCCAAGCTTAATCTTATTCATCATTATGAACTCTTCAAATTGGCTGAAATATTTAAAATTCAGTGAAATGAAAGGACCGCAGGAAACATTTAAGAGCCAACTACCCGGTCTTCAAAAAAAATGGAGAAATAATCTACAAAGATTAGGAAAAGAAGGCTTCAGAATGGGTGAATGGAGACACTCGAGAACCAGGCTGGAGTGAATAATAAAAGGACATTGAGGACAAGGGCATCTTATCTTCCCACTATCGTGAAGAGATTCAGGCGTTAGGAAGAAATTTAATGGAGCACCCTGAAAATGCTTGTCCTATCTCATCATAAGCAACAGACCAAAACTGAATGCTAATGAAAAGGGCATGTACGATAATACCCACTGAGCTTTCTGCTCCTCTTTGACTTCGGACACAGATGGGAGGTGGGTCACTGTGTGCCCCCACTTATCACCGACTGGGAGGGACATCACAGCCCCCTGTGTGCTCTCCACTCAGGCTGCTGTGACAACAGAGAGCCCTCATGAATCTTGAGAGAAGGAGCTATGCAGCAGAAAATAACACTACAGGCACCAAGCCTAGCATTTGTTACTAAGCACAATGTTCAGAATACAGTAGGCTTAATAAAGTTTCGTTCTATTATTATGACTTCTATAATATACTTTTGGTCACAAACCTCTGCACATTTTTGAACAGCATAACAGCTGAGGTGAAGGGAACTGTTATTCCATATGCATCCTTTCCCACTCCTCAATCTCTCACCCCAAGCTTACACATGTGCCCTGTTTTAAATGTTCTTTCCCAGTGTATGAGCTCCAGCTACCAATACTTCCCCAGGTCTCTCCATATAAATAGCCACATTTTGCTCAAGCTGGTCCTCATAGCTGAATTCCTCCCTGCTCCTGCCTGCCAGTTAGTATGTTTTCCCGAATGTCTTCATGTTCCACCTCTTTCTCAGAAGCCTTTTATATTTGGATCATCTTTATTCATACTTCCAGGCTCTAAAAAGAGGTAGTTTAAGATTTTATAATGATACTGCTATGTCAATAGTGTTTTATGTATATATTTTATTGCTGATGTCTATGGGGTGAAGACCAAACCTCTCTATTTTAATATAGCCTCTGTATGCCTGGTACAATGTTGTGCATTTCTTGAGATCCTAATAAGAATAATTCTATGAACATCTGGCTACTCTCCATCTTAATGTTTTGCCAGAATTACTTTATTTCTCTCCCTCACTCCCCTCCCACTTTTTCTTTCTCACATGTACACGGGACACACACACACACACACACACACACACACACACACACACAAATAGTCATGAGCCGTTTCCAAGTCATATGCTATCATTAATTGTTTACTCTGATCTTATTGGCCAAAATCCTCTATCTTCTCTTAAACAGTAGTGAAGATAGTATGCATCTTGGCCTCCCTTCAGCAGGTGTGCCTCTAGCATCTACCCACTAAACAAGATGCTGAGCATGAATGAATGTACTCTTCAGCAATAGTCAAACCATTGTCTCCCATCCTAAAGTTACTTATGCAATGTGAACTTGCTACTCTCTCATCAAAGAATGATGGTTAATTTTCTTCTCCTTGATTCTAGGTCTGCCTTTAAAAAGATGACTTAAAAGTAAAGTTGTTTGACTTCTGAGACTAGGAACAAAGACGCCCACAGTCCCTAGAAATTTAGCTCTCCAGATCCTCCGTGTCAACACATAGTCCCTCGTGGCCAGCTGCCACGCTCCAAGAACCCCAAACCAAATGGTGAAGCTGCACATAGTATTCTGCTCAATGTCCCCAAGCAAGACCAGCTGCTTGTGTGAGTACAGAATTGCCAAGAAGATTCCAGGACTCAGCATTTAAGTAATCTCCAGCCACTTTAGTTCCCAGAAGAGGTCTGGACACTAAGCTTCTGACACAAGCCACCCTGATACACCTGGTCAGAATTCAAGAACTAGATCCAATAAAGGAGTTGCTTTATCTAACCAAGATGGTTGATACCCATTTTATTAAAAGTTTACTTTTAGTAAGGAATTGTTAAATTTTGTCAGAAGACTTTTGAACTTCTGTGGAAATAATCTTTTCTTTATTCTTTCCAGACCCAGCAATATATTAACACATATTGATAGATTTATTAAAATCAAATTATTTGGGGCTGAGGTTGTGGCTCAGTGGGAGAGTGCTCACCTAGCATGTATGAGGCACTGAGTTCGATCCTCAGCACCACATAAAAATAAAATAAAGAATATAGGTCCACCTAAAACTAAAAAATTTATTTTTAAAAAATTTACATTTAAAAAAATCAAATTATTTATGAAATGAATCTTATTTAGCCATGATATATTATTTTGAAATACACTACTAGATTCTATTTCCTATAATTTATTTAAGATGTTTGCATCAATATTGGTAGATATTTGTCTTTGATTTCTTTATTTTTCTTTAGGATATTCCATTATCAATGTTATAACTTGTTTCATATAAAGAATTGGAGAGCTTTTTTTCTTCTTTTTCCTATGCTCTGGGACAATTTAAGTAGTATGAAGATTGTCTTGTCTTTGTGGCTTAGTGTAAATACATAAGACTGATGCTTTTCTCTAGGGGATTCAAAGATGAATTATTTATTTGTTTTATGGAAATTATTATTTTTAAACTTTCAATCTCCATTATGGTCAATTTTGACAAGATATATTTTCAGGGAATTTATCCATTTTAACAACTAGGGACATTCTTATGCATTGGACTGGGCAATATTGTCTCCCTTTCAAATTATATCAATTTGTTTAATGGTGCTTCACAGTTATTTTTTGTATTATATATCTACCTTTCCCAATTAATTTCCTAACAATTTATTCCTTCTACTTATTTTTTAAACCACTCATGTTTTTTTGTTCTAATGGGTTGTGTTTTTTTCCTTTATTTTTATTATTTTTTTGGCTTTTAACATTATTTCCTTTTGTATTTTCAACTTTTAACTTGATGTTTTCTCTCATTTTTTAGGCAATTGTTCATCTTTTTTATTTTGTTTTTTATTGACCTAATTATTAATTTTTCAGATAACAATTTTAATAGTACCTAAGAGACTCTGTTATGTAGTGTTTCCATTGTGACCAAAGAATTGTTCAATAGGGAGCTTGTGCAATTTTTAGATAAGAAGAGCCTTTATAAAATGTTATGATTAAATTCCAACTCTTTTCTTCACTTTGCTGAAAAATATTGTTTATATTACTTTTATTTTGTAGAAATTATTAAGTTTTCAAAACAGAATTGATACTTTATTAAGACTTGTTACATATAAACAAGATTCACATGCACTTGAAAAGATGGAGCTTTCTCAATTTTCAATTTTCCAACTTTAATTTAAAACATTCATAAAATTAAGCCTATTGATTTTTGTGCTATAAGTCTTCTGTAAGTTGACTTTTATATTTACATGGACTGTGAATAGCATACCTACAAACTCATATCTTTTTTTTTTTATTAGTTGCTCAAAACATTACAATGATCTTGACATATCATACATTTGATTCAGATGGGGTATGAATTCTTATTTTTAAACTCTTTCTTCCCATGTACTATAAGTGAGGAATTCCATTTCTATATATCAGTATGACTAAAGTATTTGGCATCATCTCAGTCATACATACACACATATATGTACAACTTATTATATTGGTGTGTTTTTCAATATATTGAAAATATATTGATTCCTTTTTTCAATTTTTTAATTTTTTTTATAAAAAGGTTTGTATTTTTCTAATGATTACTTTTGGGGTAACATTTACTTATATTATCCTAATTCTTCTTTTTATTTACTTAAGCTTCTCCTATTTGTTTTCTCAGCTTGAAATAGTAATTTAGTGATTTTTTACTCCAAAATGCTAATGACATACTATTTCATGAGCTTTTACAACTAACACTTTCTCCCTTCTCCTCTCATTTCCTTTTTAGTTGTACTATTTCTTTGTTAAGCACTGTTACAAAGTACATGCTCCTCTTCCATACTTTAATCCATCTGAACATTTTTAATTTTCACTTCCCATTGTATTTGTCACAAATTCCTTTAGCAAAATGAGTAGATAGCTCCAAAGTAGATTCTTCTTCAGGAATACATTGTGATTATTTTACATATATATTTGAGCTCTGTTTTAGTCAACTTTTTCACTGCTGTGACTAAAGACCCAACCAGAGCAATTGTAGAGGAGAAAAATTTACTTGTGGGCTCACAGCTTCAGAGATCTCAAACCATAAACAACAGGCTCTATTCCTCAGGGCTTGAGGTGAGGCAGAACACCAGGACAGAAGAGTGTGGCAGAAGGAAGTGGCTCACATTATGATCAGAGAGCAGAGAGATAGCTCTCCACTTGTCAGACACAAATATATATACCCCAAAGCCACGGTCCCCAATACTCCACCTCCTCCAACCACACCCCACCTGTCTTCAGTTACCACTCAATTAATCCCATCAGGATATTAATTCACTGATTGGGTTAAGGCTCTCACAACCTAATCCTTTCCCCTCTGAACCCTCTCATATTGCTTCACACATAAGCTTTGGGGGATACCTCACATCCAAACTACAACAAACTCTTACAGGTTTAAACTGTTTTTCTTTAGTGTGTGTGTGTATATATATATATATATATAGTGTGTGTGTGTGTGTGTGTGTAATATAGTCCTGGAGATTAAACCCAGGACACATTACCACTGAGCTATATC
The DNA here is from genome assembly GCF_045843805.1 of Urocitellus parryii. Taxonomy (NCBI): domain Eukaryota; kingdom Metazoa; phylum Chordata; class Mammalia; order Rodentia; family Sciuridae; genus Urocitellus; species Urocitellus parryii. The sequence goes on from NC_135531.1 coordinate 218,053,212, forward strand.
CCCAGTGCCTTTTTATTTTTCATTTTGGGACTAGGTTTTGCTAAATTGCTGAAGATCTCACTAAGATGCTAAGGCTGGCTGATCCTTCTTCCTTAGCTTCCCAAAGTCCTTGGGATTCCTACTGTGTGCCAGTAATCTCCATATCCAGTTCGTTAGCATAACTTTTGTTCTCTTTCCAGAGTTTTTATTGGTACATTATAGTTGTGGATAATGATGGAATTTTTTGTTATGCATTAATACGTGCACAAAATATAACAATGTAATTTGGCCATTATCGTTCCCTAAGCATAACTTTTTGAAGAAAATTTGACTAGATATGAAATCTTAGTCATTCTATCCTAGCATTTCTTAAAAACATTTCTCCATTTCTTCAATTGTCTTGATTTGTAAATTGCTATCAAGAATTCCAGAGGTGAGCTGGTATTCCTTTCTTTTTAAGTGGCTTTTTAAAGTCTGAAAAAACCTGAAGAAAAAAAATTAATCCTTATAGTACACTAATTTTACTAGAATATATTTCAAAAACAAATTTTTCAGTGTATGGAAGATATTTATCAATGTGTATAATCGTGTCTTCTTTTATTTCTGGGAAATTTTCTTAGATCATCATTTTAAATTGTAGTTCACTTCCATCATCACATTTTTTGTTGTTGTTCTTGGACTCCAATTACAACAGTCCCTTTCTCCATGATTGTCTGCACTGCTCTTGATCATTCTCTGCATTGCTCTTGATCATTCTATTCTTTTAGCTTTTTTGTTCTTATTACTATTTTTTTTTTTACTTTTATCAAATGTACCTACTTTCCCTCCCGTGGGCACATTGTAATGAATCTGCATTATTGATATGGTTATTCTTTCCTTAAATTATTTCCTTAGTTTGGTCAGCTCTTATTTTTTAAAATTTTTATTTTTTTAAAATTGTTCCAATTAGTTGTACATGACAGCAGAATGCATTGTGACTAATTGTATACAAATGAAGCACAACTTTTCATTTCTTTGGCTATACAGGATGCAGAGTCACACCATGCATGCAATCATACATGTACAGAGGATAATAATGTCCATTTCATTCACCATAGTTCCACTCCCATACCCACTCCCCTACCCTCACACCCTTCTGCTCAATCCAAAGTTCCTCCAATCTTCCTTTGCCACCTCATCCCATTATGGATCAGCATCAACATATCAGAGAGATAATTTGGCTTTTGATATTTGGGGGACTGGCTTATTTCACTTAGCATGATATTTTCCAACTCCATTCATTTATCTGAAAATGCCATAATTCACTCTTCTTTAAGGCTGAATAATATTCCATCATATATATATTCATTCATTCATTCATTCTACAGTTTCTTCATTCATTTATTGAAGGGCATCTCTGTTGGTTCCATAGTTTAGCTGTTGTGATTGAGCTGCTATAAACATTGATGTGGTTGTTTCATTGTAGTATGCTGATTTTAAGTCCTTTGGGTATAGACTGAGGAGTGGGATAGCTGTGTCAAATGGTGCTTCCATTCCAAGTTTTCTAGGGAATCTCCATACTGCTTTCCAGAGTGGTTGCACTAATTTGCAATCCCACCAGCAATCCCCACATCCTTGGCAACACTTATTGTTGCTAATATTCTTGATAATTGTCATTCTTACTAGAGTGAGATGAAATCTTAGAGAAATAAAAATAAAAATTGCTCTAATTACTAGAGATGTTGAACATTCTTCATATATTTTTTATAGATTGTATATATTCTTCTGTGAATTATCTGTTGAGTTCCTTAGTCCATTTATTGATTGGATTATTTGGTTTTTAGGTGTTAAGATTTTTGAGTTCTTTATATATCCTAGAGTTTAGTGCTGTATCTGATGTGTGTGTGGTAAAATGTTTGCTCCCATTCTGTGGGCTCTCTATTCACTTAACTGATTGTTTCTTTTGCGAAGAAGAAGCTTTTGAGTTTGAATCCATTCCATTTATTGATTCTTGATTTTAATTCTTACACTACAGGAGTCTTATTAAGGAAGTTGGGGCCTAATCCAACATGATGAAGATTTGGGCCTACTTTTTCTTCTCTTAGGTGCAGGATCTCTGGTCAAATTCCTAGGTCATTGATCCACTTTGAGTTGAGTTTTGTTCATGGTGAGAGATAGTGTTTTAATTTCATTTTGCTGCAGATGGATTTCCAGTTGGTCAGCTCTTATTTTACATTACTCCTTTATGTGTCTGTTTTGAATCTTATGGTTTGGGTATATATTCACAGATGGTCTAATTAATAACTGAGCATTTTCCTGTTTCATTGGCTCTTTATCATCAAATTCTTCCTCTTTTTTCCTTGCGTACAAAAACCTCTGATTAATACCTCCTATTTCTATGCTGCTACTTGATCTCACAGAGGTACTATTCTCCTCAAAAGTGACACATCCTCTGGTCCAAAGCACATTCTAAGTTCCTACCTTTAATTTAATTGCACTCTTTATCAGGATTCTTCATAATCAGCCTCACACAACACTGGCTAACATGATTCTAATTGCATCCACAGTGGTATTCTCCTCTCATCCTCCTTTCCTCTGTTCAAACTTTGATAATTCTCTGCTTTCTTGAAAGGTTCAGAACTTTGTTCTTATTTTGAATGTTGATTTGCTCAATTTGTGTGAGTTGAAATTTGCAGTCATCTCCCCCTAGTTATGTCTAAACATAAGCCATGGCTAATGCTATTTCCTTTTCTCTTTCTGCATGGTTTCTTGGAGGCTTTGTGAAAAGATATGACTTTGGGATTCAGCCATTATCTTAGAAGAGTCATGGAATGCCAAGTAATAGAGCATTAGTACTCAACTAAAATAAATGTCATTAAAAATCTTTTATTAGAAGAGTTATTGGAGAGTCAGATGGTTAATTGATTTACATTTCAAACTATAAGAAGAAGTGAAAGCTCTAACATTTGGTGGTACTTTGAAAGAAGTTTGAATACAAAATTAGCTTAAAATAATCACTTTTTCCACAACTCAACAGATGAATGCATAAGTACAAATATGTGAATTTGAAAATTGTGCCAATATTTTAATATCATAAAAGCCAATAGATCAAAAAGGTACACAATGTTGTCCCTATCCAGTAGATTATCAATAGTGTCTATTGAAACATTTGGTCTCAGAGTATGATACTAGACATATACCACAAAAGTTCCCATCACCACATAGAAAATGTGGTAATTTATAAATGTACTTAAAATATAATGAGTATAGAGTATATTTTAAATATTTTTTTTCTTTTTTTTTAATTTATTTTTTTTATTGGTTGTTCAAAACCTTACAAAGCTCTTGACATATCATATTTCAAACATTAGTTTCAAGTGAGTTATGAACTCCCATTTTTACCCCAAATACAGATTGCAGAATCACATCGGTTACACATTCACCTTTTTACATAATGCCATATTAGTAACTGTTGTATTCTGCTACCTTTCCTATCCTCTACTATCCCTCTCCCCCGCCCCATCTTCTCTTTCTATCCCATCTACTGTAATTCATTTCTCTCCTTGTTTTTCCTTCCAATTCCCCTCACAACCTCTTTTATGTAGTTTTTTATAACAATGAGGGTCTCTTTCCATTTCCATGCAATTCCCCTTTTCTCTCTCTTTCCCTCCCATCTCGTGTCTCTGTTTAATATCAATCTTTTCTTCCTGCTCTTCCTCCCTGCTCTATTCTTAGTTGCTCTCATTATATCAAAGAAGACAAGTGCTGGAGAGGATGTGAGGAAAAGGGTACTCTTGTACATTGCTGGTGGGACTGCAAATTGGTTCAGCCAATTTGGAAAGCAGTATGGAGATTCCTGGGAAAGCTGGGAATGGAACCACCATTTGACCCAGTTATTGCCCTTCTTGGTCTATTCCCTGAAGACCTTAAGAGAGCGTACTACAGGGATACTGCCACATCCATGTTCACAGCAGCACAATTCACAATAGCTAGACTGTGGAACCAACCCAGATGCCCTTCAATGGATGAATGGATTAAAAAATGTGGCAGTTATACACCATGGAGTATTACGCAGCACTAAAAAATGACAAAATCATGGAATTTGAAGGGAAATGGATGGCACTAGAGCAGATTATACTTAGTGAAGCCAGCCAATCCCTAAAAAACAAATATTTTAAATATTTTTAAAATATTAAAAATAAACTATCTAAGTACAACATTATATTTAAGCCAAGGAACATTATTTCTTTTCATCTTTTCTAAAATATTAGATAAATAATGATGAATTGTTGATATTTCCTAGTTACTGTTGCTAAAGTCTGGATACATAATTTCCACCTCATGATCTGTCCCTTTCCCTCATTCCAACTTTGAAAAAGAATATACTCTGACCATACTTTGCTTTCTCATTTCCAAGACTCTACTTATGAAATTCCTCCTTCTTTGAAAATTAGTTTTGTTCTTCATTTCCTGGTAAAGGCTCATTTATCCACATAATTTTTGTTTAAATTTTTTTCCATAAATATCTCTTTCATGTCTAATCTCTACAACTCTAAAGTTTTATTTCTCTACAAGACTCTTAAGACACTGTAGGATACATTAGTCAGCTTTGCATTCTATAATGAATTGCCTGAGACAATCCTATACCTAGAAGATACAAAAAAAAAAAAAAAATTCCACCAGAAGACTGTTAGAGCTGATAAACTAATTTGGCAAAGTAGCAGATTACAAAATCACAAACAAAGATCAACATCTTTCCTATATATCAACAATGAATCTGCTGAGAAATAAACCAGGAAAACAATTTTATTGACAATAGCCTTTAAAAAAATCATAGGAATAAATCTAACCAAGAAGATGAAAGAACTTGACAATGAAAACTACAGAATATTGTACAAAGAATTTGAAGAAGAACTCAGACTATGGAAAGACTTCTCAAGTTCAGGGATAGGCAGAAATAATAGCATCAACTTGGTCATACTATCAAAAGCTATATATATATATATATATATATATATACATATATGTATATATATATATAAATATATATATTTTCCCAATGAAATCCCCCATCAAAATACCAATGATATTCTTCACAGAACTACAAAAAAGTCCTAAAATTTATTTTGAAGGAAAAAAGACACCCAGGATAGTCAAAGCAATTTTAAGCCAAAAAAAAAAAGCAATAATAGAGGCATCACAATACCTTAAAATTATACTATAGAGCTATAATAACAAAAACAGCATGGCACTGGCATAAATACAGACATATAGACTAATGGTACAGAATAGAAGACAAAGAGACAAACCCATGCATCTTGTTATCTAACCCTTGTCCGAGATGCCAAAAACATACACTGGAGAAAATACAGCCAATTAAACAAATAGTGCTAGAAAACCTGGTTATCCATATGTAGAAGAATGAGAACTAGGAATTAGATCAGAAACGATACAACTCCTAGAGGAAAACATTGGTTCAAAATTTCAGGGTGTAGAAACAGGCAATGACTTTCTCAATAGGACCCTTAAAGCTCAGAAAATACTTTTAAGAGTTAATAAATGAGGTGGCATCAAATTAAAAATCTCTGCACAATAAAGGAATCAGTTCAGAATGTGAAGAAGTAACCTATAGAAAGGGAGAAAAATCTTTGCTAACTACTGTTCTGACAGAGGGTTAATATCTAGAATATATAAAGAACTCAAAAAACTTCACACCAAAAACTGAAGTAATCTGATTAATAAATGGGAATGAATTAAACAGATACTTCTCAAAGGAAGAAATACAAATGGCCAACGAATATAGAAAAAAAGTGTTCAGCATCATTATCAATTAGAGAAAATGAAAATCATAACTACACTGAGATTTCATCTCATGCCAGTCATAATGGCAGTCATCAAGAATACAAATAACAAGAAATGATGAAGAGAATGTGGATAAAAGGAAGATGTTTACACTGTTGATTGGATTATAAATTAGTACAACTACTATGGAATCAATATAGAGGTTCTTCAAAAGACTAGGCATAGAACCACCATATGACCCAGCTATACCTCTGCTTCATATTTACACTGAAGAATTAAAGTGATTATACTATAGTGATACATGCATACCCAGCTTATAGCAGCACAATATACAATAGCCAAACTATGGAACCAGCCTAGATGTTCATCAATGGATAAATGGATCAAGAAAATGTGGTATATATACACCATGGAGTTTTATTCAGTCATGAAGAAAAATGAAATTACGTCATTTGCAGCAAAATGGATGAATGTAGAGGCCATCACGTTAAGTGAAATAAGTCAAACTCAGAAGGTTATGGGTGGTATGTTCTCTCTCATTTCTCTAGCAGGAGCTAGAGAGGAAAAAGGAAAAGAAAGATGGGGGTGGATCTCATGAAAATTGAAGGGAGATCAGTAGAGGAAATGGACCAACAGGTGGGATGTGAAAGGTACATGGGATGGAGGGGGAAAGTACTGGGAAGTGATATTGGCCAAATTATATTATCATATTGTGTGCATTTATGAATATGTAACAACAAATACCACCATTATGTACCATTATAATGCACCAATATAAATGTGGGGAAAAATCTCTTTTTCACATCTAATTTCTACAACTCTAAATTTTTATTTCTCTACAAGACACTTGAGACTAACTGAAGACTACAACTTGAGACTACAGCTTTGTAGTCTTTTTTTTCATTGTTGTAATGAAATGCCTGAGACAACTTATAAAAAAGAAAAGGTTTATCTAACTCAAAGTCCTGAAGTTTCTAGTCCAAGAAAGTTTGGCTCTGTCATTTTGGGCCATTAGTGGGGATACCAGATGGTAATGGTGCAAGTCACATGACAGAGTAAATTTCTCACAACAGGAGCCAGAAAACAGAGAGAAATGAAATTGGGGTCCCACAGTCCCCTTTGAGGGCATACTCCCAGTGATCAAAAGACCTCCTATAAGGATCCACCTCCAAAATGTCCACAGCACCACCTAAAAGCACATACCTGAGATCAAGCCTTTAACACGTGGATCTTTGGGAGACAGACTTAGACCATAATAAATTATTATAAAATCTTGTTAAAGATAATCTCACTATCAGGTTTCATGTAATAATCCTAATGTTATTTTATTAAGCAATATTGCTGAAAAAATATCTAATAAAGAAAAATTGATTATGTTAATGGGTACCCATGAATCATGAAACTCCCTTAAAAACTTCACAAACTTAAAGTAAGACTTGTGGGAAGTCACAGAGATGTCATTAGTGGCTCACTACAAACCTTGAAGTTATAGCACCATCTTTCATAGTAGTGGTCAGCATCAATCATTAATTTATTAGCTATTTTAAAATATTATCCGTACTGTGAAATTGAAGATATTCTTTAATGTTCTGAGAAAAGCCACATCCATCCCTTGAGCTGTGTTACTACCTCTTTACATTTCCTCCTTTCCCCACTCTTACCCCATCCTCACCAAATAACTCAAAGGCCAGTATAGATATTGAGGACAGTTGCTTCCATCCTTCTTCTGAAGGATGGAGGTGTCATAGAGCTAGCACACTTCTCATTCTCTTCTCTTCTATGTATGACTTAGACTTCTTTTTACATTGCTTTCACCACCTGTCCACACTCAGTTTCCTTACTGGAATCATATCAAGTCACATCCCAATAATTTTACACCTGATATTGTGTAAGCATGTAATATACATAATGTGAGATGGGAAAGAATAAGGACATTGTCTAAGATTTTCTAAATGGAAGTTAGAAACTAAGGGTTATAGGCAAAATTCGGATTCTATCAACAAACATCAAAAATTCAAATGCTCCACACCAAGAAGGAAATCAAAGATCAGGGAATCTGGGATCTTAGAATGAGAATGAAACTCAAGAGACTTTCCCACTTTCCAACAGTTTAATTCTGATTTACCTATTTTACAAATGTAACCACCACACTTCCCAAGTACTAAATAGATAATATCTGAGAGGTGGTATCAGGTGAGGAAAAACATCCATGCTCTCCTATGTGGTTTTGCAATTCTGTGTCCACTCTATCACAATGGCCATGTTAGTTTAAGAATTAATTAGGTACAAATAATCTTTTAATAAATTTTAACCTACTAGTATTAGCTGAATCGTAATTTGATAGGAAAAATTAAGCGACCCGGGGCCGGGCAGCCTGCGGCATTGATGTGATTAATTATGTTTATTGATTTCCATATATTGAAACAATTTTGCATTCCTTGGATGAACCCCACTTGATCAAGCTGCACTATCTTTTAAATATGTTTTGTATGGGATTTTCCAGTATTTTATAAAGAATTTCGGCATCTATGTTCACTAGGCACGGAAGAGTGTACAGTTAGAAATTAATGCTTCTTGCTGGACAGTGAAAGATGAAGGAAGACAAGTGATGTTAGAGAGGTGTTAGCTAATTATTTTCATCTCTATAAAAACACAATGATGTAAATAGAGCAGGCGCAATTTCCAAGGAGAGAGGGATCCAACATGGCGGCCGGCGAGGAAGCAGCGACTCCAACGTCTCCACTTTAACGGGATATGAAAGACTCATCGAAACAGCTGCAGCCTAGCTACGGAGGAACTTCTAGCATAACTTCCTTAAGAGGAGAGCTGCCGTGAACTGGTAGGTTTACTCGAAGTGACAGGTTGCCCCAGAGAAGTGGATCTTGGAAGACCACGCGGGCACAGAGGTCTAGTCCCCCAACCATCAGCCGCTCCGGCAGGCGGCTCCCCCTGGAGGCCTAGCTCTCGCCCTGGGAGAAGCGGCCCCACCCGCCCGCTTCCTAACCAGGCGGCCACAGCTACTCGGCAATAAAGGTGCCCACGTGGCGGGTGCAGAAGTTAAGTCCTGCAGACGCCAGCCACCTTTGCAACCCCCGGGAACCCTGAGTGGCTTGGCCCGCCCCGCCCGAACTGGCAGTCCTCCGCCATACGGGCTCCCCCGGGAGGCCTAGCTCTCGCCCTGGGAGAAGCGGCCCCACCCGCCCGGTTTCTAACCAGGTGGCCTCAGCTACTTGGAGATAAAGGTGCCCTCGTGGCGGGTGCAGAAGTTAAGTCCTGCAGACGCCAGCCACCTTTGCAACCCGCGGGATCCCTGAGCGGCTTGGCCCGCCCCGCCGGAACCGGCAGTCCTCCGCCATACAGGCTCCCCCGGGAGGCCTAGCTCTCGCCCTGGGAAAAGCGGCCCTACCCGCCCGGTTCCTAACCAGGCAGCCACAGCTACTAGGCAATAAAGGTGCCCACGTGGCGGGTGCAGAAGTTAAGTCCTGCAGACGCCAGCCGCCTTTGCAACCCGCGGGAACCCTGAACGGCTTGGCCCGCCCCGCCCGAACCGGCGGCGGGTGCAGAAGTTAAGTCCTGCAGACGCCAACCGCCTTTGCAACCCGCGGGATCCCGGAGCGGCTTGGCCCGCCCCGCCCGAACCAGCAGTCCTCCACCATACGGGCTCCCCCTGGAGGCCTAGCTCTCGCCCAGGGAAAAGCGGCCCCACCCGCCCGGTTCCTAACCAGGCAGCCACAGCTACTCGACAATAAAGGTGCCCGCGTGGCGGGTGCAGAAGTTAAGTCCTGCAGACGCCAGCCACCTTTGCAACTCGCGGGAACCCTGAGCGGCTTGGCCCGCCCCGCCCGAACCGGCAGCGGGTGCAGAAGTTAAGTCCTGCAGACGCCAGCCACCTTTGCAACCCGCGGGATCCCGGAGCGGCTTGGCCCGCCCCGCCCGAACCAGCAGTCCTCCACCATACGGGCTCCCCCTGGAGGCCTAGCTCTCGCCCAGGGAAAAGCGGCCCCACCCGCCCGGTTCCTAACCAGGCAGCCACAGCTACTCGACAATAAAGGTGCCCGCGTGGCGGGTGCAGAAGTTAAGTCCTGCAGACGCCAGCCACCTTTGCAACTCGCGGGAACCCTGAGCGGCTTGGCCCGCCCCGCCCGAACCGGCAGCGGGTGCAGAAGTTAAGTCCTGCAGACGCCAGCCACCTTTGCAACCCGCGGGATCCCGGAGCGGCTTGGCCCGCCCCGCCTGAACCGGCAGTCCTCCGCCATCCGGGCTCCCCCGGGAGGCCCAGCTCTCGCCCTGGGAGAAGCGGCCCCACCCGCCCGGTTCCCAACCACGCGACCGCAGCTACTTGGCGATAAAGGTGCCCCCGCAGCGGGTGCAGGAGTTAAGTCCTGCTGATACCAGCCGCGTTTGCAAGCCGCCGGCACCCAGTGCGGCTTGGCCCGCCCCGCCTGAACCGGCAGTCGGCCTCCACCATCCGGGCTCCCCCGGGAGGCCTAGCTCTCTCTCCGGGAGCAGCCCCCTGCAAGCTAGGCGAACCTTCGACCCATCGGGAGGTTAGGCCCAGCAACCTGCGGAGTGATAGAGGTGCCCCTCGTGCCTGCTGGGTAGGCGGACCTTTGACCGACCAGCAGAGCAGACCTAGGGCCTGCCAGCGTGGTAGACGGATCACACCAATTGGAGGAGGATCACAGCCACTACATGCCCTGCAAGGGTGATTATTCAACTATACAAGAGCAATATAAATAAATAGAGGGAAAATTTCAAAACACAACAGTTTCACCAAGCAGAAAGAAACGCCAGCAGTATGAAAAGACAAGGAAAGAAAGGACCACAGGCAATGCAGGTCAACTCAACTTTAGAAGAGGTAATAGGTGCAACAGATGGAATGTCAGATAGAGAGATCAGGATATACATGCTTCAGATGATCTGGAGTCTCAAGGAAGACATGAGACAGCAAAATCAGATAATGAAAGATCACATTGACAAACAAATCCAGGAAGTAAAAGATCAATTTCACAGGGAGATAGAGGAAATAAAAAACAAACAAATAGAAATACTAGAAATGCAGGAAAAAATAAACCAACTTAAAAACTCAATTGAGAATACTACCAGCAGAGTAGATCACTTAGAAGAGAGAACATCAGACAATGAAGACAAAGTATTTCAACTGGAAAAGAACATAGACAGCTCAGCAAGTCTGCTAAGAAACCATGAACAGAACATCCAAGAAATATGGGACAATATCAAAAGACCAAATTTAAGAGTCATGGGGATACAGGAAGGCACAGAGCTCCACACCAGAGGAATACACAGCCTATTCAATGAAATAATACAAGAAAACTTCCCAGACTTGAAGAATGAGACAGAATCCCAAATCCTAGAAGCCTACAGGACGCCGAATGTACAAAACCATAAGAGATCCACACCTAGACACATTATAGTGAAGATGTCCAACATACAGAATAAGGAAAGAATTTTAAAAGCTACAAGGGAAAGGAAGCAGATTACATTTAGGGGTAAACCAATCAGGATAACAGCTGATCTCTCAACACAGACTCTGAAAGCTAGAAGATCCTGGAATAACATATTTCAAACACTGAAAGAAAATGGGTTCCAACCAAGAATCGTGTATCCGGCAAAATTAAGCTTCAGGTTAGAAGATGAAATTAAAACCTTCCATGATAAACAAAAGTTAAAAGAATTTGCAGCTAGAAAACCATCTCTTCAAAAAATCCTTGGCAAAACATTGCAGGAAGAGGAAATGGAAAATAACATTGAAAACCAACAATGGGAGGTAGGACAGTAAAGGGGGGAAAGTAGTCAAAGAGGATAACAAATCAGGTTTAGTAACATCAACAAACAAATATGGATAGAAGTACAAACCATATCTCAATAATAACCCTAAATGTCAATGGCTTAAACTCACCAATTAAGAGACACAGGCTAGTAGAATGGATCACAAAACAAGACCCAACAATATGCTGTCTACAGGAGACGCATCTGATAGAAAAAGATATCCATAGACTGAAGGTGAAAGGTTGGGAAAAATCATACCACTCATATGGACAGCGGAAACAAGCAGGCGTGTCCATACTCATATCTAATAAAATAGATTTCAAGCCAAAGCTAATCAAAAGGGATAAAGAAGGACACTTCATACTGCTCAAGGGAACCATAAACCAACAAGACATAACAATCATAAATATATATGCCCCAAATAATGGTGCAGCGGTGTTCATCAAGCAAACTCTTCTCAAGTTCAAGAGTCTGATAGACCACCATACAATCATCATGGGAGACTTCAACACACCTCTCTCACCACTGGACAGATCTTCCAAACAAAAGTTAAACAAGGAAACTATAGAACTCAACAACACAATTAATAACCTAGACTTAATTGACATATATAGACTTTACCACCCAACATCAAGTAGTTACACTTTTTTTCAGCAGCACATGGAACCTTCTCAAAAATAGACCATATATTATGTCACAGGGCAACTCTTAGACAATATAAAGGGGTAGAGATAATACCATGCATCTTATCTGATCATAATGGAATGAAACTGAAAATCAATGATAAAAGAAGAAAGGAAAAATCAAGCATCACTTGGAGAATGAACAACAGGTTGCTGAATGACATATGGGTTATTGAAGACATCAAGGAGGAAATTAAAAAATTCCTAGAGTTAAATGAAAACACGGACACAACATATCGGAATCTATGGGACACATTGAAAGCAGTCCTAAGAGGAAAATTCATTGCTTGGAGTTCATTCCTCAAAAAAAGAAAAAACCAACAAATAAATGATCTCATACTTCATCTCAAAATCCTAGAAAAAGAGGAGCAAAACAACAGCAAAAGAAGTAGAAGGCAAGAAATAATCAAAACCAGAGCTGAAATTAATGAAATTGAAACAAAAGAAACAATTGAAAAAATTGACAAAACTAAAAGCTGGTTCTTTGAAAAAATAAATAAAATTGACAGACCCTTAGCCATGCTAACGAAGAGAAGAAGAGAGAGAACCCAGATTACTAGCATACGGGATGAAAAAGGCAATATCACAACAGACACTTCAGAAATACAGAAGATAATCAGAGACTATTTTGAAGCCTTATACTCCAATAAAATAGAAGATAGTGAAGGCATAGATAAATTCCTTAAGTCTTACGATCTGCCCAGATTGAACCAGGAGGATATAGACAACCTAAACAGACCAATAACAATAGAAGAAATAGAAGAAACCATCAAAAGACTACCAACTAAGAAAAGCCCAGGACCGGATGGGTATACAGCAGAGTTTTACAAAACCTTTAAAGAGGAACTAACACCAATACTTTTCAAGCTATTTCAGGAAATAGAAAAAGAGGGAGAACTTCCAAATTCATTCTACGAGGCCAACATCACCCTGATTCCGAAACCAGACAAAGACACTTCAAAGAAAGAAAACTACAGACCAACATCTCTAATGAACCTTGACGCAAAAATCCTCAATAAAATTCTGGCGAACCGGATTCAAATACATATCAAAAAAATTATACACCATGATCAAGTAGGATTCATCCATGTGATGCAAGGCTGGTTCAATATACGGAAATCAATAAATGTTATCCACCACATCAATAGACTAAAAAATAAGAACCATATGATAGTCTCGATAGACGCAGAAAAAGCATTCGACAAAGTACAGCATCCCTTTATGTTCAAAACTCTAGAAAAATTAGGGATAACAGGATCATACCTCAACATTGTAAAAGCAATATATGATAAGCCACAGGCCAGCATCATTCTGAATGGAGAAAAACTGAAGGCATTCCCTCTAAGATCTGGTACAAGACAGGGATGCCCTCTCTCACCACTTCTGTTCAACATAGTCCTCGAAACACTGGCCAGAGCAATTAGACAGACGAAAGAAATTAAAGGGATAAAAATTGGAAAAGAAGAACTTAAATTATCACTATTTGCAGATGATATGATTCTATACCTAGCAGACCCAAAAGGGTCTACAGAGAAGCTATTAGAGCTAATAAATGAATTCAGCAAAGTGGCAGGATATAAGATCAACACGCATAAATCAAAGGCATTCCTGTATATCAGCGACAAATCCTCTGAAACGGAAATGAGGACAACTACTCCATTCACAATATCCCCCAAAAAAATAAAATACTTGGGAATCAACCTAACAAAAGAGGTGAAAGATTTATACAATGAAAATTACAAAACCCTAAAGAAAGACATAGAAGAAGACCTTAGAAGATGGAAAAATATACCCTGCTCATGGATAGGCAGATCCAACATCATCAAAATGGCGATATTACCAAAAGTTCTCTATAAGTTCAATGCAATGCCAATCAAAATCCCAGCTGCATTTCTTGTAGAAATAGATAAAAGAATCATGAAATTCATATGGAAGAATAAAAGACCCAGAATAGCAAAAACAATACTAAGCAGGAAGTGTGAATCAGGCGGTATAGCGATACCAGACTTCAAACTATACTACAGAGCAATAGTAACAAAAACAGCATGGTACTGGTACCAAAACAGGCGGGTGGACCAATGGTACAGAATAGAGGACACAGTAACCAATCCACAAAACTACAACTATCTTATATTTGATAAAGGGGCTAAAAGCATGCAATGGAGGAAGGATAGCATCTTCAACAAATGGTGCTGGGAAAACTGGAAATCCATTTGCATCAAAATGAATCTGAATCCCTATCTCTCGCCTTGCACAAAAGTTAACTCAAAATGGATCAAGGAGCTTGATATTAAATCAGAGACACGGCATCTGATAGAAGAAAAAGTTGGTTATGATCTACATACTGTGGGAGCAGGCTCCAAATTCCTCAATAGGACACCCATAGCGCAAGAGTTAACAACTAGAATCAACAAATGGGACTTACTCAAACTAAAAAGTTTTTTCTCAGCAAAAGAAACAATAAGAGAGATAAACAGGGAGCCTACATCCTGGGAACAAATCTTTACTCCACACACTTCAGATAGAGCCCTAATAACCAGAATATATAAAGAACTCAAAAAATTAGACAATAAGACAACAAGTAACCCAATCAATAAATGGGCAAAGGACCTGAACAGACACTTCTCAGAAGAGGACATACAATCAATCAATAAGTACATGAAAAAATGCTCACCATCGCTAGCAGTCAGAGAAATGCAAATCAAAACTACCCTAAGATACCATCTCACTTCAGTGAGATTGGCAGCCATTAGGAAGTCAAACAACAATAAGTGCTGGAGAGGATGTGGGGAAAAGGGCACTCTTGTTCATTGCTGGTGGGACTGCAAATTGGTGCAGCCAATTTGGAAAGCAGTATGGAGATTTCTTGGAAAGCTGGGAATGGAACCACCATTTGACCCAGCTATTCCCCTTCTCGGTCTATTCCCTAAAGACCTAATAAGAGCATGCTACAGGGACACTGCTACATCGATGTTCATAGCAGCACAATTCACGATAGCAAGATTGTGGAATCAGCCTAGATGCCCTTCAATAGATGAATGGATTAAAAAAATGTGGCATTTATACACAATGGAGTATTACTCTGCATTTAAAAATGACAAAATCATAGAATTTGGAGGGAAATGGATGGCATTAGAGCAGATTATGCTAAGTGAAGCTAGTCAATCTTTAAAAAACAAATACCAAATGACTCCTCTGATATAAGGGGAGGAAACAAGGACAGGGTAGGGACGAAGAGCTTGAGACGAAGATTTTCATTAACAGGGTTGAGAGGTGGGAGGGAAAGGAAACGAGAAGGGGAATCGCATGGAAATGGAAGGCAATCCTCAGGGTTATACAAAATGACATATAAGAGGAAAGGAGGGGTAAGACAAGATAATTCAAATGGAAGAAGTGATTTACAGTAGAAGGGGTAGAGAGAGAAAAGGGGAGGGGAGGGGAGGGGAGGGGGGATAGTAGAGAATAATACAGACAGCAGAATACATCAGACACTAGAAAGGCAATATGTCAATCAATGGAAGGGTAACTGATGTGATACAGCAATCTGTATACGGGATAAAATTGGGAGTTCATAACTCATTTGAATCAAACTGTGAAATATGATGTATGAGGAACTATGTAATGTTTTGAACGACCAACAATAAAAAAAAAAATTAAAATGGAACCAATAAGAATTATTTCATCAAATACACTAAAAACATAGAAATAATATTAATAAAAAACAATTTAAAAACTATTAAATAAAAGAAAAAACAGGCTAGAAGTATGACTAAGTGATAGAGCACTTGCCTAGCATATGCGAGGTCCTAGGTTTGATTCCCAGCCCTGCAAAAAGAAAAAAAAAAAAAGAAATATAATATGATCATGGGGCTATGATGTTCATTAAGAATAAGGTAAAATAGATAATATAACAACATAGGCAAAAAACAAATATCTGAACAAAAAGATTTTTGTGGTGTATAATAACTAGTAACATTATCTAAACTAAATATAGTCAAACTAAATATAATCAAAATATAACTATAATTAAATATAATCAAAACTCAACATTTGAGATATAAAGTACTTTAACCCTTGATATAAATGCATAAAAATTAGGACTTCCTCATTTTGAAACATTCTAAGAAATTATGGGGCTTAGGTGTGACTCAATGATAAGACACTTGTATAGTATGCTCTGGAGTCAATCACCAGTATCATACACATACACAAAATCTTCAAAGAAAGATGTAACAGGATTAATATGAATTTGGATATGAGTTATGATGAGGACAAATATAATTAGAAAATAGTTGATTTTTATATGTAATATTAAAAATGAAAAACTTACAAAAAGCACAAAGCCTTATGTAACTGGCAATAATTCAATCATAGTGTATATTTTCATTGAGAGAAGGATTGTTAAAGCAAATAACATTAGCTTTATCATCTCAGAACTAAATGCTAAATAGCTTTATATTTAATGAATAAAATGTATCTAGTTCACAGTTTAATCATATCAACTCAAAGAACACTATTGTTTTGGATATTTTCCTAATGTCAAAGATTACTAGCTAGAATTTTAAAGTCTTATTTGTTAAAACCTTTGAAGACTTTGAACATTTATTTTACCAACTTTGAATATCTTATACAGTATAAAGTGGTTATATACAAATTTGTTGCAGATATAAAGAAATGTAAGGACAAGGAGATCAAAGAAAGAAAAGTCTCTTTCATCCCATGTAATGCAACTTCTTCAAAATGAAAACAATGGAACTGTTTTCTGTGAATATTGCAGTTACTTTTAAGTAAGTGATTCTTATAATTAAAACTACTGGTAAAATAAATTATCAAAACAAGTAACCTTCTACCAAATATTGCCATGACACCATGCATCGTGGAGTGTTTCTTTAATTATTATTCTTTGGACAGAAGAATAAAATGCCATACTCTAAAAGGGGAAAAGAGTGCTGTAGTTTTCTTCTTAATACTACAGTGGGAACTCATGATTCACACTATGCTTAAGTCTATTGTTGACAATATGTGCAAAGATGATAATTCTTTTCAGATTGAGGCCACTTAAGCAGGCACCATGGATACTTTTTATTAATCTACAGAAAAGTATTTGATATCTAACATTAGAAAAAGCCTAGAGGGCTGGGGATGTGGCTCAAATGGTGGCACACTTGCCTGGCATGCATGCGGCCCGGGTTCGAACCTCAGCACCACATACAAAGAAAGATGTTGTGTCCGCCAAAAACTGAAAAATAAATATTAAAAAATTCTCTCTCTCTCTCTCTCTCTCTCTCTCTCTCTCTCTCTTTTTAAAAAAAGAAAAAGCCTAGAATAGAAGGAAAATATACAATAAAATAACATTTCTAAGCAAAATCTATGAGATACTGCAAAATCTATGAGATATTAAACAAATACAACATTAAGTTACAAATTACCTGAGTGTATCAAATCTTGGATGAATTGGGTTATGGTAGTGGTTTTTAAATATCACTTTGAAGCAGTTTTCTAGTGTTGTGTATGTGTACATGATAGCACTTCCTGAGCTTCCTTTCATAACACCTTGGTGACACTCCCCAATCTGAACCCAAACATGAACTAAGCACTCTAATAGATGAATATTCCCTGTTAGGAGAAGTTCCCTGGAACTTTTCAAACCTCCAAACTCACCTTCCTCTTCCATGTTCTTGTTAAATTTTGTAAGCACTCATTTTTATTATTGTACATTTGGCAAAGTTAACCAAATCTCACATATATTACATAGATTCTAAACACAGAGATCACAATTGCTTTTTTTGTGTGATAAAACTCTCTTCAAATAAAAACCCAAGGTCCAATACTGGAATGGTGTGAGGCCATGGATTAATCATTACTCCTTGGATAGCTAATTGGGTCAAAATTGTTGCTAGGCACGATCTGACCTTGTTCTCTCAGTTCCCCCACACCTGAGTTCCAGCCAATCACTGAGTACCTCCATTTCCCACCAAGAAGAAATTTCCTGTCTTTGAAGAGCACTTTTATATTTGAGAGCAGTTGGCTTCAATTTTTTTTCAGAGTCATTCTTCCATGTCTCTATTACCCCAGGATTACCAAGAATACAGCTCCCCATATGCTGATCCTACTGTATCAGAATCAAACAGCAAGATGAACAATGCAGGAGTGAGGGGAGAATTCACAAGATATAATGCCAGAGTGGAGCCTAATATTCTGGACCTGGAAAATCAGAATGAATATTGACTATTGTCTATGATAAACTATTTTGAATTAGAGTGTTTTAGAATGGTTTCAATTTGCAAGTGCTAAGCTAAAGATTTTCATTAGTAGTTAAGTAAAAGGATAGCTTTATTTAATGGGTGATGAGTTTGAAAATTGTCTTGAGATTTGTAATTTAAAACCACTGAGGAGCCACTTTAATGAATATCAAACTATATTAATAAGATGAAACATGGGACATAAAGGACCCAATATTACTTAATCTGACAAATGTTCAACTAAAAAGACATGAGTTGCTATAAAAGGTCAGGAAAGACTACCATGCCTAAGTGGATGGTGATCAAAGGAATTACCTTAAAATATATTATGACAATTTTTCAATTAAAGATAAGCAGTAGACATTTATTATTGTGAAAATGATTTGAACAGATTTAGAAATACTAAATAAATGATAAGAATAATCCCCCAAAGTTTTGGATGTGTATCATTACCTTACTCCTATTTTGATTGATATTTTTGAATATTCATTGATATATTTGATTGTTTTGGTCAGCCTTTTCACCACTGTAACCAAAAAGACATGATAAGACCAATTTTAGACAAGGAAAAGTTTATTTGGGGGTTCAGAGATCTCAGTCCAGATGAGATCTCAATCCAGATGATGGCTGGCTCCATTTCACAGGACCTGAGTTAAGTCAGGACATCATGGAGGAAAGACATAGCAGAGAAAAGCAGACTAGGACAACCAGGACATGGCATCAGAAAACATAGAGAAAGACTCCCCTTACCACAGACAAACTATATACCCCAAAGGCAAACCCCCAGTGACCTACCTCCAGGCACACCCTACCTGCCTACTGTTAAAACCCAATTGATCCCTACCAGGGGATTAATGCACTAATTAAATTAAGGCTTTCATAGTCCAGTCATCTCACCTCTAAACTTTCTCACATTGTCTCACACATGAGCTTTGGGGGGATATTTCACATCTAAATCATAATATTGACCATCATAAAAGTCTTGAGAAATAGAAAGACAACATGATATTTGACTGAGATATCTTGAGTTTAGACTACTACAAATGAAACATGCCCATTTTATTTTTAGTATTCCCCAACATGCTGCAATTTAGACTAAATTATATGAATACTATGGATATAAATCCCTACTTTATAAAAGAGGAAACCAAAGTTCTTATAAGAGTAATAGATAATAGAACTGGCACTGACCAGGAAGCTTCTGATCCTCCATTTTTAAAGGTATGTTCTTCCAAGAAACAGGACTAGATAATTTCTAACGTGTATTTTTGTTTTTAAAAAGATTTTTCCTAACAGAATGACTACTAATTGGCAACCAAGTTTCAAGACTTGTAAAAGTGTATAAACAGTTACTACAACAAAAAATTTCATATTTCAAGATTCAACTTGTTACAGTTGATTAAAAATAGAAAATAAAAGTTATGATAAATTAGAAATGACCAAAAAGAGTCTTTGAGACTCTTCCCAAAAAGAAGTGGCTCTATGTTCACTCAACTTGAATCTGCCTGGGTTTTGTGACTGAGTAATAGAATATACTGGAAGTATACCCAAGTCAGTTTCCAGTCCAAGGCCTTAGAAGACTCTCTTGAATTCTTTGTCTCTTGAAATACTTTGGGAACTTTGAACTGCAATGTTGAATCCATCTACTAGAAGAACTCAGTGCTAAGAGAATGTGTTAGGTTCAAAAGCCTCAGAGGAGTCAGACCAGACCAGGAGTCAAATCAAAGGCTTAGGGATCAGGCATGTTTGTAAAGTAATCTTGACTTTGCAGACTATCCCATCTACCAGATGAATCTTAGCAAATGGCACTGTTCAACATCATAAAGAGAAGTATGGGCTATATAAGCCCTATCAAATTAGTGAGTCAGAAAATCATGAAATATAATAAATCATTTTTGTTATAAGCATCTAAGTCCTAGGGTAATTTGTTATTTTAGAAATAGATAACCAGGACAAAATATGATACCTGTAAATATGTTGCTATTATAAAAAAAAGTTTCTAAAACAGAGTATTTGAAACTCAAGTTGTATGGTGGGCAGGAGCTGGATGGAACTATTGATGAACCTTTGAAAGGCCTTAGGGAGACTACTGGAACATTATGGATGATGAGGAAAACATTATTAAAGGCCAATATAAAGAATAGTTGAGTTATATACAGAGAGAGCAGCTAGCAAAACTATTGTTTACAATAGTATGGAAAACATAAAAAAACTTTGTGATCTCAGAAATCTTGCTAAGATTTGCAGGCTCAAATTTTTCTAACTTCCTATGACAAAATGAAAGATTAAAGAGCCAAACTGCTGAAAAACTCCGGGAGAAAATACTAAGATCTCAGGACATCTTTTCCAAACTAAAAAGTAAGAAATAGACTCAGAGAAGAGGTCACATGCAGGTCCCTCTTAGTAACGCATGGTCTGAGGGTGAAAGTGAAGCCAAGAGTGAAAGTGTAAAACCCTTTTTTAAGACCTCAGCAAGACTAACGGTGTTTTTTCATGGTTCCTTTCATTTGGACCAAGAGACTACTAAGGACAAAAAGAAAAAAAAAAAAGTCTTCTTAGGCAAAACCTGTAGAATATATTTGTTAAAATAGTAGGCTTCCAAAAATCTTGAGGTCATCTTTTTAACTTCACAGAGTGCTCTAAGTATAGAAGAATCTATTTTGAAGATATTTGTGGGTGTAGTGTTGTCTGTTGGAATGAATTGTAAATTAATACACATAAAGTTTACAAAGCTTTTAAAAGATTTATACCAGTTGGACTGGAAAATGATAGTTACATTACAGAATGAAAAAGGCAGTTGGATCTCTAATTTTCTGTAGATAAAAATAAAGCTGAGAAAACTACTCAGCTACAAACATAAACCGTGTTTTATAGAATGGAAAGATAAATCCAATGTCCCAGATGAGAATCTTATCCTTCAACAGCACTGGACTCCAATAATTAAAATGGCCACATGTACCTGACTAGATTTCACAATTTCTATGGGCCATACATTACCATATGCTTCCTGTTTTTCCCCTCCTTTTTGAACAAACACATCTACTGCTCTTTTTAATGACTATATCATCATTGTATATTGTTTGTGGAGGACAAAAAAAGATAATTTAGCTCTTAATCACAGGTTAAGCTCCAGATAAGCCATACATAAAGCTGTGTAATACATACCAGTCCTCATTTCAAGTGGAATGAAATTTTGGAATTCATAATAATACTGAAAGAGGATGAGAATGTGAGATTTAGAAGTGAGTATATTTTCCATGTAGAACAAATATAAACTATTTACAATTCAAGGAAAACCATGATGGGTAAAGATGGCTGCATATTTGAAATACCTCTCATGATAAGAGTGGACCTATCATCCTTCTCTTTGAATTAAGTGGACTGTATTAATGCTTTAACCATTATAATTCAATAGAAATGACACTAGGCCTATTTAGGACTCAGAAAACTCCAACTCAATAAAATTTTAAAAAAGTACACAAATAGCCTACAGAAAGTATATTGTATCTAGTAGTGAAAAGATTGGACATTTTCCCTCTAATGTTGAGAACAAGACAATGATGTCCTGTCTTACTATTTCTATTCAAGATCACACTGAAAATTCTAGCTAGTATAATAAGAAAAAGAAACAAAAAATTATACATTTTACAAAGTAAAAAATAAAATAATTTCCACATCGAAAACTCCCAAAGAACCAGCAAAAAAAAATTAAAATGGGGCTGGTTAATAAGTAAACCAACTTCTTAGGATCCAAAGTCAATCTCAGGCCAATTATTACTTTCTTATAAGCCAACAATAAATAGTTAATATAAGAAATCACAAAACATGTCCAATATCACCAAAAAAGGCAATACATAGTTACAATCTAAAAAAAAAACTACATATAGGATTTGTATGTAAAAACTATAAAAAATTGATGAATTATATCAAGGAATGTCTAAAAATTGAAAGAAATTCCATGATCATGGATTAAAAGACTCAACATTATTAAATTATCAATTCTTCAAAATTTTATCTTCTTTTGCAACTTCTTTTGGAGAAATCAACAAACTGATTTTAAACCTTAAATACAGAATCAAAAGACCCTGAGTTACCAATAAAATACTGTAGAATAAAAATAGTAATAACTAATTCATTGATTTCAAGACCTATTATAAAGCTAAAGTAAATCTACATATACATATACAATATATACATTAAGGTAAAAGAATATACATCCTATAAATAGACTCTCAAAAGTAGTCAACTAATTTTCTTTGAGAGAATGTGTCTCATTATGTTGCCTAGGCTAGTTCTGAGCTGCTGAGCTCACATGATCTTCCTGTGTCAGCCACCTGAGTAGGTGGAAATACAGGCATTCGCCACCTGTGCCTGGCTCATCTATTTTTTTTTATAAAGTCTTAAAAACAATTCAATGAAAATATGATAGACTTTGCAACAAAATGCATTGAAAGAATTGAATATCCATATAAAAATAAAATAACACAGATGCTATATCTTCCAATAAAGTTACCTAAAAATGGATTTTAGACATCAATGAAAAACTAAAAAACAAACAAAACTATTTTAAAAAATTGCTAGAGGAGAACATTGGAGAAAATTTGTGACTTCCATTTAGTGATGAGTTCATAAAATAAATACAATATAAAATCATAATCCATTAAGAAATAATAACTTAGACTTCTTAAAATTAAAACTTCTGCTCTGAAAACAGACTGATAAGAGAACAAAAATGGGGCTGGGTTGTAGTTCAGTGGCACCACACTTGTCTAGTACACACAAAGCTCTGAGTTCAATTCCTAGCACTGCAAAAGGGAGAGAGAAGAAAAAAAAACACAAGACAGAAACTGGGAGAAATATTTGCAAAACACATATCTGATACCAGATTTATATTCAAAATATTTGAGGGTCTCTTAAAGTTCAACAGTAAGAAAAAAGTAAGCCAATTAAAAATGAACAAAAATGTGAAAGGATATATAGGTAGCAAGCAATCATATGAAAGGATGCTTAATATAATTTGTATTTAAGAAAATGAAAATTAAAATAACAATAAAAACTACTAAACACCTATTAAATGACTTAAATCCAACATTCTAACTCCATGTATATATGCCAAAATATATTTTCCTATCATGAATATCTAAAAAGAACAAATGAAATAAATTAATTAATTTATAAAAATTCAGTATTCTAAAAATACCAATTCCTGCAGACCTGCAGGAACTCTTACGTGTTGCTAATGAGGATGCAAAATACTACAGTCACTTTGGAAGACAATTTGGCAGTTTTATACAAAGCTAAACACAATTTTATTACATGATCCAGCAATCACATGCTTAGGTGTTTACCTGATGAATCCGAAAACTCACGTACACATAAGAACATGCATGTGAACATTTGTAATGGATTTATTCATAGTCACATAACTGGAAGCAACCAAGAGGAGCTTCACTGGGGCTGGATAAACTATTTGGATACATTCATACTATGCAATACTATTGTTATGGTCTGAGTGTCTTTCCAAAATTCATATTTTTCAATTTTAATGCTGAATTGATTGTATTAGAAAGTAAGGCTTTGGGGAGGCAATTAGATCAGGAAGGGTGGGGAGCATCGTGAATGGGACTAATGCCTTAAGAAAAGGCCTGAGAGAGCTACTTGCCCCTTTCACCATGTGAGTTTGTGGCAAAAAGATGGTCGTCTAGGAGGCAGGAACTTGCATTAGATCTGCTAGTGTCCTGTTCTGAACTTTTCAGTTTCTAGAACATGAGAAATAAATTTATGTGGTTCATAAGCCTCCCATTTTAAGGTATTTTGTTATAGCAGCCCAAACAGACCAATACAATCATCTAGTGATTTAAAAAAAAAAAAAAAGGAATGAGCCCTTCAACCATTGGAAGACATGGGTGAATCTTACTTGTATGTTTTTTTTTTTTTTTAAAGAGAGAGTGAGAGAGGAGAGAGAGAGAGAGAGAGAGAGAGAGAGAGAGAGAGAGAATTTTTAATATTTATTTTTTAGTTCTCCGCGGACACAACATCTTTGTTGGTATGTGGTGCTGAGGATCGAACCCGGGCCGCATACAAGCCAGGCGAGCACGCTACCGCTTGAGCCACATCCCCAGCCCACTTGTATGTTGTTAAGGGAAGAAAAGATCAACCGAAAAACTTCTACATTGTATTGTTCCAACATATGACATCTGGTAAAGACAAAACTATGGTTACTCTACCAAGGGTTGGAGAGGGAGGGTTTAATGAGTGATGCCAGGGGATTTTGTAGGTCATGAACTTAATCTGTATGGTAAGATTATAGTGGATACATGATACAATGCATCTTTCAAAACCAAGAGAACTTTATAGCAACAAGAGAGAAGCTTAACATAGTCACTTATTAAAAAACAGAAGTCACAGGGCTCCAGGATACAATACAAATGTGACAAAACAATGTAACTGTATTATAGGTGTCTGAAGCCAATTCACTGAAGGGATTGGGGGTAGAGGGTGAGCTTACCTTAGTAACTTGGGAAATGATAGAATCTGTAAGACTAATGGCAGAAGGAACTATGCATAAGCACTATACTTTAGTTGACAAAACTGCTTCCCTGAAGGTATAAGCTTACAATTCTAGAATTACTTTGCATAAATACAGAAAGTGAACACATTAGTAAGTGGATGGCAGACAGCGTTAAGTCAGTTTTCTCATTGTTGAAATGAGAGATTATAGAGAGTAAAGGAAGGAGGTTAGAATGAATCATGTGGAAATGGATTGGAGTTGGTTTAGGTTTAACTTAATAAAGAGACAGAAGGTATAGAAATGTTTATAGATATGTATATACATATTCATGTCTCTGTTCAATTGGCTAAGAGGGCCTAGAAGCAATAATATTACTAGAGTAACAAACATGCTTAGGACTCAGACAGCAATTTATAATAAGATTCTCCAATGAAATTCTAGGATTCTGAGAGAAATGCCATATTTTAGAACTGAGCAGTAAATATACATGATGAATTTGGAGCACGCTGTAGTAAAACTCCTCCCGCCAAAAAAGCAAACTAAAGTATCTTACTATGATGGAATAGTCAATGGGAATAGAAGTCCCATTGGCCAAACCTGGAGCAACAAAATAAACAAATTAGCATTTCATTATTAACCAGTGTATAAACAACATATCTATAAATAAATACATTTTTGTTTATTGATATAAAAGATATAAAAGATTTCATAAATAGACAAGAGAATATCCTGTGTAGATAAATTCCATATAATTTATATAATACTTCCTTAAGGAGGTGGTCCCTAACACAAATCAGGTAATCAAGGTAAACATCAATCATGTGGTAAATCACATTGATAGTACATACCCTTCATAAACATCAAGGTATGCATAGCACACACCCATCATATAACCTTGATGTCATGAAAAAGGCACTTTACTTCTCTGTCTTCCTCCTGAAAATACATTCCTTCAATCTGATCATGAGAAAAACATCAGACAAAATCCAAGCCAAGATATATTCTATAAAAGACCTGATGAGTACTCTTCAAAACTGTCAAGGTCATTGAAAAGAGGAAAATCTGAGAAACTGTCATTTATAGCCAAGAGGAGTCTGAGAAGACATGCCTACTAAATGTTCTGTTGTTTGCTGGATAAAATCTGTAACAGGAAAAAATGGCATAAAGGGAAAACTAAGGAATATGAATGATGTATAGACAGCATTTAATGATAATGTATCAACAGTGTAGTACTAATTGTGACAATGTACCAGATGCTCATAATGAAGAAACCCTGAATATGGATTATATGGGAACCTCTGCCATGTTCTCAATACTTCTGTAGGTGTAAAACTGCATTAAAATAGAAAGTTGAATTTTAAAAGGAGCAAGTTTGGAAAATGTACAGTATGTGAATTGAAATTAACATAGGTTGCTAAACTATGATAATAAAGACTGGTGTCAGCATTAAGAGATACATAGGATGATGGAATAAATACACAGTCTAGAAATATACTCACATTAATATTATCAATTGAATTTTAGCAAACTTAATAAGGTAATTCAATGAAGAAAGGGTTTTTTAACAATGGAAATGGAAGAGTTGGATATCCATACACACATAATACAAAAAAAATATTTTGTTTGTGTCTATAGAAAAGTAGATAAATACCCTTACATAGAGACATGTATAGAGAGAAATCAAATATCATTTTAACTATTGAAAAAAAACTACATGATATATGAGCATTCTTTTCACTATTTTTGAAACTTATCTGTATGTCTGAAAGTTTTGAAAACTAAATATTTGGGCGTAGGGGGGGAGAATATAATAATAGAGTCAAACAGAGAATGAAAAGGCTGCACTGCTGGAAGCAGTGACCCAGCCTGTAATTCCAGCAACTCAGGAGGCTGAGACGGGGATCACAGGGTGTAGGCCAGTTTCACAACTACAGAGACCAGTCTCAAAATAAAAAAATAAAAATAAATTTTTAAATAAATGGATTATAGATGCTGCTCAGAGCTAAAGCACCCCTGGGTTCAATCCTCAGTACCAAAACAAAACAAAACAAAGAAATTGCTTTATAACACTTCTCCAAATGCCTTGAAATAATTAAATTTGACTGAATTAAATATTCTAGCCACAACAATCAATGGCTTTAAAATGAAACAAAAGGAAGTGGTAAATGCTGACAAATATGCAAGAGATTAGAGTAAGATAATGACAGAATAAAAATCCATTGAGTTTAGCATTATGAAGGTCATTTGTAACTTACAGGAAAGTAGTCTCCATGGGCACTGAGGATGGAAATGAATTGTAAGTAGATGGGTGTAAATAAACAGTGAATAAATAAAAACAGCCTAGCAATTACCCCTTTGAGGAGACAGATGCAAGAAATGTTTCTTTTCTAGCAGGACAAAAACCAGGAGGAAAGGGGTGCAAGGTTTGGGACTGTGGGGGGAGATGGCAGATTTTGCGTTGGTTGGCTTCTATTTTTTAGATGGAGAATGAAACAAAGGTCTTCACATTAAATTTAATCTGGAGAAATTGAGAAGCCTGAAGAGTTGGAAAGTTAACTTTTTAGAAGATCATAGTAAGATTTCTGTGCTATTGTGGCAGTCCAGAATGAATTTGTAATAGAATATGGAATATTCATGGATGTACATAAATTATTGTCAATTAGGTAGCAGTGTATGTTTTGCATTTATCTGAGAGAAATTCTAACTATGTTCACTCAGAACACTGTATAGAAATCATTACAACAGATTTAATTATCAAACATCTCAAATGTCTTTCAACTATTAGATGGGATACATTCATGCAATGGAACACTACTTATCTTCAAAGAGGAAGAAACAAAGTTCTGAAACATGCAGCAACATGTAAATTAAAATGTCTTATGTTAAGTGGAAGAATGCAGACTTGAAACAATGCACAATGCAGAAATTCACCTACATGAAGTTATAAAATATGCAAAATGATAACCTATAGAAAATAAACCAGTAATGACTTATGGCCCAGGGATGATAATGGAGTAGGCTACAGGGGCATTCTTGGGCATTTCTTATATTGATGAAATTGTTTTACCTTTTGATTGTAGTGATGCTTACATGGCTCTATGTAGTCATCAAGTCTCATAAAACTCTACACTAAAAGGAAGACTCTTACTATATGTAAGTTAAATATTTTTGCAGGTTTTTTCTCATTTCAAGAATATGTAGTTTTATCTTTTTAACCCAACAAGAGTTTTAATACTAGTCCTAAATTCTTATTTTATTGGTTCTTCAATATTAAGATACAATATCTTAATATTAAAAATGTAGAGTTTTGGACTTTAGATATTGCCTGAGGAAAATAAACAATTGCATGAAATATGATAAAAGTGGTTTTGACAGTCTCTCAAAGTAGAAATTCCCACTGTCCTTCCAAGTGTATGTTACAGGTGTATCAGGGATGCTGATCTCTTGTAGTTTCAGGGGCAGCTGAATAGACCTTGGGCACCAGTGCTCCTAAACTAGCCATTTCAGCAGGAAGCAACTTCAACTGTTGACCCTATAGGGATGCACACATATTATCATTGTCTGTTTGCCATGATGTGAGGAAACATGCAAACACCATTTTGGAAAGTGTTGGGGCCACCTCAGAAGGAGATAGTGCACCAATTCTGACCATTTCATTAAGCCATGGCAGAGCTCCTAAGACAATAGCACCTCAGTGATGAGGGAGTATTTCTGCTCCAGGTTCCTTATGGAAATCCAATCCAGATAACAGAAGAAGGTACAAAAGCTATTATAGTCTATGTACAATATAACAGCATGAGAAAAGCCATACAAGGAAACACAAAGGATCCAATCCAGGCTGTGGTTTGAGGAAACTAATACTCCTAAAATGCTTTCGTTGTTTAATAAGGAAGAATAAAATTCAATGAACTTGGCATTTTAATTCAGTAGATTGGAATGGGGGATTGAGAAACAAAATTAATTTAACAAACAAGAAAGTCATAAATTAAAGGCAGAAAGGAATAAATTTTTAAAAGGAAAGATATAAAGATTTTATACACAAAAAAATGAACTTGCAAATAGAAAAAAAATATTTCAAATAAAAATCAAAAATAGGTTAGCAACAGTTTCAGCAATAAATAATAATATAAAATTGTCAGTAAAATCATGGGTTTCCAAGATTTTTAAAAATCATTAAAATTGATCCAAAACCTAAAAAACACAAATAATTATCACCCAAAGATATTGGAAAAGGTGCCAAAAATTATATTTTAGACTTCCCTGTGTTATATAAACTTCTCAAAACACAGAATATTCTTTCAAGGCTATCTGGTAGTAGCAGCAATTTTTTTTCTTTATTTCACAATTATTCTAGTTAGTATGTGTGAGTTTTGAAATCAAAAACAAAACACTAAATTTTATTTTTGAAAGAAATTAATCTTGACTATGCTTCTGTTACCATTATTAATTACTTTGGCATTTGGTTTTTACAACCCTACTACCTCAATAAACTAAAATCAAACTACAAGTTTTTAAAAAATCATCTTCATTATTCCAAGAAGAAATGTGCATCTTCTCAACAAATATATGTCACAATCTGCTAAAAGTAGTATGCTTTCTTAGGAGTAAAAACTTGTTTAAGAACTTTATAAACAAATCACACTTCCAGAGGCCTGGATGATCATATGTGAACATGAACCATAGGAATGGTCAAATGAATCTGTTCAAAGAGCCTGTCTCCAAGTCCTCCCTCATCATATAACTGTCAGATGACTGCGAGTGTTGAAATATAAACTCCTTCTGAAATCTAAGTTGTATTTTTGTCAGATTTAAAGAGTTTCCACATTCTGACAATGCAATGGGAAATTTATTTTTTCCTCTAAACATAATGAACATGTAAAGGAAAGATACTGCTACACATGTGCTACGCATACTGAAAGAAAGCCCCTACTTGTCATTGGGGTGTGGGTACAGTAACATACATGACAGAACCAACACTTCTCTATGGGTCTGAACAGTGATGGCAAAGGAATAATGAAGAAGGTAAGAATCTTTTTTTTTTTTTTTTTTTTTTTGTGGTGCTGGGGATTGAACCTAGGACCTTGTGCATGTGAAGCAAGCACTCTACCAACTGAGCTATATCCCCAGCCTAAGAATCACTTTCATAACAGTAGAAAAACTAGGGGGAAAATGCAATAGCATTATGAAGAGGGAAACGCTAGAGTCAACACATCCTTGTTTTTAAATTTCCTATTCCCTCTACTATTTTTTAAAACTGAATAACAGTTTTCAAAATTATCTAAGACAAATTCTTTTAATTAATGGTGGACTATAGATGTCTGTAAGTATTGAAGGAAATTGAGGTGAGAAGCACAGTAACATGAGTGAAGAAATAATTCCAAGGAATGCTTTACATCTTTACCAAATGAGTACCATGGGAGACATGTACCAAGGAATGAAATTACTCCAGGACCTTGAAGAATTTCAGAAGATGTGCTGTATGTAAACTAAATTCCTTTTCTGTGATGGAAAAGTAGTGCCAGCAAGAAAGTTGTCATTGCATGGTTGCCCATTTCTCAGAGAGCTCTAGAGATCCTTCAAGTTGGGGATGAGGATGTGGGACGTCATTAAGGGAAAAGTATCTGAACTTGATCCTTGGAATCATGATAGGTAAACAGATATTTATCAAATTATTTCATATGTGCCCTGAATATACATTGCTATAAAAACTTTACAAGGAAAACATTTTAGAATAGTCAAACAGAAAACAACAGAAGGGCAGCCAGCCATTGCAGATAGAAAGAGACCATTTGAAAATGGGGGATGGTCATATATTTTCCAATATGGAAAATTTCTGTATGGGATTGAATCTAGATATATTCTATTTCAGAAAGATGAATTTTATAACTGCTGTGAGAAATCATAGAAGACAAAATGTAGTCAAATACTGCAAACAGTTTCCTGATTTTTAAATCAGGGGACAATATGGATTTATTCATTCACCAAATATTAATAAGCATAGAATACATGTTAGTTTCTATGATAGATTGGAAACTAGAACAATGAAAAAGAAACATTGATTTTCCCATGAATTTGACTGAATAAGATAATAGACGTTAGAGTTGGGGGGAAATGAGATAATTCACTAGGGTTGGAAGTTAAATACTACAATTTCTCTTTAAATTCTCACTTGTATATAATAAATATATAAAGCTTATACTGATATTTAATGTGCAAATTGGCATGAAATTCCTTTTTGAACCCAAATGCAAGACCTCATATGTGCTGTATAGCTTCTTGAGATAACCTGATGAAACTGTGGGAGTTCAATAAGACAGGTGACCTTGCTCTAATTTGAACTATTGTAATTTAAGCACACTAGTTAAGCATCTCCACAGATCACATTGTCTAGTTTTAATAAAACACACACCAAAAATGAGGAAGAAATCTTAAAAGATTTTTACAAAGTAGTTCACAAATGGCAGGCAATTCTCTTAACATAAGTATAACTGAATAGTTAGAAACTGATAGTGCTAAGATCTTGATTCTTCTTCATTTTTATCAGACACTTATGAGTTAAAAATCAATAATACTTCCATGAGATCTAATATAGTCATGTACATCAATAGTATTGATATTGACTAAAATATAATTTTAAAATCTAATGAGAAAGTTTTCTACTAAAACAAAAAAGAAAATAATTAATATTACATTCACCTTTTCCTCATTCTTTTTCTATTTCTATAATTGGCAAAGATTTATAATTATATACCATATATTTTATTATATTTATATTTTAATACAGGCCATCATTTACATATTTGTTTTAGCTTTTCATCACTGTGACAAAATAACTGATAAAATCAACTCAGAGAAGGAATGATTTATTTTGTCTCACAATATCAAAGATTTCAGTCCATGGTCACTTGGTGCCATTACTGTGGGTTTGAGGTAAGGCAGAACATCAAGACAAAAGGGTGTATCAGAGCTGTTTACCTCAGGGAAGCCTGGAAGCTCTTGCCTAGCATGTGTGAAGCACTGGGTTTGATCTTTAGCACTGCATGGAAAAATAAATAAATAAATAAATGTTACCTTAAAAAAACAAACAACAAAAAAAGAAAAACAAGGACATGTGTCTTGTGGCTTACTTCCTCCAACCAGGCCCCACTTCCTACAGTTTCCATCATCAGTTCCCAATAATGCCAAATTATAATTTCATCAATGGGTTAAGCCTTTTGTGAGGTTAGAGGCCTCATGATCTAATAACTTTCTCAAAGGCCCTGCCTCTGAACGCTTCTGCATTGGGGATCAATCCTTCCACTGAGGGATATTCTGGATCCATAATGTAACATATATAATTAAAACGTTAGTATACAAATTCATGAAAATATTTACTTTATGAAAGGCACATCAAAAACATTTTCTAAATGCTAGTTCAAGGAAACTAATATCAATAACCAGGAACATGATAAAAGAGATGTTTTGGGGACATTTGAAAAGGAATGTGAACATGATACAAAGAGTGTAGTAATCATTAGAAACCAACATGACTTTTCTAAAAAAAAAAAAAAAAAAATTAAAAAAAGCACACAAATGACTTCATTTATCTTTTCAATATCATTCTTATATTTAGAAAGTAGATTAAATATTACCCTATTGTTTTGAGCAAGACACTCAAAAAAAAATCAAGATGTGAATAAAATAGCAGACTTTAGATGACACATGCCAGGAAGAATAGCTTGTATGATAGATAACCAGAATAATCTTTCCGGCTCACTTCCTCTAGACCACAGCCCAAATTTCTTCGATTACCCTGAGAATGAGGTCTACAATCCATTGATTCTACCACCCTTCACTGACCCCCAAGTGATGCCTTCACTACCCTATTTAGCCAGTTTAAATTTCACAGCTCAGTCATTACAATCACTCTTACTAGGCCCTTAGCTCCCTTGGCTCTTGCCGGCTTTCTCCACTGAACTTCCACCCTCTACACCTATATCTATGATTGAATCTTAACAAGGCTACAACTGAGCTAGTCTCAATCACATATCCAGTATCACTTTAAATTCATGAACACATATGCTTTAGTACCACAAAAGATCACAATATTCGTACAAATTCTTGTTTGTTCACATTCTCACTCTCTTTAATAAGAGTTTTAGACATTTTTGTCCTTTCCAGTCATCAATAGGTTTTCTTCCATCCCTGCTATGTTTTAATAAATTTGCCTCCAATTGAATTGAGATAACTGGAGTTATCACAACTATTCACATCTGTGATCATAAATCCTACTGACCCTCTGTTAACATAGAAAATTGCCCAGATCCTAGATGTTACCTGTCAAGAATTATGAAGTTTATTTATTTATTATAATTATTTTTATTTTATTTTATTATTTTTATTGAATTTATTGTTTTAATTTTAATATATTTAAGTTTAATTATTTATTTTACTTTGAGCCTGAAAAGTTAGCTTACCAAAAGCCATGAGAGTTTTGGTTTCTATACAAAACACAGTTTAGTACTCTTAGAAATTTCAGTACCTCATTCATTCATTGCTGGTAGGACTGCAAATTGGTGCAAACACTCTGGAAAGCAGTATGGAGATTCCTCAGAAAACTTGGAATGGAACCACTATATGACCCAGTTTTCCCACTCATCCACATTTACACAAAAGACTTAAAATCAGCATACTATAGCAATGTGGTCACATCAATGTTTTTAGCCGCTCAACTCACAATAGCTAACTATGGAACCAATCTAGGTGCCCTTCAATAGATAAATGGATAAAGAAAAAATGTAGCACATATACAGAATGGAATATTTCTTAGCCATAAAGAAGAATGAAATGATAGCATTTGCTAGTAAATGAATGGAACTGGAGACTATCATACTAAGTGAAATAAGCCAATCCCCAAAAAACCAAAGGCCTAATGTTCTCTCTGATATGCAGATAATAACTCACAATAGCAGCAGGGGGCAGGGGCAGGAATGGAGGTTCACCAGATTGGACGGATGAAGGGGTGGTAGGAAGGGGAATGGAAATGAAAGAGAGAGTAGAATGAATTGGACATAACATTCCTATGTTCATAATGGTTACATGACCAGTATAACTCCACATCATATACAACCACAAAAATGGGAACTTATACCCCATGTATATTTGTCAAAATACATTTTACTATCATGTATAACTAAAAAGAACAAATTTTCTTTAAAAAAAGAAATTGCAGTACCTACTGTACATGCATTTTCTTTTGATGTGTCATCCTAATCAGGCCATAGGGGCCCCACATATTTGTCTAAAATTATTTTGGGGTATTTATGGTAAATATGGTAATTTCAGTTGCAGACTGATGAAAGCAGATTGCCCTCCCCAATGTAGGTGAGTCTTGCCTAATCTGTTGAATGCCTGAATAGAATAAAAGTCTGAGTCAAAAGGAATTCTCTTTTTCTCCCCATTTACTATCTTCAACCTGGGTCTACAACTACACCATCAACTTTCTTAGGTCTCTAACTTGTCAACTGCAGATCTTGCACTATTTGGCCTCCATCATTGTGTGAACCAATTTGTTATAATAAATAAATAAATTTATCGATTCTGTTTCTTTGATACCATGACTAATAAAGTTCCCTTGGCCTCAATTTCCACAGGGCTTTGTATTGAAAATAAGCAACATCTGTATATGCAGTGGGTTGCATTACAGGAAAGGAATTTTGAGTTTAGGGAACCTGAATATTTTATAATGGGATGAGAACAACTTCTCTTGACCTGTATCCAGAGGGAGACATTATCTTTATTATACTGAACAGTAAGAAAACCTATCTAACTTGCTGTGCAAACATCCTTGAAAAAATAGTCCAGAACAAAAGAGAAATATGATACTTTTCTCTCAAGACATATATGAATTTGAGAAAAGATGAAAAATTCATTTCTAACTTGGCCAACCCCTCAACCTACATGTTTACTTTAGCCTGTCCCCTATTGCCTACTCAAGAATGTTGCACAAGTAATTTCCCCTTCTCCCTCCTGAATGTTTTTCTTTCTTTCTTTCTTTTTTAATTGATAATTTCTATTTACATAAATTTCTCCTATTTAAAAAATGGACTCATTTTCCTCTCGTTAACATCCTCATCTCTCTCCTTTCTTTCATACCAAATCTCACAAGGAAAAAGAAAAACCCTATTTAAATTCATTGCTCCCAGTTTTCTTCTTCCATTATCTCTGTAACTCATTGTAACTAGGTGTCTTCCTTCCAGTCACTCAACCAACCTCCTCTTATCAAGATCACTGTCTTAGTTCATATAGCTGCTGTGACAAAATATAATAGGCTGCATATCTTATAAAGAACGGAAATTTAATTCTTACAGTTCTACAGGCTGAGAAGTCCAAGATCAACATCACAGTGGATTCAATGTCTGCTAAGGGCCTACTTCCTGCTTTATGGAAAAGTGCCTCCCTGCTGTATTGTCACATAGTGGAGAGGGTTGAGCTAGCTCCCTAAGGTCTATATAGTGTATCAACTATGTGGGCTCTGCTGTCGTGACTAATGACTTCTATAAGGCTCAACTTCCTAATAGCACCGTCTTGGGAATTAGAATGCCATCCTATCAATTTCTAGGGGACCCAAACATTCAAACCATAGTAACCACCAATCACTTTCCTGTTGTTAACTCTGATGACAATCATCACTTCTCATCTTGGTCTAGTGGCAGCACTTGCATCTTTTGGGTTCCGTGTCCATTTTGACCCCATTATTCTTGGGGCTTTCAGGAAACCATTTCACCACATTTCCACTGCTCTCTATAACCAGTCTTTCCTAGACTTCTTGGCCAGTTTCACCTCTTCTCTAACTTCTAAATGCTGAAGTGCCCCAGAGATCAGTCCTTAGATTTTTTTCTATTTATATCTTCATTCATTCTCTTGATCATTCATCTAGTTTTATGATTTTTTTTAATAGCATCAACTATATGCTGCTGACTCCCAAAGCTATCTATCTTTCTGGCTCATACTTCTTGCCAGAACTCTAGATTCATATGTCAACATGTTTTTCCTGAATATTCACTTGACCTCTCAAACTTAGAAGCTGCTGGTATCTCCTGCTTGCCTTGATTCTAGTCTTCCCCATTCAGGAGAATGGAAACTGTTAAGTCATCCATGACTTCTCTCATATTCTGCATTCTATCCTTCAGCTGATGCTTCCTATTTTTCCTTAAAAAATATAGAAAAGATAGCTGATCTTTACTACTTGCACTGTTACATCCTAATCCAAGCCACCGAAATCTCAAACTCCTCTCCCTATCCCCAGAGAACCTGGTCCTTCCTTTGGCTCATGGTCAACTTTTGTTTATTTTCAAAAGAACATCCAAAATGATCCTGCTTTAATGTAAGTCACACTATGTCAATCCTCTACTTAACTTCCTCCAGGAACTCCCCATGGTAAGAGCTCACATCCTTTGCAGAGATGTATAAAGGCAATCTTTTTCCTCTGATCCCATCCTAATCTCCTTTTTTTTTAATATCACTTCATCTACCCTATCCCTGTCTTGCTTCTTGAACAAACCAGAGAGGCTTTACCCTCAAGACTTATCCCCCCAAAAGTCAATTAGCACTATACTGTTCCCTTTACATGGTAACCATACATGGCTATCCTATCTAAAATTCTAACACCTTTCCTCTTCCCTCACAGTGCTATCTCTCATTACATTCCCTAACATTTATTTGTTTACATTCCATATCTCATTTATTTACTATGCTTATTGCCCCCACTAGAATGTGAGCCTAATAAGGGAAGATTAGTTCATTTCTCTGTGCTCAGTACTTAGAATAGCAACTGGGACATGGAAATAGTACTCAACATTCATTTACAATAGTCAGTCATTCAATGAGGAGTTCAACAAACAGGGATGGATTACATTTAGATGCAAAAATCATGGGTGAACTTGGATAAGAATATTCTAAGTGAAATAATTTAGTCACAGGAAAACACTACAAGAATCCACAAATGTGACTTACAGAAGCAGAGA
The DNA here is from genome assembly GCF_045843805.1 of Urocitellus parryii. Classification (NCBI taxonomy): domain Eukaryota; kingdom Metazoa; phylum Chordata; class Mammalia; order Rodentia; family Sciuridae; genus Urocitellus; species Urocitellus parryii. The sequence goes on from NC_135531.1 coordinate 218,090,203, forward strand.
ATAGAATGGTGGTTGCCAGGGTTTGGGGGTAGAGGGAATGGGGAGGTGCTGTTCAATGGATGTACAGTTTCAGTTATGCAAGATGAATAAGGTCTACAGATCTGCTGTACAACATCTTACCGTAAGTTAATACTGTGTAATGCACTTAAATTTTTAAGGGGGTAGATCTTATATTAAATATTCTTGCCACATATGAGCACAAGAAGGTAGAGCACATGGACAATTTGAGATGTGATGTTTATTGCCTTGATTGAGGTGCTCAGTTCAAACTCATCACATGATACACATTAAATATGTACATTTTCGTATATAAAAAATACCACAATAAAGCTGTTTTCAAAAACCTATCACAAAAAATAAAGGAGAAAACTTTATTTGACTTCTCTTGCAGTTTTCCACACACAGTTTATTTGGACTCAGTGACTTTGTATATGCATTTTTTTTTCTGACCTACAGTCTCTTTCTTCTCACTACTCATCATAGGTTTCAATTGCTCCATGAAATCTCTCAGGTTATTAAATGGACAAAATCCTCTTGTTGCTTGCATGCCTCTGTAATATGTTCAGACTCTAGCTGTTGCCCTTAGTATGCTATATTGTAATTATTGGTCTTGAGCTGTCTCTTAATGAGCTATATGTTCCTACATGCTAAGATCCATGTTCATAATATGCTGCCTTTCAAATCCCTGTATTCATAGTATATAACTATTATTCAAATGTAATTAAATTTATGATTTAAAAAAAGCTAGAGTGAAGTAATTTTCCAAGAGCTTTAGTATATGGCAAAATTGACAATAGTAGATATTCATTATCCAACTATGAAAAGTAGATATGAAATATTGTGCCCCAAACACTGCCTTATGAGATAGTGAGCCTCCCATCAATGTGGATCCTCCCATCAAGAGGAGCTTGAATGGCCAGTGGTCAGGGATCTGGGTAAAAGATTCTCAGATCACAAAGGGAATTATACTGGGAAAGTTCTCCTGCAGAATCTGTAGAATTCTAGTACCTCATTCTCCAATTTTTCTGTTTTTAAATTTATGGAACTCTGAGATTTTTAGCTTTCTATACTATCCTGATTTAGTACAATTTGGATCCAACTTAAAGATTAAACACAAAGTTAAATGTAAATCTATACTGAATACATTTGCTCAAATAGCCTAAATGACTTTATAGTCAAAATATAGTTTATTTGTTTATTTATTTATTTATTTATTTATTTATTTAGGTACCAGGGATTGAACTCAGGTGCACTCAACCACTGAACCACACCCATATCCCTATTTTGTCTTTTATTTAGAGACAGGGTCTCACTGAGTTGCTTAGCACCTCACCATTGCTGAGGCTGGCTTTGAATTCCAGATTCTCCTGTCTCAGCTTCCTAAGCCACTGGGATCACAGCATGTGCTACCATTCCAGGCAGACTATATTTTAAATTTAAAGGTCTCAATCTATTTTCATGTCACATGTTACTTTTTACAATATTAAGTTTAGCTTTCAAACAATATTTTGCATTTCTAAAATGTTTATTACTATTAATATTGTCTTTTAGTTCTTATTCCCCAATTTTTCTTCTTTTCTTCCCTCTTTTCACAATTGAAATTGAAATGCTTTTGATCTTTCTATGTAATTTTAAAATGACATAAAATGATTGAATTTAGAAGCATCATTTAAATACTGAGTGCAATACTTTAGAAAAAGTGCATTCAATCATAATAGTGTTAATGCTTTAAGAGTTTTAATTCTATTTTGAAATACCTTAGTGACTCTTAAAACATAAAAATAATGATTTTATTGATACTTCATCATACACCATATTTTACAAAGTGGTTATTTTTATCAACTTTGTCCTTAAAAAAAAGTATCAAATGTAGATGCTGCTGTCTTCATTCTATGCTGAGTATTCTAGCACACAAAGGATTAAATGTCTTGTCCAAGATCATATAGAATGTCATGAAAGATTTAGAAGTAGAATTTTTTCCTCATTTTAATCCTGAATTCCATTTAAAAGTTTGATGTCTAATTTTTGGAGCTCAATTGATGGATGGGTAAGTTTTTTTTTTTTTTAATTTTCCCCCAAGATTTCCCTCAACTTATTTAAGAAAGAAAAGTTCCATTTTATTTTTTCTTAAACTAAATAAAGAAAATATATTATATGTATTTTAACTAAGAATTTTTAAATTTACTAGTTACCCAAAAGCCCAGACTAGACTCCTAGAATGAATATAATAATCTGTTCTTGAATCACAGTACTCCATTAATATATTTTTTCCAACAATCTCCCTCACTTTCTACTCATCTCCAATAGGATGCCTTCAAATATAAATTCTCATCTGTCAGAAGATCAATCTATTCCTGATTTCAAAGGAATCTGACATAACTTAAAATCACTTAAAGCCAAAATAGTGCACTTAATTTATTGACTAGTTATTTTCTGCTTTTTTATTACGCAAAATTACAATGACTTATTTCTTCTAATGTAAAATAAGACAAGTTACTACCTATACTTCACTAATTATTAGCAAAAACTGCAAAAAGAAAATAAAGCCATAACTATAAGTTGCTAACACTATAAGTTTTATCTGAGGACTAACTTCTGGAGTTCAGGAAATTGCAGAAACTGTGAAAATATTCCATAAAAGTATATGTCTTATGATTTCAAATTCCATTTGTTTTGCTTAAGATAAATTCATACATTTTTCTACTGAGATATTTCTATCACAATAGCAACATTTTTTTTACCCTCACAGTATGAATGGAATGGAAATAAAAATTGTGAACCTGATAACTATATACATTATCATCAGTAAATCCAAATCTGCCAAGAATATAGACAATTATTTGAGGAAATTAGTAGATAAAATTTGAATTGGACACAATAACTTTGTAAGGACATGTGGAATTGGAGTAGAAATCACATTTTACTACAAGGTATCTTCATGTGATTGCCTGAGACATATACATGATGTCTCTCAGATTTTCCCCCTCTACATAAAACCCAAGTAAAGAAAAATCAATCTGTAGAAGGTAGACATCAGTCTGTCCATAAACAAAACTGCTAGCTATTTGTTAAGTATCTTAACTTTGCTGTGTTAGCCTTCAGCCCCTAAGAGAAATAAAGAAATGGATGTAAGTTAAAAAGTTGCCTCATGATGGGCAATTTTTTACTACGATATTTAAGAGCTGTAATAAGTGCTTAACTTTTTTAAAATATTTTTTTAGTTGTTGATAGACCTTTATCTAATCTATTCAATGGGCAATCAATCCAACTAAACCTATGCCAGTCATTTTATAGTCTCTTGTACATCCAGACAGAAGGAAGAAGGAAGGAAATGACAACAATCTTCCAATACTTCTGTATGTCAAGAAAGAAGACGTCCATGACCAGAATCAACTTCTGATTCCTTAGCAGAAATGTAATCAACAAAATAGGGAGCATGATCATCTAAATAAGGTTTTCATAAAGAAAATGGAATTCAACAAAGTTTCCTTCATTAAGCCTGTGTAGTATGTAATGTGTAATTTTTTCCAGTGCTAGAGATTGAACCTAGAGCTCACATATGCTAAACAAATACACTACCACTAAGCTACACACCCAACCCTATATGTGTATATATTGCATTTGTCAGTAAATGAATAGAGTTGGAGAATATCATACGAAATAAGCCAATCTCACAAAACTAAAAGCCAAATGTTTTCTCTAATATGTGGATGCTAATTCATAATAAGGTGAGGTGGGCACTAGAGAAGAATAGCGTTACCTTAGATTAGGTAGAGGGCAGTGATAGGAGGGGAGGGGATGGGATGTGGGGATAGAAAAGATAGTAAAAATAAACAGACATTATTACTGTATATGTATATGTGACTATATGACCAATATGATTCTGCAACATGTACACTCAGAAAAATGAGAAGTTATATCCAAGAATGTATGATATATCAAAGTGCATAAATGCATTCTACTGTCATGTGTAACTGACTAAAACAAATTTAAAAATTAAGTTAAAAAAAAGAAAAAAACCATACTAAGAAAATATATGCCCCACAATTCTTTCAAAACCTTTGGACTAATTTAACATGCTTGCCTATATAAAAAGTGATTGTGTTCAAAATTCTTAGAGCCTAAAAACCTCAAAATTTCATTGAGTACAAAACACAGGTCAGACAAAATACACAAAACAAATCTTATGGAAGTAGGTCTATGGCATTTTAATGTATTTCCTGAAGATAGTATACACCTTTCAATTCCTTATATAACCACCAAAAAGAAAAAAAAAATGAATCTAGATTAACAAAGTAACACTCTCTGCTGTTTTTGTCTTAATGATAGAAAACAAGAAGGGAATTATTCATTCCTTGGATGTTTAAATCATCCAAAAGATCCTGTTCTCATGGTACACTGTGACTCCAGTCAAGATGTATCCTTAGATTCAAGTGGTGTTTTGCTAATTTCCCTGGGTCCTTTGCTTTCTGATTTTTGTTTTATTTTCTTCCCTGACATTTCCTGGGCACTTGCTCCTGCTCCCTCTCCCTCTTTTTCTCCCTCTCCTTCTCCCTCTCCCTCTGTCTGTCTCTGTCCCCCTCCCTTTCTTTTCCTTTCCCTCTCTTCTAATTAGGCCACTTCTTTCTTCCTATCATTCTTGCTCTAAATATACTTGCTAAGTCCATCGCTGCTACTGCCTCTTTTCCACGTTATCTTTTTTTAGGCACAATGCCAGTGCCATTTTTCTTGTGATTTGTGAAAGTCTTTCTTTCCTGTCCCTGCCCAGGCCTCCTACCCCCTGCCTAAGCTTTTCCTTTTTCCTCTATTATCTAGTACGCTCTCTGTTATATTTCTAGCCCTTAAAGTTCACAGAGCTCACGAGAAAAGAAAACTACAGCTATGGTGAAACAACAGAGGTTTGTCCAAAAACTACCCTTGGTTATTTGGATCTAGTTTCCTATGTTGTTTCTAAACAACAGCTTAATTGCTCAGATGTGAAGGGGGAAAGAAAAGCAAAAATCAAGTAAAAGCCCGGGAGAAAGCACTAGTAATCTGTTTCTTCTTAAGTCTTAGGGCCACTCAATTGCCCCATGCCTGCATTCATATGATAAAACAAGACATATTTACATTTTCCCTTTTGCTTACTGGGCAGTTGAATAAAAATATTTCTGTTCACCCAATTACCATTAACTCTTAGTAGCAATATGGGACAAAACACATGCTTTCTTAAACAGTTAGTACTAAGTATAAAGAAAATACATTTAATTTGAAATTAATGGGATGTTTGCAGTCTTCTTCAAAACACTGAGAAAAGTAATGAAGTTCCTGATGCCTGAATTCCTAGTGACACGTGCAGAATCTTATGCTAAAGAAACTCCTAGTGGACAATAATAGCCAGTTTAAGTTTTTTACCTTTGACGCAATTCTTTGCTTAGATATGTATTGCTTTGAAAGTCTTTAATTGTACCACTGTTATTTTGTATTTTGTTTTTCTATGACATCCTTTTGTGTTTCTTTTTATGGCTGGATTAGTTACCTAAAAACATTTCCCTTACTCTGTAAGCACAAGGTACCAGGTGAATTTGCCTCAGTACTGATCAGAACTGATCAGAATTTTTATTTTCCTTTCACAGACGAACAGGTTTTTTACATGCTTTGAAAAGAGAATAAATATATTTAAAGTCTTAATAGGGAAATTGATCATTACAAACCTAATTGGATCGCTTGCCTTTCTCATTTTTTTAATCTACAGGCATCTGCAGTAGTCTATTCACCTGCTGACCCACAGAGAAAACAAAAATCTTTCTAATTATAACTGGAAACATTTTTAAAAATTCTATATTTGAAAAATCAAAATAACCAAAAATGATAGCATTGGGAATACCAAATTAAGTTCTCCGTATGTTATAACCAGAAGATATCAGTGCAGACACAGTAAATTGAGCTGAACTTGTAAAAAATCTTTTACACAACCACACCTGAATTAGCCTTATGGGAAAGAAGGGAAGCAGAAAATATATGGATGCTGAATAGATCATTAGGAAATTAAAGATGAACAGAATAGACAATAAAGAAGAAAAAACAAAAAGCAGAAGTACAGCTATTCAATTAACACTGATGTACAACTGCAGTTATATCTATAGTATAGATAGAAATTCATACTCTAAGAATCTTCTAAAGAGAAATACTGCTGTGATAAGAGAAAAGGAAGCATTAACACTGACCAGCTTTTGAATAGTTATATTTTACCCTATGAAGTTCTGTGAAAATTGCACTGTACCAGTAATATTTAATTGTAGCATAAAAATTAAACACCATTTACTTGATACAAAATAGGGATAGTATGTAAATTAAGTAAGTTTCAATTCATGTCTTCTTACTCACATCTGTTGGCAGTTTAAATAGTTTTAGTGTCATTAATTGTTATAAAAGTGCAAGATTTGCTGTATGCTTGCCACTTAGGACCAAAGGCACAAAAGTCTAATTGAACTAAGTAATTAGTAATTTGTCATTTCCTATTGTCAGCAATTACTTTCCATTAGAAATCCTCACTGAAAATTCTAATTTGAAGTGAGGTTTGCATTTTATTGCTGTCCATCCAAATTAGTTTAAAATTGACAGCTACATTTTCATTTAAAAATGTAAAGATATTAAATATGCTTGAAGAAAGTGGAGCATACTCAGCTCCACAGAAATGCACGTGCACGTGTATGAGCACGCGCACACGCGCGCGCGCGCACACACACACACACACACACACACACACACACACACACTGAGCCAACACCAAAGGAGGTGCTTTTATTTCCCCAAAAGGGAGCTGCAGTGGAAATATCACATCATTGTTGCTTCTATAACACTCCAGGCTTCTGGTTTTTAAATTTACACACAGACCCCTGCCGTGGCGCTCTCACCTGCACACAGACGGACAAGGAAACAGCACACTATTAGACTTCTTTCTGGAGTTTCAGCTCCCCTGGGATATATGGATGTTGGACGGTTTTCCATTTGTTCTTTCTTCATGCTTCACTAGCCAATCAACACTCCCTTTCCTAAGTTCTGAGCACCATATAAAGCAAAGGGGAAACTTTTATCAGCCCTCAAAAATAAAACTAAGGAGGCAACTTATAATTAGCATGTGTCCACTGATGTACTTTAAATTAAGGGCAATTCAGTGAGTCAAGGTTATGCTTAGTTTCTTTTATAAATGTTGCAGACCTGTATATTTTCACTAGATATTCTTCCTCTATTAAAGAATAACATGTGTTTCCTTTAGAGTGCAGCCAGATTTCTTAAACAAAGACTAGCTTTTCAATAGTCAAAATTTGAAATTTAGAAATGAATTTCGCATATTTCTCTGTGCCCCATAGTTAAAATCCCAAAGTGTACAGCAGATCTTTAACTAAAAGCCTTGAGTCAATATGTACATACACAAAGGCCCAGTATCTTAGGTGAGACAAACAAAAATTATTTTGGGAAAAGTATATTAATATATTTATTATGATAAAGCTGTCAATATTCATAAAGAACAGATTTGATTTATTAACCTAGAGTTGGGATTGCATTAGAGGGCAAAAGACAATGAAATTTTACAATTATGTCTCTAATAATTCAATAACTAATAAGACTGGTATTGAATGCATCTCTGTATTAATTTAAATGATAAGGTTACTAATTTCTTTTTCCCTAAATTATGTACATGTTAAAATTGACTTGCAACACTGGAAATGATAATGAATTTCTCTTATTTTTAAAAATGACACTCTAATCATTAATCTTAATTCATATACTTTCACAGAACAAATTTTCTACAGTTACTCATTTGGTAACTAACTAGATATATCACACATCTGTAACACTTAAGTGAACATTAATTAGTGCTAATTTACAATCAAATTCCAATGGAGAAGCAAATTATTAAGCTTTCTGGAACATCAGAAGTCTTCATGACTATTATTATGAAGAATGCCAGAACAACTTAATTATTTCTGCTTATAAATAATGTTTCCCACAAATCTTCAAAATGCATAGAATACTCTAGAAAGAAAAGGATGCTAGTCTCATTGTAATTTGGTTTTATGTAGTAATAATCCAGTTTACTTCAGTAACTGTCTTTTTTTTTTCTTTTTCTCATTGCAATAGAGAAAAAATTACCTGAAAATCCAACATAGAATTTTTACATTGGGCTTATTATTGGAGATGTTTTGAAATAGATTTAAGAAATTTTACTATACTTCTGTAAGATTTCACTACATGAATCTGATATTGTGCATAATATTCTACTATATATGAACCAAATATTAAATTATACATTTTCTTCCTCCCATGATTCATTTTTCACATATTTCTAAAACAGTATGCTTACATAAGCCGCAGACACAAACTCCTATTCAGCTCATTCTAAAATTGTGTATAATTGCCAATAAGGCACTGAAGAGGAGAGAGAATTAAATTAAAAGTTCAATAAACACTGATCAATATGCTTGTAAATACCAAGTCCATAAAATGATCTTCCCTTTAAGTGTAGTTATGCCACAGGTACATGTTCCGTATTTTGGAAGTTGACTGATCATTTTTAAATCTAGTTAAATCTGTCTCTAATAGAAACATGCCAGAAATCTAGGAAGTCTGCCAGAGAGGATTTATTAAAAAAGAAGAAAGAAAAAGCAAACACCAGTCTGGATTCTCAAACTGTTGCTGCCTCCTGGTTTAGCATTAGCTCACAATCAGCTGAATAAAGAAGTCATCTCTGTCTAAGATGTAAATAAATCACAAGCCTCAGTTACTTTACCACTAGCTGTTTGTCATTCAGGAAAATAATGGTTAATCAATGTCTAATCAATGAAGATGTGTAACATATTAGTTTGCAGTCCTTCATCATCCTATTTTCTTGAATTGCCTGGGGGTTTGTGTTCAGTACTTACAGAATCGATTACAATTGAGAGTGATCATTCTGCTCATGTTGAGAGCTGTCAGCTGTGCTTTCCACGAGGCCGCTTTACTCTTGTTTCATATGAGATGCTAATATTTAGCTGCATCTGACAAACTAGGTTCCACGGTGGAACATTTTATGAGAAGTGCTTAAGTAACTAATTGTATCACTACATGTCACTTGATGAAACTAAACTTTTCCTGACTTCACAATAATCATAAGCATTACTGGCTTGCTGTGGAAAATTAAAGGGAAATAGCTGCCTGCTTGAGTCTGATCATGCCTGCAGGGAAGGTCTAAGAAAGGCAACTACCACTGACGCCTTTATAAATAACCACGGGAGGTCGGGGGAAGGGAGGGGATTCTTCAATTTTCATATAAAACAATATTTTTCAACTTAAGCATGGTGTATACTCACGTGCAAGCATACTAGCATGCTCACAGTGTCTCACAAACACTAGGGGAAAGGTGGACCGCAGTCTCTAGACACATTTGTTTTAAGAAACAACCTTTTGTGGCTGTTTGCCTTTAAATTGCAATGAAAACGTTAATTGCCTGACAAGCCCGTTTTCCTTACCATTAACAACAATGTATCACCAACCTATATCTCCAGAAGAAAGAGAGGGAAAGTACTGAAAAGGGTAGAGGAGGAGGAGAATCTTGATTTCAATAACAAATAATTGTTCAGTGTGGAGCTCTCAGCTTGAATTACTGTTTTTGTGATTTATTTTGGAAGTTACGCAAAAGACAATCACAGAGCCCAATGTCAAAAACTAATAACAATATAGTATTTCATTCGGAACACTTTTGGATCTTGATAGTATTGATTTAAAAGAGCAAGTTTAGTTTTCTCCTAGTTAGTATCAGTTCCAAGAGCACCCTCTAGCGCTCATAGATTTGAAGCATCCTGTAGAAAGTGGGAAAAAGTCATTTGTACGCAGTTCAAGCTCATTGTCACTTGCTTTATGGCCAATATTAAGAAACTTTAAAAAGCTTATCTATCATCACAAGTGACCTAAAAAGTGCTCTTAAACTTAAAAATGTTTTAATATAATTCTGTGATCAAGCATACTGGAGAAATTTTAAATGATTCAAGATTTTTTTTTTTAAGTTCTAATAGTGCATTAACACTATTAGGGTATTACTTTAGTTATACATTGTCAAGTTTTATGGATATTTCGGGATATATTTTAATTGTTTAAATTGCTTGAAGAACTGAGCAAAGCTTAACTAATGACAACACCTTAAAGATAAAGGTTATTTCACACTTGATGCCAAAATGTACAATGAAACATTGAATTTACATTGTTTCCAGGAACAGTGGGAAAAGAACTTTATCTTTGAATCACAACTTTTAATAAATCTAATATGCTAGAATAAGAAAAAATTATAATGGTGAGTAAAAACGGAGACCATCAAATTATTAAATCAATAAGTTTTTCTTGTTTTAACTCCCTCCATTTCACAAATAAATCCCATTACAGGCTTGAGTACATCAAGCCTAAAATGGTCCCCCTGGAGAAAAATTAAAGGAGATGTACAAAATACTGGGTATGGAGGCATTTTGAAATAGAATTTCATTGTCCAAAAGTACAGATGCAGGGAAGATGTATATTCAATATTAAAGGATGTATATGTATTTCTGAGTTGATGGGCTAATTGTGTAAAAAAATGAAGGAATAAGAAATCATGAATTTATAATAATATTTTGATGCAGGAACATACTGTATTCAGATTTTAAAAAAAGCAATTTAGCTAACCTGATCTAAAAAACAATAGAAATCTCAGCTTTTAACTGAATCAAAAGTGTCAAACCAAAATAGTTTTGTGCTTGGAGAGAAAATAAGGAAAGACTGAGGATAAAATTGCTGGAGGTACCAATTCCACAGAGATTTCCAATCCGCAAAAATGCTAGAATTTCATCAAAATATACTTGATGGTGTTTTCCTCCTTTATACCCCAATTTCTTAAGGAGAAATAGTTCATACATTTATATCCTGAGGAGTTTCAGCAAATTTCACTAGATTATTTCTAATACATATTTCTAGTAACAATTAGAGTATTTCAAATGATAAGAAAACATTATGCATTTATAAAAGATCAGTCTCTAGGAGAGGCATAAATGCAAGTGCTAGCTCATGTAGAATAATATCATGATCAAGAAAATACTTGGTCAACATTTCCTAGAAGTTTCTTTTTTTTTTTTTTTTAATTTCCATCACTCACATTACTCAGACTGTGGAAAAGGCTGTTAGCTGGATGTCTTATAAGTTGGGCTCACCTATCTGTGCGCAAATATTTATAGTCTTCTTAAATGACACTTTTACCATCTGTGGTACCGAAATCAAGCACATACTCTAAAAAAGGCAAACCCACAAAGAGGTATGTAAAAGATCTTCATCTACCTCTGCACAGCGACCAGGGCAGGTGAGCTCGCCCCACGAACATTTGTACTTTGATATGACAGCTGTGATAATGATGAAAAGTTAATGGATTTTTATCGACATCAACCTGATGATCATAGACTTTGTTATTTTTATTATTTTTAAGGAGATTGGTGCTGCATGAATATGAAGGCATATATTCACAGAATTTCTTAGATTTATAGGTACAGGCGCTACAAAGCCTTCTCTCTCCTTTCTGAGGTAGATAAATTGAGTTCCATGCAGTTTACTATGTAGGGGTCTTTCAAATGAGACCACAAAATCGCAAATCCTTCCTCTCCTGTGTGGACATTAAAGATCCCATAGCAGTTTTCATAAGAGTAGGGGCTTGTCACCATGCCACTGTGCAAATTCCTAGGACCTACCTTAAAGTTCAGCAGCTAGCTTCTCTCCACAGGATATTAGTGTATTAGATACCCTGAAAAGTTCAGTATATTTACTCAATTTATTAAAAATGTTCTCCTAATGGTTCTGAAATATCTTTTTCCAAAGCAAAAAAAAAAAAAAAAAAGAACCAAAGGTCTCCTTTGGTAAAGTGACAGTAATGTTTGTTACATGAAATCAAACTTCCTTCCAAAATATTTGATTAGTCTCTTTTGAACACAAATGCCTATGGTATTAATTTTATTAAAAAAAATAAAAACAACCAGTATGTAATAAAAAATCTTATAATCCATGATCCATGCTTTCTGATACAGGTAATGTAAAATAAATGATATAATCTACAAAACAATGACAAATGAAAGACTTGGAAAAGGTTATGGTTTGACAAGGTAACATTTTTGAAATCTGGACACCAATCAAATTGATGTAGCTATTGGTGATGCAACACTCTCTGACACTAAAGTCTTTACCACTGTCCAAAACATATAGAGGAGCCCATTGTGATTGCTTAATGTCAGCTTTTGTTCATAAGCTCTTTCATAAAACTGAAACCAGGAAAATGATTTAAAGCAGTTCAATTTGTCTATTTACCTTAATCTTTAACTATTCCCATATGTCTGGCTACATGATGTATGACTCTTCATAAACCAATTTTTCAAAGATATACACGACAGAAAAAAGTCAGGCTCCTAACCTTTTATGTGCTGAACTTTTATAGAGCTCTGGAAAACAAAATGCTTTTAGGTTTCAGAAAAGGGGAACAAAAATGAAGAAAGGTTATTTTCTTTTCCATTCTTTTTAGTAAATATTTGCATCAGTGAAGATAGAGCATGCACTAATTTCTAGGCATATGAAAAGTCCTTTCAGAGGTTCCTCCCAAACATCATGATAAAGGTTTTTGCTTAGAAATATATAAAGTTATTTTTAAAAAAATGAAGATTCATAAATTCACATCATTGAGCTCCCACAGATTCTACAGTTGAAGAAGGAATATTGTGCTAGGTATAATACCACTCAGCAAGGATATGTAGAGAATAAGAAATGCAGATAAGCGATTCCTTGACATGAGGAGTCTGAATATTTAGAATATTTAGCTTCAATCACAGAAAAAAAAAACAGTACTCAGAAAATTTATTCAAATATTTATATTTGAAATAGAAAGTTCTATGTTTTTAATCACAAGATCATTAAATCAAGTTTCAAATAAATTAGAAGATGGAAATAAAAGAAAATTATATCTCTTTGTCCATTCAAGTAGCCAATATTTACAGGGCACCTATTATGTGCTTGGAGCTAGAAAAACAACTATGAGCAAGCCAAAGTCACAACTTTGTCCTCTTGGAACCTATGTAGTTTCAAACTAAAAACCCAGCTTCAGGACCATTACTATCAGGTTATGATTGTGAGCCAGTACCCCTAGTCCTTAAATCCTCTTGAGCTCAGTTCTTATGCAAATTTCCTTTCTATAGCCTGTGTTATTTTCAAGGTACCTGTAATTCCCCAGCTGGTTCGCCTAATTTAGAAAATGTAGTCTTCTCTCATAGAAAGGCACAAAAACTTAGAATCTTTATAATATAGAATGTGGAATAGAAAGAGAGAGTTAGCATTTGTTCCCCATCTAATGATCCCACTTCCAGGCACTTTGCATATGTTCCACACAGACATGTTCACAATATGCAAGCATTAACATTTTTCACTGCAAACATTCACATCTTTCATAAGATTAAATCAACTAAGTTGTTTTATAGAATAGTATAGTCTTTATCTTAACATTGAAGAAAGTCCAACAGAACAACCAATTAATCTTTAAAATTAATTCAGTGTGAATTAATTAACTGTGTAAAACCACTATTTCTACACTTATAGTTAGATAGACAGCATTTTCTTATGCAGATTTTGTGAAGATCTTAATAAATTATTAAATAATAAATCATGAGATTTAATACAACTTACCAAAAGTAGTAGCTTATATCTTTAAAAAGTAAGCATGTCAACCAATATGGAAAAAAAAATTAACATTCACATTATCATCAAGTATTGTTTAAATATAAAAAAAAACAAATTGCATCAAAATATCAACCAGATGCTGTGCAAAGCTTATCAGAGCATTTTATTCTCAACATCACAGCATATCATGTTTGTTTATATATTCGTCCACATAATTTGACCAAATTAGCATAAATACCAAACTTAAATTTTAGAATCAGCTTCTAACATTCAATGAATTTGTCTCATATATACATCTATCTATAAAACATTGAAAGTATCTTTATACATATGTATGTATAATATTTACTATAGTATGTTTAAGTATACTTGTTGTCCTTAAAATACCAATGAAGCTACCCTTAAAATTTTGAAAATTAGAAACCTAAAATATGCAAATTAGGTGCTAAAATTTATCTAATCAGGTGCCATTTAAATGCGCATCTTTTAATGCATTAAAACTGTGAATAAAAAAAAAACTCTGTAAATGAGGATGACAAGAAATTTTTATATTGCCACACTAAGAATATTCCATTTTGTGTTATTTTTTTCTGTTGGTAGGAAATCTAATTTTTAATCTCATTCCAATTTTAGGCTAGCAAAGTTGTCATCTTCAAGCAATCTGGAATACCTAAACAAATAAAACCACCTAATAATTAAAGAGTATAAAGTTGATATGTGTTTAGATGAAAATATACTGGCAATTCTCATAATGTAGTAGAAAGCAAACATACTTGTGTGACACTTGGTAAATGGCTTTAATCTGTTTACTTAGAAATCTTGCCACTTAACTTGCTCTTAATCCAATAATACAATAAGGAAAAAAAAACAATGTAATAGAAATAAGACAGACATCACAAAGTGTGTGTTTATAGATGGTTATTTGTTGTTCATTAATCAGATTTTAGGAGAGTGAAGTAGATGAGCATTTAACTATACGCACACAAATAGAAATATTATGCAACTTTAAATATTAGAAATTATTTTTTAAATACAGTAATTTTAAATGCATTTAACCTCCAACAACATGATTAGATTTTGCTGTTTAACTCATTTGAACTAATACATTAAAAATTATTTCACACACAAAAAAATCTTATTTAAAAATAGGTTTTTTAAAAAAAATTCCTGGCTTTTTTTAATGGCTCTTTTTAAAACTTCAAGTATGCTTGAGAAACTGACTGTGGATCATGTATACAATGTAGGGTCAATGCTGTATTGAATTTCTAGACCATTTTCAGACTACCTTCTGGCAATGGAAGCATTTTGACCACTGACACTCCCTATGGGTATATCTGACTATCCTGGTACAATGCACCATTCCCCATTATTGAATCTACAACAAACTGCTGTAGGTTATTCATTGATTGAGTGTTTAAGTATATTCTTTAGGAGCAAATAGAGAACTAATCTGTAAGCAATCACATAAAATAAAAAAAATCAGCAGAATCCCTACTTCAAAGATGCTTTGAGCTACAGCACTTAATTATGTGCATTCTTTGATTATATTGTGTCACATCCAATAAAGATATGTAGGAATTCTATTTCTTTATATCACTGGATTCTTCTCAGCACTTCATTTTACCATGCAAGGAAATTAAGACAGCACCTGCCAAACCAACCCTACCCAGTTAAAGCACCCCCATTCGTATTTTAAACTCAGGTTTTGGGGCCTGGATCAATCATAATACTCACCAGAATGTTTATTTAACCAACAAAGATGCCAAGAGTGATTCTATATTTCTAATACACATAAAACTATCAGGAAATACCTGTATGTGCATGAATCTGCATTCGTCTTAACTACATGGTATTTCAAGAATAAGATTAAGGGCCTCTTGCACAGTATTCTTAAACAATGCAGAACCTGAGTGAGCATGTGGTGGCATGTGTGAGAGAGCAGACAGCTCTGCATCCCTTCACAAGGTCCTTCTGTCAGTGTGTATTTAGGACAGCTTTCTAACATGAAATCCGCTCAGCTGCAGTGTCGATTTCAGGGGGTTCTGAGAAAGAGAGAGCGAGAGGCAGAATACTTGAGCTCCTTAAAATGCATTTTCCTCTTTTCTGAAAACTGAAATGTGTTTCTGATTCTCAAATAGTGACTTTGTGAGCATATATCTGCTGTACCAAACAGATTTCTTTTTCTTTGAATCAGGTTGGTAGGCTTTGAATATTGTAACACACAAGCATTTAGAAATGTTTCAGAGGAGAATAAAATCTTTAAAAGATCTGTGCTTTCAAAAAATAATATAGAAACATGTACACCACAACACCTGCATTTTAAAGGAAGTAGGAAGAAAGTGCAGTGGAAATATTTTTGCAATCATATATTATTCACATTTTTTTATTTTATTCTTTTGTAAAGCATACTTTTAGTTGGTTAGGTCCTATGCAGGTTCTCAATGAAGCCCCCTTTTGTGTAACAAGGAACAAAAGAGGACAGAATGAGACAGTGTTAATATCAATAAACATTAAAAGCCACAATTTTGTCTAAATTCTTTTTCTAGAATGCAACCAAAGCACTTTTTGAATGTTGATGCTTTTTATTTACTTCATTATTTTCAATATAATAGTAGCATAGGAAGCCTGTGAAGAAAGCTATTCATTTGTTGCCTTTCTAATATAAAGTTCAGAAAAATGTAGAGATCATTCTAACTAATGAAATGCTTTGGTATTTTTAGAGATTACTAAATATGGAGGTAATTTATTGCTAATGAAAGCTTTCAGTAATATTGTTTTTCAAGTGAAAAATAACCAAGGAATAGAAAACAATTTTAAAATACAAGCAAACAACAGAAAGAAAGAAATAAGAAAAACAACATGTTTGATGTCACATTGCAACTCACCTCTCTGATAGTTTATAGAGTTATTTAAGTGTAGCAATTAATGCTCCAGGTCAAGTAATCTACATGATTTTGCTGTGGGGACCTATACGTGTAAGATAATGTGTCCCATTGACAAAGGACATTGCACTATGGCACAAGACAACAGAAGTGGAAGAAAGTTGCTTATAAAATAGTAAAGAAAATATGCTAGCTTAAAAACAAAATACACTGATGATATGGAATGTTAGTAAAAATGATGTATGCTCTTCTCTTAAGATGCTTTTCCTATATTCTCATAATTTTAAAAGTCATTGAAATAAAGTGGGAGGAAATGGCATGCAAATATTTTTTGCAATCCTTTTACAGTATCATGCAAATTTTTATTCCTTGGTAAATTATGCTTTGGTTGGTTAGGTTTTGTAAGGACACTGAGAGTACTTTCCATCTTGAGGTCAAGCTATTACTTTTATATATATAATAATTTTATTGTATGGAATTTATTAACTCTATCTTTTTATTCTGTAAAATACATATATTTAACTAAGGTATTCACTCAGAAGGGCATTGGGGAACTCTCCAATAATTTTTAATAGAATCATTTTGATTCTTTCAAGGAAGTGCTTTTCCTCAATTTAAGAAAGATTCTTGCTTAAAAGGTAGCCTGCTAAAGGTTAACACACATGTAGATATGTCACGTCAAACACAATTTTTAAAGTTGCAGCCACCAATGACTCTCAGCTAACATTGTCCTGCTGGCATTTTTGGTTAACAATGTTTATTCCCTTATTAGATTGTTGGATTATTATATGTTATATGTAACAGTCCTTATAAATGATGAAGGTTTGAAAGATTTGAACTGTATTTCATTCAAAGTTTAATTCAGAGAGGAACATGTGGCAAATGTGTAATCAGTATTTATGGAAGGACAGAATGAGACAGAAAGAGAAATGTAGGTGTTAATGAAGGAGGGACAGACTTGAATAATAAACCTGAATAACAGGAAAATCCCAAAGATAAAGAATGGTATAAAATATGTAGCAGGACTAAGTTAAACAGCTTTTGCTATCACACATGGGATAGCATTAAGTCACAGACATAAATACAGTCAAAAGCTGACAATTTATCTATTATTAAGAATTTCAATAAACAGTAGAGCATGTGCTTTAGCATCAAGGCCCTGGATTCCAGCATCGGCACAGACACTCACATGACAACAGATAAAAGATTTTCAATGTGGAGTTTTTTTATGATATAAAGTAAGCTTACTTCATCATAAATTCTCAAGAATGCATTTTATGAAAGTGGATTTATGCTTTTCTTTCAAATAAAGAGATTGCATCCCACCCATCACTATCTAGTTTCTCAACCATATTGATATAACTGATTTTCTCTTCATGTAGACTCATAAGAACATCTGTGAATCATAATGCCACCCTCCCCCCTTGGAAACCACTGGAAAACAGCAGCAGGCAGCATCACACCTGGGCTCCAAGTCCTGTCACATGGAAAGACTATGCTAGCAAGAACTTTCGACCTCAGCTGAGTCTAACAGGTTTGTAGTTGCAAACTTCACCAGTTTCTGCTACCAGGGTCACCAGCACAGAAGCAATTGTCACATAGGTACTGTATAAAAATGAATATTGTCTTCCTAGTGTATTCATTTTTTTAATTACTAAATATAATCAGGGCCTTTATAAAGTATTTTTGAAATTTTGACACTCAAATTTCATTCAATCATAAATTAAAGTTCTATATGCTACAGTTTTCTGCCGGGCATGGTAGTGCACGCCTGTAATCCCAGAGCCTTGGGAGGCTGAAGCAGGAGGGTCACGAGTTCAAAGCCAGCCTCAGCAAAAGCAAGGCTCTAAGCACTACTCAGTGAAACCCTGTCTCTAAACAAAATCAAAATAGGGCTGTGGATGTAGCTTAGTGGTTGAGTGTCCCCAAGTTCAATCCCTGGTACCCTGCCCGCCCCCCAAAAAAGTTCTATATGCTACAGTTTTCTGACAAAGAGTAATATATTTTCATCTCAAAGCTAATATGGATTCCAACTCTACCACAAGATATGGTTTATGCTGTGGTCTAGAACAGGCATCTTTCATTTGGCATAGGGTCTGAATGCATTGTTTAAAACTGCATGATATATTTCCCTTGAGCTTTAAAAGCTAACGAAAATTAATTCCAGTGTCCTAATATATGGTCAATGCATTTTTATTGTAAATAGTGAAAATACTTCAAATTAGAAAATAAGTTAAAGGCCTGGGAAACAATTGTAAGATAACTCTATAAACCCAGAGAAGACACCTAAAATGCTTAATTCTATAGGAGCAGAGTGGAATCTAATTGTTTGGAAAGAGGAGAGGAGTATGCTTAATTTCTTTTGAATCTGCCCAGATTTATTAATTGTTAGATACTATGGATAATTTTTAATAAAAATCATTCTTTAGCTCAATTATATCTGACTTGAAAGAAGTGTACATATACTTTCTACTTCCATAACAGAGCCTAATTATCTGTATATACAATATATCTTGCTGAATTTGTTGCATTTATTTGAATTGAATGAGGGATTGGGTCACTTTCATCTGGTTTACAAATGATGAGAATACACACTGAAAATAGTGAACAAGATTTTGAGAATTTGTTTGTGAAAAGAGAGAGGTTAAAAGGAAATTATTAGTCAGATAAGCTTTAAGCTGAGCTGAGAGAACCTCACTAAAAGATTTCATGAAGGTTTATTTGGTATTGACATATACATGTGTTTCCCTCCCAGCTGGAATGACTCCAAAGGGCTGTCACGGTTGGTTGAGTAAATAATACATGCTTTAAAAACAATTATAAATCTGTATTCACCTGATGGACTTTGTATTCATTCCAGTCAATTGGGCATATAATACTCATTTAAAAAATAAGTACATATAATGCATTAAAAACTGCTTAAACGCCCATTTAACCGGAGGGGCCAAAACAGCTCTAAAATGGAGCATGTGATTAACACTAATGGAAGTTATGCATATGTAATGAAAGGAGAACCCCAAACCCTTTTAAAGAGGACTATGACAGGAGAATGTCAGCTGGGAAACATGAAGATTTAAGACTACTATTGTTTCTAAAGTAGTCTCTGCCCTTTTAGCAACCAATAACTCCCAGAGTGGTGAGTCTTGGGGTCCAAGGCAATAAATGTACTGATATTTAAAATCAAGCATTGCTAAAGGGAAGAGCATTACAGCCTGAAGATAAATAATGCAGCAATGTAATTGGATTGTGTCTCCGTACTTAAACAGCTATTTACTTATGACGGTTCCTGTCCTGCTTAGAGGTCTTACCCAAGACTCCTTCTTTATAATGTTAAACACAAGAGACACTCATACTACACTGCATTTTAAGTTGTTAATGAGCCTAATTTGGAAATAATCTCACAATATTTTTAGATTAACAACATTTTCTTTTTAAAGAGGGTGCAGGGCATATGCAACAGTTGGCCTAAAACACATAATAATTCTGGCTCATTTCTCTTTTGGTTGGAGTTTTAAGAGAGTATTTCCCAAATGGCTACATAGATGGTGGAAATTCAGAAGCAATTATGAATCTACCTGTTGACCAAAATTTTTCTCCATTAGCCTGAAAAACATGTTTGACATTATCAACATGGGTGCTTTTTAGGGGGTACGGGTTGGTTAGGATGTCCACTGTTGAAATGCAAATATATTACCTAGACACGATATATATTAACTCATAAATACTCTTCAGTCCATCAATTCAATTTTCAGATAAACCATCCATTACCTAAGAAAACAGAGTGGTCTTGTCTGAGTGTGGGACACAGGAGCAAGTAGCCTGATGCAGAAAAAGGCCTAAGGAATAAATATATAGTATACTCGCAGTTATGCAAAAAGGCTATGAACAATCAATGGGCAGAATGAATGCTGAGACAGTCTCAAGAAAACCTCAAAATAGACTTTCATATTCTCATCCATTACCTTGCTGATCACTTTCAAAATGATATCACAATATCAGATTACATATAGGAAGAAACAAATTTGGATCTCAAAGTGATATCACATTGGTAACTACTTGAATTCCATCCCAGTCCCAGGCTCTTTTCTATTTCAAATACTAACAACAGCGGTTTGAATGTTGCTAGAATGCATGCATCTGGAGGACAGAGATTTTTGTGTGTATGGTATCTAGGCAGTATTATTGATACAAAGAAAAGCACCTGAAATATAGGAGGTTCATAACAAATATTTGTAAATGAATGAACTGAATGAACAAGAGAAAGTATGGTAAGCCTTTCAGAGGCATAGGATTAGAAATTAATATCAAAGTCAAATGATAATTATGAGTTGGCTTCTTACTTAATTTTGTCTTCCAAGGTATAATAAAGATAGCTTCAGCTCTAATAGATGCTTTTAATGCATAATAGCTTTGACATAGAAAAAAGAAAACACAAAGTAAAAAATAGGAAAGCTTGTTGCCTTCAAGAGGAGGGAGAATGGAGAAGACCAAAATAAATAAATAAAACCCCAAAGAATGTCTTAGAGTGCCATTAACAGGAGAAGATGGAAATGAAGATCTAAAAACCAAAGTTCCATCAATATCCCTGAATCTAGTTCTGGTCTGTGCAAAGACTAGCTTGTTATGAATACTTCTTTTATATTCCCATGAGATAAATGCTGCCTTCCAAACTCCCAGGTATAGCCTCACAATAAATTCCTATAACCTGAGCCTAGCAAACTCAAGGTCCCAATCCTCTGAGAGTCACAAAATTCTGGGTGCTGTGCAAAGGGCAGAAGGCTCTCCTTCCCAACTCTGTTTTCCTTTATTACCCAGGGACAGTCTATGCTGAAGCGTTCGACCACTATTGCCTCTCTGTAGTCACCAAATTCTAGTCCCAGAAATGAAATATGAGCTTATGCAACCCTCCAAGGTTGCATAAGTGACACCATTTCATTTCTCCTTCTCTTCTGTCCTATGGATATCATTCATCAAACCTTTTCTCTATCAGTGACATAATAAAACTCTCAAGTGAAAGGAAACAAATACTGGGGGAGTGTATGATGAAGGGAATACAATAATTGTCTAAAATAAAAATAGCCTGCTGGGTGTGGTGGCACATGATTGTAATCTTAGAGACTCAGGAGGCTGAGTCAGGAGAATCTCACATTCAAATCAGCCTCTACAATTTAATGAGGCCCTAAATAACTTAATGAAACAAATTTGTCTCAAAAAATAAAAAGGGCTGGGGATGTGACTCAGTGGTTAAGTGTCCCTGGGTTCAATCCCTGGTACCAAGTGATAGTAGATTAATTAACTAATTAATTAACTAAAACTTAAAAAAAGAGTAGCCTTTTACTACCCCTCTATGGAGATTATCCTCATATTTGATATGTGGAAACTTAGACTAAGTTAAGAGATGAAGTAACTCACTCAAGAATGTTGTGAGCATGTTCCATGCCTTGGCACTGGAAGCCCAAGTTTCAGCCAAAAAGACATGGTCCTTGCTCTCATGGTGCATACTGAATAGAGAGAAAAGAGCAAGCATGATATTAAACTAAACATGCTACAGAAGTGCCTAAGAGAATTCCTATCTCTGACCTGGGGTGGGTGGTGGTGGGAGGTTAGAGAAAGTGTTGATTATCTTGAAATACAAGATGAACTGGGGGGCTGGGGCTGTAGCTCAGTGGTAAGACTGCTTGCCTCACTTGTATGAGGCACTGTGTTCGATCTTTAGCACCCATAAAAATAAATTAAATAAAATATTTTTTAAAAGATGAAATTGATTTAGCCAGTCAAAAAAAGCAATGAAGGTATGTATACTTGCCTAGCATGCACACCTCTCTGAGTTCAATCCCTAGCACTACAAGAAAAGTTTAAAAATAAATAAAGAAAAATAAGCAATGGAAAAAAGTCCTTGTAGAAGAAACAATATGTACAAAGGCCAGAGAAAAGACAAGCAATATTATAAGAGTAGAAAGTTTCAAAAACAGGTACTGAAGAAATCACTGCAGACCAGATCATTCAGGACCTTGTAGGTTACAAAAAGGAATTTGGAACTGATCTCTGGTTTAGAAAAATATTATTTGGGGATGATTTCTCTGATTGGATATTAAACAAATGAATTTTTAAAAATAGAGTAAAATATTTTAGATAGGATTAAATAGATCATCAGTACGGATTTTCTGTCTGACATAAGTGCCAATTTCACATGGTTTACTCTTAATGGTTATGCAGCTGTTGTTTCCACTAGAGGGAGAATAGAGAGATCTGTATGATTTCTATTCCTTCAGCAGCTATTTATGAGAAAACAGAAACTGAAGATTGACTGGATATAGCTAATGGAGGAAAAAGGCGGCATCAAGAGGAACCCTTCCCAGAGGTTTCTAAACAGAGCAAATATGTAGATGGTGATGCCAAATTTCTATGCAAGAAAAGATGTGAAAGAGACCAGGAGGAGACCACAAAGAAATGGATTGATCAGAGGAGTTTACTTACTCCAAGAATTCACTATAGGTAGAGTAGAAGAAATGCTTTAAAATGAAAATTCTGATTTAGCAAAATGAGGTGTTTTTTTAAAAGAGTGATACCATTAACAGAGCTATCAACTCTTTTATATTTAAAAAATAAAACCCTTAAGCTAAATTGTCAATCCCTATCTTTCTATAAAATAGGTATCTTTCTCAGTCCATAAAATATAGGCTTTTATTTTTGCATAGATTCGTAATCTGACCTTCTCCAAGTTGCCAAAGCCTAAGAAATAGCTTCAAGACTATAGATTAACCTTTATAGGCTGTACTTGACATGAATTTTTAAGAGATATAGTGTCTTCAAATAAATGATCCCAACACAAATTTAAGATTCAATCAGCATTAATGGTGGTATTAGAAATGATAACTTCAATTATAAGCATAATGCATTTTCCTTTGGGAGATTAATTAATTTAGAGTAGGTACTTGGAGTTTGCCCTAGCACAGCCATACTTCAAGACTGCTTATGACCAAGGAAAGGCTCTTATACTAGCTTGATTTGAGCTAATAGAATATGTTTTAAAATATTAATTTTATGTAACTCATTTCCATAAATTTATTTTTCTCCAGTCTTCTGAAAATAAAAGGATTATAAGTTAAAATAAAAACAAGAACTAATTAAAGAAATCTCCAATTTGGCCTACATGTGAATTTTATGTTTATGATTTAAGAAGAAATAGCTATGAAAATGGCATTGTGTTACATAAGAATAAAATAAACAGTTTCCCCTCAGTATTATTTTTCACCATTTCACTTTCTGAAAGAACAAAAGTTATTTTAGGAGGTGTATGACTAAAATCATAAGTAATTTTTAAGGATGTTGAGAGCTATGTTCAAAGTGAGGATCATTAGAGCTTTCCTGGAAATGAAAACAAAAATATCTATGACATCAAAATTATCCAAACTGCAAACTCAAAAGAATTTTCTTCTCTATTTAGAAAAAAAAATGTGATTAAAAGAAACTGGTGTCAGGGCCATGGTGGGGGTGGGGGGGGATTTGACAAGGTAGAATAAATGGATATACATACATTTCTTTACAGTGTACAATAAATTAAATGGATTAAGTTGGGAATGGTGGCCCATGCCTGAAATCTTGTTGGCGTGGAAGGCTGAGGTAGGAGAATTGTGAGTTCAAAGCCAGCCTCAGCAACAGCAAGGTTCTGATCAATTTAGTGAGACACTGTCTCTAAATAATATACAAAAATGGCCTGGGAATGTGGCTCAGTGGTTAAATGCCCCTGGGTTCAATCATTGGTATATATGAATTAATATAAATTTGGATAATATAAATTTGGTAAAGTTATACATTAAATTAACTAGAATTCCTTTAAAGGCTCAAGAATGCTAGCAATTATAGATAACATTTACTAGCAATTTTTATATGCCATAGAAAATATGTCAAATGAGTTAAGTGCTTTGACACAGATACAATTATTAATCTCAATTAAAAAATAAACAAAACTGGGGTTTGTTACTAATCTGAATTCTCCCAGTTAAGGAATAATAAAGTCAGACTCTTATGCTGATTTGCAAACCTCCAAAACATGAGCTTAACTCCAACATGCTATATATTGACCCTCTTTGAAAATCAAGGGTAACCATTTACCACAATATTTGTATTAGATTAGTGTGTTTTATTGACAATATCTAACCAATGAGGGAGGGGTACCACAAATGCAGGGAAGGGGTAAATATCAAATATTCTTCTGGCTTGATCACTGAGATTATGCCAAATTCATAATTTATCCATTCACATTGTGTACCTACTAAATGAAAATTAAACTAGATTGTAGAAGGCCACCATTCTACAGAAGTGATATTTTTGGTGGTGTTATTGGTTGTTATGCAAATTCATCATATAATTTTAACCATTTAAGTGAAAAATCCTTCATAAAACTTAACTTTAAAATAGTTAAATATAATATGCATTAATTCATCCAATACATACTTCTATACAGTCAAAACACCTTGGTAGGTACTTTGAGAAAAATAAAAGTCGAATACAGTCTATTCTTTCCATGGTACAACAATCTACTTGCATGGCTTATAAAAAAAAAAAAACTGCTGTTAAATTTTATATATAATTATTAACATTCAAATAATACAAAACACATGCTTTCAGCATGAAATTCATAAGCGATTTATAAACCAGTACAAATAATCTAATAAAGTATTCACCTATGAAAGCAGAGAACATGAAATAAAGACTGAGCAACATGCATAGGCATGACAAAGAAAGAGGATTGGAAGGATGGGTTTTCATCTAGAACATCAAAAAAGTGATAAACATGAATGTCTGAAGAGAAAAGGGAAAGTTTTGGTCAGCTTTTTTGCTGCTGTCACTAAAGGAACTGATAACCACAATTGTAAAGGAGAAAATATTTATTTAGGGGCTCATGGTTTCAGAGGTCTTAGTCCAAAGAAGGCTGGCTCCATTTCTTTGGACTCAAGTTGAAGCTGAACAACATGGTGGAAGAATGTAGTATAGAGAAGCAGCTCATATGAAGATCAGAAGGCAGAGAGAGAGACTCTACGCTCCAGATGCAAAACATATATCCTGTAACCACGCCCCGAATGAACCACTTCCTCCAGCCACATCCCATCTGCCTCCAGTTATTACTTAGTTAACCCCATTATGGATTGATTCACTAATCAGGTGAAGGCTATGACCCAATCATTTCTCCGCCAAACCTTCTTACATTCTCACACATGAGCTTTTGGGGGACCCTTCACATCCAAACCATAATAAGGAAGAAGGCATGAAAATTTATATTTGAAACTAACAAACTTATAGAGGAAGTAAGAGTGGAAAAGTTGGTGAATAGCAACTGCCAGTGGCTTGAAGATCATATGATACAGATTTAGATTTAGATTTAAACAACTTTGTTTTTATTTGGTTCTTCAAATCACTTTACATTTTGGGGGAAAAAAATCTAATACATTATGCCCCAATGATATTTTTAATACCATTTGCCCAAAGTGCTTGCCTAACATACCTATCAGATAGATGTTTCATAAGTTGCTCTCCTAATTTCACTCTAAACATAAACATATTCAATGAGATAATCAAACCCAAATATTTCCAGTGCAAGTTGAAAGGTATCTTTTCTTAGCCAAAATCTTTAAAACACACACACACACACACACACACACACACACACACAGAGAGAGAGACAGAGACAGAGAGAGATTTGTACACACACATTTTTTTTTACATTTTTAGAGCTTAAACTATACATTTTCCTCCATTCTCTTTAATATTACCTTAATGACAGATGTGTCTTTTGTTTCAATTTAATCTCCCTTGTGTAACTTTTAATGCTTTCTGCAAAATTCAACAGTTCAATCTGGAGCCATAGAAATAAAACCTTGTTGACTCTTAAAGACTTTAAGATTAATGCAGGAAAAAATTACCTTGGTTAGTCATGCCTATTGTTATTAGTAGCCTGCAGTTTGCCTTTACCGAAGAACTAGTGGGAGTTTGATGTGAAGCCAAACTCATCAGATCATGTTGTGTGGTTTGTTTTTAATCGCTGAATTCAAGGAGAAGCCAGAATTGCATTTTGAATGATTATATGGTTGTATGTGCTATCAAGTAATACCAAACAAGATAAAGACATTAATGTACATAATAAACAGAAATGAACACCATCCTTCTTATTTAGATTATGCCAACAAAACAAGTAAGTAATTCTATGGTGAAGAAGCAAGTTTAGAGGATTTTTTAATGGAAGCCCACATATAAATGTCACGAATGTCTTTCTAAATAAGAATATCGTGGACAGCTAAGCAACATCAAGACATCTATTACATCGGGGAGCTTGTAATTGTTCTTCCAGAATATGCTATCAACACTGCAGTGTTTAATCAATTAATCATGCAGCTGCTATCATGCAAACCTCTACCAGGTGAACTGTGAGTGTATCTGCATACTGTGCATGAACTAAGAATGATAACACAAAAAAACAATGTCTTTTTTTAACCTGCTTCCCCCTGTTCAAAGCAAAAATAGCAGAGCCAGTTGAAACTCTGAACTAAGAATATTCACACATACCTGAGAGAGTTATTGCAATCTTCTCATATCTACCTTATTTAATATATAATAAAAATACCACTCAGATTTTTACCAATGGACAAAAATAATATCTAATTATCTATTGATAATTGCATGCCAGATACAATGCTGAATTCTTTATGTAGACCTCAGTATTCCTACTAAAACATTTTTGTAGCGGTTTTCTTCTAGCACCATTTTGCTTCCAGGGACATTCACCAAAATGTCTGAAACCATTCTGGTTGTCAGAACTTTGGGGAATGGTGGTGCTATTGGCATATAAGAGGCGTAGTTCAGGGATGCTGCTAAGCATCCTTCAATGTACTTGACAGCCCCCACAACAAAGAAATCCAATCCAACATGTCAGCAGTGTAGAGAGTGACAAACTCTGCCCTATTTTCATCTTCATTTAACAGATGAAAGAACGTGAATCTTAAAGAGTACACAGGCTGCAAAAGGTTCAGTGGCAATAAGCAGTAGAGCTGAAATTCCAGCAAAACACAGTTCAACTTCAAAACCTATATGCTTTTGGTGTAGTTAGGGCTGTAATCTACATACCTGATCTTCATGACCCATTCAAATTCTTACCAGCAAGCTGGGAATTTATAGCTAGAGCTTTCTTGTTTCTCCTAACTTTCTATGGTCCTAACTATGAACTTTCTAGAAAGGTTATCTGATTGTCTCTCCATTCCTCCCTGGGTGTGGATGAGGCCTCCCTAAGGTTTTGCCCTACTTGTTACCTGCTTCTCGCCAAGCAGTAGAGGATTCCCTGGAGTGGCCTCTGCTGGCTTTCCATCTTCTCTGTGGAATGGAATCCTCTTTGGTGAAGCCATGGACCACCTTTTTCACCTGTAGGAAATAAGCCCCACACTACTAGGGAAATAAAGAGGATGTGGCATTGTCCTTTCCCTCCAGATGCCTCTGCAGTATCAGATATTAGGAAAACCACTGCAAAGTAGTAAAGATTCCTGGAGGAGGAAATATACAATCTGACCTCCAAACCAGATAGCCAAGAGCCCAGTTCATGTTGCCCAGTGACCTGAATGCTCTCCAGGGACCAATTCAAAACAGCCTAACAAAACTAGCAGTCAACGTGTACCTAGGTTCCCCATGCCCTGGGTCACTTTACTTTTATACCAATTACGGAAGTAACACACATGTCCCCAGAACAGCAGCTTTGCTAAACTACAGCAACAGGAGCTAAAATTTGTCTCTAAGCATAGATTTGAAATAGAGCAAGCAATACTTCCTATTATGTGCCCTTTTGAGGTTTCTTTCTATTGAAAACGGGATGGGAAAGAACATACAAGAATGCACTAGGATATCAATTAGAACCAAACCCACGAATCAGGATTTCCTTCCCAACAGCAGCCACAGATGTTATTGACAGAAGATTTCTGACTCTTTAAATGTACCAATATAATCCAGAGGTGATGGGTCTATCTGAGCTGAAACGCATCACTTTCACACACAGACCCACTTACACATAGCATTTGTAGATAGGTAGATCATGGACTAGTCTTCATAACCAGATAATTGAAACCCACATCAAAACCTGAACTTTAACAAATAATTTCTTTTTAATCTCCTTCATTGAGTCATTCCTCAGATGTGCCCACAAAGATCAATATATACAAGGTTCAGTACACATTCCTTATCTCCACCAAGCCAGCTTCTCCCTGGTAAAGATTCAAACGATGATTAAATTCCAAGTAGCAGAATAAGAGAGAAATAGGAACCCTACGACATCAAGATACTTGAAATTTCCTGCATCTTAATTATCCATACCATGGAATTTCCCTTACGTACTCTTACCTCCAATTTCACCTCACCTAACTCTGCCTGGCTTGGCATAGAGTCTGCTTTCATCCCTGCTGAGGGAAGCAGGGACCTGCTCATTGGAAATGTCAACACAACGCAGAAACTCAGGCATGTTCCCCATCACAAAAACAATCAAAGATAAGACAATAAGAACCTCATCTCTGGCCATGTTACTTAGAGTGCTGGAAGCAGTCAAGTTCCCTGTATCCTACAGACCACATAGCAAGCTACTGGACACTGAGTGCAGTACCACTCTCTAGATGATACCCTTTCCTTTATGTGAAAGCCAATCAAACACCTTAGAAAGAAATCACAGTGCCTTTCTACTCTTTGAGACATGGATACCTAAGAAGTGGAATCAGCTTCTTCCAAGGAGATAAACTGATTTGACTCAAAATCATTCACTTCTTTCTAGTCACTCCAACATGCTCCTGTTTATGTGCATGCATACACACACACACACACACACACACACACACACACACACACCAACCCTCTTATTCCATGTATTTCCAAGTATTTGGTGGGATAAAAGTGAGCCAATGAGGGGCTGCAGGGAGGTCTGTCAGAGCTTCCCCCTCAGACATACAAGTCTGTCAAATTGCTGTAACTGACAAGCCATCATTTGCCCAGAGCAGAGGCTGACATTCAGGGTTGCTCTAGAATGTGGACAGGGGTCTTCACAGCCAGGAAAAGACACCCAACTCCTCTGTCTCCCCTCCCCCACACCCTGCTCCGCAGTTGTGGCTCCTCTAAGGCTTGGATACAGGTCTCCAGAGGTGAAAGGAGCGTGGATTAGCCCACTGTGCCGCCTTGCCCACAGCATAGTATAATATTAATTAGTCACCTTCCTTTTTATTCAGTCAAAATATGCCAGACTGAAATAAATTACATTCTTAGCACATATTTCACACCCCTGGATCAAGTCTTGCAAGGGTTTTCTTTTATTATTTATAAGATCATGTGCTGTCTTCCTGCAGAAAATGAGATGGTCTGCATGAGGAAAAAGGTAGAAGAAATGCAGAGAAATGAAACAATCAGATATTCCCTAATGATATTTAAAAATAGAAAATTTGCTACTGTTACATACAGCATGTTCCATCTTTTGAGATTTAATGGCTCTCTTGTGGTTTAATGGAGAATTACTTTCAGTAATTGATTATTAAAATTTAAAATTGCTAACCATCTTCATTATTAGATGAGCGAACATGTTATCCTTGTAATTAAAAAAGCCCGAGACTCACTTTCATCCTGTTGACAGAGCGGGCAGACTGTCTCCACACTCAGACTTGATGGTTTCAGGCTTCTTGTTTGACAAAAATAGCCAGGCAGTCATTTGATGATGAAAATGCAGAACATCCACAGAGACTGAGCAGAAAATATAATGAACAAAAAATAAAATAATAAAAAGCCCTACAAGCTAATTAAAGTTTTCAGTCCCGACTCATTAAATGCTATGCATCACTTATGTGATATTTCAGTGTGCCGGGCTCAGGTATCACAGGGCACTGTCACTTTCTCCCAGCCTCCCTCAACGTGCCCTCAGAAGGCACACAGCCATTCCCTCTCCTCATGAGACAGCGCTCACCCTTTGACATTTCACCTCAGATGTTTACCGTTGCAAATTGTTGATTTCTGAAACATACCACACAAAGTGGGCACTGGAACAATCCAGTACAATGCCCATTGTCTAAAATGTGTATAGGGAATCTCTAGGTTTTTGCACACAGAGCTCCAAGGTTTGACCCCTGCTAAGTCAAAAGAGTGATAACTCAAACCCTTCCAAAGTCTACATCCCCAGAGACAAAGTTTTGCCAGTCAGTTTCCCCACACCTTGGGGATAGGGGATTGCCGGTGTGGAATCTGGTGTTTCCTTTGAAGTTTCACCATATTAGAGTTCCATTTTGTAACAGCAGCAGGCAGTGATTTCCAAAAGGATCTTTTAGAACTGTCAATGAAAAGAACCTATCCAAAAAGGCATTTTCACAGCCTAAGTATTAGACAGATGTCAGCCTTTAGGAAAGGAAAATCCAGCATACCTAAGAAATACAAATTTGAGTGAAGCAAAGATTTTTGTTCATGAACAGGTATTCTGGAAATCAGGAATGACATTTGAGTATCAGCATTCCCACAGAGTCTCAATTGTTTAGCTCGTAAACTCCCTGCTTTGAATGTCAATTTTTAAAAATTGACTTGTCAATGAATTGCCAATATTGTTTTAAGATCCAGGCCTTCAAGGATGTCCTCTCTGATTCAACCCAGCCAACCCTGATTATTCTTGAATGCAAATCATCTCCCTACCCTTTGTCCACATTCAAAGACTAGAATATCACTGGGCAGTATTTAGATCATGCTGTGAAGCTGCTCTCATGTTTTTGTCCTTGTGTTTGTCTTCCCAATTAGATTATGAAACCCTCAAGAGTAAAAGCAATTCCTTTTATTTCTTTTGCTATTTTCACTTACCTACAGTCTCTCACCTGATGTCGAACTTAACAGGCATCAGGCCTACCACCCATCTACCAGCCATCTTATTTGCTTACAGAGTTAGATACGAAGGTTTGACAAGAAGCTGAGCTCGACTATTCTAATTAAATATAACCTTGAATTTAGGATACATACAAATATAACCTTGCATTAGGACCCTTACAGACTGGATCAGCCTTTCTCACCATGGAATTATTTTCTCAGTACTCCCAAGGATGGTAAATAGCTATCGCCATTCAGTGAAGTCATTGCATCACTGAACATAATGGTTTGAGAAAGGCTAGTCTAGATCATTCTTTCAGATTATTTAAACAATTTCACAAAGTCATTAACAAAAAAGAAAATTCCTTCCCTCCCCCATGGACTTTCTGGCTTTGGTAATACCACTATTAATCTTGGGATATAAAATGTCATTCCATTTTTTATAGCCATATCACACATCACCCCCTCCTAATCTCTTTCCTATACCCCAACATCATGGCACCTTAGCTGTTCTAAATTACCAGGTAACACTATCATATGTGTACCGATAGCATAATTCACAATTGAGCATTTTCCTACCACTCTGGGCACCTATCGGAGTGCTTTTAAAGTGTAAGAGATTATAGTATGTACTACCTGAATAATAAATGAAACCAAGGGGATGGCTTCACCCTGGATTTTTATCTATTTCTCAATTTTATTTCTTAAATTTAAGCATTGATGAATGAAAATAATTACTCAATCAGGAATTTTAAAACATTTAGAAATTTATAAAACATTTCCTTCTCATATCAGCATTAAAAACTTATCTCTGCAAATAAATCCCCATCCCAGTTCATGGCAATTCCATAGTTTTAGTTTCTGGCTATATCCTCTGTATCACCCTATATTTCTCTTTATCTCTCATTCCCCTTGTCCACTCCATTAACAAAGTGTATCAAATCTTCCACCAAAATAGATCCAATGCATGCCTGTAATCCCAGCGTCTAGAGAGGCTGAGACAGGAGGATTGAGAGTTCAAAGCCAGCCTCACAAAAGCAAGGCGCTAAGCAACTCAGTGAAAACTTGCCTCTAAATAAAATGCAAGATAGGGCTGGGGATGTGGCTCAGTGATCAAGTGCCCCTGAGTTCAATCCTCAGTACCAAAAAAAAAAAAAAATAGATCCAGACCGTTTCTCACCATCTTTATCACTAGCAGTTTGTTCCAAAGTATCATCCTCCATCCCCTGGTTTGTTCTATTGTCTCTTAACCACACTCCCTATTTATCCTCACAAATATCCTCTTGTGACATCACATGGCTCAAAATCATTCTTCTGTCCAAACCCTCTAATGACTCCCCATTTTTATTACAATGGCCACAGCAGCCTAGGAAATCTCCTGTACCTCTTCATCATCATATCATCCTTTACCACTTTTCCTCTCCTGTATTTATACTAGGCATGCTGGCCCTCTTGCTATTCCTAACCAAACACCTCACTGTCTCAAGAAAAGCTTCAAGGGTTCTGCACATACTCTTTCTTTAGCCTCCATGCTGATCTGAAAATAGAGGTTTGCTTCCTCATTGTCTTCAGATTACTGTTCAAATATCACCATATGATAAGACCTCCAAGAGTTGTATCAATCTGTTTTTTACTAACAGTAATTTAATCCAGTTAGTTTTATCACAGCAGATTTATAATGGAGAAATCCTAGAGTTTTAAGCTATTTGCTGATTATCACCATGTCAGAGGAAGATAAAGAAGATGACAGAGTTTGGGTCCATTATGTGGGCACATTATATGGAAATGTTATGGCTTCCTAGAAGGGGACTGCTGGAAATGCATTTTCCACTGCATTGTCTTTGTGTCTCTTCTCTTTCCTCTTCCACATATGAAGAGAACAAAGGAGAAGCGTTCTCAGGAAGTTGCCAACAACTGATAGAAATGGTTTATACCACACCCACTCTCAATTAGTGACTACATTGATTTGATTTTCTTTATTTTTCTGCATGGTTCATGAAGGAAGAAAAGAAGAAAGAAAAGGGAGAAAAGGAAGAAAAAAAACATTTTTATAAAGAAAAAAATTTTACTACTTCTTCGTGGTCAAACAAATGAGTTTAAAAAAATTAAGTGAAAGTGAAGTATTTTCCCTCAAGCTTTTGTTTTTGTTTATGCTTATTGTTTTTCAAGTTCTTACCACTCATTATAATATCCTGGCACCAATACAACTGATAACAATCTGTTGGCATTAAAACAATTTTTAGAAAGTACTTGTTTCCCAAATTATTACAACGTTACATGCTATGTGGCCTACACCAAAGCTGATTTTTATGTTGAAGGAAAGATTTTGTAGTAGAAACTTTTTCTGTTGAGTGACTTCATATTTTTTTTTTAAATTCCACAAGTATCTGAAAATTTAATCTGGATGCAACATTGAATAATTTGCCTCCTCATTTTATAGATGAAGATTCAAACACTAAGTATGATTAAATGGTTTTTCTAGAGCATAGGGTTTGTTACCAGGAGAACTGAGAATAAAATTCAAGTTCCTTGGCTTCTGAATCACTATTTCTGCTGCTCTGCATTGTTCTGTGTCTTATCCATGATTGTGCCATTTTGGTTCTCACAACGGAAATTCAACTAATATCTGCCCTACTTCCTAGAAAGTTGTAATTGAAAACTTAAAAGTAAATAATAACATGGAAATAGTCATAGTCATAATTATGATGAAATAGATCTACCAATTTCCAATTTATCATCTTCAAAATATTTACATATTTATCACCTCATTCTGTCCTTGAAAGAATGTTTCACAAATTATACAATAGAAAACATTATATAAATATTAATAGACAACACTTAAATAATTAAAGATTTTCTTAGATGGTGATGAGAAAAGAAAGTCACCATGGCTTCTTAGATGGATGAATGAAATGTTGCTTTCACCATCTGTGCTAGGTTTCATTAATTTGGCTTGATGAAGTAACCTTTATATGTATGTGTGTGTGTGTGTGTGTGTGTGTGTGTGTGTGTGTGTGTTTATATGCTATCTGTTCTCATATTCATATTTGGAATTCACTAATGCTCTTTGCTATTTTCCATGTGTCAACATAGATGAAAGCCATCTCAGGGCTCTAGAAATGGCAGATTGTGAATCATTAAGATCAGGCATCAAGACATTGACATGTCATTCACTGGTAACACAGAGGGACAGGATGCCAATAGTACTTTCTAAGTATGCCACCAATGGAGGAAATTCCTAGATCCTTAATAAAATTGGCCGCTATACATAATGGATACTACCAGCCATTATCTGCTTTCTACCACATGGTTTGTCTCAAAATTATGAAGGGAAAAAAAGGAAAAAATATTTTGTCCATTTGCTTATGGAATAGACACCCATTTATTCCATGAAATCTGAATGGAGTCAGGCAGGGCCTCTGGTCAAAAGTATATCCCTCAATACCTGTCACACTGCCTGAAATCCTACCGTTATTGACTCATTCCTTTGTGCATTGAATCTTTTTTTTTTTTTAGCCCCTAATCAAACCCATTAAAATGCATAAACCCATAGCACAACCACAATCTCCTCTCAGATCAAGCCTTTAATTTATGGGGACCCAATAAATCAGGAATAAGGAAAGTGAGAGTAGAGGGAGTTTTAGAAATAATGCAACATAAGCAAATAATAATTCCATATAAGGAAAATTGGCCTAGGTCCATGCTACATATGAGAATGCTGAAAGGAACTTTTCTGATTGTCTCCAAGTGAGCACCAGAGTCCACAGATGAAAAACAAATGACAAAAAAAAGAATGCCTAAACTCTAAAGAGAAAAATCACCAACGCTCCGCATCAGGCAGTCTGATACCAGGCAGGAGCTTGGGATTCTTAAGAAGTACCTGGAGCCTAGTTTCTGGAAAGGAATGCAGAACAAATCCTCTATTAAAAAAAATAAATAAAGTAAGCTTCCCCTGACAGTGAGAAGAAGGCTCTGTTTTTTTTAACCCCCGTGAGTCCCTGTTTGAAATCCTGTATGCCTACCAATGAGTTGTAAGAGCAGATTATGCAATCATGAATATTTCTATTTTTTTTTCTCTTAGAAAAATCAAATTCCATGACCAGCTCACCACGTGGGAAGACCTGACTCTAGCTGACTCAATGTCATTCATGCTTGGATTCCTAAAATCTAGTTGGTTTAACTAATATGTGACCATTAAAAGATATTCAGTTGAATCATTGGTTGTGAGATTAAGAAGGTAAGGTGGACAAAGAAGCACTATGTAAAACTCCTGAGGAAGATGTGGCAGCAAAATGACCATGAGAAGTGCTAGGATTCTTCACAGTCATTTCACCCTCTTGACAAACTCACACACGCCTCCCACTGCCATGTACTGAGGGAAATAAGCATGGGGATGGCCGAGAGAGCAGGAGGATATTTGGCAGCCTACTGTGCAGAGCC
The DNA here is from genome assembly GCF_045843805.1 of Urocitellus parryii. Taxonomy (NCBI): domain Eukaryota; kingdom Metazoa; phylum Chordata; class Mammalia; order Rodentia; family Sciuridae; genus Urocitellus; species Urocitellus parryii. The sequence goes on from NC_135531.1 coordinate 218,126,064, forward strand.
AAGAACGAATGTCTCTATTCTCTATTGCATCTGTTCATTTGACCACTAGTAGGTAGAGAGGAAAGTTGCCCTAGATCCTCAATTAAAAAAAAAAAAAAAAACCTCTACTTATGATTAAATAAAACCGTGGCTGGGTTTAAAACCGGTTGTGATTTTGTAAAAAAACAAAGGAAATGGTTGTGAAAATGCAAAATGCAGTAGACCCTAGTAGAGAGGCTATCTGGCAAAACCCCTTCAGTCATACCAGACTGTGATGACTCCCAGGAAGCAGCAGCTCCTTTGGACAAAAGATGTTTCACGACCCCCAGTGGGACAATGAGGCCATCAAGGACAGATTCTACAAACCTAGACAGACCGAGTGGGGAAAGGCTCTATTCGCTCACTGGAATTTCCTAGCACTTCCATAAATGTCAATAAACACTGGTCTTAGGGGCATATCATGTTCCAATATATTTTGGTATAAAAGTTGTAACCAAGAGAGTCTTAAAATGAAAGTACTGAAGGGAGATGTGTGAGTCTGTTGAAGAAGGCAGGCCATTCTCGAAGGCAGGCCATTCTCAAAGGCAGTATATAACTGCAGGGGGGGGGGTGCTTGAGTGCCCTGAAGCCAATTGAATAATCTGTTTCATTGACACAATTATTAAATCATTGATTAGTGTGCTGAGTGGTCTGAATCTGTTGTCTTTATTACAGGTGAACTGTAGTCATTGCCAGCTGTTTCTGTGGCAAGTTCTTCAGCTGCAGCAAAGCTGGCATTGTGCCCAGATGCAGCCTGGGAGCCCCACAGCTTCAAAGTGTTTTTTCTTTCCCCCAGCGAGTGCTTCTCCCTGTCATTACATGGTTTCCCTGTGCTCTCATCATTACAACAATAGAATCCATAAAAACCAAACGCAGAAACAAAGAGATAACTTATTGGCAACTAATGAAACACAGGAAGATTGTTCAAGCGTTGTAAATGCGAAAGGGCTTTGAACCGTTTTAAATGATCCACTCGTATTCCATCGCCCCATGGTTAACACAGGCGTGAAGGCAAGTGTCTCAGCCTCATAAAACTTGCACCATCTTTGCCTTAAAAGTCTGCTCTTTTGTTGCCTCTACTTCTAGAACTCTTTTTGGATGACTGCTTTGCTTTCTGTCCACTTGCCCAAATTCTAACCCACCCAGTTGAGGATGACTCATCTGGCAGTTTTTTCTGAAGAAATTTTCCCTAGACACTGCAGACTCGACTGAGTTTTCCTTCCTTTTTCATTTCTCCAATAACTGAGTCATGTGTCACTCACATAGTCAGCAGATGCTAGGGGAGGATAAGAAATTATAGAATCCATGTCACATCATAAGTAGTCCAAGGTGCTTCCCTCTGATACCAGATGAGCACTGAGAAATTTTCTCAATCAACTCTCTTATTAGCTTGCTATGACGCGAGGTGCCCTCCAAAAGCTCATATGTGAGACAATACGAGAAGGTTTAGAGGTAAAATGTTTGGGTTATGAAAGCCTTAACCCAATCATTGAATTAATACCCTGATAGGGAATAATTGAGTGATAACTAAAGGCAGATACAGTGTGGCTGGAGGAGGTGGGACACTGGGGCTGGGTCTTTGGGGTATATATTTTGTCCTTATTGAACAGAGCTCTCTCTCTGATTCCTGGTGAGATGTCTTGAGATGCTTTCCTCCACCGCATTCTTCTGCCATAATGTTCACCCCACATTGAGCCCTGAGAAATGCAGTCAGCCATCTATGGACTGAGATCTCTGAAACTGTGAGCCCCCAAATGAACTTTTCCACCTAAAATTATTCTTGTCAAGTCTTTTAGTCACAGCAGCAAAAAAAAAAAAAAGCTGACTAAAGCATAGCTCCATCAGTGACTCAGCATTGGCACTTGGGATGAAGTCTCTTTTCCATTCCTGATGTTGAGGAAATTGGACAGGCTGTAGTATCAGACCAACTGGGATTCACACTCCAGAACAAAAGATTATAAAGTGTGCAATCATGGCTTTTGCTTTTTTTATTTTTAACCCTCTGAGACACAGGGTTTTAATCTATGGAAAAGAAATGGTGGACCCTTCCTCACAGTGTAGTGCATACTGAGCATCTGGTACGCAGTATACATCTAATATATGTACATTTTTTATTCCCTGGGCCCCTACCAACACTGTTCATGTATTGCTAACTAGGTCTTATCTGTCCGACTAAGTTTTAAGTCTCTTGAATATAGGGTTACAGAAGCTTCTTTATACTAAGGCTAAACGTATCTATCTATAATCTCAGGGGTTTTATCCTATTTCCTAAAATGGTAAGTATTGACTGGAAGAAATTTAGTTGATTTTATGAATGAAAATAGGGGACTAATGAGCTAATATTTTCAAGCAGTTGATACCAGTAATATAATAATTCTCCATAGGGTTTATGATATAAAGATACATAATCGAAAATCCTGCCCATTTATAACCTAGATATGTAACAGCCTTAAAAATCTGCTCGTGGATTCCCGTCAAAATTCTGATTCATGCTTTCAGTGTCTCAATGGGGTCTGCTCAAGTCTAGAGATGAGGATCCTGATATGGTCAGGCATAGCTTTGACAAATGGCAAATGAGACCCACATCCACCATATTAGCCTGATTGGTTCCTGCCAAATTGTACTTGAAAACCACTTTGGACAAGGACTGGAGTTAGCACAGATGTCAGGTTATTCTCTTTGAGCAAAGAACTAGCCTATCATGGACATAAAATTTCACCTCTAACCAGAGCCAGAGGCATTCTTTAAAAATACTTTCATGCCCCCACCAACTGCCTCAATGTGCCACTACATGGGCAGGTTACTATAAGTAGTTCAAACTATATTAGAAATCAATTTCTTTAATTCTAATATCTACATCTACATTTCATTTCTCTTTCAAAATCAAGCTTACGTACAATGTCAGTAAAATTTCTAACTTTCCAAGTTAAGTTTCCTTTGCTTCCTTTCTACGTTTGGCAATTGCAAAACCTTTGGTAACTAAGAAAAAAAATTGAGTAATCATAGAATCATAGAATTTTCAGTGCTAAAAGAGACCTTAGAGATCATTTAGTCCAACCCCCTCATTTTAACAGACGAGGAGACTGATGTCAGTGGAGGAGTATAGCCTCAGGGGTAAACCAGAGTTCATTAACTCATCTTAGAAAGGACCTGTTTTTGTTGTTAGAATAAATGATTAAATGATTCCAATTTCATGCCATCTCCTTTATTCAGAAAGTTTACCATTGCCTTCTCCTTTTGTCCATGTAACCATGACAATTGCTGGAAATAATATAGCTATCAGTATAAAAATAGCCTCATTAGCATCAACAAGGAGCCCGCCAATCAGCTTGGACCTATTAAAGGGCAGATAACTGCCCTCCCTGCCTTGTAGTTTGCTACATATCCACTCTCCCACTCCTCCCTCAGGCTGGCTCTTTCCTCTTCTGAAGCTACGTCCCTCATAGTTTGACAGCTGGATTTACAAGTGATATCCTACCTGAGAAAGCCCTGTTCTCAAGCAGGCTCAACTGCCTCTTTCCCTGGGATTTCTGGCCTGCTCTGCTTTTGAGATCCCCTGATGCCATGTCTAAAGTGAAAGTGAACATTTTCCCTCTGTGTATAAAAAAAAGCAAAGGACAGAGAACAAATGAGTATAATTTAGAAATTGACATACTTATTAGCAAGAAATCTTTAGAGGGGTTTTAGTGTTCATTTCTGTTCTTTCCATAATCTTTCCACCATTGCTTCTCACCCCACATGAGTAATTTGATGATTTATGCTGACTTGTATATGTTTATCTGCAATAAAAAATAGTGTATCACAATGTTTCAGGGGCACCTCCCCCTCCTCTCAAAAGAAGCATAAATCAAATAAAATGGAAACTGGGAACAGAACTGGCAAAGGGCAGGAAGAGGGCCTGGGGTTGTGGCTCAGTGGCAGAGGGCTTGCCTGGCATGTGTGAGGCACTAGGTTTGATTCTCAGCAACACATGTAAATAAATAAAGCCCATTGATAACTTAAAAAAATTTTTTAAAGGCAGGAAGAGATTTTTAGAGTAATTGTTATCACTAGATAAATTCATTTTGTCTAACTTTCACTGAAAGAGGAAAATTAAACTGAGTTTCCCTGTTGAGCAACATGGAAAGAGGAGGAGATAGATGGAAAGACAATCAACAAGATGCCTCAAGAGTTAAAAGTTTTCAAAATATATCACAGCCTTAAAGTTCACAAATAGAATAAAGGAGTAGAGTGGAGAAGAATCTGAAAATAGGTCCACCCATAAATGAGCATTGATTTTTTAAAATGATGTTAAGAAAACTCAGTAGTAGAGAAAGAACTGGATTTTCAACAAATGGCACTAAAGCAATTGAATATACCTACTGCAAAAATATAAATATTCATTTATGCCTTTCACCACATGAAAAAGTTTATTCAAAGTGACTCATAAATCTAAATGTAAAACCAAAATCTATAAAACTTCTCAAAGGAAACACAGGAGAAAATTTTGTAATCTTCAGTTAGAAAGAGATCCACAAAAAAAAAATTGGTAAATTATAGTTCACCAAAATTAAGAACTTCTCCTCAGAAAACAGCCACAGAAAGGTGAAACTATTGAAAAATCATGTTCTCAATAAAAGATTTTTAATAAAAACATAAAAAAACCCTAAAAAATCAGTGATGATAAAACAATGAACTCAAAGGGAGGAGGCTAAGTATTTGAATAAGTACTTCACTAAAGAGGATATGAAGAGGAGGAAGAAGCACACAGGAATCATTAGAGAAATTAAAAATAAAATCATAGGGAGATACCACTATGTCACTCTTAAAAATAACCAAAATTAAAATAATCAACCACGCCCAGTGTCCTGGGGCATATGGAGCAAGTGGAACTCTCACATGATGAAGAAGAGAAAGGTGAGGCACAAGCTCCTTGAGTAGCAATTTAGCAATCATTCAACAAATTAAACCTGTACCATATGATCCAGCCCTCCACTCTTATGTATTTCCCCCAAAGAAATGAAAGCACCTGTCTGTACTAAGGCTTGTGTTTGAATGCTTAGAGAAAATTTATTTGCAACAACTTGAAACAATCAAAACAGCCAACAACAGGTAAATGGAATGATAAATACTGCTGTGTTTATACAATAACTTTCACAGCAAGAAAAAGAAATAAGTCATGGATACCACCTAACAAAATGGATGCATCCAGTAGATAGGATACCTCATGGGGTCAAAATGTTTACCTTAAAAAGAAACCTCCAAATAATTATGCTACATGAAAGAAAGCAGTATAAAAGAAAGCAGATCAAAGTACCAGCAAATGAAAGAATAGATACTGGACAGTTCTACTTATATAAAATGCTGAGGAATGGAAACTCCTCTAGAGTGACAGAAAGCAGATCAGGGGTTTGTCTAGGGGTAAGAAGGTATAATGGGAGTTGAGGTGCCGAGAGGAAGTGGGCAGGAGAAAGAGGAGGAGAAAACATTTAGGGGTGATGGATAAATTCATTAATCTGATTGTGGTAAAGATTTCATGGGTACAGACATATGTCAAAGCATCCAGTTTTAGAGCTTGTAAAAAACAGAGGAGAAATGATTAGACTAACTATACCATGGGCTCATTTATTTATGTGATTCCCTTTGATGATAGAGAGCATAGGTCAAGGAGAGGGCATAGGTTAAGGAAAAGTAAAGTATGAGGAAAGCCTGAATAAAGAATATTTAGCAAAGGCATTACATAGGTAATTGTTGTTCTTATTTCAACTTCATTTGTGAGTCGGATTCTAGAATCAAGCTTCATATAACAGCAATTGTTTCTGGTATTTGTTTCTTTAATTTGTCCCTCCCCACTTTAAGCACTGTCCTCTACTGAGCATTTACTCTGTACCTCGAATTTTACCAAACACTCTAATACATTTTCTAATGCATTTTCTCCCAGCAAGCATTCTTGCACCCATTTTACAGAAGAGTAAACAGAGGGACCTAAGAGATTAAGACCACACTTGAAATCACACAACTAGCAAGTATCAGACAGAACCAGGAGTCACAAGCAGGTCTGATTACAAAACTCCATGCCCCCAAATGTGTTGTTCTTCCTTGATTATTCAGAAGACAGGAGCACTATACTGGGTTTGAAAATAATATGAGATTTTTCTGACTTCATGAATCTATCCCCTAAAGGGGCTTGCCTGCTCGAGTGCATGATCTCCCCTTCATACGGCTCGGCTCACCAGAATGCATCCTACTCCAAAATGCTTAGCAGAGTTGTATTCTTCAAGGCCTGAGCACACTGAGAAAACTTGCTTTTCCCTGGTAGTAAAATGTAAAGACCCATGAAATTGTGAATAAAAATAAGTGGAGATAAGTAAATACAGATAAGTAAGATAAGATACGGAGCCACTAAAAGATGGCATGTGCAGCTGTACAATTCGTTCATGGAACAAGGGCTTGGGGCTGAAGGGATGCCTGGGTTTTTGTACCCCAACTCCATTTACCACCCCTGGACTTTTACCCTTGCCCAAAGCTTCCCTGATGTAAGAAAGGGCATTCTCTAAAAACATCTGCATAGAGCTGCTTCATGAACCAGCAATGGCCTTAATGAACAGATTTCCTTTGTTTGTCTTTTGTTCTTCCACTATCTTCCAAACTCCTGGCCTTACATTACCACTTTGGATTCTGTATTATTCATGTCAGATAACCTGCTAAATAATGTGTCCTAGAAAGAGCCATCTGAACCAAGGTAGTTCACATTAAAAAGAAAAAATACTGGCATAAATGATAAATGAAATAAAGATTTTAAAGAAATTTTATGGTATTTAATTAATCTACCAGTTTTACTAAGTTGCTTTCAAGTGAAATGGCTCTTTACCAGCGCCTTTTGAAAAGGTTAGAAGTGAATTCCCTGAGCTACAATCATTAGCATATAGATGTCTCTAAGTGTTAATTTCTGTTTTCACTGAATGAATGTAATTTAAAATGAGGCCCTTTCAAATCAGTTAACTTCGGCCATTTGAGAAAGATAAGAAAAATGGACTCACGCATGAACCCCCAGCAGAACCTGCTTCTTCGGGATAAGTACTGTATGCCACAGCCACGTACTACTTTGGGAAATTACAGATCTGTTCAGAAAGAGAAAGAGGGTGTGAGGTGAGCAGGTTAAAAGGACCCCAAACATTTGCTTTCGATTTAACTAATCATGAAAAGGAAATTGAAAATGAATGAAGGAATCAATTTTGAAAAATATGGCAGTTCTGTCCCTGTCGGAAACCCAGTAAGGCTGGTAACAAAGTCCAACAGCCCCAGTGTTCTGCTTGGCACAGTGCTTGGCACATGGCTGGTACTTCGTATGCTTCGGCTTAATGGTACCCTATAAATGAAAAGTAGTGCCTAATAGTTGTGCTGTGAGGATTTTATTCATGCTCTCTTCATACCCTATCTTGGTCTATTTGCCATAACAGAATACCTGAGATTCAGTAATTTATAAAGGACAAAAATTTATTTCTTTTAGTTCTAAGTTCTGAAAGGTAGGTCGATCAAGGCATTGGCAAGTTCAGTGTCAGGTGAAGGCCCTTTCCCCAAACACAGTGTCATCTAGGTGTTCTCATGGGGTGGAAGAGCAATAGAGAGCCTACTGGTTCCCTCTAGCCATCTTACAAGGCACTAACCCACCCACATCCACCAGGGCAAGGTCCTCACCATTTAATCACACAGCAGAAGGCCCCACCCCTTAATGCCACCATGAAGGGGACTGAGTTTCAACACATAAATTTGGGGAAACACATTTAAACTATAGAATGACCCCCTTTCCTATACTTTTAAAATAACTTTTTAAAAATATAAACCAGTTCCTGTCATCTTATGCTTACAACTCTTCAACAACTTCTCTTTGTTTTGTTTTTTCTTGGAATAAAACCTTAACTCCTTTGCATAACCCACAGATCCACATGACATAGCTGCTTGATCCCCCTCTCACTTGCATCCTGATTAGGCTCAGCCTCACAGCCTGCCTCAGTTTTTGCATGCACACCCTTGCATGTTGTACCTCCAGCCTCCACTGTGCCACTCTCTGAACAGGACGCCTTCATGTGCTCTGCTATGGACACCGTGTGCACATCCCTCAGCTCTCAGGACAGACCTCACTTTTCTCAGGGAGCCTCTTATCAGTCGACTACAGTGACCCCACCACTCCGAGGGACTGTTATCTCACCACTCTCTTTCTATCACAATACTTATCAAACTGGGACATTGTCTTTCTTATTAAGCATCTGTCTTTCTCATGGATGTAACAGCATTGTAAGAAGAGAGAAGTCATCTCTCTGTTCACAGCAATATTCCCAGTGCCTAAGACAGTGTGCATAGTGCCTGATGCTTTTTAGGAGGTCAAAAATATTTTCTGATTTAATGAGCAGATGGTAAACAGATAGATATGCCAGTCCCATGTTAGATTTCTAATGGCATACAGACCTAAGAATATACACAACCCATTGCTTAGGTCTGTATCCGTTAGAAATCTAACCTGGGGCTCGCATATTTGCCATTCACTCATTAAGTTAGAAAGTAAATTAGAAAAAGTATAAAATGATGGAGTTCAAAATGCTATTTTTAAAAAGTCAAGTTGTGTCTATGTTCCCCCACTGTACTTACAGCACACTGTAGCAAAATGGAACTTCAGATACCGTGCTAATCTAATCTGCCTGCCACATTCACACTACACTTACCTGCTTATGAACCCCTCATATGCCCTAAATTAGATTTGTGTTCAAAAGAGATCACACCTTCCTTGATTTTTGTACCCTCCATAGAGTTGCTTGCACATAATAAATGCACAATAAATATTTAATTAGTTCTCACCTTTACCACGATTCGGACACATTGTCACTTGAAGTTTTTCCTCTAAAATGACTTCATATTCACCATTAATTGAGTCATCAATTGATGACCTTCATACATATATGAAACTATTAGCATGGAGCTCCAATCCATATAACTGGTAACTGATTCTTCTAACAGATCTCTATTAGAGAGAGCAGAATTATTAATTCATTCATTCACTCATTCTTCCTTTAACCTACCCACCCACTGTGTTCTGGACAATAAGTGCTGACTACATCACAATATAAAAAAGGCAGATTAGGATCCCTCTTAGATCTTAGTCTAAAACCACACACAAGCAAGTATAAACAAAACCCATAATTCAAGTCACAAAGAGCTTTATGAAGATATCAATAGGGATCATGATAAAGAATAAGACAGCCTAACTCATACATAGAACCTCAAATGGTTGCTCACATGGGAACAGAGAGAAGAAAAGTAGTTACCAGAGATTGGGGGACAGAAGGTTGCCTGGAAGGTGGGGAGAGATTGGTCAGTGGTACAAAGTTCCAAGTAGATCCAAGTAAGTGCTAAAGCTAGTGTTCTACTTGCACACTAGGTGACTGAGGTTAACAAAGATGCATTGTATACTCCAAAGTAGGCAGAGGACAGATTTTGAACACTCTTACCACAAAGAAATCATGAATGTATGAGATCATGGTATTGTTAATCTTCCTAATTTGTTCATTATATAGAGTAAGTCATCACACTGAACCTCACAAATATGTATGATTATGTAAATTTTAAAAAATTAAAAAGAATGAGATGTGTAGGGGTCTCTCTGAGACAACATTGAAGAGGAGACTTTGAAGATGAGAAGGAAACATTCATGCATAAATCTGGAGGACAAGCCCTATCCAAGAGCAGCATTCGTGACAACCCTGAGGTGTTAAGATTCTGGCTGCTTAGAGGGAGCTTCAGAGACCCCGGCATCTGGCAGCACAGTTGAGAGAAGAAAATGGATGGCGATGCAAAGGGAAGCAGAGCCTGTGTCCAGGGGACCTCGTAGGTCAAGGTAATAACTTTCTATTGTAGTCAGTGCAATGGAAATTCATTGAAGGTGTTTAAACAAAGGCATCACAGACTGTCTTATTGTTTTAAAAGATTTTTCTGGCTGATATGTGGCGAATGACCAATGGTAGCAATTTTACAATAGTCTCCCTGCCACTTGTCAACATTGTATTGTGCGTAACAAAATCTTCTCTTGACTGATGGGACCTCCACTAATATTCTCAGAAATCTCCACTGGGGGTTCCTCATTTATCTGGGTATCTGATTGCACTGTTGCACTCATCACAGCTTCTGCATGCACAGGGACACAGACGCTGGTATATTGCTGAGTCTCTTGCCTTGACACTGGATCTATAATGGATTTCCTCCAGAAGTACTTCATTCTTTTGAGAGGAGGTCATTCCTTTTGTGATTGCTTGCTTCATGTTTATTTTATTTTTGGTTTGTTTACCTAGGTTTGAGTTCTATAACTGTAAGGTTACATGTTTAAAGGCAGCAACTTCAGACACTATAACACCTATCTCCCACTGTACTGCTCAGCTAGTTCTTCCAATCCTTATTGACAAAGACAATCGTGGGTCACTCTGCACACACAGACATATGCGCATACACACTTGGGGCAAGGGATGAAGGGAACCAAAAGTTTTGTAGTTTTGTTTTCCTTTTTTCAAGGGCAAATCTAGAATAAAACCTTGAAGGTCACATAGCCACTCAATGGCTCAAATCGCCACTCTACAATAACTCCTTCCTTCTGCTTCAAGAGCTATTTAAAGGACTCAATTCTCTGTATGTCCATCCTTCCTTCAGTTCAGAAAATACCAGCGCATAAAAAGCATCCATTCTCTGTGCTCTAAATAAAATCCTAGGCAACCTGATTTGATGTGTTAACTAAAATGACAGAGAATTATCTAGAGTACCCTAAGCTACAAGTTAACACAGTTAAAAGAGGGATCCTTCTCTATATTCAAGGTTAAACTTCGGAATTCGTGATAAAAACATGCCACTAGTTGGTCAATTCAGAGTACAATCTGCTTCATCTGTTCCCCTCCCAGCCTTATTTATGCAACAAACATGCATATCACTAGGACAGTACTAACCTTAGAGGATAAAGATAATAATATTTATAACAGCTAATTTACATTGAGCAATTCAGACACTTAATCCTTCTAGTATTATATAATGATGAATCAACTATCCCCAGTTTACAGAAGAGAAAAGCTGAGCTCCACAGCCTACATAATGTGCCAAGGTCACATTGTTACTATATGACAGACCTTGACTTGAAATCCTAGATGTGTCCAATCCCAGGTCCAAATTCTTAACCATATATAAAGCAGTTTATTGCTTTAAGAAGCTCACGGGGGGAAGTCAATTATGAAATCTATTAATGTTCACTGTGCAACATGGTGATCACAACGACTATCTACTAGATGCTCAGACAGGACTCTCTGGGTGGGAAAAGAGTTGCAAGAGCCAGGGAAGGTATAGCTGAATCCTTTGGTGACAGTGTAACATGGAACTTTCGATATCCTGTTCTGGAGTTACATTGTCTGTACTTCAAACTGTTATAGGCTTCTTGGGAAAAAAAAATGATTCAATATTTCAGCATAGCAGTTTTTCCATCTATCAAATGGGAATGATAACAACATGTATTATATCAGGTCCATGGGATGATTTAATGAGTTAAATCGTATCATGTGCTTAGATCAGTGTTTGGCATATAGTAAGCATGCAATAAATGTCATTTTTTAAATCTATGAAAACACACAAGGTTATCAGCGTGGATTAAATGTTGGCAAAAATGGCTTTCTAAAATGAAGGGACACAAATGCCTATAAGGAAGAAAGTGACAGAGTCAACATCTTGAGACATTCTATAGGCTGGAATTTTGGGGTTTCCGTGTGTAGAGGAAGGTGGTATTATCACATGACAGGAGAGGGAGATAGTATCATAACATCAACAGCATAAGACCTTTGTATTAAAGAATTTGTACTTAGTGTTCTCATCAGTAAAATGGCAGAATTTGGTGATATGATAGAGTGACCCCTGGCAGCTCTATTAATAACCAAAATCTATAATTCCTGTACTCTATTATTGTAAAGTGGATGGAATGGACTTGTGAGTCTTTTTTGATCTACCTGGCCACTGGGCACTCTTATTAAAGAATCCTTAATCAGTTGATGTAAATAGTGAACTTAACATATAATATCATCAAGTTTAGTCATGATTGTATCCTTGTAAGAAGATAATCCTGACATTTTGGTAACTTTTGTAGTTTTGTAAAATTTCTGGTCACTGTTATGGTTTAGATATGAGGTGTCCACCAAGAGCTCATATGTGAAACAATGCAAGATGGAGAGATGAAATGATTAGATTATGAGAGCTGTAACCTAATCAGTGGATTAGTCCACTGGCATGCATTAACTGGCTGGTAGCTGTATGCAAGTGGGGTGTGGCTGGAAGAAGTAGGTCACTGGGGCCATGGCTTTGGGGTTTATATTTTGTCCCTGGTGAGTGCTTTCTGACTGTCATGTCCTGAGCTGCTTTCTTTTGCCATGCCCTTCCACCATAATGGACCCACACCTATAGAGTCGGCTGACCAAGAACTGAACTCTAAAACTGTGAGCAAAAATAAACTTCCTCTCCTTTAAATTGTTCTTATCAGGTATTTGGTTACAGCAGTGCAAAAGCTGACTAAAACAGTCACTAAGCTTTTCCTCACCAAAATGTTGTCAATTTTGACATGGCGTCTTTTTTAAACAAGTCTGTGATAAAGCTATAAATACTCTTCAGAAATAATAATAGAGAGAAACGCTGGGGACATAAAATACTAATATTGTTTAATTCCAAACAGTAATGTGTATCTAACAAATATGTACAGTGTGCTTGACATTTCTCCTGGCATCAATTTATTTTATTTAGGATTTTTTCCCACTTATGGTAGTGCAAGTACATTTAAACAGTAAATTTGCTTTACATTTAAAATGTTCAAACTCAACCTAAATTATATATATATCTTGTTTTAATCCCATGTTGACTCTTTTATGAGAGATAGATCCAGCACCCCATATCTATTCAAAGGATTGCTATTAGGGAAATCATTTGTTTCCAGCACGTTCAAGTCCTGAAAAAAAATAGGGATTGCCATTGTGCTGTAGATACTGCATTATGTTATTTATAAAGTGCTGCAGTGGAACAGAACAATGCCATCCATCAGTTTCCAATCAGCAATGAAGTTGGCAGAGGGAAGTGGGGTGTACAAGAATGCATTGGCACAGACCATTTAAACTGGCAGATTCTAGAGCTTGAACTTGGCAACAGTTTTTGAAACTAATTTATTTGTTATTTGCGGGAATGGGTTACCACTTTGAAACACACTCAAAAAGTTTCCAATTTCAGGACATTGAAGAGTCAAACAATACAACTAGCACTCTGTGTGATTTCTTTCCAACCACCCGCTTCCCCCATCCACATACCTGATAAAATGTCATTTCATTCTCTGCCATGGTTACATTTTTTTGCTCATTCTCTATTTCTGTTTTTTAAAATTGAATCCTCTCCAAATTCTTTTCCATTTTTAAACACCACCTGCTCTTCTTGCTAAAGTACCTTCAACACAGGTTCACGTTTCTTGAGAGTCCCATTAGATTTGGAAGTGATGCATTCCTGCTTTTACTTGCTTAGCTTTAAAGGCCAGAGTAGTACTGATTCTTTATTCAAATATATTAGCATTATGTGGACAAGTCAAAATGCCATGGGCACCCATAAATTCAAAGCCATTCCAATCAAAAGCAAAATAGGATTTTTCATATACCTTGACAAACTGACTCTTAATTCCATATAGGAGCACAAAGCTCTAAGACCTGAAAAACATTTCTGAGCAAAGAATAAGAAACAAACAGATTTTGCTCCACTAGAAATGAATGTTTTTAAATTTTAGACCATGGTCATTAATATAATATTTTAGACTATAAAATGACAAATTGATTCATGGGAATTAATTAGAATCTCATAAACAAAAATACACAATATAAGTGAATTTGTTAAATGATAGAAGAGACTTTGAAAATATATTATCACCAAACTGTTCATGAAATGGCTTCTGGGCTGGAGATGTAGCTGAGTAGTAGAGAACTTGCCTACTATGCGCATGGCCCTGGGTTCTATCTCCAGCACCAAAAAGAAAAAAGCTTTTCATATTAAATGACAATAATAATAATAATATCAGACTCAAATAGGTGTATGTGAGTATCTATACATATATGCATACATATACATATATATGTTATACATATTTATATTTCAAGGAGATTGAAACATATATAAAGCCAGGTGTAGTGGTACATGTAGAGCTACATGCAGGAGCAGCTCAGGAGGCTGAGATAGGAAGATCTCAAGTTCAAAGCCAGGTATTAAGCACTACTCAGTGAGACCCATCTCTAAATAAAATACAAAATAGGGCTGGGGATGTGGTTCAGTGGTCTGGATTGAACCCAGAGTTCAATCTCCAGTATCAAGAAAGAAAGAAAGAAAGAAAGAAAGAAAGAAAGAAAGAAAGAAAGAAAGAAAGAAAGAAAGAAAGAAAGAGAGAGAAACTTGCATATAAAAACAAAAATAAAAATATTTGTAGTCTTAAGATTTTATACAATTAAGAGTCATAAAAGAATGGATGAGTTAATTTGGCCAGATCCAGATCAAAACTAAAACGAAGTTTAGGGACAAGGCACACACAACGAAAAACATTGACACACATGTCACAAGGAATTGGATTAAAATACGATTGTACAACTCTTGTATGTGATTAAAACACAGCCAGATAGTAAAATGAGCAAAGGATATAGACAGTCAACAGAAGAAGAAAAGTATTTTTAATTACCATGATCCCATAAAAGGGATCACCACATACAAAATTTGTGAAAGTGATTACCTTTGGGGAAAAAAATGATAGAGAAGGCTATAATGCTTTACTTAAAAAAAATAGCATGAAGCAAATATAACAAAATGTTATTTATTAATTCTCGAGGATATGTAAAATATCTGTCATGAAAAATAAAACTGAATTGGAGGAAGTATATCATATTTTTGCTTCTTACATAATTGAGGAGTTAATATTATATCTCTGTTATTGTATGTTTTGCCTCCCTGAACTAGATCTATGGTTATTTTTTCACATTGCTTCTTGAATAAATTATACTTTAAAAATTTTAGAATATCTTAAAGTTAAAACTTAAGAAGAAACTGATTGTGAGTTTACACAGATAGAAGCTAGCAGGAAAAGGATTATGTTTTCAGAAAGCACTAGTATTCCATTGGTACCACAGGAAAAAAGTGGGGAAAGGCTCTCACTCTGAATTCATTCTCCCCTGCCAATCAGCATGGAGCTATGGCTGAGGTATAGCTGAGCTATGGCTGAGATAGAAGATATTCTACCAACATTCATTTCCTTGCGTAAGAATAGCATTACCTTGAAACACTCTGACATCTGCCTTCCCATTGCTTTCTTTCCTACTTCTAAGGTGGAGTATATCTAGTAATATTTTCACATAAATTGACTTATTTCTTAAATGTATTTCTTAAACACCTTTGTAATCTAATGAAACAACCAACTAAGATAAAGATAGTTTTGATAAAATGTGTAGGAGTGGAAAATAACCTGTGTCGGGGCATTTATTAATTAGATTGGACTAGGTTTTGCTTAGAGGAGAAGATTCCTAAAATAATTCCAAAAGTCTAATTGGTTTTACATGAAATGTATCTTGTTCATGTCATATGCACAAAACAGATGGGTGGAGGACTTCCTTTCACCAAAGAATACAGATGACGGAGGCTGCACTGTCTTGCAGCTGTGCCATCCAGAAGATGCAACCTTCTCAGTCTATTGGTCAGGTGGAGAACAAGTGTAAAAAGCAGGCCTTTCACTATCAAAGTTTTTTTGTTGTTGTTTGTTTGTTTGTTTGTTGTTGTTGTTTTTTTTTTTGTCAAAGGAGGTCCAGAGCCCAGGGAATCTCTCTGTCATGTGCCAGGCATGTGAGAAAATTGAATGTTGGGGACAATTAGTGATGTCCACCTAGGTCTGGGTTACCAAGGGGCAGCTAGAGTGGACACCTAGGGCGAATGTAAGGATAAAGTCAAATGATGGTTAAGAAGGCAAAGAAAACAAACGATCACAATATCTGTATCTTTCGTAGATACATTTTTATTTACATACAAAAATTAGGGGAAAAAACTGCTTGAAGTCCAATGTTTTTAGTGTAGAATTTCAGTGAAAAACAAGACATATATTTTCAGTATTTTTTTTCCTCAGAAAATTCAAGTCAGATGTCTTTTATTTTGCTGATGGATACAATTGACAAATGGATGCTAGATCTTTCATAATTTGATATGAGAAAATACAAAAATCAAAGAAAGGTAACTCATTCTCGTTTTTTTTTCTCTTCTTTTTATTGAATTCACTATAAGAAAATGAAAATTTGCTAAAGTGCCATACACACTTTGAAAGAGTTTTTACAAAGATCTTTTGAGGAGATTATATTGTTTATCTTCAGTGATGGCTACAGTTTGCACAATTACATCTAAAATTAATCACATTAGGATGAGTCTTTTTACTCATTTCATTTATTACACTATAGCTACCATAATATATTTGATTCACTTCTGGTTTAGCTAAATTGTGATCATCTATACGGGCAGTTCTCTATGGGAAGTTGCATACTAGGTATTTTTAAATCCAAGGCAATTTAACAGAGCTTGTCTGCTTCCTTTATATTTTGGAAAAAACTATTGGTAATTGCAAAAATAACATAATCTCTCCTCAAGCATAATATTTATCTATTGGCTCATAATTTGTTAAATTCAGTGGAGCAACTATAATGAGTTTATTCAATTTTGCATTCAGAATCAAGATTTTGGGAATAAGTAATCTTCTTACATTACTGTTCATAACTAAAATCCAAAGCACTATTATCAATTTGTTAAGATGGCAAAACCTCAAAGAAATTTCTGCAGTCAGCTAGATCTGTAGCCTTAATTTTGACAGCACAGATAATTTGATAAACTTATTCAGGAATATTTTTATTACACCTAATTTAGACACACTGCATTTATTTTCAAAATTTTCTTGGAAAAAAAAAAGCATTTCTCAAAAGCATTCCATCTCCTTTCTCCTTTTTTAATGGAGAAAGAAAACTAAGTCAAATGGCAATTTTTGTTTCCTCAAATAAGAGCAGCAGGGCCTTTTAAGGACCTTCATTATTTTATGTGTGATTATTCACAGCTCTCAAATTTATTGGTACAGCTGTCAACATGTATGTATAATTTGATAGTAATGTTCCAGTTTAACAAGTCCTCTTGGAATTATTTATTACTAAATTTCATTACTTCGTACAAATGTTCAGGCTGATTAAGCTCACAATTTCAGGTTTCACTACACTTAGACCAATCATAACATCATGAGATTGTAAGATTTCAGCTAACTCACTTTCTACAAGACCTATCTTGTCAAGGCTTCACATATAATTCAATGAAATGTCTGTTGATATGGCTACAGAAAATAGAAAAAAAACATTTTTAAAATCACCATCTGTTCCTGAGATAAATTTGCAATCAATGAATGTTGAGAATCACTTGTACATTTTGGACTGCCTTTGTGTGGAAAGAATTATCAAATATTCTTCCAAATTTACTCTGCAATGAACATGGTACATCTTCCCTGGAGAACATGTCTTCCAAGACTTAAATCTCTATAAACATGTCTTGAAAAGTATTAATTTTAATAAATACTTTTCAAGCTGTAAAAATTTCATACTTATGAACGTTTCAACATGGAATATCAAAATACTAAGATTTTTCTGAACTCAATAAATAGGAAAGAAAAGTATGGATGTCAGGTAGAGGTACAGACCCACTTAAAATCTTCATGGGGAAATGTAGGGCAATATCTTAATTTTGAAAACAATGACAGCGAAGAGCAGGTTAACTTTACCCATTTGGAGTGCTTTCATTAAACTTATGAGTCCTATATTTGTACCAACATTATTTTCATATTTATATTCTAATGGATTTGTCCTAATTTTTTATGAGTTTTTAGAGAATAATGATCTTCCCTTTCTTATGTTTCATTTCCTTAGGGAAAATAAAACAAGTACTAAGTGGAAGGAAGTGTTCAATAAATATTGAATAGATGAATGGAAGTTGAAAAAACAATCACAGACAAAAGTTTGTGAAATTTTCTTACATTCTAAATTGATTTTAAATTATTTTTATACTCCTAAAAAAAGAAAAGATTAAATATGTAGAGAGAGAAAAAGCAAAATTATTTCTATAATCTTGTAAATGATTATTTTATATTCTCCCTGATATGATTTAGTTGGAGATATATCCACTAATATTTACTTGTCTACCTTACTAGGTAGCATTGAGAGGACACTGACATGAAATACATTCCCTAAGAGTCTACCTAAAGGGGACCTTATATTCTCTTTCAAACACATGCTAATTTGACAAGGCACTCTTGAACATGTCTTAAGAAATGTAAAATTTTCAGAGAGCTGTTTGCTGTGTGAATCTTTTTTTTTTTTTTTTTTGAAGGCTTCATGGGAAATATATATTTTAAGTTGTTCATTGAAGTACAGCCAGAGTGTGAATAGCAAAGGAGAACTTGACAGACAAAAGCCGACTTCCAGGGGTGGATGTGAGCAGAGGCACTAGTGCCTGCCTAGAACGAGCACAGTGTTCAGCACAGGGTAATTCAGAGAGGTGTGGGGAGGTTTTCAAGACAGCCTGAAGAATGGAAGAAAATCTTTGCCTGCTACTTTTTGACAGGGGAGTAATATCCAGAATATATAAAGAACTCAAAAAGTTAAACACACACACACACACACACACACATCTAATCAATAAGTGGATGCATGAACTAAACAGGTATTTCTCAAAAGAAGAAATGCAAATGACAAACAAATATATGAAAAAAAAGTCCATCTTTAACAATTAAAGAAATGCAAAACAAAACTACACTGAGATTTCATCTCATCCCAGTTAGAATAGCAACCAAGAATATAATTAATAATTAATGCTGTTGTGGATGTGGGGAAAAAGAAACACATATTGCTGGTGAGACTTCAAATGGATACAACTGCTGTGGAAATCATTGTGGAGATTCCTCAGAAGACTAGTCTACTAGATATTCCACATCTTGGAATTTATCCAAAAACCTGAAATCAGCATATTATAGTGATACATGCTTTCTGATATTTATACCAGCACAATTCACAATAGCCAAATTATAGAACCACCCTAGTTGTCTGTCAACAGCTGAATGAACCAAGACAATGCAGTCTATATACACTATGAAGTTCTATTCAGCCATTAAGAAGAATGAAATTATATAAGCTGTTGGTAAATGGGTTGGACTGTAGAATATCACACTAAGAAAAATAAAGCCAGACTCAGAAAGCCAAGAGTTGAATTTTTTTCTCATATGCAGAAGCTAGAGAGAAAAAAGAGGAATTTTTTTTTTTTTTAAAGAGAGGGGGAACACAGCAAAATAGAAGGAAGATCAGTAGAGGTAGGAAACCAAGGGGGAGGGAGGAGAGGAGGAAAGGGGGAAAACTGGGGAATAAAATTAACCAAATTAATTCTATACAGGTATGAATATATTATGATGATAATTGTATTAAGTTTTTAAATCCAATTATATATATAATTGTGTCTATATACACATATATATAAATATATATAATTTGTAGAGTAGAGGAAGGGGATCAGGGAGGGAGGAGGTTAGGAAAAGAGGAAGTACTAAGAAATGAAATAGAGCAAATAATGTTACGTGCATATAAGAATGTGTCACAAAGAATCTAGCTACTATGTATAATTATAATGCAATAATAAAATCTTTGTAAAATTTGGAATATGAGATAATGAAAGATTATGACAAGAATGGACATGATAAATCTATAAATAGGTTTAAAATTTGTTTATGCAGTACTTTATAATTTATCCTCCTAACCAAAATTTAGTGAAGGATAATTGTGTCCACAAAGAGAAAGAATGAATAAAAGAATTTAAAAATACTACTTATTGACCTATTTTATTCCAGGTCCAGTGTCTTATGTTTTGTATATATTATCTCAGTCATTATGACAATTCTCTCTAAAAAGCAAAACCACAGTAAAGAGAGATTGTCTCTTCGTAATAGAGTTAATTAAGTGGGCTTGAACTCTTTGTCTTTCTGTGCATAAAACTTCTGTTTTTTTTATCCATGCCACCGCTCACATACATAGTACTTCGCACAAATTCCTTCCAACTGAAACATTCATCAACAAGGTTCCTCTACACAAAGAGCTTATAACCTAGTTTTATTAAATAAAAAAGATAAAGAGATACATGATAGATTCCCCATTAGACAATTGAAAAACAGCACATCTGAGCAATATCGAAATAAAGCAGCTTCATCAACATTTCATAAACAAATAAATCTTCAAATATGAAGGAAAAAGGCAACACATTACTTCACCAACATATTTGTTCTAATAATGCACACTGTTACTTTCTTATTGGACCTAGTTGAAACCATTTTATTATTGCTATTCATCCACAATGTTTATCTACACATGTAATTGTGTCATGCTGATGATATTAGAGCTCATAGTTAAATATTACCAAGCAAATATTATAGTTAGGAAGTTAATTTAAAAAAATTTCTACATCAGAAGTAGGCTCAATAATCAGCTCCAAACAGGTAGTATCCAGGGGCCTTACATGAGAAAAACTGGTCAATGCTAGGGATAAGTCCAGATTCTTGAAATGACCTTAGAACCATCATTTATATTCACTATGGTTCTTCCATCTTTAAATTAAGTTTGAAAATATCTTCCGCAGTTCCCTGTCTTCTATGATAATGCTTCAAAGCCTAATGTATAAACGTTAATGTTCCACTGGTTCTGACTCCACAGTTTCCAAAGTGTAGGTAACTAGATTCAATGCTATGGGTCAGCAGAGACAGAGCCTACTTCAAAGGGCTCTGGAAGAGGCTTAGCAGGTACTTTCTGTGCTCACATTGAGGCATGCACTGCCAACCCCTAGCCAACACACTGCATGTGGAGGCAATTCAATGCAATACCAAGGCCTTAGAAAGCATGGCAACAGCATTATTGACTGAACAGAGCCCTTTTAAAAATTCTTAGGCAATTGAATCAGACACCCCATGATTTGAAAGTGAGTTTCAGCATTTCTGTTTTCTCTTCTGTGATACTAGAATAACACAGCTTCCTTTATAGGATTTTTTTCAATGATTAAATGAGATAAACTAAGTAAAGAGTCTATGAACATTTAGCACAGCCCCTCCACCCCAAATAAGGATGATTCCTGGTATTGTTTGATTTGCCCTGTAAAACAAGGAAGAAAAAAGATATGTAAGGATTTTAAATGTCTTTTCTACTGTCACACAATGAAAAAACCCTGGACTAACTCCAAATGTATGCTTATAGTAGAAAAGAATCCATGATCTAAAGAAAAACACATTTTAAAACTTAGAATTGGGGGGTCAGAGTTGCTGAGTGCAATTTCTTAAATTTACAATTAACTAAAAATAGCTTCGTTGTAAGCCCAGGGATCTCCACAGCAGCCCCAATTTGATCTGGTCATCTATGCTTCACTGCTTATACTTCACAACAAACCTTCAAATGGCAAAATTCACTGGAGTAATGAAGGTTTTTAACTGGAGGCAAAAGTATACAATTCACAAAATGTATTTAATTAGCCCTCAGGCCACTCACTGATTTAATATACAATTTCTAAAATAAATTGTGGAATTCTATTACATAAAATTTACTAAAAATGATATCAATTTTTTAAGACAAAACAGCTCTCACTTTCTTATAGGGTATATTCTAATGAAAGAATATTCTTACTTCTTGGCATTTAGCCTGACTCTCTTTAAATTCTCATTTTTCTTACATGCTTTCAAAATTGTTTTTTATTAATTATACAAATCATGAGCATTAAAAGGCAATATAATAGTTTCAAAAAGTAGATTCAATGACTATCTGCATATTTAATCAACTGCTCTAAATTTTTAATCATTTGAGTCCAGGTTCTTCTCTTGAAGCTTAACTTGATAACAAACCTACCAACTGGTAAAACTAATTGGTACAGAATGAGTCAATAATTTATAAGGAAAGGAAAAAAAAACACATTGGATTTCATGAAGGTATAAGACTACCAGCCAGTTATTCCTGAGAGGTAACAGCAAAAACAACCTTGGCTCTACAAATCCATGGCGCAGTAGTGACATCCACTGGCTGTCCCTTAATATTGTGTAGATTCTTTGGACTTTTAGTGTAAGTCTTGTAAAAAAAAATCTGTATGCCCTACATATTTATGCCTTTGCTTCATGTCAACTGTAGTTGCATTCACCTATACATTCACTGCAGTTAGTGCTTCGTGTGTCTCATACTCAAACCTTGAAACTCAATAACAGATGAGAAATATTCTGTCTTCAGAGTTAGAGGAACTCAAATAAACATCATTATGAGACTGAAAGGACACAAACTAAATATAGTGAGAGGGGGAAGCATCTTTACTGGTTGTTTAATCAATGAAAAAAATCAATAATGTCATTTTACACTACCAGAAATTTGGTGCATTGCTTTGTTACTATAATTTTGAAAATAATGAAGTATTTAGAAAAGATGAGCCATAGGCAGAACTTGTCAGGTGCACTAAGGCAGTAATTTCCAAAGTTTAGTAGGTGTTAGAATCTTCTGGAATGCTTACACAAATGCAGATTTCTGAGCTCCTTTGTATAACTGTAGAAGAATCTTCAAGAGACAATTTTGGTTCATTTGGTTGGCAAACCACATTTTGAGGAACACAGCACCGATAGACCCTATTATCTTCAGTGTTCCAATATTGGAATCTCATGCACAATGCAGATGTCATGCTGTTTTGAATTCCTTATTACTGACAACCTAGAGAACAGGTTCACGTTTATCAGGGGGACAAACTCTTCAGAAATACTGTATTTTGTACTATGCCACTTACTAATATTTCATCATCTAACCAATTAAAACTTACAAAAATATTTCCCCAGATTTTCCAGGCAGTGCATAGAAAACAGGAATAGTTTATGATTGCTTATAAGTAAAAATCAAGTGCACCCCAAAGATGAGATTAAATAGATGGGGGATAACTAGTACGAAATGTTCAACGACAGTACAGAGTGTATTTTCACTGTATATTTTAATATGTTAACAATATCACATCGTCTGCTGGTGATGAAACTACAGCTGATGTTTTTCCCAATGTTGCCTAATTTTTCTGTAATAAAGATGTATTATGTATGTGATTTGTTTTAAGGAAGCATATCCTAAAGGTTTTGGGAAAAATTGTGGGTGTCAGGGAGGACACAATGCTGCATTCAACATTCTTGCAATATTTAACCAATCATCATCATCATCATCACCATCATCATCCCTCTAAATCTCACAACAAAGCTCTCAATTAACCAGAAACTTCATGGATGATTTGAGTTATTGCACAATGAATTTGGGTACTTACTCAGAAGCTGTGATTTAATAACCTTTCAGTTAATAATTGTGACATGGAGTAAGTACAATTCTGAAAAGCACTGAGGAGGTAAGAGACACAAGGGCAAGAAAGCACAAAGGCTAAGCTATTTTCTATGAGAAACCAAGGAAAAGGTATTAAAGGGATGCAGCTATTAGATGACAAGAACTGAAGAGACAGCATCTAGAACTTAGAGTGGAGGAAAACAATTTTTTTTTAAATTTTCTAAAGGGACTAAAAATTAACCAAGTAGATTGCAGTTCCAGATAAGCAACTCCCTCCTCCTATAGAAAAGTGTTAAAAATCCAATGTGCAGCAAGAAGAAAGTAATATCCTTTCTGAAAACATGTTCAAATAACCCTCAGCCTCCTCAGTACCTGTGTAGGATGCATGTGCATCTAGGGTAATGGTACTGGAAGACGACTGGGGAGTTTGACGCTAAAGCCAATTTGTAATTTTCACCAAGCCTCCCAGGTGAAAAGCTGGGAGAAGCCTGGCTTCAGAAGTTAAAAATAGGTCTCTTTGCACAAAAATTCTTAGGCTCCTTTGAATTACCAAGACCACAGACTAGGGGGAGAGTCTAAATTTAGATTCTTTTCCTTAAGGAATAGGCAGGCACCTGCCAAGATGCATGTTCATCATCCATAGAGAATTAATGGAAACTAATGAATCTCCATATTTTGGCAGAAAAGTAACATGCTCAGGCTCAAACTCTGGATTGTTAGGATAAGACAGCAATATACAAATGTGCATTTTACCCCAAAAGATTGCCAGGTCATATTAAGAGCCTACTAACAAATGTGGTCAAATTTAGAAAAGTAGGGAGAGAAAATAAACAATTTAAATAATTTCCATCCTCTATAGGGAAGTTTTTCTTTCTTCCTAAAATGAAAGGTTGGGTTTTTTTTTCTAATTAAAAACAGCATGCCCATTCATAGGAAAGCTACATGGAAGGAAAAGATAAACCAATTTATAAAGTCACCTCCACCAACCCGCTAATTTTATGTGATAGGGAGAGCCAGGCCAACTACTTCTATCATTTTGTTCAGATTTTTCTAGCATGGACACACACAAACATACAAGCTGGCCTTGAATTTAAATCCTCCTGAATCAACCTCCCAAGGCAAAGAGCTTTTACATGTACACACACACACTTTTTTTTTCTCATTGTAGTAGAAATTTTTCCTAATAAATGTGAGCAGATAGATGATCAATTCATTATGAACCCTATTGATAAGTATTTGGTTTGAAAATTTTCACTATTATAAATGGCATTATGGGAAACATCTACTCCTACCCAGTCTCAATCCATGACCCACAAAGCTTTAGGAGGGATCTTATAGGAATAGAAATCTTATTTTATCTTTTTCATTTGTTTGTTTAAAAGCCATTCATGGAATTCCATTACCATTAGAATTAGGCTCACACCCCATTCTATGGCCTAAAAGATTACAATGTTTCCTGTATCTTCACTACCATCTTTACCCACCATGCCCACTGATGCTGATCTTTATTTTTTCCTCAAATGTGACATGTTAGTTTTTGCCTCGGGGCTTTTTTACACATGCTCTTTCCACTGCTTAGAAAGCTCTTTGCCTTGGGGATTGATTCAGGAGGATTTTAAGTTCAAGGCCAGCTTCAGCAATTTAGCTAGGCCCTGTCCCCCCCAAAAAGAACTGAGGATATAGCTCAATGATAAAATACTCCTGGATTCAGTCCCCAGTACCATAAAAAAGCAAGCTCTTCACCCAGAGCTATCTTTAATCTATCAGTGTTCATCTTTCCATCTTTCTCCTCAGGTTCAACCTTCTACCATGTTATTGGGCTCTTTGTTTCTGTCTCCATTCTTCATCTTTATGCCCCAGTTCTAACTTCCTATGTAAAACAAGGTCTCAGGTCTTAACTATTCCCTTCAGCATCTGCCTTAAGGTTTCACCTCTTATATAAAGAAGTTCTAAATAAAAACAATTCTTGCTCTAAGAATTCTCATGATATGTTAAAATCAATATTACACTTACATGAATATCCATTCTCCTGGTCTCCTAGACACTAAAGGTACTGTTTTCTATACCTCCCTTGCTGCCTTCCCATGCCTCTCATCCAGTGGCATGTGATATCACTGACAAGTTCTCCTACTCAAAACTTCTCTCCATGCCCAGACTCTGGAGCAGACTCTTCTGGTTATTGCCAAGAATATTCAATAACTCTCTTCTGGGTTCTCCTCCTGCGCTTTCCTTCTCTACCTTATTCATCAGACCATGGTTGCCCTTCTCACTCCAGATCATCAGACTCCTTCTAAGATATAATAAACTTACACATCCATTCATAATTTTGAGAATTTCTGATGTGCAGGGCAGAGATAAAAATTTAAATAAAGCCCGTCTATAATTTCAAGCAGGTGAAGTTTGCAGGGCAAAATACTGAAGTGCCTGGCTATGGTTTTACTTAACTGGAGTATCAACTGCTTTGCCTATCTTTGGAACTCCCCCTAATGCAGCAGGAGCTTGCCTGTGTTCTATTTGCCATGACTTTCCTTTCTGTTATACTGTTCCACACACTTCAGTTACAATGAAGTTATCATTTGCTGAAAAACTCTTAAATTCAATCTCTGTCCTTTCCATGCTGGCTGGCACTGCCCCCTCCTTTTGATGACACTGCACAGTCCTTTCTCCAGTGCTTTGTAAATCTAACTCCTGCAGCCTTCCAGAAAGCCACTTCCCTCCTCCCATCTTTCAGCAAGTGTAACCAATGTCCCTCTCACTTTGTGTTTATAGTAGAACACTTACCCAGCCTGCCTTCTAGGATAGGCACTTGTACATCTGTACTGTTATTGAATTTTGCATCTCTAAAAGTGTCTTTCACATAACAGGCACTCAATACATGCTGGAGTGAACATAACAAGCACACAAGGCAAGAACATCATTTTCAGCTCATAATCAGATTGCTAACATTAAAGGAGCCTGCAAAGGGATCTGGATCCACTGTGAGTATAAAATCAGCTGGAGAGACTAAATAATACACTGTTGAATGATGAATGGATAGTAGAAGAAATCAGGGATGAAATAAAATACTTAGAGGTAAATGAGAACACTGATACAACATATCAAAATCTTTGGGACACTATGAAGGCAGTACTAAGAGGAAAGTTCATTGCATTGAGCTCATTCATTAAAAGAATAGAAAGTCAATGAATAAATGACCTAACATTACATTTCAAAGCCCTAGAAAAAGAGGAATCAACCAATACTGAAAGCAGTAGAAGACAGGAAGTAATTAAAATCTGAACTGAAATCAAAGAAATTGAAACAAAAGAAACAATTCAAAAAACTGACAAAAGAGAAAGTTGTTGTTTTGAAAAAAATAAATAAAACTGATAAACCCCTAGCAATGCTAACAAAGAGAAAGAGAAGAAAACTCAAAATACTAAAATTTGTGATGAAAGAAGAAATATCATGACAGATATTACTGAAATATAGAAGATAATTGGGAACTATTTTGAAAACTTATACTCCAATAAAATAGAAAGTCTTGAAGATTTGACACATTTCTAGAGACATATGACCTACCCAAACTGAATCAGGAGGACATACACAATTTAAACAGGTCAATTTCAAGTAATGAAATAGAAGACACCATCAAAAGTCTACCAATAAAGAAAAGCCCAGGACTAGATGGATTCTCGGCTGAGTTCTACAAGACCTTCAATGAAGAATTAACACCAATACTTCTCAAATTATTCCAAGAAGTAGAAAAGGAGGGAACTCTTCCAAACTCATTCTTTGATGTTAGTATCATCCTGATATACCAAAACCAGACAAAGACACATCAAGGAAAGAAAATTTCAGACCAATATCTCTGATGAACATAGATGCCAAATCTTTCAATAAAATTCTGACTAATTGCATACAAAAACATATTTAAAAGACAGTGCCCCACAATCAAGTGGAGTTCATCCCAGGGATGCAATGTTGGTTCAACATTTGGAATCAATAAATATAATTCATCACATCAACAGACTTAAAGATAAGAATCATATGATCATGTCAATAAATGCAGAAAAATCATTTGACAAAATACAGCACAACATTCTAGAACTAGTAAAATGATTTCAGCAAAGTAGCAGAATATAAAATCAATACCCACAAATCAAATGCATTCCTATACATAAGTGATGAATCTACTGAAAGAGAAATTATGAAATTAGAAATTACTACCCCATACACAGTAGCCTCAAAAAAAAAATAAAATAATTGGGAATCAATCTAACAAAAGTGGTGAAAGACCTCTACAATGAAAACTACAGAACACTAAAGAAAGAAATTAAAGACCCTAGAAGATGGGAGGATCTCCCATGCTCCTGGAAAAGGAGAATTAGTATCTTCAAAATGGCCATACTACAAAAAGCACTATACAAATTTCATGTAATTTCTATTAAAATACCAATGATGTTCTTCATAGTAATATAAAAAACAATCATGAAATTCATTTGGAAAAAAATAGATCCAAATTGCCAAAGCAATCCTTGCCAAGAAGAGTGAAGCAAGAGGCGTCACAATACCAGACCTTAAACTATACTACAGAGCAATAGTAACAAGAACAGCATGGTGTTGGCACCAAAACAGATGTGTAGACCAATCATACAGAATAGAAGACACAGAGACAAACCCACATAAATACAGTTATTTCATACTAGACAAAGATATCAAAAACATTTATTGGAGAAAAGACAGTCTCTTCAACAAATGGTGCTGGGAAAACTGGAAATCCACATGTAACAAAATGAAATACAACCCCTATCTCTCACCCTGTACAAAACTTAATCCAAAGTGGATCAAAGACTTAGGCACTTGTACAGAGACCTCTGCCTAACAGAAGAAAAAATAGGCCCATATCTTCACCATATCTTCTTAAGAACTGACTTCCTTAACAAGACTCCTAAAGCACAAGAAGTAAAATCAAGAATTCAGGATGGGTTCAAACTAAAAACTTCTTCACAGCAAAGGAAACAATCAACATGAATAGAGCCTACAGACTGGGAAAAAATCTTTACCAAGGAACCTCATATAGAGCATTAATCTCTAGGGAAAAAAGTCTTTAACATCAAATAAATAAATAAATAAATAAATATAACCCAATCAATAAATGGGCTAAGGAATTGAATAGACACTTCATAGAAGAAAAAATACAGCTGATCAACAAATATATGAAAAAATGTTCAACATCTCTAGCAATTAGAGAAATACAGATCAAAACTACACTGAGATTTCATCTCACTCCAGTCAGAATGGCAATCATCAAGAATACAAGCAACAATAAATGTTGGCGAGGATGTGGGGAAAAATACACTCATACACTGCTGTTGGGACTGCAAATTGGTGCAGCCAGTATTGAAATCAGTACGGAGATTCCTCAGAAAACTTGAAATGGAACCACCATTTTACCCAGCTATCCCATTCTTTGGTTTATACCCAAAGGACTTAAAATCAGCATACTACAGTGATGCTGCCACATCAATGCTTTTAGTAGCTCACATTAGCTAAGCTATAAAAAAAAAAAACCTAGGTACCCTCCAACAGATGAATGGATAAAGAAAGATGGCATATATATGCAATGGAGTATTACTCAGCCTTAAAGAAGAATGGAATTATAGCATTTGCAGGTAAATGGATGGAGCTAGAGAATATCATGCTAAGTGAAATAAGTCAATCCCCAAAAAACAAAGGTTGACTATTTTTTTCTGATATGAGGATGCTAATTCACAATGAGGGCAGGGAGACTAAAGGTACTTTGGACTAGGCAGAGGGATGTGAAGGGACGGGAGTGGGTATGAGGGTTGGAAGGATAGTAGAATAAATCAGACATTATTAACCTATATGCATATATGGCTACACAACCAGTGTAATCATGTACAACCAGAAGAATCAGAAGTTATACATTTATGTATGATGTGTCAAAATGCATTCTACTGCCATTTATAACTAATAAGAACAAATAAAAAATTAAGAGTTAAAAAAAATCAGAGGAGGGCACATTCACATAAAAGTTTGCTAATTCCTTCAAGATGAATCAATCACCTAGAAAGTGTTCTTTCAGCTTCCCTACACTGTCCAGGCAGTTACTCTAAAGAAAGTCTTCAACTTTCTCTACTTCCCATCATATCAACCACTACATTTAGAGAGAGGAAGTAAGACAATATATAAGAATCCTGAATCATACATTTATCCTTTTAACCACAGGTAAAAGAAACCATGGCCATCTGTGGGATCTAGTATAGGTAGGCACACTTTGTTTGTCTACTCAGTCCCACAAATGGATGGCAAGACACTGCTGCAGTGCTCATGGGTACTTTGTTCAAAGCAGACTCATCACAATGACTGAAACAGGGGCAGAGGAACAACATGGAAAATACAGTGTATTTCTCCTGCAGGAAGGGTAGACAAGAGGTGGCACAAAACTGCACCACATGGAAAGAAGAATGTTGCAAGGTGGAGGACCTAAACATACAATGACTAATGCAATAATAGTATACATTAGGATTCTAGACAATGTGTTGAATGTTTTATTTGAATGATTTCATTTAATTGCTAAGACAACTTCAAAAGTGGTAGTGGTAATGGAAATAGTAGTGCGTAGTGGTGGGGGAAGTCCCCTCTAGGGGGAAAAAAAAAATCAAAACACTTCTTGATTAAACGACAAAGCTACTCAGAATGGGTTAGAATTCAAATCCACAAAGGATGACGGCAGAGCTATCATCTCAACTCTGGTTCCTGGGGCCTTGTGTATTGTGTGGCTCTGAATTAGAAGGTGGTGAATTATTTATACTTACAAAGGATATTGGCATGGCAAAAAACTAAACACTTGATACTCCAACTGAGAAACAAGTATTTATGACAATGAGAAATTCATTTGAGGGATTTCTGCTATGAGCTTTTAGGTCATTATTGTGATGTGCTCCACCAAAAGGTTGGCCGTTCTTTAGGCCATCACTAAAATCCTTTTAGTAATGTATTAAAAAAACCCTCTAATTTGTGACCTGAGGAATATGCAGTTAGAGACATTCTAAGCAGTACCCCAGTTATGAGTGTTCCTAAATATCCCAAAAGGTCTAAGTGTGAGATCCAAGACTGGCACAAGGTGACACACTCTACAAGAGGTAAACATGGAGGTTTGGCTGAGGGAATGTTCAGTGAATGTTACAATAACCCTACATTTCAAAAAAAAAAAAAAAACTACTCTGTGCCCCACTAGTAGTATGAGTAACACTGTGAATCACCCACCTATTCCCAAGTGAACACAGGACAGAAAACTGTAAGACTTATATGGACAAGAGTCAGTACAGCCAGAAGTAGACACAGCAAGGCACAGCACAACAGGGTTTCCACCACATTGATAGTTATGTCTCTATATAGTTCATGTGCTTTGAAATTCTATTTACATGTTTAAAAACATACTATCAAGGGGGTCCATAGGCTTTACTAGACCGCCAAATGGAACCAAGGCACCACAAAGCATAACTCCTGGTAATGGAAGAGCTTTATTTTTTATTTTTTTTTTTAAAGAGAGAGTGAGAGA
Organism: Urocitellus parryii; assembly: GCF_045843805.1. Classification (NCBI taxonomy): domain Eukaryota; kingdom Metazoa; phylum Chordata; class Mammalia; order Rodentia; family Sciuridae; genus Urocitellus; species Urocitellus parryii. The sequence goes on from NC_135531.1 coordinate 218,157,081, forward strand.
GGGGAGAGAGACAGAGAGAGAGAGAGAATTTTTAATATTTATTTTTTAGTTCTCGGCGGACACAACATCTTCGTTGGTATGTGGTGCTGAGGATCGAACCCGGGCCGCACGCATGCCAGGCGAGCGCGCTACCGCTGAGCCACATCCCCAGCCCCATGGAAGAGCTTTAAATCAGTAAAGCCAGCTTGGAATGCCACGCTGTAACCTTTGCCAATGACAATCATTCCCCCTCAGGGTAATTAGGATCCAGGGAACAGTCTGATCTGCCGACCAGAATACAACTACCACGAGTAGAGATGTCCTTGTTGGTGTTCAAAAGACAGAGACCACATGGATTAACTGATGCTGAGCACCCTGAAACAGAGTAAAATAAAAGTCTACTCATATAAATCGGAACTTTCTAATACAGGTGATGAAACAAATAATTATTTCAAATTACAACACTCCTAATAATTTTAATCTTGCTTGATTAGTTCTTCCAAATGTTTCAAAATAATTACTTATTCCTTCAATATATGGAAATGAAAAAGAACATCAAGGATTGGATAGCCGCGGCACTCCCTTCTTTCTGAGTGAGGCATGCCAACTCCCACATATGAACGTAAGTAGAAGAAAACAAGAGCTAATCTGTCATCATTCCCATCCAGACTAGGGCAAAATAATATAACATGGCTAAATCACAATGGAAAGGATTCCAAAGGTAATTTACATGTTCTGGGGAATGCATTTCAACACTGGAGTGCCTGTGAATGTGTCTGATATTCTAAGATTCAACATCATAGTAAATTTACACACACACACACACACACACACACACACACACATACACACACACAGCCACACAGAGGTAAGTACCCCTTTTTAAAAGAAATTAAGAAAACAATAATTTCCCTCCGTGTTGTGGTTTAGATATTAGGTGTCTCCCAAAGGCTCATGTGTGAAACAATGCAAGAAATTTAGAGTGAAATGATTGGGTTATGAGAGTCTTCAACTAATCTACTGTATCAATCCACTGACAGGGATTAACCATAGTCAGGTAAGGTGTGGTTGGAGGAGGTGGGTACCTGGGGATGTGCCTTTAGGGTTGATATTTTATCCCTGGTGAGGAGAGCTTGCTCTCTCTCCCTTCCTGGTGGCCATGGCTTTCCTCCACCACACACTTCTGCCATGGTGTTGTGCCTCATCTCAGATACCAAAGAATGGAGTCAGCTGTCTATGGACTGAGACCTCTGAAACTGTGAGCCCCCAAATAAACTTTTCCTCCTCTAATTGCTCTTGTCAAGTCTTTCAGTTGCAGCAGTAAAAAAGCTGACTAAAACACTCCATGACCCTTTCCTCAGTAATTTTGACTTTTGATTTAAAATTAAAGTAAGCAATTTCATATAAAATCTGAGCTCCCCAATAGTAACTTTAGATTAGCAACGAGGTTAGAAACACAAATAACAAATACAAGCACAAATTGATCAAATAATAAGAATTTAGTATTTTAAATATTACATTTTATGATATTTGTTTGAAATGGAGATATCATGAGAAATATATAATTCATAACACAGAATGTTTCTGTAAATTGGAAATAAATCAGAAATTCCCAGGCCCATGATGAAAGTTTAAAAGGGGCAGGTGTGATTACGTCCCACTATTCCACCAGCAAGTCCTGTGTTTTTCAGGGTTTGTGGACACCTGACCACCAATAATTTATTTATTTTTTAAAATTTTTTTACTAGTTGTTGGTGGACCTTTTTTCATTTATTTGTTTATATGTGGTGCTGAGAATCGAATCCAGTACCTCACACATGCTAGGCAAGCGATATTCCACTGAGCCACAACCCCAGCCCCCTGACCTGTATTTTATAACAGTAGATTAATGTTCTAAGTTTCATTGTTTTAGGAGTTAGATTTGCACAGAGAAGTGAAGTGAATATTAAAAATCCAATAAATAATTCTTTTTTAGTGATGATTGATTTTATTCACATTTCATGAACGTGTTCTATTCTTTGTTAACAAAAATGTATAGTTTGTAATCTAAAAGTGAATTATGCAGTTTTGAAATATTGATTAAAAAAACCCTATCTTTCCCACAAGATTGTTACAAGGCTCAGAGGGGATGGGCAATATTTTGTATAACAATGAGGTTTACTTGATGTTTTGTTTCTCCTCTTTTTTTAAAGAACAATGATTATTCTCCCCTCCAAACTGGGAACAAGAATCACAGAACAAGAACAAAAACAACAATGTCAAAACCCAACCAAACAAACAAAACTAAAAAGTGAAAACATCCCAGATTGTCTTGGAGTGGTAACAGGGAGGTTACTGTCTCAAGTTTTCAAAATCTTTGGCTTCCATATTGATGTTGCCATGCTAAAAAACTAAAAGGGGTACAAAGAGAAGAAAAAAGATTTACCTATTAGGATCCTCATAGATCTTGAATCTTTCTTTCTACCTATTTTGATTGGTTTACTGAATTACTAATGAAAGGATCTAATGAATGTTCTGAAAGAGAATGAGTTAAACATGAAATATTAAGGTGACAATGTTATGTTATCATAGTTTATATATCATAAAGTGTGTGCAAATTGTCAAAATTTTTTCAATATTTTGATAATTTTCTTAAAAATAGATAATCTCAGCCAATTATTAAGAAATGAAAAAAGTGCAATTAACAATGTGCCACCAATATGTACAATACTAGTATAGATTTTTATGGTACAGTTAGTAATTCAATTACTTTAATGAAAGTTTTCTAGACAAAAAACCAATTTACTTCAAAATAATTTTAAGCTGCTACCACAAAGTATGATTTGATCTTTTGACTATAATAAAACCAGAGAACATACAATTCAAATTGTTTTTAGTTTTATTAACAAGTCATGTATAGTTTCTTTTAATTAATAACTAAAGATTTTGTCATGCTTCTTAATATTGAAAAAGTAGTATAACTGGAATTCAGTTTGCAAAAAATCATTCTGAAACCTGATTTCTTCTTCATATTTGGTGTTTGAGAATTCTAGGGCTGTCATATTTTAAAAAGGAGCAGATAAATGTTTGAAATATGCATATTTGAAGAAAATACAGTAATATGAAACCACACAAGAACACTCCAAGTCATTGTTTCCTAAGGTTTAATTTCAACTTACAAATTTTAAATGATGATTGTAATGCCAATCCAAGTTTTTGCTTATTTGCAATGCACGAACTATTTTTTATAACTTGCAGGTGAAATATTCCTTTCACCACAGTATGCTTTTACCCTTATTTATGCTCTCTTTTTAATTTTTTCCCCCTTGAGTCTTTTTTATTCAACAGTTTAACACATCACTTCTGGTTCAGCTATAGAGCAATCCTAGAACAATAATGTTTCAACTTGCAAGGAAGAACACCCTTGTTGAGTTGATAGAACTCCACCAGCTGGATTAGATCCGTAAATCTAGTATGGCCATCATCTAGGGTGTGGAACATTTCACCATCATCTTCTACCTGCAAGAGGAAAAGCAACAAGCTGGTAAAGAGAGTAAAGAATCCAGAAGAATGATGGTTGCTCCACTGCAAGCTATGTCTTCATGCCAAAATTGACAAGTTTATAAAACTAAGGACTGTGCAGAGAACAGCATGGCATGTCCACTTCTTTTTTTTAACTTCACTTATATTTAAAAGAAGTGTCATCTGATCCTTGGGTAAGAGACATGCCTCCACTTTCTCTACATCTAATTCTCCCAGAGTTCTGTTTAGTTAGGATAGTTTAACTATTTTGAGTCAATGAACAGAGAGCAATCTGTACTATTCAGTGTAAAAGTAGACAGGAGATTTTAATGCTTCCGTCTATAGAAATTAATTTCTATTTCTAAACATTGTCTACTTAATGCCTCAGTATACTAAAAAATGACTATTCATATAATTTTTATCAGTAAATTCATTCTGAAGCAATAAAATATTATGCTAATGGAATGTCAGTTGACTTTTTTTGTTTGGTGATGAAGTCTTCTAGCATTAAACGCTCATACTTGCTGGGGACACTGACCAAATAATCAAAGAAGCAGAGTTGGTACTCTATATGGCCTTTGGATGATTTCAAAAAGAGGCAATTCAAAGGAAAGCACCAGTAATTTAAATAAGACCTTCCTGAAAGTAGACTGAATCTATTTTACTCTGCCTGATTCCAATATGCACTCACATATGTACATATGTGCACATGTTGACACACAACAGCAGAAGCAAAAAAAAAAAAAAAAATCCCAAAGCAAGTTGAGCCAGCCAAAAACAGAGTCACAGATATTTTAAAAATGTTCCCAGGATTATTTAAATGTCCACCAATTTCACAGTTCCTGTGTTTCTATACAAATAATTTAAAACAAATGAACAAAAACTAGCAACAATAATAGCAAAGAATGTCTTTGAGAAAAGAGAAGAGAAAGGGTTTTAAAATAATGTTTTTTTAAGGCATGGTTAGAACTCAGAAAAAAAGAATCTTTAGTGGCCTTTTAACAATAGGTGGCATGGGGTCTATACAATATTGCTAAATCATATTTCGTGGAAAAAAGATAAATTTAATTTTTACAATTCCTGTATTTCTTATATTAATTCAGGCTCATAAAACCATTTCTGCCAAACTTAACTCTGGTCAAAGCACAAGCTCCCACATTATATTTAATAAAAGGAACAACAGAAAAACAAAGTTTCCAAAAGCTTATGCATTAAGATCATATCTAATATACGAATGTGAAATCACAAATTACTTACTGGTATAATTTGAAAGTGCTTTATTTTTTGTCCATGACTCATTGACAGGACGAAAGTTTTGGGGTTACTCTGACTATCCCGCACCAAGAAAACTCTAAAGAGAGAGAGGAAGAATTTCAATCTGTTTCTACATTTACTCACAGAGCTCATAGAAACATAGCATGTAACAAACCCAGGACGTGTACTCATAAAAGCTGTAGCTGGGATCTCCTTAACTGTGTATTCAGTGGGTATGATTATTCAACTTGGTGAATGATATGTTACAACATAATCTCATACTACAAAACTGTCATCAGTGCTAATGTAATTTTAATAGGATAAATGCACAGTCTATTTGTGACATTGTTTGCTTACAATACCCAGCATAACATTCTGTTGGCATCAACAGTTCATGTTGTCCTTTTTCCACTGGGAAATTGGGTATTCACATGTAACTACCAGGAAGAATAAGGGATGAGAAAGAATAAGGGATGAGTATGAGTGTGTGTGTGTGTGTGTGTGTGTGTGTGTGTGTGTGTGGTTAGTTAGGTAGTTAGTTAGTTTATGGGTCATGATAGTTCCCTGAAAGGACACAATGATTTAGAGTAAAATCATTTTTTACCCCCTTTTCTACACTTGGTCTGCTTTCTTCTTTTGATTCTGGCTTCTACTGTTACACGACAGAAAATAAGAAATGATTATATCCTTAAAATCCATCTTTAGATTGTTTATTAAATGTTTAAGTAAAAATGTTCAAGTTAAAAAAAATATACCCAACGTGCACTTTATCCTTCAAGAATGCAGTGGGAAAGCCTCTATTAATGTCAGGTTACAAAAAGAAGACGTGGCCTAATGGTCTCAGAGAAAAAGGCTGCCGGGCATGGATTCTTATTTACTGGCAATGCAGTGAAAAGCCAGTTTTGTATTAATTACTGGCAAACACACTGTGTAAGTGGTCCCCACTGGTGACTCCAATACTAATCTCACTGTGCCTGGGCAAAGAGGCAGCCAAATCTGAGGCATCACAGATGTCTGATGAAATTATCCATTTTATTTGTGAGACTCTGACATTACATCATTGAGAGACAGGACAAAGGGCATTTCACGGGAAAATTAAGCAGTAATTCTTCCCCCTCCCAAGCAGATCACCACTACCACCTGGTGGATCGCCTGACACCTTCACAACTTTCCAAAGGAATACCAAAATAATAGAAACAGGCATGATTACTCTGTACAATTAATTATTTTCTCCAGGTTACAAAATTCATAAATAAAGGGAATTATAATCTTCTAAAACATTTAAATCATTCTTTTTTTTTTCTTTTCCTGACCTCATTGGATTGTAACTCTGATCACTGTTCAAATTTATATCCAAAAAAAAAAAAAAAAAAAGACTATGCTCCAAGCAGAGAAGCATATTAAAATCCTTTCTTATTTAGAGTCTGGTGAAATGCTGACTTGTTATTAATAATCTTCCATGTGAAGATGCATTTTTACCCAAATGTCAATATTAAATCTCCTCAAACCCTTGTCATCATCTTAAGTCAACCTTTGAAGATAAAAGATTCCTTCTCCACTTGTTTAAACTGACAACGGTTTCATTTTTCATCCAATCCTCAATAAAATGTCCTCATTGTAGTGCATTTGGGAAGGAACTTAGCAGTATTAAAGTACCTGAAACTGAGTAATGTGAGAATAAAATCCTTCAGATTATAAATCTCTTATAAAATATTTTATGCTTCTCTTGTGTACTCCATGGTATCCCATTAAAAGATAACACAAAAAAATCATCAAAATGTAATATCTTAATATATTCATATTTTAAGCTGTTAATATTTAGAGAAAAGCAATAGGGATGTAAACAGAAATAAAAGCAAACATTCAAAATATACAAGAAAAAAAGCTTTCTACTTAATACACCCTGCATTATACCTAAAAAAATTTACAATGTATAAGGATAATGTCATAATGTAAATCATATTTTAGAATCATATTAATTACTTGTTCAAATTAAAACATTGATTACCCAAAAACAAGGTTAGTTTTTTTTTTCTCTCATGAATTAATATTTAAAATGCTAGAATTGGCACAGAATGGATAACATTAGTGCTCGTAGTCAAGAACAAAGAATCCTATTCTCTGTTAATTTATACACAAATACTAAGCACACTCTGTGTACTAGGTATTATACAGATATTGCTAGAATTCAGCGACAGCCACTCTTACAGAACAAAGTCATTTCGTGTTATGACTAGCCAAAATTAAAAACACTTGGTGTGTACTGAATAAATGATTATTATTTACTGGCAAAATCCAAACCAAATCCAAAATTCAAACCCAAATTCTACTCAACACTAAAAGTTTCAAACTTACCCATCCACAAGTCCTTGCTGAATAATCAATCGCTGAGCTTCATCTCTGGAAATCTTGTGGTGAAACCATGGCTGGGACCGATGGATGGCTAAAGAAATAAAACGAATGAATACAAAGGTTTGCTTGCAGTGACTGCGATTTCACTACATATATGCCCCCCATCACTTAGTGACCACATGTCACTAAAGTCATGTCAAGCTGCCCATCAGCTCAGTGACCATGGCTAGGAGCAGACATACCCATGTTTGTGGCAGAGGTCTGTGAGGAGGCAGTGGGGCTACCGTGACTGCCCAGGCGCAAACATCCTTTTTTCTGAGCAAGGAAGGGGAAAACAAATCTCAGTTTTGGGGGTGAAACAAACTCAAATTAAAAATTCTTTCAAGAAAGTGAAATTATGAGTACCCTCCAAGCAAGTCCTTCTTCAACTGCAACTGAAAGAGCTTCCGTGGGATTTTCTATAACTCTGCTTTTCTGACCTGAGAAGTCCATTGCTACCAGGGAGTTCTCTGATATACTTCTCTGGAAAAAATTTTTTTTTGAAAAACAAAACAAAACCAGAAAACACTTGCAAGTCATGAAAATCTTCAAAAGTAATCGTTCACTGCTTTGCTGGCAATATGCTTCAATTTGAGACTGGGATTCCCAAAGTGGCTATCAGGAAATTAAAAAGTTAAAAGTACATATTCAATATAAAGTGATGCTATGGAGAACATTGCTAAATAAGTTCCATGGCTATTTGCTAGGATAACTGAATTAAGTGCTATGTAATGTGATGAAAATCTTTGAAAGAAAGCATGTCTTTCCCCTAAAACAAACCTCTTTTTCACATTATTTCCTAATATGGCAAAACTCCAATTGAGGAAGAAATAACCCTTCCCACTGGCTATAAAGAACTACCACTTCTGAACTCATCTCTGTATTAAACTTTTATGTCAAATCCACCAACTTTGAAGCCACGATTTTATGATTCAAAATATGTAAAAGCTATAACTTAGATTGATACATATCTTCTTAGAAATAGTACTCATGTTTTATAAAGGAGCAAATTGGAATATGTGTTTTGAAAGCTTATCATGTCAAGTTTCATTTTATTTGGAAAATGAAATTTAGCAGAATAATAATACATAATATTAGATTTCATATTAAAATTTTTATGATGGGGTTGGGGCTGTGGCTCAGCAGTAGCGCACTTGCCTGGCTTGTGTGAGGCACTGGGTTTGATTCTCGGCACAGCATACAAATAAATAAAGGTCTATCAACAACTAAAAAAAATTTTTTTTAAATTTATGATGTACTATATAAACACTTTTCCCTTTTTGAAGAGATGGGTGGCCAAGTTAGTGCTGCAAAAACAACTCTGAATGACAGAAGCACAGACATGAAAAGACATATTTAAACAAATGTAATCAAAACAATGATAAAGTCAATGTTTTTGCTTATTACTTCTTATATTCATAGTCTCTAATGGGAAAGTAAAACATATAAATCCTAAATCTTATTTTTATTTTCTTTTTTCTGACGTCCTATTTTGCAATCATCTTTCAAGAAACAGGTAAACTATTAATTTTTCATCCACCACCTGCCATTCAGTAGACAACATTTACTACATGCTATCCCACAATGAGTTGTGAGTACTAAAAAAAGGGAAAATTGCCAAACGCTCTAGTCAAGAGTCTCACATGTCTTATACACTAGGAAGATAACTTAAAACTAAGCAAAATTTAAAAAAAAAACTAAATGGAGATGTGTATCACTTATTCTTCAATAATTAATAAAAGAACAAAACCCAAAGTGAAATTACACTGGTAAATTATGAGCCAACCTGCATCTGGAGACTTGTGGCTTTCACACACACACACTCTCTCTCTCTCTTTACCTTTGGAAAAGATACTATAGTGGGCTTCAAACAAAACATTATCCTCAAGAAAAAAAATTTAGGTTTCTTTATCACTGCCTCACACATCCCATTTTATTAGCATCTTATTTTCTCTTCAAACCATGTGATAGTGGCCGACAATCTTATTATGGTCCATCTATATTTCTAGAGATCTGGCATGCAATCTTCCATTTGTTACAGGAGCCTTTATAACTGACAGCTGCTCTTTCCAGACAGATGCTGTCTCAGTAATCTCTATTTGCTGTCACACCTTAGTTTGCCCTTCTCACCCCATGATCTTCCGTGCTGGGCTGTGGACCAGTTGGATATACTTTTGCTTTCCCAACATTAATGGAAAGTGTCCACCTGCCCAAATCAGAGTAACTAACCTGGATCCTAATGATAGATTTATCCTTATAACATCTTTAACTTCACATGCCAAGATGGGTTCTATAATGAGAAGTTTCTGATAACATAAAAATACTGTGAGGAAAAAAAAAAATAAACAAGCTGTTGTTCTCTCCCTACCCAATACAGGGGACCAGATGTACAATAAGATCCCATGTTCCATAATTATTTGACAAACAGAGAATACAAGACAATTAAAGAAATTTTCCATTTGCTACAATAACTATACTAAGAGGAAAGAGGAATGTAGTAAATGTTGTCTACTGAATGGCAGGTGGTGGATGAAAAATTAATAGTTTACCTTTGGTGGACAAAGAAATGGAAGTAAAGCAGAGTCTGACAAACCCAAAAGGTCATTTTCAGCTCAATTTCTTTCACATAGGAAAGCAATGGTGGTAACATTCAGAACTGGCTGTATTTCTCAAATATTTGTTCCTTTTTCTAGCTCTTCTTAGGGGATGAACAGGGTAGGCCCTAGCAAAACGATCCATGATTTTAATTGCATAGCCTTTCTCTCTAAGAAGGGAAGCCTGGGTGTACCCTGGATTACCCAGGCCACACTCTGAGACTGCTTGTATCCACTTTTAGTGAGGTTTACATGTAAAATGGTTTTTAGGCAATATAACTACATGGCAACTAGCCATGCTTTCTCTGTCACTCTATTTGAAGGATCTTGATAAACCTGCAGCTCAGAATGACTGAACAAGAGGGCAAAGAATTCCTCCAGATATCGTTCTCTCATCTGTTTCATACAGAGCCAAAGGACACCCCAGATGTAAGAGTCAGGAGATTATGCAACTACCCCCTTCTTTTACACTGCAGGACACCAGAGATCCAACCAAGATCACACAGCTTATGGTAAAAATAGCAACCAATATGTCCCATCTAGGGTTCTTTCAAGTGCCACATAGTGGGAAGTAAAGGAAAGAAACTCCAGCTTAGCATGTCTAGCCCAGGGTCAAAAGTAAAGACTAAAAAGAACTGAGCAGACATTTTCTCCCGATCTCCTCACTCCAGCCAGGAACACATTAACAGACACTCCATTAAATAAATTCCTTCTTTACCCTAAAACAAACCAAATCTACCTGGCTTCCTAAAATATCTGCTGACAATTCTCATTTCAAAAGTTGATATGAGTGGCTGTCACATGGTATTATGGCTAGAATAATAGAACTGTTGTTTCTCTTCTCAAAACATGGACAAGTTTAAAAGAGAATACTGTTACTTGAGAAAGGTAACTAAATTATTCTAACTTTTCTATGTAACTCACTGAAAACAGTTCCTGAGAGCAGTAGAGACAGGTGAGAGGCACCAGCACCATTCAGGTCACTGATTCCTCTGTAATCATCTAGAAAAGCGGGACTCTCCATAGACAGAAAAGTAAACACAAATACCTCCCCAAACATATAGGTCTCCTTCACAGACATTAAGAATAGCATAGATACAGTTCTCAATTGCTACCTTCTACGATCACAACTCCTGTTTAGAACAAGCCCTTACCACGAGGCACTGGGACCTCTCACCCCTATCACACCTGATTCCGGTCAGATTCACTCAAGGAGCAGTTCTTTTTACAGATGGGGTTGAATAAGCAAAGACCGGCTAACCAAACTCAGATTTGCTGTGATCAACAGCAGAATGACTTTCAATGGGAAAACGGTAAGAATAATATAACACTTGTATGCTAACAAAAGTAATGAAAATGGAAAGGACTTCATTTATAACAATTTTTTTCCTATGATTAAAAGGACACTAAATAATAATTGCTTCCAAACGTTTGGCTGCTATTAACACATCCATGCTAATAACTCTAGATTCTAAAAGAAAATTTGGAGGGATTTAGGAAAGGATTAAGATAATAAAATTCATTATTCTTTTTATATACAGATGGATTGAAAGATAAGAGTAAGCTGACAAACTGTAAAAAATATTCACCTTAAAGTGATTTCTATTATAAAAATTCATTACATTCCTTAGTTTCTTATTTTAGGGCTTAAAAGTAATATGATACAAAAATGAAAAGTTATTCTTCCGTAATTTAAAGCAACATAACTACAAAATAGGGGCTCTTTTTCTATATCGTCTATTGGGCTTCATAATCACCATTATTTCATGCCACATTCCTGGAACTAAGCATTTCATCTGGCACATTACATGTGGGTAAATGTACCTTCCTTGGTCATAGTCAGGAAGAACACATTTTTAACCTAAGTGGAAACACAGTTTTCAGAAATGTGCATTAACTGATTTGTAACACAGGCACATACATCTGAATTTCTAATATACTCAATATTAAGAAGTGCAGCAAGAATTGCAGAACATAAACTTTAAGTTCAGAAATAAATTTCTGTGTTAATGAACAGGAAATTAAAATTAAGTGCTAAAGAAGGTAAAAGATGTGCCTGTGTGTGTCTGCAAATAAATATCCAAGTTATATTTGGTAAAACTCTGAGAAGCACTGCATAGTTAATGTAATGCATGACCTATATTTTGACTTGTAGTTTTTGCATTTCCTGGAAAGCAGTCTGCTTTTTAAGGACCTGGAACTTAAAAAAAGAATTACTGTTAGAAAGCCAGAAATTAAAAGCATGCACATGCGTATATTACAGTTTTTAAAATTTGAAATTATTGGCATCTCTATAATAGGCTACAACAATCCCAGAATCAGTATTAAAATAAATAAGCAAACCCACAATCAAAGAAAATTAATTAAAAAAACACACAATGCCAAGGAAAATATTCTACAAATTATCTTATTCAGAATCTAATCCTCAAATGATGTAATGACATAGAATGTATTCATGTAATTCCTTCAAATATTTAAAATGTTTTACTAACATATAACATTATGTATTATAATTGAATACTTCATATATGTCCTATGATTTTTATCACAGACCTTACACATATGCTATCCAAGTATAAAAAAATCAATATAACATCATATATACAAGTATAACTTTACTTGACCAAAAGGAAATGGTAAATGTATTGTAGTATATATTTGTAATGTAATAGCAAGTTAACATAATATAAATATAAAATAAAATATAGTTTCAAAAAAATCGATCCTTACCATGGGTGATATACTCTGAGAACTGCAGCCACTTCTGCCTTGATACGGATGCATATAATTCTGGTACAGCTGCATGCCATACTGCAAAATAAATAAACAAAAACATAATGCTACAACTTTTACTTTACTACACTGGTAATTCAATTAAAATATTCTTTCATTAATCATATGTTATCAGTATAAAAAATAATTTTTTGATTTTCCTTCAAACAGATAAGTAAAGCAACCAAAATTTTGACAGAAAATCTTTTAATGCCCTTCAACGATGCATTTAAAAAGATATGTTTTTTAATTTGTTTGTTTTACTGAGGCTCCCAAATTAAGGTCTTGCTCACCAGTATTACTTTATACTGGTATTACTTTATACTGAGACTTACATTTCTACTTACATACTTACATACTTTGCAGCAAAATCATTTGGACTGGTACCTTGTCTCATGAAAAGAAAGCTCACTTGGGAAAGGCGTCATGCTGTACATTCCAAAGATTTAACAAACCTCACAAATGTCCTAAGCAACACTGTAAAATTCACTGTCGTTCTGATGACTGATGAATTAATTTGTCCCTTTGGTAAAACTATAAATTGGGCCCTATCTGGAAAATTCTTGTCACTATATCATTCTTGGTTAAATATTCTTATAACCAAGAATAATTATTCTCATAATAATTTTGGGTTTCACGTTCAGAAAACCAAAACAGTGAGGAGTCCAGCTGATTTCAGAGTTTCAAAATACAATGTAGCAGATTAGAAATGTGGGGTCTTCACTTTTAGGAGGCAGCATCTTACAGACTGAGCCAGCTGGCCATAATGGGAAAGTAGGTCTGAATTCTAATGGGATTATTAGTTTGAGACAAATTAAGACTGCTAACTGCCATGATCAAACTTGTCCTGAGGAATCCTCATCTGAATCTGGAAATTACTCCTTTAGATTTAAGCTCTTTTGTTGAGGCGGGGGAGCAATTATATTGGCAGCTTTTAAATTATTTATATTTATATATTTACATTTGGCTACACTCCACAATTCTTTCCATTTCATGAAGACATAATGAACTTCATGTTAGGTCTCAGTGGCCCTGTTCCATCTACTGCCTCCACCTTCGTGGTACTGGCATTTGGCAGGGTGGTCACTGTGTTCTGTCACCTCAAGGCCCCAGCAGCACCTGAGCCAGCAGGTGCTGGGTCTTAAATGGGCCTGAGAGTGGAAGCAGATTTGGAAGGTTAGGAGGATGACTTTGATGAAGAATGTGCTGCCACTGATTCCATGTTGGCCCTGATGAACTATCTTTACCACCTGGAGGACAATGACCATCTTCATGCCTGCCTCCAGGGCTGCCAGAATCCAGCTGATAAGTAAGACTACAATTCAGTGGCAGGTCTAAAAGGCCCCTAAAGGTGCCAGCCCTTAGGTTCTTCAAAACCCCAACCAGCCACAACACTGCTTCCCGGGGTCAGGCTCTAGCCTAGGCACCACCACCTAGCTCAAGGTTTCCCGGTGGGTTTGCCTGCCTGTGCCACCCTTCTGGCACCTCCCTTTGGTCCACCTGGGCCAGCCCCTACTGACCTGCATCCCCTCTGGCACCAGTTATGCGTCTGTGACCCACATATCTGTCTACACAACTTATGAGCAACACTTACTCTGCCCAGTACTTGAGTGTCTACCTTAAATGGGCTTCCTTCATGCACCCACACACGTGCACAGACACACACACTCACAGACATGCATGAGTGCACACACACACACACACACACACAAAGAGTACTATATAGAAAATATTGAACGATACCATGAAATCAAATCTTACCCACAGGATAAATTCCATAGAAACAGTTCAACAGTGCTATTTCTCTACTAGTTCCTTGATACCAATTCTAGCAAAGTGGATTTATTTGGTAATTAGGAAAACAAACAAACAAACAAAAATTGGGAGGAGGGGATTAAGAGAATCATTATTTCAAGATTTTGCTTCTAACATGAATACAAACCCACATTCATTTAAAATTCCCTGTGCTTACTTCTTTATCCAATTACTTCCCAACTTCTAAAAATTATTTTTTAATTCAAGGTTTGAATGACATTAATGGGACCTAATGAAATTCACTTTAAATCAACTCTAAGCCTACAATAACTTTAAGAAGAAGACAGAAGAGCTTAATTCCTAGTCAAGTTCATTATGAAGTATAGATAATCACCTCAAACCAGCACTTTCACAAGGAACATGATGATTGGCCACCTTCTTCATTGAAAAACCTGCTACCTACTAATAAGATGGTTATCTTCCTAGATGTATTGTTCCTGACACCTGCAGGGTTAGGTAGGTACCTAGGTGCCATTGAAGACCTTTAGTAGGCATTTAACTCTTGTCAAGGGTAGTCATGGGCCAACTTTAACATTTCTCTGTCCTATGGAGGGACAGATAAAAGAATGAAATACCACAACAGAGAAGCTGTCAGAGTTCTAACTGAAGAAAGAGAAAGAGAGAATATGTAACTGGGATACTCTGTGTGAGCAATCCACTTTTCTAAGTCTTTGATGTTCTACAATTCTATATGTAACTAGAATTTCTCCAAAGAGAGGGCCTGATCTGTTAATATTCAAATGTATGACAGACTATGTCACTTTCATGTCTGGTTTCTCATTGGCTACAGGTTAAAGGTACTCCTGGATTGTTCGCCTCCTTTTCTGGCATCATCTGGAAAAGTTTTGTCATTGAAATAAACAGGGAACACTGATATGATACATAGAATAACCATCCCAGAAATATGTCCACATCATAACCCTGGAACCTGTGAATATGTTAGGCTACATGCTAAAAGGAAACTGAGGTTGCTAGCCAGCTGACTGTGGGATGAGGATGATCCTGGCTTCTCCACGTGCACCCAATACAATCACCTGGAGCTTAAAAGTGGAAGGGAAAGGCAGAAGGGACAGAGCTAGGGAGTTGGTAGCATGAGAAGGACTTGGTGTGATACTACTGTCTTTGAAAGTGGAGGAATAGCCACCAGCCAAGGTGTATGTGTGGCCTCACAAGGCTGGAAAGGACAAGGGAAGTGGTTTCTCCCCTGAAGACTCCAGAGGGCAGGCAGCCTTGCCAAACCTTGACTGTGACCTAGTAAGACTCATTCTGGACTTGAACTAAAAGAGTACAGTATAGCTGGGAGGAGTGTCACATGCCTACAATCCCAGTAACTCCGGAGGCTGAGACAAGAGGATCACAAGTTTGAGGCCAGCCTGAGCAACAGGGGTATAGCTTAGTGGTAGATTGCCGAGTTAATTCCCCAGTACTGTCAAAAAGAAAAAAAGAAAAAGAAAAAAAGAATATAGGATAATAAGTTTGTGTTATTTTAAGTCTCTAAATTGGAGGTAATTTACTATACCAGCTATAGAAATCTAACACAATGAAGCATCTTTGAACTGGAAATCTGACTTGAAAGGGTCTTTGAGAATAATCAGATGAGGGGAAAAAGCAAGAAGGGAACAATTTTCCAGAAACTAAGCATCGCCAAGATGGAAGAATTAAAGGAAATTTTTGGCATATTTCATTAATTCTTGCACGTGCATTTCAAAATACAACATTTGTCTCTTCAAAATGGCACAGAGCCAGACATTGTATGGAAAGTAACAGGTATCCATGACTCTGAGATGAAAATGATTCAGGAAAGCCAGACTTGGAACAGGAAGAAGTTTTACAGAGATCTTGACTAATTTATTTCATTTATCATTTCATATATACATATACACATATACATATATCAATGTCTACATATATAGACATATGTACATATATATATAAGTAAGTCTGTGCATGCAAAAGTGAAATATGGCAAATTTCTATTTAAGTCTAAATAAGTCTATAATAACTATTTAAATAAAAGTAAAACAAATGGCAAAAGTGATGTGAAAGTCACCTGTCATAATTATATTGGCATCATTTTTTTATTTTTTGTAATATCACAAAGTGTATCCTTGTAAAATCAATGGCACCTGAGATTCTCTGAGATACTGCTTAATGGGTACATTTTGTGATGATGAAAATGTTTTTGAATTATATGGAAGTGATGGTTGCACACTTTGAATGCACTCAATGTCAATGAATTGTTCACATTAAAAATAGTTTGATTAATTTTTAATATCAGAATTTTACCTCAACTTAAAAATTTTTTTCAAAATAAAAAATAAAAATTTCCTCCAAAGCTAGTCTGATCACTAATCTGATTATGATTGTTCCATCCTTCTTTACCCTGATCTCTCTCTTACCCAGGATGCTAGTAATGATTTGAAGAGCTACCAAGTGGCAAATATGGAAATGGCAGCAGAAAAACTTCTAGTTCCAAAGTGGACCTAGAAATACATAAGCTGAGAACTCGATTATGAAGTGAAGTGTACACTCTTCAGCCTAACGAAAGGACAGAACCCAGGGATTCTACAAGACTCCATTTCTCTGATGTAAACTTCTAAATATATCAAAAAGCTAGTTTTAGTACACACACTGTTAATAATCTAAATCTTTATGTGGTAATAAGTGAATCATATATATATGCTATGCATAGAATGTGAAATCTATAAGTTAATAAATTATATTAGTGTTCAGGCATGAATTATAAAGAATATTTGGGTAAATGCTGAAGCTTCTATTTTAAACAAAGGATTAAGAAAAATAGTAATTTGTATACTTTGTCAACTTTGGCAGTAAATTATATAAATAAAGTGCACAGACATACTCTTTGTATTTTATTTTTTCAAAAACAAAAAAAAATTCATGATTTTTACCCCAATTGTGATTATCAAAGTAGTGTCTTTATAAGGAAATGGGTGATTAATTTGATAACTGTAAAGTTGTGTAAATTTACTGGCATGTAAGTTTCAAAATAAATTGAATAAACATGTGCTTTCAATACATTATAAAAGAAATCAGTTCTATATCTCTTTTCTACATGTATCTACCTTTAGAAGCTTCTTACTCATTTCCAAATGCTCATCAACAAATTATGCTTATGGAAGTTGTAATTTCCATTTAACACCCAAGTGGATGATTTAAAAATATGCTCATAGGAAAATTGTACAATTTTTTTGATGTTCTACTAGAAGTAAATTGTAATTCTTAAGCTAGAATGTAATTTATAAAACACTTAAATGGAACATAAAACAACTGCATGAAACATATCTAGGCAGACACATTTTAAACACACTTCACACTGAATTGTAAGCAATGTTGTATAAACGCAGACTAAATTGTATATGAGAGACATCCATTCAGTTATACTGGCTATGGATATAATACTCTTGCAAAAATAAAAAATAAAAATCAGAGAATTTCTAGGAACAGAATATTACTTCATAAACAAAAGATAAAGTATTAGCCCATTCCACTTTACTCTGCAAATGTTTATCTTTTAGATTAAAAAATACATGCATTTGGTGGTGGCTATTTTTCTTCTTTCTCATGTAGCCACAAAGATTCATATTAGGATTCACTCTTCTTTGCATTTTCAACTACAGATATTTTCAAACTTTTATGGTACTCACAGCATTTAATAGAAATTCATGCCTTCAGTGAGATTACCTTAAGCAATCTAATCGCGGTCACCCAGCACGTCCTACTCTGCTCTTCTTCTGCACAGAGCATTTTCAGGTCTCGGGGCCCTCCTGCTTTGTTAGGCTAGAAGGCCACAGCACATTGTTTATCGTTAATGCATATCTTGAAGGTAACACCTGTTGAAATAAAAGCCACTAAAATTCTCCTATATATAAGAGAAAGCTGTCTCTTTTTTTAAAGAAATTAAAAGAAACTCAAGCTTACCTAAAAGGCTGAGGCTTGCTTTATTGATCTATCAAAATATTAAGCCTGTACCTTAAAGCAGAATCCATAGTTAGTCGGTGCTCCGTGTTTTTTTTTGCCCGCCAGTGACACATAAATATCACTAGTGCCGAATTCGCTGAAAAACTGCAAATGCCGTGGTTCCTTAAAAAATACATAGGAGTGTTGAAATGGATACATGTTTTGCAATATTTCTTTTTGTATGTTTATAATGTTACATAGTGTATTCCTTGGGCAAGCATTACCTAAATACAATTTCAATATAATATGACAAAAAGAAAAGAAATTAAAAAAAAAAACCTATGTCACTACACCCTTAGATAATCAGGAACTTGATACAGTTTTATTAAAATTGACAAGTGACAATTTCTTTATAATGTAACACACGCATATGTGCGGGCATACACACACACATTCTATTTTAAACTCTCTATTCTCTTTATTCATCATTTCCAGGATTCAGAGAGAGAAGATAGGAAACAATGACTTTTGAACATGTTTTCCTAATCCAAGTTTCAAATTATGGTATCTCCATAAAGAGAAGAAGGTTGGTTTGAGCTTCTGTAGCAGTTAGGAAAAAGGTGAAGGAGACCATGCTTCCTGCTTCATTAGGCTGCAACCACGCCTCATAGTTGTGTACTGCGTTAATACACCGCAGGAAACAACCAGAAGGGTTGTGTGACTATCTTGCTTTACAAGAAGGAAGCTCGTATGGCTGAGCTCAGGGAAATTATCTGGCAGTGGACTGTGTCTGATTTTCAAGGCAAAGTGGAAACATGAACAGCTATTTCTTCTCTGGGAAATCTATGAGATTTAGAGCTGGTCATGGGAAATCACTGGGTCATATTATTCTGTGATAGGTTAATAACTTGGAGAAGTACTTAATTCTGAGGTTCAATGTATAATCAAAATTGGACAAAATGCATCTGTTCTCTAAAACTTTGCCATTAGCAGTATGGTCTCAGACCAGGAAAATCTTTATCCTCTAGGATCTTCTTGAAAATGCAAATTATCAGGCCCCACCCCAGACCTAGTGAATCAATATCTGCATTTTAACAAGATCCCACTGATCCCATATGCACTAAATTTTAGTAGCAGGGTGTTGGGGGACGTGTGCGCGCGAGTGCGTGCGCGCACGCGCGCGCACACACACACACACACACACACACAGAATGAGAGAGAAAATATTCTGCAATATTAGCAACCTTATCCAAAGACAAAGAAATTTCATTGTCATTTATAAATAGGCTTTCCCAACTATGATAACTATTAGAGCAAGAATTTATCTGTATGTCTCTGTTCTTAAGCATTTTAATCTAATGAATGACCATAGTTCTTAAGACCATTGATGAATAAGGCAGAAAAGAAAATAACAAAGATCTAGCATAGGGCCAATGGAAAAATGGGGAAGGAAGGAAAAATGTACTCTTACTGTTATGTTTTTAAAAAAATATATTCCTTGATAGACACTGATTTGATAATAAAATGTCTGATTTATATGAACATGGGATAAAACCATCCCTGTCCAGTAATGCTGTAGAAGTCAATATAACTCAATCATTCAAATGAAAGGAAAACAAAGCTTGAGAAACACTGGAAGGCAGGAAGAAGCATGTTTAGTCTTTTGTCTAGACCAATTTTTGTTCTTTTATGTAAGGCATAACACTACAAGCCTGGGTTGGCATGGTTAGCAGTACCTAAACATGTATGTGAGGGTATAAGGGAAGAGATGGAAAGATAGGTAGAGATTTCTCTGCAAATCTAAGTTACAGACACATCTCCAACACTTACAGTAGAGGTTATTAACTCCCAAACAGCTGTTACATCTTTACAAAGTGAAATTCAATCAAACCTCCTCCTCCAGAAGGACAGGACACAGCCTCCATACCAGGTAAAAATGTTATATTTGACTTTAGATAATCTGCACATTTTGTATCACAATCACTGAAGAGATCTAACATCCTCACATTTTTCCTTTGGCAGGGAACATAAAGTCATTTCCATATATCGACTGAAACATGAGCTAATTAAAAGAATATTATGTACTGATGGATAGCAAAGTCAGACCCTGAATCTGGTAGAAGGAATACAGCCTGTTCTGTTATATAATTAATGAGTGGGAGGGAAAGGAAATGAAGAGTAAAGTGAAAATAAAATGGGCTGTGGGTTTTAATGAGAAACCTGTTGAAGAAGTAAGAATATAGGAGTTAAGGAGACATTATCACATCTTCCAGTCAAAGATCACTAGGGTAAGAATGAGATAAACATGATTGACTGGATTGAGAAGCCATTTCTCTCAGTCTCTCCTTCTTCCTCTTTTGCAAAACTAAGGATTGAATCCAGGGCCTCATGCATGTTGAGCAAGTGCTCTTCCCCTGAGCTACAGGTCCAGCTCTAGAAGCCATTGTTCTCATAAGTTAAAAGTAAAACGTTAATCCCAGCACACATTTGTTTAAAATATACCTGTTATGTTACTGTATATATTAGGAACATTTATGAAAAGAGCAACCTCATTGAAATGGTAAGACGGAGCTTAAAACCTTAATAATAAAAGTAGACAGTTATTCATCCTAACATTATAATGGAAAAATTTGTAAACTAGTTTTAAAATGCCCAAGAAAAGATAATCACAGAATAATGGCTTCATCCTTCTAGAACTAAGATTACTGTTTCTTAGAGAGTGAGTTCTAATGATTTGTTTTTTATTGATTTTATTCCTTTCTTTATCTCTTTCTCCAGGAACACTTCTCTAGGAACATTATTAACTGCTTCCTCTTCTTTTATATCAGCCTGGCCATGTGCCATTTAATCTGGCAGCCATTCCTCTCTTCTCCCCAGTGAAGTCTATCCCAGGTCAGATTCCACCACCTCCACCCTGGATTACTGAAATGATCTTCTAATTAGTATCCACACCTCTGGTCAATTTCTCTCTCCCTCTTTTCTCCAATACTTCCTCATTGCCTCCCCTGTTTTTGATCCCTGTTTTTCTCTCTCCCTCTATCACTTTCTCTTCTTGATATCTTAAACTCCTCTCTGTGCCTATCTTAATTTTCTTAAGATACTCATTTGATCATTTCTCTCCCTTGTTAATGCTATTTCAATGGCTTTCGGTGGTGGGTTGAATGGTGGCCCTCCTGCCCCAAAAGAAATGTTCATATCCTAACCCTGGAAACTTTGAATGGGACCTTATTTGGGGAAAAAATAAAAAAATAAATAGTCTTTGGAGATGTGGTTAAGATAATGATCTCGAGATAAGATCATTCTAGATGATTCAGGTGGGCTTTAAACATAACTAGTATCCTTATAAGAGATACAAAAAATTAAAGAGAAGGCCTAGTAAAGACAAAGGCAGAGATTAGAGTTAGCCACAAGCCAAGGTATAACTGGAGTTACAACTGGACAAGACTAAGAATTTAAAAGGTCAAATGATGAGAATGGGGAAAAATTGTCAAATAAACAATAAATGAACATCACCAGCACAAAAGAAGAATATGAGTTTGCAGATTGCATGGGTATGCAGACAATTAGGCAAGACTTAACAGACTTATTTCAACAGACCTAAAAATACAACAGGGGAAATCGCCGAACACAAATAATTATAAGAATAATCATTTCAGAGAAATGACAGTTCATCCATAAAGAAGGAACAGTGTTGTCACTGACAATAACAAATTCATGAATACAAAATTAAAATACCCTCTTATGAAAATCTTCAAAGGAATATTACTTGAAAAATATCAACGCATTGCACAAAATATCAACACTTATAAACCACAGATTATTAGGGGTCATAGACTATACACAGAAACATAAAATAGATAGTGCTAAAAGCTATGGAATATACACATGTCGAAGAGACCATATGTGTGGGTGTGAATATCTCTACATGATATCTATGTAATGGTGTGTGTAGGTCCAAACATACCAACAAACAAACACATCTATTCTTCCCTGATCATAATATCATAAATTCCTGTAGGAATTTATCATCTAGGTAAGGAAAGACAACAGCACACACAAAATAACTAAATAGTAATAAAGGACTCAGTTGGGTGTTACTAACTGTTCTGTTGATGTTGATGAAGAGAAGGTCAGAAGTGAGCAAGACCAGTCTTATGACTGGGATATATGGAAAATTGTAGCTGGGCACAGTGGCACACTCCTGGAATCCCAGCAATTTGGGAGGCTGAGGCAGGAAAATTTCAAATTCAAGACCACCTTCAACAACTTAGCAAGACCCTAAGAACTTAGCAAGACCCTATCCCCCCAAAAAAATATGAAACTGACTGTGGATGTAGCTCAGTGGTACTGAAGATTGAACACTCAATCTTTAGTACCAAAAAGAAAGAAAAAAGGGTGGAGGTGCAGGGAGAAAATTAAAGGTATAATCTATGTTGGACCTCAAAGCCTTCAGCCTTAGATAAAGAGAAAGGAGTAAACTCGGGTGGGGAAAAATGAACAACATATGTAGTACAGTAATAAGAGCAAACAGATATCCTCAAAGATATACAGAAACTAGTGTGAAATAAAACTGAACAATTTTTAAACAGATCATGATAAATCTTTAGAATACAAAAAAAGTCACCACCTCCTGATATCAGGTCATAAAGTCATAAATATAACAAAGTAAAAAGTCTGTTTTAATTTATAGCTAATAATCTTACATAACATATCACAGATACTTAATTTACCTTTGATGTTCCTTTAGTAGAAAAATATAAACCAGATCTTCTTAGAAGGAAGTAAATTTTTTTCCAGGACTTCTTTCCCTGTTCTTTCGCATGTAAGAAGCCATGGATTTCAGGATATGTGCTTGAACTTAGAAACATCTGGAAGAAAAATTAGACTCTCTCCTAATATTATGGAAACAATGATTTTGTAGCCTTTCACCAATCAAATGTAAGAATGAAAAACTAAACAATATCAATATCAAACATCAAAATTATAAACTATTTGATTGTCTATTTGTAAAGCTGGATATCATCTATAGGGTGAAGTCCTATACTTCTCATCCTTTCCCATGTTTTTTTTTGTGTGTGTGCGTGTGTGTGTGCGTGTGTGTGTGTGTGTGTGTGTGTGTGAGAAAGTTGACAGGTTCACCTATCGATTTCCTTGTGTTATACCATAGAAGACCACAATCCTGACTTCAATTATTAAAGACAAGAAGTTGAGCCAAGTTCACTTTGCTGATGAGAGTATACAATCTCTTATCTTCCATAGTTTGTCATGGGACAGTATGGCAGGCTGGGTTTTTTCCAAAGAGGACTGCAACCGTACTTCCCATCCCACGTGTCCTTCTGCAATGGCATCTTGGCTTTAAACCATGAAAAGGCAGAGTTTGTTTCTCTGTCCACCCTGAATCAGTGTAAGCCTGTCACTGCTTGGACCAAAATAAAATTGTAGAAGTAACCCTTTGCCAGTTCTAGATATGTCCTAGCCTGATGGCTTTCAAATCAACTTGACTTCTGCAAGTCAGATGCCACACAGGAAATATGATTATCCGGAAACCCCATGGGTGAGAAGCCCAGTGAAACTGGAGAAGCTTTGGAGGACGAAACACCACACAGAAGGAGAAAGAGAGGACAGGAGTTGAGTGTCACAGCATGTGTAGTAAAAGGGACAGCTTAGAAGGGGACCTTGAATCTTCTCTAACCACTGAGTCAAAGTACTTCAGAGACGAAGCAAACTCTTCTTAAATTCCTGCCCCTCAAAATGGTTGGCAAAATGCAGGTGGGTCCTTTAAACCATTAAGGTTTGGAAGACTGTGTTATACAGTAGTAATTAACTGAGATGGGGGCACACATTGGTCAGGGAAAGGAGAATGGAAGGGAGTCACTCTGTGTGCGTGGCCATGCTCAGTGTCCTTAATAAGACACTGGAAGTGCATTAGTGTCTCATTAAAAGAAGAAAATAGAAATCCCTATGAATAAACAAATGGAAGAACTGAAAGTAAGAGAAATTATTAACTAAAACAATGTACTTTATTTTTAAAGGCTATTCAGGGAAATGCCAATAGTACATATTTACATTTTTTAAAGTAGTTTACTAAAAAATTTTTTAATTTAATGAGCCACAGATATTAATTAATTGACATGCAAAACAGGCAAGTAGGTTTTTTAGTTTGAGTGCTTTCCAAGTTATTAAACCAAACCAATTAAATTTTAAAAAGAGAGTCATGGAGGTCACACTAGAAAAAGAAGAAACCTTTTAAAAAGTGGAAACATTGCCTCAGTGGAGAGAAGAGGTCAGGGGCACATGCAGGACTATCTAATTCCAAAGCCCACAATTTTTCTTGTTTTTATAATTTAGCATTAAAGCAATATAACTATGTTAGAGGAGGATTTGGGAAAGGAGATAGAAGAAAACCTCTACCCCACCACCGAGTCACAATACAATGATGAAGCCTGCAGGGAGCTGAGAGTTGGGAGTCCTGAGGTTGTCATTTACCCTAATATTCAGATGGGGGGGGGGCGCTCTGTGAAACCCAGCGGCATAGAAGCCGCCTTCAGAAAAGCATCTGGGGATTAATCATATTTCTAAAATATTCTGAAGCATGAAAATAAAGAATGCCATATTGAAAAGCCCACAGGAAACAAGTCTATGGTAGATATACCTGACTAATATATTAAAATCATATTGTATTGGAAATATTAAAAGTTATATTTATGAAATACCAGAGAATACTGAGTGAGATCAGGAATGCCTAGAGCTTAGCTTCAATCCTTATGAAGACACAGCTCAATATTAACCTGTGAAAAACAACTGCAGAGCTTCTGATACCAAATCTACCAATCTATCAAAATTAAAATAAACTGTTCATTTATTGTAATGACAATATCTTAGGAAAATGCCCCCTCAAATAATTGCTAGTTTGGAAGAAATGAATCTAACAGACACAAAAGTAAGGAGATTTTTAATTAGATAACCAGCATTCATGATTCAGCTAAGAATATCTTACAATTCTATGCCAGTATTTCTGTCACAGCTATTACAGATGTTGGTATATGAAACAGATATATCTGTATATCCCTCCATTCATTTAATTGCTAAGTATTTTATCACAAATAGAATTGAAGGTGTTTATTATGAATGCTAATACTATGTATCTATTGATAAAATGTCTTCAATTTACTGAAAATTTTGATTTTTCAAAAGAATAACATAACCCATAACGCACATCACAAAGCAAAACTCTAAAGTTTCCTTTCATAGCGTACACTTTTAAATGTTTAAAATCCTTTGCAACTGGCCAGAACTGGGAAGAAAAATATTTTTAGGGGGATCTATTGATTTAGGGTATTCTTTACCCAGCTTTTTGTTTGGTTTGTTCTTTGTTTGTTTGGTTGGTTGGTTAGCTTTTTGCCCCCCCCCCAAAAAAATTAAACATTCAATCAACATGTCAAAATGTGAGCATGCTTTATAAGGACCTAAAAGTTTCCCATTATTATGCGATTTTTTACGTATTTTAATGGAAATATATATTTACCTGTAAAATTTGTGTTGGGGATATTTCACCGTTGGTTTCAGTTGCAAAAGATACCATATGCTCTGGAAAAAAATACTGACAAAAAATAAAGGTTAAATTATAGCTAAACCCATGCTAGAAAAGTTTCAATTATGACCAGTATAGAAATCTAAAGCAGAAGATCCCTAAGCCAATGTATCTAAAATCCACATTAAGTGCTTCTGAAAATGCTGGTCCTTGGACTGGACCCTCAGGCATCTTCCCAGGTAGAGCTGGGCCCAGATGACAATGATGCAGAGAGATGCTCCGACCTGGAGTCATAGGACACTGCCCTCAGGTTGACAATGAGCTTGTCCCCACATCTCTTCCTCAAGTCCTCCAACTACTCTACCAGGTACCAAAAGACTACTGACCCATTTTACAAAATCAAGGCTCACAGAAGTCAAGGGCAAAGACTGTACCCAGGTTCACAGTCAAGAACATAGAGAAACCAGGACTCAGTGTGGGAAGTAAAAGTCCAATTCTTTCCACCTACTGTTTTCCCAAACTTGTTTAATCATAAAATTCACCCACGGCAGTTGTTTAAAATAGGAATTCCCAGACCTCATTCCTGGAGTTTCTGATTCAGTAGGTCTGGCCAGGTCTTGGAGTCTGTGTTTTTAATAAGTACTGGGACTCCCTTAGGTAAATTTTATGATCAGACAAGTTTGGAAAAATATATTCTACTATATTTCCTCTAGGACAGGGTTTTTCAACAGCAGTTCTACTAACATTTTGTCTAATAATCCTGTGTTGTGGGGCTGTCCTGAGCCTTAGAGGATGTTCAGCAGAATTCTAACTTTGCCCACTTTGGCACTGCTCCTGCTGACCCCCACCCCACCCCCAGTCCTACAACCAAAACTGTATCCAGATATTGTCAGATCACCCAGTTGAACCATTGGCTCCAACTATACAAAGTGAATGTCTTGTCTTATTTAAATTACAAATAATAATAATAATAATAATAATACAGAAATGAGCACTAAGCCATATTTCTTTAAATACAACTCTTAAATTTTAGCTTTTAATAAAGACTTGCAACAAGAAAACACTTTCCCTTCAAATCTATTTAATTTTTATTAGAACTCTTATTTTCTTTGTCAAAGATCATCCCATTATGTTTCTATTAATAGGTTAAAATAAAAGAGAATGTAAGAGGTCTTTCAGGGTTTGAAAATATTCTATTATGGTGTGTATCATATATTTTTCATAAAGGATCATTTCAATCCAATTATCCAAAACTTAGTGTAAAAATATGCTACTGCTGCAGAGACAAAAACAATTTAAAATAATGAGCCCAGAGGCTATTCTGACTTCTCTAGATCCCTAGTCTTCATTAGAATGTGACATACATTTATTTTCTTTTAAAGAGAATTATAATGAAAGTAGTATTTGCTAGATAATATGCTACTCTTTATCTCATTTCTATTTAGCTCAAAAATTATTTCACTAAAAAGAATAATTTGAAGCATCAAGATTCATGTCAATCTTAAATTTCTGGCTAAGCTACACATTCCCAATGATTACCAATCTATTTTTGTTTTAGAAAGTTTCTTACTTAAGTTTCCTAAATAGTGTGAAAAAAAAACTTAAGCTACATTTTGGAATACATTTGAGGACTTATAATAATTTATCTTAAAGTCAAATGTACAGTTGCTTTGTCTAGTTTTCCTCTAAGGCAAGAAAAAAAAAGCAATAATGCCTCCAAAGTAGGTTTACCTATATTTTTTAAGTTGAATGACTAAATGCATCTCAATTGAGATTCTGCTAGTAAGCCTAAAGAAATGTTTTATATGTGTCTGAACTTCTTGTATCATGGTGACTAATCATTATTAGAATAAGAAATGTCAGTAGAATTTTAAAGGGCCAGAATCACTAAATGGAACTGTATTTTATTGATAGTGACCATATTCTTCATGTAAAATTTAACTGATTCATTTAAATTTCATTGACTGTTAATGGAGATTTCACTTACCATTGGGTTTTTAAAGAATTCATATTTGGCATAATTTTTTCTAAAGTACAGCTTATTTTCTTCTTCCATTCCCCAGTTAGACAGCACTTCAATCACCAGCTCATGGTCTTCTAGTGTTCTTTCTGTGAATAATGCTTCAGTGAATATGTTAACAGATAAACAGATACAAACACAAATAACTGTACAAACGTTTAGAATAGATTTTGTATACATGTCTCATATGCATAGAAAATTTCAACTCAATTCCTTACTATCCAGATTGATAAAAATTTCTCATCAATTTTGAATTAGTAATTCAATTTTTATACCAAAGCAGTCATCTGAAAAGAAAAATTACATATCACAATGTACATTTTGCTAATTCTCGATTTCCTTTTATTGCTATGCAAATTATGATATAAATTTAATAACAAATCTGCATTAGGATACAAGAGCTATTCTTCCTCCAACTCATCATGGTGCCAAAATTAAAATATTTGTTTCAGGGTTGAACAATTCACCTCATTAAGGGATGAAGAATTTTGACAGATTCAACACACATTTAAGAGGCATAATCTGGGTAGATGAGACAAAAATTAAAATAGATGCCTTAAAAAGAAAATGTTAATGAAAGTAAATATAGATTTTTTTAAGAACCTCAATTCCTTATGGTACTTTGTACTTTCAAAACTAATATTAAGGAAAATATATATTGTATTAACAATAAAGATAATTAGGTAAGGGGGGAAAGCACTGCGTGGAAAAGACACTTGAATGATTAAAGCAATGGCAACTTAAATAGGTAAGACATAATATCAAATTCCTATTTCAATAAGAAACTGTAATGATGTTCATAATAGTATTATTTAAAATAGCCTCAAATTGGAAGTTACCGGAAAGTCTAGTAACTTGCATATGAATATGATGTGAAAATAAATAAGTTGTATAAAAGCATTCCCAGAAACGTGGATTAATTTCAGAAACATTAAGTGAAAGAAGTCAGGCACAAATAGTACATGCTGCATCATTCCACTTATATAGATTCAAAACAGGAAAAATTATGCTATGGTTCCAGAAATGCGAACAATGCTGATACAGGATAAATGAGGCATGCAGGGAACCACTGGAGTAAGGTCAGTGCTGTGTTTCTTGATCTGGGTGTTGATTACCAAGCCACATGGCACTCTCTGAGAAGTCACAGAGTTATCCACATTAGCTTTGCTCACTTTTCTTGATGTGTGTCATAATTCCATAAAACATTGGGGGAAAAAGTAACTGTAAAATTATTAATGCAAAAGAGGAAACGGAGAACAGCCAACAAAAGAATAAGAGATTCTCTGCTTTTTTAGTATTTCTAGGACCTTTTTGAAAAGTATCTATGCCTCAGAAATTCAACGCTCAGTAGTGATCTGTGACCTACTGCACCTGAACCCTTGAAAGTAATGTCATCCTTAAATAGAAGCTTATTCATCTGAAAAGAAGTTCTTGACAGAGTACTCAATGAATATGGATGAGTTTGAGTTAAGTGTATATCAACACTCTTGGTTCTGTTCTTAACTCTGATTGCTCCTTTTCTGTCTCATTGACAGGCTCCCTTCACTGCTTCTCTTTCCTACGACTTGACTTAGTCCTTCACTCAATACCTTCCTTTGTCCTTCCTCAAACTAATTCACTCCCTCCCCTTTTTCATCACATCTGGGAGGTTCCTTGAACTGGAATCTCTGCCCAGAAGTACCTTCAGCAAAGGTCCAGTCCTACCTACTGACACTCTCCACCAACTCAAGCACAGTTCACCTGAAATGAAAGTCAGTATGGTAGTTCTTCAAAATAGTAAACATGGAATTGCCATATGATACAGCAATTCCAGTTCTGGGTGAGTACCTCAAAAAAGTCAACGCAGAGATTTAAAGATATTCGTACAACAATGTTCACAGAAGCACAATCCATAAGAGCCCAAAGGCTAAAGCAACCCAATGTTCATCAAGAGATGAATACATAAACACAATGGAATAGTCACTTTAGAAAAGGGAGTGAAGTTCTGACATATGCTACATCATGGAAAACCTCAAAGTTACTATGATAAGTGAAATGCTACAATCAGAAAAGGTCAAATACTGTAATGATACCATTTACACAAGACACCTAGAATAGCCAAAGTCATAAAGACAGAAAGTAGAATGGAGGTTGCCAGGAACTGGGGGTGAGGGGGACAAGGAGTTATTGTTGACTTGGTATAGAGTTTCATTATGGGAAGATAAAATGTTCTAAAGATAAATAGTGGTGATCATTGCATGACAACATAAATGAATTTAATGCTGCTGAACTGCACATTTAAAAATAGTTAAAATGGTAAATTTTATGTTATACACATTCCATAATTTTTTAAAACATCTTAAAACAAAATAAATTCATCTTTCTTTTTATATCTTAGATTTTTCTCCACTATGGTAAGTGTTATTTTTGCCACATTCTCTCAAAGAAATGTAGAATTAAGTCACACTTGCATTTTTCTCAAATATCCTTTACTCCTGATATCGCCAGCTACCAGGTGTTCTTACTCCAAGCGTCACTCGTAACCAACAACTCCTACACACCTACACACACACACACACACCACACACACAAGCTTTTCCACCATGACTGCTATTGTGTGGACCTTCATTTTTTTCTTGTAAAGCCTCTTATCTCCAAATTTCTTCCAGTCCAACCTGAACACTGTTATCACAGCAACTTCTTGCCTCCCAAGATAGTTGTGTGAATGTGAATCCTGATTAAAAAATTTGTCTGCTTCTACTTGTTACAAGATAAACCAACATAGTTTGGTAGCTGTAAGTTATTCATCCATTCAATGAACAAAGATTTACTAAAGGCCTGCAATTTATCAGGAACTCCTCTTAGAGCTGAGATTTTTATAGTGGATAAGTCAGTAAGAAATAATTGCCTTCATGAGGCTTTGGGGAAGAAACAGATGATAAATAAAAGGTAAATCTTAAAAAGGTGGCAATAAACTCTACAGAGAAAAAATGGAGCATGGAAGAAAGAAAGTGCTAGTGCTAACTAGAAAAGGATGAAAGGAATCCATTCCCAATAGCTTGCCACAGAAGGGCTTATTGAGAAGGGAGTCCTTAAACAAGACCCAAGGAGAAGAGAGCATGAGCCCAGGGGATACTTAGAGGAAGAAGAACAAAGCCACTGAGATGAGACCAAGGCTGGTATTTCTGGAACTTGTCAAGGAGGTTAATGCTGAGTAAGCACAGGGGATAGTACCAGGAGGAGAGGCCAGAGAAATAATGGAGATGAGATGGGAGGCTGTATCGGGCCCTGCAGACCTTAGTAAGGACTCAGCTTTTCCTCTGAATTACATGAGAAATCATGCTGAACACAGGGAAAACCTGAGCTAACATGTTTTAACTGGATCATACTCGCTACTGAGTGAAGAAGTGACTTTAAAAGTTGTAAGGTTGAAAACACAAAGTCTATTTCATAGGCTACTTCAATGAACCCAGAGTGAGGGTGTGGCTTAGATGAACATAACAACAGTCAATTTTGTAAAAAACAAACAAATAACAACAACAACAAAAAAAAATAGGCAGACTCTGGATCTATTTTGAAGATGGAGCCAACAGAATTTGCTGGAAAATAAAATAGGAGGAAAAAAAGTGTACCTAAGGAAGACACCAGGTTCTGGGTATAAGCACTCTGAAGAGCTGTATTATCAAGACATCAGACGGGAAGTTGCATCCTTAACAGTCTTCCAATCCCCACTTGACTCTATTTCTCACACAAACCCTGCTGGGATTTTAAAGTTTATGAAACACAGGTATGCACTAGTAAGTAATGTAAGTGCTAGAAACTGTATCTATGATCCTTGCAACTACACTGAGAGAATGTCCAGGAAGGAGTCAAGATGCTGGCTTGTTTGCTTTGCAGACCTGTTTCTTTGCATCCATTTCTATCCCACCAAGGAAATATCTATGTTATGTCTTCAACATACACTTTAAAGAAAGGAAAAAATGACAAAGAGGCATTTTTTCTTGGTTTTTGAGCTTCAAAGTAGACTTTATTGATATTTGGCAAATATAACTGCTTAGAGAGAATAAGAGCAAGGCCAATTCTCTGTTTTCTCTTACAGGGATGCACCCTCTGCTTCCTGGGAAAGAAACTAGGACAAAGGAATTGACAGGAGATGGGGTGAAAGAAAAAAATAGAGATAGACAGTACCTGTATGGTGCTAGTCCCAAGTGACTCTATATCTTGCCCCTTTCCAGCACTAGAACAATTTTTGATTGTTAAAAGGCCAATAGATTTAAACATGTGGTGTGGCTCAAACCATAGTCTAAAGAATATATTCTCAAAGGGCTGGGGGATGTAGCTCAGTGGTAGAAGGTTTACCTAGCACATGTGACACCTGGTAGGTTCAATGTACACCAGCACAGAACAAAACAAAACAACTCTCCTCAAGAAGCCCTGCATCTAGCACAGCGAGAAGCAACTGCTGAGTCAATGTTAGGTCTAATCAAAAAGCATGGTCATCTCAAGTGCCCCAGAGGGGAGGGAACACAGAGAGCTAAGAAAAGGTCATGAATATAAGGGTCTTTATGCTTCAGGCAGTAACCTTGGAAGGAGCAAGAGTTGCCAGAACAAAAAAGAATTGGATAACAATCAGACAAGTACCTCGTTTGGGACTTACTTGCCCTACCACAATGTCAGAAATGTGAAGGTGGGTCTCAATGTTCAACTCAGAACATTTTAGACCTGTATGCAACTCACTGATAGAATCTAAATTATTTACCCCAACAAGTCTAGAGAGTGAGCAAACAACAGAAAAACTAAATTGTCTGCAAGGGCAGGAGAATCAGAGTGCAAAATTAGTTCCACTTTGTGAAATAAAAGTTGCATTTTGGCACGTCTCAGTCTGAGAGCTGTTTCACTGCTATATTTGATTCTTATAATACTTTTAAGTAGATGAATAGTGGCCCTAAAGATATCACATCCTAATTCATGGAACCTGTAATTGTTACCTTACATGGCAAAGCTTTTGCAGATGTTATTCAGGGCTTTGAGTTGCGGAGAATATTCTGGATCAATTAGGTGGGCCCTAAACCGAACCAGAAGCATCCTTTTAAGGTACAAGCAGAGGAGAATAAATACAGACAGAAAAAGAAAATGCAATGGAATCACAAAAGCAGACATTCAAGAAGTGTGACCACAAGCCAAAGAATGCAAACAGCCACCTGAGTCTGGATGGAGCAAGGAACAGATTCCCCTTAGAACTCCCAGCAGGAAAATAACCCTCCAGATTTGTGAAACTAAACATCCCTATTGTTTATGTCACCAAGTTTGTGGTAATTAGTTATAGCACTCTTAGGAAATTAATACAATAATCTAATGAGCAAGCTGTATTTCCATTTACTGATAATAACTGAGGTTCAGAATAGCCAAACTTCCCCGGGTTGAATAGTAGCAACATGTCTGACCCCACCTGATGCTCTCTCCCCTGCACAGCGTTACTGCTACCTGCCTGGAGCTTCCCAACCAAGAGACATTCTCTGCCACCTCCACTGTGTCTATTTATATCACAGGCATTCTTTCTGTATCAGCTAAAATCAGTTTCTTGTTTTCTTGCAGTTTTAATTGCCTCAATTTATTTTATTTTGAAACAAATTCAAAATATTTGCTAATTAATTGAAAATAAACAACCACATTTTAAATGTAAGGTAAAAGTAATGGGCAACATTTCAAATTATATCAATCTTCATCTTCCATGAAAGTAATTATAAATCTTTTCAATTTGGACTACATTAAAAGGTAAATACAACTACACTTTCATCTCCCTCCAGTCAGAATGACAATTTTCAAGAACAGAAACAATAATAAATGCTGGCAAGGATGTGGGGAAGGTACACTCATACACTGTAAGTGGTGATGCATATTAGTATAATCACTCTGGAAAGCAGTATACAGTAACCTCAAAAGACTAGGAGTGGAACCGCTACATGACCCAAATATTCCCCTCGTTGGGAATTATCAAAAAAAAAAAAACAAAAAACTAAAAGCAGCATACATCAATGTTTATCCACAATAGCCAAATTCTGGATTCACCCAGATGTCTATTGATAGACAAATGGATCAAGAAAATGTGGTAAATATACACAATGGGGTTTTATTCAGTTATGAAGAAAAATAAAATCATGGGGTTTCCCAGTAAATGGACAGAAATGAAAAACATCATGCTAAGTGAAAAATGCCAAACTCAGAAAGTCAGTGTTAAATGTTTTCTCTCATATGTGGAAGCTGTAGCAAAATAAGGGAAAGAAGGGGGGGAGACTGAATGTCATAAATGCATAGGGAAGATCAGCAGTACAAGAATAGGAGTACAAGAAAGACATTGAGAGGGAGGGAGGAAGGATGGGAAAAGGGAGAAGGATGGAATGAATTTAATAAAATCAGATTATATCCACATATGACTATACCGCAGGGAATTTCACCTTTATGAAAACACCAATCAAAAATAAATAAATAAATGAGCAAAATGAAGATCAGTGTAATAGAGGAAAGAGCAAAAGGGGAGTGAAGAGGGGAGTGTAAGAAAGGGAACAGGGATTGAAATCAAATTTCATGCACCATGCAACTTTTCAAAATGTCTCCAACTACCATGTAGAACCATAATCCTCTAGTTAAAAAAAAAGATTAAAAAGTAAATACAAAAAGATTCAAAATCAAGCTATAACAGATGTGTGAACAGCTATAACAGATGTGTAACTAAAATAATAATAATGATGATGATGTAATGCCCATGGACACCAAAAAGTGTAATCTGATAACCAGGTTTTTTTGTTGTTGTTGTTGCTATTGTTGTTGTTGTTGACCACATGGAAATAAAGGTCAGAATTCCAGTCTAGAAAGGAAAAATAAGGAATAAAATCTTTCAGAAAACTTCACTGAATGTTTAAATAATGCCATTACTGGCATCAGGAAAATATTCTCAATATTAAGAAGAAAAAAGTATCTTCAAAAATGTCATAAACTAGAATACATGTAAGAAAATAATAGATGTACTTTCCATTCCTTCAAAGAAAATTTCTGGTACCATCCTACTGAAAATTCAGACAACAGATAGAGGAAGCAAATTAAAATCCAGAGGTTGAATGCAATTGGGATTTTTGCCTCATACATCAGCCTGGTATTGAAAATAAAATTTTCCTGATACAGAATCTGGCTTTTAAAGTCACATTACATTAAATATTCTTTTTAATGTATACATTATTATCTCAATTTGGATGCATTGTCACATACTGTCCCCAAAGCAATCTCATGACATTAAGTATTAAGGCTATAATAACCCAATAAACCCAGGTGGCATAACTGATTATCAGTAAATCACATTTTACATTAAAAATAGTATCTGTTATTTAACAAAGACAGCTATCTAAATAAAGGCATTTATAGGCAGAAAGTTCAATAGGAACATACAAGATGATGAAGTGGATTACTTTACCAGAAAAGAAAAATATTTAAAGGGAAAGTGAAAAGTTGCTGGTCACCAGCTTTATCTTGCCCAGCCCTGGATATAAAATATCATTACCAAGAACTTAAGGAAAGTGCTGGACCAGCCAGCTTCTTATCAGTAAGCTTTCTCTTGACCATCCTTTAGCATCATTCTAAATGCAAACAAATTTTAACCTATCAAGTAATCCTACTAAGAAACTTACAATGTGTTTTTCTAAATACCAAAAAGAAACAAATTAATCCTACAACCCAGAGGCTCTTTGCTGCAAAGTTCAAAACCAAGATGAACTCAAACATGAAGTTATTAATATTTGAGAAAAGACCCCAGGTAAGCTTCACACAAATTCAACATAATTGTTTTAAATACTTTATTTTTTGAAAACTTCATGAATTTCATTTAAAATATCATATTAAAACATTATTAAAACTTTAAAGACACATTTTTAATCATTTAAATCTTAACCTCATATTTCCTACCCCAACTACCTGATCAATAATTGATTAATTCTATTTTTAAACATTTTTCTGGAATTATTTTCCAGACATTGTAAAGTGAATTATAATTATCAAATATTACATATATTTAGGCAGAAAAATAGGAAGAAAGTCTTCTTAAATTACTTGAAAATAGCAACTATGAAGGCAGAAAAGGAAAGAAAAGATTCAGAGTTTAAACAGCTTCTTTAAAGCAAAAACAAAAGTTTCATACTGCTTTTAAGTTTTAGTTTTGTTTCAAATATATCAGTGAGGTCTAATGGCAATAGAAAAAAAAAACTGTACCAAATAATGATACCTATGTGTAATTCTGTTTAATTTTCAGGAACTTTACTTCTAAAAAAGAAAAGAAGAAGAAGAAAGAAAAGTTTCTTCTGAAACTGTTGATTTAACTTCAAAGTCTTTTAAAAAACCTCAATCCTCCAAGAATGGAAAGTGCTCACCTGTGACCTTCTGCCTGGATTTCTTCGCTGAATCTACTGAAAGTACAGCGTGGGGCTCAAATAGAAACCTGAGTCCCTACTCTTCTCATCACTTGATAAGAGAAGAAACAAAAGTGGCTTTTACCTCTAATTCGCCCAGAAAACAATTCTTTGTATACCTTTGTTACAGGAAACTCCAGGAGACAAATGGTCCTTGTACTTCTCTGCACTGGGTAGAAACTACATACGTTTTTGTCAATCTTATTTTCAGATAAAAATGAACAGCCTCTGACCAAGCAAAACAAAAACTGAAGAAGCAAAGAATAAAACAGGGCTCAATTTCTAAAAGGTTCCTTAACCTAAGAATACTACTTAATACCGCCAGGATCTCCCAGAAAATTGCCACTGCCAGATTCATCTCCCCGAGTGTGATAATAGGAAAATTGTGACACTTTGGCTTGATGACTATAAAAGCCCTGTAGTTGGTTCTCCAGTGAATTGAAATACACTTTGTATTAACTCAGACCCCAAAATCACCACTTACATTCATAGAAAGCCTTATTCTCCACAAAATGTTTGCATATATGTTATCTGAAGATGACTGGGTAAATATCAGAAGCTCTATAAACAGCTTCCATATATTCCAAGCTATCCAGTGCATCCTTAAAGGATTCCAAGTAAATTTCCAGCTGAGCATGCCATGTGGTTTCTTTGGCCTCCTTTCTAAGCCTCTTCCATTTCTGTATTTTTGCAATCCATTCTTTAAATAATAACAATAATAATAATAATAATTATTATTATTATTATTATTATTGGTACCAGGGATTGAACTCAGGGGCACTCATCCACAGAGTCACATCCCAGCCCTATTTTGTATTTTATTTAGAGACATGGTCTCACTGAGTTGCTTTACTGAGACTGGCTTTGAATTTGCGATTCTCTTTCCTAGTCTCCTGAGCCTCTGGGATTACAGGTGTGTGCCACTGCGCCTGACCCTTTAAATTATTTGATATAAATATTTTACAGTTTAGTACAACTTAGTTCAAAACACACTTATTTCTCTTTGACCATGAATTTCAAAGATGTATGTAAGTGCAGAGTCCTTGTACCCATGGAATTACTGTCTAATTTTAATAATATGATTATTATTAAGATAGTTGTAGGAAATGGTATAGAATTTGGCCCACTTTGCGGCTTCAGGAAGATAACTTAGCTAAGTCTTTTTAAATTTCTTTATTTTAAAATTGTCTCTGTTTCTTATTTTTCTTATTTTCTTATTACTAAAAGGATACATTTTTATTAGAGAAAAGAAAAGTGGTAGTCACAATTCATGTTTAAATATATCAATCTGGAATAACCACCTCTTGTCTTTTTCTCTGGTTCTACAAGAGGATATGTGTGTGCATTTTTCATAAAATTTAGGAAACATTATATATTTTATATGCTATTTTTATTTAATCATCATTACAAATTGTATATTTTCCCACATCAGTGTTTAAAGAAGAACTTCAAAAACATAACCAAAAGCTATATGATCAAAAATGTTGTAGCTCATGAATATACAATAATTTATAACATTCTTCTATTATACCATTAAGCTTCACTTTCCTGGTTAATTGATAGTGTAAATAACTTGCTTTGAATAGCCTAATATCTAATTCCTATCCAAAGTGCTTGTTTCCCACTCCTGAAGATAGCATGTACTTGTGGGAGCAGCACCTCCCAGGACACAAAATATTGCCAACACTCCTAAGGCCTCCTATACTTCTCTCTGCTTTTCGGGATTTGCAATTTCCCAAGGGATGTATGAGAACAAGTGGTTTCAGCAAATGTGCTGATCATCTCAAGAAATAGCTTCAGAGCACCAGTAGTGTGCATCTAGGGGGAGACACTTCTGTGAAAGAGGTAGATGTGTCTCCCTACTTGCTCTCAGATGGAAAAGGTGACTATGATAGGTTGAGTGCAAGAGGCTCCCAACTGCTTTTTTCTTTTGAACCTCCTCAGACTGTGGTACTATGTTAGCTGTCACTCACCCTGAACAGCTGAAGGTTTCATTTTTACTTTGTTTTCATAGGTATCTTAAAGAAAGGGCTAGCTGAAATAACTAAGCCTTGGAAAATGCATAGTAGTAAGTCAGATAAACATGGGCAGAAAAGGGATTCCTGGGAATCACAACAGCAGGAGCAAGGACACTGAGAAGAAACTGCAGTGCATCAGAAATTTGTAGGCAGTTCTTGAACTGCAAACGGTGAGGCTAGATGTGACATGGGCTGCAGATACAAGGGGCAGGCAGGTCACAAGGTACTATAAGGCCCACAGAGGAACTTGGCCCCATATGGCATAAGAATCAGGTCTACATTCAGAGAGATAACCTTGGTACAACTAGAAGCAAGAGAACCAGGAACAGAATCCTAAGGAGAGAACTGGTGGGATCTGAACTCAAGCAGCCGAAGCTATGAGAACACATGGAAGGAAAATTGGCTGAATCAGGAGGTGCATGAAGGCAGAGCAATTCGTATTCTTGTTGCTTAAGTATTTTTTCATTTCCAGCCTTACGTGTGCTATCAGGACACTATGGTCTTTTAAAAGCTGCAAGATCCGGGCACATGGTTCACTATACAGGAGCCATACATCACATGTTCCAAAGGCTTCAGGACTTTTTTTTTGCTGGTGATAAAGGTGACCACAAATCTGAGAGTCGGTAAGTTATACACAGCACAGAAAGCACAGCAACCTATCAGCCCCAGAAAACAAGAAAACCTTGCCTGTTTAGTTAAGAAGGAAAAAAAAAATGTGAAGGAGCAACTTGAAAGCAGGCAGCAGTGAACTGTCCCCTCCCTGCACTGTACATTGCTTTTGTCTTAAAGAGATCACGTGGACGTGGCTGCACACATTAAAAACGGTTTCATTAAAAGCCTCCAGTCATTCATTTTGCTTATTAAAGCCACTCTACAATGATATCCACAATGGAAATCTCAGCTGTTCCTAGTAATAATACTAAAATACAATTAATTCCTTTTCCCAAGGAATCTATAGGTATGTGCTGGAGGTATGTGCTAATTGCCACTGCTTCGTACCATGGCTTCAATTAGGAATCAAAATGGGAGCAAGACAAACATGGATCCCATTAAGTTCCAGAGGACTTGAAGCTGAAGTCCACTCCCCCACCAAGTTCCTCTTACAGTGATTATACAAAAAGAGTACTCCATCGGAGGAGCTATAGTGACATCCAGTGGTTATAGAGCAAAGCACACCAGTTACAAAATCTGGTATATTACAACATAAAAGAAGGGAAAATACTTGCTGATACAGTGACATTTAAAATTCGATGGCTATTTTTGACTGGAGAGAACTGTAGATGTGGAATGTTTGTCATAAACAAATAATGAGAAGCCAAAAAATTCAATGTCTATAAAATAGTGTGTACATCTAGAGTCACAGTATAATATGCACTCAAATTAGGCAATTCAGAGAACAAAATTGGGGTATTTAGTTGCTTTCAATGATTTATTCTGCCTATTAAAATTCTCAAAATCAGGCTGAGTGGATACTCAATGGCACAGTGTGAGTTTAGCATACATGAGGCTCTGGGTTCTGAGCACTAGCTCAAAAAAAATTCTCAGCAGCATATATTAATAATTATGATCAGAAGATATGACATGTCGCTATTAAATTCAAAGTTCCAAACATAATATTACTACTAAATTATACAAATTCAAGAGCAAGCTATTTCCAACATGATTTCTTGTGTTGTTCAGATAAAATAAGTTATCAGCCTTTTTATAAAGTGAACCAGATTGGCTCAGTTTGATCTTAGTAACTTCAGTACCACCTTGGAAAGAAAGGCTATGTGAAAATGTTCTTGGAATTCAAGATTTAGATTACAGTATGCATGAGTGACAGAGATGTAGAATGAGACAGAAACAAACCCACCACATAATCCTAGGAACATGAGCTTTGACCAACTGGAGAGAAAGAAAAACCCTCAACTCTCTTCTATTCTGAAAATCTAAATGTTCTTCCCTATAAGGTCTCAAGATCTCTCAAAACCACTAAATTTCATAAATATGCAGAATACATGTAAATGGGGCACCATGGGTCATGCACAACTAGCACAAATGAGAAAGAGAGGCAGGGATAATTTCCATAAGCCACAGGCAGTTTGCTTGTAAAAGCAAAGCAAAGTTGCTTATCCTCCAAGGGTCAAAACTTTAATTCTGGCCTCTTTTGTGGATCCAGCCCAGAGTCTCACACATGCTAGGCAAGTGTTCTGTCACTAAGCTACATTTCCAGCCCAGAAGTATATATTTAAATTAAATCAGATCATATTGCTCTCTGGGCTTAGACACCCCTAATTGCTTTCTCTCTCTCTTTCTCAGGATAAAATCCAGGACTACTCCATGCCTATGAGGCCCTATAGGATCTGGTCCTCTGGTGGTTCTGTGCTGTGTTCTGCCATTACATTCCACTTTAGTGACATTATTCAAGGCACACTAGCCTCTGGGCTGCTTCCTGCATACAAGCACATTGCCACTTTGGGCCCTTTCCATTTCCCATCTCCTGGATCCACAATAATCTCCCTCTGGCCTGCTTGCTGTGTGCTTCAGGTCTGCACTCAAGCACCACCTTCTCAGGGAGGTCTTCCCGTGCCTCTATTTAAAGCACATCTCTCCCACCCACCTCTACTTGCTGTCCTTCACCCAATCTTCCTTCCCTGGAGTTTATGGACACCTAAGAGATAACAAATATTAACGTTCTTATCCTTCTTTCCCTACTACATACTGTGTCTCCAGGATCTACAAAACTATACAAAAGTCAGTATAAACCTGTATGTAAATATTTGCTAAACTGTTTAGGGAAGACAGCCAAGGGAAGCTGGGGAAGTTCCTATGTTCCTACATTATGTGGAATCTATAAAGTGAAATGGGGGGGGGGGAGAAAAAGAACACTCAAGGGTTTTTTTTATGCACAAAAAAAAAATAAAAAAGAAAGCAGTCTACAAAAGTGAGAACAAAAGGAGAGTTTGTTAAAATAGGAAAACTATTTACAGACATTTTTAATGCTAACAGAAGTTATTTCAGTGTTGTGAAATTATGAATAATTATGTTTAATTCTTAAGATTATTGTTTATTTCTCAGTTATTTACAGTGAACTGATTTATTTTTGTATTTGAAAATATTTTTTTTAGGGTTGAGGGTGTAGCCAGAGGTAGAGTACTTCTCTGTTTTGCACAAGGCCTTGGGTTTGGTCTCCAGCATCATAAATTTTATCAATGGAAAACGTATCACTCTAGTCCAAAAAAGGTCAAGGATGTCTCCTGAACAACATGCAGAGCTAACTAGCTGGTCACCAAACTTTTGCCAAAGAGTTTGTCCTTTGGTTCTTTACATCAATGGCACTCATTGAAGACTTATAGGGAGGTGTCAGGAGTCATTCTATTGACAAAGGATATCTGTCACTGCATATCATATTTAAAGAAGAAAAAATAACCTCATTCTACTTCTTTTTATTCATTTTAATATGCAAATGCAAAAAAAGTTTCTTAATTCCATTACTTGATTAAATATATTGCAGGAGTATTTATAGGTTTGTCAAAAGCACAAACAATAACAACAACAAAAACATTTCAAAGACATATTTGTTTATATTTGGTGTTCAGGAAACCACAGCAACTCCATAACGGTTATTTTCCTAATACACTGTTAGACAAAGAACTGGAGGCTGTGTAATATCATACATGTTAGCATTTGGGTAGAATTTATGTTTGCAACTGTTTTGCTTAAATATATAATATGAATGCAAAAAAAAGAAAATGTCAAAACTAAAATTCCTTCTCATTGTTTGGTCTAAAGCATTGTTGATGACACCAGGAGATACTATGCTCAAATATTTGATTTTATTTCAGCAACTTCTAGAAAACATAGTAATGTAAAAATACACTGATATTGTTATATGTTTAAATTTAGTATGTAGCTCAAATTAATTTTGCAATGTTCCATTTTAAACTTTTCCAATAAAAGACTTGTACATTTCATTCTTTAGTATAAATAATTTTCAGTGTTCTCAGTGAAAACTGCTACTCGATTTGCAGAGCAGATCTATGTTACTGAACTTCAAAGCTATTTGCTAGGGATAAATTGTAGTGATTATAACCAAAAGAATAATTGTAAAGTTCCCCTCCAAAGAAAAGAGGATGAGATACTATGGCTATATTTGATGCTAAATAAAAGCTGTATTCTTGTCAGTATAAGTAAATTAAATAATTTGGGATATGGCAGATATCTTTTGAGAGCATCATAGTTTGTGAGATTGATTATCACAAAGAGAAGTTAAATTAGTCAGAAAGGACAATGAGGAAAATACACAGTGAGCTTTCTCTGTCCTAGGAGACAGGGAGCCAAGCTGGCCACTGCAGACTAGACTGCTTCAGAACGCAGGCTCTCTGGCAGGTATGTAACCATCCTCACTCAGCTGTCACGATCAGCTGGCACTGCTGCAACTCATCAGCTGTCAACTGCAGAGGTGCTCAGGTTCCAAATCCCCATGGAGACTGTGGAACTATTTTAGCTTCTTTTCCACAGGTTTCACTCTGTCCTCTCCTCAGATTTCTGACATGTCCCAGGACAGCCGTCATCAAACCCGAAGTCTACCAACACTTTTTAAGGGTTCAGGGAATGCAGGCAGCGTGAGGTACATCCACTTCACAAGGGTCTCTTCAATATGAATCCTCCTAAGAACACACTTCTGCCAATATCATTTTTTAAAATTCTGTTTCATCAGAGAATGGCAAATCTCTCATCTGACTAGAACCTTACTTTGGAAACACTTCTCTGGGGTGTAAACCCTGGAACCTATCAAACAAAGGGACAATTTTGTATACTGGCAGTCAGATGAGAAAGTGAATGACTCTAATGACTAGTTATAAAATTCTTTCACAATTCTTCAAACAAATTGAAGGAAGTAATTGAGCTGTCAATGATAAGTTATTTAAAATGATTTTGATGACTTATTACTAAAGTTTTTAATGTATAATGAGAAGGAATTTGCAATAGGATGAATAATAGCCCCCCAAAATAACTCCATCTGAATTCCTGTGAATGTCACCTTCTATGAAAAAGAAAAAAAAAAAGACTGCAGATGTGATCAAATTAAGGATCTTCAAAATGAGATTTTCCTGGACTATCTAGGAGGGTCCTTATAAGAAAGAGGGATTATATTTGGTGCAGACAGAAGAGGAGAAGGCACGCAGACAGAGATTAGTGTAAGGCAGCCATGAGCCAAGGAATGCTTACAGCCTCCAGAATCTGCAAGAGGCAAAGAATATACTCTTCCCCAGAAGTACATGCCTGCTGACACCTTGATTTCAACCCACTGTTACTGATTTCTCTAGTGGTGTAAAAGAAAATTTTCTGTTATTTTAAGCAACAAAGTTTATGATAATTTGTTATAGCAACCACAGGAAACTAATACAGAGTTCAAAGAGTTGAATAGTATTGTCATAACAAACTCCTTCCGTTCTTATCTACTTATCTATAAACATGTTTTTTAAAATCAATATCTATTAAAAAAACTATTGTCAAACCCTGTCTCCCTTTAGTAATGAATTCTTTATAACTTATTAAAAGAAGCTTTAAAAAATCACCATGGTCCATAATACAAAACCTCATTTCCAATTAAAAAACAGAAGTTCAGTGG
Organism: Urocitellus parryii; assembly: GCF_045843805.1. NCBI lineage: Eukaryota > Metazoa > Chordata > Mammalia > Rodentia > Sciuridae > Urocitellus > Urocitellus parryii. The sequence continues at coordinate 218,200,926 of NC_135531.1, forward strand.
ATTAGACAAAGGGGAATGAAGGAAAGGGAGAGAGGATAGGAATAGGAAAGACAAGTGGTTTAAATCTGACGCATCTTTCCTATGTACATATATGAATAGAACACAGTGAAACTCAACAATGTGTACATCCACAAGACTAGCATCTGAAGCAGAATAAGACATACTCCATGTTTGTATAAATAGGACAAAATACTCTACTGTCATATACAATTTAAAAGAACAAATAATTTTTTTTTAAAAATTGAAAAGGTTAATCTTTATATCCTCAAAATGTAAAGGAGTTCTTTATAATTTTCAAGTAAAATCTATGGTGCACATCACTATTAAGAGAATGACAAGCTGGGCACGGTGGCACACGCCTAAAATCCAACTGGCTGGGGAGGCTGAGGGAGGAGGATCGTGAGTTCAAAGTCAGCCTCATCAAAAGCAAGGCACTAAGTGACTCATTGAGATGTTGTCTCTAAATAAAATACAAAATAGGACTGGGGTATGTGGTTAAGTGCACCTGAGTTCAATCCCCAGTACTCTTGAGAGAATGACCATTGGGAACTGAGGGTATCGCTCATTGGTAGACAGCATGCAAGGCCCTGGGTTTGATCCCCAGCACCACAAAAAGAGTAAAACAAACAAGAAAGGAGGGATGATAGGGCTGGGGGAGATAACCACTATGGATACTTATAATTGCCCATACAGCCATCAACATAAAAATAGTCCAAATAACATTCTGTTTTGTCAACTTCTCAAAAAAAAAAAAGTTTCATTGTGTTTCCAAAGATCATTATGAAATTTATCTTTCCTTCAATTTGAACTCAGAGCTGAGCATAGCCGTCTGTACCATCCATACTCTTGAAATTGAGGTAGGAGAATCCCTTGAGCTCAGGAGATCAAGATCAGCCTGGGCAACATAGTGCAAGGAAGAAGAAGAAGGAGGAGGGGGAGGAGGGGGGAGGAGGAGGGGGAGGGGGAGGAGGGGAGAGGAGGAGGGGGAGGGGGAGGAGGAGGGGGAGGAGAGGGAGGAGGAGGGGGAGGAGGGGGAGGAGGGGGAGGAGGAGAAGGAGGAGAAGGAGGAGGAGGAGGAGGAGGAGGAGGAGGAGGAGGAGAAGGAGAAGGAGAAGAAGAAGAAGATTTAAACTCTATGGTTTAGTTCTAAAATTCTGGTATATCATTATTTAAACAAGAAACAAAGCTAAATTTATAATATTTCTATTCTTGTTTCCATTTGGTGATACTTTCATGACCAATCACCAACAATGAAAAATAAAAAGTAAAGAAAAGATCTGATCATATTCCCTTTTGTTTACTTTTATATATCTGAAGAAAATTTTTGCCCTATGACCTACAGGGCACAAAAAATGATGCAAGATTATGATTCTGTAAACTTACCTAGACCTATATGAGGCAGGTGTTCAAAAAGGGTCCAACTGTGGTCATCGATGTAATGATTCTTCAGGATCAACAGCTGGCAAACATCTCGGGCAGTTATGTCACTGGGTACCTCTAAAGCCCTGCTGGTTTCATCTTCACTGTACACTTTAATCACCTGTGTAAGGAGAAAAAAAGAGAGCTAAAATATTCTTGTTTGATTTTTTTTTATTAGTTGCCCATGACAATTACAATGATCTTGACATATCATACATTTGATTCAAATGGGCGTGGCCATATAACCAATGTGATCCTGCAACCTGTACACATGGAAAAATGAGAATTCTTGTTTGATTTTTTAAAATAAATTTTACTGCATACGTTAAAGGTATACAACATGATGTTTTAAGATAAATAAAGCTAATTAAATACTTATTATAGTGACGTGAATTAACATATCCATCCTCTCACATGGTTACCCATTTCTTGTGTATGGCAAGAACAATTTAAATCTACTCATCTGGTAAAAATTCCAAATACAATGACAAACTTAGTCCTCGTGATATACATTAGATCTTTGGAAATGTCTGTCCTATATATCTGTTAGTTTGTATCTTTGATCTATGTCTCCCATTCCCCTTCTCCTCACTCTGTCCCTGTTTCTGTATTTTGATTTCTTAATAAAAGAAGATACCATGTACAACTGAAATCATGCAATATTTTTCTTTCTATGTCCGGCTATTTCACTTAGCATAATTTCCACCAGGTTCAGACATGTTGTAATGAATGACAGGATTTCCCTTTTTAAAGCTTAATAAATATTCCATTTTGTATTTTTATGTGCATATACAACTGAGTATATACATACATCCACAGTTATTTTTAAATCTATTCATCCTTTGATGGAACATTTAGATTGTTTCCATATCTTGGCTATTATTATTGATAACATTGCAATAAATGTGGCAGTGCAAATGTCTTCAAGAGGTAGTGATTTTATTTCCTTTGGGTGTACCCAGAAGAGGGATATCTGGGTCATATGGTCATCCTGTATTTAATTTCTCTAGAAACTTCCAAACCATTTTCCAAAATGCCTGAACTGATCTAAATTCCTACCAACAGTATAAGCATTTCCCTTTCTTTATATCCTCACCAATACTTCCCTTATCTTCAGAACAGCCATCCTAAGGGCTTTTTGGTGATATTTCATAGTGGGTCTGCATTCCCTGATGGTTAGTGATAATCTGCACCTTTCCATATACTTGTTGGACATTTTTCTGTTTCCTTTGGGAAAATGTATATTCAGGACCTTTGCCCATTGTTTTTCTGCTATCAGGTTGTAAGGATTGTTCTTTTATATACTAACCTTCATCATATATGTGATTTGCAAAGATTTTCCCCAATCCATAAACAGTTTTTTCACTAAAATATTTAATTAAAATAACATTATAATAAGCCAGTTTACTAGTTGAGCTGATTATACTAATTTTCTTATACACTGAATGCTACCTAATCAAAAGTTATTTGTCAAGGTCACTTTGTCCAACAAACTCCACTTTTTTTGCATTGTCTAAACTAAAAGCCATTCAATGATTATTCAAAAAATTTTCCCCACCACTTTGCTCTATTTAAAAATCTATATATCTCTTATCAATACTTCTAAGTTTCCCATTCCATATTTAAATCTTATACACAATCCCAGTAATGATAGTGATTTATTCCCAGGTACACTTATGTAGTATGGAACAAAATCAGACTGTTTGAAAACATTTTTCCATTACAGATATAAAAGTTTGGGCAAATACTGGATAGATGCTCACCACATCCTTTTTCTTTACTTCCTTGCAATTAATGTTGCCAGGGGATTGAGTTTGAGTCAATGGAATGTGTGCATAAGGACTGCTGCACTTCCAGGATGCCATAAAATTCTCCCAAATTTCATCCCTATTCCCTTTCACCCCTCCACCACTGAATGGAAACAGCTGTGTGGAGAGCCCAAGAGAAAAGGAAAATCATGGGAGAGAATGAGGTTTTGTCCTTAAATGACTTTGAGGAAGATGTTTAACTGGGAAAAGTCATTATGAAACACTAACATGAGCAAGAGATAAATTTCTATTGTGCTGACTCACTGTATATTAGGATTTATCTACTAGATCAGCCAGTGTTACCCTCAATTATACAGAATCAGAGTTTTATATAAAATACCCCATCAACATTTATCAAGCTGTACTCTGGACTAGAATTTCCAATATTAACTATTCTATGTGTTAATTAAGTAAAAGAAGATAAATTCCTATGACAATAGTATGGTAAGATACATATAAACACACAACTGGGAAATGAGAGGAAAATTCAATATAAGAAGAATGTCTATTGTAAGAACATTGAAATGTCTGCATTTTTAGAAATTTGAACAAATGCTAAACAAAATGATATTCAATTTTTTCCTATAAATTATTTTTAATTATACTTAATGACAATATAATGAAATAATTACTTTCCTACAATGATGGGAGTGATATAAAGTGGTAAAACTATTTTGTACATCTATGAGAGAATATATATTAAAAGCATTAAAAGGTCCATTCCTTGAACACAGTAATTGCACATAAGCAAACTATCTCAACAAACCTGCGCTAAGTGTACAAAATGGCTTTGGGCATTGACATGTCCAATGAAGTTTTATTTAGAATTCTACCAATTTAAACATTCAACAGTAAAAGAAAGGTAAACTTTCACAGAATGGAATATTATATGGTCCTTAAAACTGTTATCCAAAGAAACTACATAAGAATATGTACAAATTCTACAATGGAATAGTACAAACTTACTTGTTGGCTTTGGGTACCTGGCACCACTTCTCTTTATGGTACCATTTTGATTTCCTTTTAAAGTACCATGCCCTCCCTCACCTGCAGTCCTTGTGATTCTGGCAGCTCTTCCTTCAGCCCAGAGATGGTATGCTGGAGCTGACTGTTAAACATTCAGGAATCATGCAAGTCAGGCATCTTCAAATTAGCCACGATGGAAGTATTTATACTAAAGAAACTAATAAATGCCACAAACACTAAGGCTTTTAAAAAGCCTTTTTTTTTCTTTCTAATCTTTAAAGCCAATTTATAAGTGCATAACTGCCTCCAGTCCAACCTCTGCTCCAAGGTGGAAGGTATTTCCTAGTTTGACCATTCAGTATCCAGATGCCCCTGACAGCAGTTATTATTTAACAGAGGCAAATGACCTACTCAGAGCCAGAGCCAATGCAAATTGCTGTTCCATAACCATAGAAGGGACCCTCTTTTCTACTGGGCTTAAACCTGGGAAAATAGTAGTCCAAAGCTGTGACTGTTAGTCATTCTTGGTATATAAACCATACTGCAAAAACTTAAATGCTTGTTTCACCCCAAATTCTTATGTTGAAACTCTAATCCCAAAGAGAAAGTGTTTGCAGATGGGACCTTTGGGAGTGATGAGGTCATGAGGGTGGAGCCCTCCTCTATGGGATTAGTGTCTTATGGAATAGGTCACTCTGTGATAAACACTTGCAACTCATTCTTTCTTGATTGCACATGTGATATCCTCCACCCGGAATATATTTCAATGCTCCCATCACCAATAACATGTTTCCTTTGGCCAATTCCTACATAAATTTGACCACAGTTCCAATAGAACTGTCTCCAGAAAGTCTACCCTAACTACCCAAGGCTTTGTAATATGCCCTTTCATGTGATTTTGTTTTGTAATTATCTGTCTGCATGTCTTTCTCCTCAGCCACGCTAACAAGCTCCTTTAAGGAAAAATCTCCATTTATTCACCATGTATGACTGTATCATGGGGAACTAGCCTGGGCAATGCTGGCCTAATAAAAGTCTTCAGAGTGAGTGAACTTTGGACTCACTGCAAACCTGTCAGCATTTTGCCCATAACAAGTACTCAAAACCTATTTATAACATTTACCTTAGAAATATTTTCTGTCATGAAGTATGTGATTTTTACTTGAAATTTCTATGCTTAGAAAATTAAACTTCTGTTCAGTAGGAACAGACAGGCAATTTTTCATCATAAAAAAATTTTAGGTAAGAATTGACTCCAGGTTGCAAATCTGGGTTTTAATCTTTGAGATGGCTATAAAGTCATATGAACAAGATCATGAAAATATGTTTTTGAAGCCAGTCATGATTGTCTCCGAATATGCATTTAGCTTTTTACCTAACACATGCAGGTCACTAAGATGCCGGGATCTTTCTGTAGTCTCAGCATGGCCAATTTTGCACCTGGGTAGACTATGTTTGCAAATATTACATCTGTGCTAGAAAACTGGTGGCATTCTAAAGGATGCTCCCACTATACATTCACGCTGTTGTAGTCAAACTGACTGGACCAAGCATGGTGGGTGCTTCTGGCAAAAGCAATGTAAAATTGCCCACTTCCAAGAGGACAACAGGCTGCCACTCTGGACTGCTCCTTCAGGTGGAGCAATGGTAAGTCACTGCTGCAGCTCCTTGCTGCACATACCAGGCCAGGAATGGAGAGAATGACCAGTGGCTACTGCAAAGGTTCCCTTCACCTCCTCACTATTCCCATGTATTTTCTTGCAGGAAAAGCTCATCACCTGTGATCACAGAAGCATGCCTCTTATTTTACATGCTCTGTCTTCTACTTTAGAGAGGCTAAGAACATGTAAAACTAGGGCATTCTGAAGCCTCAGCCAGAATAGAAAAGAGGGTAAGAACAGAGCAGGAGGTAAAATTGGGGAAAGTGAGAAATTTAACTAACCAATTGGGAAATGCCATTGTTTTGTTCAGACTATGTTACTGCAAATGTGAAAAAATAAATAAATTGCTGAGAATTGAAAGACACAAATTTAGAGGATGTAGGCCAACTTAAACTTCTGGCATAAGCACACATATTCATTTCTAAAATAAATAAAATCTACTGAGAGAAAAACTTAAAGACTTTTGTTTGAACTCCATTTCAAACCCTTATTTTTAAAAATCCTATTTAATGCTGATATTTATCCAAAATACACATTTGTCTATGAATGGTGTAATTATACCTAGGTTAATATTGCACAGGAATAAATCCTGTCATCTCTGAGATTCATTCAGTGGATCTCATTATGAAGACTTTTTTCACTACCAGTGGAATACCACTGTTAAAAACTGTTTTATTTATATCCATTTCTCCCTTAAATATGTTAAAAAGGAAATATCAATCTAAGCCTTATGTCTCGAGTTGAGTGTTCCTATTGCAGAAAGTATGCTCAGTCTTCCTGTTTCAGGAAAAAAGTCAACTCATCAGAAACGCTCTCTGACTAATATGTATTAATGCTAACTTTCATGATTCTGTAAAAACCAAAGACCTTTTCTTAAGAATCCTTAGAACGAAATATCAGTATACTGTTTCCTCCACATACTGACAGAGAAAAAGATTTTAAGTTTATATAATCATGCTATTTAATAAAGGGATATTATATATTTCCAGTTCAGTGGTCCAAAATTCCAGTTTGCTTTATAAAATGGGGAAAAAAATAAAAAGTATAAGAGTATTACTCATAACACTTTATAAGATTGTTTGAAATTGCATGCCAACAGGAAGAAAATTTTCCCGGGCCCAAAATAACTAGAATGAACCTTGTTTCATCGATGGAGAAGAGTGACTAATAAGGGAAGTACAGCTCAGATAACATCTGTTTATTACATCCCACCAGCATGTAGACAGGGCTCCCAAGGAAGCCAGGGGTGTACACACCACCTAAGTTGGGAACTCTTCGGTGCCACTGTTTTGCTGGCAATCATGACAATCTTGACCTGCAGAGTAGTTTACAACTTCAAAACTTGCTCTAGGGGCTGGAGTTGTGGTTCACTGGTAGAGTGCTCACCTAGCATGCATGCATGAGGCACTGGGTTCGATCCTCAGCACCACATAAATGTAAAATAAAAATATTTTGTCCACCTAAAACTTAAAAATAAATATTAAAAAAAAAATCTTGCTCTAGGAGCATGTGGCAGGTAGCAGTGAAAATTCAATAGCCACAGGAACCCTTGAAGGGATGTGCTGGAATGTGGGTGAAGCCCACCTGTGTTTGGGCACATGTCCTATCGAGGTGTCTTTATGCACTTTACATACCAACTCCTCCACTGGACTGCCCTCCATAAAAAGTAAGTGGAGGAAAAGAATCAAAAATGAACCTATTTTTAAAGTAGAAGACAACAATATTACTATACAGTGAGAAAACAAAAAAAATATAATGTTCAGGGAAAAGTTTGAAGTCCCTAAAGTCTCTAGGTTAAAAAGATAAAACATTTACAGTGTAAGCCATAGGCCATTTCTTTAAAAAAATATTTAAAAATAAGCAAAAGATAGAGAGATTGAAAGTCAATTCAATAAGCATAGACGTGTTCCCAGAGCATTCTCAGTATCTCTCGGTAACAATCTTCTGAAATTTTGACTCCAAGAACAAATTGTTTGAAAAGCTGTAAGGAAAAGCTGATTAAAGACTAAGCAATCAGCCTTTCTTCTCCTCCCTGATGACCCCAAGGAATGCGATGAAATGGGATAGGCAGCTCCTGTCAATCTGGGTCCATTCTGGAATATTTGCAGTGAACTCAGAGTTCTCAGCTGGTCATTCAACAGCTCCACAGAGCAGCAAGGGGGCTTCAGACCTGCCAGGACTGGAAAGTAATTAATACTCCATAGGTTTGCCCCACTTATCCTTGTTTCTTCAGAGGATAGTACAGAGAAGAGGGACCCATTGTTGTTCAGCAGGAAAGAAAGAAAAAATAAATAAACAGGCACAGAGTAATCATGAAAAAAAAATGAGCAAGAATCCATATGATGAAATGAAGGAAAAGAAAAAAAGAGCAAAGTGAAGAAAAAAGATATTTGGGTCATAATTAGCACTGGTTATCTTCTGTATCAAAGTTTCCATTTTAGGAAAATTAAAATTTAATTTTAAGTTAACTTAATATAACTAATTAATATTTAGTTTTAAAAAATTTAAACCAATTAAATATGATGGTATCATATTGAAAAGTATATATTGTTATGCAAAAACATAATTTTGTTAATTATTTCTTATATCTATTAATGATATGTACTATTAACAAATAAGTAATAGGAATTTTAAAATAAAAAACAAGTCCCAAAGAAACTTTCCATGCACAAGGGTCCAAAGCGCAGCTTATTTCTATTATTCTTTAAAAGTTTATCATCCAACTAAAGTAGGATTCTAATGTTTTAAGATTGTTTTGTTATTGTTTTTAATAGATAGGCAATGTACCTAAAGCATGTGCAATATTTTTATAACGAGGTCAGAGTAGCCCTGGGTTTTTATATTTTTCTAAATAAGGAATGCAGTGTTGTAAGATAAGAGGAGACATTCTTAGATATTTTGAATTAAGCAATTCAGTGTGTTCCCTAGAAGGGAATGGGAAGTAACATATTCATTATTACTTATTCCAAATCTCTAAGAGTGTTTTTTAAATGTTATATTTTAGAAACAAAGACTGTTCCAAAAGACCCTAATAGCTCAAGAAAAGCTGTTGCTTTCTTATTGCCATTCTGTATTATTTTTCAAGCTGTCAAATATTTACTAAGAGCAAAATAGTACATAGTTTAGAGAAATCAGGTAGCAATAAAAGTCTTAAATTCTCCCTTTCAAGGAAGATATTCAGCAACATATTTTACATGAGCATTAACAATACCTGTGTAAGTAGCTGATTCAAAATAAATACTGTGACCAGTATCATGATTATAGGAATTGATTGACACAGCAGGTCCATAGCCTTAACCTACCCTTCAACTTTATTCCCTACAATCTCTTCCTTATTCTCTCACTCCAACCACACTTTTTTTTTTTCTGTTTCCTGAAAGACCTATGCTCCTTTCCAACATAGGGCCCTTTAGCATGCAACTACTTCTGCCTAAAACACTGTGTCCTTGCCTTCTATTTATTCTCCTCCCTGAGATCTCAAACAAACCATTGTATCTGTGGGAGAGCTTTTAATGACCCTCCAAGAGTGGATCTAGGCCCCTCCATGTCCACACATGTACAACTATGTAATCACCATCCATAACCCTTGCTCTTCAGACTGCTGCAATACACCAGGGCTCTGGTAATGTTGCTTCCTATGATATCCCCAGCGGTTAGCACAACATGGAACACACACTGGAAATCAAAATATTGCTCCAGTGTGGAATGAAATCATCATGTATAACCCTGGGTGAGACAATACTAACGTTCCTAAAATAGCAGCTTTGAAACCTCAAGAAATTTGGAAACTGTTAGGGAAGAAAAGATACATGTTGACCAACAAGAAAACAAAGGCATGTTCATAAAATTTGTGAATAAAGCTGAATTAGGTGACTTATGTCCCCTTTTAAGACTTGGATCCTGTGATAATTAGAGAAGAAGGTAGGAAAACATCTGAGGGTGACAAATATCATGAGCAAAAATATCAAGGAAGAAGGAAAACCAATTTTGACAAGAAGAGTTAACAGCCTACCTTGCAGACAGGGGAAGGTTTGTGTTACCAAGAACAGGTAAGGAGGTGAGGCACAGGGCCAGCAGCCCCATGGAAAGGGCCTTCACCCAGGGCTGGGCACACTGGCTTCCATCAGCACAAACTGGTGAAGGGGCCGCCACAGAAAGGGATCATTTTAAGACCAGCAAACTACAGGGTACATTTTAAAAACAGTTGGCAATGGAGAATTAAGTTTTAAAATAACAGTTTTACATGAATATGATTACAAAGTGTAAAGAGAATAAGGATAAACAACCTTATGTTGACTTAATCATTTAGGAAAGGGCTCAGCTACAAGCAATAGAAAGTCTACACTACAGTGGGTTAACCAGATTGAACTGCTTCCTTCTCTCCTCACAACTGAAAGCAGAGGCAAGCAGCTCAGGGTTTAGTTAAGCAGGTCCATCTAGCTCCCAATAACTGGAGCTCATTCTGCTTTTCCCTGAATCTGTTATTAAAGTCACCAGATGGATAATTCTCACAGCACCTCGGTAAAAACACTGGCCTCGTATTTATTTGCATGTTACTACGTTTCAATAGGAAAAATAAAAGGCATGCCTCAATAAAGAGATGAACTGATTCAGAACTAGAAGCCCATATTACTGGGGATCCAAGGAGAGTGTCTAAGAGTTCTGGATATGAATTCCAAATGCAATGACGGAGTTTTATGGTGTACTCTAAGTTTCCCATCCAGCCATCAGGCTGAAGAATCCAGCGCAGCTTCACTACTGGAAATCCCCTAAACTTGGCAAGCAAAGGGATTAGTATTGCCACACCTGACAGCTTGGGTCAGTGACACTGCAGAATCATGACATATCTAGGCATCCAACCAAGAGAAGAAAAACAGCCTTCAAGCAAGGAGAGGCTCAGAATAGTTCCTTAAAGCCCCGCCATGCCACTCAGCTTCTTCTTCCTGGTCTACCTTTTCTGATCTCCTTATCTCAGGCCAGATCCCTGCTGAGGGCTCCTCCCTCAAGGTTGTCTCCTACAAGGGATAGAGAAACCCTAACTCAAATGGGGGTTCAATTTTACAGAGTAACTGGAAGCCCTTTCAGTTTGCTCTGTTATGCAACAATAACCACCCAAAAAAGTGGGTGGGGGAGCCTAGGCTGTAGCTTAGTGTAGAGCACTTGCCTAACAAATGTGAGGTGCTGGGTTCCATCCTCAGTACCACATAAAGAATAAATAAATCAAATAAAGGTATTGTATCCATCTACAACTAAAAGTATTTTTAAAGGCAAAAGATAGTGATCCAATTTCATTATTAAAAAAGCAAATATTAAAAGCTAAGTTAAAAATCATCCTGTTCTAACCCACACATATATTATTTTTAAGGATATAAATTCAATATGGATAATAGAGAAATAAAGAAGGTGTCAAATCACAAATTTCGCACTAATGTTCCCAGTGACTTCATCAACGAGTGTTCTCTGAACTGTCAGTGTTTTTACAACTTAGGCAATTCCTGCTGAGAGGCCAATACTGACTAATTCATCTTTGAAATAAATCACAAATCAAAAAACCCCAAAAACCAAAAAAAAAAAAAAAAAACCTCACAAGTGCTAATGCTTATTCATATTTAAAACAGAAAACCACTGGTCATGCTTATATTTGATGCAATGTTATTACAGTATCTCATTTCAGCTTTTAAGCAATAGTTTATGCCCAGAATAACCATAAGATATGTCTAAGGGAAAAAGTTAAAAACAGGTTCACACAGTGAGAAAGAAGAACAAGTTGGGGGGGTGGAGGGAAAAGTGTTTAGACCAGAGAAGAGGAAAACATAAAGAGAGAAAAGTACTATTTAAAATCGTTCAAGACACATCAGACTATTGCAATTATTGAGCAGTCTGGCATCAATGGTAGCACTTTCAGAAACTATCTTTTTTTCATTGATTTTTTAAAAACATATTTTTTTCACATTTAACCTCTCTGAAATTTGGATATAACACACTATCAACTGTGTGTTATACTTTAATCAGAAGACTGTAAAATAATGATGTTTTTGTAATTTAAGGTATCCGATCAATCAAACATGCTAAGTTCAGTCTGTTTGGAACACTTGAGGGTATTACTTTCTAAATTTTATTATAGTATGCAACACCACCACGTTGTGATAGCACTAGTATACCCATTTTGTCATTTTAATCTTATTTTTTTCTAAATATTTATTTTGTATCACTGAAAAACATGTATATAGTCCTATAAAAGAAAGGGTTTCAATACTTTCAGAATCATAAAACCTTAAGGGTTAGAAAGCTTCTTGTAGAACATATACTGAAATCCTCTCATTATATAATATAAAGAAGCTGAGGCTGGAGAGGGTCCACTTTGTCCAGGAACCTCCAGCTAGCCTAGCCCCTACAAGGCCAGCCACGGAACCTGGCTTTAGGATCAAACCCTGGGCCTTGTGCATGTGAGGCAAGCACTCTACCAACTGAGCTATATCCCCAGCCCAGCTCAGCAATTTTTATACTGCTTTAAGCTGCTGCTTCTACACAGCATCTTGGGTAAAAGTATTAGATAACTAAGCACTAGAATTTAAATATACATATATGTCCCTAAGTACTTAGTTTTAGGAATGTTTAAAAATAAAAGCTGTTTTTCTTTTCTTTTTCACTTTTTTTCACCATCTTGCCAGAAAAATTGCAAATACTGAAACAACCAGCAGAGGGAGATTTTATTCTCAGTTGGTGCAAATAAAGAATGAACATACCTTGTTTTGAAATTTTTAAACATAAAATTGTTAAGGCTATGGAATTCCTGTTTGATATAATTACAAGTTTATAACAAAGTTGAAATATATTTTTTTAAATTCTTAACTAGTTGGCTTTTTAAGATAAATGATTTCCATGTATTTTGATATATGTAACATACACACATATTAATGTTGTTTATGTTTATAGATACACACACATTAATGTCTGTTCGTGTGATTTGTGCTTGTGTGGCCTTACCAGGAATCATTACCAGGACTCAAACTTGAGGTTCTCCTGGAATTTAGAGTGGTCATGTCTAACTTTTTCTTCAAATCATGAAAGAACTACATAAACTGATTTTATTTTAGAAAATACAAAATAATAGTCCTAATATTTTCTCAAATACACTTGAATGTGTATGAGCAAATATGCAGGAGGCTATATCACGTATGAATAATGAGGAGGTGATAATCACTTTCTGACAATGCAGTTTTTGCCAAAACAATTTTTTAATTCTCTTTTGGAACTGTGTTAAGAGTAAGCATTTTTACTACTGTACAGGGGCAGAAATCTTTATCCTTTCAGGGAGTTTAGTTTCTGAAATTACCAAAACTCTTGCTTCTTTCTTCTGCCAAAAAGAGATTCTTATTTTTAAGATTTGGCTTAGGGTACTGGGACATGGCCAGGACAGCCAGCCCCACAGACTGCCCCAAGCAACAGTCTGAGACAGTTCATCAGCCCAGCTATTTTTAATCTGCCTTGGCTGCCAAGCATGGGCATTATAGTTTACAAAATAATATGAGACCCAGTGCCTATTTTCATGGAGTCCAGTCCAGGTGCCCACAGTGGCTGGGAGCCTCTGGAGTCCACTCTGTGATCAGATTCTAGACCACAGGTTTATTATCAGCTATGAGTCTTAGATTCCTCATAGGGCAAAGTGGGGAAAACACTGGCAAACTGATAGCATCCAGTGTTAGGGATTACCATGATAAACTCTGGAAAACAATAAGGCAGTTAGGAATAAGTTCCAAGAGACCACTTAGAGACACATTTTGTTCTAAGACACTGATATGTCCGTTCAGTCATGATGTCTTTGAGGCAAGATTGAGGGCACAGTAAGGAAAAGTAAATAGGAGAGGAAAAGGCAGACTGCAGGAGAGGTGAGGCGTGCCCCATGAGTAGGGCACAGGTAGAAGAAGAGGCATCAAAGGCACGCTGTGGAATGGGGGCATATGTGTCTCCTCTGAGAGGTGCCTCCTGTGCTGGTGAGCCAGAGGCCTGGATCCCAGTCCTGCCTCTGCCACTTATTAAGGGGAGCTCAGGGAAGACATTCAACTTCTCCAAGCCAATTTTCCTCATCCAAAACGGGTTTGGCCACGAACCTTGTATGGTGCTTATGAGGATGAAAGAGAATGTACAATCAGTCCTGAACAGACTGCAGCTGTTGTTACTTTTATTGGTCTGTGTGGAGCACAGTGAATGGACCAAATTGCCCACAGCAGCAAGCTAGAGCTGGATAAAGGTGATGGAAAGTCCAGAGTGGGAGGCTTTTTATCTCAGGGATGAAATTCAGGGAAAAAATGAAGGAAAAGCAACATGGAAACAGATGTCGAGAAGAACATGCCAACAGCAGGTCAGTATCACAAAAGCCCAAACTTATTTTTACTGAAACTGTTTTTATTCAACTAATGGTTATAACCAGTTGAGTATGCCTTATCCAAAATCTGAGGTACAGAAATGTTTCAGAATTAGGATTTCTTTTTATTTTGGAGTATCTGTATTTACATGAGGAAATATCTTGGGGAGGGGACCCATGTCTAAACACAAAATTCATTTGTGATTCACACACACACACATGCCCACATAGTCTGAAGGTGATTTTCTATAATATTTTTAATGCACTTGTGTTTTGACTATGACCCATCACACAAAGTCAGGAATGGAATTTTCCACTTGCAGTATCACAGTGTCTCAAATCATTTCAAATTTTGGAGCATTTGGATTTGGGATTTTCCGATTAGGGATGATGAACCAGTAAATACCAATTCTGTTCCTTCTCAGTGCTAGATACTTGGGTCTGGTGATGATCAAAGGTGATACAGCCCCCACTGTCAAAAAGCTAACCTTCTAGTGCCTCCTCAGCAGTAATGATACTCACTACCTTTCACCACCATCTACCAGGCAAGCACACCATCTAAACTCAACCAGTGAACTACCATTACCTCTTCCTCCCAGGAAATCTGCTTTTCCCCCTGACCACACCAGTGTTCCCATACAAGTCATGGAGTGCATTTGTTCAAAAGCATAATCATATCCTATATTGGGATCATAATGTTAACATCAATGAAGCAAGACTTCCAAGGCACTTGTAGTAGAGATGGCTAGTTGCCCACAACAGCCTCCCTTTCCTTTTCCATCCTATTAAATCTTGATTCTTCGGAAGAGAGCTATCTGCTGGACTCAGACCTGCATTTCCTAACTTCCCTTCATGTCAGAGTTCCCTGGATGACACAATCCCACCTGTAAGTAGAAGCTCCTGGTTATTCCAGAGAATCACTTACATGGAATAAAACTAGCCAGCCTCCCCTTGTTCCTTCCCACTGTCTGTGCAAAGACTGTGCACAGGGTGGCTGGAGATATGCATCTCTCTATATATATAAAAGGTAAAAGGACCCAGACTAGGAAAGAAACAATAAAAGCAAAGAGGAACCTGGTTGCCTAAGGACACTGTAAAAGTGCTACATCAGCTTTGGCCTGATCCTTCTTATAAAGTGAAAGAAAAATAAATCTCTTCCTTGTTTAATCTACTGTCCTTTCACTCTTCTGGTTAAATGAAATTAAATTCTGCCTATAATTGACAGAGTACTTTATTTAGAGCTCTGCTCCCATAAAAATAGCAAAATTTAACTGTTAAAAAAAAAGTTTTGAAAAACAAAAATATTGCAAGGAATACAAAATTAAACAAGATACAGGAAGACTAAAAGCCAAATGTGAACAGCCAAGAAACATAAAATATACCTCAGAGACAGCAAATACGATTCAAATATTATAAAAGGTAATATTAACAATTGGTGTCCCAGGGAGGTAGTTGCTAAATTGACAAATGACGTGTCCATTGACTCTGAATTAAAACACTGGGAAGACAAATATGAAAAGAGTCTTAGAAAGCTTTAGGATGAGAGAGCCTGAGATGGGACATAGATAATAGCAGTTCAATAGCAGCATTAGGAAAAGCAAACAGGAGCCTGGAGTAGTTGTAAGTCACAGAGCACAGCCCTGGGAGTAGAAGTAGAGACACAAATGCTAAGTGTCTTGAAATGCAAGGTGGAAAACTGGGTGAAGTGGAAGCAACCCATAAAGCTGGGCAGCGTGAGGGGCATCCAGGCTCCCAGAGTATGCACTAAGCGGATTTGCACAGATTTTGTTCCTACTTAAAGTTTCTGGGATAAACAGTGACACGATGATCTGTATTCTTTCCTCTTCAAAATGATTTTTGGAAAATTATAGCATTGACTCTGATCATTTGAAGAAGATAGTTCTAAACTATCATCCTTTTATGAATGGGGAATTAGATCTTATAAATGACACTGCATTATACTATATGATTTTCAAAAGGACTTAAATATTAAGAAAATATATATTATAAAAAATGTGGCTTTTTTTCTCTTAGATTTCTGAAGATTTCTATGTGCTTATGACAATCTTGTGTAAATGTAATTTGGATAAAGAATGCAAATATGCTTGCAAATAATGTTCAAAATAATGCTAATCTAATAGAGGCATGGAACATGTCTATCCATGGAATCAAGACATGGACATCTGGCCTTTGTTCTACAAAACAATATAAATGTAATAATGTGTTTAATTTAAGCTTTACAGTTCAGGATCTTAAAATGTTTTCTTGATGATATTTGCCAATCTGGAGTTCCAGGTACAAATTGTCTCTCCTGATCTATTTTGCTCCTCTACCCCTCTTTTTCTCTCAAACACACATACACACACACACACACACACACACACACACACACACACTTGCACACAATAGCTTTCTACATAAAATGTTTTCTGGAACATATGGGAGTTGGTGGAGGTGCAGAGGAAGATGAAAGGATTTGCCTAAGCTAATTCCAGACTTGAAGTTGGTAATTATACACCCTATAAGGCAATTTCATTAACATATTAATTTCAGGAGGTAACATGTATCTAAGAGAAACACATTGGAAGTCACAAGACCCAGATTCTATTTCTAGCTTTGTCATTGGCCTTCTTGGTGACCTTGCATAAGTCACTCAACACCCAAGAGACTTAGTCTTCCTATTAAAAAAAAAAAAAAGAAGAAGAAGAAAGAAAAAGCTAGAACCTAGCAGTCATCTCAGAAAAATGCTATGGATTAAAATATTCATTCAGAGTGTTTTGGTCTGGGATATAATGAAACCTTCTTCATTCACTAGAATCCAACAAATCAGATCCTAACAGAATTGGATGAAGTAAAAAAATCATTTCCAATTTACTTGACAGAGTCTTCCAAAATACTCTATTCCTTAAAGATCAAACTTGCTCTGCCACAAAGAAGAATCATACCATGTTAAGTACCATGTTTAAAATTCACCTTCCCCACTACTCCCAAGAGAATCTTATGGCCATTTTGATCAGACACAAGGGCTGATAAGAAAATTGCTCCCAAATGCTTTTGAGCACTTTCAAAAATATTTTTGGCCTTTCAAATGATTAGGATTGTGATTGGAAAATTACCTTGCAAGAGCCACTCATTCAGGATGAGCGATCTTTTTGCCAAATCTGTGAGAAAAGCACAGAAGACAATACATAGCCACCCAAATACTCTGAGGAATGCTTGCATTTATTTGTGAGATCATTTTAAATCATACATACAGAAAATGACAAGTTAATTATAATTGTGAAATAATTTCATATCATGAAAGAAACAATAATTGTAGTCATTGTGGACCAGCGTTTTAGTCAGAAAAAATATACAATTCCTAAAATAAAAGATATAAAGATATTCAGGGAAAAAAAAAGAATAGTCAGATGGATCATTTGAGGGTTAAAATGTCAAGAGAAAGAAGCAGCCTAAGCACTTTAAGCAAATAAAGATGCATTAAATTATATAAATGGTTCATGGTATACTCACCAAAGAGAAACAAATTGGAGTTGGGCCTAGGGAGTTTTGACTTATGTAATTATTCTAATGGAAACCTGACAAGAAATTTATTATTAAGAAAACAAAGAGAAATCATAATGATGTGTCCATTGACAGCTCAGATCTAACATCAATGATAATCACAACTTTCCAAAGTAATCTCATTTTTCTCTTTACAAAAGACCAGAAGCTCTTTTTCAACCAATGTTTACTCATAACAATTTCTCCTAGACTAATTGCTCAAAGTCCCCCCAAATGATGGCATTAAAAAAAACCCACACAAGAAATTATTTAAATATTGACTATGACCATGAAAATACAAAATGTATTATTACCCGATTCATAGAATTATAGACACAAATATCACTGAAAAAGAAAAGATCCTTTACTAAAACTCCTCAGTGATTTTCGCACAAGTAAGAATGTGAAGACTCCCAGAGTTTAAGTGATTTGCCCAAGGTCACGCAGCTAGTAAATAGCAAGTTCACAGGGTATGCTTTCCCTCATACCAACATATCATCAAAAACAAGCCACACGATAGCACTTTCTTGCTTAATCTAAATTTCAAAACTGGATTAAAAAAAAACTCAGACATAAAAACACACATCTGATATATGCTAACATACCTTTTTACATTCTCAGGCAGATGGCCTATATTGTCATTACTAATGCACAGCTAAATCCAATTCAACATAACCAGTCAACCTCAAAGCAAAATATTTTCAACTAAATTTACTTAATATGAGAGAAAGACATCAAGAAAGACAGAGAACACATGTTGGAAAAATTACCAGATAGCTATTTCAACGTGAAGTCAAACATCCCTAGGAAGTAAATAGTCAACTGATAAGAAAATAAACTGAAACCCTAAAAATTAAAAGCAATAAAAAAGAGACACTTGAAAAACAAAGCACCTAAATGTTTGATCGCTTCGTGTCTCAAAATAAATTAAAACATGACCTTTGACTTAATGGAATGCTCTTAATAGTTAACAGTTAACTGGTGAAAGTCAAGTACAGAAATAAACATAACAGTTTCTAGTGTCACCAAAACCATTCAGAAAGCATATTGCCTAAAATGTGCTTTCCCTTTCTAGTGCTTTCTCTTTCAATGCAGCAGATTTAATTCTTCCAGAGTTTAGTGCAATCCATTTTGCTTGGTGTATTTACAAGAGCAGTTTAATGTGGCTACATTACGCCGTGCGTATTTCGCCTTATAAAATGTAATACTGCAAGTAATACATGACAGTGATCTTTACAAAAACTAATAAATATTTTCATAGATGGAATCAACTGCATTAATAATTAACGAATTTAATGGAAAGTTTTTCTTAAGCAAACATAAAGAAACTCAATAGAAATGGGTAGAAACTTGATAATAAACTGGTACCACATGTTTAAACAGGAAAACAAGTATATAATCCATTAAACAATGAAGATGGATGCATTATGGATTATACTGTGACAAAGAAACTGTTCCTTAGTGAACAAATATAAGAAATAATAGTTAGCAGCAGATTTCCTATTAAAGATTAAAAGGCCTGAAGTTACAGTAGAAGACAGAGAAAAGAATAGCTTCAGTACAGTCTCTAAGTTACAATGACCTTAAATTGAGACCTATGCTTTCATATAGAGGTATTTTTACAATAGCGATGCTTTGTCACAGCATTTTTTTGCCCAGTTCAATTCCAATTGTATGTTCTTTAAATGCCAGTACCCCCAATGAATCACAGTCTGTCTTAAGGATACCTAAGTGTCTGACATATTAATAAACACACAGTAACAGAGGAAAAAAAAAAAAAACAGCAGGAAAATTTAAAGAAAAAAAGTGAGAAGAAGTCACGTACCCTTTTCTGCAGAACAATTGGCGTTATTGCAGGCAGAGTGACTCTTCTTGCACTCAAACTCATGCCTGCTCTTCCCAGAACAAACCCCTCTCACAGATCATGGACAAAATGAAAGAAATCTTTAACGGTTAATCCTTGAGAATCTCAAGGCTCAGTGCAAAGAAACAACCAGGGAAGTAATAAATGTCACCCTGCTTATGTGATTCCAATCTACCCAAAGCCAATTAAGGATGACTGCGGGACAGGGCAGGGCAGCAACCAATCAAAGCCAGGAAAACTCTGCCTTTGTCCTTGGAAACACATTCTGATACTTTTGTTTATGATATTTAAAGAACCAGATTAACAGGCATCTAGTTCACTTAACGTTTTTTTCCAAAACAGTGCAATTCAATGCCATCTTTGTTGACTAGGCAGTTATGTTTTCACTAAAGCATTTCAACATATGGCAGATAAGAAATTGTTTACATTGGTCTCTTTAAAGTGTATAAATATGTAAATGAGATAAATTTAGTTATGCTATTCACAAAATTAATGAATGGATCAACTGGAACATATTACATGAGGCACAATAAATAATCCTGAAGTTAGAACTGGTACAAAGTGTTAATTTAGATGTTATAATAGAAAAATTGTAATATATATTGATACATGTCATGTCTTGGGTAGCTAAAACTTTTACATTATGGCATCCCAGAGGTCACACCTATTAAACATTATCAATTCAATATTATCGTAACAAACTAAATAATAAAGTTATTAATTTGATAATTTTATTTAAATGGATCATTAAAGTACAATAAATCTTAAGTATGTGTTTTTAAAACGCACACATCTGTGTAATTTAACATGTTTCATTCCATTAAAAGCACTTAAAAATAGCCAGTGATCAAAAAAAATAAAAAGCCACTGTTCAATGGTATCTTAAACCTTTAATAACCATTTTTTTTCTTCTTACACTAAAATTTTTATCCTAGTATGGGGGTTAAAGGAAGTTCACAATAAAAATATTGATCAATACAAGAAAAATTTCAATAAAGTCTAAATAAAATATTGCCATGTTAATATTAAGCTGATCTTTTACTATTGTAACATTCCTTCTGGACAGACACCTTGACAAGCTTTACTGAACCTACTCAGTGCTTCTCAAGCCTGACCCCATGAAGGGCCCCAGGCTTCAGCAGGACAGGCACTCCCTGCAAGTTCTAGAGAATAGCGTGATTGTTGTAGTAACAAGGGAAAAAGGAAGATTGTGGGCAACCCAGACACAAACTTTCCATTTCATTACCCAGACTGCACTAGGCAGGGTTCACTTTACTGCTTTATGCTTCAGTGTGTTTTATATGCACAGTGAGCTCACATTTCTTAGAGGAAAGAGAGGACAACTCCTGGTACCCTACTTAGCATTTCAGTTTATTCCTCAGCATGGTGGTTCTGTGGGGTACAGTTAATATGAATAGTCATATAAAGTCTCTTTGGGGGATATTAATATAATCCTTATTCCATTAGGGTTATCATGGCCTTTTAAGGAAAATTACCCAAGAAATAAAAAAATAAATAAAAGTCCACTCATACAAGGATGAAGATCACCACTTGGGAAGTAAAAGATTAATCTGTCAGCCAATAATAATGAAGCCCACAGTAATTACATAATAATTAACAGAATATTTATTATAATGTTTGATTTTTTCTCTTTTATTTCTTAATTTAGGACTGAATATTACAAAAAGTTTCTCTGGTCTCAAACATCTTATTTGGGTTCCACCATAATCAAAGTCATTTATTTCTCTAAATCATCAAGCAATGAACCCACTCCATGCCACACTATGTTAGATAGTAAGAACATACTGTTGAGTGAGATACGGCTGTTTTTTCATGGTGAAATATTACTTTTAGATTAAAAATTCACACTCTTGCAGGTTGAGATTGATAGTAATCAAATGCCAACCACCAGAGGTGCACAAGGAAGACACAACTACACATTAGGGTAGATCCAGGCAGTCTTCAAGACAGAAATGACATGTTCTTTGAAAAATAGGTTAGGGAGAAAGAATGTGCAGAACTTGATGTGCATACAGAGTGAAGGTCTTGAAGCTGACTCCAAGGTTTGAAGTCTGGATGATTGAGAAGTTAAAAATGCTGTTTTATGCCATACTTTAGGACCTGCTAAATGCTAAAATGAATCCTTCATGTCAAGACAGCACACAGGTCCCATTTCATTACAGTGCAATATACCTGCTCTCTAAGGGCTTTAAAAACATCTGACAGACAACTAAATTCTGAAGAGTGAGAGGTCCTCTCTTTGCAGCAACTGAAAACTGCTGTTTCTAAATTTTCGGTGAAAACCCTGAAGAACAACATTTGGTATTTTATAACACTATGTTACCAAAAAGGCGACTCTTTGAAAGATGAAATTGACACATACATTTGTGCTTGTGCACACTGCAAGACTAAGGGGATGGCAGCAGGGTTAAAACGGGTGCAGTCTCATTTTTCAGTAATCCTTTTCAGGTGTTCATACTGACTGATTGTTCTTTATCTTGCTTCCAAGTTATTTTTGACACTAATTCAAAATTAAACCTCAGCCTATCCTTTTTAGCATTTATTAATTATAAATAACTTTGTCACAAACTAGCCTTGTCACCTGAGCCTTAATTTCCTCAGCTCCAAAATTAGGATAAAAAACTATGGTCAACACTTTCAGAATTGCTATGAAGAGCAAGGAAATCAAGTTAGTATAATAGACTAAGCAGGTACTGAAAAAAAATGCTTGAACTCTTAGTACAGAGTTAGATTAAGAGTCTTTTAGATAGATCTTTTGTCTCCAAAAATGAAATTTTGACATAATAAGAGGGTTTTTTTCCTACAACTGAGTCAATTACAAAGTATTGTATACTAGCACTATACATTATTTTGAGTTTTGCTCAATATTTGGGTAGACTGAGAATACATTTTGTCACTCAAATGGATATCAATATTTTAATCAATAAAAACAAAATTGCCATTATTGTGATTATTACTAACATATATGTGAGTATCTAAGATGTGCCAGGTGCTGAGCTGTTTTCCATTTTACCCTCACAGCTATGAGGAAGACACTGGCAATTTATTTAATAAATAATGAAACTAAGACCAAAAGAACAGACAGATAAGAAATGGTGTCAGAGCCCAGCATGTACTGCAAAAGAAGTTGCCTACATCCATGAAGTCCATAAGCCAATAAGCCAGGATCACAGTCCCATCTCTCCAAACACTCCAATCTACCCCTCCACAATATTCAGTCTCATATTGTCCACATACTTAGAAACAACTCTGGCATGAAAGGCCATATTCATCCAGCCCTATGCATTTGTTCCATGAACGTGATAAACAAATATATATTGAGGGCCTTATTTTGTATTAAGCACTCTGCTATTTGCTATGAGAGATTCAAAGTTACTCAGCTTCTAACTCCTATTTACCACAGGATCTGACACACAGTGACAGGTAAATGACTAGCCAAAATAGGGTTCCAGGAGGGATCTCAGCAGAAAAGGAACATTCCGCCAGCCAATCTCTGGTTCCAAGCCCATCTTTCAAGCCTCTTCATCCACTTGAGTTCAACAAAAGTGAACTAAAGTTCCTCCAAACACACCTATATCCCATCTGTTTGTAATGATGTCCATTACTTCACTAACCCCCACAAATCTTCCATGGCTCAAGTCACACCTCTTTTGACAGTTTCATTTTTCATGCATCATTCAAGAGTCTCTCCTTTCCATTGCAATCTGAGAACTAAAAGGTATCTAGAGGGAAGGAAAGACAACAAACTCAGGTCCTCTAAACACAAAGAGCTAGGTGCTACATATATGCTATTTTATAGTATTTTAATAAGCCTGCAGAGTAGGTATCATGTAACATATTCAAACCATCTCTGGTTATTTCTGTTATTGTTTTACTCATTATCATACATCATATTTGAACTTTTGAATGTGGTATGTCTAACTTCTCTAACCATTAAACGGTCTATTTAGTGGCTTTATATTAAAAAAATATATATAAGGCAAAAGAATGCTTTTTTGATTACCAAGTCTTACAGATAGATACTTTTTTAGCTGACCAATCTTCTGCTTTACACAAAACACAACTTTCTCTGTCTTTTCTTCTATCCCTGTGCAGTGTGTTATTATATTACCCATTTGAGGCAGCTATCAGATTCATCCTCTCCTTCCAAAACCCAGATCAAAATTCACGCCATCAAGAGTCAGTCTTCCATCTAAATTATATCATTCGTTGTTTTGTACTTTTTTGTACTCTTTTGCAGACTTAAACTTTTCTGTTTCTCATGTTTTGACTTGTACTTACTCATTCATTGTGCTTTGATAACTTATAAATCTCTTCTTAGTCCCTTGTTTTTTTGCCCTAGAAGAACATAATCCTTCATGGTGGAACCCAGGGTCTTGTTTCCTTTGCCTCTCCCAGAACACCTACCAGAGGGCCCTCTGTACACAGTAGGCATTATACTCATGTACAATCAATGTGGAAAGAAACTAGTCACTCCAGTTACACAGTGTAAAAGTCTCCTTTCTCATCTTAACAATTGTTATTTTTATGATTTATTCTGAACAAAAGCATATGGTCTTCTTTCCAGGAACAATGAATATTCTTTTGCTACCTGACATAGTACATTGAGTGGTCACTAGAATGAACGCTAAATCAAGTACTATCCTGAGAACACTAATTTCAGAGAAAGCCTTAAAATAGATTGTGGTGGCAATTAACATATAGCCTAAATCATTAAACATAAACTCAGAATCCCTAGTTCTATCAGCTCTTATCACTCTACTAAGACACTTTATTTCCCTAAGGATGTGGCATGTACTTGACGAGCTTTATCTCATCCATTGATAGTCCATTCTCCCCTTCACCCCTAATGGTATCTCTTTGATCAGGAATGTCTAGAATGTCTCAACCATTTAAACAATTTACAGTGAAAATTTCTTCTTCCAGAGAAATTACTGAATAACATTTAAGTCACAGGAATGATACATATCACCAACCTACAGTTCATTCAAGTGTTTTAAAATGTGCCTACCAGATCCATACTGGAAGTTGTTCCCCTGCCTTTCAAGGAACTAATAGGCAAGATAGATACTGCCTAGACAAAGAGGGCAGGTGGATACTTAAAAAATAATTATGACAATGTGTTAAGTTCTATAACTGACCATAAATAAAGTGCTAGAACCCTAAAAAGGAAAGAACTTTACTTTATCATGAGATACCAGACAAGTGTCCCAAATGGACAAAGGATTCAGCACTGAAAGTGATTCCAGGTTAGAAACAAAGAAAACAAGCAAACCTATGTACAAAGAGGAACCTGGGAAAACATGGAGGAAAGGGTAAGATGTGCAGGGTCACTCTCTCTCATGCTGAAGATCTTGACCTCACCCTGGAGGGCAGAGATACTTGAATAGGGATGAATTTTATTTCAGTGCAGAAGATATTCATGATTTTTCTAGAATGCTGATTAGAAACAAGAATGGTTAGCAACACATAGAAGGGTCCGAGAAACAGAAATTACCAGATCAGGAAGGCAAACTTTCAGAAATGTCAGGCAGGAGGAAGCAGCAGGATCAAGCGGTCAAATATATACTTTTGTATAAAAGTCATTAGTTTGTTTTCTGAATAGTATGAGATTCCAAAAAAAAAATACAAATAATAAACAGAGAAGATAGAAAAATATAAACATTTTGCCTACTCAGTCTTCAAAATTTCTTTATTTTAAGGCTATTCTTTAGAAAAGTTATCAGAAATTTCAGAAAGATTAGATCAAAAGAACAAGCAAAGAAAGTGCCTGTCTTTCCTCATGTTCTCCCCCAAAACTTAAAATACCATGAAGAAAAAAGGAAGGAAGAGGAAGAGGAAAAGAAATAATTTTGTTGTTAAAAGAGAAGACCTTGGGGGCTGGGATAAAAAAGATACTCTGAGTTTAGACCATTAATTAAAAGAACTTCTAGAAACTAGAAAGTTATTGGGATTAGATTGCTTAAAAATATGTGAATATCAGCCAGAAGCTGTACATGTGAGACATGATGGCTAGGACAGGTCCAGAGAACCTGTATGAGAGGCAGGATGTGAGAGAGACCTGCAGGAGAGAAGGCGGGCAGAGAGGTCAAGACAGGAAGACCCCAGCCCTCTCCTGTCCCCTTAAACCTCACTCTAAAAATCATAGGGTGCCTTATAGGAAGACAATAATATGAATGTAGAGGCCAAGGGAACCCGGGACGTCCTAGAAAGATAATGCAAAAGGCTCAAATAGGAGTTCCACATGGCTAAAATAGAAGACAAAAGACAAAATAAAACATCAGCAAGCAGAGTCACAAAAGATTATTCACTATACACCGGATTCTACAGAGAAATCCCAACTGAGGTGCATAGATGCAAGAAATAAGAAACTGAAGCAAAAAGAAAAACTGTTTCAAATTTAAGAACCTCTAGACATAAACTGAGAAATCTAAAACCAAGTAAAGAGGATCTAAGTGCACATCTCTGGAGTCACAAAAGAAAAACAAAACATTGGGAGAAAAAAAATATATATATATAGGATAAAACAAAAGAAAACTTTTGCAATAAAAGACCAACTGAAAGGTCACACAGTTCCCCAGATAAACTGTCAAGAGTAGGACCTGTCCTATTAAAGTTACTAGAACTCTTTGAACAGCAAGGCAAAAAAGTTCTAGTAACTTATAGGGCAGAACAGAAATCAGTCTCTTTTGCATTTGTCTAAAGCAACATTCAAAAACAGGATTCAGTGGACACCACTGCCTTCTAGTTATTCTTCTGAATGGAGGAATGTTCATGAAATTGTGGAAGAAGAAAATATAGATGAGATTTTTAAACCCAACCAAACTCACTAATTGTAAAGGCAACAGACAATGTTCAAAAATATATGAACAATTAAAATCTTGTTCTCATGGTGTCTTCTTGAGAAATTTACTAAAAGATAAACTATAGTCATCCAAGAAATGGCTGGAATAAATACTAGCAAAGAGTGGAAAGACTGGCATAAACACTGAAACTACTTATGGAACTAAATTCCAATCAAGTGTGTAATTATGTTGCTATTTTAAAATGTAGGTAATTTAAGCCATAACAATATGGAAATGATAAAATTTACTAAAAAAAATAGGAAAGCTAAAGAAGCAAGAACATGGTCTGTAGTATATATAGCATTAATCTGACTCCCTTAGTAACTAAGACCAAAGATATTTAAATCTGATAAATCACAAAAGAATTTTAAATTATTTGTCTTATAATGGTAAAGTCAGCTGGCAGAAAAGGATAAATGAAGAGAAAAATATTAGTTTTATTATGGATCATCAGTGAGGAAAACTGCATGATCTTTAAAGCAATAGGAGCTTAAATATTTTTCTACAGTTACACTTACAACAATTACTACGTTTAAAATGGAAACAAAGACTATTCTAATAAAAAGAAAGCAAACACAGAACTAAGAAAGCAGAACACCTTGTAAAATGTTGTTGAAAAAAATCTATAAATTGGAGAACGTGATATAAAATAAAGTGCTAACACCAAATTTATGTTGTTCAGACTGTTAGAATCAGACTCACCCACTGAAAGGAAACACGCTTTCAGTTGCATCACAGGCAGATTCCACTCCATTCTACAATCACCTGACTGTTGAATCTTGAGAACAGAAGGATAGACAAAGAAAGACATGAGATAAAGAAGAGAAGAAGAAAGAAGGGAAAAAAGAAAGAAAGAAAAGAGGAAGGGAGGAAATGAGGGAGGCTGGCAGATCCTACATCAGGCAATATTGAACGTGGGATAAAAAGAACCAAACAAGCAAAGAAGAAAACACTACAATGCTGAGTGTGATTCACTCATATTCATATCATATCAGATATTCATATCAAATAATGATATGAATATCTAGGTATTATATGATACACATTTGTAACGCAAACTCTATAGCAGGTATAAAGAGTTTCAAATGGTAATACGTTATTCATAGATTATTATCCAACCCTCTCAAAGCATGAATCACAAAGGGATTTAAAAAAGTAGATTAAAAAATACTAAAAACATAAGTAGGTTGACATAATAAAATATATTTAATGGATATATATTTAACTGTAAGGTAAAATCATAAAATAAACCTTCTCTTTAAGAAATCGGCCTTAAGGAAGGGAAAAAAATGTGGTCTCATTTGAAGTGAAAGATAAAATCCCAGTAAATTCTAGTAGTGAAAGGATTATAGGCTACTACAGTTTCTAAACACAACGCAATTAAAGAAAAGTCACTAAGAAAATCTGTAGTTAAGAAGCTCCTAGCATCTGAAAATTTTAAGACCCAAATAACTGTCAGGAAAACAGAAATTCTAAAATATCTATACAATAATAAGTATAATGCAAACACTATGTATCATATTTTATATGGCTAAAAAGGTTCTAAGACTACAATTCACAACCTTAAACACATACCTATTAAACAACAAGGAAAATAAATCCATTAACATCCAAAATTAAGAGAATTTCTCTAAATTAAACTTGAAGAAAACAAAAAATATTGATGTGGGTAGAAACGGAAATTAAGACTTAGGGGAAAAAAAGAAAAATAATAAAACTAATAAGTAACTCTCAGATTTCTTTTTTGGGTAAAAGAATAAAACAGGAAAATACTGCAACAAATATGAGGCCTAAAAAGGGAGAAAATGCCAATATGCAAAACAAAAAATAACCAGAAAAAAGATGCTAAAAGAATCATAAGAAACTACTACCCCCAACTTTATGCAAATAAAACCTGATGAAATGGATATCTCCATGACAATATAATTTATACACATCCACTCCAGAAAGCAGAAAATTCAAAGACACCAATTACCATAGAAGAAATACAGAGAAAATTGTCAAAGAGATACCTTCCTCAAAAGTGACACAGTCCAAACAGTTTAATTTACAAAGAAATTTCACATAGCCTTAAGAAACGGATAATTTCAATACCAAATTGTTTCAAAGCAAAGAAAATGTCAAATTATCACCAAGAAAGTTAGATTAGCAATGTCAATAAGAAAAGCATTTCCTTACCAGATGTGCTTAGTATACAGGCTCTGTAGTCATTCAACTAATTGCTTTAAGTGGGGGAGGGGAGGAACAGGAAAAAGAAGGAACTGCAGAATGAAACTGAACAAATCATGTCATGTACATATATGAATATACCACAGTGAATTTCACCTTTATTAAGTCGAATATCAATAATGTACCTATTTTTAAAAATCAATAAATATTCCAACAGAGTAGAGGAGGAAAAACAGGGGGAGGAGGAAGGAAAGAGAATTACTAGGAACTTGAAATGGAGCAAATAATACATACATGTATAATATGTCAAAATGAACCCCAATATCATGTATAACTATAATGCACTAATACAACCATTTTAAAAAAATAAAAAGTACAAATGTCCATCAATTATATGAAAAAGTATTCATAATCTTTAATCATTAGGGAAATGCAAATCAAAACTACATTGAATTTCCATTTCATCCCAGTCAGGATGGCAATCATCAAGAAAACAAAGAATTACTGCTGGAAAGGATGCAGGGTAAAAGAAACTCTTACACACTTTTGCTGGGGATATATATTAGTACAGTCACTATGGAAATGAGTACAGAGGTTCCTAAAAAAACTAAAAATTAAACTACTATATGATCCTGCTAAATCACTTGTCAGTATTTTAGCGGCAAGAATTAAAGTTAGCATACTATAAAGATACTAGCATATCCATGTACAACATGGCACAATTCACAATATCCAAGTTATGTAATCATCCTAGTTGTCACAGATGAATAAAGAAAATGTACTATATTTGCACAAGGAGCAATATTCAGTCATGAAGAAAAACAAAATTATGTAATTTGCAGGAAAATGGATGGAACCATAGATAATCACATTAAGTTAAATAAGCCAGACTCAGAAAGACAAGTATTCTGTTTATATGTGGTAGCTGTGGGGGTGGTGAGAAGGACAGAATGAATGTAGAAGTAAGATCATTAGGGAAGGGGAAGAGGACCAGGGTAGAGAAAGAAAAGGGTGGTAATGGGGAGTGAAACTGATCAAATTATGATGTATTCAAGTATAATATGCCAGAGTGAAACCATCTGTTGTGTACAATCAATATGCACCAAAAAAAAAAAAAAAAAAAAGCAATCAGCAATTAGTACATTAAGATCCAGGGGCTGGGGTTGTAGCTCAGTGGTAGAGCACTCACCTAGTATGTATGAGGCACTGGGTTTGATCCTCAGCACCATGCAGATAAATAAATAAATAAATGGAATGAAGGTACTGTGTTAATCTATAACTCTAAAAAAAATTCTTAAAAAAAATCCAACTTTAGAAAGTAAAGAATGTGACCCAGAAAGGCTTGTTTTCGCATATGCCTTTTCTCTGTGTTTAATGAAAATGTACCCATTTATGTAATCATGAAATGAATACACACTCTTCTGCTTCACCTCACATCCTCTCCAAATGAATTCTTGTTGATTTAAAGAAAATAGAAAAGCTTGTCTTTTAAACCAACATGGATGAACATGCAGGAGTTTACATTAAGTTCTGTAAGGCACACACAATGAATCATTGACTGCTACATCTTACTCACATGAAGAATCTAAAAAAAGTGAACTTCCAGATGAACAGAGTAAAATGATCTAGGGCTGTGCTGGTTGGGGAGCAGGTGTAACGCTGGTCCAAGACAAAAAAAATTGTAATTTCATAGGTATAAAAGGTCAGAGTTCTACTTACAACATGGTGAGAGTAATTAGTATATTGTATTCTTGACAAATGCTAATAGAATGGATTTAAAGTGTTCTAACATATTCTAAGTACAAAATGATTGTTACATGAAAGAATACATGTGTCAATTAGCTATATTTTGTCATTACATCTTGTATATATACTTTAAAACACTGTCCTACACATGATAAATACAACTTAATCTGTCTGTAAAATCAATCAATAAAAATATTTTTATATTTTTAAAAATAAAATAAAGTTTCTGACAGACTTGGCTATGTGATGGTTGTAAAGGGAAGTATGTGTGTGTGTGTGTGTGTGTGTGTGTGTGTGTGTGTGTACATACAAACCTCAACAGTTGGTACTGAAAATTAATGGAAAAAGGATAAAGCATTACAAAAAGTCTTACTGTAGCCATTTGAGTAAGCTAAATCTGCAGACTTTTCACCTATCACTATACACTAAAAATAGCCTCCAATATTTGAAAATTATAATGAAATTTCTAAAAATTAATTTATAAACATGTAAGAAGATATAATTAAACATTCTTTGATAATTTTGTAGTGGAAAAATTCTTACACACTTTACCTAAGATCTAAAATGTATTTTAAAAATCAAAAACTTAACTTATAAATATTTAAATGCATATAACATTAAAAACCCAAACATAAAATTCAAATGCAAAGCAGATTGAGAAAAGAAAGAATAGTCAGAAAATCCAAGCATTCTTAAAAATGTGCAGAAAATAATTAACCTAAAAGGAAAATGAATGGACAATAAACAAATCAATCAATCTCTCTGTCTCTCTCTCTCTCTCTCTCTCTCTCTCTCTCTCTCTCTCTCTCACACACACACACACACACACACACACACACACAATATACCACTGAACACATTCTCTTGAAAAGATAACCTCACTAGTAACAAGAGAAAAGCATGTTAATTATTCCGCATCTTTACTAGTTGGGACAAAAGTTAAATGATGATAATGTTAAATGCTGGTCCAAGTGCCAAGTGACAATGGAGTTCTTCAAAACTGATAAAAAGGATATAACAGACATTACGGAAGGAAATTTAGCAGCAACTATGTGTATCTTGAGAGACCCTGCCCTTTCATATTCTCACTCCTTTTCTAATTTTCTTCTTGACTCACCAATGATCATATTTAGAAAGGTATCTGGAATAAATAATGTTCACCATATCATTGCTTACAAGAAAAAAATTAGCAACAACTAATATATTAAAATGGGCACATGTCAATAAAATGTAAGCATTCCAACTATGAGATATTAGGTGACAATTGAGAGAACTAAGGATAAATTAACAAAAAAGAGTGCCAAATGTATTATTACATAAAATTTTTTTGAATAGTTATTAAGTATTACATCATTTGTGTAAAATCAAACAAAACACTGTATATTTTTACATATACACAAAAGTATAGATAAGCCCATAGAAAAAGGGCCAGTAGAATCCATACCAAATTTTTAACAATCTTGATCCCTAGGGGGAAAAATGAGATTGAAAAAAGATATGATTATGATGTGGCTAATTTTAATGTATCTATTTTCATTTTTATGTCATTTATTATTCATGGTAAAACTAAACTTTAAAAAGTCTTAAGGTCACTCAAGTTAAATGGTGAATACTTAAAAAAAAAAAAAAAAAAAAAAAAAAGCAGAGTTCCATGATCTCATTCTGCTAAATGATCCACAATGACCTCTTAGGAATTCTCACTGTACTCTTTGCTCCTGAACAATTACCTACGGTATTGGCATTTAATATGTTCTATAGTACTCATTTTTTTTTAAGAGAGAGTGAGAGAGAGAGGGGGACAGAGAGAGAGAGGGAGAGAGAATTTTAACATTTATTTATTTTTTTTTTTCTTAGTTCTTGGCGGACACAACATCTTTGTTGGTATGTGGTGCTGCTGAGGATCAAACCCGGGCCGCACGCATGCTAGGCGAACGCGCTACCGCTTGAGCCACATCCCCAGCCCCTAGTACTCATTTTTTTTAAAAAAATATTTTTATGTAGGAAAGCAGCATTTATGTAATCAACAAATATGAGAATTGTTTATAAGGTCCTCTCATGTAACTGTGTACCTAGTTACTTTCTAAACTGTGTACTTTGTAAACTCTGTCAAGTGGTCATTTGACATGCCTTGAAAACTTCCAGTAACAGAAAGGTTAAGTATGGCCTTGTGTTGAGTATCTTTGAACCCTGCAACCACTGGATTCTTGTCCCATGGCAGCTCTTCCATTGGCTAGATGAAGGTGTGCTTTTTCTCCTGTGAATCCCCTAGCTGTGCCTAATTCTTCAAGAAACTGAAGCAAACTCTATTTTATAAAGAGGAAATAGGAAAAACATTTTGTTTGCACTACCAGACATACTGCCATCCTATTTTGTGTGTCTTCCACCTTCCTTCTTACCAGTTAAATTGGAAAGAATTCCCTTCTTCCCTCTAGGACTGTTAGGATTTGGATGTGTGAGATGATGGAGGAATGTTCTGAGGAGAAATGATTAGAATATGAGAGCTGTAATATGATCACCAAATTAATCCACTTGTTGGATTAATCATTTGAATGGATTACTGTGTGGTAACTGCCTACAGGCAGGGCGTGGCTGGAGGAAGTAGGTCAATGGAGGTGTGCCTCTGCCTGGTGAGTAAAGCTTTCTCTGCTTTCTGGTTGCCATATTTTGAGCTGCTTTCCTATACCATGCCCTCCTGCCATGATGATCTGCCTCACCTTGGACCCAGAGTAGTGAAGTTGGATCACCATGGACTAAACCCCTGAAACCTAAAGCCAAAATAAACTTTTCCTCCTCTAAGCTGATCTTGTCAGGTCTTTTTGTCACAGCAAAAATAGCGGGGGGGGGGGGGGGGGTGTTAAACACTAGTGTTTGGTCCTTGTATCAGGCTGACTAACACCCCCATCCTTTGTCTTTGCCCTGGAAGCTGTGAATATGTTATCTTCCCTGGGATCTCTGCAGGTATAATTAAGTTAAGAATTTTGATAAGGGAAGATTATCCAAAATTTTTCAAGCAGGCTCAATGTAATTACAAACATCCATTTCTGGCCTTCAAAACTGTATGATTAAAGAAAAATGTGTTGTTGTAAGCCACTAAATTTACTGTAATTTGTTACAGCAGCAATAGAAACCAATACATCCCCTTTTCTTTCCCAGCTTCTTGGAAACTTCACTTTAGGAGGTCTTCTCTCTACTGGATATTTAACCTTTTCTCAATAAGATTCCTTGCACTGGCATTTAAACATATGCAAGCTTCCCAATTTAAAAACAAAGCATAAAACAGAAAACACTAAAATTTCCCTTCAACTAAAACACCTTTTTTTTTCTTTTTAAACCAACTGCTAGTATCATATTATTGTTGTTGTTACTATTGTTAGCATTAACTTGGGAAGATTCAGTTTGATCCCAGGTCCTATATACTCAAAATGAGGTTTTTATATGAAATGATCTTTAAGAATTTTTTTCCATTTACAAAGGGAAAAATAATTAATCTAAACTTGAAAAGACATTCATTTCCTAAAAAAAAAAAAAAAAAGGAACATATTTGTATATTTAACAGACAGCTGACTGGCATCAAGTCCCTACAATTTAAAACTTCTTTTCAGATGGAGGGCTTAAGTACCACTCTCTTAAATGTCATCATCATCGCAAAAATAAAAAGGAATATGTTGACTGGCTACAAATCAATGTCATCCTGCTGACTGAAGACAAAAAATTATGATGGCTCTTCTCTTACACATAATGAACCTCCATGCAATGTCTTGCCCTAGTCTTCTTCATACCTATCAATAAACTTCCAGTGCCTTTATAAAAGCTACACATTTCCTAACCAGGAATTCTGCAACTTAGGTATTGGATCTTTCAATATCTTCCATTTCATCAGTGGAAAAGAAGTAGAATAGATAACACACTGTGAAACAGATCTTGACCCTCAGATTTATTACCACTGATTCTGAGTGATGTCAGTTTATTTTCAAATTATTTCCAAAGGAATAACAAGTTTGATGGTATAAGAAATTTCATTAAAATGCACAATATTTTCAGTCACAGGCAGCATTACAGTTGATTGTCTTTTTTCTTTTCATATAAATGCTTGAGAGGAAAAGGACTGAAAGCTGAGCAAATATTTCCCCCAAATCTGGCAGTAATCCTATATCATTAGCAAGCCCTCATAGCTATTCATAAAAATCAATACTTAAAATCTGCTGAGAGGAGGTTTTATGGGTTCCTATCATACACAAAAATAATAACTATGTGACATGATGTTCTAACAAATATGTCACAATAAATACTTACAAAAACATCATGTTGTACATCTTCAGTGTACACAATTTTTGTTAATTATACCCCATCAAAGCTGAAAACAAGAAATATCAAGAAATGACCATATAGATAATAAAAAAAAATCTTTAAAGTCAAGGGTCAACAAAGTAAATTTGATTACCAGTCAGCTTCATTAAAAAATGGCTGCAATGTGTCCTGTTCTTCATTCATTCAACCACATTCACTGAGTACAGCTTACACAAGAGGTACTACTGGGTCTTGGAGATCACAGAGGAGTGTGACACCAGTCCTGCCTAATGTCACTTAAATGGGTTAGGTTAGTTACTATAAGAAATGCACAAATCATGTACTTTGGGGCATAAAGAGAAGTAGAATATGGAGTGACAGAGATTGGCAAAGGCTTTGTAAAAGAAGAGGCCATGGAGATGGGCCTTAGAAGAATGTTGGGCCTTCTAATATGTAAGAGAAGATCAAGCATAATTTTAGAAGAATTTTAGAAGAATTAGAAGAATTTTACTGTTAGAAATGGGATGTGGGGAAAATTCCAATCTAAAGCAACAGTGTAAGATAGATCTGAGAAATAGAACAATATATTTGGATTAGACTGAAGGAGTATGTAGAGAAGGGGATACAAAGTAGGAAAGTTTAATTGGAGCTAATCTTTTGAACAACTTGACAAGTGAGCTGAGAAATCTGATATTAACCTTGTAACCAATGGAGAGCCACTTAAGATTTTTAAAAGCAGTGTGACCTGACCAGAATCTTTTCTGGAACGATTAACTTGGAAGCCATTCATCAGATGAAGCCACATAGAAATCTTATAGATGCCACTGTTTTCTTTGATAGACTCTACCTTAAAGCAAACTCTAAGAGTCACTCTTTTGTGTAATATTCTACCTCCATTTCCATGTATACTTTGTTTGACCCATTTCTAGATGCTGACCTCTGTATTTGACATTTAACACACAGGCTACAATATCCAAAGAAGCTTTCAAAAATGAGCCAGTGCTACCTTGGGGAAGACCAGAGTCTTGTTCAATAACCTTCATGCTAAAAACAGCCTAGCCATCACTTTAAGAGCCAGAAGTCTATATTTAGATTCAAGTGCTTTGATCAAAATGATAAGCTTACAGAAGCAAGACTTCTGAAGGAGAGAAAATAATTACCATATTGGGTACTGGCCTCCCTGGGGTTATAATTTCCACTTTATAATAATGCAATTGATGATCAAAGATGTTAGAGGTTAACTTGCTTAAAACCACAAGGCTGACATAATGCTTGGCAAAATTTGAACCCAGAAGGGGAAAACAGAAGAGAGAAAATAATGAAACACATAATGTTCTCTTAGCTGAATAAAAAATAATGTAGGTTTGAGATTAAATGAGCCTACCAAGTACAAAGCAGGAATAGTTTTTATAAGACAATTTTTAACATATTGTAATAAACTACCATAATACCAACAAGAGAAAAACTGCAGATCTTCCAAAGAGAATATTAAAAACTAATAAACAAAACAAACAGGAATAAGATTACAAACTTTTAGCCTGCAAAACTGGACACTGGATGACAATAAACTCATATCTTCAAAGTTCTATGAGTAAAATTATTTTGAGCCTAGAATTCTATGTCAAGCCAAATAATTAAACAAAAGTGAAGGGCAAGTGACATTCTTTGGGGGAAAAAAAAAGACCCAATCATTAATGAACACCCTACTTCAGATCCTGTGCCAGGCATTCACTATCTCGGGTAGATTACTCTGTCCAAGACAGTTTCTCTGCATAAGAGAGGTGTCCTTGAGCTAATATACATTTTTTAAAATCCCTTGATTGGAAAGCTGCATTCCCCAAACATATTTAACTGCAGTGTCTCTATAGTAATTGTCTTTAATAAAGGGAATTATCTTTAATATAGATATTGACATAATGTTATATTGCTTATATCTGTCAAATCTCATACCAAAGACTAACAACATTATTGCCAATAAAGGAAAAGAGGGAAGGAGGGGTTCAGTTAATCAATTAGTTTAAATCCAATAAGAAGTTCAAGACAAAGGTCTTCACTCATTTTTATTTTCCCCAGAGTCTATTAACCTTACCAATTAGAAACTGACATTTAAGATGACCTTCCTAAGCAATGTTCATCTAGATATAGGGACCAATGGGAAAGAAAAATTGCCTAGGTATACAACTTCTCTTACAGAAGTAAAAATATTACATGGGGGATAGGAGGAGCCCCTGCAGTCCACATACTAGTGGAGCACAGAAGGACCTTTCCAAAGGTGGTGTTTGTAATGGCAACTTCTGAAGTAAAACTCCAATTCGGAAGAGAATCCCTGCACTCCTTTAGGCCTTCCAACCCACTCATTCCTGTCCTTCCACATCAAAACCATGATGATCATCAAAATACTTAAGCCAAATGGGAAAGTCAACCTCTGATCTGTTGTTAACAGGTAAATCTGTGTTCCTACTTTTGTTAAACTCTTTATAGGTAACAGGATTTAAACCTGTAGCCACCTCTTTAAAACATTATGCCACATGGAAAAATACCTGATTACTTCAGTGGTTCATTTAACGGTTTCATAAAGAAAAGAAAACTAACAGCAATGCCCAGCCAAGGGTGGACAAGAAATGCATAAATGTTGCCAATGTACCTCATCTTAACAGCAGCATCCTTATGTTCTCTCATTAGACTCTCCTGAGCAGATTGACTAGAACTACTGAATTAAACAAGGGCCAAAGAATTTCTGTACTCAAATCAACAGACCATCTGGTCTGCTCTGCTGTTTCTGCCAGTGGTCACAGCAGAAACTTTGAAAACGCAAATGTGGACATCATTATGGAGTTGTATGTAGGTGGAGAGAAAAAGTATTCTTAACTGTAGTTGTGGGAGATTATGTATTTTTTGACCTCAAGTTCAACTATTGATGAGGTGTGACTATGTGATAATGATAGTGATTTAACAAATATACTAGAACATATGAGGGCAGCAGATGCGTGAAATCCTTCAGAAGTGACTGTCACAGAAGTTATTTGGGTAGATTTCATCATGTGCCGCTTCATTCCAAGTTGTTTAAAATAAACCTATATTTTTAAAAATTTTCAGGCATCTTTATCCATTTGATAGTTTATTAACAAAGGGAAGACCATTACCTTCTGGCATAAGTGGGGAGAAACTGCAAGCTATTTTTAGTTAAATGGTTCTAAAAATCAAAGCAATAAATTTTGATTGCTCAGCTGGCTGCATGGAAGGTTATTTTAAGAAAAGAAGGCTTCTGGTTAAACTTCCAAGAAAACTTTATTAGAATTCCTAATTCAGAAAAACCATTCCAGAAATTTCTTTTGGATAACATTCATTTACAGTAGTAGTTGTTACTATAAATCTGGCATATTAGTTGCAAGTCAAATTTGATGAGATAGAATTATAGTTTTTGTATGTTGAATGTATACACCACAGTATATGGAAGTCTCCTGTGGTCAATGTGTACATCTACATTTTATAAATGTTAAAATATAAGATTAGTAATCAACTGCTATTTATAAACATTTTTAGTTATTATATTTTTGCTTATAGGAAACCATTTTACTAGGATGTATTTAGTTCAAATCACAACTATAATACTTTATGCTTTGGAAAAATACTATCCATGTGGTTCTACAGAAAAAGTTTTAGACATCTTAAATCATTATTCTACAAATGTTCCTGTCCTAATCAGTTTGGACTGCTATTACCTACAGGCTGGGTAGTTAGAAACAATGAAAAGTCATTTCTCATAGTTCTGTAGACTGAGAGACCAAACTCAGGAGGACAGCATGGTCAGGTTCTGACAGGGGCCTAATATGGCTTCCACACAGCTAATCACTGTGTCCTCAGGAGGCAGAAAGCTTGCTAACTAGCTCTCTGAGTCCCTTTTATGAGGGCACAAATCAGTCGTGAGGGTTCCTTGCTTATGACCTCATTACTTCCCAAAGGCTTCATCTCCTGATACCACCACATTGGGACATAGAATTTCAACATGAATTTAGGAGGCACCAAATATTAAGCCCATAATATTGCCCCCACACAAGCAATTTTTATACTCTTACTTGAGAAAACCAAGGTATACAGGTCATTCAAGAAACTCAGGTCTCATTATCTTTGTCATATATTCCCCAGTCAACTGCTTATTCCCTAGAATTGGCTTTAAACAGTTTTTCACTTTCTCTCAAAAGCAGAAAATCTCAAGGAATTAAGATCAGTCACCAATGGGAATGCTTTAAGTATTATTATTAATCTCTAAAAACAAAAATAGTTATTCCAAAACTCTGAGTAGTAACATAATCATTAGAATCATTTCCTAGTGACTACCTTGAATGAGACCATGTTTATTTGGATCTATCAATACTGATATGAAACAAGTAAATTAATAAGATGACCTTAAGCCTCACTCAGACAAAGAAAACCCAACAGTTTGGAGATAAAAATCATTATTTAGATTTTAAACTAGCACAAACTGACATTCAATTATGCTCTATATACAGCACATAGCAAGTGCCTTGACACCAAATGAATCCTACAACACAAAACCTGTGTCCTCTACAGAATTATTTCCACTTACCTATGGCGGAAACTAATTCAATAGTGCTTTGTAAAAAAGTGATTTTACATTTTTTAAAGTTTCACAAACAAGACTCAATCATGTTCTTCATTGAATAAGCAGAAAATATCAACTCCATTATTTTGATTCAAAGTGGTCTGCACATACAACTGCACTGGTCCCAATATTCTAACTCATATTTGCAAAGCAGGACTTGCTTAATTTTGAAAACAGTTAAATCACATGTGTATATAATATGCCAATATTTGGCTGTAATCCATTATCAATTATGTTGTTTATAATACAGCAAAATTATTCAATCTGATGAATTTCTATCAGCCTTAAGAAACTGCTTTCAGTTCTAATATTAAGCTTGTTGGAGATAATAATGCACAGAAATTTCTGTCTGTGTATTTACCTAAGAGTTTTTCCCAAACCCAGAAGCTAAACAGATAAATTGGCAGTTAAAAATGCTTAGCCCACACAAACTTCTATGTAGAATGTAAAGTCTTTGTAAGAGTAGGGATGGAGAAAAGAGCACATGGAAAGATGACATAGCATTTATTTCCATTGTCATCTTATCATCAAGATACCTTCCATCCCAGCCTGTTCAGTAAGGGATTTTGACTGAAACATTGCACTGAAATTACTCACTCAGTGACAGAAGTCTTTAAAAGCTTCAAAACCAAAAAAGAAAAATCACCATTGCCCTCACATTCCCCTAACTAATCACACCTCATTCTGAGGCTCAGTCTTAAGGTTCCTTAGTGTTCCTTATAATCTTGAATAAAAGTGATCAGCCAGGAGTGGTGGCATGTGCCCAGCTATTTGAGAGACTGAGGCTTAAGGACTACAAGTGCAAGTCTAGTCTGGGCAATAGGATGAGACCTCCCATATCCAAAAATAAATAAATAAAATAATTAATGAATAAAAAAAGGTCAAGGAAAAAGGCTATTCTACTCAGGTCCAACAGCAACTAACATCATTGTCCTGTTATTTTGCAATTCTCAGACAACAGTAAGAAAGGAGAGAGAGAGAGAGAGAGAGAGAGAGAGAGAGAGAGAGAGAGAGAGGGCATGCGCACCCATTTATATACTGTCACTGAGTCATGGTCCAATTCCTCTTTTAGTTTTTCATATTGTGAGCTGGCTGCTATGCACATGAATGAAAACCACATGGACAGAGGCTACGTGAACACAATATGAGTACTGGCTGATACCAGATATGACTGGCAACTCAGTCTGTGATGCCCAGGAGATAGGGCCTTCAGCTCAGAGGCGGCTTGTACAGGATTGGGTCCCAAAGGTCTCACTGAGATCAATAGACTATAGGTAGTCTCTGGGCCATTTGAGAAGTGTCTGCTGAGACTCCCAGAGTAACAGGGAACAAAGACCAGCTCTCTTTGTTCACTTTGTATATGCTTTGAATATAGAAGAACATGGTGCTATATAGACAATTTTTTCCACATACGGAAATAGTCCTTAATTTATGAACACTGATGTAAGTATCTACCTCAGTGTTTCTTTCTTTTCAGAGTTGCTATGCTTCCCTCTCTGCATCTCTACTATGTCTCCATATCCTTACCTCTTTGATCTTTTATTCCTCCATCTTTTTAATTCCCCCATGATAAGCCTTGTGTTTAATAAATATGTGATTGCAAGTGCAAAAAAATCCTAATTATAATTAATGCAAATAATTTTAATTTATACAGTAGTCCCCCTTTATCAAACTCCCAGTGTATGCCTGTAACTGCGTGTAGTACTGAACTCTATATATCCTATTTTTTCTACACATGTAAATATATGATAAAGTTTAATTTATAAATGGGATGAGTAAGAAATTAACAATAACTAATAATAAAACAGAACAGTAATAACACACTACAATAAAAGCTACATAAATATGGTATCTCAAGCAAATGTTTTATTGTGCTGTAGTTTTCTTTTTCTTGCAGTGATAAGAATTGATATAACCTGTGTGATGAGATAAAGTGCATGACATAGGCACTGCTAGGTTGAATTAGGCTACTGCATAAAGGTTACTTGAATTGTTACCTAGACAGTCAACATGATAATTGAAAGGTTGTTAAATGGCTAATGGGGCAGGGAATATATACAGTGTGGATACACTGGTCAAAGGGATGATTCTCATCCCAAGCTAGAAAGTGAGATTTTCATCATGCCGCTTAGCACAGTATGCACTTTAAAACTAATGAACTGTCTATTTCTGGAATTTTTATTTAATATTTTAGGTCAAAACTGACTCAAGGAACTGAAACTACAGAAAGCAAAACCTCAGGTAAGGGAGGATTACTGTATTTTTTAAAGTGCTATTATATAAGGATATTGAGAAATTGTTAAGAGACAAAGAGATATATGCTTATAGCTATTCATATTTATGTAATACATGGGGATGAATAAAAGGTCATTAGTGAGTCCCTACATAGACCGAGGGAGGTATCATGGGAAGATGCATAAGAATGAGAGTGAAGCCTTTCAAAGAGTAATTTTTATGTTTTTGATTCTACAAACTTTATTTTTTTACCTATTAAAAAAGTAAATTTAAAACTAAAATAAGTGTTCACAGACACTGCTTATAGTCACTCTCCAATGCCAGCACTGCCACTAGCCCCTGTGCAGGAGGAGACTGGAGTAATTAAGGAGGTCTTCCTATCATGGCTCCTAAAAAGCAGAATGCTGGCAAATCCAATGGAGCAAAGCACCTAGGAAACAACTGGCTACAAAAGCTTCTTTCAAGGAGCGCCCTCTACTGGAGGGGTAAAGAAAGCTCATTATTACAGGCCTAGTATTAGCATTTGGTGAAATCAGATGTTACCAGAAATCCACTGAATTTGTGATTCACAAACTCCCCTTCCAACGTCTGATGCGAAACTGCTCAAGACTTCAGAACAGATCTGTGCTTCCAGAGCTCAGCTGTTGGTGCTTCACAGGCAGCAACTGAGGCTTTTCTGGTTGGCCTTTATTTATTTTTGGTGGAGGGAAAATGAAACTTTATTTTTTGATTTGTTCTTTTTAGTTATACATAACAGTAAAGTCTATTTTGACATATTTATACAAACATAGAGTATATCTTATTCTGAGTAGGATCCCAGTCTTGTGGCTGTACATGATGTGGAGATTCACTTTGGTGCATTCATACACATAAATAGGAAAGTTATGTTAGATTCAATCCACTGTCTTGTCTTTTCTATCGCTCCTCCCTTCCTTTAATTCCTCTTCGTTTAATCCAATGAACATCTATTCTTGCCCTCCTACCCCTGATGTGTGTTAGCATCCACATATCAGAACAAACTTTAGACCTCTAGTTTTTTGGGAGTAGCTTATTTCACTCAGCCTGAGAGTCTCCCTCCAGTTGCATCCATTTACCAGAAAATGTTATAAAGTCACTCTTTTTTACAGCTGAGTAAAATTTCACTGTGTATATATACCACATTTTCCTT
This sequence comes from Urocitellus parryii, assembly GCF_045843805.1. NCBI lineage: Eukaryota > Metazoa > Chordata > Mammalia > Rodentia > Sciuridae > Urocitellus > Urocitellus parryii. Next base: position 218,243,647 of record NC_135531.1, read on the forward strand.
ATCCATTCATCTGTTGAAGAGCACTTACATTATTAGTTCCATAGCTTAGCTATTCTGAGTTGAGCTGCTATAAACATTGATGTGGCTGTGTCACTGTAGTATGCTGATTTTAAGACCTTTGGATATAAATTGAGTTGGGTCAAATGTTGGTTCCATTTCAAGTATTCTGAGGAATCTTCATACTGCTTTCCACAGTGGTTGCACCAATTTGCAGTGCCTCCAGCAGTGTATGAGTGTACCTTTTTCCCCAACATCCTCACCAACATTTACTGTTGCTTGTATTCTTGATAATTGCCATTCTGACTGGAGTGAGATGAAATCTCAGTGTAGTTTTAATTTGCATTTCTCTAATTGTTAGAGATATTGAACATTTTTTCATATATTTGTTGACCATTCATATTTCTTCTTCTGTGAAGTGTCTGTTCAGTTCCTTTGCCCATTTACTGACTAGGTTGTTTGGATTTTTTGTTAAGTTTTTTGAGATTGTTATATATTTGGGAGATTAATGCTCTATCTGAGATGTTGATTCCAAAGATATTCTCCCATTCTGTAGGCTTTCTCTTCTGGCTCTTGATTGTTTCCTTTGCTTTTTAGTTTGATAGCATCCCATTTATGGATTCTTGATTTTACTTCTTGCCCTTTGTTGAGGACAGTTCCTAAGCTGATATGTTGAAGAGTTGGGCCTTGTTTTTTTTTTTGTTTGTTTGGTTTTTTTTTTTTTTTTTTAAGTAGGCACAGAGTCTCTGGTATAATGCCTAAGTCCTTAATCCCCTTTGAGTTGAGTTTTGTGCAGGTGAGAGAAAGAAGTTAACTTTCATTCTGCTACATATGGATTTCCAGTTTTCCCAGCACCATTTGTTAAATAGGCTATCTTTTCTCCTATGTATGTTTATGGTGCCTTTGCTTCTTATGAAATAACTGTATTTATGTGGATTTCCTCTGTGTCTTCTTGTCTGTTCCATTGGGCTTCATGTCTGGTTTTGTGCCAATATCATGCCATTTTTGTTACTATAGTTCTGTAGTATAATTTAAGGTTTGGTATTGTGATGCTTCCTGCTTCACTTTTCTCACTAAGGATTGCTTTGGCTATTCTGGGCCTCTTATTTTTCCAGATGAATTTCATGTTTGCCTTTTCTATTTCTATGAAGAATGTCATTGGAATTTTAACAAGAATTGCATTAAATCTATACAGTGCTTTTGGTAGTATGGTCATTTTGACAATATTAATTCTGCTTTTCCACAGACATGGGACATCTTTCTATCTTCTAAGGTCTGCTTCAATTTCTTTCTTTAGTATTTTGTAGTTTTCTTGTAGAGGTCTTTCACCTCTTAGATTGATTCCCAGGTTTCCTTCTTTCTTTATTGTTTTTTATTTTTGTTTTCTTTTTTAGGCTATTGTGAATGAATGGGATTGTTTTCCTAATTTCTCTTTCAGCTGATTCATCATTGGTGAATAGAAATGCAATTGACTTATGGATGTTAATTTTATATTCTTATTTTGCTGAGTACATTTATGAGTTCTAGAAGTTTTCTGGTAGAGATTTTGCAGAAAAATCATTTGATAAAATATAGCATCCATACTCATTCATAACACTAGAAAAACTATGGATAGTAGAAACATACCTCAACATTTTAAAAGCTATATATGTTAAACCCAAGACCAATATCATTCTGAATAGAGAAAACCTGAAAGCATTCCCTCTAAAAACTGGAAGCAGACACAGATGCCTTCTTTTACCACTTCTATTTAACACAGCCCTTGAAACTCTAGTGAGAGCAATTAGGCAAAAGAAAGAAATTTAAGGGATACAAACAGGAAAAGTAGAGCACAAACTGTTCCTATTTGCCAATGACATGGTTGACCTTTTTGAAGACACTAACCTGTGTGTTATCCATACCAAATGTGTGACAATTATGTCAAAAGACATCCAACTAGCACACTGCATATGTGGAGAACTTGCTTAAGAATCCACTATGATGGTAAACATTTCATTCTCAAAAAAAAATTATTTTCTCTTCTTTTTGTTATTGATGGTTTTGAATGTTAAGATAGTTTTCCCCCCATGGCGTCAAAAGGTACCTAGGTATATGACTGTGAGTGGAAAAATAATGAAAAGAAATCAAGTATTAGCTATTTTTCCATTTTGATTTGTGTATAAATTTTTAATATAAATATGGGAATATAAAGAAGTAAAATGCAAGTCAAAATGTTTTTAGCAAACAAGTTTCACCATTTCAACTTTATAATAATTATAAATAAAACTGTTAAAATTTTCTGTACAATGCCAGCATTTGGATATTTTTAAACAAGGAAATTTCTTATTAATGGCAAAATAAACAAATACATCTGTTTCCACTGGACTTAAATTTTCAAAATAGCAGAACAATGCCATTTCTCTTCCTCTTTTCAAAGTCACCTAAAACAAGAACAAAAAACAAGACACTAATTCCATCTACAAAGAGACCAGTAAGCTAATGTAACCATGATCTTTAATATGTGAAATTTTACCGGGAACAATGGTAAATTCTTAGGGAAATGGAAGAGGTCAAGACTGAGAACAAAAGCAAGAGAAGCAATTCACCATTCGACTGAAACTTTCAAAAAGTTGAATTATAAAGCAGGCAAGGTGTGAGCCTGAGAATCTGTCTAATTGGGTCTTCATACTCCCATGTCCCTGTCACATCTTACAGAGTTAGGCCACCATCTCTACCACCACCCAATGGAGAGAGAGAGAGAATTGTAAGAAAAGTATAGCTGAAAAGGGTTCGGGAAAGGCTGGGGGTGAAATCTGTATCCCAAATTACAAGAAATCCACCCTCCATGCACTCTGTCTTCAACTAGCTCCCACACTCCAGTTCCTAGGAGTACACTCCCAAACAAAGGATCAGTGGATCTATGTATGGAAGAACTAAACAGCTCAGAGAAAAGCATTAGGGATATAGTCATGTTGGAAGTTTGTTTTATACTGCTCTACCATGAAAGTTACTAGCCAACAAACAGAGCTTTCAGTCACTATTTCATGAACTCATTTTAAAATATGAATCTGTAGCCAAAAGTCAACATATCTGATGAGAATCTCTATCAGAGAAGTAAGGGAGCACAGCAAATCAACAGAAAAAAAAAAAGACACAATGAATGGGAAAAAAGATAACTTCAAAAAACCATAAATAATCTCCTGAAAGAGTTGGCAGGGACAACATCAAAATATTATAAAAATAAAATGTAACATTTAGAAATAAGAAAGTATGAAAAAAGTATTTTCCTTAACTTTTAAAGATATAATTACTGAAACAAAAATGTTACTTCAAAATGCAAACATAAATTAAGGATATTATCCAGAAAGTAGAAGAAAAAGACAAAAAAAGTTGAAAGCGAATAAATTATTTTTAAAAAGTTAGATTAATTCAAGAAGCCCAACATCTGATTCATACGATTTCAAATTAGAGAAGAAAAAATTGAAAGTAGGAACATACCACAGAAATAATATAAGAAAAAGAAAAATCAGGATTAGTCTCCAGATTAAAGGGTTTACACAGTGCCCTGCAAAATGAATTTTTTCAAGTTCCACCCAAGACAAATGAAACTCCAGAACATCAGTGATAAAGAGATGACCCTAGAAACTTTCAGAGAGAAAACAAAAAAACAAAAATAGATCTCAAAAAGGGAACTCCTTAAAAACAACTGTATGGAAATAAATAACAATAAAGAAATGCCTTCAAAAGAGTGAAAATGACTAAAACTATATTTAGCAAGACTACTACTGAACTGTTAGCTTTATATCAAGGCATTTTCAGGCTGGTAAAGACTCAAAAACATTACTCATGATTCCCTAGCAAGGTACACCTCAAAAGAGAAAGAAAGCATAACACCCAGGGAGCAGGGTATTCAATACACTGAGAGGCAAAAAAGAATTCCCAGAAAAAAGCAAACAATTCCAAGGTAAGAACAGCATGGTGGCAGTCCTGAAGAGAGACCCCTCCAGACAATTTCAAGAGCAATGCCAGGAGAGGAGAGGCACCCACAGACTCCCCGCACAGCTGCCACCTGGAAAGCTATATTAAGAATGTTCAGCCAGTTTCTTGGGAGGGGTATAAAGATTTGATCAAAGAATGGAAGAAAATGCAGCAAATAAAACAGGGCAATTATTAACCTCAGGAAAAACAGGTTTCAGAATAAAGGAAATATAATCATAATATATTATGTAGCGGTGAATGATATTTGCATAGTCGTATTAATGGAATTACAAAATATTGTGATGTGACTTGCTGTCAGTAGGGGAATAGGCTGTCAAAAGAACTTTTCAGTTACAGTAATAGGAAGTCATTAGATAATACCTAAAATATCTTGTGTTTACAGTCTAATAAAAAGTTTCTAACTTATGCTGACACACAACACAGCAAATGTATATTGATCAAAGCACTCTTAAAAGGAAAAAAAAGAGTAAGTCATCTGTACTATCTGAACTGATAGAATTATTTTCTGGCAATAATTCTATCTGGAAGACAAATGACTTCATTTTAAGTCTGGACTGTGTAATCACAAATTTCATGCATCCACGTGTCCACTGTTACATTTAATCTTCAGGATACCACATGAGGGAAGTGGGAATCATGTATATTTTGCAATGAAGAAACATGTGAAGTGTCCACTGACTTTCTTGATAACTAACCAGCTAATGAGTGTCAGAGCCATATGGACAGCTAACTGTCTAAGGTTCCTCCAGGATGTGTGCTTTCCTCTGTATATTTTCATGTTAAGTATAGGACTTGTAATTATTTACTCAAGGACTTTTAAATAATGCTTATTAGATAATAATAAGAAATCTCTGGACTCATCCATAATTTGACAATCTCCAAGATGTTTCTTGAAGTAGCCATAATGAAGATCAGGAAGAAGCAATCAATTTATTTTTAAATTTTTTTTATAAGCAACCATAAGCCTATATTCTTTAGAATAAATATTTTCTACACATTTTAACTTACCCACAGGATGTTCTCCTTTAAACTTTTGAAACAAAAGCCAATTTATAAAGGAAAAACAGCATATAGAGAAGAAAGAAGAGTGGAGTTCTACTGTTCTTCGAGGTCAGACTTCACATTAAATATTAAAATTAGTTTCTTCCAGCCCTCACTTAAGAGATCTTCATAAAAATAATTTTACTCCTTAAATGTCAGAAAATAATATCAGACCCATTAATCAGTTCTTGTCTGTTTCATTCACCAGAGCCCAGCTCAGTATCTATACATGGAAGAAACAAGGCATGTGTTAGATAAATCAATGAAACAATAGAACAAGCCCAGATGACCAAATAACTTGAGAGCATGCAAAGGATTTTGCAATAAATCAATGTTTATGTAGCCAAAGGGACATGAAGAATTTTTAGTTTGGAAAACCTACTCATTCATTCATTCAATAAACATATTAAAATCCTAGCATACCCTGGGCTCTGTGCCAAGGATGAGTGAGATGTCACCCTTATTCTTAGCAGTCTGATGACCCAGTGGCTTAAAAGAGTAGAAAGAAGCCTGAGGGCACAGACCTTATGGACACCGTGAAAACAAATGCAATGGATATAGCGGAGTGCAAGGAGCACGTGATCTATTCTCCTTAAGGAGATTGGGACATGCTCTTTGGGAAAGGTGACAGTTCACTCTGGGATGACAAACTCTGTCTGAAAGGGAAAGAAAGATGTGCAGTGAGACAGCAGGCGAAGGGGAGAGAGTCAGGAGTCAAATCAGAGGAAGGGAAGAGAGTCAGGAGTCAAATCAGAGGAAGCTGTAAGCAAGCTCGAGCTCAGGTGCCTCTCAACAGGCAGGAAGGAGCGACTCAGAATGAACATGAAGGAATGCCACGTTAGGATTTGGGTTTTTGAAAAAAGTACCAAGTACTAAGTACTCCAGCTATGACTTAGAAAAAAAGAGAAAGGTTCTCTCTCTGGGAGACCAGTTGATGACACCTAGAGCCTACTGCAATGGTGCAGAAATATGATCACAAGTCTAACAGAAACATTCTCAATGAAAACATAAAGACTGCATTTGATATTGGTACATAAATATGGACTTCCAACTTAGAGTACACATAGGTGTTCCACATTAGCACAACTACAAATTAGTTATTTTCAAACCTAAGGGATAAAACAGTTAAAAATCACATAGCAAAATTTTCTTTTTTATCAAATATGTAATAGGAATAAGTCAAATTTTAGTAAAGTGAAAAGTCTTCAGATCATTTTAAACACTAACTTCCTAAAAAGTTTGTTCCAGTGAAATCTAAGTGATCCTGAACCCTAAAATAAGAAGAAAGTAATTAATACTCTTCAAGATATTAAAATGTCAGTTTTCTTAAAAGGGGGGAATTAAGAACCAAAATCTTTAACAAAAAGTTTCCTTAAATATTATTCTAAATTCCTCCTAAAATTACTATCTAGGATTCTCACAGAGCTATGTTTTCCTTCTTGATGACTTGAAAAATATATCCAAAGTATATTTGGTCTAAGAAGACAAAAATAGCGAATAGTTTAGAATGGCTAGAGAGGAAAAAAAAAAGCTGAAATGCACAAAGATAATGTGCTGTGGAATAATTTGTTCTTTGACTTGGAACTTCTTGGCATCTTATTTTTACACTGCAAATCAGACTCAAAGAAACAAAAATTCAAAAATTACCTTGAACTTTTTCAGCACAAGCTTTGTCTTATCTGGTGAAAGTTGGAATGTCACAATGCAAATTATTCTGCTCGAGTAAATAACTATGGTTCATTTGTCACCCAAAAAAACAACTGAAAAGAAAGATTCCTAAGTCTACTCCTTAATTCTTGAAATAACCTATAGACCTACATCTATTGCATCTAAGAAATGGAAGCATTTCAGCTCCACTGATGGTCTCCTAACAAAACATCCAGCAGCACCACCAGAACAGCAGTGAAAGTGAAAGAGAAAACCAAAGGCAAAGTTCAAAACTTACAACACGCAGGCTAGAAACAGCAGCATGCAGGCATTCACGGGATGCTCAAGTGGGCAGTGCATTTCACCCTCTCACAGCACAGACATACTCACAAGAAAGGTCCCAGCTGAGAGTTTAATCTTTTTTTCATTTACACAAGAAATAGGGTTAAGCATTAGGGATGATAAATAAAAACTAAACACAGTCCCACCTTTCAAAAATTTGCAATCTAGTAGAAATACTTTGTTTTAAACTTATATAAGCAGTAAGATACGGAGCAATGCCACCCACCTTCCCTAAATCTAAAAACAAACTGAGAACTTTATACCAGTTAATAATTCCCCAAGGCATGAAAGAAACTATGTTAATTTTAAGAGAAATAAGACGATGGGTAAAGAGAAGAGAGGGTGAGAGAGAAAGAAGAAGAAAGACAGGAAGGGAGAAATGGAAGAGAAGAGAAGGTAGAGGATAGAAAGAGGGCAAGAGTAAAAGACAGGAGGAGAAGAATGAACAGAAAAGGAGAAAGAGTGGAGATTGTGACTGTTTAGATGACCTTAAACATGTCACTTCATTTCTCTGGAATATAGTTTTTCCCTGCAAAAGAGGGGAGTTAAATTGTTTTCTAAGATTATTTTCAGTTGCAATCATCTACTTTACACTCAAGAATTGAGTCTGTGTTATGATCCTCTTATTAATACATAATAAAGTGTCCTAAAACACAGTGCCTTAAAACAACAACCTTTTGATTATATCTCATGATTTTGTGAAATAGGGAGGGGCTTATCTGGGCCATTTTTCTGCTCTGTATGGTATCAATGAAGTGTCACAAGGCATCCAGTAGGAGAATAGGCTGGTCTGTAGCATCCCTAACTGCTTCATTCATGTCTAACATCTTGGCAGGTCTTTGCCTGCAAAACTGGACTCAGCTGAGGTTATCAATCAGAAAACCTACATGACTTATCAAGAATGGAGGTTCCCAATATAGCTAGACATAGCTCAAATAAGGCAGCTCAGGTTTCCAAAATATATATATATATATATATATATATATATATATATATATATATATATTACATTACCAAAAAGCAGGAAATGGAAGCTGCCAGTTTTTCAAAGTCTTGGACCAGAAACTGTCACACTGTCATTTCCAATGAAGTATATTGGTCAAATAATCAGAGCCCTCCAAGATTTCAGAGGAAACAAACATTCTATGTCTCAATGGGAGTGCAGCAAAGAATTCCCAGCCATGTTTAATCCTAGACTGCATCTAGGGATTGACACAAACAGTGATACTCATTACTTGTCCAGTGTTTCATAGTAGACAGTAAAGAGATAAAAAGAATAAGAAGGAACAGTCACTAACTTCAACAAAAAAGTTCACAGTTTAACAAAAAGAATGATAAATGAGCCATTTCCTTTGGAAAGATGCTACATAAAAAGAACATTAAATCATAAACAAAATGTTTATATATGCACTAAATCTGGAAGAAATGAGGAAAAATGATATAATATTGTTTGCATTTTATATACATGTCTGTATATATACATTCAATTTTTAGGCAAAATACTATAAAATTTTATTCAACAAATATGCTGTAGGAAATAACTCATCAATTCTAGTTTCATAATCAACTAGCCCATTAGCATATCAGAATCCTAATTCTTAGTTCTTAGAAACCCTAACATAGAAGACATGCTAGTTGGAGCCACTGTTCATCATCTAGAACATGAATCTAATTTAGATTCAAATGAGAAAAGAAATCATAATTAAATACATGTTTAAAACATTTATCTTCAAATAATATCCTTAGGAGAACTTTGCAGTACTTTCTCCAATATATCATTAATTTCAAAGAATACTTCTCTAGTAATATAAATGAAATAAATTAACAGTGTGATCTGGAATAATTCGTGCTAAAACAATCAGGTCACAGTTTCCTGGTGTCATTTAAAATATGCCCCCTCTGCTGTATGATTTTGGAACTACTCAAGACAAAAAATATATTTAAACAGCGCCCCCTATGTGAGATACTTCACAACCACTTCAACAGTCTTAAAGCAAGGACAATTCACAGTGCCAAGGAATTTCTTTATTAAACAATAAGTACGCTTTGATTTTAAATGCAAACAATTTAAAATTCAAGCAAAACCCACTTGGCTTTTAGATAAGCAAACAGATTTAGACATGTGCTATCCTTTAGAAAAATGTTATAGAACCACAAATATATATAGTACGCGCATGTATGAGTAAATTCTGCTCCTATAAGGGTGACAGATTTCCAGTCTTTTCTCTGAAGGAGATATGTCGTGGGTCAAAACCCTGATTCAATCCTATTATTTCAGGATTTCTTCAAAAGTCGCCTTGAGTTAAACTGCATTAGAGTTATAAGAATCTCCCAGCAGGTGCTAGTTAAAATTTCTAATACCTCAGCATAAAGAAATAGATTCTCAGGGCTGGGGAGATAGCCCAGTGTTAGAGCAGGAGCATACATGAGGCCCCCTTGGTTCAATTTCCAGCACAGAAACAAAAAAAGGCAGTAAAAAACAAATAAACAAACAAATGCTTCAGGGATAAACCCAGGAATCTTTACTTATATAAAAACTCACTGTGACATGCCTACTGAGGCTAGAGAATCACCGCCCTGAAGTATAAGATGTAAGATAACTTTTCTAAGAACAATGATCATATTGATAACAATGGTCAAATTTTGCTTTTAAAATGGACTTTTATCTAATTATTTGAATCATTTTTTGATTCCATGCTTTAAAAAACAATATTCTCTGTACTCATATTTATAGACCATCATTTATTCTAATGATAAGTATCTAACTTGCAAGACAAATCCACTCCCAAATCCTTACTGTTTCTGTAGATGACATGGGCTCTGTCCAAATCGAGAAAAGGGTTAAGAAAATACATTTTTTCTCTTCACTTCATTCACTGTGTTGAAGTGTTCTCTAGATCACTAGGCAGGAATTTTACTGACTTAAATCTCATTTAAATCCCAGACAAGAATATGTCAATAAAAATTAATTAAACACCCCAGAGTACAGCTAAGCCCTTTTAGTTAGACTATATCCTGATCTTAGAATAATCCAAATTCCCTGGTAATTTTAAAAATCATTCAAAACTCTACAAATTAAAAATAATAATAATAATACAAATTTCTGACATTTCTTAAAACAATAATTATTTTTTTCATGTTTCTTTAAGTCAGTATAACAATACCATAGGAAAAAATACCCTGGAGGTAAAAGGAAATCAGAATATATTAAGGTTGGGTTTGATGTGTGGTTTAAAGGATGTCTCTTTTTGTCACTATTTAAATATTTGCAATGTTAAAAAAAAGAAGTAAATTTTTTAATATAATTTTATTTTCAAGTAGAATTCTAACTATCAATTTCATGTCAAGTGAGAACTGTCATTGAAATCTGAAAATCTGGGGTCAAGTCCTGGCTCTGTTAAGCATTATCTATATGATTTAGCCCATGATCTTGGATCCAATTTTTTTTTTCTATCTACTAAATTGGGAAAAAGCTAAGTATTCTTCTGACTATGCCCATATGTTAAAAGAATAAAAATGACAACATATTTGAAAGTACATTAAAAACTGTGTCACTACTAATATAAAAGCATGATATATGTTCCTCATTAACCAGTGTGAGAGAAAAGATGTTGCACTGTTTTAAACTACTCAGACTGCCTCCCACAGAGTATACATTAATTTGTTCAAAGAAATCAAAAGCATTTGCATTTTAAATCCAAATTTTGTATAATTATAAGTTTAAATATTATATAGACACTAGTCAAGGCCAGGCTAATATTGATTAAAGGAATGTGTGAATAAATATAAAATTCATTCTTCTCCATCAGGTATATACATTGGTTACACCAAGTAAGAGGGATGTCTCAGCGAAGCATACCTCTAGAATTCTGCAATACTACCCATGTAATGGTTGAGATAAGAAGTGTCCCCCAAAAGCTCATGTGTGAGACAAAATGCAAGAAAGTTTAGTGAGATGATTGGGTTATGAGAGTCCTAACCTAGGCAAAGCATTAATCCCCTGATAGGGAGTAACTGGGTGATAACTGTGGGCAGGTAGAGTGTGGCCAGAGGAGGTACGTTGAAGGGGGAATGTCCTTGGGGTTTATTTTGTCTGTGGTAAGGAGAACAGTCAGTCTCTCTCTCTCTCTCTCTCTCTCTCTCTCTCTCTCTCTCTCTCTCTCTCTCTCTCTGCTTCCTGGTGCCAACTCCGAGCTGCTTTCTTCCACCACCATCCTTTCTCCCTGTTCTTGAACTCATGAGCTTAAGTCATCCTCCTGCCTTAGTTTCCCAAGTAGCTGAGACTACAAGCATGTGCCTCAACACTCAGTTTAAAGAAAGTTTTTAAAAGCTTTGGCAAAAGAATAGATGATTAGTTTAATAAACGGTATGTGTATGAGTGTATATTCATTTGGAAAAAACCTAGATTCCTATGATATATATAAAAACATATCATGCAGCATTAAAGACCAAAGCAAGAAGGAAAATGTTAAAATGACTAGATGAGAATACATTCACAAGACAGAGGAAAAGAATTTCTTAAATAAATAAGACGCACAAAAGTAGAATTAACTAAACTAAAATAAAAGTGTTCTGTATCCTAAGAGACCCTGTAAACAAAGTTAAGGCAAATCACAATTAGTGAGAAAACAGAATTGCAACATTTATAGTTGCCAAAGACTAGTATCTATACCACAGAAAGGACTCTCACTGATCATTAAAAAAAAAGACAAATGACACAGTAGAAAAATACAGATAATTCACAAACAAGAGGGGAAAATAGCCAGAAGTAAATGAAAAGATGTTCAACCTTACAAAAAGTCAAGGTGATACAAATTAGCACAGCAACTAAATTTTGTTAAACATTGGGAAAAACTAAAAATTCTGAAAACACAGAGGCAATAGTGCTGGTGTGTGCAACCACTTTGGAAAATAAGCCACAATATCTAGTAAAACTGAACAGGCATCTGCTCAACAGCTGAGCAATTCCCTCCTATACACATACTGTAGGGACACCTTGCACAAAGGACAAGAATATACACACAAGCTAAGTTATTATGATGGAGAAACAATAAGTTATGATAACTATGTACAATTAAATGCAATTAAAGTTGGATCTACATTCATTAATATGGATTAATCAAAAATGTCAACTGAAAACAGTAAGTTGCAGAGCAAAATATTTTGAATACATGATTAAAATGTTACAGTGCTCTATGTTTTTGTAAAGGTATAAAAATGCAGAAGTAAAGGATACTCATCAACCTCAGAACATCAGTTCCCGTAGAGAAGAAAGAAAGGAGAAACAAAATAGAATTGGGAACAAAGGCACAAAGAGAGAGCAACCACATACTATATGAACAACATCTTATTTCTAAAAAAAAAAAAAAAGTTATATCTCTACATGCTGGGAATTGTTTCATGGGAAAAATGCACCTTACACACTACAAAATGATAAACTTCAAAAACAGTACAAGTTAAAGAAACCAGACAAAAGTTTATAGGTTATATATCATATGAATCTACTTTTATGAAACGTCTAGAATTGGTAAATCCATAGAGACAAAATGTAGACTGGTGGCTATAGGGACATGGAGGGGAATATGGGAAGTGACTGTTTAATGGAAACAGTGATGCTGTTAGGGTATATAAATGTTTTGAAACTAGACAAACACAATGTTGGCATGATAATATGAATGAATATACTAGATACACTATAAACATGGTTAAAAGCTTAAGAATATTTTTAGAGATTAGTTTTATGTTTTATGAATTTTGCCTCCTTAATTAAAAAAAGTCAAAACATAATATTCCTAGGAATAGAAGAACATACAAAAAAAATTAGAGTAACCAAGGAGGAGAATCTCAAAGTGGTCATAAAAGAGATGATATGGCCTGAACTACTACAATGCCACACAGGTCATGTAAGGTGGATAAATCTCAGAACTGTCTTTTCAAAAGGACTTGATAAGGGCTGGGGATGTGGCTCAAGCGGTAGCGTGCTCACCTGGCACGCGTGCGGCCCGGGTTCAATCCTCAGCACCACATAAAAAGATGTTGTGTCCGCCGAAAACTAAAAAATAAATATTAAAAAATTTCTCTCTCTCTCTCTCTCTCTCTCTCTCTCTCTCTCTCTCTCTCTCTTTTAAAAAAAAAGGACTTGATAACCAATTGGATAAGGAGAGACAAGAATGAAAGATGCTGAAGGTGAGTTAAAGTTTCTGATTTTCTAATGTGGGGAGAGAGCATTCCATTCCCAATGAATGGAAACAGAGGGTAAAGAGCAAGTTTAAGAGGAAAAGTATTCGATTTGTTTGGAATATGCTGGGTTGAGATGCACATGGGCTTTATAAGTGAAGGAATCCAGCAGGCAGCCCAGGATAAAATTCTAGTCTAGATTTATAATACCACGATTGAGGCCATGGAAGTAGATGAGTTCACCCAGGCAATAAAATGAAAATAAGTTTTAAGACAAAGCTCTTAAGGACACCAGTACTAAAATCCTACAGCAGAAATCTGCAAGAGGGAGAGGTCAGCAAAGTGTTTCAGGATGGAAAGAACAGTCAAAAATGTTCCAAACTCCTGAGACATTGAAATAAGAACTGAGAAATAGATCTTCAGGAGTAAGGTGGTCCTCAGAGACTCTGGTGACACCAATTTCCTGCCAAGATGCAGAAAAGTTGAATAGAAAACACTATTCAAATGCTTAAAAACCCAAAGGCCTCAATACAGATGCAGGTACCAGTAAAATCGGAGACTCTCTTGAAAAAAAAGAACTTTGGCTAGAGAAGAAAGGAGAGATGATTTTAAAAAAACAAAACAAAAACCTCTCTAGAGGGTTACAAAGACTCACTTCTCACAGAACCGAAAACTACACTATTGCTTCTCAAATGTTTTCACCAGAACTACCCAAAATGGGCAGCGGGGATTGGGGAGGTGAGGGGAGTGGGGGCACCATTGCACATCATGTTAAATCATGTTAAGAGGAATAAGCCAGACTCAGAAAGTCAAGGATCATATGTTTTCTCTCATATGTGGAAGCTATAGAAAAAAAAAACAAAAAACAAAAAAACAGAGGGAAGGGATCTCATGAAAACAGCAGAAAAACCAATAGAGGACAGGAATCAGAAAAAGAGAGAAGTGGAGGGAAAGGAGAGGTCCTGGACAATGAAGTTGACCTAATTATGTTATGTGCACATACAAATAAATCACAACGAATGACACTATAATGTATGATTACAATGTACCCTTAAAAACGTACTAAAGTAATTGCACAGCCCTTCCCATCTCAGGGTATACAATAATGCAAAGATATTTAATTTGTTCTTAAAAAATCATGTAAACTGTGATTCTATTCAACTACAGGAATGTTTATCTTCATGTAAAAATGTTTCCTCTCATTTTCAATTAAAACTTTTGTTCCAAAAGGTGTTTACCAAACAACTTCAACTCCTCCATGACCCTCCCACAGTCCCCACATGAGCCACATGTATGCACTCGTCATATATTCCCATTATGAGAAATATGGAGGAGGTTTTTCATTTCACAAGAGGGAAATCCCCTGGAAATCTCTTTGAAAAGCACCTGACAAAGTACAAGACTCATCAACTCTACATGAACAGTAAACATTCTTCCCTTTACTATTCTTAAAACTATCCTCAACCTTCAAATTATACTCCAATATCATGGACTTTGGTGGGTAAATCAGTGTTGAGAGACTTTATGCTTCCTCTTCATCTTTCTCAACTAAAGAATCATTATTTATTAAGTATGTTATACATGGAGGTTGACCAAAAACCTTCAAATATTTAGTCATTTTTCTCTGAACCCCTCCCATATCTTTCCCAAGGTGCAGGCATGGTTTGTAAAGGGACCCTTATGCTTTGGGGACAAAGGCAGGTTCAGCCTAAATGAGGTCATTAAAACAAAACATCAAGTTCCCAGTGCCCTAAGATTCCAAGCCAATGACCTACAGAGTGTTCCAGCTGATCTTAATTTCCTTGGCACAGCATGGTCAGAGTACTGTAATATAATGCAAAATGGCTCTAAAAAGAAACCAGATACTGGCCAGAGTCTTGCCAATACACAATTAAATAATACCAAAGTAGCCCTTTCATCTGAATACTGTGCTTCACACGCATATGTCACCCTTCCCAAGAATGAAAGCAATCTTCCACTGTGAATGTGAATTGATTGAAAAACTTTCCTGGACTCAGCCCCATAAAGTATCCTTGCTTTTTAACTGGCATACATGTGCTAGTAGACTGAAAATACTTACAAGGAGGACAAAGAGACAAAGAACAGAACTTATTCTGAGCAAGCATAATCCAAATTTAGAATGTGCTTATAATGGTAAAACAAAACTCAAACGTTTATCCTGACAAGGATCTCGGTACCATCTAACAATATCAGACCCCTCCCAGAAAATAAACTAAATTTCACGTTTCTAAGTTTCTTTACAAATTCAATATCATTTATATTAAATTATCAGTATATTCCCAAATATTCTCTCATTTAACAATCATTTTTCTGCTCCTTCCCCAAACACTTATCCATTCATTCAGCAAAACTTTACCAAGTGCCTGTTAAGTAACATGTATTGTTTGCCTGATGGAGACTGAATAAATAAAACTTGATAAAGCAAAGTTCCTATCTTTGCAGAGCTTATGTTCCACGGGGAAAAGGCTAAGAGTAAACATATATATGTATTAACATGTGATATGTCAGATGACAATAAGTACTAAGAAAATTAGGCTGCATAAATGCTATTGTTTGGGTTTCTCATGTCCTTCATATGTATTAAAAGTTTGGTCCGAAGTCCATGTGCTATTAGGAGGTGGTGGAACGTTTGAGAGATGCAGCCTAGTGGGAGGAAATTAGACCACTGGAGTCATGTCCTTGAAGGGGAGATTGCAACTCCAGCCCTTTCCTCCCTCTCTCTCTTAATTACTTCCCAGTCACCATAAGGTTGTAGTTTTGCTCCATGAGAGCTCCTCAGAACAATCGGCTGCCTTGCCACACATTCAAAAATCATGGGGTCAACTAATCATAAGCTGAAACCTTCAAATCTGTGAGCCATAATAAACCGTTCCTCTTTTACATTGGTTATCCCAGATATTTTGTTACTGTAATAAAAAGCTAACAGTAAAGGAGAGAGGGAGTACAGAGGTGATGAAAGATAATGTTAATCTTTGAATTTCATCTGAGCTAAAATCATCTTTAATTGTCATCTGGTGAATCACTTAGGGCCTCCTATAATACATCTGAAAACAATAAATTGAAAACACATAACTCAAGAAAGGTTTGCTACCCAGTCAGATTCATTCATTTTCTCAATTTTATTAGCAAAGCTTTACCATTAATGATTTAGAACTCTTTCACTTAAATGCACTTTGTTTAAACTAATACTCTTAGGAATATCTGGACAAAATGTGTTAATTTTATCATACCTTGAACAAACCAACATACTCTAAGGCTTTTGCAACTTTTTTTCAAAAGTGGCTTTTGTCTTAGCTTTGAAATGAATTTTCATCAAAAGTTTATGATTTCAGATTTAGCATATTCAGTTTAATAAAAATGTCAACCACATAATTAAAGTTAGTCTTAACATATCAATCAGCCAAATCAGACACACATTCTATCAGGTAAAATTTAACTTTAATTTTCAATTAAATAGAGATATCAATATCCTTCCAAGAGAAAAATTACTATAAATCATTGAAAAAATAAATCATGGGTTATATTTTATAAGAGAAATAGCTGATTGCAGTCAAAATTTAAAATAATACAGAACCAAGCGTTCTAAGGAGATGAAGTGCTAAAAAGTACATAGAATTCCTTTGGTAATTGTATGAATGTACATTTATATGTCTGAGTTTCAGCTTTAGACCTAATTAAATAAAAACCAAGTATGGAACTAGAAATAGCTCCATTAAATAAAGTACTGATGATGATAAAAATTTCTTATATTTTTAATAAAAACAAATTCAGTCCAGTCTTTAGCATATAATTTTTTAAGACGTAGAAAATATTAAAATACTATATTATGGATTATGATGAGAACTAACTGGAATGGAAATGAATAGTTCATAACATGATTTGCTAAAACAAATTTACCACAATACTGAATTAGCACTAAAAAACTGAAAGAAATCATGTATGAGTTTTATCACTGAGTTTTACTTAATAACCTGAAATTGTTGGTAGTCCCAGCTATTAAGAGTATTAGCTAGGATAACTGTTATGGTTTAGATAGAAGTGTCCCCCCACAAGCTCATGTGTGAGACAATGCAAGCATTTTCAGAAGGGAAATGTTTGGGTGTGGGAGCCTTAACCTAGTAAGTACATTAATCTGTTGATATGACTAATGAGGAGGTAACTGTAGAAAGGCAGTAGCACCTGGAAGAAGTAACTCACTAGGGTTGTGTCTTTCGAGTATATGTTTTGTCCCCAGTAAGCAGAACTCTCTGCCTCCAGGTTACCATGTCCTGAGCTGCTTTCCTTTGCCATGTTCTTCTGCCATGATATCTGATTCACATTGAGCCTACACCTATGAAGTCAGCTATGGACTGAGACCTTTGAATCTGTGAGCCAAAATTAACTTTTCTTCCTCTAATTGCTCCTATCAGGTCTTCTGTTCACAAAGACGCAAAACTGACTAGAAGAAAGAAATTGTAACTAAGACCTCCCTGCTTGCCACTGCACTCTGCTAAAGAGAGCTACCACGTCTAAGGTCAGGCATTTCCTAGGCAGTCCAGTCTCCGTACCCTAATTCTGAACAATTCTGCAGGGCTATCCAAGACCCAGAGTTCCTGGGATGGGTTGGGGCTTTTGCTACAGCTGCAGTGCAGACTGACTTCTTGTGTCCATTCTTGAAGTTGTTGCTTCCAAGAGCTCTCCCCAGGAAACTTCCTATGCAAACTTATGTTTTAAGTCAGCTTCCCTGGGAACCTTATCTGATGTGCTAATCTATATCATATCGGTGTTTGTAAGCACATTTTCTTTAAGCTACTGATCCACCCTATCTATATATTAGTCTATAAATTCATCTATATATAATTTTTTCTTGTACTACTGGAGATTGAAACTAGGGCCCGGCACATGCCAAGCAAGTGTTCTACCACTGAGCTACATCCCCATCCCATTTAAATTTTTTTCCATTTAATTTTAAGATAGTGTCTCACTAAATAACCTCAGCAGGTCTCAAACTTCTGACCCTCCTGCCTCAGTCTTCCCAGTAGCTGGGATTACAGGTGTACACCACCACACCCAACTAAATACTTATTAAGAATAGCAGAAAATATTTTGAAATACATGACAAAAAGCCATTTTCAGGAGTCAAAGTTTCTCACTGATGCAGTTTTTACTTTGTTCTTAGGAAACTCTTCCTTGTGTGTTATATCTTCTCTGACAACAGCCTGGACCTGGAAAAACTCAAGTCAAAAATAGAAAATTGAAGAGTTCAAAGCCAGCCTCAGCAATGATGAGGTAATGAGCTCTGTCTCTAAATATACATATAAATTTTTCTTGCACTACTGGAGGTTGTGCATATAGTGAGACCCTGTTTCTAAATAAACTACAAAATAGGGCTGGGGATGTGGCTCAGTAGTTGAATGCCCCTGAGTTCAATCCCAGGTACCAAAAAAAAAAAAAAAAAAAAAAAAAAAAAAAACAAAACAAAACAAAAAACCCAGGTTTGAGGCATTAAAAGATAGGAATCCCTTCTGATTCATGATGCTTTAATTAATCATTAAAGGAACTTTCCCTGAGTGTGATGCACTAGAAGGTGACATGCCCCAAGGTATCAGGAAAAATCATGTGAATGTGAACACAAATGGGTTCTCTTGAAGACACATTTCAAGGAAAAGTACATATAGAAGATGAAGATCTGGAAACTGGTTTTCTTAAATCTATGAGTTTGTGTACCCCTTTGGGAGTGTTGGCATATATTAATAGGTATATGTCTCTCCATTTCCATATAATGACCACTCACCTAAATATTTCATCAGTGAAATGAATACTGAATAATTAAAACTTGCTAACATTTACATTGGTCTGAGAGACTCAAACCCATCTGATACTTCCATTCAAGATTTTCTGTACAGATTTTATAAATATACAGAAAGCTGAAAAGTGTGTACTCATTATACACACTTTAGCCAAGTAGAGCCAAATGCACACTTCAGTTACAATTGCACTAAAGAAAAATACTGTATAAAGTCAGAAATGTCTCTATTAGTTTCATTACACTTGATTAAAAATTCCTATGTGCAAAATTAAAGCAAAAAATATAGATTGCTAAAATCCAATTAGTCCATGATTCTCACCTACAATTTTACTTTTGTAAATGGAATGTTTTAATAGAATTATAAATATTTTTAATTTAATGAAGACCAGGAAGATAATTTATCATGATTAGAAAAAATATGTTACAATTTGATAAAATTCGTTTTAATTATGTACTTATTTTCAATAATCCATACACTCAATCATTCTTTGAACATAAGAACCTAAATCAATGAACCATTTGGAAGGGAAAACAATATATAATTAGAACAAACAGATAAAGAAAGAAAACAATTCAGATTATGGAAAGCAATACATAATTAGACCAAATGGATAAGTAAGGCAAGTCAGATTATGGTAAAAACAGCAAAGGAAATAAACTGAGAAATGTAATAGGGTTTAAAAAAATAAAAATAAAAAAGCAGGCTACTTCGGAAAGTCTGGTCAAAAAAGTGTACCTTGCTCAGATGTTCTTATGCTAACACCTAAAGAATAAGGAGGAGTCAACTATGTAAAGAGCCAGGAAGAGTTTCCAGGCCCAGAAAACAGTCAAGCCAAAGATCTGATATGGGGGGGGGGGGGGGAGCTTATTTCAAGTTCACAACAGACAGGATGAAACTTCAGTATGATAAACAGAGGGTAAAATGCACAGGAGGTTTATAAAGTAGACAGGGATCAAACCATCTAGAGTCCTATAAGCCAAAGTTAGAAACAGAGACTTAATGTAAGTTATCAAAACTTTTCTACAGGGGAGTGACATGACATGATCTACATTTCTAAAAATTCCCTGTAACAACTGTATGGAGAATGGACCAAGACAGGCTAATGTAGAAGCAAAGCCATGTATGGCTTCCAGATATGGCTCCTGCAAGGAGAAAGGCAGTAGCTTAAATTAGGATTGAAGCAGCAGAGATGAAAAATATATAGATCCAAGTTGGCTTTGTGGAAAGATGTAACAGTAAATAAGAAGACCACAAAGTATTCCTCTTTGGTTTTTGGCAAGAGGAATTCAGAGAAGGACTGAGGATGTACTCATTCTACACACTTTAGCCAAGTAGAGCCAAATGCAATTGGACCTCCACCAGCCTCAAATGCTCACATCTTTTTTTTTTTTTTTTTTTTTTTTTTTTTGGTGCTTGAGGATTTGAACACAGGCCCTCATGCTTGCCAGGCAAGCACTTTACCACTGAGCCACAACCCCAGTTCAAATGCTCACATCTAATCTCATATTCTTATTTCTAAGTTTAAATACTTGGTTCTGTACTTCATCTTCACACCTCAACCTGGTCCCTCTTAGATGTGAGACACTTCCTGATTCACTTTTTAATATATAAACCTTGACTCTGATGCACAATATTTAATTTATCCAAACCCTCCTGTTCCCATCATTTCCATGAAGGTAGCCTTGGTGCTCCTTCTCCAAAGGCACTCCAAATGTGCTCTTTATCAAAAGAGGTGTGGTGACCATATGGGAAGATGTGCATGGAGACTGAGAGGGAGATTCTACCAGTGAGACCAAAGAAACCTTCCACAACTCCTGTATCTAACAGCACATGAGTCATTAGTGCTTCAAGAGCCATCCAAATCACTTGCTCTGGGAATAGAATAAAATTATACAGCTTTAGGACCCAGAAAGTGTGGGCAATGGTCTATTATCACATCACCTAGCAGTCGTAAAACAGTGCTGACTGACTCCCAGATCACTATCTTTCAATCACATCATAATGACTCACCTCTTTCCAGATACAATATTAAAAGTGGTACATAGGATGTTTTATAAGTGTAATATTCTTTGGAGCTATTAAGGGTTTTAAAACCTTGAGAGTGACCTGTCAACCCAACCAGAACATATAGCATTACATCTATATGTGTGAATAAACCACAAAATTATTAATGATATTTTGAAACAAAAGCATTTATAAACTCATTAAGAAATTAAAACTCCTATATGTGTTTATTTTCTCTCCAGCTTTGAAAAATATTAAATGTTTTGGCCAAAAGAAAGGACAAGGATTCCCTTCCTATATCAGTTCATTTGTTTCTCTACTAAATTAACTCTGGATACTTCCCTCTCTCCTTGTGGCCCTTCCTAGGGTCTCCCTGGAGCTACACTTCATCAAAAATGCTGAAGAGACAATTCCCAGTCCCACTTATACATGTAATCCTGCTAACACATGTAAATGTATACTTACACAATAGAACATATTACTCTTCCATATGAGCAGACATTTTCTAAAGTAATATCCGTAAGATTGCAGAAATCTTTTTTATATTAATTGATTCACATTTATATTATTAATCCATGGATGACTCCATTTTCCCCTTCTTGATAGAACATTATATATGTCCCCAGGGAAAAACAAAGCAGAAACTAGGTTTTCAAAAAGTGAAAAAATAAGCCCATATTGAAGATAAAGGTTGGACTGCAAATGTACCCTGAGAATCAAAAGTAAAAGCTTGAAAAATGGAAGCTCTGCTAGAGGATTTAAGTTTTGAAATAGGAAGAGGCAGCTGTCTTCTACTACAAATGAAGACAACTAGCAAGAGGTTGAGAGGATACTGAGTGGGTACCTTCTGTCATCAATGGCTAAGGGACCTCACTAAGATGTACATTCAGGACATCCTTGAAGAGTGACATCAACTAAAAACATTGTCTAGTAAATATGTGTCATATATTAAATAAATTGAGGCAAATAAACTGGATACCATGAAACTGATGGGCTAAGTCAGACAGACAAATTCATGTGTCATCCTATATCACACATGTATGAAAAGAATTAGTTTGTGTGCCCTCTTATTTTTGTTTGAGATTTTTTTCTCCCAGGACACTAGCTGTCCACTGTCTCTTCCCTGCCTCCAAATACCATGCCTACTGAACCTATACCTCCTCATGGAACCTCCCACACCCTTGCTGAGCAAGCACTGGTCCACATCCCTGCTGTCCCCTTGGCCACAACTGGTAAGAGTGGGACACACTGAGCTAATAACTCTCTCCAGATACAGACTCCAGTCAGTAATGAAGTACTGATCCACTAATGTTACAACTTAGGGGTGTCCACTGGCAAGCAAAACTACATAGAAATATCAGAAACGGATCTGCAAGAAGCAAAGACTACGAGGTATGCCTGTTGGAGAATAAAAGAGAACAGAGAAAGTGGTTTTCATGATTGCTGACTTTCTAATTCTCAGTTCTAATCTCTTATGAGACCATTGAACTATTGACCTTTAGGTACTAAAATATAACCTCTCAGGCTAGTTCATTTAAGGCTCTGTTTCCTCCAATCAATCAATACATGGCTAGAATAGCTACAAAAGTCCATTTGCAATATTCCCAGTTTTTCTCATCTAAATAGATTTGTCCACAGTTTTGAAAGGTCAGAGTCTAAAAGTGGTAGAGATTAAGAGCAGCACTAATTGATTCTGTACATATGTCAAAAAGAAAAACATAAGACAAAACCTTCTGTCCTTTCCCAGGACATTACTACTCAGTGAGTTCTGCAAGAGATTCAAGTATTCTGAAAACAAAGATCATGGTTTAGTAACCCCACTTTGAGAAGCATTGCTGTAAAGCCTACTTTAACATTACTACAAAGATATGTACACTTATAACTTCAACAAAATAATTATATTCACCAAACATCTGTATTCAAAAGTAGCAAATTGCTCTTAGAAAGATAGATTTGTTTGAAACCCTATTAAGAACAAGTATTGTTTTTGTTATTCTCTCTGCATATATATTTGTGTTTCATTTCACATTAAATGGGATTTTGTAAAACAGCTTGGAGGGCCAAAATACAATTTATGTTGTTGTTTCCATCTGAAAATGAATTTAAACTCCCAAAGAACTAATTTGCAGACTTTTGAAACATAGCCAGTTTATAATTTGAGGATTTCATGTGCCATTCCAACTGAGAAAATTTGATTATGGATGGTTTTAGATGGTACCACGGCATTGTTGTTATTTTTGTTAGGGAATAATGGCATTTGGGTCTTATTTTTTTTAATTCATTTTTTTCAAAGATGCTTATAAAACTAGGTAGAGTTCCAATGACAAGATATCCATGATTTCCTCTAAAACATTTCAACAAAGACAATGAAAACTTACAAAAGGAATATATAAAATAAATGGTGCAAAATCTTGATAATCGCTGAGTCTGCAAAACTGAGAATGTGGCAGATTTTGTTTCTATTTCTGTGCATATTAGAAAAAAAGGAGTATATGAAAACTCAATTAATGTAGCAGTCACCCAAGATTCCTTTTAGAGCACACATACAGGCTCAGCACAGACAAACCAGAATAATTACTGACATCACAAAGAAATGACATAACAGGCCTTTTAAATTGGGGACAGAGATTCATTTATCTTTTGAAAGTCCCTGACAGACAAAAGGAAATAAATTAAAGTCAGAGCACATGGAAAACTAATTCCTTAATTATTTGGAAGACATTATTTTTCCAGAATATACAAAAAAGTCTTAACTTACTACAAAGTAGTCCAGAAATAGTGTGTGAGAAGCAGAGCACACAGAGACATGATACTCTTTTTGATCTCCCTCATTTCAACTGCAGAAGGATGGGCAAACCAATTCCAGTTTTGCATGTTCATTTTTCAATCTTAAAAGGTAGGTGGCACTTCCTACTGTTCTCAAAATATAATATCCAGTGGATCATAAACTATACATAAAAGCCAGTTATTAATGACACTCATAAGTATTTCTTGATATGTTCAAGAACTTGATAGATTTTTCACATCAATCTTAGGGATGGGAAAGCTAAAGAAAAAAAAACACAAAGAGATAGTTGCATTTCAAGAAGTGGGGGGGGGGATAGAGAAATTCCAGGTCCTTAGACAAATATTAACAAATAGCATGTGTTATTCCTCGTATTCTTGTATTATAAGTAGAGTTGTAGCTAATAATGCTGATGTATGTTTATTGCTTATAAAACTCTTATGGCCCAAATTTTGTTCTCTTAAAATATTTCAGTAAAATCCTCAAGAAATGCAGATTTCAGGTTGAAATTATGCCACTATTAGGTACCTAGCACTTCTTAGACTCAATTTACACATCTGTAAAAGAAGAGCATTAGGCTAAATGAGCTTGAAACTCCCTCCCAACTCAAATATTCCAGAATACCCTGTTTCACAAAGCTTAATCTTTCACATGTTCAGAGACTTTATTCTGAATCAGTTATACTATATAGTCCCAGAAAGTAATTAACTAAACTTACTGCACAAACTGTGTCCGAGCATTAAAATGACCCAGGGACTGAAAAGCTTGAGACAAGAGGGCTAAAGATCTCTTACTCCTTACTTTTCTTCAAGTAATAGGTGTTTAGAGTTCATTACTAAAGGATGATTTCCTAGCAAATTTCAATCAGAAATTAGAAAAAAAAATAGAGTTTAAAAATAACTTTTCTCATGCATGTATATAAAGGAAGGTACACTCTAAATCTGCATTATTGGTAAACATAAAGATATAGGTTGAGGATTATATGTGACCAGCACTATAAAAAGAGGGAGAAAGAATAAAGAATATAGATTCTGTCATTCTAGCTCTCATTTTAAAATAATAATACTGAAAGTCTACAATATTGTATTCCTTGGGGCATTTTATTTGCAAAAAGAGATAAAGCATATCCTATTTGTAGCTTCAATGTACTTTACCACTTATAGTCATATTGTTTTTTTTTTAATGAAGAAAAAAAAGTCAGTCTGTTCTGTAAAATGATTTTTTGACTTTGGTTTTGAAAGACGAAATTAAATTTAATATTTCTAGTCTGGGTTCTCTTACACTTTCTGGTCACTTATTTGTAAATAGCAAGTAACAATCCTCCACTTTCCCTATTAGGAGAAAAGAATTTTTAAAATGACTGGGATGGTTAAAAAAATCAAAAACAATATAAAGAAAAGTCATCTTCTCCTAAATGATTTCCATCATAAGTGATATTTGATAGAATAATACAATTACATACAATCCCTTACATCATCCCAACTAAAAGCTAGAGATAACTGGACCAGGAACACCATCTTGTAAAAAAGATATGTGTGTCACAACAATACTGAGCTTGGGAAATTACTGATAGACTCATGTGTTCTCAAAACCTCCCTCATTCCAAAGAACTGAGCATGTACAAAAGAATAAAAACAAAAGGGACAAGTTCTAAATGCAAAGTCTAGGTGGGGGCAAAAGGAAATATCAAAGAAAGAAAAGGAACCTTTCTTTTCTGCAACCTGGGAACACTCTTCACAGAAACCCAGCCTTTGAGCCTAGGGAGAGACTGGCAAGAAGGGATCCTGTAAGGTGGAATACCCTTCTAGGATCAGTCACTAGAAGTCAAGCCAGGACCCTGTGCTCGTACGTGCACATGCAGCGATCTTTCTCCAACAGGACAGAAGAAACCTACTGGAGTAAACAACAGCATAGCATCTTTTTCTCATTTTCCACTTTGGTAAACCTGACCTACAAAAACACTGTTCCCTAAATCCCCCTCTAGTCGTGACTATCCACACTCAGGGTACATCCTCTTTGTTTTGCTGGTTCAAAACTTGGAGGCAGTATTTGACAAGAGATGAATTATTACAAAGGCACTGATTTTTTTTTCTCTCAAAATATATAATCATGATTAACATCTCTTGTTGCTTGGTCATTATTATCTAATTTGCATGAGTCTGTCTCATGAGAAATTTGAAAAGAAAGAAAATCATAAAAATAGATTCTATCTTCTAATCATCACTTACAAGTCATATGCACTCTGCAGCCAGAGCCTTCAAACTCTGGAATTCACTGAAAGAAAGAGGACACACTGAATCCTAAATTCAAATTACCTTTTGCCAGATTCATTACATCACTTTCCTTTAGTAAATAATAAGGTTGTCAAGGTGGGGGTTTAAAATGAAGATGAAAGAAAGCATTATAAGAGATCAGCCAATCCCCTTTTCACTATAGTTTCCCACCCCCTTCCAATTCCTGACTTAAAATCAATGATCTATTATCACTCGTAACTCTCCTTCATTTCCAGTGAATGAAATCAGCTTTTAGACACTGCACTTCATATATATTATCTCTTTTAACCTATCTCAACACTCTGTGAAGGAACCTTTTAACACTCCCATTATACAGCTGAGAAAACTAAGGCCCTAAGAGGAAAGCAAGCCCAAAGGACTATGTCAGTCAATAGAGTTATTTAGCTTAGGCCACACTAATTCTTTAATATTGTATAATACTGAAAATCTTAAAACTGTATTGATTCAGAACTCCTAAAATACTTGAATTTGATAATTTAGAAATGCATACCTGTTTTTTCCTTGAATTCGCTTTGGATAACAGGCCTGATGACAACACAGATGTAAATGGAGAACAGCACAGCTCAGGAAAAGGGTTTGGAATAGATGGCATTTCCAGAACATCAAGATCTTTCTTTTTTCTCCTACACCGAGAGAACATAGGATGTAATTTACATAAAGCAGAATGTAAAATATAATTGCTGTCAGGATTAAAAAGTGTTGTTAAGGCCAACATGTACCACTCTATGACAATGCTAATAATATATCAAGTGTAATGGGAAGGTCTGTGACATATTTTCTGGATATCAAAATAAAGTGTTAATTGATACAAATAAATCTACAATAGTCCTACTTTTTTTTGCCTTTAAAAAAATCACAAGACATGGAAACTCCATTTCCTGCACTTTAATAATCTTCCTGAAGCAACATTATGAACTATATAAATATTAGTGCAAAATTATCATAAGGAGTTAGACATTGTTAAGCATACATAAAATTGACAACGCATATAAAATACATTTAGTGAATTCATCTCTTTGATATTTTACCAGTCACTTTTGGAAGTTATGATTTATTAATTATAGCTGCAGTTCATGTCTCTTCAAAATTTCATTCACAATGTTGCCCACACACAGTCTGTTGATTTTTCAAATGCTTATAGATACTAAACAGAAAGGCAGTGCTTTTAAAGGGATAAGTTAATAGAACTTGTTAGTATAACAAGTCCATTGGAGAGTAATTTTAACTTCACTGAAGTCTGAGCACTTTGAAAACCTGAAGGGGGAAAAAAGTACCATTTAAATGTATGAAAATAAAGATTCATAGATTTTCATGCCGTTGTAGTCTTTTTTTTTTTCCTTCCAAAAGTATGTGCAAACTCTAAAGGCACTTTGTGCTGGATGCAATGGAGATTGAGAAACCTTTTAAAGCCTCTATTCTTTCCTGCTGAACAGTAAAGACTGCTCAAATGTTAATCCATGCTATGCCTCTCATGGGTCGCTGTAAGATTCTATGTGGGAGGTGAACTCATTAATGCTTTGATTTTTAAAAATATATAAAATTAAAAGGACTGTATATTTTGAAGACAATGTTGGGTCACTAAGCAGCAGCAGAGGGTGGACATTCTGGAGTTTGGCCTCCTAGTTCACACCAATGGACAGAGGCGAGAAACACGGAGAGCTCTCAATGAAACGGTGATGCTATTTATAATAAGGCGCTGCAAGATCGCAATGTCCTGCTGATCCGGTAGAAGCAAGCTCAAAGGGAATTGTCTTCAGAGACTTTCACAAACTTGGCCCAGCTCTGGGCACATGGCTCACCCCTAGAACCGCCTCTTCACCCCCTTGCCGGCTGCCAACCCAGGACACTCCCCCGCGCCCTCGGAGGGCTGCCTACCTGTCCACAACACAACCGCGGGTCGCGTCCGGAGGGGGCAGGAGCGCTCGCGCGTGGAGCCAGGGGGCTGGCGCCAGGTCGTGGGCGTCGCCCTTCCCCTGGGTAGCGCCACACACCTGGGCGGCCAGCGGCGAGTCCCGGGCAGCCGCCCTGCCCGCGGCGTTCTGCCCATCTTGCAGGGAAGTGGTCATTGTCGCCAACAGGGAGTCGTGGGCGTCATGGGCAACCCAGCGAGTGGGGAAAGGGGATCGGGCGGTGAGAGGCGAGGTGCCGGCTCCGCAGCTCGAGAGTTCTGCAGGTGCGGTGGCCTCGCCGCCTGCGCTCGCGGCCCCAGAGGTTGAGACGCTCGGCCGAGCTGTGTGCGAGGCGGCGGGGGAGGGGAGGGGGCGGAGGAGGAGGGTGGGGAGAGGGGAGGAGCGGCCGGTGGGTGGGGGCCGCGGGCGGCGGAGCGAAGCGAGGAGAAGCAAGGCGCGGAGGGGGCGGGGAGGGCACGCGAGTGTCGGGATCGCCCGGAGCTTGGCCGGGTGCGCTCGGTGGCGCTCCCAGCCGGCTACGGGGCCTTGGCTACTAGTCCCGAGGCCCTGACCGCCGCCTCCCCAGGTGGGCGCCTGAGCTAAGGCTGAGCCCGGGGTCAGAGTGGGCCCAGCGCCGCTGGGAGACCTGGACAGAGCTGAGCTGTTGCTGGCACTAAACTAGACCTGGCGACCGCCGGCGGGGCAGAGATCTGGGCTGCGCTGACCCTTCGACCCTTCCATTCTTTTTGCTCAGCTTAGGTGATGGGCCGCCATGACAGGCCCCACCATGCCAGGAGGGGGCATGGACCTGGTTTGCCCAGTTCTCTACCGTTTCTTTCCAGCACCTCACCGCCCAGGGTGGGGGCAGGGTGGGGAGGGGCAGTGAGGGATCAAGGGTGCTATCATTAAAAGAAACTACTGAGGTTTGAGAATTCTCAGCAAAGCAGGAGTAAATATGTCTGGAATGACATTATTAATTTTCTTTTTATTTATTCATTTTTATTTTGGGGAACTAAGAATCAAACGGCGGGGAAGGGGGCTTTACCACAGAGCTACATCCTCAGTCCTTTTTATTTCTTTGTGTATTTATTTTATTTTGGGACAGGGTTGGCTAAGTTGCTGAGGATCTCACTAAGTGTTGAGGCTGGCCTGGAACTTTCGATTCAAAGTCACTGTGCCTGGCTTTAATTTTCTTTTAATGATAGCAGCTTTTATTTAATGAAACTCATTCTGCCTTGTCCTATTCCATCCCAGGACATTTATTGTTCATTACGTAGATGTTTACCTCATTTTACACATAAGCAATATGAGGTTCAAACACCTTGTGCAAGCATATCATGTCCTGGGAGTACCTAATAAGTGGTGCAGTCAAGATTCCAATCCAGAAACTTGCTTCGCCAAAACCCAAACTGATTGAAATAGTGAATACATTGTGCTCACCCTGTGAGATGCAGAGCCCTTCATGCAGGTGTCCCCATCCCCATGCACTCTTGAGGATTTCCAAATGTTTTACATACTTTGTTCTTTGACCAAATTAGGTAACATCTGTCCCTGGCATCTGTTTCACCAGGTTTTCTTAACTTCCACAAACTCTGCCCAGAGAAAAGTAAACACTGTCTCCTGAAGAAGCCAGAGCCCCTTTCCCTAGCCTGATGCATGCTCCCTGTCCATGGCACCAACCCAACCACTGGTGACACTCAATGAGCCTGAACTTCATGGAGGAAACCTATGGTACTTCATGAAGACAAAACCTTCCAGTCAAATAATTTAAAGAATCCAAGGTCTTCATTTTCCTAATATCAAAATTAAGGCCTACAAAAAGGCAGGAGGTACCTAGGTCCATGGAGGTTGTGTTCTCTGGGATGCTTTATGGAAAGGCCAACAAGACCAAGTGGTGACTCTGCTGAAGGATCAAATGAATACTTTATCATGGTGATAGCTAACACTTATTGGTGATGTGTGTCAGGCAGAACCCTTCCTCATATACAATTCTCTGAATTGTAGTGTGGATTTTATGTATGGATTTTAAATGAGTTTATGTAAAACCCTTCAGATATATTGAGGTTCTTCCAGCACAATCAAAATGAAGTGTGTATTTGCAGATAATCTGAACTAAAGAAACAGAGAAAGCAACCAACTTTATTCATTATCATTATCTTGCTTTTAACCTAAAGTCTTGTTTGGCCATTTCGTCTAAGAATGATAGGTTTTGAGTATTGTAACAGCAGTTAATCAATGGCCAGAGTTTGTTCCCTCCCCATCACAAGTTCATTCTCTCTCTCTCTCTCTCTCTCTCTCTCTCTCACACACACACACACACACACACACACATACACACACACACTCACCAGGCTCTATTTTTGTTTGTTTGTTCATTACTGTTGTTGGAGAAAAGAATATGTAAAAATCACATACATATTTGAAAGTACTGGAAACACGATCTCCTAATAGTGTATCCCGCTCCACTTCCAGCATAGTTTCTTACCCTCAAGGCGGAGTATTCACTGGTGACAATGATATATCAATTGTGTCTCCACTCTACACATTCTGCTAGTTAGTAAAAATCCGGAAAAGAACAGGTCTCTGAGCATTGTTGATCAGCATTAAATATTGAATTTACTCTCAATAATACCTTAAGGAGCTGTAACAAGAATTATGAGAATTAGCTCATTCACATTTTTTTAAGCAACAACAAAGGAACTAGTTTTCATATCTGAGAGGTTTACATGAAATGAGTCTAAATAAAGGACTAGGCAGTATAAAAGGTACAGAATGTTTTCAGACCTAAACAGGCATCTTTCTATAAAATGAAAGTTAATGAGAGATTATTGTGGATTTTTCTCCCCATAACTGCAAAGCTTTCTGGAATAATAAAGCAGATATGCTGGTACCAAAGACCAGTACCACTCCCCTGGGTAGCTGTTGCCCCTTTGGACGTGAGCCTATAAAACTGCAGAGGAAGCAAATTTGTCTCTTGGCCCTTGTACCATGGGGGATCTTTTCTACCCCTTCCATCTCCTTGACCTGCCCCTCCTCAGGAACCACAGCCATCCTAATCCTCAAGGAAAATGTGTCTTTCTTCTCTCCCTCTCTTTAGGAAAGATGGCCCATATACAGAGAAGTTCACAAAGGAAAACCCAGGACAACTTCGCACAAGGTCATCATCAGCTGATCATCATCAGCTCTCCAGATTGCCTTACTCACTTGCCCCTCCTGCCAAGCCTGACTTCCAAAGTATTCAAACCCTTCTTTTCATTTATGGTTTAAGTTATTCTTCGCTGAACACAATAAATTTGGTTTTACAGTTTTGACCTTTGAACAAATGTAATCCTACTCCTGATCCTTTATGTTTGATGTGGTTCCCTTACCACCGTATTTTCGATATTTCACATGCTTTTGCAAGTAGTGATACTCCTTTTTTTTCCTTTCATACTATATGAATACCACAATATATTTATTTATTCTATGACAGATAAAGATTGGAGCTATTTCCAGGCCTGTTGTTTTCCTTTCTTATAACATTCTTATGAAATGTTCATATAGAATATAGTGGCCTCCTGAGAAATGGGGAAGTTTCCCTCTTTTATTTTCTTGAAAATTCTATTTAAGGATGTTAGTATTCCTTCCTTAACAGTTGATCAAGTGTGTTTGTAAAGTCATCTGGCTTTGTAATTTTATCTGGGGAAAGTTTTAACTCAATGTTTTTAATAGCTACAGGACTATTCTCCATTCTTAGTTTTCTACTGTCAATTTTAACAAGTGGTATTGTCTAAGAATTTATCTACATCTAAATTTTTAAAGGTTTTAGCCAAAAATTATTTGTATTTTCCCTTTAACTCTAATATCTGAAGTACTTATTGTGCTTCTCTCTTCCTTATTACTAACATTGGATATCTATCTTTGCTTTCTCTTTTTTTTTCTTTATTGTATTTGGTAGAATTTATTAATTTTTAAGCTTTTCCACTTGTATTCTATTTTGTTGATTTCTATTCTTATCTTTCCTATCTCTCTACTTTCTTTAGTTTATTTGCTATTTTTTTCTAATTTTTTACAGGAATTCTTAATTCTCCAGTATGAATATTGTCCTTCAAGTTTTAATATATTTCATTATTATTTGTTCAAAATATTTTATTGTTACCATTATGATGGAGATTGTTCCAGCTGTCATTTTTTGTTTTGTTCTTTTTTTAATGTAAAATGTAATTACCTTTTATTACAAAATACATGTAATTACCTTTTATTACAAAATACACTCTAAATGATTTTGGTCTGTTCCTTAAAATTTGTTGAAAGTTGCTTTATGGCCTGGCTATGGTAACTTTTTATATTTTGCATATGCTAAAAAGGAGTTTCTGCAGTTGTTTGATTTATTGTTTTGTAGAGTTCAATTTGGTCAGTTTAATTCATTTGCCCATTTATTAGTTGGTTTATTTATGTTTCTCCCATTCTGTAGGTTCTCTCATCACATTCTTTTTTATTTATTTATTTATTTATTTATTTATTTATTTTTAAATTTTGACACAGGATTTCACTAAATTGCTTAGGGCCTCATTTAGTTACTGAGACTGGATTCAAACTTGCAATCCTCCTGCCTCATCCTCCCAAGCCCCTGGGATTATAGGCATGCTTCACCACACCTGGCCTCTTTTCACATTCTTAATTGTTTTCTTTGCTGGGCATAAGTTTTTTGATTTGATGCCATCCCATTTATTAGCTCTTTGCATTATTTCCCTGAGCTTTAGAGGTCCTACTGAGAAAGTCATTGTCTATGCCTGTATGCTAGACTGTTGACCCTATATTTTCTTCTACACTTTGCATAATTTCTGGTCTAATTCCTAGGTTTTGATTCATTTTGAATGGATTTTTGTGCATGGTTAGAAATAAGAGTCTAGTTTCATTCTTCTACATATGGATAACCAGTTTTTCCAGAACCATTTGTAACCATTTGTTACATTTGTCTTTTCTCCAATAAGTGTTTTGGGCACCTTTGTTAAGGATCGGATAACTGTATTTGTGTGGGTTTGTCTCTGTGTCTTCGATTCTGTACCATTGGTCTCTGTGTCTGGTTTTATCCCAGTACCATGCAGTTTGCTATGCTGTTTATATTCTCTACTTTCGTACTGATTTTTTGTTCTATTATTTTCTGAGAGATGTCATATTAAAATTTCTTACTATTTATTTTATTTACTATTATTTATTTACTTTTGCTCATTTTGGATTTTGAGGTTATATTGGGGGATAAATTTTAGAATGTTATTTTTCTTATTTACAATTATTAAGTCATCTTGGCAAGTTAAGACATTTAATATTTTGAGGTATCCTCCTTCATCTCTACTGTTTTTCCTTTGAGTATTTACCTTATATTAATACAGTTTGGCTGGTGTTTTATGTACGTCTTTACCCATACTTTTCACTATTGATATTTTTATATCTCTGTTTTAGAGAAACTTGTCTCTTGTAAGTGACATCTGATAAAGGCTATTTGTTTATTTGTTTTGTATCCAATTATAATCATTGCTTTTAATGAAGGCTCTTAAACA
Source organism: Urocitellus parryii (assembly GCF_045843805.1). Lineage (NCBI taxonomy): Eukaryota > Metazoa > Chordata > Mammalia > Rodentia > Sciuridae > Urocitellus > Urocitellus parryii. The sequence continues at coordinate 218,277,151 of NC_135531.1, forward strand.
TTTTCAGTTAAAAATGCTCTGTCATTAAGTGCTATCTCCTGATCCAACTAGTGCTTTGTTCCTGTTCCCCTTATTTCTTATATTCTTATATTGGACTATCATATTACTCCATTTCTCTCCCTTGAATCGTCCAGTTGTTTCATCAATTTCTTTCCCATCCCTCTCTACCTTACCTTGAACCCCAGGAAGATATCCTTTATGGGTAACAGCAAGCACTCCCTTACTTTCTGACTTGTGGTTTGGTTTGTTAAATGGAATGGACCAGCAAGAAACTGAAGAGTGGGAAGAATATGGAGTTAGGAAATTTATTCTCTTTTCCTCCTCCTTTCCAGGTTACATGTTTCCTCTCCTGCAACACATCCACAGCACAAAAAGGTGTGGTCTAATCCTCTTCGTGCAACCCTACAGAATTGAGGTGCAGGGAACTGTACCAAGGCTAATATGGGGTTACTGTCAGTGCTATGAGTGACTGCAGAATAATGTTTTATTGCACATATATAAATTTTTTAATCCATTCACCAGTTGATGGACATTTGGATTGTTTTCACTCTTTGGCTGTTGTGAATAATGCCACAAGGAACATTTATGTACCAATTTTTGTGTGGACATATGTTTTCATTTTTCTTTGACTTTCAGGGTCATGTGGTAACTCTGTGTTTAATCCTTTGAAGAACTGCCAGAATGTTTTCCAAAGTGTCAGCACCACTTTAATTTCCCACCACCAATGTATGAGGATTTCAATTTCTCCACATCCTAACATTATCATTGGTCTCTTTGACCAATGGTTATAAACCATTCCAGTCGGTCCAAAGAGGTATTCTATTGTGTTTTTCATTTGTTTACTTTTGTTATGGGATCTCCCTATGTTGCCAAGGCTGGCCTTATACCCTCAATGCTCCTGTTTCAGGCACCAAGTATCTGGGACTATAAGCACATAACCACATACCTATCTCCTGCTATTATTTTGATTTGCAGTTCCAAGATGGCTAATAAGTTGAGCATCTTTTCATGTGCCTTTTGGATATTTGTTTATTTTCTTTGGAGAAATTTCCACTCAGATCCCTTGCCCATTTTTAATTAAGTCATTTCTTTTTAATAATGACTTTAATTATACTTAATATATTCTAGATACAAATTCCTTAACAGATTTCTGATTTGGAAATATTTTCACCCACTTTTGAAGTTGTCTTTTCACTTCCTTGATAATATCTTTGAATCATAAAAGTTGAAATTTTCATGAAATTTTTTTCTTTTAATAATTGTAATTTTGTGTCCTATCTAAGAAGATGTTTCCTACGCCAAGGTCACAGAGATTTACTCCTGTGTTTTTTTGTTAAGAGTTTTATAGTTTTAGCCCTTGTCTTTTGGGTTAATATTTATATATTACAAGACATGAAGGAAGAGTCCAACTACATTATTTTGAATATGTTCACCTAGTGGTCCCAGCATCATTTATTGAAGACATTATTTTTCTCTTTCAATTTCTTCAGGCCCTTGTCAAAAATCAATTCACTATAAACACAAAGTTTTATTTCTTTACTCTCAACTCTGGAATATCAGTCTTTATTCTTTTTCCATTCCACATTATTTTTATTTTTATAGATTTGTAGTAAATTTTGAAGTTAGGAATTGTAAGTCCTCCAATTTATATATTTTTTTAAAGATTATTTAAGTTATTCTGGGTCCATTGAATTCCTCATCAATTTTTCAGATCTGCTGGTCAGTTAATGCAAAGGAGTCAGCTGAGATTTTGATAAGGATTCCTTTATCTGTGTTTCAAATCCTAGAGTATTTTCCTCTTAATAATATTAATTAAGTCTTCAAGTTCTTGAACACAGGGTATCTTTCCATTTGGTAGGTCTTCTTAGATGCTTTCAACAATGTTTTGTAGTCTTCGAATGATAAATATTGTACTATTTTTTTAAACTTATTTATCGGTATTTGGGGGGTTTTGATGTAATGATAAATGAAATTTGCTTTCAGTTTAAGATTATTAATTTCTAGCTCATAGAAATAAAATTGATTTTTTATATTGATTTTGTATCCTACAACCTTGCCAAACTCATTTATTAGTTTTAACAGTTTATTGCTATTGCTTAGTGCTTCTGTAGGGTTTTCTAAATACAAGATCATGTCATCTACAGACAAACAATTTTTGTTTTTTTATTCGTTGTTTGTTTGTTTGTGGTGGTGAGGATTAACTCAGGGGTTCTCTACCAATAAATATCATTCTCAATTCTTTTTTATTTTTTATTTTGAGACAGATTGCTGTCTAAATTGCCCTCTCTGGCCATGAATTTGTCCTGCCCCAGCCACCCAAGTCACTAGGATTACAATTTTAGTTCTTCATTTCCACTCTGAATGAAACTTATTTATTTATTATTCTAATAGCCCTGGTTAGAAATTCCAGTGTGATGTTCAATGGAAATGGTCAATACAGATTGTTTTAGTTAGCTTTTTCATGTTGTGATCAAAAAACATGACAAGAACAATTTGGGGAGGAAAAGTTTAATTTGAGATTCACAGTTTCAGAGGTCTCAGTCCATATAAGACCAGCTCCATTCCTTTGGGCTCAAGGAGAGGCAGAACATCATGGTAGAATAGTGTGGCAGAGGAAAGCAGGTCAGGACATGGCCACCAAGAAGCAGAGAGAGAGAGAGAGAGAGAGAGAGAGAGAGAGAGAGAGAGAGAGAGAGCTCCACTCTTTATGTACAAAGGCACTACCCTAATGACCCACCTCCTCCAGTACACCCTACCTGTATACAGTCACTGCCCAATTAATTCCTATCAGAGGATTAATGCACTAACTAGGTTAAGCCTCTCATAACCCAGTCATTTTACCTTTAAACTTTCTTACATTGTCTCACATGAGCTTTTGGAAGATACCTGATCTAACCCATGACACAGATTCTGTTGCTTCTATCTGCTCTTAGGAGGAAAATATTCCATCTTTCAGCATTAAATATGATGTTAGCCATTGCTCTTTCATGAATGTCTTTATATTTTTATTATGAAAATGTGCTGCATTTTATTAAATGTCAAATTTTCTGCTCACATTCATATTTAAATGATGTCTTTGTTGGCTATACAATTATTGTCTGCTGCTATTTTCTTTCAACAAAACTTTTAATATATCCTTCCATTTTTCTGGTTTTATTGTTTATATTGAGCAATCAAATGTCAGTTTAACTGTCCTTTGTTTTGAAAGTAAATTGTCCCCTTGCCAGATTATTCTTAAGGTCTTCTTTTTTTTTTTTTTAACAGTTTTACTGTGAAGGATTTAATGAGGATTTCTTCTCACTTAATTTTAAATTTTGTAAGTGCTTTTGAGTCTGAGACTTAATTTTTTTGTCCATTGAACAAAGGTTTTTAAGGCATGAACTCTTTTTAAAAAATGCTTCTCCCTATTTTTTCTCCTTTTCCCAAATTTTTCTTTTCCAGTTATACATATCTTAGATTTTACACTGTGCCTTCCTTGTCTTTTAGCCTTTCTCATGTTTTACTAACTTATTTTTCATGCTTTATTCTAGGTGTTTTCTTGACTTACTTTCTTCACCTGAGTCCAAGTTGTTAATAAACTTATTGGTACATAATTTGGGTTATTTTATTTTTAGTTTCTAAAGAACTGCCAAACCTATCAATTTGGTCTTTTATCCCCTTGAGTATAATATAGTATTAGTTGGAATATTACTAATAACTCCAGTGTTTCGAGCCCCTGAAACACTGTCTTTTTTCTGTTGTCTGCTATTTACACTGGATTTTATTTATGTCATGTTGCCTCTTTCAGCACTTGATTTTTTTATTTGTTTATTTACTTATTTATCATTAGTCTTTGCCTGATAATATGCCACATAATTTTTAGAAATAGTCTAATGCCAGCTCCCCCTAGAAAGGATTGTATTTGCATCTGCCTGTTTCACAGAAGCACTAGACATCTGGAGTTGCCTCTTCAGAAGATGAACCAAAGCTCTTAGTCCTCCAAAGACTTAACTACTTGCTGTGGTCAACTGATCAAGCCCTTATGTAAATGGAGCACAATCTATTGGCAATTTCATTAGTTATTTTATACATTAAGTGGTCCCCTTCCCAATGGCCATTTTAAATAATATTTTAGCCTAACTAAAAATGAAATCTCTAGGAGCAATAATTGAGTTATAGGAAAAGCTACCTGTGCTTTTTATGAATTCATTAAATCCTATCGTAATAGACTTCAGTTGTACTAGAACCTGATTCTTGTAAAACATTTTAGCATACTTATTAATTCCCATAGTGCCCTAATTAACACCTTTTCAGTAATACCAAGGATGTTTCAGAAATTTATAATTTTCTTGCCTGCACTGCCCTTGTTTCATGTGAAGAAGAAATTTGAGACTCTAAAGCTGTCAGTCTGACACTTTTATGAGCTACATTCAGCAGAAGATTTTTTTTTTTTTTTTTGGTGGAAAAGAAAACTGCAATGGTACTCCAGGGAGTGAGCTTTACTCCCCAGCCCTAGAAACACAACTTTTAGTGAGTGTTTCTCAGCACACCTGTGCATGTCTGCCTTTATTAGATTAAAACAATGCATACTTTTGGACCTCAGAACTCCAGATGGCTCTCAGTGATCCTGCTGGCAGCTTTTAATATGAAAGTGTGAAATATAGCTATTTCATATCTCAACTTTTGTAACTTTCACTGCCAGGGTGTAGTTCTTTTCTCACTGATTTTTTTTTGAAAGATGAATATAAACAAATTAGTATCTTGTATTTTAAACATAAATCCAAGGACTAACCTTTAAGTGAATGTCTTAATGGAGCATCAGGATTAGATTTTAAAAGAAGAAAGAAGCAAAAACAGAAAGATTTGGATAGTGGCAAGATAAAAACATAAATGAATACCTCCTAAAGGAATGTTCTACAGAAATCGGAAATCTCAGGCAATGGTTTTTAAGTCAGGATCATGACATTGTTAGGACAATATACCTAAAGAAATACTAGTGTATTCCTTCTTCCCTACAAACTCTTCTTTGGCCTCATGTTCTGAAGAATTTGGATTTTGCAATGAAAACAGAATATACCTGCAAATATGGAACATTAACATAATAAAAGTCAGTCATTATGGTACCCCATTTATACCAAGTGTAAGTCTTGCATTCTGTAGGTGAATAACCCTTGGCTTTAGTTTATTTTCCTTTCCTTGTCCACAACATTGGTCTTGACTTCCTTCTGGGTATTTTCATTATTTCTGCTATTTTTATTGATATCTTGCTGTGTTTGTGAAAGTTTTAGAATGAACCTAGTGATGGGCAAGTAGACATGTACTAAGCACAGTTAAGAACTTATGATTACTACATACTCAAAAAATTTTTGAGGGTCTAAGAGGCCTGGAGAGTGAGTGTAGACAAAGCCAGAGAAATGTGATTTTATTAAAGCTATTTTGCTTCTGTACTTTCTCTTCCACATGTGTCCAGTCAATATGTCTTGGAGATTTCTTTCTTTTTTTATTGGACACTTGAATAAGAGCAAGATAGAAATAAAATTTCAGCCTCCCCTCTGGTTCCAACCTAGTTCTAGTGAAGTTAAATGCCATCTGAAGCCTGCCCTTCACATGCCCTCTTCCATTCCTTATAAGGAATGCAGATGACATCAAAACATTATATATGATCTCTGTTTAGGGAAAAAATTGGGTACTTCGTTACTGTATTAAGCATCAATTCAGAGTATAGTATCTACAAGGCATAGCATGCTAATGGTAAGCCTTGCTTCAGCCTAACAAGAAATTTAGATCACATATTAACAAACACATAATTTTATAGGAGTATAATCCACAACTTAAAAATAGATGTGGAATAATGACCTTTCTTTTGGCTTGACACTATAATCTAGTCTTTGACTCTGAACTGGTTCTTTGTCTAATGGCAGATACTCAGTTGAGTTCATTCTCTCATATCCACTGACTTCCCTTTGCCAAATGAGGGTGCATAATTCCTACTCAATTTATTTCAGAGTTGTCTCTTCCTCTTGCAACAACCCCAGCTTCCCCGTAACTCTTTGTGCAGAGATCTGTGGAAAGCATGTCCATCTCTCCCTTTAAGAACAATAGGTATATTTTGAAAGTCTGCCCTACAAATTCCTAAGGAAAATAGCAGAAGGAGATCATTCCAGGGCTTCTGGGCCTGATAGTCCATATGCTATCTCTATACAAGCTTGTGTTTAAAAGGAAAGTTCCTCAATTGGAAGTAAAGAGACTAGTTAAGAAGTCCTTAAAATAGTGCATGTGGTGATAGTGAGGGTGCAACTGCAGCAGCAATGGAGAAAGAGGGAGGATTCAAGGAAACCCTGAGCTTCAGAAATGAAGCATTAACAAACAGAACTGGAGAAGTTACACTGATAATGCAGGAAGTTCAAGTTTTCGGTTTTAAGTATATTACATTTGCATTGCTTGTAGGACATCCAAATGTAGACGAGCAGCAGGCAGTCAGAATGTGAGCCTGTAGATTGAAAAGTCTCACATATGGTCACCTTTTGGGGATCCTTCTGGAGAGAGGCAATAATTGAAATCCTGGAGCAAATGAGATTATCAGAGGCAAAGGTACAAAAAAAAATAAAGGCTTGAACAGAGGGCACAGGCAGGAACATTTAGGGGGCAGAAGGAGAAAGAAGAAGCCTCAAAGTAGACAGAAAAGGTGTGGTCGGAAAAGTAGGTAGTTATTACTTCCCTCAAGTGGTTATTTCTGCTCCTTTCAAGACTGAGAACTACTGTCTTAGTTTAATGATAGAAGACGATGAAAATAGCCAGAAGGAAGGAAGTTGGTAAATAGGGATTAAGCCAAGGCAAATATGATGAGCAGGATAGAATTTTTTGTGACCATTGACTTTTAAAACCTGGGTTTTTACAATACTACTTCAAACTCAGCTTATTTTCCCTTCATCATAAATAAAACAATAAGGTGGCTAAATCTAAGTAAATGATATAGTGAATTGTTATTGTAAATCATTGAAGAGTAATCTTCTAAGCCAAGTTTCAGACTTGCTAAATATGTGTATTGATTTATTAGCACCTGAATTTACAGCAAACACTGAATTGAAAATGAAGTAAGGGAATTAACTGACTTTATCTCAGCTACTAGGTGCTCATTTATTTTTCTAACATAGATGGTCCCTCACTCTGGATGATTTGGTTTTATAGAATGTGTGAAAGGGATATACACATTTAGTAAAACCCATACATCAAATTTTGAGTTTTGATCTTTTCCTGGGCTAATAGTATGTGGTAAGATCCTCCCCTACAAGGTTGAGCAGGGGCAGTGAGCTGCAGCTCCCAGTCAACTGAACAGTCATGAGTGGAAACAACCGGTGCTCTATACAGTGTGCACATTGCTATGATGTTCATTATGTTAAGTGTATTTAATGCAATTTGGATTTACACTATTTCTACCTTATGATATACTTATCAGGACACAAGCTGATGGTAAGGAACGTATGTATTTAAAATTACATTTTATGACTATATTGTTATAAAGTAACCATATTAATATTAATTGCTTTATTCAGTATAAAAGTTCATGGTTTCCTTCTGATTTTAAAAGAAATTTAAACATTTTTATGAACCCATAAAAGTGTCGTGGGCCTTAGGTACAGTGCCTGCTATGCCATATGGATAAACTGGCTCTGGCACCAGCGCCATAAAGAGATTACATAAAGCTTCTAAAAGGCACATCGCTCTACCCAGCCTCATATTTAGATTTCAGTTTCATAACTAGTACACTATTTGTTGCAAAAGAGCCACGTGTGAGGACCAGGAATACTTTCTGAGAAATGGCTAATGAGCCAGAGAGTATATTTTCTCTAATCCTTCAAAAATAGAGTCTTCCTGTTTGAAAGATGGTGGATTCTTCAGAAGAGCAGCCAGGACAAGAGGAAAGAGAGAATATGGATTGGAAACCAGCAGCTGGTAACAGGTGCACAGCAAAGGCAGAATGGGCACAGATACTACTAGAATCAATAAAATAAGGCAGTGAGGGTCTAACCATTAATAGACCATTAATAAAATTAAAAACCAAACTTCCTGGGGCTGGGGCTGGGGCTCAGTGTTAGAGCACTTACTTAGCATGTACAAGGCCTTGGGTTTGATCCTCAGCACTACATAAAAATAAATAAATAAAATAAAGGTATCATGTCCAACTACAACTAAAAAATTTTTTTAAAAAATCTAAAAAAACCTTCTTGTGGGGCCTACAAGTCAGGTCCACACCATCCTCTCCAGCCATGGCTACTCTCTTGTGTTGTGCTGTTTTCCTAAAATGCCTCAACAAAACCGTGCTCAGTGAACTCCAGTTGGGAGACCTTTGCTGGGACACTCTTTCCCCACAGGAGGGTAAAGCTGAGAGTCATTACATGTCACTTCCTCAGAGATCCTTCATTAACAACCCTTCCCTTGCTGCAGTGTCACGGCATCCTGTTTTAGGTTCTTCACAGTATTTACCATTGCTTGAAGCCACCTTGGTGATTTATTCATTCTTTTTATGGTCTTTGTTCTCACATGGAGCATGTATTTCTCCTGCAGAGGCCAAGTCTGACTGGTTAACTTGTAGTTCCTCAGTGCCTAGAACATGCCTTGTATTCAAGATATACTTATTGAATGAATGAGTCAAGTTCAATGGCACAGCTCCCTCCCAAATTCTCTTTCTTTTACTTCCATTCAAGCAACTCAGTTCATGGCTCTGACTGTACTCTATTACCTTTCACTTTTCATTTTTAGAAACATAAAATCTATGCTAGATATATGTTAGGTAATATATTAGAAAATACAGTCTTAACAGGATATGATATGTTGTACAACTAGGCAGCTACCTAAATGTTTTTATTTTTATTTATTTGTACTAATGCACTTCACATGAGTATGTACTACAATATTATTAACTAATAGAAACTCCATTGTTACCTAAAACCTCTTTGTGCTACACCTTAAACGTGGGTAACAGTATGGGTAAGGTGACTTAATACATGCATTGCATCCACTGATCGTGTATCTGCTTTCCCAAAGTACAGGTGATAACACAGAATATTTAATATTTAAATTATGAATAATGTCATTTATAGGGTCTATCTCTCAAAAAAATGTTTAACTGCTTCAATGCATTAATTCTCTTTTTATTATTTTTTATTTTTTATTGATTTTATTTTTTTAAATACATGACAGCAGAATGTATTATATATTATTACACATATATAGCACAATTTTTCATCTTTGTATAAAGTATGTTCATGCCAATTCATGTCTTTATACATGTACTTGTTTTTGCATTATAATTCTTACTACACATACATACCACAATTTTTCATATCTCTGTTTGTATATAAAGTAGGTTGACACTCAATTCGTGTTTTCATGCATGTACTTTGGATAATGATGCCTATCACATTCCACCATTTTTGTTAATCCCCTGCCTTTTCCCTTTCCCTCCCTCCCCTCTTCCCTATCAAGAATTCATCTATTCCTCCCATGTTTCCCCTCCCTACCCCACTATAAGTCAGCCTCCTTATATCAGAGAACACATTTGGCATTTGACTTTTGGGGGATTGGCTAATTTCACTTAGCATTATCTTCTCTAATACCATCCATTTACCTGCAAATGCCATGATTTTATTCTCTTTTATTGCTGAGTAAAATTCCATTGTGTATATATATGCCATATATTTTTTTATCCATTCATCCACTGAACAGCATCTAGGTTGGCTCCACGGTTTAGCTATTGTGATTGTGCTGCTATAACATTGATGTGGCTGTGTCCCTGTAGTATACTGTTTTTAAGTCTTTTGGGTATAGTTTGAGGAGAGGGATTGCTGGGTCAAATGGTGGTTCCATTCCCAAATTTCCAAGGAATCTCCATAATGCTTTCCATATTGACTGCACCAATTTGAGTCCCACCCACAAGCATACATTAAATCTCTATGAGACTGTTGTGGTAAGCCTACTCTATTATGGTCACTGATTAGTAATGCTCAGCTTAAAAAAAAAAAAAGGAAGATGATTTCTAAGTTCACATAACCCCATAGACTTATTTTTAATTCAGTTGCTAGCTCTTTTGACTAAAAGCACTTCATTTTTCTACCCTCTTTCTCACATTCAATTGACTTTAATCTTCACACGCACCAACAAACTCATTGACCAAGAGGTATTTATTTTTGTTTGTGTTGTGTTAAAGTACTGTACCTGAGTGTGTTAGTCATCTCACTGTTACTGTCACTAATACCTCAGACAACCAGCTTTTAAAGATGAAAGTTTATTTTGGTGGTTCCAGTCCTTGATGAGGTATACACATTGCTTTTAGGACTCTGGTGGCGTTGCTGAATAGCAATGGTAGGGAGAAAGTTGACGGTCTACCAAACTGTGCTATGTTCATGTATGAATATACCACAATGAATCATTCATACACACACACACACACACACACACACACACACACACACTATTATAATGCACTAATTAAAACAATAATAGAAGGGAGAAGGTAGAGCAGAGCAAGCAGATTGGGGGAGGGAGCAAGAGTGGGAAAGGGGAGGTACTGGGGAATGAGATTGAGAAAATTATGTGCAAGTACAAATATGGCATAATGAACCCTGTTGTAATGGGTGTGTGTGTGTGTATAATTATAATGCATCAAAGAAGCAAAATAACAAAATTTTAGAAAAGATATTAAATGATAAGCAGAAGCATTTGGATTTGTAAAAGTCAAAAACTTGAAATTATATTTACTCTCATCTTTCTCCCTGTGTCTCAATTTGTAGAGAAAATAAAATACTTTTTGTTGAATAATTCCTTCCTGGAACTCTTCTATTTGTAGTAATGACAGTCAAAACCCTCTGAAGGTATGTTAAGAATAGCAGCTGAAACCTCAAACTGAGATTTTTAGCATTTTTTTATACTGTCCTTATGCTATTTTTAAACCTAAATAATTTGGTTTGGAGGAATGAGAAAAATGATCCTTAATGAGAGGGTGACTTTTTTCTGACAATGAATGGATTTTCATGTCAGCTCATCTTAGGACCTAGTTACTTTCTCAACTATTGAAGGCAGTTTTTAGTTTGTCTCAGAATTTGGAATATGAATATATTGAATATGGCTGGGACATACATGGCGTAAATTTTAATTTTTAACGTTTATTTTTATCTGCCTGTGACCTAAATTATTGTAAAAGGAAAGGAAAATTTGTAGAGGATGCACTACATTAATTAAGATAGACAAAAATAGATTAATCTCAAAATTTATCCTCAAATATCAGTGATTTAACAAAACAAAGATTGATTTCCATTGTATGTTGGTAGAAGTCCTGTCCCACATAGTTGCTTGGGGATCCCAGTTGGTAGAAATGTCACTTGCTGCTGGACCATCTAGAAGACATGATCTACTTTGTCCCTGCATCAGGGAAGAGAGTGTGAAAATCACAGACTGGCTGTTATGTGCCTTGACACATTGGAAAGAACTGCTCATGTAGCTCTACTGAACAGGAATCTAGGCAATGTGGTCATCCATGTATCAAGAAAGAGAGAGACTGTATTCTAGTGGACACTAGTAAGGTCTACCATGATTAGATACCAAGAGAATGTGGTTCATATATTTTTTTAATCTTCATAAAATCTTTAGGAAGCAAGATTATCCACATTTTGTAAATTAAAAAAAATCAGTATGGTAAAATAGACAGAGGTTTAGATCAGAGGTTCTGGGTTTGAATCTCAGTTCTAGTGTCCACTGGCTATGAAACAAAGCAGCTGACATTTCCCTATTTGCATAATGGTTTTCCAGACCTCTTGTTAATGTTAAGTGCCTTTCCCTGCCTTTCTGTAGCAACCCATGCTCCATTATAATGCTAAATTTCTTGAAGAAAAGTGCTGTCATGATTTTTCTCCTTGTGCCTCATCCAGTAACTGGTGACTAGAAAGTAATGGTTATTGAGAAAATAAACTCAAAGACTTAACTTTCTGGTCATTTTTTTTTTTTATTTAGAGTTTAGAAGACAGTGATGTTGATAATGATGCCAAATACTTTGCCTATTATAGAAAATCAAAAATTATGTACTTTACTAAATTCTTAATTTTTAAAATCCCTAATAGATTTACTGAATATTATTACATGGTAACAAACTACATATTAAAACACATAAGTATGCATATTTACTAATATATTAGTTTCATAGTACTAGGTAATATACAGGCATGAGAAGTGGGAACATTAAGTTAAGGGAATAATTCTATAAAATGGGCCCACTGTGCTGACCCCCACATGATTTCTTTCATACAGCCCCTATCTGGTTTAAGCCAATAGGATATGGTACATTGCTCAGCAAACAACTTGTTATCTGTAGGAGAAATGAAGGCTCGAAAGGCTTCCAAAGATTCCAAAACTTAGGGAGTTATGATAATTAGAACCATAATTAGCATGGGCCCAGGTGACCCAAGTGACCCAGAATTGACTTGGATGTTAGAAGTCTGGTACAGTCCTGCTGTCAGTCAAGAGTCAAGATATGGGCATGGGACAGATGGTCCGGAAATTTCCCTGGGACACCTAAGAAAACTGGAGGGCAAGAGCGGTCCTCACTCTCTATCTTGAGTGCCCCCTTTTCCTCTTTTCCTACCCCATCTAATATCCTTCTGCCTGCTATTCTGAGCAACATGTCTGAAATCCCTCTGTTGTGAGACCCAGTAATCCACTGAGGACTGCCTAGGCTGCCTCAGCTCTGAGCAGATCTTGCTCTGCAACAATAGGTCTGCCAAAACAAAGTGCTATACATTGGAGGCTTAAAAAATAGGTTGTTCCAGAGTTCTGGAGGTTACAAATCTGAAATCAAGCTGTCAGCAAGGTTGGTCTTTTGGAGACAACTGAGGGAGAATCTGTTTTGTGCCTCTCCCCTGGCTTCTATTGGTGTCAACAACCCTTGGTATTATTCTTGGCTCATAGATACAACACTACGATCTCTGCCTCAGTCTTCACGTGGCTTTTTCTCTGTGTGTTTCTCTCATCTCTCCTTATAATGGTATCAGTCAAATTGTGTTAGGGCCCGCACTAATGACCTCATTTTAACTTGATTATATCTGAAAGACCTGCTTCATAATAAGGTCACGTTCACAGGTATTGAGGATTAGGTTTTCAACCATATATTTTTAGGGGACAATTCAGCTTCTAACAATTCAGAATAGTGTTTTTTAAATATTTACATCAACATAGATATGATCAGTAGATTTCAAATAAAAATCCACATTTCCATGTATGTTTAAAAATCAGAAGATTTTAGAAGAGAGGATGTGCATTCCCACATGGCACTGATGCTCTGAAACTAAGAAAAACTGCCCCTTCACTGGAGGACTGTGCATTTCAGTTTGCTACACTACCCGCTGGTTACTAATATCTCCTGGCACCAATGCCAAGTTTCAAACTCTGTATCAGATGCTTATTGTGAAAGTATCAAAATTCCAGAAGTCTTACTTTACTTAGCCCACTTTACTCATTACATTACCTCTCTGGCCATGATGGTTTATGATTTTTTAAATACATAATGTAAAAAATTAGCTGTACAAATAGAAGTTTACTAAAGTCATCTTACTATTTTTAAAGACTTCCAACATTATCTATTACCAAAAAGAATTTATTCATGACAAACCAAAGTTAATAGTTACTTTTCATCAAAAGCAGCTGAAATGATGTTGGCAATAATTAAGAAGAGACATAGGAAATAAATTAGATGATCCACCCATGGGAAAGATTAAAAGATACTGTGTTAAATTTTTAATTGTGGTCAAAGCACTAAAAATTTCTCATTTTAACTATTTTTCTAAGTGGAGAGTTCAGAAGTATTAAGAACATTCATAATCTTGTACATCTATTATAATCATCCATCTCCAAAACTTTTTCATCTTGCAAAACTAAAACTGAACCCATTAAACAATAATTTCCAATTCTTCTCTCTCCCCAGCCTCTGGCAACCACTATTCTACATTTCTAAAAGTTTGGCCATTTTAGATACCTTGTGTAAGTGAGATCATGCAGCATTTGTGTTTTTATGACAAACTTGTTTTACTTAACATAATGTTCTTCATGTTTAGCATATAAGAGTGTTTATTATTATTTATTTATTTGGTACTAAAGATTGAACCCTTAATCACTGAGCCACATCCCCAACCCTTTTTTATATTTTATTTAGAGACCCTCTTGCTTGCTTAAGGCCTTGCCAAGTTACTGAGTCTGGCTTTGAACTTGAGATCCTTCTGCCTCAGCCTCCCAAGCCACTGGGATTACACGTGTGTGCCACCACACCTAGCTAGGATTTATTTATTTCTTAAGGCTGAATAATATTTTCTTGGTATGTATATACTATATTTTCTTTATGCATTTATCTTCTAATGGACATTCAGGGTGCTTCCACTTCTTGATTAGTATGATTAATGTGGTGATGTATATGGATGGGCAAAAATGTCTTCAAGATTCTGTTTTCAATACTTTTGTGTTTATAAGTCAGAATTGGAATTGTTATATAATATAGGAAGTCTATTTTTAATTTTTGGAGAACTTTCTATACATTTCCATAGTAACTGTACTATTTTGCATTTCCACCAACAGTGTACAAGGGTTTCAAATTCTCCTCTGTCTTGCAAATTCCTATTATTGTTTGTCTGTTTGTATGTTTTGTTTGACAGAGGACATCCTAATGCTTTGAAGTAGTATCTAATTGTGACTTTGATTTGTTTTTCTCTAATGATTAATGATGTTAAGCATCTTTTCATATGCTTGTTGGCCATTTGTTTATCTTCTTTGGAAAAATTTCTATTCAAGTTCTTTGATCATTTTTAATTTGGGTTGTTGGATTTTGTTGTTCAGACAGAGGCATTCTTTATGAACCTAGACATTAAAGCCTTATCAGATATATAGTTTTCAAATATTTTCTCCCATTCCTTAGGCTGCCTTTTCAGTTTCTTTGGTGTTTCCTTTGCTGTTCAGAATTTATTAAGTTTGATGCAGTCCTTTGTCTAATTTTGCTCTTGTTGCTTGTGCTTTTAGTGTCATATCCAAGAAATCAGATTTAATGTCATTAAGATTTCCTGCTGTTTTCTTCTAGAAGTTCTATAGGTTCAGATGTTGCATTCATATCGTTTGTCTACTCTGAGTTAATTTTTGTGTGTGTTTTAAGGTATGAATGACTGCATTTTTTTTTTGGCATGGGGGCTTCCAGTTTTCACTAAAACTATTTGTTGAAGATACTGTGCATTCCCCCTTGTATAGCGGACCTTTGTGGAAAATCATCTGATCATTGTCCTTTGAGATTTCATGTAAACTTTAATTTAAAAAAAATTGAGGAGGATTATTGTTAATCCTTTAATTATTCAGTGAAATTCTCCAGTGAAGCCATCTGGTCTTTGGCTTTTCCTTGTCTGAAGATATTTTCTAATTTCTCTTATGATTTATTCTCAATTTCAAGATGTTTGTGAATTTTCCTTTTGCTATTGATTTCTAGTTGCATTGTTTTGTCAGAATACATGGTTTATATGATTTCCATCTACTTAAAAAGGTTAAGATTAGTTTTGTGGTTGAATTCATGATCTATCCTGGAAAGTAGACCATTTGTAATAGAAAATAACATGAATTCTGCTGTTGTTGGGTAAATGTCCTTTATATATCCGATAGGTCTGATTAGTCTAAAGTGTTGTTCAGTTCCTTCAATTCCTTATTGATCTGTCTGTTTGAGCTATTCCTTATTGAATTACTGATATCTCCAACTGTTTTTTGTGTTACTGTCTATCTATATGTATGTATACATATATATATACACTCATGTATATATATACACATATATATATATATATATATATAATTATTCTTACTGATGATTGATAGTTTTTATTATTATATAATGTCCTTCTTTGTCTGTTGTGATAGTTTTTAACTTAAGGTTTATTTTCTTTGCTAAAATAATGGCTACCCTGGCTGTCATTTGGTTATAGTTTACATAAAATAACTTTTTTCATCCATTCACTTTCATCCTGTGTGTGCTCTTATATGTGAAGTCAGACTCTTAAAGATAGTATATAATTAGATCTTTTTTTTTCATTAAGCCATGGTGTGTCTTTTGACTGGGGAGTTTAATCCATTTACATTTAGAGTAATTATTGAGATGCAGTAAGATAGCAGAGTAAACTACCAGTGATCACTACCCCCCAACAAAAACATTAATTTAGACAACTATCAAAACATGAAAAAAAACCCTTTTTTTTCAGGAGATTTAAGGAAACCATGTGAGAAATCATAGTACTTAATGTTAGCATAAGAATAAGAAAAAAATGCATTGAAACAGGGAGGGGAAGAAGGACCCACAACATCACTTCTATAACACGAGGTAGCCCAACAGGGAGAGAGACACTGTCTGCTTGTGAGATGAAAAGGATATATATGTAGGACTTTGCCTTGGAAAGTGTGGAGCCTGCCACAGGAAAATGCAGCACTGTTATGTGGCCACTCTGACCTAGGAAACAGATTCAGGGTTTGGCAGGTGGAAGAAAATGCAAGACACATTAGGATAGAAGAAACGTTTTATTCAGTGGTAGCCATGGCCATTAGCCAGCCCCCAATTTCAGCTTCAGCCCCTAGCCGGTTCCATTTTAGCCCCTCTCATGCCCATTTCCATAGGACCTTTTTATATTCAGCCCAAACAAAGAAGGCACATTGTGAACAGGTTACATAAGGGAGGGCACATGCTCACAAGTTAATGTTTATGACCTTAAGTATATACACTGAATCGCAGTGTATATACTTTGGCTAACCATACCACAAGCTCTGGCTACAGACTAAAAACATAACATAGCCTGCTGGAAGTCTTGGCGAAGGAGCCTAACTACGGCCATTTTTGGCCCTGCCCCTACAACCCCCAGACAGAAACCCTCGGTTCCTGATTCCAGGACAGACAATGCCTTTAGACCTGCCCTAGTGCAAGTAGGAACCCATGGCCCTCATGATATATGATAAGTAACTGAAGGACGTGAGTGATAGGGACATGAAGTTAAGAATGTGCTGGCTTGCCACATATTGTCTCTTTTTTAAAAAGGAATTTTAAAAAGACCATTCTGGCCCTTCTCTGACCTAACTCAAGAGGATATGCTATAGTCCTTGGCAAACAACTAGTTATCTTTGCAGCTATTCTCTCAAGGTTCCTCCCTGCTAATAAGAACACAAGTTACCTTGAAATTTGTACTTTTATGGTGCTTATCAAAGCCCACTGACCATAAATCTGTAAAAACAAGTTCCAATTCAAACTGGTCAGCATGGACCAAATTGACTGAGAGTTGCTTTTAGATCTTTAGGACATCATTTAATAATAAAATTCTCCCTTCCCCCATGGATTTCACTTAAGGACCTGTGGACAATACCATGTGCAGATGGTCTGATGCAATCTATTGTCAGTCAAAAGTTGAGAGGTGGTACATGGACAGGACATTCTAGAAACTTCCCTAAAACCCCCAATAAAACCAGGGAACATACGGCCACCATTTCACTCTCTCCTCTTAGAGAAAACACACTTTCTTCCTCACTATTGAGAGTGCTTTCTTTCCTAATAAATTTGCTATACTTTTACTACCTTTTGTGCCTTTCCTAAAATTGTCTCCTGTTAGAATAAGAGCCAAGAAACACTATGCAATCCCTGGACAACTGCTGGTAACAATATGAATTTGAGTGCTAGTCTCTTTCACTGCCAACTAGCTACATCAGGGGCAGCCAGGTCATGTTTGCCAAAGGCCTTAGGCACATTCCAGTGCCACACTGGTCTCAGTGGCTATAGGTTTCCGATACAGCTCAGTGCTGCATCAGGCTCCGTGTCCAAGGTTTCTGTCCTTGGCAGTCTAGACTTAGGTTACCCCCTCAAATTGCAGCCACTGAAAAGGTCAAAGACTTAAAGAGGGACTTCACTAGTAAACCTAACCTGAATCTTGGGGCAGAATGGAGGAAGCTCCCAAACAATGCCAGACTATGAAGACTATGTTAAGTATACATATCAATGTTTAGACATCAATGTATGGTCTTGAGAATCAAGACTAAACAAGAAAAAGTGATATTATCAAATGTACAAAATAAGATACCAGTGATTAACACTAACAAAATGGAAGTGGAAGATTTCATGACAAAGAATTCAAAATACGTGTTTCAAGAGAGCTTAGAAAACTTCAATAAAATGTAGATGACAATTAAGAAATTTATTAGAAAATTTTAACAGAAAGTTAGTGGAGGGGGAAGAAAGAGAAACCCTGAACTTGAAAAATACAGTAAGTGAAATGAAAAATGCCATAAAGGGATACAATCACAGAATTGATCAAGTAGAAAAAAGAACCTATGAACTAAAAAACAAAACAGGTTCATTGAAAATATATAGTTAAAGGAGAAAAAAAAGAATGAAAATGATTGAAAAAAGCTTGTGAGTTTTATAGGTTAACATCAAAAAGTTGGGATATTTAGAAGAGAATAATGAGATGGTAGTCAAAGGAAATGGTTACAGTTACATAGGAGGGATAGATTTCAAGAGACTTCTTGTGTGTGAGTCTACTATAGTTAATGATAAAATATTCTTTAAAAATGTAAACAGAGTGGATATTATGTGCTGTCACCACAAAGATGATAACTTAGTGAAATAATGCACTTCCTAATTAGCTAGATTTAGTAATGCCACAATGTATATGTTCATCAACATGTCATAGTGTACATGAAAAACATACAATGTTTATATAAATTAAGATAAACAAATTAGTTAAAAATAAATAACAATAGGGAAACTTACTACTGTCATTTGTTGTTTTCCTTTTGTCATGTACGTATTTTGCCTTTTATTTTCTCTTTTGATGTCTTCCTTTGGATTTAGTTGGGGTTTTTTTGCAGCAACTTCTTTTTTATTTCCCTTTATGCATCTTCTAGAGATATTTTTATTTAATATTACCATTGGAATTATGTAAAATATAATAATAATCTCTTATGTGCTGACATCAATTTAACTTCAATTATGTAAAAAATTTATTCCTAGCTGGGTGTGGTGGCACACGACTATAATCCCAGTGGCTTGAGAGGCTGAGACAGGAGGATCTCAAGTTTAAAGCCAGCCTCAGCAAAAGCGAGGCACTAAGCAATTCAGTGAGGCCCTGTCTCTAAAGAAAATACAAAATAGGGCTGTAGATATGGCTCAGTGGTTGAGTGCCCCTGAGTTCAATCCCTGGTAGCCCTCTCCCAAAATTTACTTCTTCACATTTCCCTCCCCATTTTACTTTGTAAATGTCACAGATTACTTATTTTTTATATTTGACAGTATTGATACAACTTTATAGTTATAATTTAATGGTTTTATTCTTTGTGCTCTATACCTGGATTAAAAGTGACACATGCACCACCATTACAGCATTACAAGGTTCTATATTTGTCTATATATTTACCTTAGCAGAGTGTTTTAGATTTTCATATGCTTTCATTTTGCTGTCTAGCATCCTTTCATTTTACCTGGGAGGATGCTATTAGCAGTTCTTGTAAGGTAGTTCTAGGTACAATGAACTCCATCAACTTTTGCGTATTTAAGAAGGTAGTAACTTCTCATTCATTTTTTTAAGATGAGTCTTATTGGGCATAGTTTTCTTGGTTGGCAATTTTTTTCTTTCAGCACTTTGAGGGATTCCACTCCCTATTGGTCTGGCATGTTTGTTGCTAAATCCATTTATAATATTATGGATCTTCCTTGAATATAATAAGGGTGTTTTGTTTTGTTTTATTGTTGATCTTAAGATTCTCTGTATCCCTGCCCCTGATCTGTCTTTGATATTTGACACTTTGTGTATACTGTTTCTCATTATGGGCGTCTTTGGATTCATCTAAATTAGTGTACTTTGAGATTCTTGAATTTGGATGCATATTTTCTTCCTCAGATATGGCAAGTCTCAATTATTATTATTATTATTATTATTATTATTATTATTATTTTAAGATAAGCCTTCTATCCCAATCTTTCTCTTTTCTCCTTTTGGAACTTCCACAATGCCTTTACTGTTCTTTATAATGATGTGTCATAAGTCCTTAAGAATTTCTTCACTTCTCTTTATTCTTTTGTTCCTCTTATTCGGTAATTTCAAATTACGTTTTTTAATTTGCTGGCTCTTTTTTCTTCTTCTTCAAGTCTGCAATGAATTTTTCAATTCAGGTTATTTTATTCTTTAGCTCTAAAATTTCTGGGTTTTTTTTCCTGTTTCTGTCTCTTTGTTGACACTTTCATTTTGTTCATTCATTGTTTTCCTATTTAGGTTTAGTTGCCTGACGTATCTTTTGGTGCACTGACCTTCTTTAAGACAATTATTTTGAATTCTTTGCCAGACAATTCACAGATTTCTGTTTCTTTATGATTGGTGTCTGAAGATTTATTTCTTTAATGTGGACACGTTTTCTTGCTTCTTCATGTGCCTTATTTATTGATTGATTAATTGATTTTTGCACATGGAACACAACCACTTCTCCCAAGCTCTTCATGCTAGCTTCATACAGGGGAAGACCTTCACCAATCAGGTTAGCTAGAGCTTCTGGTGGTGTTGCAAAACTTTTATGGGGCTGTTTATTCTCTAGACTTACACAAGTAATTTCCCAATTAGAATGGTTTGTTTTGTTTTGTTTTTAATCAGGAATTTTTAACCTTTTGTTCTCTCTAGTGTCTAGTATCTGTTTGCAGTACTGTATATTTTCTGATGCTGCCACTATGTACTGACTCTGTTTTGTTCTTAGAATTGCCCAAAAGCATCCAAAGTGTGCTGGTTCCCTATCAACGCTCCATGTTAGCAGATACAGAAACCAGTTTTGCTAGAAGCCTCACCCAGAATTGGAACATTGGTTGTATAGTCAAAATAATCTCTTTTCTTCCCCAGCAAGAAGCCAAATTTTGAGCTTTTCCTCCAGATCAGATACTATCAGCTTGGAGAAGGAACACTATAACATGGGGGAAATAAAATGGTTTTTCAAACTCATGTCAAAGTTCTTGATTCTGTGCTTAGCTGTGTTGCTTTAACTTTCTAACTGATTCCTAGCATTATGGTAAAGGCTTTCTGGACTTACAATGTTTTAAGGCAGTGTTTCTGTGAGAGAGTAAGTCCCGGAGCTTCCTTTTCTGCCATCTTGCCAACAACACACCTACTACTATTAAAAGTCATACCAATCCACTTTAAAGAATACATAAAAATAATTTATAGATCAGAAAATAAAATTTCCCAAAGGGACTCAAAAAATGAGGTTTTAATAGCAATTCCATATAGTATTTGATGATAATGGGCTTAATAATAAGGCAGTAGCAATGGGTTTTTAAGATAATTAACATATAAGATCAAAAGGTTTATTTTGGCTCAACTTTGGAGGTTCAAGTTCATGATTGATTGCCCCCCTGGCTTTGGACCTACTGCAAGGCAACACACAACAGCAGGAGTGCATGACAGCAAAACCACTTGCCTTATGGCTAGGAAACAAAGGAGAAAGAGTAAGGGTACCACATTCCCCTTCAAGGATGCCCACAATGACTTTCCACTGGGCTTTACCTCCTAAAGGTTCCAGCGCTTCCCAATAGCACCACCCTGGGGACCAAGTCTTTAACACATGGACATTTGGGGGACACTCAACATCCAAACTATAATAGATCTAAAATGGCCATGAATATTTTTCCCCAGTCATTAAATTTTACATGTTCACAATTGCTTGATCTTTACTTTCACCTCTCCCACAAAATCCTATCATTTTTCTCCTGCTCCATCCTCTGTCTTGAATAAAAACAATATTGTATTTCACTCAGCTGAGCTTCAAGCATCCTGCATTATCTCTAAAACTGTCAATCACATGCAATCAGTGAACTATTCTTGTCAAATACATATATCCTCACAAATATGTTGGGAGCTGGATGAGGTCAATCACTTACAATCCCAGCAACTCAAGAGGCTGAGGCATAAGGATCATAAATTCAAGGCCAGCCTCTGCAACTTAGTGACTTAGTGATGCAACTTAGTGACTTAGTGACGCAACTGAGCAAAACCCTGTCTCAAAATAAAAACTAAAAAGGACTGGGGTTATGGCTTAGGTTAAAGTGTCCCTGAGTTGAATCTCTAGAACCTAAATTAATAAATAAATAAATTGGGACAAATCTATTTCCTTTCATTAATTTTTGGTGTCCCTGTCCTCATGAGGCCCTCTCCAACACACACCTTTTATAAAGCTCCATTACAAATAATTAGATGATTACATTAAAGTTAGTTAGGCCTTCAGTATCCGCCCTGTGGATTATTGCTCTTCTTGGGTTGGTCTCCTTGCAACATGAATCCTCTATACTATGTCCATTCACAGTTCTGTGTCCTAAATAAAATATTCTCTCTATTCAAATGCATTTCAAGACCTCCCTTTTCATCTTCTATTAATCATCCTTCCTTTAAATCCCTCATTCTACTTCCTTAGTGGAGCCTTTCGGATTGAGTTCTTTTCTTCTGTACAGTTTATGTCTTACTGCAATTGCTTCTCAAATACTGATCCCCATACTCATAACCTGGAAACTTGTGAGAAATCTCAGAAGCAGTGGGGCACAACCACAGGGATTACTTACTCCACACTGACTGAATCACAGTCTGCAATTTCAGGAGATTCCCAGGTGGTTCTTATTCACAGAAGTTTGAGAGAGTCTGCAAATGACAATGTTTTCAAATCTTTGGATGGCTGTCTTTTACACTAAACTCTTGAGTTCCTCTAGATCAGAGCCATTTATTTTTTGTGCCTCCTTACAAGATGTCAGTTTATGACAAGAATTGCATATATGCTCAATAAGTGCAAGAGACAAAATGGAAACAAATGGTTCAGTGGTCATTTAAGTAGGAGTGACAAAGCCAGGGTTCCGTGGATACCTCTGTGTTCAGAGATTTTTCTACCACCATGCTATGCCACGTACAAAATGATACACTTACAACAAAGCTATTTTAAGTGGCAAAAAGGACTCTAGAACATGAGTTCCTCTTGACACTTCGTTGAATATCTTTCCATTGTGTCATTTGGCCTCTATCTGTCAAGAGAACAAATGGATTGAACTTCTGTTCTCGCAGTTCAAATTTTAAAGAGCATCTGCCATGCTAGAAGAAAATGTATTTGTATTTCACAGTGTGCTTCAATTTAGTAGTTCCTGGATTATTGTCCTATAAGCCAAGTTCAATGTACGTGTTTATTTCAAAGTAAAGACAGAGAAAGTAACTAAAAATCAAAAGCAAAGAAGTTAGAAATTACTAGAATACAGTCAATTTACCAATTTGATTTTTACTATCTGGTGTAATAATTTGCTGGTAGAATTGAATGTATTTTTAGTATATTTATTTGAATGTGTGATACATAATGGTTACAGATTTCCATTTTGAGTAAGATATATATTTATATCTCAAATTCCTCATTTACTTATTTATTCAAAACATGCATGAATATTTTGAGTAGAAAGCATATGTTTGTATAATTGCCACCAATATATTTTGCTTTGCTTTGTTTCAGTTTTGAAATAACAACTTTATCATGCCATAAGTGACTTAGTTATTCATTGTTGGTTTGTTACTATATTTTCATCATGTGTCAAGTACTGCTATCAGGAAATTCTGACTCCAAAAATCTTACAGATGACTGGGGGTCATAGCCAAAGAAGCAAGCAGCTGTAATGGACCTTCAGAAGAAAGGAACACAACATTCCTGCTGTGGTCTGGATGTTCGTGTTCCCCGCAAAACTCATTAAAATTCTCACCCCCAAGGTAATGGTAGTAGGCAGTGGAGCCTTTGGGAAATGAATAAGTCATAAGAGTGGGACCCCCATGAATGGGATTAGTATCTTTGTTCAAGAGACCTCAGAGAGGCCCTCATCCCTAGCAATGAGGTATTTTCTGTGAATCAGAAAGCATATCCTTACCAGACACTAAATCTTCTGGTGACTTGATCTTAGACTTCCCAGCTTTCAGAACAGTGAGAAATAAATTTCTTTTGCTTGTAAGCTGTCCAGTTTATGGTGGGTTTGTTTGTTTATTTGTTTGTCTGTTTTTGGAGGGAGAGGTGACAGCCTGAATGAGTTAAAACAATACTAAAGACCATTGAGTAAGCAAAAGGACCTGGCCCAGGTTTGGAGACCTGGAAAGTATTTGCAGAGAAGATGACAGTGAAGCTAAGTTCCAAAGAATGGATAGAATTTAATCTGGCAAATTACATAGGGTAGGATACTCCAGACAGAGTAGAGATGCACATAAAAATATTTAAGAAAAAAGAAAGAATGCAAGGCTCAATATAACTATAGGTAGTTCAGTGAGGGAACAGCAGAGCTTTGCTGGTACTGGGAAGGGAATGGTATGGAGAAGGATGAGGGTTTAAGCCAAGATTAGGGACTGTGCTGAGCTCTCTGTAAAGGGATATGGACATCCTTCTAAATAGTAAGAGTAACTATGTGACACAAATTTTCTAGCACTTACTATGGGCTCTGCACTGTTCTAAACTTTGCCAAAGTTGCACAGCTGGGAAGTAAGAGAACTGGGCTCTGGAAGGAAATGGGATATAATGATGTAATGTTTATTTTTGAAGATCAGAATGACTCAGATGTGAAGGAAGAATTTGGAAAGACATTTTAGTATAATCCAAGTGAAACAGGCTGAAGGCCGGAACTAAGTTGAAGCAATCTGGAAGAAAAGATGTGATGAGTAGACAAATATTAAGGGGCTAGCATACGATTCAGTGATTGGTTGAAAACTTTGAAGACCAAGATGGGTTTCTCAAAACAGTGCCTGCATCCCATATTTTAAGCATAGGTAAGCAAACATGTATGCTTCTCTGGAATGGTCTTTTTTAAGGGATACAACAAGGTTGATTTATATATATAATGTGAAATAAAAACCTCAGAGATCATAGAAGGGAACATAGAGTAACAAGTGATTTTTAAAATGACTGTTATTGTTAGAGCTGATAGAATGTCCCATGGAGGTTGACATAATGGAACCCTCCAAAATGACATGTATTTTTTTTCCAACTTTATTATGTTAACTTGATCTTGAGGCTTCCAAATAATGGCCACTGAAATAGTTCTTTCAGAAAATCTATTATGTTCACATAATTCAATGCAATCTATAATTCTGTTTAACCATATAAAAATACAAAGAACACAAAAGCTTTTGTTTTGTCTACATATTCATAAAACATTGGAATTCAGGCAATGCACAATATATACATCATAGGTAAACAGAACCATATGTACGAAAAGTTAATGCAAAAAGTCAGACTTTACATTAACTAATATTTTATTTAAGTTAAAGAACTTGGTGCTATTAAAAAAGAACTAAACATTTTCAAATAACTCTTACTAATGAAATTCACCAATCATCTATCTATAGTAAATTGTCAATTATCCAATAATCTCCAGTTGTGTTTGTGTGACAAAATACAACCACTATTGGCTGCCATAATTTGGGGGTTAGCATAGTTGATTAAAAGGAACTTCTGAATGCATATTCCTGCTCTGTGACCATGGAGCCAGTCCCTTAGCAAGATAGTCATTTTCAGTCTGACTATAAGCTTCATGAAATAAAATCCTGTTTGGATCTGATATTAGATTGAAGAGCCTAGAGCACACCCATGGTCATACCAAGTACTTTCACTAGAACTTTCCCTTTAGCACAGACATGACTCAGGCAGGGCAAGTAAAAACCAAAGTCCCTGAACATCATGTTGCTATATGAACAGCCATTTCTGAGTGCTTAGTTCAAATCTATTATTTCTCTGTCATAAACCTATTTAGAAATTTGGATCCATTCTACAGCCAACTGCATAGCAAAATCTGCAAGTTTTGGCAAAATATCTTTGTCTAAAAGGCGAACCTGCCATCTCTGAATTCTCAAGACATTATTCTGTTTTGAAAGTTCTGTGTCATTCACATAGATGGGAGCTATTGCACATGAAATCTCTAAAGATTTTCTCTTGGTTCAGTATTGGTCACCAAAAGATGGATCCAGAGGATTCCCTATAAACATTTCTCTTGAGAATCTCCATGATAGATACACTGTGAAAGGAAAAGCCAGCCAAAACTCTGGAGTGACATCACCTTTTCCTCTAAGAATATTGTGGTCTTTCCCAAAGGAGAATGGAAAGATCTTGTTTTGGCTGGAAATATCTGGATCATCCTCAGAGGTAACATCCTGGCCACTGAAGCAGTGACTCGGATGAGGTGAATTAAGTGGAAAGTCCCCAAATTTCCTCATAGAGAACCTTGAAACTAAGACTCTCAAGATGGATTTCTGTACCAAAGATGCACACTATCTTGGGAAGCTGGTGGTTCCTGAGTTTGTTATTCTTGTCTCTTGGCTATCTCAAGAGAGTCAGGCTTGTTAGAATTGAGGAGGTTAAATAAGACTAAGAAAAAAAATTCAGATTTCTGCTCCCACATTGGAAAATTAGATGCAAAACAATGAAATTTAACTGTTTTTAATAATTTGTAGTTATACCTACTTGTACACTCACATGAAACAATCCATTGGAACTTCAGAAAGGCTAACCAACTTAGTTCATAAAGAGCTCTTTAAC
This sequence comes from Urocitellus parryii, assembly GCF_045843805.1. Taxonomy (NCBI): domain Eukaryota; kingdom Metazoa; phylum Chordata; class Mammalia; order Rodentia; family Sciuridae; genus Urocitellus; species Urocitellus parryii. Next base: position 218,303,737 of record NC_135531.1, read on the forward strand.
CATTGTAGTGGGTACTGCCAAGTCCTAGGTGTATGACTCCACCATGTGGAGGAATCTCTGCAAATAACACTGACAATAATGTTTTTATAAAGAAGGAGGAGAAAGTTGAAGTTATTATGAAGTCTAGACATCAGTGGTCCTATTCTTATTTCATAAATAAAAGGAGAACGAGAGATGTTAATGATTTACCCAAAGTTAAATGCACAAGGGCTAAAACCTTGGGACTCTTTTTATTAAAGCAGCTGTTTGAGCTAAATCTTACTGTATTTCACCCACTCAATAATTTTTGTCATTAAATAATTGAACTGAGCATGTTCAATGGATATTTACTTTTATATGTGCACAATCTAAGCTATTTTATATTTGGGAGAAATTCTGGTGAGTAAATGCAATGAGGGAAGGTTCCTCTTCCCTCTAGAGAACTGGAAAGAATACTTATCTCCCGCCCTCCTCCCAAGAGATAAGATGCAGATATGTCACTTAGGTTTGACGACAGCATGCTCTGTGCAGGAACCTTGGATCCACTGTAAGTGATGTAATCATGAGCAACTTGGGTTTGTTCTGTAGGCCCCAAGGCCAGTCAGGCAAGTAGCCAACAGAAGTGCTAGGTGTTCATGGCAGCAGTAGCAATGAGGATCCAGAGGTATTACCTCTAGTGGCAATGACCTATCAGGCTATTTCTGAGATGTGAACTTAGATACATTTTCTGCTTCCCAATTTCTCATTTAGTCCAATTCTTGAGCTTGGTTCTTTAGTCCTCTTTTATACTCTCTGAACCTATAGTCTTTCAACGGCATCCTTTTCTGGTTATTAGGACAAAAGTCAGTTTTTCTTTAAATCAACACTTTGATTTACACTGAAAATACTAGCACAAATAAGTTGCAAAATAGAGCCACTGAGAAACTGGAAGAATCCAGGATTCCTGTCTGACCTTATTGAGGCTAAAATAATTTCAATTCCTCATCATTTTAGGGATGAAATATAGATCTAAATGATCCTAACATGCAAAAATAAAGCAGCCAATTATAGCCTGTGGTTACCTGGAATGAAATTCTACTACTCTCTGGCTGTCAGGGTGTGTGATTACCAAGGGAGGCAACATAGGTCTTAGTCTTTAAATCAACCCAATCTAGGTACTGAACATGTGGTAAAGAGACCATCAGATGGTTCCAGCCCACAATCAGAGTCATCCCTAGGCATTGAGACTTCTGAACTGAGGCTTCAGACTTCATAGAGCAGAGAGAATCCATCCACAGTGTGTTCCACTTGAATTCTTGATCTACAGAGTTCATGATTATAATAACATAGTTATGAGTTAATTTTTCATGCAACAAAAATGATCAGAAATACAATCTATACCAATTTAGTGGATAAGAGGTTAGTTGGAGTCCCAAGTACTTGCAAAGCACTGGATTGGAGGATTATGGGAGGATGTTTGGAAAATGAGTATTCAGAAGGGATATAATTGCTCATAATGAGTACAAAAGGTGAATACAGTTGGCCCTCCATCTCAGCTGGTTCTGTATCCTCAACTTCAAGCAACCACAGATTGAGAATATTGGAAAAAAAAGAAGTTGCATATGTACTGAAAATGTGCAGACTCTTTTCCTTGTCATTATTTCCTAAACAGAAAACGATTATTTATGCAGCATTTACATTGTACTAGATGTTACAAGTAATCCAGAGATTATGTAGGTTATATTCCAATACTATATCATTTTATACAAAAAATTTGAGCATCCATGGATTTGGTATTTGTGGGGTGAGGAGAGTCCTCTAACAAATCTCCCAAGGATGCCAAGAGAAGACTGTATAGTTCTTGGAAAATTATATGTCCATTAAAAGATCTATGGTGTAGACTAGGGATGAAGCACAGTGATAGAGCACTTGCCTAGCATGCTTAAGGCCTTGGGTTTAATTCCCGTCACAAAAAAAAGAAAAGAAAAAGAAAATGGGACAAATAATATTTAACCAATAAAAAATAATATAAAAAGTAGTGTGAATAAGGTGACACATTCAGTAGCTAGAAGTTAACTTTCTCAGCAATATCAGTAGCCTCATGAACCAAAGAGTCTTCTGGAAGGAATGAAGAATATTCCTGGTTTCCATAACCTTAACAAAGGGTCCACTTTCTAGTAGCAATAACCAGCCATGAACTCTTAATTGACATTATACTAGAGGGACCAAAGAAATATTTGGTTCCGGGTTGTTCCATGGTAAATACAGTATCAGTAGAAGGAGCAGCATTTTTTCCTATTTCAATAGATATTTCTTCTAGTTTCTTATTTTTGTTTGTGGGTTTTGATTGGAGTAGGGTTGCTTTATTTACTTTTGTTTTAGCTTTCCCTGATTATTATTATTTTCTTCTGTCATTACACTATTTGCTGCAAGGCCATGGTATCTCATGGAATTTCCTCAATTTAAAGGAAACAAGTTTCTTCTCATTTTCTAAAGAAACAAGCAAAGTAACAGGCTAATGGTTAAGGGTTTCACTGGTCTTATCATATACTGCATGACTCAGAAGGAATTAGTTAATAAAGACTTGAATGGATTTCACTCAAAGGTCAACCACTTGGGTGTCAGAGATGCTGACCTGCAAAATATCATTCAGGTTCTGAACCACATGGAGTTCTTTTCCCCTTCAGCTATAACACACAGGTCTGGAATCCCAGGGTTGGAGATTGTGAAGGAGGGTCTTCATATTCACTTTCCAATTATTTGCTTTCTGTCCTTTTGATTTGAGACCCTTACAAAATACCAAAAGAGGAGAAATTCTCTGACCAGGGAACACAAAATATTCCTTTAAATGGGAAGCTAAACCTGTACCTGATGAATTTAAGTGTTTTATGTTCTATGTAAGCAGGTGGGAAAAAAAGACTCTTTTTTTTTTTTAAAGAGAGAGTGAGAGAGGAGAGAGGAGAGAGAGAGAGAGAGAAATTTTAATATTTATTTTCTAGTTCTCGGCGGACACAACATCTTTGTTGGTATGTGGTGCTGAGGATCGAACCCCGGGCCACACGCATGCCAGGCAAGCTCGCTACCGCTTGAGCCACATCCCCAGCCCCAAAGATTCTTAATATTATTAATTTGTTACTGTTTTGGCTCATTCTCCTTAAAAGAAAGTAGAGTTATTGCTGCAATAAGAAGAAAACGTCAGTTAGATTCTACAACCACCTGATTCAGGTAAGGCCACTGAGATTCAGATCCCTCACTGTGCTGGATAAAGAACTCTCACCCACAGGGATTCAAGCTTAAGGCAAAGCAAAGTGTAGTAGAGGAAGGGAGTTACAAAATTCCATTAGCCCTCAGCTGGAAAACAAGTCTAGTAATACCAAATACCTTTGGCTGTATTTTGTTGCTATGTTATTTTATTTTTATTTTTGTCATTTTGCAACCCAGGACTGACTAGTACAGCTTCTTAAATGGTTGTAGACTCATATTTTTCTGGAAAATGATAACAAAACAAAACTCAAATTTTATATATAAGTTTATATCTTATTGGAAAAATACAAATTTACATCTATTTTTAATTAAGTTATATTACTTCAAGCAATCCTAGCTCTTAGAGTATATACTTTATTTCAAGTAAGTGGACAAATAAAAATTTTCAAAATAGTGTATTTGATGGAAACACTTAACCAAGTAGTGATTTAAGCCCTGGAAAGAGGCTCATTTCTGGGATCTTATGGTTGTAAAGACTGTACCTGGGAAGTTATAGGTTTTTTAGATGCCCTTTTTTATTATTAAAAATGTTTTTCAGTTTTACATAAAATCTTTTCTGTGCCAACCATAGAATAGCATTTCAACTTGTTTCTACCATGAAAGTGAGTTCTTTTCTTAAATATTCTTCATAATAAAGTTTTGAGTCTGGCACTGAACATTACTACTTCAGTACATTGCACTAAGTAACTTATAATTAGGGAAACGTGTCAAAGTTTAAGCAAATGTCGTTATTGAAGAGACTATAACTCACTATGGTGTTACTATATTAACATACAAATATTTTGAGTTGCAAAAAATGACCAATAGCTATAGGATGAAAATAAGCATCTTATAAATGTTAGAATTATTTGCCATAGAACAGAAAAACTCTGGACAAGATTTGGATCACACAAAGAAAATAATAAAATGAATTGAGGTTGAAGTCTTCCAAAATAAATTGGTAGTTATGGAAAAAATATTATTTCAGTGTTTATAATTTGTTTCAGAAAAATGTTTAATCAAGACCCCAAAATGATTAACCACAGACATATTACGCATATTCAAACATTTCTGCACAGATTGAACAGGATGTAATTGAACATTACACTAAGCAGTGCACCACTGCTGCTCCTGTGGGAATCACAGAAGTTTCTCTGATTACTGCCCTTTCACTGTGTATTAACGTATATGTTATTATAGGTATTTTCATATGAATCAAATTGTAAATTTACTTCAATGGACCACTTTAAAGAACAAAATGGAGTTTTCAGAATGTCATATCTATTTATGTGAATTAATGCACTGTTTGGAATTTAGATTTATAAATAAGTTCCTTTAGGATTACTTCAAATAAAACCATCTATTTGGACTAAATAATTTCCCCATTTTATCTCTTTACGTTTATCAGTGCATGAATTTATTGGCTGTTAGGATGGCTATTCATTTTTTTCTAACATAAAAAATAAGTAAGGACAATAGATACTTCATAATATTGTTCTTTTGGGCTTCCTGATACCCACACAAATTATTTAGTGCCTATTTATTTATATCCCAATTGTACCAAAAGCAAGGTATGGCAGATTTTTTAGAGTTTTTTGAAAAAATAAAGGTAAAAACTTTTATGTTAATAAGTACATTTAAAAGAAATAAAGGAAAAATTAAGAATAGAAGAGTTTGAAGGAGCCAGGAGCGAAATAGGCATCTTTAAAACACACACTTGCTGGTGATGAGAGGCAAATTTGGCTCCAAGCTCTCCAGCAGCCAGATATTCCTTAAATAGCTTGGGGCTGTCTTCACAAAGAAGCCAAAAACTAGTCTGAATGACCTTGAGGCTATTCAGCCTTGCTTAGTAAGTATAAGAAGATTACAAGTAGATTGTCGCTTACGCAATAGGTTTGTTACTGAGAAACTGTGGACATAGAAATTTTGCACATGGAATCATGTTATAATGCACTGATAGAGGAATCATAAATGGCTCCTTTTAAAGAAAACTTATAGGGGAGTCCTTAACATGGAACCAATAAACAACTTTTCTCTACATTTAGCATATTTACACTTTTAATAGTGTGTTTTTTAAAGAGCCACCAAATAATATTACAGAACCATCCTTTCATCCCAGTATTGTAGGGAAACAGCTTTCCCAACCATCAGCATGGTGCTCAAGGGCCTTCCTTTAACTGCTATCTTGACTGACCATTTTACCCTTTATTTCTTTTTTAAATAAATAAATTAGAACAATAAACAATAAGGGTAAAACCAAACCAGACAAAGTCCTAGCTACCTAGTGTACTCCAACATGGTTGATAAATAGAAACACGACTCAGCTATAAGACCATGCTGATACTACCAGCTGTTGGTAGTACAGAAAGAAAAGGACCAGGATCCCTGCTTGCTGTAGTTAAAAAAGAAAATCATGATTTAATCTAGGTTTGAAGTGAAATCTGACTGTAAATTGAAGATCCTGCTCCTGAAGTATTCCCAATCTCTTTCCTCCCTAGGGAGGCCAGCTCATGGGCAAAATCCTTTAGTTTGTGATGTGTTTGGTTAGTTGGTTTGGGGTACTAGAAGTGGGAAAAAATTTACTTGCTATTCCAATAACAAAGAAACCTCTTTGTCCATTTATCTATCCATTTATTTATTGTGCTTATAAATTCTTTTGCATTCCTTAAGCAACAAAGAAATTCAAGAAGAAAAATTGCACAGTTTGAATTTCTATTTTAACACCATTACTTCCATGGATTCAATGTTCCTTTCAGTTTGCTCACATTAGATGGGATAATCAAAGTATACAGAGAGATTATTTGCTGCTCTGCTTTTTAATTTTTCTCTATTTTTAGGCAGTTCATGTTTATAATTATTTGACAGAGCAAAATATTGCAGGGATGTTTATTTATTTTGTCTTTTGTTGAACAATCACTTTGCTCCTTAGGTTTCATTTATACTTAACATTACATTTCAGTTCTCTCTGCATTTATATATTTTTTTTCTTTTTAATTATTGCCTTAGGATAAATTCCCAGGAATGGGAGAACTGTGCCAAACAGTATGAACATTTATAGTACTTTGCAAATGTTGCCAAATTGTTTTCTAAAAGGAATGCACCAATTTACACTTTCCTCAGCAGTATCTGAACATAGCAGTTTTTCCCCAAAGTTGACAGTAATCTTGCTCTATCGTTTGTCCATCCTGTTTCCTCACTAAGTAGATGAACTCAGGGTACATGGGACTTTTAACTTCATCTGGAGTGACTGAAGAATCTTGTTTTCAAGATTTTTGTCTACAGACATTATGACATCCACTCAATGAAATATTATGCAGGAATAAGTAAGGAAAAACATGAAAACCATAAACTCTCATGAAAAACTTTCTGGAATTCAATTCAAAAGAAAAGGGAAACTTCAAGGTTTGAGCTTGTCCATGTGTGTTTTCAGCCCCATGCCATCTGAAAGACAAGTGTGTATACTCAGCCTTGTTTCATGCCAAAGACTTTCTTACAACACAGTCTGTTTCCAAGAGTAATACAAATATATTTTTCCAAGAACACTGTTTGCTGCCCAACCATTTCTAGCTACCTACGAATTTCAGAGGAAATGGACCAGATGAGAGACCTATAACTTTACTGGGTGGGCATAAAAGGCCAATTTGAGACCTCCCAGTTCATTCTATCTAAAAAGATAGGCTATCTACTGATTTATTTTCCTGGTATTTCTCTATCTGGTCCTTCTCTTATTAATTGCAAAACATGTGCTTTTTTAGAATGTTTGATTTTGACTGTAATGTTGACACATATTCCTGGTAAATATTACCCTCTTCTAAATCTATTTACAAATGGATTTTGGGATGAGTTTGATTGTATTTAAACCTCAGTTTTGCCACTAAATTGTGATATTTTGCCTATTACTTAAGCTGGCTTTGACTTGGTTTATTCATCTGTAGAATGGGAATAATAATACAAATAGTAGTATGTGTTTCATAGGTCTGTTGTAAGGATTAAGTTGAGGTATGTAGGCCACATAATAAAGCATTAAATAAATTGTCTATTTTGTTGTTATTATATAAGAAATCTGACTTTCTGTACTACACATGTTCTAAAAACCCAGTCACACCATCTTGCTGGTGACCTTCATTTCCCCTCCTTGAATTACTGTTTTTCCATTTAAAATATAATACAGAAAATAAAAATAACAATAACAGCTCTGTATCAAAGTATGTATGACACATGGTACTGTTTTTATGCATTATCTCACTAGTCCTCATTATAACCTTATGAAGTTGGAATAAGTCTTCAGGTGCAGTGACAGATGGTTAGAGAAATTAAATAGTCTGCCAAAGACCAAGTACTAAGTGACAGAACTTGAACTTGAAAGCAGTCCTGATTGTTAGAATATGTGCAGAAAAAGAGAGAAAATGTATCTCAGTGTTATTAATGATTGTCTCTAGATCACAAAATTAGGAGTGATGTTTTAAAGTATCTCTACATTTATCTGCTTAAAGCATATTTCTTTGATAATGAGAAATTATTTAAATCAATTTCAAATAAAGATTATAGCATTTATAATTCACAGTCAATAATAGTCTTTGAATCCATTTCACAGGCAGTTCTACCATAGCCTCCTAAAAAGGAATATGATATTAGAACCAGAATTCTACTTTTTGTTAGTGAGAATGTAATATGCACAGATTTTTTTAAAAAAATTAACTGTAATCCAACATTAGTTTTATGTTGACATCAGAAGGGCTCCTTGCGCTGGCCCTTCTTTGTTGCTGAGGAGACAGACCCCACCCAATGTGTTTGCATGGTGACAGGCAACAGAGGCCAAGTGGAAGCAGAAATCCAACCTTCTGCCTCAGAGGAGGCAGGTTTGTCCCTCACTCTCAATCACTTCTCAGAATTTGCAAGGAAAAGAGAAGAAAGAAAGGCAATGTGTGACAGATCAGATTTATGGCCAACTAACATTTACCCTAGGGCTTGCTAGGTCAAAGATGATTCTAGTATTATTCTTTTCATCCTCCAAGACCAGTGCAAAATAGGTACTATCCATCCCACCTCAAAGATGAGGACAATGAAGCCCAGAATAAAACAGTGTCCCGGAAACTGCACAGAGGGAAAGTAACAGAACAGGGACTGGAACGCTGGAACCCAGAGTTCTTTTCTTTAAAAAAGCTGCCAATAGGTTTGTCACTTCCAGTTCCCAGAAGTAAAAGTCACTTAGTAATCTATTACTACAATAATTATATGTAAGAAATATCCATAAATTGAATATATGTAACAAAAAGAATTAGTAAATAAGGGAGTACAGGTCTATTTGCACATCAGTTCTACACTTTCTTTGCTGTTTTTATGTAAAAACTCGTTCTTTGATTGCATGCTTCATATTAAAATAGTGTTTGCAAGGGCTGGGGTTGTGGCTCAGCAGTAGAGCTCTTGCCTAGCACATGTAAGGCCCTGGGTCTGATCCTTAGCACCACATAAAAATAAATAAAATAAATGTATTGTATCCAACTACAACTAAAAAATAAATATTTTTTAAAAAGTTAAAAAGATAGTGTTTGCTAAACCTATCGTCCCCCCTATTGCTGTGAAAGTTGACATTTCATTTAGTGACTCAGAGAAAATAAATCTCATCTACAAACAAATTGTTAAACTCTGAATATAACTATAACTAGACTCCCATTCCATGGGATACTTGTTAATTATTTTCTCCTTGGAGGTCTTTGGAAAAGTAATGATAACCAGTTCTGTAAAGCTCATCATTTTTGATGCTTCTGTCAATTTATTATTTTATATGTCTGTCAACATGGAGATTAAATGTAGGAGAATGTGGACGTATATTGCTTTCAGAACTTTATGAGGATAAGGACATTTAGACAATGGAATGTGTTGTAAAGATTTTTTTATTTTCCAAGAGGCTGAGCCGTCATTTGCCTGGAATGGTTTAGGACAGTTCTGCCTGGAGGCAGGACTATGGACTCATTAACCTCCTAGCCCTGCAACTCTGTCAATCTCAATTCTCACCATGCTTTCAATCAGATACAGCTGCCTCTAGTTTCATTCTGGTTGGTTTCAGTGTGGCTGTGTGCTCTTGCAATTTTCTGGGTTGCGGGAGAAAAAACATCTTCAATATGTGTTTATTGCGGTGCATGAGGCAGTGTGCATGGTTTCTTTACCAAAAGTCTCAGCATAAAATGTATCCATAGATGAATGCACTGGTATATTGAAAAGTGTCCAAATACAGAGGATTCTTATTATTTCTCTTTGCATATAGATGAACACACAGCTGCGGTATTCTCAGGGGGCCTAGAAGTTGACTTCGTCCAAAGGAATGACTGTGCTATTTTCGCACTTTCCCTCACATTATTTCTCAAGGCTTGAGGGAATTTAAATGTGACTTACTTGGCAATGACAAGTTTCTGTCCCCTCAGTGCCTCCCGAATGAGATCATTTACACAAGTCACTTCTTCATAGAGAGACAGTAGCACTTAAATGGAATCCAGATTTGGAGAAAGGGCAGGGTACCCCTCCTCCCAAATGGCTACTTAAAAAAAAAAAAAAAAGTCACTATTAAATTTACAGTCCTCATGTAATGATTCATTTAAATATGTTTTCTGGAAAAGATAAGGGTCTTTTAAAAGAATGTTAGTATTACAAATGAAGGACTTGAGGATCTGCAAAGTTAAAGATTTGGATATAGTCTCCTGGCAAGTTGATGGCATTACCACAATTAGCACCCAGATCTCTGGTGTCTTAATCCAGAATGCAGCCCATCCCCCCTATCCTATGTGTTAGGCCAGATCGTACACATTGCTGAAGGGATCAGATACTAGCCATGAAATATCTTAAATAAATACTACTGAATTTTTATCATGAAATATAATTTTGAAACAAGAAAACATATATATAAAAAGTACTGGTAACTAATATCTGTTATTTCTTATGATCCATATAAGAGTTTTATTATTAATGAAATAGCAAAATTGGCCTGTTCCCTTGTGGAAATCTATTAGAATGGAAACAAGTAATAATCAAGCCAAGCTAAAAATACATAATGAATACAAATTCAGAGACTATTGGCAGAGTTATTTGCCCTCATAGAAATATCAATGAGGGCCTGAAAGAAAGGTCAGGGTTGGTTGGGAGCCTACTACTTTACACAGTGAGCAACTAATGAATGTTTTAAAAATTGATTAATAAACTCATAGTTAGGAATTTCTCATTTTGTAAGCTACTTTTACAAGTATTATAAAAGAGTTTGTGCTTTTTAATCTATTTGTATGTATTTATGGAAGACTATATTTTAAAGGAAATCTTGACAACTGTGAACAAATTAAATCTAAGTAACCCAAATTCCCTAACGTTTATTTAAAACTTAAGGGAGTTCTACAATAATTATGTTAAGATTGAAGCTAGGCCATTGTCATACTATTATTCTATGAATACTAATTGGCTACCCCTATTTTCTGACAATATTTGTAGGAAGTTGGGTCAGTATTTCTAATGAGAATGCAGGAGAAAATTAAAATCTATTTCTCATTTAGCAAAATTATAATCTTACAAAAATTATAACCTCCTGTCTCACTCAGGTAATCTTTCAACAAACATTTATTGTGTGACTCCAATGGCAGGCAGAGCCAAAGTACCCAGATGTGTGTTCTGGTTTTCTGTTTCCTAATTAAGTGGTCTTGGGTCACGTGTTTCTGTTTCTTAATTGTAACATGGAAGTAATAATGAAACCTATTTTTATTATATATTAAATGATTAACTTCAATAAACCCCTTAGAAGAGCATATGGTAAGGGGAAAAAAACACTCATTGTTATTATCACACATTATGGATAAGAGGTGGAGGATAAATAAGACAGGTCTCTACCCCCCTGGAAAATGAAGGTTATGGGAAAGTAGTCTTTAAATAAATACCTATATAAACAACTTTTAAACTAAAACTATGTTGAATGCTAAGTTAAGCACAGTATAAATAATACAGCTCAGATCTAACATCACTCTCAATGTTCACATGTAGTTTTCTTCTGCTATTGCAACCAAGGAAAGCTGCACTGCACTTCACTTCTCCACATCCTGGTGAGTCTTGAAATCTTCCATGTTTCTATAACAAATCACACACTTTCAAGTGAATAAAAATTGAAATTTTCTATCAGGAACATTATGTTGGGCAGACATTCTCTTGGAACAATTTCTTCTTCTGTTTCTCTTCTCATTTTCCGTGACCACTTAAAGTTTCAAGAAACAATCCTAATTTCATTTTGCTACATTCCTTAAGGCACAAATCTCTGGGATGCTCCAGGGACCTTTGTCTGGATAATGAGTACTTCTGGGAAGAAATGAAAAGACCAACTGCCAGTGTTTGTTGAAGATGGGTTCAGTTGTTCTTCACATTATGCAACAGATGGCATTGACAGACTGATGAGTAGGAAGGAGGAAACCTACATACCATCTACTCAGCCACTGTTATCTCACTCTACAACAGCACATCAGAACTCACACATTCATTCTTTTTCTAAACCTTCTTAGTCTTCTAGAACTGAGCTGATTTGGACTATCTGCAAAATACTAAGCAGACATAGGGAAAAGTTGTATTGCACTTTGCTTTATTGTGTTCTGAAGATAATACTCTTTTTTTAAAAAACCAAATTGACCAATTTGTGTAAACCTGTTTATTGGTGCCTTTTTCCCAACAGTTTATATGATAGTATTTTTTGTAATAAAGCATTTTTAATTAAGACATGCATTGTGTTTTAAAGACATAATGTTATTGCATAGTTAACAGACCCAATATAAACATAACTTTTATATGCACTGGGAAATTAAACATTTCGTGACTTGCTTTATTACAACATTCACTTTATTGCAGTGGTCTGGACTGAACCTGCTATATCTCTGTGGTTTGCCTGTACTCCTAAATACACTTGGTATTTTGGCCCCAACTCAGATATCAAAGATGTTGGAAGCACAGATTTTTAATTCATATTTAAATGAACGTAGGCTTGTTCTGCAGACAGCTCATCTAGACAAGGATATAAAAGAAAGCTGTCAAAGAATCTTCAAGAAGTCATTTCTCTTTTTTAAAAAAGAAAATGAAACAAAATGATTTTAAGATTCCTCAAATCAAAACTGGACAAAGAGGGAACCAAAAGTTCCAGGGTTACTAAAAATGGTGTACTTTGCCTTTGGTACTTGTATTAAATGTCTTCTTATTTCTGGATAAGGTTTTGGAGGTCTCTTTAAATACAGAGTAATAAAAATATTGTGTTGCTTTTTTTACTTCTTGCTTAATGTATGTCCTTTAGGATAGATGAATAGGAAACTTGGGAGTCCCTCCTGGAGTTGGAGGACACTACCTGCAGCCAGGCAAGATGCAATCCAGCACTCTTGTGGTTCTATAGTCAAGTATTAAAGCATTTCCACCATTTGGTACTTGAGTGCACTAAAAATAGGCAACCCTGAACTATATGCAGTTGAAGGACAAGATAAAAATAGGAAATAAACTTTAAAAATAATTGTATAAATAGAGTGCTGGGATTAACAACTCAACCCACAGGATTGGATTCACTAATAAGATTGGTTATTTTTGTTGAATGCAGGGAATAGGATACCATTTAAATATTTAAGAGAGAAATGTTGGCGATAGAAGTATATTCTGAAATGAAAAATGTTTATATTCAAGCAGTGATGGTTTATACTATAATTTAATTTAGAATAGAGTTTCTGCAATATTTTCAGCTGGGATGACACTTTATTTTTATTTTGGTTTTTTTTGTAGTGCTGGGGATCAAACCCATGGCCTCATGAACTCTAGGCCAGGGCTCTACCATGAGCTACATCCCTATATCCCCTTTATATTGATTAATGGTACTCCTTCCACACATACATACACACACACACACACACACACACACACACACACACGGACCAAAAAAAACTTAAATAATAATGTTTATTAGCTATAACACATACAATTTATTTTGTAGATGTAGCTAAAATCCATTATTTGGTTGTCACAGCTTTGGTCTTGTATTTAAGAACATGTCGTAAGCTCTAGGGAGAGGCCAAGAAATGGAAGCATTCCATATTGTTTAACATAAATTTAACCACTATAGAGGTGGTATTGAATATTCAAATTCCTTCATATCTTCTTAATATACTATATTTACAATGCTGGTTTAAGAAATTATGAGATGGAAATCTGTTCTTTATTAACTCTGGCCTTGTATTTTGGTCATCTCTTTGATTTTACCTTCTGTTTTCATACCAAGAATACTATGAATTCTTAACTCTGCTACACTTTCCTTCTCTTTCTCTTAAAATACCACTGTCATAACCTTAGGGCCAGAACCTCATCTATTCACACTTGGAGTCTGGCAAAAGCTGCTTCTGAATATCTACTTTTATCCAATTCTAGTGGATAACTTCAATACATCATTGTTACCTTTTTGCTCACAAACTTCAGAGGAGTAGTGGGTGAATTTTAAATTCTTAGCCTGGAATTCTAGACTCTCTCAATCTGTTTCATTTTTAACTGTAATAGTTAATTATGCATTTGTTTTTATTTAATTTATATCATAATGAATATCCCTGAATCTACAAATTCATGTAACAGAATAATAACACATCACCAATAACTCACCTATGTCCTTGTATATCTTAAATCAATTCCCCTTCTTCTCTCTCAGTGGTAACCACTCTTCTTGAAATGGGTTTTTACCATGCATCACATTTTAAACATATTTAGCATGTTTATGTACATGTAAATAGGCCATTTAACTTCCCAAAAGTTTATTGTATTACACTTTGCCGTTTGTGGCTTGCTTTAAAATGTTTTCCTTGACATTTGATCACTAATATTCATCTGTTTTTGCATGTGGATATAGTTGATTAGTTTTCTTTTCATATAGTGTCACATTTAGCAAATATACCACAATATCCAAATATCCATTTACTTGACAATTGATACTTGATTTTTTTTTATTTCTCCTGTATTATTACTACTATTATTTTGCTATTACCAAAGTGTCTGATGTCTACTGCAAACTTTCATGAACATGACTCCTGGAGAACATACTTGCTGTGGTTTCTCTTGAATATAGGCATTGTGTGAAACTGTTCAGTTTTAAGTTGTACCAACAATGATCCTGGTAGGAGCAAGATCAAGTTGTGGAATGGGTAAAAGTTTAATAAAAGAACTATTATGAGACAATTAAGCATGTGAGGAATAGCAAGAGCAAGGAAACAAAACTATTCCTAGTTCGAGGAAGCAAAGGGAAGGAGTTTATACAAGGAATCTCAAGTGAGTAGATGCAGCTATAGGAGAGGATTACTGAACAGAGATCTAGCTATCAGTAGAACAGAGGTAACAACAGCTGGGTGAAAAAAAGGAGCTGATCTCACTAAGAACCCTGACCTGACTCTCTACCTTTCTGGTCTTTCCAAGGTCTGGCTGAACCCAGTTGGAAGTCAGGACCCAAGTTACCCACTTTTGGAGCCTATAAAGCTCAGCTTCCAAGAACACAAAACAGGATGAAGAAGGTTCAGACTATGATCAGAGAGGTAAATGGGTATGTGCAAAATTTATATATTATACAGTTCTGTCTTGTTTTCCAAAGTGTTTGTACCAATTTATACTTTCACCAGCAGTGTGCAAGAGATTAGACTGGTCCACATCCACGTCCATATTTGGCATCATTAGACTTGTGAATTCTGACAATAGGTGCAAATGGTACCTCCTGTGGTCTTCCTTTGCATCCCTTCAATTAAAGGGTAAAGCTATTCTTCATGTTTACTAAACAGACACATTAACAAAGGTCCCAGTCACATATTATAGAACTTAAGTTTATTCTAAAACTTATATGGAAGAGCAAATAGCCAAGATATTTCTGAAGGAGAAGGAAAAGGAGTGACTTTCTTTTAAGATATAAAGGTTTATTATAAGGCTATAATAATATCTTGACCAAAGAACTAGAAAAAAAATAGCCCCCCAAACAAACTTACACATGTAGGGATTTATATAAAAATTATGGAGATAATGGGCCAGGTCACTAAGGAAAGGCACAGATATCTACATAACAAGCTGAAAAGAATGACTATTCATCTATAAATAAAAAGGAAAGCATATGGCTATTTCACACCATACAAAAAAAAAAACTCTTCAGATGATTTAAGACCTTGAATTTGAGAAACAAAATCTTAGAATAGTGAATAAAATATCCATGAATACCCCTTCTGGCCTCAGGGTTTCTTAAATATGATACAAAAAAATCTTAACCATGAAAGACTACACTGATGTGTTCAGTGACTTTAATAAGACTTTTTCACTTAAAGAACAGGAAACAATTAACAAGGCCTTAAGCAATTTAGTGAAACCCTGTCTCAAAATAAAAACTAAAAAAGGGCTGGGGATGTGGCTCAGTGGTTAAGTGCCTCTGTCTTCAATGTAAGAAATAACAGGGTAGTATCAAGAAAATATGAAGATCTTTCCAAAAAAAAAAAAAAACCTAATGGGAAAATGGACAGCTTACATTTCTAGTATACTTTTATGACCTCATTTCATGAATTATCGCCAGCCCATAATTCTTGGAGGACGATAATTATGTCTTAGTCATCTTGGATTCCTTATCACCCAGCATACTGCCTGGTAGGAAAAAGAAATGTTCATTGTATGTTTTAGTAAACTTTTTCACTGCTGTGACCAAAAGACTTGACAAGAACAATTTTAAAGGAAGAAAAGTTTGTTTTAGAGCTCATGGTTTCAGAGATCTCAGTCTATAGATGGCTGACTCCATTGCTCTGGGCCCCCTATGAGGCAGAATATCAGGGTGAAAGGGCATGGTAGAGGAAAGCAGTTCAGGACATTAGAGAGAGAGTAAACTAAACTCTCAAAATATAATCTCGAAGACACATCCCTAGTGACCAGCCATACCCTATCTGCCTACATTCACCACCCAGTTAATCCCTATCAGGGATTAGGTAAAGGCTCTTCATAACCCAATTATTTTCTTTAAGTTTTCTTGCATTATCTCACACATGTGATTTAGAGGGACACCTCATATCTAAACCATAGCAGTTTGTTTATCAAATCAACAAGCTAATTGCCATTCCAGAGTAATGTGTGCTCTGTTAACAGAACTCACTATATACATACCTCCCTCAGAGTCTCTTTGCTAATATTTCAACTTAAATACTTCACCTCTTATATTCACATTACTAACTTCTACCCACCCATCCTTGGAAGTCCTGCTTACTCTTTTCCCTTACACCTTAAAAGTCTTTGCAACCCCTCACATTTATCAGCTATTGGAATGATCAAATTGTATTACTCCATATTTCTACATCCTTTTCCTGATTCTTAGCTCTTTGAGAGCATGGCCATACTACTTTAAACTACCTGGTAAAACTTTATGAGATGCTGAACCGATATTGAGGATTTGGCATAATATGTGGTATAAATTTCCAGTATCCATCATGTTTAAAAATTGCAGAATGATCTGAGAAGTATTGGTGTCCTAGTCCATTTATAGCAGATAGCACAGGCTGGTCAATTTATAAATACAAGTTTTTATGGTTCATGGTTCTGGAGATTGAGAAGTTCAATAGCATGGCACTGGAATTTGGAGAGGGCCTTCATCCTGTGTCATTCCTTTGTGGAATGCAGAAGTCAAGCAAACATATGAGAAAGGAAGGGGGTCAAACTAACCCTTTTCATGGGGACTCACTCTTGATAATGGCATTAAGCCATTCATGAGAGTGGAGCCCTATGATAGAATCACCAAAGTCCCCACCTTTTACTACTGTTTCAATGGCAATTATATTTCAACATGAGCATTAGAGGGAACATTCAAACCATAGCAATTGGTCACTACATTATGATCTTTCCTAGGTTAGGCAACTGAGATGAGGCTGAAAAGATTAGGAATGTACTCTGTAAGATATACTCATTGCACAGAAGGAAAAATAGTTTTGAAGACTAACTGTTCAAGAACACACTCGATACCTGGAACAAGGCAGCAGACTTTGGGGCCATGGTATCAAATATGTCTTCAAACTCAGCACCACCCTGAGTGAGTTACTTAGCTACTCTAAGTCTCTTGCCTCAGATGGATGATAAAACTTAACTAAATGGTCACATACAGAGTAAAGGGTGCATAGGTTGTACTTGAATTTTTTTTTTTTTTTACTTCTCCACCCAGCTGAAAAATGATGCTATGATAGGTAGATCTAGGAGAGTGTGTTTTGAAGATGGAACCATAACACCCTTCAATAAACACTCTAAACTTTGAGATGCTTTTGCCAAATTGTTACTTGTTTCACATCATCCATACTGATTTGAATAACATTCTTAGTTGGTGGAAGAGAAACAAATGGACACAAATTAAATCTGCTACCATTCACTTGAATAGTGTAAAAAGTGGTTCAATAATTTATTGGCTTTATTATGAATAATATCAAACATGAAGAGTTAAAAATCATGTACCCACAACCTAGATTTAGCAACTTTTATAATTATCACGATAATGCTGAGGTTAATGAGGACATCAATAGAATTTATGAATATGATTTTGTGAAGGCTTGAAGGTACACGAAAACCACCAAGGGAATTCACCAAGAGTTTCTTCTCTGAACTCTCAATGAACATTGTATTGGATTGCTCTGATGGTGAACTATCAGAGAGCACAAAG
The DNA here is from genome assembly GCF_045843805.1 of Urocitellus parryii. NCBI lineage: Eukaryota > Metazoa > Chordata > Mammalia > Rodentia > Sciuridae > Urocitellus > Urocitellus parryii. The sequence continues at coordinate 218,321,621 of NC_135531.1, forward strand.
ATTGAGCCACTCTTCTGCATAATGCCACCTCTCAGTTTGACACAGCTGGGCCTGGGCTTGCTCTCTTTTCTTATGTGACAGATGCTACTTCTTGCTTCCTTTTATTCTTTCCAGATTTTCAATGACATAGTAGTGTTGCCAGATTTAGCAAAGTAAAATATAGCATGTCCAGTTAAAATTGAATTTCAGATAAACAATTTTTAATATAAATGTATCCCAAGTATTGCACAGGGCATACTTATATTAATGAATAATTCACTGATTATCTGAAATTCAAATTAACTAGGCATCTTGTATTTTATCTGGCAACCTTATGAAATAGACAAGTCAAAAACTTCTGAGGAGGCTGTAGATAACTTTGGGGCTCTCAAATTTCCAGGTCTGAAGGCAAAATGAAAAAGTAGGATAAAGAGAAAGAAAATATTTCTGTACCACAAATAAGAATATTTAGGATTACTTTTAACTTGTTGGAAGCTAGACATGAGTGTCTGTGATGTATTTGTGTTGGATTTAGTAAGTACTCTGGGGACTCTAGGGGAGACAGGGTATGTGAAGTTGAATAGGTTGAAGGCATTTTTTGATTAGGGTTGTGTGTTTAACAGGGAATACTGTACCTATTGCCACATTAATGCTCTATACCAACCAATGATGAAATCTCAGTGTTGTAGGAAGGTGTGGGCCTGTGGCTAAGTTGATCTTGGATGGTCTGGCTCCTAACTGGGGGTTTGGCTACTGAATGACCTAAGTTGGCTTCAGTTGTGAGTCCTGCTTCCTGTTGAACCACTCAACTACCCCAGAGATGTCTTTCTCAGTGCAACATTTCATGTATGTTGAAAACAAGCAGAAACATGCAAACTGTTGAGACCTAATCTCAGAACGTGTGCAGTGTCATTTTCATCTTATTCTAAAACCAGCTTCTCTATGTGGGAAGAAATAAGCTTTACCTCTTTAAAGAGAGAAATGCTAAGTCCCAGGGCAAAGTGTGTGGATGGATGAATAAGAGAGAATTTGGCATATCACTTAATCTATCACAAGGGGTATGCAGGAATGTAAGTATAAATTGGGGTGTAATTGCTTGTTTTGTAAATTTGTTTGCACATGGAGTACCTTTTCTTCTCTATGTACTGGATTTTAAAAAGAATTTTTCTAGTTTGTGCAGTAGCAATACCAACATTCCTATAAAAATTAACACAATGTTCTACAATTCCTAAAATGCTATCAGAAAAGTTCCTTTGAGTGAGTGCATGGTGGCACTTTTTCTTGCATTAATCAAAATACATCCAAATGAAGAGTCTGTGATATTAAGGATGGAGATTTGCAGAAGAGTTGGTAGCACTGAGAGAAAAGGAAGATTGAAGATCCAGAACAAGTAGGTTACTGTTTTGGTGTCCTTTGAAATCTAGCACCATTTTCTTCACCAACATTTGCTAAGTTTAGTCATTAGAAAGAGCAAACTGGAAATCGGACGTGGGATTCTGAGACTTGCCTGGTTGTGTAGCCTTTTTAAACCCACAATATCTTTGGGCAATTTTTTTGTTCCAAATGTGGATTGAATAAAAATCCTGTGTAAACTCTAAAACGCTAAATAAATGAGTAACTTTTACACCAAAGATAATCTCGAAGAAACCATTTTAACTATGGATCATCATTGTGTCCTCTACTTGTAAGTTCCCTTTTATTGAAATTAATAGTAAAAAGATGGGTTTGGTTTTTAGGTCTATTTATCCTACCAATTGTGGGTAGAAAATGAACTGGCATTAGACAATTTTATGAGTTAGGACTCGTAGTTTCAGATACGATCAACTTTAAGACTCAGGAAAAAGACTGGTCTCATTTTGGGGACTTGGATTGAGGAGCAGAGTGAGGCTTCTCCTGCCAATGCCTGGTGGCCCAGGCCTGATCTGGCAGTACACCTTAGGTGAAATGTGAGGGAAGATCACTCCTCAGAACAATTCCTGTTCACTAATAGTATTAAAAACAAGTACATTTTAAAAGGAAATTGCATGTGAAACAATTTCTTGCAACCACCCCTATAACATAGGTATGTTAACTCAATTTTGCAGAGAAAATAATTTGCCCAAGAATCCCAGGATTTATAAGAGACAGACCAGAGATTTAAACTCAAGATCTTGACTTCAGCAAGTATTGTGTAGTGCTGTAAGAAAAATAACAGGAGGATTGCTAACTAAAATATGACAGATCTGTGGGTGCAAAATCTTTCAGAACCTTGTTGGAATAAAAGGCAAATTGCTAGAATATCAGTACATGACTCTATGTCAAGAAAACATACAAATGCAAATGTTTGTTCCAAACAAACCTGTGGACCTATATTGGATATAAATGCATCTATCTAGGGATTCGTATCAAAATATTAACAGCCATAATCATCAGAGAGGGATGTGAGATGCTGGGGACAAAACAAAAAGGGTGTTTCATACTTTACTACATATAAAATATAAACTATAATTTTAAACTGTTCTAAATAATCTCATTGAGGGAAGAAAGGCAAAAAACAATGTCTAGATGCCAAAAATTAAATATGAAACTCAAAAGTTTGATTCTGGACCATTCCCGTTTCTCACTTTTACTGTGACGTGAGGAAATGATAGGTGAAAACTGTTCTCAAACTTCTCAAATGAGATGGTAACATCTTCTAAAATGGTGTAGACAGGGAAACTTTTTAGATCATGTGTGTATTAATGACTCATATCCTCCCAAGTCCCACGTGACCTTTAAAACATTAACTGCTTCTAGAATATATAGAACCTAGAGTTGAAACACTTGTTTTCACAGTTTATAAAATAAAATACAATTGATACCTCCTGTAAATCTCAATTTCATCTTCCTTTGTTGGTTCCTAAAGTAACCACTAGCAAATAAATGTGTGCATATTTTATTTTTTTCTATCTACACAGCCACAATATATGCCATTTGGTGTATTTTATGCTTTATATAATTGGTATCATAAAACATACCTTTTCTCAGTTACTTTTAACTGTCTTTGCTGATCCATGACTCTAGCTTGTTTGCTCTGACTGTTGCACAGAAGCCTCTCATGTGAGTGCTCCCAGTGTTGAACACTCATTAGGATCACCTTCTGTTGTATACAGGCTGCCATGAGTGTTTTTGCAGACGTGTCCTTACACACACTCACAAGCACTTTTCTGAGGTGACAAGGGAACTTAGTTTACTAGATACAGTAAACTGATTATTGTGCCAGTGTCTCTCTCCACCAACAGTAAGAGTTCCCACTGCTTCATGTACTTAACACTTGATATTTTGAAACTTGCATTTTTTTTTTGCTAATTTGATGTAGTAACTTGAGTTTTAGTTACTATTTCTCCAACATCAATGAAGTATATTTTTTTGTATTGGTTTATCAGCCTTTTAGATTTTCTCTGCATTTTTGTTTCATAAAATAACCCTTTATTTTGAAAATATCTTTTGGCTTTTTGACTTTCTAGTACTTAGTGTACAATTTCACATTTTAATGGATTTAAATTTATCTTTTTTTAAAATATCTTTATTTTTATGTGGTGCCGAGAATCAAACCCAGTGCCTCACTCATGCCAGATGAGCGCGCTACCACTTGAGCCACATCCCCTGCCCCTTGGGTCTTTCTTTAATGGCTATGCCTTTTCATTTTATCTCAACGTTTTTCTTCACATGCTCAGGTCGAGTGAATATGTTCTTTTTAAGTTTTAAAATATGACTTTTAAACGATAAATCTTTAACTCAAACATATGATTATTTGAAGTAGGGATCCAAATTTTTTCCCCAAGCAAATAACCAATTAAACACAATTTTTCAAAAATTAACTCATTTATCAGGAGTGATGCTAAGCATTTTATGTGCTCAGTCCCCGGTTTTACAGTAGGAATGTCAGGGCTTAAATGTGTACTCAGGAGCCCCAATAAATGGTAGACCATATAGTAATTGTTTGTTTATTGGCCAACAGAGATGTGTTTCATCAGATGAGGCACACAAATATGCTGACTGGCACAAATTACATTTTTAACAAAAGGCACCCCCAATATATAACTCGCTTTTATTAAATAGGAAAAAAAAAATCAATACATCTTAAAGAGTCACATATCCCAACAGCTTTTGTGAAAACCAACAAAATGTCAGCTTGTTTGAACAAAGCTTTTAGAATGAGCAATTCTTCAAGCAGGGAAAAGACACCAATAGGCTCTAGTCCCCAGGCTCTGTTTTGCTTTACCATTTTAGTATTCATGTAAATATATATTATTATTTAGAATATTAGCATCTGAACTAAATAATGATCCATTTTAATTAAAACCAGGATGTTTGGAACTTCCAAATAGTCTGATGTTTTCCAATATGGACATAAACTAGCTCCTATTCCTCTTTCTATATTAAATGTGTCACAATATAACATTTTCACAGGAAGATGTTTAAGGCTCTGGCACATAAAATATGTAATTTGTGTGATAAATTATATACAGAAAATATTTAAAATTCTCCTGTGCAACTTGAGCTCTAAACATTCAAAAACCAAAAGTGTTCCATGTTAATAAAATTTTAAAATATATTTCCTCTAAATTTGACACTGATTTGTAATTACATAAAATACATATGTCTTGCATAATGTGATTCCTCAAGTGAAAATAATTGAACAGAATATATTTGATACCACTAGTTTTCTAGATCATCCTTTCTGCACAAAATAGTCTTTCATATAACTTATAAATGTTTCCAATTCAACTAACACTGACACAGTAAATATCAGATCTGTTTTCCTATTCATGTGTCACACAAATATGTCTATAAATCTTAATTTATATTTGTCTCAGTAGACAAAAGCAATAAAGAATATGTCAGTAAGAGATATCAATAAAGGGTGATTATTTCTCATTTGAAAAAAAAAATGAAAGTCATTTACACCTTGTTTGAAAGTTCTAAAGCAGCATATTTAGCTCTTAAGACAAAAAAAAAAGACCGAAACAATAATTATAAATTATAAATTCTAATAATTCTTCTTTTGGCATGAAAAGCCAGAGCACAAATTCTTATACTTTAATAGGTAATATATTAGTGTACATCTGAATATACATTTGCCAACGTTCTCCGTTGGTAGGAAGCTGGTCTGTGAAGCGGAAGCAGTGAAGTCCACTGTGGCAGGGCCACACTTAATGGCCTTCCTGGGCATCAGAGGACATGGAATGGCTGAGTCCTGACCTCCCATTCACAGATATCGTATTTGGTGGAACAGTAACCTAAGAGGAAGAAACACACTTTGCACGCATCAATTTAAAATGGGACAGCTGTCAAATTTTCAACAATTAGCACATTTTAACTTCTTTTTAATTGAAAGTGTTAACATTCAGCATTTATTATTTCAATAAATTACAAATAATCAAGGATAAATGTTGACTCTACCATGAAATGAAAAACCAGAGAGTTGTTATTTCCACAACAAACAAGTTAAATAATCCATTAACACATCTTTGGCTTTATAAAATTACCAAATCAACATAAAGGACAAGAGCACAAACAGACTGCAGGCCAAGCTGCTAAAGAGCATTTTTAGCTAGATTAATTCTGGCTCCCCAAGAGTGCTTTGGAAAATGCAACCAAGTAAAGTAAATTTCACAAAGGAACGATTTTACAATTTTTATATTGATAACATATATTATCTTGATGTTTCATTCTCAGTGACCTCTTATTTATTAAAAACAACAATAAACGGTTTTAAAAAGAACTTTTTCATCTGTAGGGCTAAGAAAGGTCAAATCTATGACTCTTATGCCACAATAATTGTGGAGGTTTTGGGATTTCTTTTTAGTAAATAAACTCCTAGGTTTTGAAATACTTTTGAAAGTCTATTTGCAAACTGTTAGTGAATAAAAACACTAAAGAATTTTCTAAATAGCTCAAAATTACAACTTAAAAGAATGTAAGGAAAAAAATCATGTGGATGCTGAATAGTGGAACTTGACTATTTTGAACATAAAATGAAAATGTTTTTAAAAACCAGTTTATCTAGACTATAATTTGGCTAATTTGGCTTCATAACCAAAAGCTATCATTTCCTCATAAGACAAGAACTGAAGTAACAATGCCTGCAGATTCGACCAACAAAGTAAGCTGGTGAAAAGGAAAAGGAAATTTGTAAATTTAGTTTGGATTTGGTTTCCTTGTATTTCATTTCTTCCCTTTACTAAACAAAGATTTAGTAACTTTTAGTAATGAAATTTCTTGTCAGCCTTGTAAATCCAAGATGGAGCCCAGTGGTTGATACTACCTGCCTGGGGTGGGGAGGAGTGGGGGCAGAAGAAGAAATGCTGCTGCCAGGGGAGGGAACTCATCTGCACCCTCTTCAGTGTTCATATGGGATTCCTCTCCAAGTACAGACAACAGACAGGTAATGACATTTTATTGTGTAACCTTAGCCCCAAAGTCTCCATGTGTAGAATTAGTTTTTGTAATTCATGCCAAAATTAGAGTCCTCATAGTTCTTTGTAAGAAAAAAAAATTGTTTCATGTACTTAAAAAGACATACTGATGGAGCTAAATGCTTAGAAGTAAAACATGCTCACTGCAGCACCATGTATAAATCCAATTTAATTGTTATCAATAAGTAGCAAATAGGTTATGTTATATTCATAAAGGTTAATACTATGTAGGCTTAAAAAACAATAGGATAGATCTATATGTAATAAGATGGGAAGCTTCAAAAAGATCATCTTATGAAATATTCCATTTTGGTAAGCTAAATATGTTTATATATTATAAAAGTGGCCTGGAAGGTTAGCAATCTATCAAGAGTAGTTACTGTGAAAGAAAAGAGCCATTTGCTTTGATATTTAAAATTTTGTTTACTAAACTTTTAAATATGAGAGAACATCCTTAAAGAACTATTCTATAAATTCTAGGAGGCAAAGATCTTATCTATTTGGTTACCATATTATATCAATTTTTCAAGCGCCTGGCACAGTGTAGGACTTAGTAAGTATTTCTTACTGTAGACAGAGCTATCAACCTGAAATCTTTTGTTCAAATCAAACCAAGGAAACATGAACAAACAACAGGCCAGTTAATAAACAAAACATGCCAGTCAGATTCTGGGCGACTTCCCCAGTTTTTTACCGCCCCACCCCCACCCCAGGCCTCTACCTACCCAAAGTTAAAATTTTCAATCTGAGGAAATATTTATTATCAAGGGTAAAACATTATTCATCAGTTTATTTTCAGACTTTATTTTTACAAAGCTATATTCTCTTTGTAACAGTGTAACGACCTGCTTTTTAGTCAATTAGGCACTCTACAGTATAAAAAGTAGTTCTTGTGTCAATACAGGCCAACATTAATCTTATTCTCTGTAAATAACTTTATAGTTCATATATAAATCTCAACATGAAACCCAATTTGTGAAATACTGAACTAGATTGATGCTTTGTATGAAAACAGGACTGATCTCTGTGATTACATGGTTGAATGGAGGCAAGGTGTGGAAAAACCCTCCAACACGTGAAAAAAACATGGCATGTTAACAACCCCATTTACACTACAGCAATCAACTAACTAATTGTTCTAATGTGAACCAACCATTCACAGGTTAATTATTCAGGTAAGAAAGAGAGCCATAAAGCAGGTTGATACCTGGAGTTAAATTGAACATTTGGGTGCCAAAATAGAGGCAAGCACAGAGCCAACTTTCTGATGAGCGATCTAAACCTACTGTCAAAAATCACTGGAGATTTTATTTGGCAATATCATTGTTGTTATAATTTTAAATGTCAGAATTTAGAAGAAACTAGGAGAAATCTTCATTACATGACAAAAACATGGAACTAAAGCAAGTATTACAAGAAATGAAGAGCCTGTGTTCATTTTCACTACCTTTTGTAATTTTTTGAAATATAAGTCAGAAAAGTGCAGTGAATGTAGACATACAGTCCAATGAAGGCATATGAGAACAACTTACCACACAGGTCAAAAGAAAGAACACTGCCAGCCCCCTACTGACCTGACTTTAAAAATAGGAAATCTTATCATGTATTTTTGCATTAATTTGTATTTCATATATATTGCATCAAGTAGTATTTATCTTGATAGTTTTTAGGTTCCCCATTATATTGAATGCCTATTCTATAAGCCCTCAACAACTCCTCCTCTTTTCCTCTTGAGGGAACCATAGCCATGATTTTTATAATTACAACCTTGCTTTAATTTTTTAAAATTATTTATTTTTGGTGCTGCCAATTGAATGTAGGGTCTTGCTCATGGCAAGCATGTTCTCTACCACCGAGATACATCCCAAGCCCCACTTCATTTCTAAAGAGGACCACACCTATGCATGCATCACCAATATACAAGTTTTGAATACTGCTAAATATCTCATGGATAAATTTGTGTGTGCGCTCCTCTTATAATGTCATGTTTGGCTCTATTTCATTCATTGTATTGCTATATGATCATATATGCTTTGAATGCACTGTTATATTTTCTATTATCTTTGGATATGAGAGTTGTACTTATTTAGAGCTACTGCATATGACACTACATGAACACACTTATATGTAAGTCCTAGCACACAAAAACACAATTTTCAGAATTATATGACTAAAAATAAAAATGCTGGTCCTCGATTTTGGATATTGTAAACAGTATTAGATCTTATGACCATTTTTTTGTGAAATAAAATGGGTTAATGTATGAAATATTCACTAAAAAATATTTAGGAGATCCCACTCTACAGACAGAGCTATCAATAACCTCCTAGTCCAAGAGATGAAATTTTAAACTCAATAGAATCTGAAGTAATGAGTTTTAAATAGGATACAATTATAGGATCATCATTTCAGCCTCCTTTCTGTGTTGATCCACATCCAGCTCATTCTGGAAGTAATGAGAGTTTTCTGTGTGAAAGCACTGCCAACTCAGGGCCAGTAACACACCAAATACACAGCTGCCTGCTGTACGATTCTGTTGGCTTAAAAGGCATTTCCAACTTAATGCACAGTATTTGCAATTAGTTCATTGGAATTGATTAATGTGTTCACCAACTAAGTGCAGTGGCACTGCAGTCAATTTCTGTGTGGTTACTGGTTCTCCTGGGGGCTGATATGACACTGTTTTTCAGGCCTAGGTTGTGAACGTGTAGAAGATAGAGGCTTCATTTTACTCATTTTTGCATTCCCAGTATCTAGTAAAATATTTGATATTTGGAACTTACGTGCTTGAAATTGCTTGTCAGATTTATTGAATTGAGAAAACTATAGCTGCACAGTGACTGGTTTGAAACTCATCTTTAATTTACCAGATGAGAAATAGAAAATTTTTCAAAAATAAGACTGTACAGTGTATTAACATGAGCATATTTCCCCCTTTAAATGTAAATTTGTCATGATCTGTGAAATGCCAATTTCAATATTTAAAGCTATACCAAATTTTTATGCTGCTTGGCACCTAAATACAGCTCCCCCAACCCCCGACCAAAAAAAAAAAAAAAACCACCTATAAAATTCAACACTAATCCCCCTGAATTATTTGTTTCCTTCACTCTTGAAAGCACTGTTTCCATGTTTGCCCAGATCTGAGCACTGTGTCTTCTGGGAGAAGAACATCTGTCAATCAAACACATGGAGAAAACTGGCTAGAGCAGCTGAGTATGGCAAGTGCTGAAGTCCTTGAGACACCCAAGTTGCCTTTCCCTTTTTTTTTTTTTTTCTATTTTTGCAGCATTCCTGCTCCTTTGCAGATTTAATTTCTGTTGAGCTCAATGTTTTGCTCAACAAGTCTCTTAACTCTTCTCTAAATAGTTTCTAAAATGTTTAGAAAAGGAATTCACAAAATCAAATACCTAGGGAGTCAGTGGAATCCCTAGGACTTTCCTTCCATCTTCAGTGTTGAGGTATTTCTAATAGGATGACTACTGGGGAAACAAGCAGTAGGAATGCAGAGATGATTGACTCTGGGAAGTCTTAGTGCAGCTTCTGCTCAAAGTTCACCATGAACTCTTTCAGGACATGAAGGGTATAGAGTGAAGAAACTCACCCGCAAAAATGTCCTTGGGACACTCATTAAGCATTTGCCCTGAAGAAAGACACACCCTCCTTTCTCCTGATTTCTACACCTCCATGAAGAAGAGCTAGACAACTATGGTAGGACATTATGAAGACTGTGGTTTCTGTATTAGTTCTTATCTACATTCTCTAGATTTTTTTTTTTTTTTTTTTTTGGTGGTGGTGGTACTGGGGTGACATACCACTGAACCACATCTCCAGGCCTTTTTTAAATTTTGAGACAGGGTCTCACTAAGTTGCCCAGACTCAAACTTGAATTGTTCCTGCCTCAGCCTCCCAAGTAGCTGGGATCATGGGTATGTGGCAGCACACCCCAATTCTCTTATTTATTTGGTGGGGGTGGGGGAAAACCAGGGATTGAACTCAAGGGCACTCAACCACTCAACTGCACCCCTAATCCTATTTTGTATTTTATTTAGAGACAGGGTCTCACTGAGTTGCTTAGCACCTCGCTATTGCTGAGGCTGGCTTTGAACTCACAATCCTCCTGCCTCAGCCTCTCAAAGCTATTGAGATTTCAGGCATGTGCCACCATGCCGGGCTCTCTTATTCTTTTGATTAAAGCTATATAACTCTTCTAACTGCACCTTGGACAGTTATTTTGGAGAAGCTATGTCTGGAAACTTGGCGGTTCCCATCACTGGAAGTCCACCTTTTCTGGAATAGGGAGCAATCTTCTAAAGAATCTTAATGTGCTAACATAATTTCTTAAAATAAGACATCAGAGCACTGTCAACTATATATAATTATATATAATTATACAATAATGAACCAAAAGTCATGTTCTGCACCTGGCTCATGTTGTGGAAAATAGACTCAACATTTTAAACTATTTATAAGACTCTGGACTCTTTCAGTTTATAATTCAAAAATGACCCCTAACACAAAAGAGTAAACTTCTGGCATCCTCTCAATTAGGATTTAAATGCTAGAAAAAAGTTTCCCTCAAGTATTAGTTTGACAATGTTGAAAATAAACCCACTGTCACCCATCTGATAAAGAAAACTTACCCTTTTCAATTTGGCAGCAGCCTCTCCAGAACGGATTGCAGTCAGTAAACTCTGTCGGATCTGTTCTGGGTCAGGGCTTTGGAATGTTAAAGAACTTTGTCTCTTAAGGGTGAATGATGGGCAGTCAACTGGAGTTGGTGTTGGAGAATTTTGTTCATTATGTGCAGAGTTATTTTGCTACAAAAATAAATGTACGATATTTATATGAATTCCAAGGGAAGAATAGTTCAATTTTGTAAAACATTTTCATTACCAATAGTTCTTTAAGAATCACAATTTGCCCAGTGGGTGATTTAGATATGGCTGTTTCTTCACCCAATAAATTCTCTTTGCTGCCAGAGCTGAAGTAGTACCTTCCCTTCCCTTGAACAGAGGAGGATAAGGAAGAAAATGGTCTCTCTCTTTCATGGATATAGTTTACTGATATTTCCAATACATGGAGTTGACTAGAAGAGCCAAACTAATAATCAAAAAATTCTACAAAATTAAAAATAATCCATGTTCATGGTTTCAATATACAGGTTGGAAAATGATTATTTTTGAAAGCACAAATATTGACAATTTCATAGTGGTTAAATCTAATGTATCTTTTAATAAAGGAATATTAATTACTACATGTAAATATTTATTTTGTGTTTCAGGAAGTCATGAGGACTTTGTGTTGGCTGTTTTATTTTTCCCATGAGGATAAAAATAAACATTAGTAACTTCCAAATTGAAGAATAAAAATCTTAAACTTCTTAGGAAGGAATATTCGGTATCAGAATTAACTGGCAAATCAAGTAATCTTAAAGATGTCTTTTTCCAACTGCCATAAAAAATGAGTTACACATGGTTTGGACAATGACTCAAAAAATTCATTATATAAATCAAAGTTCCATTGTTTAGGAATGGTATTCCAGTTTAAGGAAAAAATGCAGGTTTTATTCCCAACTCAAGAATTAAAGTCTATATCATGCATCACTTCCTGATGCTTTAACAAAGTAATAAATGTAAATATTTTCCACTTTAAATATTGCTTTAAAATTACTGAAAAATATGCACTTGGCAGTATGGTTAATGTTCTCCTACTCTAAGAATGTTTGAAAAAGTAGTGTAAAATACTTCTGGAACTGTCACACAAATATGAAAGTATTCTTTAAACACCATCAGAGTAAATGTACACAAAACATTTCTTAAAACTCACGTGCAGATTATCATGAGTCACACTGTGAATTTCATACCCTCATTGCCTATACAGTCTGAACCTGGCAAAATACACCACTTAGTTGACTAAGCATCAACTCAATGACACACTTTTTGGTAAGTTGTTAAGGCTAGACAGTAGTTAGATGATGTTTTAGTCAACACATGTATAACTGGAAAAGGTGACCTTAACAAAATGGGGAATTAAGAAAGTTACACTTTAGAACTGATTTCAATTTGAATTAGTTACATGCAAAAATGTACGGTCAGCTGTGAGGTTGAATGTATATAATAGAAAAGGCACAGCCCAGGTGTTCTGTTACTTTATCTAGTCTTTGATACTGCTGTTTCATATAACCAACACTGTTTATATTGCATTATATAGTACTATAAAACCTGAAGAGAAAATGAAGTAAGCCAGGACATCCAGAAAAATTAAAAACGAATTAGCCAAGAAAATAGTTCAAACTCTAAACTAGTAAATTAACAAGGCCTATGAATGAAGAAAATTTAATATCATTACTAATAATACAATTATATAATGACAACCTTTTAGTAATATCTAATCAAGTTATGTGAATTATACACAGTAAATAATATTATATGTATTACTTTCTTCCCTATAATAGCATGATATCCTATTAATAAGAATTCAGAGTTCAGTAATGCACAAACACACCAACATGCTTGTTATCCACTATTTTAACCAGGTTCCATAATAATCCTAATACTTATTTTTTTAAAAGGTAACATTTACCTTATCCATCATATCAATTTGTGGGATGTCTGCACACCTGTGTACATAGCAAGTCTTCCCATCCTCTGTGTGAGCTGGAGGTTGGGTGGATGCACCCACACTGGGCGACTCTGGCCGTGCCTTACTGAAAGACTGTGACCTCTTCACAACAGCAAGGGCAAATGGTGAAGGAGCAGAACTTGAGTATGGTCTTGGGGCACCAAAAGTTTTCAAAGTCTTCAGGTTTACTGCTGCTACCTGACTAGCGGGAAGAGGCATAGGCTTGGGAGCTACAGGAGGAGGAGAGGTTTCAGCAGGTTTCTGGTTGATGATGTCATCCTCCATCTTTTTAATTTGGGGCTGTGGGGCTGGGTGAGTAGTTTTACTTAAGGGAGGAAGTGTCTGTTCTGAATGAGGCAGTGTGTCCCTTTCCATCTCTTTTTTCGTTAGTTCCTTGGGGGCAGGATTAGGGACAGTATGGACATTCTTGGCAGCTGCAGATGTCACATACTGACCTGATACTCTCTTCTGCATCTGCAAGAAAAAAGAACTTGGTTTGGCCTGGGGATTTGAAATCCGAGATTTAAATTTTGATTCCAAAATATTGTTTATTTCTTCCAAATTTGGCGCAAAAGGAGCTGTGCCAGTGTCTCTTGTCATTCTGAGAGGATTAGTCACAGCACCATCGGGTGAGCTCACAGCCCTGTGCAACTGTTGCTCTGTTCTCAAGTTAGGCTTTGGTTTAGGGTCTAGCTGTAGCTTCCCTGGGCCTTCAGAACTAACAAGGTCTTGTGTTTGCAGGGCAACCTCCTTCACATTCCCTGAAGCATGAATCTTTTGATCATCTTTATACTCTATGGTTTCTGATTCCCAGTCTTTCAGTATATCCAGGGATTTGGGAGGTACTATTTTATAAGTAGTCATTCCAATTTTGGGTATATACTCTCTTGTAATTTCATTGGAAGGTTTTGGTTTGGGATTATAGTCTTGTCTATAAAGTGGCAGATTCTTTAGGTAAGAAGCAGATGAATATTTATCAATCCCATCTACAGGAGACAAAAGATCATCATTGCCTTGTGCACAAGCTGGATCTTTTATGGCAAGTCTGTCTTCTGAATATACGACTGGGGTGCTCTGAATCCTCAATTCTCTTGAGGTAGTTACAGAATTTTGTAGATTTAAAGATAGGTGTTGAGTTGGTTTGTTATTTGAAGTTTGCACACTTTCATCAACTTTGAAAGCAGGCAAATTATGATCTTGGTGATTCCCCTCAGAACTGTTGCTGGAAGGGATTGTCTGAATTGCCGCATCTTGCATTTTCATCTTTTCTGCACCAAGCTGATTCAGTTTGTGGTCTGGTACTGATGCTGCTGCTAGATGATTTTCCTTGGAAGTTACAACATTAACAGTTTTATGTGCTTGATAGCTTGACTGTCTGTGAACTTCCATGACTGCATCCTTATTTTTTGCTTCCCCTTCTACAATGATTTCTGTTCGCCTCACTCTATCTTTCATAGTATCTTCTGTATTTGTTGTAAGGACAATGATTTCATTCTGAACTATTGAGAGAAAAAAACAGAAAAACTCAAGTTTACAATGTTTGCCTCATACAACCTATAATCCGTTGGTTTGAATGCTACAGATAATCTTTATATCACTAATTATACAAATTCAGGCAATGGCAGAGAAAGCAGTAAGGGCTGTACACTCAAAAGAACCTGAGTTTGGAACCTCTTTAACTAATGTGGCCACATGTTAAATTATAATAACATCTATTTTGCTGACACATAAAGAGGTAAAAATATGTTGGTTTGTTTTACAGTACTGTGGATTGAACCCAAAGTCTCAAGCTTGCAGGTAAGTGCTCTACCACTGAGTCCATCCCCAGCCCTTTGTTAAATTTTTAAATTTTGAGAATGCCTTAGTAAATTGTTAGGCTGCCCTCAAACTTGTGATCCTGAGTGGCTTGGATTATAGGTGTGAAAATAAGTATTCTAAATTATAGATATAATTGTATGTAAATTATACAGATACATATGCACACACATATCTATATATGTACACATTTATCACTTAGGTAATATTTTAAGATAGAATATTGTCTAGAATAGGCAATACAGAGAAGGCAGCTATGTTCTTTTTATAAGTAAAGACTTCATTTTTCCATCATTGTAAATGAAGAAAGAAATTGATAAATTCAAAAATTGTATTTTTTTCCCTCCATTTAGAATCTTTTTTCCATAGCCCCTCATGTACACTTATATTTCATACCTAGTACTAAAATAATCTCTGTAAATATCATTTTTAATTAAGGCAAACAACAGAAAACATTACCTTTAAGAAAGTAAAGAATTGGAGTTATAGCTCAATGGTAGAGCACTTGCCTAGCATGTGCTAAGGCCTTGCTTGGGTTCAATCCCCAGCATCACCAAAAAAAAAAAAAAAAAAGAAAGAAAATTGAAGTAAAAACAAAAAACAGTCTATGTTGATTGTCATGTTCATTGGGTGTCCTTACTAAAGTCTTTTGGAGGAATTTGTTTTTAGTCATAACATGGTTGATTTCAACCTTATAAAAACAAAAATGTTAGTTTTGATTTTTCTCTGTGGGGAAAAAAGTATCCTTATTCTTCTAGAGTTGTAGCCCAAGAGATCTGTGACAGTCTCCCTCTCAGATACTGTTGACTTTTCCTCTAATTCTAGTTCATATGACCTGAAAATGCAAATTGCCTGCCAATCCCTGGGTTAGTAGCAACAGCTTCTATTCCACAGGATGGCAGAGAACTGGAACAGCATCTGGAAGTGTGCAGGCATTATGAACATGCATCCATACCTTAAGGTCCTGTTCCTCTCTATTCAAATGTTCTGAGGCATCGTTTCTCCTGCATGATGACCAGTAACCTCCCTTTTGAGATATGGGAATGGCTTGCATAGCACTAATAAGTGGCAGGCCTCAAAAGTCAACTCATGAAAGATGTCAAGTATTTCTCTAAAGTTTTATCATCATCCACTTTTACCTAAAAGAGGATGAGATTAAATACAAGCCCTAAAATTGGAGGAGCTACAGTAAATAGTTTCTCTGAAAACAACAAACAAAACCATACAAGCTTTACCTAAACAAAATAAGTCATGACATCAGGTAAAATTTTATGTAATTTTTTTAAAAATCCACATTTTTAAACATTGCTTAAATATACTATTATTTGGTCATGGCAGCTAATATTTGTGTTACCAGATTCCTATATCAAGTATGTCATTTTAAAATAGAATTTATTTTTATTTTTCCCAAATAAAATTCAACTGATTATCACATTATGTCCACTATTTGAGTGACTTCTTTTCTCAATGACCAAGAACTGAAAACTTTTGGGATTTAAAAATTAAGAATATGTAGGATAAGGAAGCAAAGAAGCAGCACATTTCTGATTCTGCTCTTAATTAACTTGGTTAAGTATTTAATGTTTATATGAAAAGCACTATTCTGAACACTATTATGAGCACAAAAGAATGTAAGACATATTTTTGGCAACAGAAAGTGAGCCTAAATGCAATTATCAAGAATACAAGTAACAATGATTGTTTGCTAGATTGTCGAGGAAAGTGTATACTCATACATTGTTCAAGGAACCACAAATTAGTACAACCACTCTTGAAAGCAGAATGGAGATTCCTCAGAAAACTTGGAAAGGAACCACTATTTGACTCAGCTGTCCCACTCCTTAGTATATACCCAAAAGATCTAAAATCAGCATACTACAACGACACAGCCATGTCAATGTTTATAGCAGCTCAATTCACAATAGCTAAGCTAGGGAACCAACCTAGATGTTCATCAACAATTGAATGGATAAAGAAATTATGGTGGGTAGGTGTAGGGGTGTGTGTGTGTATACAATGGATATATTATATATATATGTATATATATAATGGATATATTATGATATACACACACAAAATGGATTATCACTCAGCCATAAAGAAAGGTTTTATGACATTTGCCAGTAAATAAATGAATCTGGAGACTATCAAGCTAAGTGAAATAAGCCAATCCCAAAAACCAAAGGTCAACTGTCCTCTCTTATATGTGGATGCTAACCCACAAAGAGGGGAGGGGAGGGGAGCAATAGAAGTTCATTGGATTAGATAAATGGGAATGAAGGGCAGGGAAGATAGTTAGGAATAGGAAAGACAGTAGAATAAATCTGACATAACTTTCCTATGTACATATATGAATACATCACAGTCAATCTCAACATTGTTTATGTCCACAAGACTGGGATACTAATTAGAATAAGGTATACTCCATGCTTATAAAAATATACAAAAATAGATTCTACTGCTATGTATTACTAAAAAGAATAAAAATTTTAAAAAAGTAAATGAGCCTAAAAATATTTTCTTCTTTCTTGCTTTTTCTTATTTTCCACTGAATATATTTTGAAACTGGATATTATCCAGTTTCAAAAATAGAAATATTTTCCAAGAGGAAGTAAATCAATGTAAAAATATAAATTAAATTAAATCCTCCTTAACAAACACTAATTTATTAGTTTTATATTCCAAATTTGTTTTTTATATTTTCAGTGGATTAGACCTACTGAATCATTAAATTTAGCTCTAAATTTTTCATCAACATTTCACAATTATTCCCAGTGATTTTCAGACCTGGAAGCTTAGAATCACCACTGAATTTATTAGCTAATTCCTCCTCATACATATCTGACAAGAGTCTTATTTGGTCTGTGAATGGTCAAGTTATTTTCCAAGGGTGGCCAGTAGAAGGAGAACGTAGCTTCTGTAATGTCCTTTCTCTACTCAAAATTAATATAAACATCTACAATATGACCAAAGGATGGTTTAAATAAGTATATACTATAGGTAAAAAGAGAATAAAACCACTTTAGGGATAATAAATTATTTATTTTTAAAATCACCTAAAGTTGACAAAAGGTCATTGCAAAGTGTGTACAAATCAAAATAAATATTACGTAAATGTACTGTGACCCCAGCACTAACTTGATGTCAAAATCTTTGAAAATAATATATAAATCATTTTTGCTAAGAAAGAAGTAGCTTTTAAATCATGATTTCTCAATAGGAATGCTACTGCCATCACAGTATATGAAGGGAAAAAATAATCAAGATATAAAGAATAGGAAATGATTTACACATGGAGAAATGACATTCTCCATGTGTCTCAGAATGGTACTGAACATCTGAAGTAAAGTCAATCAGCAGCATACACATTCAGGTTTACATATACATACCATAATCTGCTTGAATCAAATGTATGAAATATGATATGTCAAGAGCTTTGTAATGTTTTGAACAACCAATAATAAAAAAAGAAAAAAAATGAAACTGACATATAGATATCATTGGGACTATGACTTCTTATTCAAATATGAATATTATAGTCTTATGTTTTTTATGAATCTTAACTGGGTTTTGTATGTTAACATGGGTTGAGCTATCAGCCTTCATAAATCACTTTCTTCTTATTCCCTTGAAATATATCATTGTGCAAGATCAATTTCTCTGATACAAGATGATCCAATTCAATTCAGGAGTCAGAAATACAGAACTGCATGGCTTCTAGGAATCATGTAACAAAATTAACAAAGTGGTAGGATTTACATGGAAAATTGTTTTCTCTGCAAAAATGGGATGAGCATAGACCAAATGATAGAATGGAGGGAACTACATCATAGGAAAAAGAAGAAACTATCTTGAGATGGGAATGAGAATTGGGGAAAGTGTAAATAAGATTACATAATTAGATGGTTTGAGCCTTGAAAATCAGGCAGATGAGTTTCATCCAAAAGATAGCAACTTGAGTATGATGTAAAATAGGATTATGCTACAGAATTAGGAGGAAAACAGAAAAACAGAACAGAAATAGATGCCTAGAGGACACTGCTTTTAAGATCTAAAGGTTGAAGTTCCACAATCCCTCAGACTTAACAACATCATCAAATGTAACGCACTGGATAGCTAAGAGCACACTTTGGAGTAATACGGACTGAGTTAAACTCTAGGTCCATCACTTACTGGTTGTGGGAATTAACATCTTTGTGATTCAATCTTCAGTAAAATGGGACTAAAAATAATAGTACCCATAATAGCCTGTAAATGAGGTGGGTATTAAATGAGTCAATATATAAGATTAAATGAGTTGATATGTGTTAAGGATAGTCCTTGGCACATCATTGTCTACCAATGTGTAAGCTGTCAGTGTTTATAAAACTCACCCTTCTCTTCGCTTGGGCCCAAATCGGACTTCAAATTTCTTACAGTTCGGGCTATCATATCTTCATTGCTTGTATCATACACAGTACTGTGTGACCCTCTGGAAGATATGATATTGTATATGTGTATACTATTCAAACTCATACAATAAGAAAACAGGCAATAATTTCCAAAGACAGATGGACTGAAATAATCATCTCTTTCTGCCAAATACTGAAAATTTAAAAGCAAAGAAAAAATTACAACTGAGAGGAAATGTTTCTGTGAAACCTAAGTTGTTTTTTTTTTTTTTTTTCATATAGTGGTCCTATTACACAGAAAGATATAAAAAGCTTGGGAAAATGGACTCATTACCAAAATAGTGTCTTTATTTTGATATTTTTGGTTATTTGTCTTTTAAAGAAAAAGGAAATTTAATGAAACATTTTTTCTTGCATCTAGCAAAGTCAATTACAGAAATCGTACTTGAATTGACCTCACTGATTTTTTTCTAGTGACAGAATGGTTTAATTTGGAGACAATCCTATGCAAATTATGTTAAACCTCTGATGAAGATGATTTATTTTACTTGGTTGATTTCATCTTTATTCATGGTATTGCATCTCAAACATAATATATGTGAATTCACTATAGCTTTAGATACCTAGGATAATATGGAAAATGCCTTTCTGTATCATAAAGTTGACTGTAAAAATAATACTGGGGATTTGAACTTACACTCTATTACAGAGAATTGTTTTCATATGCCAGTGAGCATTTGATAAAAATTAAATGTTTCATTTAAATCAAATAAGTAATAGGCAAAATACACAAAAACTTGAATTTTGGGGTCATGCAAATTATGTTATGGCTTATATGACACAGGGATATTGAACTAGTAAATTTGATAGACTTTGAACACAATTACATGCAAATAAATATGCTACTAATAAACATTTTTATGATGATGATGGTAAGAGTGGTAGAATATAAATAAAAGGAACTGACTCTATTTGTATTTAAAATAATCCGATCTACATTTTAGAAGAATAGTACTAACTAAACAAATTGCCAGCAACACTCTGGCATTCAGACTACTTACAGTCCATCTGTGTTTCTAGTTTCTTGGTTTTCTTCCTTGGAGTTTTGAGAGGCCTCTCTGCTATTGATGCCAAGGGCTGAGTCAGAATCATTTTTCAGTGTATTTGTTATATCAGTAGATGCAAAAGGAATGTCTGGTGACTTCAGAGAAATATTTTCCACCTCATCTTTAGGCCCTTCACTCAGTTCTTCCTTTTCTTCTATTTCTTCCAGGCTATAATCAGAGCTTATTCCAGCTACAAAGAAATGCATATATAATCCTTAATATTAATTTGTTTCATTTACCCTATGTAATACTAGCAAGGAAGGAATATTTAATAATTAGCTGAAGTCTTTAAATCAGGTTCAAAATTAGTGAAATGTTTTTCTCATGTGAATAATCATGTTAATATATAACAAGATTGTCTCACATGCACATAATCCTAAATACAATTTGCTCTCACTCTAGGTTTTATTCATAGAAGATTATTTAGTATCATAAATGTCAAGTTAAATATTTCATTTAAGAGTACGTTTTTAAAAATGATTTTAAATCCATGCTGTAAATCAATGTAACTTAAATACAAGTTTATTTTAATGCAAATTAAACGAGCATGAGATTTTTGCACATAGAGTTTGACTCAGTAGTTATTAGCACTAACTACACCTGAAAATTATCTGAACCCCTTTTGAAAATACTCAAGCTCATACCCTACTCCTCAGCTATTAAATAAAAATCTCAAAAGGGTGGGGCCAAGAATGTTTAAGGTTCCTCCAGTGATTCTACTGTGCAACCAGGGTTAAATGATCTAAATGCTTGATATGTTTTTAACCTGGAAATAAGTATTAAGCACTGATAATTTTTACTACCACCCAGTTTGATTCTCAGAGGCAACTTCCTCCAACACATTTTTCCTGTATATTGTCAGAAAGCATAACATGCACACATAAGCAGATATCCATATTCACATTTCCTTTTTTGTTGGTTTATTTAATATAAATATAAGTATATTATACCCAATGTTTCAACCTAGCTTTGGATCTACTTATAATATCTTAAATATCATATACTAATATGTGTAGTTATCATTTTTCAACAGTTGTGGCTAATTTTTCATTGTATAAAAATGCGTTTTATCATTACTTCTTTGTATTGACAACCAGTGGTACTATGATAAAGTTGGAGACATCCTTAGCAGTTGATGTCCATAGTTAATGGTCAAGATGAGCTGTGAAAATAAATTTAAACCAAACACTAAGGTCCTAGAATTTTCTTAAATAAAATTAAACATCCAAGTAAAGTTTTACTTCAAAAGGAGGGAAATATGTTACGGCATTGGATTATAGTGATCAGTACATTCACAAAATTTAATAAAAATTTTAAGATATTTGAAGCTTATACGTAAAAATATAATTTTATCTCTTAATGTGGAGACAGAAAAGTATGTTCATTGTGCTTCTTATTGAGCCTGGAGATACAGTTTAGTTAAAAGCTTGCCTAGCATGCTTGAGGCCCTGGGTTCCATCCCCAGCCTCAGGCAGTATTACATGACTGTAGTCCTAGCACCTCAGGAGGCTGAGGCAGGAGGACTGTGCGAGTCTAGGACTTCAAGGTCAATCTGGGTGACATAGCAAGACCCTGTATCAAAAAGAAACAAATATGGGGTACTTTAAATTAATAAAAAATGCCCCCATTAAATTAGAGTACTAAGAAGTATTTAAAAATTTAAGTGAATTTTTATATGTACATATTTTGGCAAATGTTGCTTTATCATGACATGTGCAATAGCCATTATGATGCCTTGTGCAATATTATATGTCTATAACATCATATCATAGTAAGAGTATATTTATATAAGTTGAAAACTGTGTACTGAGAAAAATAAAAGCCCATGATGGTTCAGATGTAGAAGTGTTTTATACATGACTCTTCAGTATGTATTCAGCTCTTTTGAAAATTATATTAAGTGATGTGATGTTTAGCAAATTACCCATCATTATCCCTGTATTTCTCATGCTGTCACAAGTATTTCAGATACATAACTTCTTTTCCAAGTATGAGGTCCTCACTGAGAAACTGGTCTCAATTAAGGTATAAGGCATGAGTAAGATGTTTCAAAAATGTTTTCGAATTTTTCTGGGATGATTTGATGGTTGTAAACATCATACCAGCTTGCTTAAATATATATTTTTATCCACTTGAAAAGCATTCCTATTATTAAAAGTCTTAGAAAAGGCAATAATTATTTTTAACCCGTGCATGATAATTATTCATAATGGTAGGATTCATTATGTCATGTGCCTACACATTATGCACATAATTTAATCAATCTCATTCCCTACTACCTGCCCTTTCCCTCCACTCCTCCCTCTCCTTGATTGGCTTCTCTAATGATCTGCCTTCCATTACTATTATTTTAATTAGTACACTATAATTATATATAAAGGCAGGATTTATTGTGGTATGTTCATTCCTGGACATAGCATACTTTGATTGATTTCATCCACTAATACTTTCCATGCCCTCAGCTCCTCCCTCCCTTTCCATCCCCTTCTTCTACTCCCTTTCATTTGCATGAGATCCCTTTTCCCCTCTAACTTCCATAAGTGAGAGAAAACATACAACCCTTGTCAGAATATCTGTCTGACCTATTTCACTTAGAATGATATTAAGAATTTCTAATCGCCCAAGAGAATTTTCAGTCTGTTTGATTAGCACAGGTAAGCTCACACTTTGAAAAAAAAAATCGAGTTTATTTAGTATGTGCCAAATTCTAGCACTAAAATAAAAAAAAAAGAAACGGGGAAGGGGCTGTGAACAATGAATAAGTTTCACAAGTGTTCTATCAGAACTATTTTATTTCAGGTTTAAAAGTTCTAAAGGCAGCGTATTCACTTTCAAAGAACATGGTGTTCTAAATCTTAAAGTACTGTTAAGAATTCTCAGGAATAAACATGGAAAGAAATTATTTAAATTGTTTAAAAATAATTTGAAAGTATAATGACTGAAGTTTCTTTTAGATAATTTGAATATTTTAACTTATTTTTTTCAGTCCCTTTAAAAATAGCAAATACTGACTGAAAAGAATATTTTTTTAATTATTTAAGATTAAAAAATAATTAACATACGGAAAAGAAATGTAGTTACTTAAACTTCCACCAAAAGACATTTTTGTTAGTCTGTAGCATTTTACTTGTGAAGTTATTAAAGTTTAAAATTTAACTAGGACTTTTAAGATATCTAATATATTTTTCCTGGGGATCATCAAAATGGCAAAATAGCCTGTTAAATACTATTCCTTTGCAAAAATATAATTGTGTTAAATTAATCCTATTCAAATACAATCCCTTTTTATGTTATTCAATCATTCAGATATGCTGTGTCACAGCATTGTTTATGCTACTAGAATTATTTTTCTTTCATCCTTGGAAAATAATTTCCATTCAGTAAAATTCGCATGATTCTTTGGATTTTGATGGACTGATATAGTTGTATAAATACAATTACCACCACAATTAAGACATAGAAAATTCTGTTAGTCACCTAAACTTCTTCACACTTCCTAATCTCTGGCAACCATTATCCCTATAGTTTTGCCTTTGCAAAAATGTCACATGAATAAGAATATAACATCTAGGCATTTATATCTGGGCTTCCTGACTTAACATAATGTTTTAGATTCAGCCATATTGTGAGGATTCATTGTTGTTCCTTTTTATCATTAAGTAGAAGTACTGTATTCTAATACATGGATGAACTACAATTTGCCCATTCTTCAGAATGGGGACATTTGAATTCCTTCTCATTTTTGGCAATTCTGAATCTAAACTATATTATATATAGTGAATTTATTGAAAATAGTAAGGTTTAAAAGTTCCCTCAAAAAAAGCATGAAGTCAAATAGAAGGTAAAATTCTACAGAATTCCTAAGTTTATTAATCTTACATTGCATCATATTCATTTATATAGTTTACTATTGTAAACTCTAACCATGAATAAAATTTCAAGTGAAAAGAAATTCCAATTTCTTTATGAAACATTCTTACAGAAAGGCTTCACAAGTAATCAAGTCTATAATGGATGATGTCTTAATCTGCATAAAACAAAGCCACAATCAGGAAAGGCCCGACACCTACATGTCAATGATGCTATGGCTGCCTCAGGTGTTCCAGGGCTCTCAGAGAGAGAGGCTTCATCTGTCAGTTTGGGAACCGTGCTCTGTTCATGACTGAGGAGCCCAGGGCCCAGGTAGGCTTCTGCCAAAGAAGCAGATTCTGTAGAAAGGGCACTTAGACAACAAAGTTAAGGCAAGCAGAGACCAGAAAGCATTTTCGAAGAAATCAGATTTCTGAGCTCACAACTATCCATGCATTAAACAAGAGGACGAAAAGAGAACAAAGGGAGAGAAACAGATACCCAGCAGAGTTTGAATAGCATGCACATCTTTTTCCAGTACTTCAAAATCTTCTAATTTCACTATACATTTGTTAATGTTATTCATTACATTTCCTTTGTAGAATAAGATGGTATCATTGATATTATTCTGAAAAAAATCATTATTAGTTATATAATAGTAATATTTTAAATCACAAACACAGGAGTAAAGAATTCTTATATATATATTAATTTCCAAATTCCTATATATTAAAGATTAAAGATTCAGATTAAAATTTAGGTGCTCCTGGACTTTTCCAAATTTGTGAAAACAAACACTAAAAATTAGGTATTCATAATAAATATTTTTCTTACTTACCAAATTATCCCCATGCTAAGGTATTAGCATATAATATTCTGTTTCTGTATCACATTTCCAATCTGTTCTATTCATTTATGTCTAACAAACGCTAAAGGTGAGAAATTTTATTATACATCTTTTTATAAGGGCCACTAAGTAGCTATTACTGAAAATATTGGAAATGGTATTAGATTGAATCATTCTATTTTTACTGGAATTTTACTTATTTGAGGAGAACTGATAATGCAAGTTATATAATAGAAAGTATTTTCAGGGTAACAAATTTTTACCATGACAGTAGGATACCTGGTCATTGAATTCATACCTAGAAGCATTGCTTAAAGAAACTATGCTTATATTTTAATGTAAATTTTTCTCCCAAACATACCAAACAAACATACCAAACAAACATACCAAACGTTTCTAACTGTGATGCTGTCAGTACTCTTGGGAAGAGGTTAACAAATGTCGACCTGACATTGAATAAGGAAAAACAAGAGACCAAACAGGGAAAGTCCTCCAGGTATAATTCCAGAACTGAAATGTTGATCTTGTGCCAGTTTCAGACTCTAATCTCTACTCCTGGAGGGAGTAAGGGAAGGAGAATTCATTTCATGAAATAAATTTGGGAAATGAGGTCAAAGAATCTGATCTCTTTCATATAGAGCATTCTAATTAAATCCATTCCTCAATTGTCATGGAAATTCTTTTTTCAGTACTGACAGAGTGGAGTCAAGGTGTCATACCTGGGCTGGAGGGCCCCTCAGGAGAGCTTGTTTCCAAAGCACTGTCTGGAGGAATCCCATCTACTAACTGCAGAGCTGAAAGGAACAACACAACTTATAAACAAGCCTCATACATAAAACACCTTTACAGCTTCACTGTAGCTTTTTTTTTATACAATCCAGAAAGAATTGAGCCCTGACCTTGCTAAAAGTCATTTTACTACCCAACTGTGAAATGACAAAATTCCACTTAGATTCATTCCTCTTACTATATAAGTCAATCCTGGAGTGGCAATGTTTTCTAAATAAGTTTACAAATTACAATCTGCTCATTTTAGGATAATGAAGCCATATAATTTTGTCAGATTCATAGAAAGCAGTCAAGTGAGAATAATCAGGGACTATTTATAAATCCTAAATGTCATTATTTAATAAAAAGACAAATATACATCATTTCTGTTTGTGTTAAGTAGAACATAATACAAATGATAGTATTAATGGGAAAAGTAACATTACCAGTCACTGGGCCATTTCCATCACTTGAACGCTGGGCTGCTTTGGAGGGTGGGGAAGGTGCTTTTCGCTTTGTTCTCCTCAAAGATGAAGTCGCGATGGAGGAGCTACTGAGCTGCAGTGAGCCTGTTCTCACCATGCCTGCTTCACAGGGACTCTGTAAAAAACAAAACCACCAAACACAATCTTATATTTAGAAATTAATTGCAAACCTTATGAAGACACAGATCTTTAGAACAAATCCATCATCTACCTAAATGAAGCACAATAGTAATTTATTAAAAAAAATAGTTATGGAACAAAAGAAAATCTGTGAAGTAAGGTAAAATGTAAGGAAAAATAAAATATGGCCCTCCTCAACTAACTTAGACTAGGACAGGGGACAAATATGAAAATAACAAATTGAAATGTAGAAGGCTTTTGAGAAATACAGTTAAAAACTAACTTTTACAGTAGAATCAGAGAAATTATTGAATGTAAAGTAAGGGTTAAAAAGGGGAAGAGTACTGGTACACTAATAGCTGGCTTGGTTAATCTATCTCTTATTAGCACCAGTGTATCAGTGGAAAATGTTTCAAGAATTTATATTTACCCAAGATAAGGTCCTTGAGGTCACAGACTACAAATGGCTACTGCTCACATTCCTGGCAGGTGAATGTCTGCAGACCCTAGGACTATCCTGCCTCCTCAGGCAGATTGATGCCTCCTGGCCAACTGCCACGCCATCTTTGCTCTTTCACTTATAACAAAACTTAGAGTTGTTCATAGTTTATTTCCACAATTTGTCTTTTCCCATTTGAGTTTCCCAATTAAACTTTTACCAACCCTTGACCCATTAACACTTTTCCTATCAAAATCACCAATGACCTTGACCACAAATAAATCAGTGGTCATTTCTCGGAACTCATTTTTTTTTTTTTTGGACCTGTTAGCAGCAATAAACACACATGACCTTCCTTCTGTAGTGCTTTTTCTTACCCAGAACACCACATTTCTCACTCTCAACAGATCCATACTCTGGCTGCTCTGCTTTTTGGTTCATTACTTTTCATCTTCTGACCAACATTGGTGTCACACTAGAACTCTGGCCATATTCTTGTTAATATCTGTACTCACACTCTCTTGATGATTTGTTATCTTTAAGTTTTATATACATGCTGATGATTGTAAACCCATGTCTACTCCATCCGATGACCTGTTTTGGTCTCCACATCAAGGCCACATCAACTTAGCACGTCTAAAACTGAAATCTTGGCAGTCATTCCTTCTCTTCCTTCTACCCCAATCTCTATACTTCTCATGGTCTTTATCTCAGCAAAAAACAAGTCATCCTTTTGTTTGCTGTCATCTCCTCTCTCATCATCCATAACAAGTCTACCCTGTTGGCTCCTCACTTAAAAGACACCCAGCATCAGCTTGACTTCTACCAGAGTCTGAATCATTGACAACACTCTAACAGGGCTCTACTTCTACGCTGCATGCCTACTGTCTTTTCTCAACATAGCAGAAAAAAAGGATCCTGTTAAAGTGTGTAAGTCACTTTAGGATGTTTTGTTCAAAACCTTCTAGTATTTTCCCAATTGGCACAGAAAATCTAAGTCCTTTTAATTGATGACCTGGTTCCTAGATGTCTCTGACCATCTGCAAGGACAGAACAGCTCACTCCAGTCACACTGGCCTTTTTGCTGCCTCTCATGTATGCCTGGAGAGTTCCTGGGGTGGCTACCCTGGCTGTTCCTGTACCTAGAATGTTCTTCCTTCTGATAGCTTAATGTCTTCCTCCCTCATTTCCTTCTGGTTATTTCTCACATGTCACCTTACAATGCCTTCCTCCCTGACTCCAAAAGTTTCTATCCCATTTCCAAACTTTATTTTCTACTATCAGCCTTTAACAGCTTTTGGCTTATTTATGATTTATTATCTGCTTCCACTGGAATTGGCTGTAAGGGCAGGAACTTCTTTTCCTATTTTGCTCACTGCTATAATTCTAGAACAATTGTTTGGCACACAGAAGTTTCTCAATGAACATTTAAGTGAGTGGAAAATGAACTCTATATTCTCTTCTTCATGGGTAAGAAGTTTTGATAAACTTGGACTAGATGTTTGTGTACATTTGCGTCATTCTAATCTTACAGGACCATGTAAGTACATCCAAGCAAAATAATCCAATACATAAGAAGTTTTCTGTCTTTGTGCTTTGCTACACATCCAGAAAAAATTGACAAATTTGCTATTTCATAACTTTCTAATACTTCTGCCAGAGGGGAAAAAAAAACCTGTCCCAAAAGAAAAAAAAAATGATTTAAAAGCCATTATCACTGCCAACTGTGTGAGATACTGAAGACAGCAATGGATCACTACAGGGATAGAAACACAAGCCCACATGGCAGATGCTATACTATACAAACCCCTCATTCATCATTCCTCTTAAGGAAGGAGAGACAAGGTGGCTGGTGATCTCACTATCCCATATTAAACTTATTAAACTTCTACCATATTAGTTGGTATATAGTTACAGCTAGACCTTGCCGTCATATTACACTGTTCCTTCTTCAGAACTCAGACCTTCAATAATCTAGCAAGAAAAGAAAATCTGCCACTCAAATTCAGATTTTGATTCTGAGTCACTAAAGTCAATTCTGATTAAGTATAGTGATCATTCCCCCCACCCAGGAGGTCATGGGATGGATCCCCAACAGACCTCCGAAATAATTCAAGAGAAGGATCCTCAGTAATAAACAGCTGATAAAGAAACATAGTGAGGAATTAGCAGTAAATATTGATCTGAGTAGATTATAATGCCTCTGTGGTCTGAAACTTTTACTTGATCTCTCATAATATTAGCAAATTCAGAGAAACTCAAGGAGATGGTTAAATGCTAAAAGAACATTTAAAAATATTTGTCTAAAAATCAAAAGTTGTTATTTCTTGAGAAACTGACTTCAGTATAGCCTTATTCAAGCTTCACTCTCACTGCAGACCTGGTTTATTAGCAGCAATGTGGTAAGAGCACAACCAAGTAATGACATCTTTGATTTTCCTCCTTAGTTTCATGTTTCTCATGTTTAAACTGATTGCGTTCATGAGGTATATAATAAAAATACTTCCATCTTAGTCCATATTCTCAATTACTGTCACTTATGGATCTTACCTATTACATGCTAAAAGCAGTCATGATATGAACTTCACAGACAATAGTGTGTAAGAGCTAAAGACTTTCATAATACAGTAAAGCAGACAGCACAGAAATTTTAAAAAGAGGAATTTTTATACTCACAAATTCATGTGAACCCATCCATAACTCAGAGACAGAATACCCACATATTCATATACTTATCAGTCTGGAGATCCTAAAATAAGCTAGAATTTTTGTACAGAATATGTATATTTCTATTAACAAGGAATTTAAAATTTGTCAAAATAAGTAAATAGCATTTATGAAGACAATTGAGGGAATGCAAAGCCCTGGATACCTTGGGAAGCATATATAATATAATCAATCTACAAAACACTGATGTAAATGGGTGTACATTTCTAGAGTTGCAGTTTGAACCACAGACGCTCAGAACAAGGACATTAGGAGAGACATGATTCTTACTAATTGATATGAGGTAGAACTTGTGCCTGTCATAACTAGATTCCATCCTATGATTAATAGTGAAAACTTTCTAAGAGACAATATATAAATGTAACAATTGGTGTAAGATGATCCAAAAGCAGGAGTTCTGAATTAATAAGAATTGTGAGTTTAGATAATCAACACAAGATTAATAAGAGAAATGTAAATTTTGAGATGTAATACCAGTAATGGCATTTAAGAAATAGCTTTATATTTTCAGTCATCCTATGGGATACAAAAGAGGTTAGTTGTTTTTATAAAGAGACTCTCAGAAAAGACCTTCAGTCAGCTAAGATAACAGCCAAAAAAAGTTACTAAAAGTCAAATTTGAAGTTTTTTTGGGATTGACTAAAATATCACTACTAAGACGACCTGGAGTAGTACTTGGTCTTTGAGGAAAAGATGTTCTGTATCTACTAAACATATCCTTCTCTTGGGTGAAAGTCTGCAGGAAAAGATGGAGTATTTACATTAGAACACTTAAGTATTTCTTGGTTAGACTGTAGCCAAGAAAGCTGGTGTGTACTCAGATATGTATACTGTGTATATATCCTAATACAAAAGATTGGAAAGGCTCCAAACACAGGAATACTTACAGCTAGAAAGTAGACTTCCTAAATTACCACAGTTATTTAAGTAATACACAAGTTTCCATTTAGAATGTATTCTCCTGTGTCCTTTAGGATGTGCTCCCCATAGTCTCTGAGTAACCCTACTTTTGCACTGATCAGAATTCAATCACCTAGTGTGCTGAATGTGAATCTGTTTAAACTAGAGGGAGGTTCATAGAAGTTTTTCATGTTGGAAGATAGCCCACCATAATGGTGATGGCCAAAATGAGCTATGGGGTCAACACTAGGGGCAGAACCAGGAAACTTGCCATTTACTGTCTCTGTGACCTTCAGTCTCCTCATCTATAAAAAGTAACCATATCTATGTTAAAAGGTGCTGTGATCCTTAAATGATCCACAGCATATATAAAATGGTGCCTGGTACACAGTACATGTTCCATATATATCAGCTGTTATTACATGACATCTCTCTGTTTTAAAGCATGTGAATGTATTCCATAAACAAAATAAAAACATGATAGTTATTAAGGTTAAAGTGAAAAGCATGGATATTAAAAAAAAAGGAGGTACTTAAGACTGTCTTTCTTTTTGGTGACAGTGGCAGTGGAAGTCCTACTGGAATCAATCTCAGTTATGATCAACCTTAAAACCCAACAGTGTTCAATGTTCAGGAACCTGTGCTTAGTCCGCTGCATAAGCCAAATTCACTGTTCTAAAATTCGCCACCTTTAATCACTTCAAGTTATTTCATCATACCATGAAGGACTTTAATAAAAGTTAAATATTTAACACTAATTTGTTACATGCTGGTGATGAGTACGTGAATATGCATTAGAGTATATAAATTTGAACAATCTAACAGGCGAAGTTTACATGAAGAATTAAATAAAGAATTGCTTATAAATGTTTACCTTTTACAACCAGGATACATTTCCTTTGGTCAAATTATATATATATATATATTTTAACAGTGGTTGAGATTTAATTATTTTAAGTCTAAAGGGTTTACAACATGAGAAAACGGGTTTCTATTTACCAGGAGAAACTGCTATGGTTAATCATTAGAGATATTCAATTATTTACTTTAGTTAAAGCTACTGATAAGTCTGTCTGCCATTAGTGACCACTGCACCTGTAATAGAAACACACATCACCAAACTTTGTGCTCTGTGAAAAGGGAAACATTACAAGGAAAAACAGAATCCTCTAGCAAAAAGGGCAACGTCAGGTTGCAAACCAGGCCAGATAGTTAGTGTCCCATAATTCTTATCCAAATCAAAATTCACTGGTTCAAATGAAACTAAATAAAAGCTGAAAACAGAATTAAATAGTCTTCAAAAGACTGATGACTAGCTCTGAGGACTAGCTTTGCACTAGTTACTAGGTCACTTATTAATCATTAGGTGAATCATAAGATGTGGGTCACTGGAATCAATGCATTCTAGATAAGAGTTAAAGAACACAAAAAGAAAAAATTGAATTAAGGGATATAAACAGTAGCCTAATTTTAATAATGTTATTTAATATATCTATTAGGAGTTTTTTTTATTATCTGTTTACAATATTATTTTCACATGTGGGGAGGAGTGGGATAAATAGAGAGAACCTAAGAAATCCTGTAAAATTATCATAAATTATATATATAATTGATTTATATATATATATAAAATTTTTATATATATATATATATATATTTTAAGGGACAGATCAACATTATTCTTCTCCAGCTTATATATTCCTAGTAAATACTATGAGATAGTATGAAATATTTTAGCGAGTTAATGAACTTGAATATCTTAGCAACTTCATTAACTTGAACACATCTTCATGAAACTAAGTCTTTGAGCACTTTTTAGTGATACCCATGTGCTCCTTCAGGAATCCAGGGAGAAAGATGTCCATTATTCAATGTCTTAAGTTGCTTCTGTAGTTTAGGTTTCATAAATCCTCACAGAGTTGAAGTAGGCATCACCATCCCATTACCACTGATCAAAGCTTCCCACAACAAAGCCCTTTCGTCCAATTTTAAAAGACAATAAAAGGATTAAAATAATTTTACAATACTAGAGCTGAAAGACACTTTGATGAACATAGTTACAAAACCTTATTCTACAGAGGAGAAAACCAAGCCACAGAGAAGTTCAATGAAGATGATGATGATGGAAAAAAAATGACAAGGACAAAAAAAAAAAATCATAGGCCCAAGAATAGAATGTAACCATTCTCCAAACCACGTCAATTCCTGTTCTGCCACAATATACTTCTTTTTTCAGCCCTTCTCTATACAAACAAGAAAAAATTTACAAATTTTACAACTTTTGTTATGACCTGAAAATATACTTCTCTTGAAGCAACATGCATTTTCATTTCATAAGCCCTACAATTTTCTGAGATAGCATACAACCAATTCTTGTTATTGAGAATCCTTTGCTTATAACATTTTGTTAAAGCCCAAAGATGAGGGCCTCTCTCAATAGTATATCTTGTGGGGAAAAGACAGGATGAACCAGAAGAGCGCAGAGTCCATGATTAAGCTTAAAGATAGGGAATGATGGTAACTCTAGTCCTCTGTTATCATCTTAGCAGAAAAGTTTCTAGGGACAGGGTAGGGGAATGAAACACCTACAGTTAAACAAACTGGGGCCAATTCAGTCGATTCCAAAAAATGCACCAAAGATGTATAGCTGGCTTCATTCCAGATGGTGCCCCACCTCTATAAGCTTATCACCTTGGTTCTAGGAAAGACGCCCGCTTCTCTCTGCCCTGGGTTCTGTTAACACAAACCGATTACCACTGAAAGGTGAATCTCTCCACGAGATACAAAATACACCATGGCAGACAGGCTAAGCAAACTTCGAACCACAGGGACTGGTCAAGAAAGCCTCCTAACACTGATGATTTTCAATATGGTTTTATGAATATCTTGTGCAATTTTAGAGAGATACAACTTTTTTGCATATTAATAGATAAGGAAGAGAAATCCACATTAATCCCACAACCTGTTGTTCTTTGAATAATATTTTCATTTAAAATTTAACTTTATAATGAGCATAGTTATTTACTTTTTGGTCAGAAGTAAAATGGGCAGAAAACTAAAAAGTAGTGATACAGAGGGTTATTGTGGAGATTAACTGGGTAATATTCTTTAAATTTGATCTGGAATATTAATAGTCAATATATAAGCATTCACCACTGCTTTTGTTATTATGACCCTTGAAATGAACCTTGAAATGAACCTTATAAAAACTACAATGACAAAATATGCTTTAAATTGTGCCAGTGCATTTCTCTACTGAAACCAGTCATATTTTTGGAAGTACAGACAGCTGTATTCCATGTATCAAACTGCAAACACCATGGTAACCACTGTTCCTAGGCAATTGTAGAATGATGTGTGTGGTCCACTTTCTATATGATAAGAGGAGAGTGGAGGGGAAAATAAAATGTTACCCGATGACCTGGATTTAAAAAAAAAACGGTATATTTCTTAAAGATTTCAAATACAAACTTTACATATAGAAGAGTATAGCCTTAATTACTCTACTGAAAAGAAGTAGGATTAAAATCAACTAAGTAAAGTGAAAACAAATATATACCTACTCATACAAGCAGATACATCATCTGCTTGTAAGCCATTGATATAAAAGTGAGTAAAAGATGAAGACAGCACATATTTTAAAAAATTAAGTCACTTATTAAGAATGAATACTCTGGGTATTAAATTTCACTTGCATAATACTAGATGGCAAGAAGTCTCAATTGCTCAATCTTTTGAGTGTTTGTGGCAGAATGCAAAAGGAGACAAAATGAAATATCCACTAGAGATTATTTCGACTGTGTTTTCAGCCACAACTCAATATCCCAAGAAAATGGCATATCATGTTAGTGGTCAGTGGAAAAGCTGGTGGCTGTTGTATACACATAGCTCCAAGCAGCAAAGACACACCAAATATGCCAAATGAAAATTCTCCAAAAGGTTCTATGAATTCTGAGTCAAGATTATCCACAAATTCAACTCTTTTACCTCTTCTTCTAATGTAATAAATCTAGTTTCTGCACGGTATGTGTAGAAACTAGATTTCTGAACTTAGTTCCAGAATTATAAGTCACTTTCAATTTAAGTCAATTCACTGCATTTCTGACTTCCTGTTTCACACATGTTGGTCTTACTATATATAACTGTATACATTTTCTATACTAATGCATTGGATATGGTTTGCATAAATAACAGAATGAATCAAATATTTTATATTTTGTCACAGAAATGACATTTTGAATCATTAGAACCACAAAATGCTCCAAAAGTTCCATTAAAAACTGCCAGAAAAATTCTAATTGGAAAGTTTTTCTTTTCAAATGAACATTTTTGTAGATAGGAATATATCCACCTTTATAGGGAAAATGACATGAAGCCTGAAATAATGAGAGAAAAAGTACAGAAAAATTTAAAGACATGAAATTGACAGTAAAATATGTATTCTATAAAATACATTCTTAAATGGGAAAAATTTTAGGTACAGAACTATTCCAAGAAAAATTTAGACTATCTTACTAATTTTAATCTTTTATGAATCCTCTTTGGAAACTGCACAATCAGTTGTCAAAATCAGCTCAGAAAATCAACAGCCTGTAATGTGAATAATTTCAGTATAAGTTCCAAAAACACAATCCAAATATCCTAATTTGCCAATATTGAGAAATGTCTTAGAGGAATTAGGCAAATTATTAAATACGGGCAGCCAAAGAAAATATAAAAGAGATGTGTTTGACAATTTTTTTCAAGATACAGATGAACTAACTTATTGGTAAGCCTTGACTGTGGCAAACATAGTATTAATGACTTTAAAAGAACACTAAAATGAACTCAAAGCTCAAAATGGATAAAACTACTAATTATAAATCACTGTCAGGCATTACTGATATTTATCTCTCTTACTCTATTTTCTGTCACTTTACTCATACAAAGTAAGCATTTGTATTTCTAATATAACGTAAATATTTCCAATATTTTCTTTCTGCTTTAGTATAGATTGGAAGAAAAAAAAATGGAAAAGATTACAACACTGAACTTCTGTTAAACAGCGCACCCTTGTGGTTTATTTTGCATCACAGACATTGAAAATCATAGGATATAAGTGTATCTAAAATTCTTTGCATACTTAAGAACAGATTTGTACAAAATTTTTTTCTTCCACTTACATTTTCCCCAACATGCCTATACTTTCAATCACATAAAATAGTGACTTGTTAAAATTCAAAGTTCAGCCAGGAGTGGTGGCATCTGTAATCCCAGTAACTCAGGAGGCTGAGGCAGGAGGATTGCAAGTTCAAGACCAGCCTCAGCAAGTAATCAATAATCTAAGTAATTGATATGCTTTGCTGAATTTTCTGAATGTTTGTATATAAGTAATGTAATCCAATGGTTAATTATATTTGTATGCACAGTGTAATATATAATATAATGTTTTAGCTGTTCATTCTTGATTTTTAAATATAAGGTTGTCAAAATTCTGGATTTTCTATAAAAGCTTAAGAAAACTTTGCTAAAAGCCATATGGTCCAGTTACTATAAAACTAAATATAAGCAACCTTTGTTTCAGAAAATTCACCAAATACAAAAATGAAATAAATACTAAAATTTTGTGATATGACAAATTCTCATTGTATATAATATACTTGGATATGTGGAAGCTCTACTTATTAATGTTTATCAATTCTCTGTACTATACCACCAATTCTCTTGAATACCTACAGTGTTATAGGATTTTGCTGCAGAATACAATTCCTGCCCTATAGCTGGGAGAGGACAAAAGGAAAATTTAATAGAGCTTTAAGCTTTAAACAATAACAATTTAACCCTAATATTTATCTCTCGATGACAAGGTAAGTAAATCCTGTTATATCCAATTCAATCTTTAAACAAGGGAAGCCCTTTATGTTCTAATAAGGATATCCAAAATGAATCATTAAGTACCAAAAGTGATGAATAACATGGTATAGGTAACACATGACCATGGGGAAAGAACAATAGGTAGTATGAGTATTGACTTGAAAGTGCATACATTATCTCTTGAAAGGGACTTGAACTGTCAATATTGGTTGCCCTTGCGCATAAGAATTTAGTTGAGGACAAAGCAGAAAAGGATGATTTTCACTGTATTCCCCTTTTTATCTTTAGCATTATGTAATATATGAATATACTACCTAAACATATACATAAAATATAAAAAGGCACAAGGGAGACATGTTAAGAGAAAGTAAAAAGTATTCTATACTAAAATCTGAAAAAAAAATTCTTCATTAAGTTAAAAAAAAAAACAGGATCCACTGAATGGGATAGTAGGAATGAATGTAAGGAAAAGGCACTGAGATGCCTAGGCAACCAATAATTCATGTGTGTGCATACATGCACTTTTGTAAGTGCAATAGGGCCATTCAATTATGAAAGGAAAGGAAGCAGGATTTCACATGAGACAATAAGTCAAATCTTGTGGTCAGAGTTAAAAGCATCCTGGAAATGATGAGGATTAAGAGTTCAAAAGTTATGATCAGTCTGTAAAGAAACTTGAGACCCAGAAAAATCAATCACAGCAAACTGAAGTTTCTGAACTGGGAAGTGATAATTAACAAATAGAAATGTGGCAGCGTGCTCCATAGAGCATCCCTGAGGACAAGTTCAATGCTATTTCTCACCTTAGTCTGCCTAGATTTTCCTAGGAATGACTTCAGCAAAGGAAATGGAAGACATTATGAAAGGTGACTATGTGAAGAATTGGTTTCTAAGTAGATGTGAAAGAATAAGGAAAAAAGTCAAAGATGATCTTTAGCTTTTCAGTCTAGGAGGGAAAAATTATTTTGGTTTTAAATATGCTGGTTTACAGGTATAATGAGTCACTAAGTAACAGTGAGTTCAAGGTACAACCAGAAGAATACCAGGATTGGAGTTACAATTGGAGTTACTGATAGATTGGTTTCCTAGACCTGCTCTAACAAATTACCATGACTGAGTATCTTAGATCAACCCAAAGTTGTTCTTTCATGGTTTGGAAGGCCAGAAATCCGAAATCAAGGTGTTGGAAAGGCTATGATCCCGTGGCTTCTGCTGGCTGCTGGTGCTCCTTAGCTGCATGCAGCATCATGACACCACGTCTACCTCGTCTTCACCTTAAGTGCCTTCTCTCTGGACTCATCATTGGCATACTCACCAGTGGACTTGGGTCTAACTTAAAATCAAGACGCTCACATCTCTACACCCATAAGTACATCCACAAAACACTAGTTTTAAATATGACTTCATTTATTTAGGACCTGGACATATTAAAATCACATAGTGAAAATTATCAGCCCATGGATTTAACAAAAGAACAGATGTGCTGCCTCTTAAAAAGTAGAGTGAACATAGTGAACCATGAATTCAGGTATCTCCAATTCAGACAATGGGTGAAAGAGTGACAGCAAGGAAAATAAAAATAGAATGGGATTAAAGTATAAGAAGTTGGTTCCTAGCAGGGTACCATGGTATACACCTGTAATCCCAGGGACTCAGGCAGGAAGATTGCAAGCCCAAAGCCAGCCTCAACAACTTAGCGAGACTCTGTCTCGAAATTAAAAATAAAAGGTGACTATGTGAAGATGTTGCTCAGTGATAAAGCATCACTGGTTCAATCCCCATTTAAAAACAAAACAAAACAAAAAACTAACTTCTCCTGGATCTGTGCAAGGTATTAAGGTACACAGTGAGATGCAGCAGAAGATAGAAAAATCAGGACCAAAGGGTGGCTATTCACATCAAATATGGCCAGGAATGTAAGGAAAAGGCACTAAGATGCCTAGGCAACCAAGAGTCATGTGTTTGCATACATGCACTTTTGTAATGAATAAATAAAAAATGGTTCTTCAACTTCTCTAGGGAAAAACAAATAATTCTGGGTTCTGCTGAACAATACATCAAAGAACTATCCAGATGTCCAGATCAAAAGAAAAAATAATTAGAAAATTATATAAAGATGTGTAGTTTGCCAAAGGCAACATACTAAAAAAAGATTACTTAACACAGGGCACCAAGTGGTCATAGAGCATAGGGCGAGAATCAAAAGAAATAACTTTCAGTGAGGTCACTGGTAGCACAGTCCAGAATTTTAAGAGACAACCTAGATCTCCTGGGGATCCAAGTACAAAGGAAGTTCACTGGAATGGATTGAATGAGGACATCCAGAAGAAAGATTTATAAGCAGGGGCTATGATGCTTTCTATATACAGAAAAAGATGCTTTGGTAACTACTTGAGAGTATAATAATTTATACACTTAGGGTATAATTTTAGGGTAAATACAAGTATAAAAAAATCCTCAAAATGCTTTTTGCTATGAAGAAATGCAAAGGAGCTACAAGCACAAAATGAAGTCTTTGACCCTGACTTGGTTCTAGATTTCCTTGCTGGTTCAATCTGTTCCTTGCACACACCCAGACAAGCCATTGTATTCAGGATCCGAATCTCTGGACAGGGTCCTCAACCTGACTGATGGACTCCCACACTCATTTTAAGACTAAACTCAACGATCACCTCTTTTGCAAAGCTTCACTCAACTACCAAGCTGTAACCCTGGAAAACTTTGTCAGAAAAATGACTCCATCATAGGAAAAAAAATCCTGATTTATGAGATTTTATACCACAAACTTTAAATTAGACAAGTCTTAATAGAAATAAGAGAGTTGATTTTCTAAGTAACAACTTCATTAAGCATTTCTTTAAAGATGTGTTTCTATTCAAATTCCTATATTCTAAAGACAAACATGATAGTTTACAAAAAACTATAATCAAGTTGCTGGGTTTTTTTTAATTAAGAAAGTACCAAAATGCATATTAGGTGCATGGGAAGAGTTCATTTCTTGAGGCTAGAATTTACTAAACTTCTGAGGAGGAAATAAAATCCTTCAACCAGATATGAGAAGACCACCTGTTGTCTTGAATACTTCAAAATAAAAATTGCTCTCAAAGTCATTTAAATCATTGTGTGATTACAAGCAACATAATATTTCATCTTATGTTCAATCACATTTACTTGAAAATTCGCCTACAGAATGTACAGATTGCTTAGTCATAAAATGTTATTTGTTAATAGATTCCCAAATTTAGGATTAAAGGGAACCAATAGTAATAGGGGAATAAAAATAAGACAATAAAAAGGAATAACAATAAAAATAAAGCTTAAAGGAAAAGGTATACACAGAACAATGCTTTGAACATAAGAACACATAAAGGTAATCACAATATGTTCTATTAAAAGGCTCATTTTGAAAAATAGAGTATTGATTTTAGGTTGACACCAGTATTTCCTCTGCAGAATCTCAAAATTAGGTCAAGAAGATATACAAATTAGAAGCCCATGAATTAGCACAAAGACTGATGTTTAAAAACATTTTCATTTGAAAATAAGCATTTTCATCTGTAATATACGCATTAAGACTTAATGTTTATAGACCAGCTATTTGCTTGAAAAAAAAAAAGCTCCTTAAAATAGCAACTTATTCTTCATTGCATCAAACTACATATAATCTTTTCCCAGTACCAATTTTAGTTAAGTACTTATTCATGTTATTACATATTAATAACTGTTACTAACTTTCTTGGGGATCTATGTGAAAAAAGACAAGTTAGGTAACCTTATCTCATCCTGTAAAAGAAAACAGACCTACTCACCTTATCAGTCTCCTCCACACTTGTAGATTTCACCACACAAGAAGCTGGCCTCTCCTGGATGTTTGTAAGGTCCTGAGGGGCACTCTGAGATGCTGGCATTGGAGGCAATGGAGCACGCCTCTTCTTGGGTGCATCCGATGGCAGGGTGTTTGAAACATATGGTTTGGAAATAGTATTGGACCTTGTAAAAGTTGGGCGGTGCTTATTTACTAGAGGGGTTGCAGGAGCACTTGCAGTCTAATAAGAAAAAGACAATGTCTATATGCAATTTCAAGATAAAAACCACTTATTTTATACAAGATTTGAAGACTCTTCTAAGATATTGCATAAGAAAATACTTACTTGCTCCCGCTTTTTCTTATTACGTTGAAAAAAACTAAAAAATCCTTTATTTTCTTTTTCCTTCATAATGTCCAGGTTTTGTGATAATTGGCAGGACTCTAAAAAAGAAGAAAGTCATCTTACTTTGGTACAGAGAGTTGAATGTTCACTTCCAAGTTTTTCTTTTCTTATTTTCCCTCTAAAACCTTATCATATATGGAGGTATATGCCTAGAATCCCAGAAACTCAGGAGGCTGAGATAAAAGGATCACAAGTTTAAGGCCACTTTCAGCAACTAAGCAAAATCATCTCAAAAATTAAAAAAAAAAAAAATAAGAAGGGGTAATTGGGAAGGTAACTCAGTGGTAAAGCACTCCTAGGTTCAATCCCCAGTACCAAAAACTTTAAAAATAAATAAAAACAAAAACTTAAGTAGTAATAAAAGTTGTCATTATAATCTGAAATGAATCACTCAGGACTACTTTTATCAAATTCTCAAAGAACCAAATATTCCTGTTTCACAACATAGGAAACTTAAACTAAGATATACTCAGGATCAATAATCACAACTAAGACATACACTCAATTCTATATGACTCAGCCAGGATGGCATAATTACCAACATTTCAGAAGTATAATGAAAGCAGTACTGAGATGTAATTTTATAACTATGAGTACATACATTAAAAGAATCACCACAGCAACCACAAATAATCTAATGATATTTCTCAGGGCATTAGAAAAACAGGAGCAAACCAAATCCAAAATCAGTAGCAGGAAATAAATCATAAATATCATAACAGGAAATAAATAAATAAATATAATGAATAAATATATAAATAAATGAAATAGAGACTAAAAACAATAGAAAGGATCAATGAAACTAAAAGTTGGTTCTTTGAAAAGATAAACAAAACTGATAAAAACTTAGCTAAACCAAAAGAAAGAAAGAAAGAAAACCCAAACAAATAGATGAAAAAAGGATAATATGACACATAGCACTGAAATTCATAGGATCATTAGGAATGTTGAGTAAAACTACACACCAATACACTGGAAAATCTAGAAGAAATGAACAAATTTCTGGGCCCAGATGACCCACCACAATCAAACCAATAGGACATAAAAAAATCTAAGTAGATCAATAATAAGTAATGAGATTGAAGCAGTAATAAAGAGTTTCCCAACAAAACAGTAAAAGAACCAGACAGATTCATTGATGAATTTTTACCAGATTTTTAAATAACTACCACCAATGCTCCTCAAACTATTCCATGAATTAAAAGGGAAAGAAACCCTTTCAAACTCATTCTACAATGTATCACCCTGTTTCCAAACTTGATGAGAATACAACAAAAAAAGAAAACTATAGACCAATGTCCCTGATGAACATAGATGATATATATCCTCAATAAAATACTTTCCAATGGAATTTAACAGCACATTAAAAAGAGTATATATCATGATCAAGTTGGTTTCATTCCCAGGATGCAATGATGGCTCAACATATGTGAATCAATAAATGTAATACAGCACATAAATAGAATAAAGAATAAATATCACATGATCATCTCAATAGATGCAGAAAAAGTCCTTGGTAAAACTCAACAGTCCTTCATGATAAAGTTCTGAATAATTAGATATAGAAAGAAGATACCTTATTATAATAAAAGCTATATATGATAAACCTATATCCATCATCATTCTGAATGGGGAAAAACTAAAAGCATTTCCTCTAAAATCAGGAAATAGAGTATCTATTCTCAACCCTTTCATTCAGTATATTGCTTGAAATTTTAGCCAGAGTAATTAGGTAAGAAAAATATATAAAGTGATATAAATATGAGAGGAGGATGTTGAATTATCCCTATTTGCATATAATACAATTCTATTCTGAGAAAATCCTAAAGATTCCACCAAAGGACTCAAACTGATAAATAAATTCAGCAAAGTAGTAGGGATACAATATAAATATACAAAAATCAATAGCTTTTCTATATATCAGTAATGAATGGACTGAGAAAGAAATCAGTGTTTCTTGTACAAGGAGGTGAAAGATTGCTACAGTGAAAATTGGTAAGTAGTGAAGAAAGAGATTAGAGAATAGAAGATGTAAAGATCTTCCATGTTCATGGATTGGAAGAATTAATATTGTTAAGACAGCCATAGTACTGAAAGTGATCTACAAATTCAATGCAATCACAATCAAAATACCAATGACATCCTTCAGAGTTTTTCACAGAAATAGAAAAAAAAATCCTAAAATTCATCTGGAATGAACAAAGACCACAAGTAGTCAAAATCATTCTGAGCAAAAGGACCAAGGATGTAGGCATTGTAATCATTTATTTTAAAATA
Organism: Urocitellus parryii; assembly: GCF_045843805.1. Classification (NCBI taxonomy): domain Eukaryota; kingdom Metazoa; phylum Chordata; class Mammalia; order Rodentia; family Sciuridae; genus Urocitellus; species Urocitellus parryii. The sequence goes on from NC_135531.1 coordinate 218,364,452, forward strand.
TACTATAGAGGCCCTCATCATTATACAAAATGCATGTATGAAGATGTGAATTTGGTGTCAACATACCTTATATACAATCAGAGATATGATAAATTGTGGTATAAAGGTGAATTAAGAATTGTAATGCAAAAATAAATCAATAAATGACTAAACAAACAAATCAATAAATAAAGTATACTACAGAGCTATTTTAATTTAAAAAACCTGGTATAGGCATAAAAACAGATATATATGGATACAACAAAAAAGAATAGAAAGGGGCTGGAGTTATGGTTTAGTGGCAGAGCACTCGCCTAGCACATGTGAGGCCCTTGGTTCAATCCTCACTACCACATTAAAATAAAGGTATTGTGTCCAACTACAACTAAAAAAGTAAATATTTAAAAAAGAGAACATATATAAGATATATCTCCCCATTTACATATAATACAATTATCAGTACAATTACAATATAGATAGATAGATAGATAAATAGATAGATAGATAGATAGATAGATAGATAGATAGATAGGAATTGAGGACCCAGAAATAAACCCATGTATCTACAGTCAGCTGATCTCAATAAAAGTGCCAAAAATCATACACTGGAGAAAAGCCTTTTCAACAAATGGTACTAAGACAACTGGATATCCACATGCAAATGATTGAAACTAGATTTCTCTCACTCTGAAGAAAAATCAACTCAAAATAGATCAAAATCTTAATGTAAGTCATGAAACTTTGAAACTACTGGAAGAAAACATACAGGAAACACTTCAAAATACTGGAACAGGCAATGATTTCCTGAATAGTACTCTATTATCTCAGGAAACAAAAGCAACAATTGACAAATAGGATTACCATAAATCAAAACTCTGCTGTACAGTAAAGGAAACCACACCGAGATTGAAGAGATAATCTATAGAATGGGAGAAAATCTTTGCCAGCTATTCATCTGACAGAGGATTAATCTTCAGAAAGAACAAATATTCCAATCAGTAATTGGACCAATGATCTGAACAGACATTTCTCAAAAGAATACAAGTAAAAGACAATAAATATATGTAAAAATAATATCTTTAGCCTTAATAAATCACAAAAAACTACATGGAGATGCCTGTCAACATATTCAGAATGGCTCTTATCATATAAATAAACAAACAAAAACAAAAACAAAAAATAAAATAATGCTAGTTGAAATGTGGAAAAAATATGAACCTGTATAAACTGTTGATGAAAATGTAAATTTGTATAGCTGGTATGGAAAACAGTTTACAGATTCTTCAAAAAACTAAAAATGGATTTACCATAAAATCCAACTAGAGCTGGGCATAGCTGTAATCCCAGCAGTTTGGGAAGCTGAAGTAGGAGCATCAAAAGTTCAAGGCCAGCCTCAGCAACTAAGCAAGGGCCTAGCAACTTTGTGAGACCCTGTCTCAAAATAAAAATAAATAGACAGGGGATGTGGCTCAATAGTTAAGCACCCCTGGCTTCAATCCCTAGTTCCCTCCTCCCCACCACCACCACCAAAAAATAAAAAAAATCCAAATAGACCATTCCTTAGTGTTTATCCAAAGGGTAAAAAGTGGGAAGGCGATGAATTGAAGTGGAAAAGGAATTATTGGGAAGGGGGAAGGATACTGAGGGGTGGGCAAAGAGCAAGAGAAAGTAGAATGGAGGGTAGACATGATCAAAATATGATACATGTATATATGGAAATGTCACAGTAAAACCCATTACTTTGTATGATATATATTGATAATAATAGTAATAAAAAATGCACAAGATGATCTTGAAACAATTAAGAAAACTGTGAAAATCTATTGGAGTTCATGTTAGAGGGACTCAGGATGGTTTCTAACAGCAAAAATCAGAAAAAAATTTGGTGTCATGATTCCATAAATTGAAACAAATCACATATGTTTCATTCTGTGCTTTCATAATGATACTAAGAAAATAACTCTTCATCATGTTTATGCTAGAGAACAGGTCCATTATTTTAAAAAAATTCAGTGAAGAGAAAGAAATTATCACACTTTCATATGACCTTTTCTGACTGAATTTGATCTAGGGAGTCAAATTGCTGATATGAGTTTGTAGAAATATCTCAACAAACAGTTAAAAGTAATGTTTATATACACTATTGTCCTTTATCAATTACTGTTTAAGATGCAGACAATAATTGTTGTTGGCTAACATCAGAAAAGATGATAGCATGTTACTGTCTGTTAATGGTAACACAAAAATAATACCTACAAAGTTTTCTTTCTTTTTTCTCTATTTTTTGGAGGCAGGGTCACCCTGTGTTGTACAGGCTGACTCCTGGGCTCAACCAATCCTTGTCCCTCAGCCTCCAGCGTAGTTGAAACTACAGGCGAGTGCCACCATGCCTGGCAACTATATTCTTGCCAGAGATGTGTCACTAAAACCTGATTAAGGCTCTAGATTTAATAGTCAAATTTCAGGAAACAGAGGGGACAAAGAAACATGTGACAAGGATACATCACCAAAATTCCAAGACAAACTATAAAACAAATGACCTGGTTTTGTCAACAAACGAATTGCAAATAAAAAAAAAAAATTAGGACAGGAATAAATTTCCAAAGCATTATTTTACAAAAAACAAGGGTTTTGTAGAAAATCACAATGTAATATCAATAACATTGAAAACAAAGCACTGTGTGTCAAAATTTGATATAGCTAAAGCAGAGCATAGTAAATATACATTCTTAAATGTCTATTTAAAATAAATGTTCAATAAATGAAATAAATCATGATAATGTAGGGACTTCTCTAGGAAGGCAAAGATAGTACCAATAAATATTAATGCAATATGTCTGGATAACATTAAAGAAAAACTATATTCCACAAATTAAAACTCATATCTGATAATCCAAATATTGATTAAGTAGCATGCATTCTGCATGAAAAGCCTAACAATAGTAACAATTAATAATGATGAACAGGTGGATAGGACTTTATGTTTAAAGAATTTTTCATAGACCCATTTTACTTCTTAGAACATCTTTTTGAGGGCGTTATCATTAGTTATAATTCTGAGCCCTTCTTATTTGAGGAATGCCAGCATTTACCCTGTAGACATAAAGAAATATAAGCAATGTTATCATTCGAATTCAGATCTAAGGAGCCAGGTGATCAGAGATTTGAATAACTTGCACAAAGATACACAGGTTTTACATGATAAAACTGAAACCAATATCTACTTAAAGATTTTGTAATACTTGTGGTTTTTCTTTTTTATGCCACTATTTCATTTTAAGATAGAATCCCCTACTAAATGAGTATATATACACACACAATTAAGTTTAGTTAGAAGAACAGGTGGAAAATTCATATGGTGGCACAATACAATAAATATAACCAGAGTGCCAAGCATGGTGGCACATGCCTGCAATCCTAACTATGGAGGAGACTGAGGCAGGAGGATCACAAGTTCAAGGCCAACCTGGGCAATGTAGCCAGACCATACCTCAAAATACAGCAATTCTAACAAGGGCTGGGGATGTAGCTCAGTGAAGAGCACCCTTGAGTTCAATCCCCAATACTGGGAGAATATTTATTTATCTACCTCGAGGGTATTTCAAATGTTGATTTTTCCAGACATCTTGTCATCCTCTGCACTAGTTAACCCATCTTCCCTAAAGTTATAAGTAGGGATCACTACAAGTCAAAGTGAAACACTAAGACAAGGGAAAATTTTAGACTATTTTAAAAAACCACCCAAATACTATAGTTTGCCATGATACCAAACAACCTAAGAGCTGAGGACACTTACAGCACTTTGGATTGACCTGTAGATACTGTAAAAGAAGCTTTCTTAATCTTATTCAGAGCATTCAGTCATCTGTAAAATCACATACTTCCATTGCTGGAAGGGATAGTAGAAATCTATATATTCAACACTTTCAAAACGAGGTACAAAGGATTATGGAATTTGCTTAGGGTTAAATACATACAGAGTGGCAAAGTTAGGAGCAGAAGCCAAGTGCAAGTAAAAGTGCCGTTTCTGGAAGGAACAGAAACCATTTTTTTCAATTTTTGTTTTATTAAATTATTATAGAAGTGGAAGGTAAGTCCAGATATGTACGGCTGTTCCCATCAGCTTGCATAATTGGACTGATAGTCAATGTATGTCAGAATTAAAATGCCTGCTTTCTAATTCTTAGCATATAATTTAAGGTCATAAGAATTTTAAAAAAAGGGAAAAAAAAGAATTTTCATCTCCTTGATTAGGCTAGCCTTCATGATGGCCATTGATAATAAATATTTACTAATGTGGGCTTAATTCTTGGAATTGAAAGTATCAGTATCGGTGTGCTTTAAAGGAAATTTGGAAATAGTCAACAAAAATGATTCAAATAATACAATAAGAGAGAATGTGTAGCTATTAAGTTTTTTTAAAGTAGTTTGGTAATTATTAGAGTAATCAATTACCTGAGCCTATTCTTTTTAATGGGGGAAAACAACTTCCAGAGTTTATTATTAGACAATTCTTAATAAAGTTTTTTCTCTATGAAAATTACATGTTCATTATAAAATCCTACAGCATAAAGTACTATGAAAAGTCAACCACAGTCCAACTACCCAAAGGTAAACACTATTAAAAAATTTTATCTATTTCCTTTCAGAAATTTCATTTGTTTTTTTCATATTAAACACATTTATATGCTTAAAAGCTAATTTTAGCATAAGCACTTTCCATGTTATTATAAAATGTTCACAAATGATTTTAATGACTACAAAAAAGTCCTATTATGAATATACCATTATTTTTCTGAATAGCTGTTCAACAGAAAAAAATCTGAGATCCTTCTATAATATCATTGAAGTTCTACCACTAGTACTCAATAAAGATCCAAACAAAATCACTTTTCCTTATATAAGAGTAAGAATTATGTTTTCTCCTACTTTTAGGATGATATAATTTTAAGTATTTGTTGAAATGAAATTATCATAATTAAATTCAGAGATCAAAACAGGGAACATATAAATTATTTTTTTAGGAAATAAAAGCAAAGTCCAAGTTAAAAATCTCTTACAGAATGTATGTTAGTAATGTTAAGAAAACGGGAAAAATTAGAAGTTTATTTTCAACATACCCAATTTCATGTTATAATTTATAGTTTCTACTGATTTATGTGTCTTACCTTGTAGAGATGACTTATTGAAGGCAGTAACAGAAGTGGCTACAGGAGGGGGCAAAAGAGGGTAAATTGACTGTGAAGATGTTGATTATTCAAGTAAAAAACATTACTGAGTTGAGAAAGTAGTCTCTGAATTACATAATGCTAAAACACCAGCATGTTTGAAGGTCTCTGTGCAGAGTATGTAACTGTCTGCTTCACTAAAGTTTTATTTATCCTAGTAAGATATATTCATGTTTGATAAATACGTTTGCCTGGGTGTGTAAGATATCAGACAAACCAGCATCATCTAAGATCTCCAAAAATTTTAATACAAAACATTATTTCTATAGATTAAAACTGCAAGATGTTTGGAAAAATTTTGAAATTAAATTGATTCATTTTATAAGCCAGTTTATTGTGGATGTTGACCTTAGAGGGGGAAAAATAGGCAAGAAATTTCCAAACTTGTATAATTAAAACCTCATACAAATTCTACAGTAACTCACACTTGATTTAAACAATGAGTTCTCAGGTAAATTTTTGTTTTCTGTTTAAATCTAAAACCACAAAGAATTAAGTTGAATTTTGAAAAAATAAATGTGGATAATAGCTACAAAGTTTTTATTCCTATTTTAGTAACTGAAATCAAGTTGTTTTATATTTAAATTGATTTGTTTTATTTCCAAGAGTTTGTTTTTATTTAGTGTTTTCTTCTTATTCCCAACAACATGAATTTACTTCCCTCTCGTCATTATGAACCTGAGAACACCTGTACATAAACACAGCACACACATACATGTATGCACATTTTGTTCAATGAGTAAAACGAAAGGCCTAACTCACCTCTGCTGATATCCATGGCGTATAACTCCCGCAGTCCCAGGTCATTGAGAGATTTTGTCAAGTCGAGGGGCTCCTGGGAATGGTAGTCTTTCATCAGCAGTGTGTGCTGTGGGTCAAACTCACACTTGCTACATATGACAGGAGCCAGTTCCTGAAGGGGTGCATGTGGACTAACTCTCACTATGGCCTTCTGTGTTTTCTTGAAATTGATGACTACTCTCACAGTTTTCTGAAACATGGATTAAAGCTAGAGTTACACCATAATTTATTAAAATAAGCTTTCTATAAGGTCTAAAATAATGAGTTTATTTACAATTATATATTTATAAACAGTTCTTTCTTATTCTCTTTTTCATTAATGTTATTTCCTATATCTAAAGCAAATTGTAAGAAACAAATATTAGTTTGCATATCAAACAATCTAAATTGGTCAGGTTTGTGGTGCTCCCTTATAATCTCAGTTACTCAGGTGGGTGAGGCAAGAGGATCACAAGTTCAAGGCTAGCCTTGACAACTTGGTGAGATTCTGCCTCAAAATAAAAATAAAAAGAACTGGGGATGTAGCTCCATTGCAGAGAGTCCTGCATTCAGTCCCCAGTACTGCAAAAGAAATAAATGATTACATAATTCACATTAAATAATCCACAATCCTTATATAATAAATTAAGCAGATTTAAACCAAAGAAGAGAAAACCTCATGTGCAGTGTTGTTTTTACATTGTTTACTTTAAAATTAACAACATACATAATAATACAGAGACCACCCATGTTTTATCCTATTCTTTATTTAAGGAATATTTATATTTTGAATCATTTGTCAGTTAGTTGCCTCAACTAAAAGAGGAATCTTTTGAAAAACCACTAGAATATTTGTGTCTCTCTATTCAAAACATAATAAATTAGAAAAATCATATAAGGAGTTTAGCACAGTGTGTGCCACAGAGGAAATTATGAAAGTACACTTTCTCTTGTGATTAGTTTTTGTTGTTACTATTATTATAGCTTGGTTATTTTTAATATAGTAAAGATTATTAAAGTATTCCTATTTATATATCTATGCTAATAATTCAAAATTATTGAAAATCTTTAAGAATCTCCTAACTTTGATATAACTAAATTAAATCCTATGTAAAAGGAACTTAGCAACTAAATATAATCTAGTTTGTAGATATCAAAGACATTTATTCATAAAGACACCACATATAATTGAGGGGCTCCTTTATATAATGTGCATGCTACAACATAAATAAAACTACTTCCATAGTAGTTTAAACAGCAGGTTAACCGCTGAATAAACAGCAAGTAAATCCAGTAAACATGCACCTAGACAGAAGAATTTTGTCCAATATTTTAATATTCAGTATTACATACAAAAGAAAATGTTTTGTTATAAAAAATCCTGTTGACTTTGTAAAAACTTCATAATATGAAGAAATGTGACAATAAATGTGTTCAAGTCACATGTAAATGAACTATCCACTTAAGATATAAAGTTTTATATTTTATGAAGTTGTATTCATAATAAAAGATTATTCATGAAAACCATAAACTTCTACCCCACTGTTTATATAAACAGAATAATTTTATAAAGAATAATTGATTAAGGACTGAGGATCTGCCCAGGGGCTGAGTTTGTCTAGCATGCAAAAGCCTTCTTGAGTTCCATCCCCAGCAATCTCAATCTCTCTCTCTCTCTCTCTGTCACACACACACACCAAAAATCTAATAATTATTTTAGAATCCTTATAGTTTAAACTTCTTTGTTAAAATTCATATATTAGGGAAAACTGAGTCACTGTGCAGCATAAATAACATTATTAAATGACAACTGCCACTTACTAAATAGAGAAACCAAAATATAATAAATTCTTAAGTGAATTTTCATTAAAAGATTCTAAAATCTACCATTAAACAAAGAATTTTTTAAAAGCATAGTTTAAAATCCAGCATGTACATAATTGTCAGGCTCTGATACAGCCTATCAATCACTTTATAAACATTCAATATCTAAAGTATTCCTCCAATTCTAGTTGATACAGGACCAATAACCAACTGGAATCTAAACATTGTGGCCCAAGAAAACATAATAACCATTTTCAAGTTGACTAAAAAGCCAATTTTTATTTCCTTTGGAATGAGCTAATAACTGAAATATTAACTTAATACATTGGCTATGAGACATCAAAATCAAAAATGCAATCCTTACCTCTGGTATTATTGGTGTAGGTTTTTTCTTGTCCAGAATTTTTGGCTTTAAAATTACCTTCTCTACCTCCAACATTCCTATTGGTGTGTTTGGCTTAAATTTAATGTGATTCTTTTCAGCAGACAGCAGATCAATGGTATAGCTTGATGGATTTAAATGATACTGGGCACAGAGAAATATCAGCAAGTCCATCATTGGTTTGCTGTAAAACAAGAGTAATGCTGATCATAGGATCCACAAAACCACCTCATTAACTGTTAGCTATTGTTCTGAGAATTCTTCATACACACAGGCAGGTGCCTTCAATAGATAAAGTAATGCTACAATATAGTACTTGTAAAATCAGCTTAAAATTCTAACTATGTTTTATCAAATAAAATTATAATAGTTAAAATATCGTAGGTAGCATTTAAGAGAACTTAGATCCTAATGTTGCTTTAGCAATTGCCTATATGCTTTCATCAAAATTTTTTGCATTATAAATTTCAGGAGGAGATGAATACTCATTAAGTCAATTAAGACTAGTCAATTTAGTAGGCACTTCTTTAGAAATTTATTTGGCTTTGCAAAACAGATAGTAAGTATCTACAAGGAAGCATGCAAAATCCTAAAGAGTACATATTTCTTAAATCATTCAAAAATATTTGTTTAACATTTCCTAGGCTTTGCATCCCAATACAAATATTATGGTGCACCTGTCCTCATAGATCTAACTCTACTACATGAACTAGACCAACTACAACATGCAGGTCAACTACACCCACAGTCTGTTTTTATAAAAGAAGTTTTACTGGAACATAGCCACACCTGTTTGTTTATATAATGACTCAACCTGCTTTTGTGTTACACTGTGCAGATTAAAGTAGGAGTCTAATATTTTTACTATCTGGCTCTTGACAGAAAAAAGTTTATGGTGTCTGTGTTAGAGAATAAAAAAGAAATCAAGTAAATGCATGAGATCATTTGAAATAGTGACTAAGTATAAAATACTAATGGTAATATAGGATCTATTTCTGTAGGCACTTTCATACCCAACTTGAGATCTAGGGACACTTCTCAGTATTTGGCTTCCCTTTCAACAGATGTTACAGACAAGTGTTTTCACTAATACCATCCACAGAACAATGTGGTCTCTGGGCCTTTCTTAATTGTCAGCCCTAAGGAAAAAAAAACTAAAAAAAATCTTTTGTATCATGTGTTTTCCTCTAATGCCTGGCAACCTTTAACTGTTAGTTCACACTTAATAATAAGGCACTACAACACTGTGTAAAAGTCCTGTTTTTATGGAAGGAGGTATGGGTTCATGTGCTTCACTTCAGAGTAATCTGGTTGTCATCCATTCCCCACCACTGGGAAACATAAATGTCAGCAAAACTAGAGATAAAAACCTAGCTACTGGTGTTCAGAAATTTGATAGGAAAATGAGGCTAGGAATCTCAGCATTCAGTATGCCATATAAAACTTAGTAAATCTGTTTTCACATAGCATCTCACCCCACTCCCCCAAGAGCAGTTCCCATTTTGTAGTCTCTAAAACTTAGTGTTTTCAAGAAAAGGAGTTTCCTGCAGAGGTGGGGAAGGGTCAGTTGTTTAGCCCTGTGGGATCTTGAGGTCACACAACACTTTATATAAATTTTCAAACAGTCCCCTGTGTTCACTCCCTCATCACACCCCCCTTTCTGTGGTTGTCACAAGTTCCTAGGCCATGCCAGACTCCGTGCCAGAAAGAGGTGCATTTCTTAATGGTGCCTCACTTTCCTCCTCCTCCCCCACATTCAGTACCATCCCACTGGTACACACACAAGAAGAATAAATACAAGACTAATCTTCTTAACACTCTTAATACAAAGGATTCTCTGGAATATGTTTCAGTCCTCAGAATATATCCGCTATATCTTGACTTGATGCTTGTGCAGTAATACTTCGGAGTTTTGTGTCCTTCTCAGAGTTATACTATGGAATTTGTCTCTGACTACCCATATTGTATTTTGGATAGTATACTTTAAAATTCATCCAGAGAGAGACAAGTACACTGACCTTATAAAAATTTGTTTTTTTGGTAATACAATACTTTGAGATCAATTGATGCCACATACTGATTCTCAAAAAATGCAAAAAAAAAAGAATGTAAAAAAAGGTGCTTTCACTGATAATAAAGTTAAGATGGATTAGCTAATATCTAAGTAAACAACTATAAATAGTTATACTGAAGGAGAATTTTCATTGTGAATCAAATGTACAGTGGTCTGCTATCTGTAAATGGTGATGTATGCATATTATATCTGTTTTCTCTTTATACCAATGTGTCAAGTAATAAATGAAAAAACACTAAAGCTTGCAACTCAAATACCTTTCACTTTCTATATAGTTGTTTAGAATCTCTGCCAGAAACATAAACTAAGTTAACAGGGCAAAAATACTAATTACAATTTTTTTAAATCCCTATTTTAATGCTATTTTTCATCCTTTGGTAGCACATGCTGACATAAGACTTTATCATAATATTTGAACTCAACACTGCCAAAATAAAAATGCCTCTTTGAAAGCCAAATGAAAACCACAGAGTATCTTTTTGAGTGTATTCTCTCATTCTGTAATTCCATGTTCAATTCTTTTTGATAATTCCAGAAGCCAATTTTGTCCTGAAAATATTCCTATTCTCAAATAAATACAACATACCAGAAAATTCCACCATAGGTACAAATGCATATACAAATTTAATAGTGGTATTTTAGATTTCTGGAGACACTAACTAGTCATCTAAAATTTGTGTTTCTACCTTATTTCTTAAACCAAGTAAGTTCCAGGTCGACTTTATATATAAACATGAGGAATGTGCTCTAGGGGAAAGAGAAAAATAAAAGCAGAAAAGAAATCCACCTTTATGTAGTTTATATTCTACAGCAATGTGTCAAATAGAACTTTATGCAGTTATGGAAATGTTCTAATATTTGCAATACAATAAGTGACCATACAGCTGGTGGACTAACAAATTGAATTTCAAATTTCATTTAACTTAAATTCAATTTATAAGACACGTGTAGTGAGTGGCTACCATTTTGGACAGAGTAGTTCTACTACATTGGTTCTCAAAATGTGAGCCACGGACCAGTGCATTTCTATGTGCTCAAAACGTGTAATTAATGCAAATTCTCAAGCCCCAGCCTGAATCAGAGCCTGTGGTGAGGCACAGCAGCCTTTGCTTTGACCAGCACCTCAGCCCCTTCTGAGGCAAGCTGCCATTTACAAAACACCAATCCAGACAGAAGAGAATAAAAATGTACAATCTATGGGACATCATATAGTGATTAATACCAAGATGAAAAGTAAAAGGTCAGGGAATGTCCAAACTGAAAAAAAAAAAAATATATATATATATATATATATGGCTTTAGAATAGAGGCCTGGAGGGAGTGGGGTATCTGGAAGAACTGCATTTCCCAACTCTGCCTGGATGACTGAGACCCTGAGGCAGGACTGTGCTGTATGGCATTAAAATAAAAAACAAAAACCAGTGGGCTAAGGTGAAAGCAGTAGGAATAAAATCAGGGTGCTAATTTTATGCTTAAAGGCCTTTCACAGAAAGATCTGAGATCTTATGGTGTGAACTAAAAAGCCTGAGAGAGTTCTGAGGAGTGATGTGATCTGCTTTATGTTTAAAAAGATTATATTCTGAACGCTATATTCAGAATAGCCTGGAGAAGCGGTTACATACAAGAGTATTGCCAAAATTTAGGTGGGAGATGGTAGTGGCTCAGACAAGTCAGAGTCCACATATATTTTGTAGTGAGCTAGTGGGATTAAAGCCAAAGTAGGAAGAGGGCACCGAATTAGAAAGAAGACTGAGCCAGTGCAGAGGTCAGATTGCAGGGACATCAAAAAGTGGCAACGTTGCTGCAAGGGCCCAATAGGATCCCTGAAACACAAATGTGCAGAGCTTGCTATGTGATCATCTTACTAACCTCTCCTTTTGATGACCACACACCATCGCTAAGGTCATCATGACTTCAGGAGGGGTGAAGTCAAGAAGAGAAAGGAGACCAAAAGATAAGAATCTATGCAGGCATAATACAAAATAAGTCAGAGCCAGCGGTGACCCTAAACTTACAATAAGATCACAAAGGGGACTGGACTTTCCACAGCAAGTGGGATAAGGGTCCAGGCCAATCTTATCCAGACCTTCAGGACACAGTGAGCTCAAGATGCTATCTGGGATCCATTTGTACCTAGATAGGAATTCCTCTATAACAGGACCACATCTCAGCAAATCCTTTCTCCCAGCACCTAATATGAGGCATTCAGTAGGTCCAGGCTGTTGTAGGAGGGGTTTACAGGCATCTGTGATTATTTTCTCATAACGTAAGTCTGTTTGAACCTCAGTGTTCAAGACACAGAGCAAACAATGTACAACTGGCGTCTCTAGGGCACCTGACACATGAAGAAGCACAGCAGTTGCAAGGAGATTCACAGGAACACATACAAAAACTAGAGCACTTTGGTTTCTATTTATTAACAAATTTGAGTAACAGAAGCTATGCCCTCTTCACACAAAGGTAGGACAGCAACATTGAGTAGGCCAAGACCTTTCTAAACATAGTCTCAAACCCATTTGAAAGCGAGACATTTTTATCTAGAGCTCCAGTATTGGGCACTAAAATGAAACAGTTGACCCTGACCAGAAGATTTTGAGGATGGAAATTTCTCACTGTCCAGCTCTAACTATCAAAATACAACATCTACTAAAGCAGGTCTGGCATTCAATGGCTGCTGGGGTCAACTATTCACAAATTACACCCACAGAAAATGAAATCATCTCTTGAATGGAGTTGTTTAGAATTTTCTACCTGTATGCCAAACTACTTCTGCCTAAGACAATATCTTAGATCATGATGATAAGTACCCGACAGCAGCTGGCTAAGAGATCTACCACGGATCACCACAGGGAAGATGCCTGTCCTCCTGTTCCCTGAGATAGGAGTGCACCCCAGCCTTCCAATTAGAAAGCTGAGGTGAATTATTAAAAGCAGAGTGTATGAACTTGATCATCACTTCCTTAACTATGTCTCAGTCTTTCCCTTGTTCTTATTACCATATTGCTTTGAATTGTAGTTCAATGTATTATTTAACAGGTTTGTGTGGTATTAACTTCTGTTTACCTCTTGCAAAATTATGATATTCTGGAAGGCTATTTATTTTCAGATTTCTTCTTTAAAATGAAGAAATCCCTATGAGATTTCCCACTCCCTTTAGAAATAAATAACAGTCCTTTGTAGTAGAGATTCATATCTATTATCTCATTTGAGCTCACAACCCCCATGAAAACTTCTCACTTTATGAATGGAACAACTAAGATTTGAGAGGTTACATGACCAGCCTACATACAGAGTTCAGAGCACAGTTAGGATTAGAATTTCCTGACTCCCCAATGCAGTATTCCTTCAGCTACATTTTAATCCTATGGTACCTCAAGTATTGCCCATCAGCAGAGCATAGACGGTTTGGAATAGGATATCTGCTATAAATTTTACTTTACAGATTAATGACTTCACTGCATTACCCCTAATCCCTCTATGACCCTTTACGCATTCATGACACATGGTGGTGGAAATCTTGCCCTAGTTTTGTTACCTAAGGTTAGGATAAGTCTTCCATTTCTGTGTTTAAAAGATCTAACTCTGAATCAAAAAATACAGATCATGATTCAATAAAGAGCTTTGAGAACAACAAGGTATAGCAAAAAACTACTTCAGTGAATTTAGAAACACGGCAAGTACTTAAACAAGGTCATTTACCAGTAGGATAGCTCCGCAACTTATCCTCACTAGGACACCTGGGAGCAAAAGGGGGCACCATTAGTAATGCCCAGGGGATACCAGGTGCCAATGGGGACTATTCGAGGAACATGGGAATGCATAATGATAAGGACTTATTGCCAAGAGATGGATTCACGCATCTGATAACTATCTTTAAATAACAATTCTTTTTTTACTATGATTCTTTAACTCTTTCCCAGTATCTAGCAATATATTTTACACATTTTCATTAAATCCTCAAAACTGAGTTGAGTCCAAATCCCTTATAAATGCAGACTAAAAACCCAATCAGACTTACAAACAATAGTTTGGACATTCTTAAATGTTCCTGATGTTAAGCCATGTCTTCTCATCCCTCCTAGTTCAGGATGAAGTAGTTGTCCCCGACTCTCCATGTGTATAAGAAATGAAGTGGAACCAACAAAAACACACACCTAATCCCAAAGTTGATAATGCTTATTTAAACTATGCTACAAGGAATATTTTAAAGAAAGTAACACAAAGAATTAAAATTTGAAGCTCATAAATAAGACCATAACTAAACTGATAAAAAATTCTTATATCTATTAGTAAACACAGAATATTACTAAAACTTGAAAAAAAATCTTCAAACATCACTCTATCTGGACTCTACGTGGTCATTTATCTTGAATTTGATATTTAGAGATAATTATAAATAGTTACCTTCATAAATACTTTAAGAACTTATCTGCTAAACTTATCTGCATACACACCCTTATGAAAACAAAAATACTACAAATACATCTCATGGCAATAGGGGCAATTTGAATACAAAGGATGAAATGTTATTGACATGGAAGTTGTGAGTCATTAACTGAACAAAAGCAGGTCACAAAATAGATTGCACAATATAATGCCATATTGGCGTAAAAAAAAATCTGCAGTGTATATACGGGTGTATGTACGTACATGTGTATGTGAATTAAAAAATAGAGTTAATAGTTGTAATCTGCCTAGTCAATAACTGCATCATATTTTTAATTTGGGGGACTTACTTGTATTTCCCAACTTCCTAAAGTGTCCAACTATGGAATTTTTATCATAAAAAATTGAAAGCTAAAATTAAGAAGACTCATTGTTACAAGGCATTACAAGGCCTATATGCCAGGAAAGGGAAGAGGGTAGCCCTTCTGGGAATGCCACCTCATTCTCAAGCCAGCAGAGCCCTCAACCAACAGAGGCTTGGGGGCTGTAGGGCATAGCAGGGCAGTAACAGAGACTAATTACAGCCTTTTTCAGTCCCACCAATTAAAAACGCCAACAGTGCTCTTACACTTAAATACTTTAATAGTTAAAATTCCAAATTTTCTTTTCAGCAGCAATGACTGCATAAGACTCTAACCCCAGATTTAAGTATTCTTGTAGCTATGAACATGAATATAGATTTTTATATATATTTTTAGTAGTGTTTTTAAAAATTAACCTGTTATAGACATGTATTTGCCACATATCTGTCATCACTTGGCACTTTTCAATAAATGATTGAACTTTTTCAATTCTTCTAAGTTCCTTGCTATTGTATTACTGCTTTGTCCTGTTTTAACAAAAAGGCCCTTCAATGATGCAGTAGTTATTATCTTGTCATTTTTAAGTCTACTTGTTGCCAATAGGTGGCGATGTACTCCATATAAAATGCTCCTGAGTTCCATAGCTGACCTACCCAGTGCCAGTCAAAACTGCTGGTGGTACTGAACCTGTAAATCAGGGTACCTACCAACCATGTACAATATGTCTCTGGGTCATTTTAAAGGAAGAGCCCAGAGAAGTGAGGTGACTTGTTTGAAATCACACAGAAAGTCATGAAGGAACCTGTAATTTCTAGTTGGAACTTGAAGCTTCAAGTTCTACATTTTCTTGTGTTTTCATATATGATATCCTCAATTTTGCTTAAACCAAAACAAATTTCTATTTATGAAAAAAGAGAAAAATATCCTTCTCTTTTATATATGGTGCTTTTTTTTCCTTTCCCCTATTGTATGCTAGTTTAGCCATGAATGTCCTCCCTATAGGCTAAAAAAGATTAAATGTCAAATTTTATCAAATTTTCCAAACTCAACATTTTGCTTCAAAAATACATCCCATAGGGAAAATGAACTAAGGCTTATTCAGTGAGTAATAATTACATACCAATCAGAAACATAACCATGAGGATCTAGAATAATAAAAACGTACCCACATATTCCCTTATTTTCTGTAGTGTTTATATTAGTTTAGGCTGTAAACTACATTTTTCTAAAAATTAACTTTTTCCAAGTACTAGCAGAAATTTCTGAGGGAGAAAGCCTCTAGGCAATTTGTCTATAACAGCCATATTTTTTAACATTCACTTTTAAATAAATTAAGAACTGCTTTGGTGAAAAAGGTAATTTACCAGTATGTAGACTGACAGACAGACACACACACACACACACACACACACACACACCTTTCTATACTACAGTGAAGTTAAATATAAATAAAATGCTTTAATTCCTCCTTCCTTCAGTCATCCATGAGATCATCAGACAGCAATGTTCAAGCATTTGCAACCCAGCACTGCAGTGGACATCAATGTGAGAGCAGGATCACAAAAACAAGATGGCAGAGAGCATGACTTCTAGCCTCTTGTTGCAAATGTTGTTGAACTAGCAGAAGGCTACCAACCTAATTTGGGATAATATGCTTTTAGTTTGCCTTGAGCATTATCTATTACTACCTCCAACCTTACTGTGTTCCCAAATCTGAGTAAACTTCTGGTGAAAATCAAGATAAAAGCAAGGGCATTCTTCTGAAGATAATGCTGTGTACTTGCATTTCCTTGAATGGAACGTTCTGGAGGGCCCTCCGCATGAAACACACAAGAAATCGTGGGAAAGTTCTAAAATTCTCCCTTAAGAATTAATTTTTGGAGAAAAAAATTCTGAGAAGTGATCAAAATATATATTTGAAGGATTCTAACTACATATTTCAATGTAATATTAATACTATTTTCACAGCAAGTACATAATCAATATCATCAAAATAAACATATAAGGAACATTTAGATAAATTCGGAAAAGTTGGTCTCAAAAATTTATATTAGAGGGCTGGGGATGTGGCTCAAGCAGTAGTGCGCTTGCCTGGCATGTGCAGGGCACTGGATTCGATCCTCAGCACCACATAAAATGAAGATGATGTGTCTACCGAAAACTAAAAGATAAATATTAAAAAATTCTCTCTCTCTCTTAAAAAAAAATTATATTAGAGGCCCTTCAGAGTCTCTGATCTAAAAGGCTCTCATGCATTTAAACTTGTTTAAAATTAGCTTCCCCTAGTCGTTCAAATTCTTTTCTCATTCTGTAGATATTTTTCCTATTTTTTTATAGTAAAAAGTCATAAGAAATTTATCTTTGTCATTATCAGTCTTCACATTAATTAGCTAATATTTTTCAGCAATAGAATATCTGTCTCTGTCTGAACATTTCTTCTTGTTCTGTTAAGCACTTCTTTAAACAACAGATCAGCAGTAGCTGCGACTTTCAAGACAGCCCTAATCATGCTCTTAAAATCTCCCAAATCGCATCTCTAATCCAGCAAATTACACTCTTGGAATATCCCAAATTGTACTTTATAACATCTAGACTCACATTCCTAAAGATATCTCAGAATCATACTCCTGAGATAATCAGAATCACACATGAACACTTAATATAGAAAATTACTCATAGAATCTTCCTAGGTGATAAAACTATTAGAAACCAAGCTGCTAAGTCAAACCTTATGGTAAATACACTGATATCGACTGAATTCTAACCCCAGAAAAATTTCTCAGTCCTAAACAAAAATTTTAAAATGGAAAAAAAAAATCAGACATTCCAATTCCGTGCATGCCTACTTCATTCTCTACCTGGAGAATATATCTTTCCTAAAAGATTTTGGAAAAGCAACTACATGTAAGGATTTATTTATTTATTTATTCTAATGAATTTATTAAGTGCCTCATACATTGTAAGAAACTGTTAAGCATTTTGAAGAAAAGGAATGACATCCTCTCATGGCCCATATGGTTTACTCAAAAAGAAAATGCATACACAGGACAGTATATGAAAACCCCAGTATCAAGTCAGAAGATTCTGGAAGCCAGAGCTAACAAGTGATTCTGGAGACATCAGGGAGCCTTTATATTAAAAAGTGGCATTTGAGCTACATAAGCTAACTGGAGAAAATGAGGATGATAAGTTCCATGGGGGTGGAGCAGATGTTCATAAAGGTATAGAGATGAAAACGGTAAAGCACCATAGAAGAACAAAGAATCATGTGGTGAAGCTTAAGCTACACAAAGGACAGTAGTGAAGCAAAAGCCTACATAATGTCAGAGGAGAAGAAAATCACATGAACCAATCTCCACACGTGGCAGATTGGACTTCCTTATTATGGTATCAAATTGCTGTCCCTTGCAGTCTTTTTATCAAAGGTAGTCTCACAAACTGAGAGGTGCTTTAGTCAGATTAATCTGTGGGTTTAGGTAAATGGAATGATCCCAGGGTGAAGAAAAGCAACTCCCAATAGAAAATGGAGGAGAAAGCAGGCTGATGATGTAGGTCAGTGGTAGAGCACATGTTTGCCTAGAATGCATGAGGCCCTGGGTTTGATCCCCAGCCATAGGCAAAACACACAAACACACAGGGAAATCAACATGTGCCAAGCACTGATAGTATTACATTTAATCCTATCAATATATGATGTCTTCTTTAATCCTAACAATTCAGGCATAATACATGTGTGCAGATAAGAAAACTGCAGCAATTCAACAATTGGTGGCCCAGAAATACAAAGTTGATTGATGGAAAATTACTCAAGTTTGAGGAGTTAGGACCCAACCATGCTGCAAGGGCAAGAAAAGGGTGAGAAGAGTCTGGGGTCCTGGTGAGTACAAATGCAGGACAAATGCCTGTTGCAGAACCCGTCTGTTAGACAAAGAAAATCTGGATATGAAGAAAAAGCAGCAACATTTAAAAAGGACATAAATTCGACTTGAAAGTAAGGCGCAAACAAGATGCAGACAAGCTACATGTTAAAACATTGAGGAAGGAACCTAACATCTTAGTAATGGGACAGTTTTAAAAAGTGATGCAATGCCACCATCCCCTGGTACAGGGCAAGTCGACCATGGATGGAGGTTCCCAGAGTTAAAGGCAGTGTAAAGAAAGTCTAAGAAAACTGTTATGGGCAGCAGGACCGAGGGGAAAACCATGATTGTGATATTGAAGTCACTAAGCTTAAAAAGAATAAAATCTAAAGACCTCAGAAACTGATTGATAGACATTAGAAAAGACAGCAACATATAGAGATAACGGGTACACCCAAGGACAAATATGGAGGCTCATTGGTGTTACCTGTAAGTGGCAGTGAAGAACTAGAAAAAATGTTTTTCTTTCTTTTTTTTTAACTTACTTTGAATTCATGGAAAAATAAGAGGAATTGTCTTTATTATGCTTAGTAATATCCATTCTTATTACTGCTTTAAAACTAGAGTAAAAATAATATTGTAGATGATGGCCATTGTCTCCAATTTCCAAGATGCTTTCCTCACCAAGAAGCCAAAATGCAGGTGCAGGCAAGATCCCACCATGGACATTCACAGGTCTTGCAACCTTGCAAATAGGGTTTCATGTATGAGCTGTAGACCTACTTTCACTACATACAATGGTAAAAATGCAACTTACTCAGATTTAATTAATACTATGTTTAATTTGCTAAAGCTGAACTATTATATTTCATCTATTTTAAATAATTTGTAAAGTTACATATGACTTTAATAAATCTTAAGGTTATTTTGAATGAGTTTTCTGGACAAAACTGGAAATAAGAATGCAATACTAAAAAAACTACTCTTTCGTTTTCCATATATTTGTAGATTCCTAGATATATACACACTCACTTGTACTAAGGTGAATACAGTTTTCATTCTAAAAAGTACTCCTGGATACAATGGGCAGCTAAAGGTAAAAGGTGGAACAAGATCAAGGATACAGTTCATTTATGTAAGTTTCCACTTCATAATGAAATGGAAAATTACACTTGGCTTTGTTCCATTTTTCCAACATTTATGCAGGTATTCAAAGCTACCAGCCTCATAAATCACCTTCTCACTTCTCGCTGGCTTAAAATTTGATTTTACATTTCTATTTAACTCATATTTTTTAGCTAATCAAATCAAATCAATGAAAATTTTTAAAAATCTTAATTTTACAGATAGATTGGCCTATTTCAATAAATAATTACATTTTAAAATAATGGAAACATCTGCAAAAATCAAAGCAGCAGCTTAAAGTGGGAAGAACAATATAGGGAAGGAGAAGAAAGGTTTTCTTTCAGATCACTGGCTTTATCAGCTTAACTTACAAAATTAGTATAAGTGATTTCTCTAGGAAAGAATTATTTTAAAAAACTTATTGAATAACAAGTTAAAATTCCAAATTCTAAAAGTCACTCCACTGAGTTGGAATTCATAGCATTGATATTAAAACATTGGCAGAAAAATTTTATTACCCTGTTAGCATTTACTTTGTTAAAGAAAAATGCTTTAACATTTTTCCTTCATTCAGTTATGAAGGAAATGTTTAAAGACAAAAACATCAAGATACGTGTCACAGTACGAGGTATGGTGGCATATGCCCATAATCCCAGCTACTAAAGAGGCTGAAGCAGGAGGATCAAAAGTTCAAGGGCAGTGTCAGCAACATATCAAGACCCTCAGAAACTTAGCAAGATTCAGAAACATATAATAATAATAATAAGGGCTCAGGATGTGGCTCAGTGATAGAGGGCCCCTGGTTCAATCCCCAGAATCACAATTAAAAATAAATAAATAAAAAGGAAGTCCTAGTACTTTATTTTCTGCAAAGCATACCTGCCATGAACAGTAGTAGATTTGATAATATCCCCAGGTAGAACCACGGAGAGTTCAATGTCTTTATCTATCATGTTTTCTTTCTGCTCCATGATGAATGCAGCAGATCCCACTGAATTCTCAACTGAAGAGGCATCCATGTATTTGATCTCCGCTGGAGGAAGTGGTGCCTTGGCTTTTGGTTTCCTCCTAAAATATAAATAAAAATAGAAAATATGATCTATATTAAAAAGTAACTTTCTAGCATGATTTGATTTTATAAAAACCAAAATGTATACAAAGATTTTTCACATACATAAAGAAACACACCAAAATGTTAACCATTAGTTTACTAAGGATTGGCAAAGGAAGAGAAATTGCTTTTCCCTAAAAACATATTTTCTATTTGCCTCTATTCCATTCAATAAATATGTTCATCACCGCATACCAAGAATGTAATTTATTTCCTTGAAGAAGATTAAGTTATAAAGATCTTTGATGGATTGACAGACATATATAAAAATTACCATTAAGTTTGGTGACTGATTTACAATAGGTATGCAGATGGACAACTGAAAGTCATGAGAAGAGAACTCGATTTTCCTAAGAATTTATAAATGTTTTACAGATGGGAAACAAACTGGATTTGGGGGAATGAATTGAAACACACAGTAAGATTAGAAATAATGGACATTTCAAGAGGAGGAAAGCAAGTGGAGCCATAAAGAAAAACAGTACTGGGCTGGGGTTGTGGCTCAGTGGTAGAGTGCTCACCTAGCATGCATGAAGCACTGGGTTTGATCCTCAGCACCACATAAAAATGAAATAAAGATATTGTGTGTCCAGCTACAACGAAAAAATAAATATTAAAAAACTCCAGTACTTCTTTAGAATTCAAGAGTTGGGTAAAATGCCACAGAGAAGTCAAAGGAGAATGAGAAATCAGTGAATTCCACTGGAATTCCTCTCAGAATCCCACTGGTACCCCACTACGGTTATTGGTCTTTTATCATTCCACAATTCATGTTGATTGTTATGTTTAAATTTGAACAATCAACCTAGATTTTTTATTTTCCCTATACCTTTGGCTTGGTATAGGGAAAATAAAATTCAATTTTGTTATTGTTTCAAAGCATCTAATCTAAACACTAGAAGGGAGGCATTTAAAAATTTTTCTGTACTCCATAATAAGTAATAGTCTTTTTAAAAACATTTATTTATTAGTTGTAGAGGAATACACAATATCTTTAGTTCATTTTTATGTGGTGCTGAGGATCAAACCCAGTGCCTAACGCATGCTAGGTGAGCACTATACCACTGAGCCACAACCTCAACCCCTAAGTAATAGTCTTTCATGTCCATGTAGCCATAAGAAAAGCTAACCAGAAAGAATGATGAAAGAAAAATTCCTTTAATAATAGCAACAAAAATAAATTTTAAAAGACTTACCAAGTCTCCCCACCTAGTCAATCAAATTTCTTTCAGTTTCCTGGTATCCAATATCCCCTTTGTCACAAAATACATCCAATCCCTAAAAATTCTGTCATCTCTGTAATATGAACCCAGGATCCTTCACAACCATCTCCCCATTTTGCTCTTCCTGGTCTTCACTTGGAAAGTCCTCCTCATCCTCTTCACCTTTACATAATTATCAGGGATTGAGTCAAATTCCTGGAGCAGTCTCCCCCCTCTAGTGCGCATGCAGTGAACTCTGACTCACAGTGCTGGCGTTCTGTGTGTGTTGCTATCTCATGTCCTAAAGTACTTGGAGTGTGTGAAGAAAACCCATCTCTAATCATTAATGATAAGACTATTACAAAAAAAGGAGAACAAAGCACTGGTTGAAATATCATTTACATCAGACTTCTATTAAGAACACTAATTTTACCTATTATGACCTTAATTAATAAAGCATTTGTCACTCCTTTGGTACTGAAAAGTGGAAAGTACCTGAGAGTGAGACGGAGATCCTGTCATAATGAATTAGCAATCCAGTAGGAAACATGCAAAAGGAGCAAAGCAAAAGACAAAGGTTCTGAAAGGGATGGGTGACTGAAGATCCAGAGCAGAGAAAGTCAGCTAAAACTCTCCCTATAGGGTGGGAGGCAGGAGTCCAGGTGTGCTTTAAGGGAGAGACTCAGCTCTTGAAAGAAGAATTTGGATACGCAGAACCTATAGAATCAACCATAGACTCTCAATGGTGACCCATTCACATCAAAATTAGGAAAGCGTCTACCTCATTTGCTTCCTCCATAGTCTAATCTAATGAAAAGAATACAAGGCTGAGGCCAGGATTTGCCCTGAATCCTAAGAAGCGTTAAGCTTCTAACTTAAGTGGCCATTTATTCACCAGCAAAATCTTTTAAATACGTTTCTCATGTCTCCCAGTATTCCTAATGTTTGAGTTAGATGGTTTGATAATAACAAAAAATTAAATTAAATGCCACTATTAGGATTGGGTAACTAGTCACCTCATGAATGGGTGAGCTGGAAAAAGATGAGAAGGGAAGAAGGGCAATTGAAAACCATAGGAAATCTTATCTAACAGATAAGCACCTGAAAGATGGGGGCCTCGTATGTTAAAACCTCCCACTGGGTGGAGTGCCATGCACCCCTGTAATGCCAGCAATTTGGGAGATGGAGGCAGGAGGATGGAAAGTTTGAAGTCAGCCTCAACAACTTACGCAATCCCCAAGCAATTTACCAAGACCCCATGACCCCACGCCAAATAAAAACCAGAAAGGACTGAGAATATAGCTTAGTGGTAAAGTACCCCTGGGTTTAATCCCCACTGCCAGAAAAACAAACAACTTGCCTCCTTACATCTCCTAAGATAAACTATTGTTTCAGGATCATGTCACATCCTACCAGGTGGGCTAGACTCTCCAGCATCCCAGGAAACCATCACTGGCAACTAAAATATCAAGACCCTCACAAAGAAAGCTTGCTGAGGGCTATTTAAATGGTAATGAACAGGTTAAGGAGGCAGGAAATTGAGGCAAAACCTGGGAGATTAAATTTCCTTAAGATCCCCAACTCTGGTTGAGCATGGTGGCACACCCCTGAAATCCTAGCAGCTTAGGAGGCTGTGGCAGCCTCAGCAAAAGCGAGGTGCTAAGCAATTCAGTGAGACTCCGTCTCTAAATAAAATCCAAAATAGGGCTGGGGATGTGGCTCAATGGTCCAATACCCCTGAGTTCAATCCCTGGTGAGAGAGAGAGACAGAGAGAGAGAGAGAGAGAGAGAGAGAGAGAGAGAGAGAGAGAGAGAGCGCGAGCGCGCGAGCGCGCGAGCGCGAGCTCTCCAACTCTGAGCACCACACCATCCTCTCTTGGTGGTGATTCATGCAATTCTCATGTGGTCAGCCAGAAGTCAAGAGATGGACCTGGGCAGCACTCTCTGGAAACTGGAGGGCAGGAGGGGCTCCTTATCCCTCTTTCCCCTTTCTTATTCCTTCTAATAAACTTATGATTATTCTGCACAGCATGTCCGAAATCTTTCTGGCATAATTACAAGAATTGGGTTTGAAGAAGGGGTCTTCAGGGTTGTCTCAGTTTTTCTGCAGGTCCCTGCTCTCTAACATTCTATTTTAAATGTCCTAAAACATTTTAAAAATATCAAAACCTTATTTAACTCAGAATTCCACTGGTACCCCATTACTGTTATTGGTCTTTTATCATTTTGATTTACACAGTACTTCAAAATCCAGTGTACACTGAGATCATCACATCATTACAGATCCTTAAAACGGAGGAAACAAAAGAAGTTCAACAACACAGAATTATAATCAAATCTCTTCTGGGTTTAAAAAGAAAAAAAACAACAAAAAAGAATAAAACATTACCTGAGACACAGTATGTCCTTAAGTGGAAACTGGATGAGACTCAATCATACCTCACTGTTCCTATATTTAACAGATTTTTATAGGATTCTTAAATTCACTTAGAAATAGTATACAAAATGCAGCTTCAGTATAAAAGACAAAAATATAAAAATCAAATTATGTCTTAAAATAGCTTTGTTTTCATCACCGCGGGCAGAACCCAAGGGTGCTCTAAAACAGAGTTACATCCTGATCCTTTTCAGTTTTTCAGACAGGGTCTTGCGGAGTTGCTTAGGGCCTCACTAAGTTGCTGGGCTGGCCACGAACTTTTGATCCTCCTGCCTCATCCTCCTGAGATTATAGGCATGCACTATCTTAGTCTGGGCTGCCAAAACAGTAACCTTTTAAGTATTATGGTCTCTGAACCAAAAAGAAAGTCAACAGCCACCCTCTATCAAACAAGATTCACTGTGGTCAGCATTGATAAGGCAGTCCTTCAAAGTAACTGGTAATGTTTCACAGGCCCTAAACTATATATTTCAACTGTCAGATGGAGACCAATTTCTCGAAATTTCTATTTCTCTATCTGGGTATAATGAAACGAGGGAAGATTTAGTTCAAGTTCACTCCTAGGTGGGCCTAACAATATGCTCTTAAAGGAGTCCAATTAAGAACTACAAAGCTCCCTTTTCTTGGTGAGTCACTTTTCAAATCTGCGTCATGTTATGTGACTCAACCAATGTTTCTCTTGTTAAGGTCACTATGACCTAGGTGGCTCCAAAAATCACAAAATTGTCTTTGTCATCTCAGTCGCATGGAACACCATTTCACAACTGCCCAAGCCCTCTACTGAGGATTCTTTCCTGGGCTCTTCATGTGACAGCACAATCTGTCTTCATTCCTCACTAGCATTCCTCATCCTCCACACTACCTTATCTCTCTGCATGACTGCTCAAGGTTGGAGCACCCTGGGGTCCCTTTTGGGCTATTTTCTTTTTCCACATGCCTCCAGGTGATTTCATCAAGCCAGATGGCTTCAGATATCATCTATGTTTATGGATGGCTCTCTCTCCAATTCCCACCTCCAACTCTGACTTGTTTACTGAGCTCTGACACACTTGCCCAAAATTCTCATGGTCATCTCCATTTGGAGGTCCCACAGGTATCTCAAAATTTATATAACCAAAACCCTCGATTCTTCTCTCTACCTCGAAACCTCATTCTTACATACACATCCTTCATTAATTCCCTCTCTCTGCACCACCAATCACCCACATAACTCAGGTAAAACTCCTAGGCATACATTGAATTCTTCTTAGTTCCCGATTTCCTACTTGTAATCCATTACCAAATCTCTTAGGCTCTTACCTCTAAGACATATCCTGAACCTGTATTCTTTTCTTTGGATTCTCTGCTACCACCCTGGCAATTAAGCCACTATCTCTTGCCTGGACTGTTCCAATCATTTACTTCTGTCTCTTGAAATTCATTCCTCGGCCGTAGAGTGATTTTCTAATATGTAAATCAAATCACATCATCTCTCTTATTTTTCACCAGCCTTCCAATTCACTGATAATACATTCAAAATGTATGGGTTTAAGGAGATCCCAAATGACCTGTCCATGTGGTTTCAGTGTACCAGTAACAGTTCCTGTAACCTTAGAAATGCAAATTTTCAGCCCCTACCCCAGTCCCACAAAATCAAAAGCACAGGGGCAGGGCCTCTGCCATATTTGACAACTCTCCAAATGATTTTAGATACATGCTAAAATCTGAGAACCACTGAGCTTCCTTTGCCAACCTCTGAACCTTCCACTCATTACTCCCAGTTTTAATTCCATGTGTTAATTCACATTGGCATTCTTTCCCCTGTCTGAAGCAGACCTGGTTCATCACATTTGAGGGCCTTGCATAGCTCTTTCCAGTCCCAAATTTTGTTGTTGTTGTTGTTGTTTTGTTTTTGGTACCCAAATACTTTTAACCATAGAACTTCAAACTGCCTGCATCTTAAGCTCAAACTTTAGATAAACCATTTCCCCCTCAACCACACTTTCCCACCCATCTTGGCCCACCCTTGGCACCATTTAGTTTCCTCCACATTTATCAGAATCTGAATTCATCTTATTCCTTCTTTCCTGTTAGAATGAAAATTCCATGAGGGCTGGGACCTGGCCTGTCTCATTCTCTGCTAGCACCAAAAAAATTTAACTGACACAAGATGGAATACCCCTTAAGAATTTGTTGATTTAAATGAGGGAAGATTGGGGGAAAAGGGTTACATTCCTTCCATGACTTTACTGGAGAATAACACTTGGTGGGTTACTGAGAGTCAGCGTATTCTGTAATATACTGTGAGCAGCTAAGAAGTATAAGAAGTCATTCAAGTCCCAAAGAGACACAGATAGGTAAAAGTTCTCAGTCCTCAAGAATATATCCTCTGCCTCTTTAAGGAAAAAAAGGATAGGGGATTAAATCAGGAATGACAGAATTCCAGAGTAGAAAGTAACTTTCCCTCATTCTGCCTAGGTTTTCAACAACTTATATGAGGTCATATAACCCACCTGTGGGTTAGGATACAAATGTTCTTGCTTTCACCTCCCATGACAAAAAAGGAGCACAACTGATATCAAGAAAGAAAAACCTAATTTTGTGTTAGCCTTTCACGTTTGAAAACAGAACTCATCTTTCAGTTACCTTTGGCATAATGTACCAAATAGTGTGTATTTCATATCAAAGCAAATGTTTATCCAGTGCCAGTGCCTTTAAGCCCCCAAAATAACTTCCTATAAGAATCAGGGGAAGAGTAGATTTAGCAAATATCATCAACAGTTAACCCTTGGATGTTGACTCTGTTAGAAATCATACTAGCCAGGAGTACTAGCATGTATCTGTAGTTCCAGCTGCTCAGGAGACTGAGGCAGGAGAATCAATAGAACCCACAAGTTTGGACCAACTTGGGCAGCAGAGTCAACTTCCTGAGAAGGAAGGAAGGAAAGTATTTTCACATGCACTAACTCATGCTTACATCAATAAAGGAGGTTAATACTATCATCTTCATGTTCCAAGTAAAGGATCTGGTATATACAGAAGCCAGATATTTGGCCTAATATCATATACCTAGTAAGTGACAGAGCTCAGACTTAAACCCAAGTTGTCTGCCTCTAAAGCTGCTGCTGCTGCTCTTAGAAATGATATCATTCCTTTGGAAAATCAAACCTTCACATAACATAAAAAAAAAGAGCAAAAACCAAGTTGTAGAAGAGAAAAAAAATGTAGTTATTGAATATCTATTGCTAAGACCTGTGCAGATGTTTTTTAATTGAATCTCATGAGGCAGTTGTCACTGCCCTATAACTGTGGTTACAGATCTTAAAAAAAAAAAATCCAAATGAATACAGAATATGGCACAACCACAAATGCAAACCCACCAAATCCCTCCTCTGAATAACGTTAACAAGGGCAGTGTGAAGGAGCCGTGACACATAAGTAGGAATGCAGGTGCCAGACGTGCACACACAGCAGTCACGCCAACACAGGCTGCTATTTTCCCAGGTGGAGTTAATGAAGCATTGTGTCTACTGTAGTGGATAGGGAAAGCCCTGGTCGTCTTCCACATGTGCTGCCATAAGTAAATCACTAATTTCTTTGATCCTACATTTTCTCCTTTCCAAAATATAGGTATTAGACTCCATGGTCCCTGGTCCCTTCACCTTTAATACACAGATTTGGGTATAGTTTTGTTTAGACATTGAAAATGGAAACAAGATTATTAGAACTGGGTGGATTATTAGGGCATGGTGGCTGAGTTGACTTACACACAGTTCATGGAAACAGCCACATGGACAGGATGCCCAGTCCCTCCAAGTCCTTCCTACCCAGAGACCTTTCTAGTATTGATCAGGAAAGGATCTCCTCTGGGGCTCACAGGAAACGAAAGCCTTTAAAAAGGGTTCCATTTCCATGGGCCTCTCTCCCCCTTGGCATACACACTAGGAAAAAATGATGAACAGAATGACCAACTAAAAACAGAATGTTAGAAATGCTCTGGTTAGTTTCCCATACTTGATTATTTTACATTTCAACACCAGGAATACCAAATTTCTGCCTCAACCATTCATTATTTTATATATATATATATATATATATATATATATATATATATATATATATATTTATATATATATATATATATATATATTTATTTATTTTTTTTTTTTTTTGGCTGGTCACCCTTCCACTCAAGCCTGACCAATAATCGAAAGTCAGCAATTGTTACAGTGGTCCTTCATGATCCATGGGAATTGTGGATCCCCCTAAAGATTTCTAAACCTACAGGTCTTCATGTCCCTTATATGAAATGGCATGTATTTGCACATAATCTATAGGTATCCTCCCTCATACCTAATATCTAGGTTATTATAATACCTACTATAATGTAAATGCTGTGCAATTATTATACTGCATTATTTAGGGGATAATAAGAAGTCTGTAGTGTTTTGTGCAAATTAATTATTTTTGCTGAATGAACCTGTGGCTGAGGAGCCCATGGGTATGGAGGATACATTATACCCATGTTTCTTTCAATGTAAATCTTTTTCCCCAGAATGCACATAAAAAAATGCACAGATTTTTATTATCTTATTTTCTATTTCCCTGATTATTCCAAGTAATTTTTTCTTTTCTTCTTCTTTTTTTTTTTTTTTTTTTTTTTTTTTTTTTTTTTTTTTTTTTGGTACTGGAGAATGAACCCAGGGCACTTTACCCACTGAACTATATCCCCAGTCCTTTTGAGTTTTTATTTTGAGACAGGGTCTCATTGAGTTGCTGAGGCTAGCCTTTTACTTGTGATACTCCTGCCTCAGCCACCAGGCCAGCTCCCTCCTTCCTTTTGCATACAAATTTCTAGGATTTTGCTGTCCGATATGGTAACCGTGTGGCTACTCAGCAATTAAAATGGGAGTACAGTAACTGAGGGACATTTTTGGCTTATTTTAATTTGTATTTAAAAACAAGTGTTTTTCAATAACTAAAACTCTTAAGTATATTTGGCACTTAAGTATATGAATGTATTTTTCAGCCATAAAATGTACGATTCTAATCAAGTTCTTTCAGTGAAAATACAGCATCTGAATTTAGATTAGCTATAATACTATATTTCATAGACTTGGTATAATAATTAAATATCTATTAGTTCTTTTGTATATTATATATAAAATAATATTTTTGGTAAACTGAGTTAAATGAAATATATTACTGTAGCTGGCCAACAGTCACTCCAGTGAGCTTGGAAGCAGATTCACCCCTATGGAGTTTTGAGTCCCAGCCCAAGTCTCACCCTGCAAGCTAGAGAACCACCTTTCTGCAGTTTGACCTGAAGGTAATATGACATACTTACTATGCTCTAAAGCATCTACTGCTCCAGGCATGAGCTACTTATATAGGATAACTTCTCTTCAACAGTGAAAATCTTGCCTCTTCTTACACTTCAACCTTAAGAATCCTTGTTTTACACACAGAAATCCAAGTACTAGGTACAGTGGCACACACCTATAATCCCAGAGACCTAAGGAAGGAGAATTCAAGTTCGAGGCCAGCCTGGGCAATGGAGCAAGACCCTAAGCTACTTAGTGAGACCTTATCTCAAAATAAAAAAATAAAAAGGACTCTGGATATAGGTCAAAGGTAAAGTGCCCCTGGGTTCAATCCCTAGTACCAAAAGAAAGGACCAAAGAGGAAATGAATTCCACTACTTTAAATTCTCTTATTTTTTTTTATATTTAAATAGTTAACTCTAACACTCATCAATGTGTAAATGAAGTGGGGCAAATCCACACACAGACACATTTATATTATGGTAGAAAAAGTAAAGAAGCAACCAAGTAACTCTAACACAGAACACAAATGAAGCCCCTCAAGTAGCAAAGTTTCCAATATACATCATCTTCTCTGCCAGAAAACCAACCATGAAAAAAAAATGTTTGCACTTTTAATTAGTACATTATCTTTATCAGAGTATGCTCAATTATTTCTTCAAAAACGATTCTCTAAAATACAGTTTGCATTAGGTTTATTCATTTTGTTATATTACATTCACCTCAAACTCTTCCCTCATACTACTTTCAGGAACATAGTAATTATGTAAAGTGGGGTATAGGAACACAATAGAATCTCTTTGTATAACCAGGCCTTCAAGGATAAGTTCTGCATGAGTAGTGGGAGTTTTTGTTATAATTCAGTTGTCATATCCAGAAAGCATAACCTGCTCTGTATTCTAATTCATGCAGCAAAAGGGTCAAGTAAGTGATAACAGAATTCTTTTAACTTTATTTAGATTTCACCTGAAAAGCTGGTATTGCTTAATTCAAATTAGGTAGTTTAGTGTCTCTAAAATGTCTTGTCTTCTTAAACCATGTTAAACAAATGGACAATATTAATTATTTTGCTATACTTTTTATGTATACAAGAAAAATCACTATGTGGTGCAAAGGTAGTATAATTTCTAATATATCTTACAAGTTGTTCTAACTCATACTTAATTATAATTTCATATCCTAAATATACACAAGACTAGCTTCTGATCACCTTACCCTAAATATATGTATGCACATATCTGTGTATTTGAGTATATATATATTTATATACATGGAAACTAATAAACTAATGGACATGTACATACATGTGCAGAATGAACTAGTGACAACACAACAAGCACCCAGATTTCTTTGGCTTTCACTGGTGGTATACTCCAAATTAACTTGCCATGTAACTTTTTACGAAGCAACTTTTATTCTTCTGTTTTTAAACACACATATTCCAGTAAAAGAAATAAGACTTCCTAAAAATAATTCTGGTGAGTAAAAGCTTAATATTCCCTATGGTAGTATTCTGATCAAGTGCTAAATAACATGATTTCTCCATTCTTTTGCCTCTCATCAACAAGTAATTTCTTTGGAAATTGCTTCAACATCCCAGTCATTTACTAATAACATTTCCAATACCTAAACCCTGGTTTTCATTCATCATTCTGCTTTTATATTTGGAATAGCTTTTAAAAACTGCATAATATGTCATATTTATATAAGATGAAAGGCTAATAGTTATCCCTCAGTATCTGCAAGGAGTGGTTCCAGGATGGATGATCAAGTCCCTTATATAACTGTGTCCACCCATCCTTCTACTTTATGTCAGCTCTAAATACCTAATGCAATGTAAATGCTATGTGAATATTTCTTATATTATTTAGGAAATAAGAACAGACATCTATACATGTTTTATACAGGTTTTCCCTCAAATATTTCAATTTTAGGTTGACTGAATCCACAAATGTAGAGCCCATGGATATGGGAAGAATTTCTAATGTGGAAAACTATTATTCTAATATCTATTATCTTTGAACCCTTGCTTTAGATTATATTTGTATGTGTGTGTATATATATGTGTATGTGTGTGTGTGTATATATGTATAATTTCATGCTTTTTTGATGGGGATATGTGGGTGGTATGCCAGGGGAAAACAAAAGTACTGAGTTCACTAAATACATACATTATAATTTCCCAGTGACAGTCTTACAGCATTCCACAAAGGCATAGGAATAGGGTAACATAGATACACATCTTCAATTAAAAAGAAAATATCTACATCAAGAGTTATTGACAGGACTCAAGATCCTGAGAGATCTTGGTTGATGCCTGGGTTGCATGATTTGGTAACCAAGTCATTTAATCTTGCCAGAACTTCAGTTGCAAAATTGGACAATACATCCTGAATCACCAGGTCACTAGGAACTCAATGGGTAAAGTAGCTCATTATCTATCACAGTGGTTCTTATACCTGGCTTCACAATGGAATTGCCTGGGAAGTTTAAGAAACTAGATAACTAGGTCTATCCTATTCCCACAAATTGATTTGTCTTGTGGGGATTTTTAAAATCTATGCCAAGTGATTTTAAAATGCAGCTGAGATTGAGAACCATTGGTCTAGAATAGTGCTTTACCTATAGTATTCTATTAAAGTTAAAGATCTACCTTCTTGGGGACTTTGTGAGTTCGTATATACTTCCTGATAGTTGCTACTTAGGTGAATCAAATTCAGGTAAATTCAAGATCTCAGGACTAGTGGATGCAACAAACCTTGAAAAATCTCTAAAAGTTTAGCAATAACTTCTCTAAATTTATATACTTTTGCTTTCTTTTATCAAAGCAGGAATTTCCTTATAAAAGGGAAGAAAATGTGTTCTTCCTTATGCTTTTTTTTAACTGAGAAATGTACTTATTCAGAAAATGGACTACTATGTTTACACAAACCTCCTTCCTCTGCCCTTACCACTCCACAGAACCACCAACAGACCAAGACATTAATTGTTCCTGTAAATTAACAATTAAATTTTTTATATCTGTACCATGTACAGATATGGTCTCATATCTGTACCATCAGTTTGCCTTTGGGTTCTCCTAAATACCTTCATGGGGAATGTTTACTTTATGCACAGTTAAAAAATTTAACTATCAAGAAGAAGAAAGGAGAGTCTCTGTAAAAAGGATATACCAAGAGAAGAGACATAAAATTAACAAATGAGCAAATAAAAAAAATCAGCTTGAAAACAATACATCCAGTGAAGCACAAGAGTACACAGTGACTGGGCACCCAGTGTATGCTCAATACTCCATAAAGAAACACTGTGTAATGAAATACCAGATGAGGTTCTCAAGTGCCAAGAAAATTTAAAAAAAAAAAAAAAAAAAAAAAAAAAAAGCATTCTGTTGATTTAGCCTTACCTAGGTAAGGAACTGCAATGATGTTTTATGTATGTCATCCCTAACAAATGCTATTCTTTTTGAATAATACACCACAATAATGCATAAGTGTTTATAGAAATTACCAAATAATTTTTTCTAAATAACAAATCAAAACCCTGAAACCATATCCCAATGCTCATTTGACTCCATGCACTCTAGGCAAAACTTTCTGCCCCGTAAGTCACAAATCTCAGCAGCAACTACACTCAACATCTATTGAAAGCTTCTTTTATACATTATTTGTTGTCTTGTATCAAGATATATATGGAAGGGCCATTGTAGTAAAGGAAAATTAATCTTATAAGGTAATAAAAAGTGATGAGATTAACACATTTTTAAATTAAAAAAACACACACACACACACACATGGGTGAGATAACCATAAACAACTTGGATCCTTTTCTTTTTGCAACACTACGGGTAGAATCCAGAGCCTCAAGTATGCTAGACAAGTGTTCTACAACTGATCTACACCCCCATTTTCTTTTTAAATTGATTTGAGACAGTGTCTTGCTAAGTTGCATGGGCTGGTCCAAAGTTTCTGATCCTCCTGCCTCAGCTTCCCGAGTAGCTGGAATGACATTGTCACCATGCTCTGCTTGGATCTTTTTTTTTTAATATATATAAGTATTAAATAAAAATAAGCTTTATCATAAAGGCTTTTGTATATGACTCTACTTTTTCAAAAAGGTTAATAATTATTCCTAAAAATGCATGGAAAAAGTTACTAAATTAAGACAAAAAATTATCCAATATTTTATTTTAGTACATTCTCTGATGCAATAATCTAATAAATATAAAGAAAGAAGCTTTCACCCTTAAGAGTTTAAAAGTTCTTAGTTGATTTTTTGATTTTGAAAAACATGGTTGGTAATGAAGTAAAAAAAAGCTAAACATGAGAATTGATTATTAAAATATATGTACACACACATATAAAGTCCTAGGAATGCAGCATCAGCCAAGCAAGCACTCTTTCAGATCAGCGAACCACAGGATGAAAGCAAGAGCTGCTTCAAGTCACAATCTCAGTAACCAAATACAAAAGCTGTTAATCATTAAACATCATTAAGTCATCACCCTGTTAAGTGTTAAATCTGTGCTGGGGAGTGGTGTGCATTGCGATAAGCTGCACTCAAGCATAATAGTCACAACATAATGAAAAAGAAAACTCCTTGAAATGAACTTTGTTAAATAATTTTCTTGTTGCAAGTTATGACAAACACAAGCTAGAAGAATGACTTGGACATGGTATCAGTTTAGAAATATTAAAATCTAAAAGAGCTCCTAAACTTATGACTTAAACAAATGTAAAAAGATTTAGATGAAAATAGAGGAGAAAAAAATCTTTGAGGCCAAGGGTGAGGCAACAAGTGACACCAAGAGCACAATTTATCAAAGAGTTAGGGAGAAAATACGTGTGTGTGTGTGTGTGTGCACGCGCTCTATTTGTGTGTATAGTATATGTATCTTGATAAATTGCTGTCATCAAAAATTCAGTTGCAGCCCCTGTTAAGATGATGAAAAGACAAGCCACAGACAGGAAAAAAATATTTATAAGTCACATATCCAACAAAAAGGCATATCTAGAACAGACCAAGAACAGTTTTAAAAAAACATTGATTAAAAAAATGGGGAAAAGTTTTGAACACTTTCTCAAGGAGGATTTACAATTGGCTAACAAACATACAAAAAAGATGGTCAAAATCATTATGTTAGGAAAATGCAAATTAAAGCTGAGATTCTACTTCATGTCTGAATTAAATTGATCTCCCCAATAAAGGTCACTTCTGCCTTTCCATATATAAAATGAGGGGCTATCAGAAGACCTCTGATGATCCTTCTATGCTAACATTTCTTATAAAGTGATATATGTAGGCCAAGATCATTTTTTATAATATGTTTTTTTCCAAACCTAACCCATGCAGTCCCAAGCAACCACTAATATGCTTTCTCTATATATTTGTTTTGGACATTTCATATAAATAAGATCATACAATATATGTTTTTTTGTATCTATTTGGCTTCTTCCAGTGAACACAATGCTTTTAAATTTCATCCATGTTGTAATATATAGTCATACTTTGTTACTTTTTATTAATTAATAATATGCCTTTGTATGAACCTGTTAGATTTTACTTTATTCATTTCCCAAATGAAGGACACTTGAATTATTTCCACTTTTTGACTACTGTGAATAATGCTGGTGGGAACATCATGTGCTAGCCTTTGCACATATCCTTTGCAACTTGAGTACAAATTCCTTGGTAGTTAAAATGTCCCTTAATTCTTCTAGTTGTCTCACATGAAATTCAATAGTACATTTTGGATTAGCTTATCAGAGATTATTTTTGATGCATTTAACTTTGTTTTTATAGAACTCTCGTGAAGTTTTCAAATTGGATGTTTTAATATTGAGTAAAATCTATGTTATTAAAATAATTTACTGTAAACACGGGCCTTAACTGGTTAAGAAGTGGTCATGATAGCATTTTGATAAAATATGGCAGGCAAAAATAAGCAAACTAGAAAGTAGCCTATGGTCTTTGGGGGTTCACTATGCAGAGGGTGTAATGAAGCATCTAGGACACTTATTGGAACAAAGAAGATGCTCAGTAAAATATTGTCGAATTAATGATCTTCCACATACAAGTACACTCTGAGGTGTTGAGATACTTGCAAAATAAAAATAATTTTAAAAACTAATTACTTAAAAACATGCTAGGAAAGGATTTTTGGTGTATTTAATGTGAAATGAGTTTCCTCTCACCATTGGACCCTGATTATACAACAATCTGGTTGTCTTTAAGCAATACAGAAAATAGACAACAGGATTCCTAATATTTGTAGCACATTAAAACAGTTTTCACTTCTTCTCATTTACTGTAAAGTTATTTACCAATTACTAATACCTTAACACGGTTAGTTTGACCCCATTGCCGCAGAGAATATTTTGTACATATTTTCTCCAAATCATCAGCAATTAAGAATATAGTTTATCTTGCTATTTGTGAAGGACAATTTATATATTAATTGAAATTACCTCATTTAGAAGTAACTATATGACCATACAGGTAACTGTACATGGGAAAGAACTCAAGGAGGTGAAGAAACTCAAGTTTTGCCACACGTCCACACACAAGCATTTATTAAGCACTTATACTAGCTTTAGAATGGAGAAGCACACTTCTAGCATTCAAAGAAACACCAGTTAATTATTTTACAATGTCAATCAATTTTAAAAGTCCTGAAAGTTAGTCTGGTGTGATGGTGCATGCATATAATCCCAGTCACTTGGAAGACTGAAGCATGAGGATTGCAAATTAGAAGCCAGCCTTAACAACATACAGAGACCCTGTCTCAAAATAATAAAGAAGGACTGGGGGATGTAACTCAGTGGGAGAAAACCCCTGGGTTCAATATCCTGTACCACACACATACACACACACACACACCAAAAATATCCCCAAAGTTACTTTGTTCCTCCCTTTTCTTTATGTGTCTTTAGTTTGGTCAATAAGTACTATTGAAACACTCAAAAAATATAAATAGTTAATTATTAATCTAAAATGGGCAGGATGTATTGAAATGATTATGGCAACAACTCTGAAGAGTTGCTGTTTCTATTTCACAGAAGGAATGAATACTGAAGAGCAAGGCTTTGTCCTCAGTCATAGTGAAGTGCATTTCTGGATTTTAAACCAGGGTAATTTATTTTC
Source organism: Urocitellus parryii (assembly GCF_045843805.1). Lineage (NCBI taxonomy): Eukaryota > Metazoa > Chordata > Mammalia > Rodentia > Sciuridae > Urocitellus > Urocitellus parryii. The sequence goes on from NC_135531.1 coordinate 218,401,645, forward strand.
AAAAGTCCATTTGCTGTCTCCTGTGACATTCTGTATATGTAACCCCTACTGTGCATACTCAGCACTAGCAAAAACACCAACCCAAGATCATGAAATTGTGGAGTGGCAGACTGAAAACAAAAACACCACATTATGTGAACCTAAGATGTACCATTAATTGTTTTCTCTGAAAAGACATCTAAAAGAAGCACTAGACAGAAGAAGACCATTAGACAGGCACACAGTAAAGACTATTCATTAGAACCAAGCTTTCATGACCTGTGAAACTGTGATGAATATTCAGAAACAATGGAAAATACTTCATTGTAAAAGTAAATTATGTTTTTATCTTCCCAGTTTAAACACGATAAACTATTACCCCAGGCCCTAGATCCCTAGAAAGGTAGCTATTATAAATACTGTAAAAAAAAATCCATTGCAATAATTCTTTCCTGAAAACCAGAAAAGGAAGTGACAAAGAAGTATTTAGTAGTCTCATTTATACAAAACTTCCCTGAAGAAATTGGTAGATCTAGGAACAAAGACATATGCTTGCCAAGTAGCTGTGGTGGTCAATACAGCTCCAAGTCTTATAAAAGATTTTGTCCAAAAACTGATCTTCTATATTGAAGAGAAACTTAGAAGCACAAAAAATGCTAACACATTGATTTTTTTAATCCTAAAATAAAAAAATCAGAATTATTATAATTTTTGAGGTACTGGAAGTTGGACCCAGGGTCTTGCACATGGTAAGCAAATACTCTATTCCTGAGCTACATCCCCTGCCAATTATAATAATCTGATGAAAAGATCACAACTTTCTTTTAGCTCAAAATTTCTTAAGCACCATTCACATGTTACTCCTACTATATTTTAAAATTCTACCACTTTTCTTATAGAAAAAAAAATTAATTAAAAACTTATCTCTGAAGTAAAAACTAATCCTTTATTCTATTTCTAATTGCTTATTTTCATGAATTTGGTCAGATACCATAATTTACATCCACTTCAAGAAAATACAGTTCATTGACAACTTCTTTAAAACTCAGTATGAAAACTGGAAATTCACCTTTAGTAATTCTAAAAACAAGACTCAATAAACAAATGCAATGGGTCATCATTTTGTATTTAATCAAATTCTTTTTCTTTAAAGAACAGGGTAGAGGCACATGCCTGTAATCCCATGAACTTGGGAGGATGAGGCAGGAGGATCAGAAGTTCAATGACAGCCTCAGCAACTTAGCGAGGCCCTAAGCAAAGCAGTGAGACCCTGTCTCTAAATAAAATACAAAAAAGGGTTGAGGATATGGCTCATTGGTTAAGTGTCCCTGAGTTCAATCCCCAGTACCCACCCCCCCAAAAAAGAAAGACACAGTAATGCTGTTTTCTATTGTTTCTCCTTAGCAGGAAAACTCTACTTTGTTTCAATTCAGGCACCTACAGAAGTACATGATTACAGTATTCCTAAGAGTCAAAGTATAAGTTTGAATCTAAGTACATTTTTGCAAAAGGTAAAAACCCTTAACAAACAAGTTGCCAGTGATGAGGATGGTAGTTCATTGGCAAAGCATCTGCCTAGAATGCATGAGGATCTAGGATCTGCCACAAAAACAAGCTATTTTAACACACAGGATATCACAATCCACATGGTTGAGATTCTATGACTTAACTGACAACAGACTGAAGCAAAAAAACACAAAAATGAGTATCAGGCACAGGGTTGTGTCAAACTGACACAGTTTAGGAAAAATTAGTTTCCAATTGTACATCTCTGTATGTATGATCAACAGACCAACCATCCATTGTATCTTTGAATTACAATCCACTTTACTTTGAAAGAGTTAAATGGTGATAAGACAGCATCTAAACATTTCATTGAAAGTTACATAGCCATATAACTTTTTCTACTATAAAGTCACCCAAATTTAATTCTGATGATTAATGTGCAATTGTTTCAAACATGAAATGAAATATAATTATACTCTTTAATATTGAATGCATAATTGTATTGGTGTTAAACAATTCTATTGATCACCTTTATTCCATATGGTTTAGTAATTTGATTTTTTAAAGAACATATGCTTAGTGGGAATAAACAAGATACCAAGAGGTACACTCTTCTCTTCTTTACTAGTGACATCATTAAATCTATTTATATAATTCATTGTCTAACCTCATGGCCTACATGAAAAAAATGGATCTGTTTAGTTGCTAATCTGTTATTTCTCAGTGTATTCTTAGCCGCAATTAACCAGAAACAGGTAGTAATTTGGTATTATTGGTATCTCTATTATTTTTAAATTTTATCTGTATTATTTTTAAAAAATATTTATTTTTTAGTTGGGCACAATATCTTTATTTATTTTTATGTGGTGTTGAGGATCAAACCCAGGGCCTCGCATGTGCTAGGCGAGCACTCTACCATTGAGCCACAACCACAGCCCCAATCTGTATTATTTTTAAAATAAGGTGAATTTTTTGTTGTTGTATTGACTTACATGAGCCTTAAATGTGATGTTTTCTTTATGTGCTGAGAGCCACAGCCCAGTCTGTATGGCCCCTGGCATTTTGCCAACAGTATTGATTGACAGGCAAGGCGTTAATATCCGCCTCTGCCGCTACTTTTGAGTTCTAGCGCTATTTTTGAGTTCTCGCGCTATTTTTAGTTCTCACGGATTCCCCGGGAGTTCCCATTGGTTGTCGAAGTGCAGGAGGAGGGATTTCCCGGGGAGATATTTCCAGCGGGGGGGCTTCCTGCAGGAGCCTCCTGGCTTTCGGGAGGATTCCCCAGGAGCGTGTGTGAGGTTTTTTTCTTGCAGTAAAAAAATAAAGTCTGTTCTTGCTTCAGTGGCTCGTGATTTGTGCCCAGCCAGACTGCGGCATTTATGAGTAAAATTTTAAAAGTATAAATTTCATGTATTCATTTTTATCAGATATTTCAATTGCATAAATCATATTTCTATAAGGTATTTAGAAATACAACCCTTGTTTACAAAATAAAACAACAATTTTGACACTATTGCCTAATTCTTTTCCAGATTTTACGTATACTTTATTTATAGTGATTTTACAGTTGAACATTTAGGCTCTCTCCTAAGTATAAACAAATACTTCCTCCCTTCTCCCTCATTATATAAGGATTTCATAAACTTCCTTTTTCCAGTTCTGGGGACTAAACTCAAGGTTTTCCACCCATGAACTACATCCCCAGCCCTTTTTATTTTTTTGAAAAAAGTACTAGTTAACTTGCTGAGGTGGGCCTTGGATTTGTAATCCTTTTGCCTCAGCCTTAAAGTTAATCACTTCTTAGTAAGAGTTTTTGAAATAACAACCAGCTATGTTTTAAGATATAAGAACACAAGACAATATTAGCTCACTTTTTCTTTATCTTATTTAAGTACTCAGCACTTCATCAAAAACCATTTGCAATTTCAATTAAAGGGAGCATTTTGAATATTCATAGATATTTTATACCAAAAATTTATGCACAAAAAATACATTTTCACATTCACCTACTATTACATAATACCACACATCTATTTTGAGGAATGACTAGTTCTAGTGTTTAATAAGAGAATTAAGTTTTAGCATACAAGAGGCTGGGGATGTTACTCAGTGATAGAGCACTTGCTTAGCATATGCAAGACCCTTGGGTTTGATCCTCAGCACTACCAAAAGGTTTCTGCACATACATTAGCAAAGAGATGAATCAAGTTGCATTTTTTAGTGAGTTTAGCAAGTTTGTATATAAATTATGAACCAGACCAGAGAAAATTTCCACAGGCAACCAACCCTCTCATACAAAGCACAGACTAACAGTTAATATTCCATTCAAGGTCTGCTTTAGCAGTTATGCATTCAGGCCATCTTTAAAAACAACAACAACAACAACAAAACTAGCCAGGCACAGTGGAGCACACCTATAATCCCAGGGCCTCTGGAGGCTTAAGAGGATCTCTAGTTCAAAGCCAGCCTCCTCAAAAGCAAGGTGCAAAGCAACTCAGTGAGACCCTTTCTCTAAGTAAAATAAAAAAATAGGGATTGGAATGTGGCTCAGTTATTGAGTACCCCTGAGTTCAATCCCCAGTAACCTCCCCCGCCCCAAATTAATACAGGTAAATTTAACTAAATGCAATTTTATGCATTATTTTAGAGGACTGTTACAGAGAGTCCCATGTCAAGATATTACAGGGCAAAGAATGTCCATGTAGGAATCAAAAGGCTTAATTCTAGTTTGAATTTGTTTATAACTTAATCTCTCTGAATCTCCCTTTAGTTATTTACTGATGTTATTTAAATGAAGAAAATATTCAAAGTCTGTATAGGGGTTTTGTATTTTAAAAGACTGATTATACTTCATAAAAGTTAAAACTCTAGATAAATGTAATTTATCATATTGTTTTTTGAAATGCTCACCATAATTTGAACTTTATCACGTCTTAAAGCTTAAAAGTGTTTCAAGTAACAGCATAAAGAATAGCAATAATTCTAAATACACAGAATTTAATGGATTAAATGTAACAATTTTTTCTCCAACAAGCATAAATTACATCATTATATACATATACGTATGTTTAATGTGTCAAGAAAAATAAATTATGTGATATCAATTCACAAAACTATAACCACTTCAGCTTTTTCTACAAAACACAGAAAAAAAGGAGTTCTTACACATACTAAAATGTTTAAAAGAATTAATACTTCAAAGGAAAATATCAGACATTTTTAAAAGCATCTTATTAGAAGATGTTAAAGTATTTTAAAACTGTTTTAATTCATATCTACTTACAACTCTTCCAGAAGGTCTCTGTGAAACAGCACTATTCTGGCTGCTGACTTTTAGAGAATGCTAAACCAACAGTCCTGTTACCAACTTTACTGTTTATCATGTGTGTAAGCACCAGGCACTTCTTACCTCTGGCAAGTAAATAAAAGAAGGAATTTATGAGTCTTACAAAATCCAAGAATGATCACGTAATATTTTCACAAGCCCTTTTTCTGAAGAGAAATGTGTTTCACAAGGTAATTTTCAAAAGCAGGTCATTTTCAAACAATTGGAAAATTCAATATTTTTGTTTGTTTTACAAAGTTATAAATGCTTGCAGATTCTTGACATACACAAAATATTTAATTTAAAAAAATCTCATTAAATTATTTAAATTAATCATTGATTTTAGTATTAAGAAGCACATCTATATAATATTAAAGAAAACCCCTAAAATTATTTGTAGGGTGATATGTATGAAGAGAGCTAGGTATAAGAATTCGGAGAAAGGATCAGGCATTTAATATTATAAGGAGAAGGAAAGAGGTAAAGTTCCTGGCAGCCACACTAGGATGTCTCCCCATTGGTTCAAGACGATTTTCTCGTCCAAGCATCATTTTCTACCATGTAAACCTCAATACAGTCAATGGAAGTTGATACTCGAGTTTCATGACTTTACCTGCACTTATAGGTAATAAATGAAATCAGCAAGACTAGATTTCAGTCAGTCCTCCTATAAGCCAAAATACATCTTTTCAACACTTCATATTTTTTCCAGGATATTTAAAATCAGACTATTCAAATATGAGTAACAGAAACTTTGATGTTTAAAATTACATGTCTCATTATTTCCACTAAGGAAAGCATTATTTCTTCTTCTACGTGTGTAATACTGACTGATAGAGCTATAGCCTAATGTAAAATAGAAACTCCCACTGGAACTTCCTTTCCAGCCTTGATGAAATTGAAGGATTCTCTTATATAGCCCTATTTTGTATCTGTAGTTCTCTCCACAAATAAATAAACCCTCTTTTAAAAGGTGTACATAAAAATAATGCAGGGCATTAAGACTATTGTAATACTGTACTGTACACTGAAAATTATTGTGAATATATTTCAGGTGCTCCTATCATAAAAGAGAAAAAAGGATAACTATGCAATGAGATAGATACGTTAATTTCTTGGCTGAAGTAATCAAATCATTATGTATATTATAACATGTTGTATGCCTTAAGTATATGAAATACATTTTTAAAACAGATCCTATTTCTACTTTTCTACCTCCTTACTTTATATCCTTTCATCAGCCCACTTCATTTGGCTGCTACCTCTAACTCCATGGAGACTGTCCTATATCTTCTTTATCATCAGTGATTCTCATGTTGCTGTGGATATTGAAGAACAGGACTCTGTTCTTATCTTACTTCTTAGCAGCACTCTAAATATTTTGATGTTGTCAATCTTGAAATCTCTGTCTGGAACTAGACTTATGTGTGTCCTACATTCCACTTTGCCAGAAATAGTCCCAATTTGCTTCTGTTGTCCCTTTAGTAGTATTTACAGCCTTAGCATCCCTGTTTCCCTTTACTTTCATGGGTATCTCAGGTTGCATAATCAATTATAGGGAACACCCTACTGGACTATTACTAATTTTTTAATATCTCCTCTTGGCTATCCAATTAGGCATCTCAATCTTGAATACCAATACTTCTTCTCTCCTTACTCTTATCATCTACTTTTATGGACAGTGAGTGGATAAGAGTTGCCAATAATAGTCACACAAATATAATTCTGAGGCTTCTGATAGGATATCTCCAATAGGAATATCCTGATACATGGAGAAAGTCGACAGACCAATCATGGTAAAGTTATTAAGCATTGAGCCCTTACCAAGTGGGAGATTGTTAGACCCTGAAAGAACAAAATGGCAGTTCAGAGGATGGGGAAACTGATCCATTTCCTTCCTGGATGTGTCCTAAAAATGATGTTGTTGCTAATGCAAGAGGAGGAAGGAAAAAAAATACTAAAAAAGTCTTAGGACTTTAAAGAAAGGGACTTTCCAAGGAAACTTGTATAGGCCATGATGAGGAATTTCAACTATCTTATAGGTTATTTATAGTCAATAAAATAGGGTAATAATATAAAATTTGCACATAAAATATCATTATAATGAAAAAGGAAGGTCCTGAATGAAGAAGCAATATCAGAGACAAGCAGACCAAATAAACTGTCAACTATCCTGGACCTGATTACTGATATGGCCATTAGCTGTATGTGTGCTTAGGTTAAGTTATTTACCCTCTTAGATCCTCACCTACAAAATGAAGTTGTAATAATACTTCAAGGGATTGTCATTAAAATGTAATTGAATTCCTCAACCTGGTGCCTGCACCATACACATAGCGAACACTGAAAGTTTTGATGCCCCAAAAGAGAACATAGCAGGATTTTGTAACAGACATTTTTAAAAATAAAATTATTTCCATGAAATTCTCCCTTAAAAAAAGTTCAAATCTACAAAATTAACTGATCGACTTAATATGCGTTCATTTTGTTAAAGCTTCTGAGTCAATCACATGAAAAACTTTTGAGATTTTTCATGAATGTTTTTTTCTTTTTTTGTTCCTTGCTTTAGTTCTATAAATTTATTTTAAAAGTTACAGATTTGCATCATTATTATAGAGTTCCCATATATCCACAGACAGTTTTTCCTATTATGAACATTTTATGTTAGTCCCTACTATATTTTTACATGCTTTCCTTCTGGCTGATATGTCTTGTTAATAAAAAGAAAAAAGAAATATGTTAATTTTTTATTTATATATGGCAGCGGAATGCATCACAATTCTTATTACACAAATAGAGCACAATTTTTCATATCTCTGGTTGTATACAAAGTATATTATGAATGTTTTTTTCTATACCACCTTGTATTTTTTCCCCTTCAAAAATAATGAATAATTAAACATTAACTGAAGACCTAATTATTATTTTGCTTGGTTCTCAGGTTACTGGACTATGAGTTCTACAAAGACTTAGACATTATCATTACCACAAAGTATAGACATGAGCTGTAGCACTCCTATTTATTCAGTAACCACTCCAGTTTTGTGTATTTTCAGTTCTGTGCCTTATTTAGAAACCAAATGATGTTTGCCCTGGGTGGTACTTCCACCAATGTATTTGACAGGCAAAGTGGAAATCCAAAAGGCAAAGAAAGAAACAGGCAGAGTGGAGATGCTGTGTTTTCTGGGAGACAAGCTGTCACCCTGTGAGGTCTCTGAGCAAGGAGTAAATATTATCCTCAGTTGGTAATTTGCTCTTGCACTTAGTCAAACCTTAGAACAGACACCCTCTAATACCTTGCCTGTGTGGTGCATATTTTCCCTTGGGCGTGTCCTTACTCTTTGGAGAATTTTAAATACACACACATCCCTCCAGAATTTCGCCAGCAATGAGTAATGTGTTTTCCCTAATATTCTAAATTTTAAAATGTTACCTCTTAACTATAAAAGTGATTTTTCAATACTTTAAAATGAAAAGAACAAAAATAGTGCTATTTACATCACAACAAACCCCCAGAGAAAACAAGCATTATCTATATTGATATGTTATTAGACCTTTGTAAAACTATATATAATAAAAAGGCTTTTATTTTTTTTTTAAGTACCTTGTATTTGTCTGATAAAAGCAGCACAAAATGGCCCAGGCTCAAAGAAAAATGCACTTATGGAAAGAAGTTGGAACAGTTCTGTGAAGGGTTGCTAAAAATAAAATTGCTACTAACAAGTTGTAGAAGTGTTGGGCAAACACTGAATTTTTAGATAAAAGATTGCTTAGGTGTCATTGCTATGGTAGCAACAGCTGATGTTATTGCATGCTTGCTCTAGACCAGGCACCCTGTACAGCACTTCTCAAGGCTTCAGGTTTCCCACCACAGGCTCTCTGAGAACTTACTTCCAGTGAGCTAAGCCTGAGAACTCTGGAGCTGAGTGGCAGGATTTGAACCCAAGCAGCGTGCCTGTCAAGCCTACACTCTTTTTCACTAAAAAAACCAATTTCATTCCAAATATGCTCCAAATTACAACATCCGCCCTGATTGTTTCCAAGGCCTTATCTGTGAAAGTGCTCAAAACAAAACACAAGGAAACCATGTAAGAAAACAATAAAGTAGATTTATGTTCAACAACCTCAGAGGCACAGGCAGGTATTTAAACTGTACTACTGCTTTAGAGAAACTGTAAACATGCTTCCATAAATAAAATTATCAACATATTTAATCTTGAAGACTGATCAAAGATGTGGACTGTCTCTTAATGGTTTTGTTTTTTTGTTTGACCTTAGATTATACAGTAGTGAAATAAAAAGGGAACTTTCATCCTGGTAACTTAGAATAGTTTTTATTTGGACAACACCTTTAATTCTCAGTTATTTTGAATTGCCTTTTATACTTTGCAATTTTATATCTCCATAGATTAAAAAAGTGTAAAATCTTGACAGCTAGCTTGATTCTTACAGTTAATTCTCAATGTTAGGAAAGTTTAAGAAAATGCCTTTTGGTTATTACTACTTATAGTTTTATGAGTTTCATTAATTTCATTAATTACCCATGTTTTGCTAGGCAAGGTGGTATACATCTGTAATCCCAGCAGCTGGGGAGGCTAAGACAAGAGTATCCTGAATTCAAAGCCAGCCTCAGCAACTTAGGGAGTCCCTAGGTAACTTAGTGAAACCCTGTCTCAAACAATAAACAAAAAGGGGCTGGGGATGTAGCTCAGTGGTAAAGTGTCCCTGGGTTATATCCCTGTTAACCGAAATAAATAAATAAAAATTTAAAATGTTTTCATATTAAGTAAGATTCTCTGGAATTATCCACTCCTAAAATTAACTCTATAATGGTTTTTTAAAAAAGAAAAAAAAATCTCCTTACTAGAAAACTAGTAACAAATTGAATAGAAGAACATTATAAATAAATGAATAAAGTTTAATTTTATAAATAATAAATAATTTACCAGGTTATTGCTACTATTTTGCAAGCTATGACATCAAAGAATTCACACACAAAAAACAAAAAACAGCAGATTAGTAGTTACCATGGTTTGGGGCAGGATGGAACAGGGAGAGGCTGCTTCATGAACACAGGTTTCCTTTTGGGTTGGTGAAAACCTTCTGGAATTGCGTCATGGTGGAGTTGTGCAACACTGCACATGCACTAAATGCTACTGTACTGCACATATTAAAGAGGCTAAAATGGTAAAATTATGTTACATATATTTTATCAGAATTAAAAAATTCAGATATTTATGACAGATATTTAAGACTGCTCTTAATAAAAAAAAGTAGATTTCTAGTCAAAAACTTATTCTTTGGGGCTGGGATATAGCTCAGTTGATAGAGTGCTTGCCTCGCATGCATAAGGCCCTTGGTTCAATCCCCAACACCACAAAAAAGAAAAAAAAAACTTATAATTCATCATAGTGAATAGTATAAAAAATCCTATTAAATTATCATGCATTAGATATTTGACAAGCTTATTTGAAACATTAAAATACTCATTACAAGTACTATTTTATCTCCTAAAAAAACTAGAACATCTCCAAGATATATTAAAATGGCTATATTTAAAATGTCACAAAACTTTGCACATATTAAAAAAGTATACATAATTTTCATACATACACATTTGTATATGTACATGCATACATTGGAACATATGCATAACTTTCATGTATACATGTACACACACACACACACACACACACACACTTGTTTTCTGGTACTGAGTATTGAACCCAATGGCACTTTACCACTGAGCCACGTAACCAGCCCATTTAATTTTTTTGAGAAGGGCCTGACAGTTGCCCAGGCTGGCCCTTTACTCACAATCCTTCTGCCTTAGCCTCCTAAATTGATGGATTACAGTCGTGTGCCCCTGTCCTCTGCTCCAATATTTTGTCATAAATTTCAAAGAGATCATGCTTTCACTAAGTGATTATGATGACTACACATTTTTTTTTTAAATTCCACAGTCATAATTTAGGAATTACTGCCCAAATTCCACTGGTCTTTCAGAAAGGCAGGACATATGCCTCTCAATGCAGTCTATGGCACTGTCAAAGACAATCCAGGGAATCAGTGTTGTCAGTAGCACATGTCCTGGCTGGGTTTTCCAGAACCAAACATTAAAAACTCGCCTTCCATTCCAGATATTCAATCCTCTAGATTTAGTGGTAATTATGTCAGACATTTTAATGTTTGCAAACAAGAAACAAAAATAAAGTTAAAACTACCAGACACTACCGATAGGAGTGGGTACTGTCATATTCTTTCAGAAGTTATTAATTCAAGCCACAAAGAGGTAATGGCACGACTTAAATCCAGCCAAAGAAGCAACAGGTCCAAGTGGACCAAAATCTTCTCAGACTTCCTTTCTCTATTCACCTCATGATAATTTCTCTCATATCAGGGTATTTACAACACTTAGATGTAATTTCACTCCCATTAATTTTATAAACTACCTAAAATGCTAAGTTTCCTTTTATACATATTTTATATTCTCAGAGTTTTATAAGGTCCTTGATGAGAGTCCAACCATCACAGTGTGCAGCACACATTCAATAAGCCCTTGCTATGTATGTAATTCTAATATCACTTCTGGAACAGCCTTTCTAAGGCTAATTCCTCTGAGAAGATATCCCTAGCTCCCCTCCCATTTACATGCTGTCCTCTGCTCTGATTACTAAGTGCTTAGAGGAAGCCATTCACAGGGAGTTGGAGTGTGAAGAAAATGTGCTGTTCTCACTTTTTTATTCCATTGGTATTTGAATGACTGATTTTAAAAATGATGAATCTGGACATAAAATGAAAGTGCTATGGCTCGAGTGTATCCTCCCCAAATTCATATGCTAGAAACTTACTCTTCAATGCAACAGTGTTGGGAGGTAGGCTTAATGGGAGGTGTTTATGGTAATGTCACTATAAAAAGAGCTTGAGATCACAGATGCATGCTCTTGACTCCACCTTCCACCATGTGAGGATGAAGCAAGAAACCCTCACCAGATGCTGGCACCTTGATCTTGGACTTCCCAGCCTCCTGAACTGTGAGAAAATAAATTTCTGTTATTTATAAATTACCAGTCTGTGTTATTCTGTTATAGCACCAAAAACAAACTAAGAAGGGTACTCTAGACATTCACAAGAACCTTCTAGAGAACTCTAAGAATGAATAGAAGTAGTCAAATATCTAAAGAGTTGGATTTGGTTCTCTCTCTCCTTTTAAAGAAAAACAATAGACAAAGCCCTTCATGAGGAAGCAGGACCATAACTTTCAGCAGGGGGTTAATACAGGAAGTGAGACTAAACAATTTCATATGAGCGAGGAGGTCCAAAAGTGAGAGACAATGTACCTACTGATAGTCACTATGGTAACGCAAATAAACCTTAAACAGATATTCTAGTCACCATTTAACTGTTCTAATTGCTGGGGGTTTTTGGAGGTGGTTGAGACCGTAAAAGGAAAAAAAGAATAAGAATTTTTTTTTTTTTAAACTGAGGCTTTCCCAGGAAGAGAATAGGAAATGGACTTAGGGACATGGGCTACAGCTGATGTCTCCTTTGATATGAAATAAAAAGCTAAAGGAAATTTCTTCCCCCCCCAAGAAGGGGATTTTTATAGCAGATAGGTATAAAACAGGTAGCTGAAGGTGGTGAAGGAGTTGAAATGAAGCAGTAACCGTAAAAAAAAAAGGGGGGGGGGAATAAATCTACTTCTTAAGATAAATATGTCTTAAGCTCAATTTACAATTTTAACTATAAAATATTTCCACTAACAAAGTGGAAGTGCCACACAGAGAAATTAACCAAGAATATTTCAGTGCATGGATCAAAACTCCTAAAATCTAAGGGGCTCTTCCTATGCTATGTTTGAAGCCATTTTTGACTGCCTATACTGTACAAGGTATCTTTATTCACATAAAATGCAAGGGACCTTACTAGATAGCCCAGGCACTGTACTGTATTATGCAGTCCTGCCACAAATAAAAAATAACAGATACAAAGCATCTTAAAAGTTATGTCAAATAAAAGAAAGGGATGAAGACCCTGGAGATGAAGGGTGGCATGGGCTTAAAGAATATGAACTTCAGATGTTGAGAGGAATGGGACATTTCTTGAAGACTGGATATATGGATAAAGGCAGGCAAAATAGGGCATGATTGGAGAAGCAGCAGCAGCTCAGTTTCGGGGTGGTCCAAGACAGAAGTAGTTCACGTGAGGTTTAGTGATAACACTAAACAAAAATAAACCTTGAATCACACCATAACAAACCTAGATATAGGAGTCTTCCTATTAACTCCATCTTACTCAGGTTTAAGACTCCATCTCTGCTCAGAGTGGCTTCAGTGTCACTTTCCCAGGTTCCTTTTTACACCCCTTTCTAAAGATTTCCATTGTACTTCTTGAACCATTATCAAGTTCCCAGAAGACCACGTGCACCATTCTTCACATCCTCCATAGGCTCCTCTCCCTGCTTTCTTGCCTTATTGCATCTGACCTTTCTTCTGTCATGCACCTCCAGCATACACTTCTCAAGAGTATGCTTAGTCTACCCGAGCAGCTCTGGGAACACAGCCTGCATTTTCCTCAACCCATGCTGCTACTTCCACATCATGTATGATGCTAGTTCATTAACCAGCATTCCTCCTCCTCTGAGGGTCTCATCATCCAGATATTCTGCCTCTTTATCCACTTAATTCCTAGTTGGCTTCTACAAATATTAAGGAATTTGACATGTATCACATATCAAATTTATCCATCCTTATTGCTGCCATTACTCTGTGCCACAGTATGAAAATAAGGTTGCTTAGCGCCTTGCTAAGTTGCTGAGGCTGGCTTTGAACTCATGATCCTCCTGCCTCAGACTTCCCAGCTTCTGGGATTACAGGCATGTGCTACTGCACCTGGCTGGGGATTCCATTTTATTCTTGATTCTTCACATGCACACACTCGCTCTCCAATTTCTGGCTGCCATGAACTAAGCAGCTTTTCTCTCTCACAACCTTCCATGATAGTCTGCCTTCCCTCATGCCCAGAGCAATGAACTCAATTTTGAATGAAACCTCTGAAAATCTGAGCTCAAAATAAATTTTCCTCCTCTCAATTGTTCTTGTCGGGTATTTTGGCCAGTGTTGAAAAGCTGACTAACACACTCTGTAAATGCTAGTGCACATATTGATGGTTCACTGAACATCATAACTATCTCCTGCACTAGCTTCTTCATTACCACAAGGATAGTATCATTGCCTGAAACATCTGCACATCAGAAATACCAAAATTATAAAATGTAATGGTGTGAGCTGGGTGTGATGGTACATGCCTATAACCCCAGCAACTTGGGAAGCTGAGACAGGAGAATCACAAGTTCAAAACCAGCTTCAGCAACTTAGCAAGGTCCTGTTAAAAAAAAAAAAAAGAAAGAAAGAAAGAAAGAAAGAAAGAAAGAAAGAAAGAAAGAAAGAAAGAAAGAAAGAAAGAAAGAGAGAGAAAACCAAAAAGGGCTGGGGATATGGCTGATTGTCTAATTAATCACCTTCAATCCAATACCCACTGCACAAAATATATATGTTATAAAATGGTATGACTTGCCAAATGTAAGTTCTGGAGAACTAATGTATAGCATGATGATTACAATTAATATTGTGCTGAATACACAATATTTGCTAGGGGAATACATGTTAAATGTTCTCATCACATACATACAAATGGTAACTATACAAGATAATAGATGTTAGACTTAACTTGATAGTGGGAATATAGGTTCTCTATCAGTCAAAATGCTTAGGATCAGAAGAGTTTCACATTTTGGAACTTTTTAGATTTTGGAATATTTACATAGACCTTACAACTTAAGATATCTAATCCAAATATCTGAAATCTAAAATGCTCAAAAATTAGAAACTTTTTAAATGTCTTATAAGGCACTCAGAAAGGTTTTGTATCATTTCAGATAATGGATTTTCAGATTAAGGATCGTCAAACTATAATTTCACAATGTAAACATATGTCAAAACATCATGTGCCAGGCACGGTGCACCCTTGTAATTTAGATACTCAGCAGGAGGATCACAAGTTTGAGGCCAAATTCCCTCAGCAATTTAGTGAGATACTCAGCATCTTAGCTGAGATCTTTTGTCAAAAAACTGGGGCTGTAGCTCATGGTAAAGAACCCTTTGGTTCAATCCCAAGTACCTCCAAAGAAGTGATATACTTTTAATACATACAATTGCATCTTAGTTAAGTTAGACTCAGTGTTACAGTTGGTGACATGTTGGACAAAATTTTGCTTGAGGGAAAGAAAAGCCTGAAATTGCTCAAGTGATCAAACTTACTCATCTTCTGAATATAACTATATATGCATTTTCTATACCTGCATCTCCTGTTCTGGGATGTTCGGTCACCACATTCCATGTATCACAGACTATTTGATGAATCACCAGAGTTACCCTATCACCTCCAACCTCAATTACTGTGTTAATCAGCTTTCCTGTCAGTGTGACAAAATGCTGAGAAAATCAGCTTATGGGGGAGGAAAGGTTTATTCTGGCTATGCTTTCAGTTGTTTGGGGCCTACAGGGACAGAGTAAATCATGGTGGGAGCCTGTGGCGTAGGCCTGTTCAACTTGTGGTAATCAGGAAGTAGAGAAAGAGAGAGAGCAATGGAAAAGGTCTGTGGTCCCAATATCCCCTTCAAGGGTATGCCCCCAATGACCTAAGGACCTCTTCTAGACCCCATGTCCTAAAGGTTCTACCACCTCCCAGTAGCATCACAGGAGACCAAATCTTCAATACATGGCCTAAACCTTCAAATGGTAGCACTGGGCATCCTCCATATGCAGCTTATCTGGCTACTAAAACCCCAGCTTGGAATTATTATAACAATCTCTCTTCTATTTCCATGAGGCTTCTGAGTATTGCAAAATTATTCCATTATTGATTTCATACTGTCTTCTGACTTGGTTTTCTAAATTTCTATAACCAAACCTGAACTAAACTACTAGAATTTGAAAATATGAGGCAGGTTTTTTTATTGCACAAAAATTGCTTCCATAGCATCAATTTCATACTTCTTGCACAGGCTGGCAGACCTGGTGATTGATTCCAAGAAGCTATGCATATAAGTAAGTTCTGATAGGCCTAAACCCACTAGCAAGACCTTATGATCTTACTACCATGATTGGCAGCAACACAATCCAAAACCAACTAGAGTTTGGCATTAATGTGGCCGTTTATCGCAATTATTTTGGGGACTAGATTAAAATTGGTCCATAGTAAGCCAAGAACTCCTGCTTGATAATCAGGGGAGTAAAGACTTTGATGTGCAGATGTGACATCTGGAACTGTTACATCCATTGTATACTATGCATCAGGAAACAGTTTCAAAACCTACTTTGTACATTTTTTATTTGAGGGGGTAGAAGTATGCTAGGAACCAAACCCAAGACCTTGCACATGCTGGTAAGTGTTCTATCCTGGTGCTACAACTTGTTTTTTTGGTTTTGTTTTTGTTTAATCTAGATAATGGTGATTTAAAAAAAAAAAAAAGACTCCTTTCATGGAAGTTGTGCAAATATTACATGAGGTAGATGCAGGTCTGCCTCTACGTTGTCCAGATCCACTTTCTTCCTCCAATAACCCCAATCAACAGGAAAACAGAAACAGGACATATTATAATTTAGGCTGACTCAGTGTTACAGTTGGTGACATGTTGGGCAAAATTTTGCTTAGGGGGAAAGAAAAGCCTGAAATTGAGCTAGATAGTAAAATGACTGATGCTGGTATTTAATCAGAACAGAGGGAAAACATGCATAAAAAGACAGACAACAATTTGTTTAAATGTTCAAGAGATACACAGGGGAACAGAAAAGGTAGGAAAATAAGAACTTTTAAGCTATTAAACTTACTGAGTTTATTGTTTCACATGTATGACAATTCTAGTTAGTAGAAAAAGATATGATTTAGGGGAGTTTAAGAGTTTAGAAATTTAAAATGAGCACATGCACATTAGGATAGGGCATTAGTTTAGTCCTATATCCCATTTTAACAAAGATCCTGAGGATAGAATATTATAGAGGGCCAAGAAAACAGTGGGAAAAGATGATCAGGTTAGTAACTGCTACATAGGAGTGTGGCCGAGGGTGTTTGCTCAGAATTAATTAATTAATTAATCTAGTCAGAATTTTGGGTTGGGTCTAGCCTGTCTTAAAACAATGATGGGCTATAAAGCAAAGATGGAACATGGAGGAAGCCAGTATTTCCTCTGTGCTAAGGAGATGAGTATCTTCCAAAGGAAATGCAATCACAGGAGACAGCAGAAGTATCTGTCAAAGGGTTCAGAGGGTTAGCTAAACTAATGGTTTTTGAAAGTCCATAGTTTTAGCATTTGTATTATTTCTATTCAGATTTTCAAATAGTTAAGTAATAATTAAGTCTAATATTCTCACCTATCTGAAAACTTACAATCAGCAAACATTTCTCAAATCAAAACCTACATTGTAATTGCATATATCCTTCCTACAATTACCCCTTCTGTAAGACACTCTTCAAAAATAATAATTAGGTGCAACTGAGTAATTCTCAATTAAGGCTACTACTTATTTTTCTGCCCTTAAATTGATAGAAGTTTTACACATATTGCTCTGATTACATATCTGTGAATGCTTCCAAAACAGCCAGCTGTTTTTTCAGCTTACCATTTTTTTCCTTCCTACATTCAGATGCACTGAAAGGAAACAGATGAAGGAGATAAAAAATATAAATGAAGAAAATAATTGAAATACAATTACTCTTTGTAATTAAACAGGAACAAAAAGCCTTGTTCAATTGTTTCCCTTAAGTTATGCTCTGGTATCTGATATGTGCCCAACAAATAAAAAGTTTTTAACAAGGAAGGAAAAAAAAAAAGGAAAGACTACACAAGGAACTCCAATAATAAAAACCTAGTTCATACAAGACATCATCAATCACAAAGGGAAAATGCCTTGGAGGACTACCTCCACATGAGCCAATTAAACCTTTGATAGTTTTAGTCACTTGACCTAAAAACAGTGCCAAAGGATACAACCCTGCCTTAGAAATAACTTCCTTCCTTTTGCACACTTCTGCATACCTTGAAATATCAGATTGTAATGTGCTCTTCAGAGGAAAACACCTATCAGAAATCTCCAGCCAAAGGACATCTAAATTTTTTTCCATTCAGATAAATTATGTAAATACATACACATGACTATGTACTCTACACACAAGACTTCATTCTGTGCAGTCTATTGTTAAAGTATTCCACCAAATATTCTCCCAGAAATACAATGAACTCAGAACACTCTCCTAGAGTTACATATCTGCTTTTTTTCCCTGGCGTTATCTGTTACTTTGCTCTACTTGCTGTAATATCCAACTCCTCCAGCACACACATACAAAACTTAACTCCATATATTCTAATTAGTCATTTAATAAATTATTTAGTTTAATAATTTAAACCGAGTATGAGAAAGTAATAATGTGAATAAAAAGGAAAAAAAAAAACAACTCTTGTCACATATCTAACATACTTAGATAACTGAAAATCAAAAGTTGAAAATCTTCCCCATGACAGGACAAGACCAAGGGTGACATTTAATGAGGGCTGGGGTGAGGTAGGTCAGGAAATGTAGGAAATGTAACCATGGAAACAAAGCAAGGTCTTGCCTCATTGCTCTGATTTTTTTTGTTTAAAGTGATATGTTTAACCTCCATACCAGTTTCCTTCCTGTGTGCCTTCCTGAATGGCAGAGGCCAAAACCCTAAACACTCATCTTCCCAAGCTGCCTGGTACCTGGGGGTGGGGGGGGGGTCTGTTAATGAGATATGCAGGCACAAGATCAGAAAGGAAGAAGTGAACTCCCCAGGGCCTTTGCTGCAGCAGTACTCCATTGTATAGACACTAATCTCAAGGTTATAAACAAGCAAAGCATGGGAAACATTTTTTTTGGGGGGGGGGGAGGGTACCAAGATGCAACCAATATGCATAGAGTGGCTTCCAAGCCACCATTTGTGATTCCTGGATCACAGCTATGTTCTAGGTGTGATTTCTCTACCTTACTGATGGTAGCAGAGGCAGCAGGTCTCCAGTTGGCCAGACAAAAACTGGCATCACAGACCTGAAGGTCCTGTTGCCTCCAACTACCAATCTCTTTATAAGCATCAAATCCCTTATATTATTTTGTTTAAAACAGCTAACTTTCTCTCTCATTTTCTGAAACTAAAAATGGATGATTCACACTTAATCAAAACATAAGTACTCAATTACTTTATTTTCCCACATGTGTATGGTGTGGTGGGGTCAAACTCGGGGATTCAAGCATGCTAACCTCTCTACCACTGAGCTATATTCCCATTCTCCTTATTTTGTAGCAAATATTTTTTATTATGTAATTTTGAAGCCTAGAATATGGCTTATACCAAAGGCCCAACAAATTAGTTCAACTCCAAAGTAAAAAGATTTTCTTTGCAATTTGAATGAACCCAAGGAACAGACTTTATCTGGTAAGGAAAGTCTATTCAGGTGTGGTTGCATTCTTCAGTCTTCTCTGGAGATAGTGAGATTCCAGGGAGGGGATGGAAGGCAGTTCTGTTCTCTTAAGCAGGTCTGGTTTCAATGCAGATAAGAATACAACAGAGTAAATCCTCCTTCACCATCTTTCAAGGGCTTTTAATTCAGAATAGTGAGCATATCATGGTACCCATATTTAGGGGTAAAATTTCCTGGGCTCCTTCACTATGTTGGGCTCTGCAGCTAGACCTCTGGGATTCAACAATCCACAGCCTCTTGATGAACACACTACAAATGTTGCTGTAAATAAGGAGTAGATAGATCCCTACTGGCTCCCAAAGGAACCAAGTTGGGGCTTTGGCTACTACATAATTAGAAATCACTAGCTTTTCATAATAGGGTCATGACTAAGAAACCATCAAAGTTGAAAAGACTCCAGTACAATGTTACCTTGAACAAACTACTTAATTTCCAAGCCTCAATTTCTCAACTTTCAAATTGAGCAGTACCAATCACCTAGAATTTTTGAGATTACTTATAAAAAGCGCCTGAAGCATTTGAAGTCATGAGGGAAAGAAAAATGATTTTCCTTTTTCAAGTCACCTAAAGGTTTGTTCGTTCAATAAAATTTCTAGCGTTAAATATTTATAACATCAATTTTACTTACTCTTTGCATTTAGAGAACACCCTGAGCACGGGTTTTCCCCCTACAGACACTGGTCCTCCAACAGGCCTGACTTAAAATAAATATTTGAGAAGATTAAGTGACCCACTCTGTTCCACCCAGGATTAATTCCCCTTCTCTGGCCCACTACATCCTGGAATGTCTCCTTGGAATGAACATTCCATTGGAATACACACCCCACAGTTCCCTCTCATCAACATTCCTACCCCAAAATTCCATTCTACTTCCAGAGATTACTACCCAACTGGAGAAAAAAAGAAAAAACCGTATCCTGCTTTCTACTTTCAAAAGCTTTCAAATTCCTAGAATCCTACCAAGAGACAGAAACTCTTAAGTTTATTCTATGGACCAGACCCCCACCAAAATATGATTCAGACCTTTGAGATATCCAATCTACTCCTACTGGGGTGATTTTTAGATTGTTTAAGTTGTACAAATAAATGGAACTTTTTTTTTAGCTGGAACAAAACTCTACTACATAGTAGTGGTTTATAAACCATTTTAAAGGAAAGTTTTCAGACTTTTAAGAAATTATTTATTTATTCAATTGGTACCAGAGATTGAACTCAGGGGCATAGAGCCACATCCCCAGCCCTTGTTTTATTTTCACTTTTTGAGAGGGGGTCTTGCTAAATTGCTTAGGGCCTAAGTTGAGAGCCTGGATTTGAACTTTCAATCCTCCTGCCTCAGCCTCCAAAGCGGCTGGGATTACAGGTGTGTGCCACCATACCTGCCTTAAGAATTTTTTTTTTTAAAGAACCAAATACCATCTATATTTCCAGTATTATCAAAACTGAACTTTTGGGCTGGGGTTGGGGCTCAGTGGTAGAGAGCTTGCCTATGGCATTCGAGGTACCAAGTTTAACCCTCAGCACCACTTACAAATACACAAAGGTATTGTGTCCATTTACAACTAAAAAAAAATTACAAAAAAACCCTGAACCTTTTACAAATCTGGTGATTTTAGTTTAATAAAACTTCAAATGTTACCTTGACGCACATTTTATTTTGTAAGAAGCGAGACTTTTATGATATTGTTTTACAATAATTCACCTATTATATTGTCATCTTCAAAAAGCTAAATGTTTAAAATTGCTAGTGATCTGAAATCATGTTCTATTTTGAGAGACTTTTGTTATAATTTCCATGTTAAGTTCTCTGTGAAATTCCTTTCAAATATTAACAAGTCTAACATGGGATAAGGAATGAAATACATTTTTTTTAAGAAAAGTAAATTTCAATGACCGATGAAGGATGGCAGGGATGACGGTGTTCTAAAATCTAGACTATGAAGTTTTGCCTGGTGGTTAACACTGTTTTTACATAAATTATTTAATCCTGATCGGGATTCACTCCCACCAATCATGGTTTTCTGTTTATAAGCACAAGGCCATACACACTTAGAAAAGGCAGATGAATTTAAATGAAGTCACAGCAGAGCTTTGTTTATCAAGCAAAAGAATCATCTGACTTTTAATGTACCAATCCCTTTGAAAGGAAAATTCAAAATTTCAAAACTGAAAGCCTAGAAGGTGAGCATGGCCTTTTCTTCTGTACGCTGGTTACAGTAGTACCTATTCTTACATTATTATTATTATTATTAATAATTACATTATTATTAAATTATGTGTACCATAAATCACTCCATAGATATAAGTAAAAAAAATCTACCTCTAAAAGCTCTGTATGAAGTGTAAAAACAATGTCTTAGAGAGTTTTTTTAAACCTATAAAAGGTCCTGACGTTCAGAAACATATAAGTAAAAGTTCATTTCATATTATTGCAATAGCATGGGACTGTGGGATGGTATGAGGCTAGGGAAGAAGAAAATAAAATCAGGTGAGAGAAAATGTGAACAGCGCCCCTGAAGAACTACTGATTAATCCTCTATTTAAAATTCTGACATCTCAGTGAACCTTTTCTAGGCACAGCAATGCCCAGGAAACTTCACACCATTTGACACATTCCACTGTTCAGTCAGGTGCATGCTCCTGAGCTATGCATAAAGAGGAGAGGAAGGGGGCGTAAACTCGGCTCTGTTCAATTCCTCCAGTTCTTCCCTCACTGGACCCCTAGATGCCCTGGTGTTTCCCTACTGAATCAACACCCTTTATACCTAAGAGAAAAGACATTGTTAAACTCACAAATCCTTTCCCCGCCCAACAAACATAGTGTTCAAGATTTACTATTGTTAAGAAAAGAATATGAATTTTAAAACCCTTTAAATCATTGCCAACAGCAGGAGCCAATGAAAACAAAAGCGAATTGTGAGAAACACTTATCACAGTTACCAGTCTTCAGTAAGCCCACTTCCTCCCAGAGCTCTTCTCATCTTGTCTCTAGGGAAAGTTAGTTCCACATATCAAGTAATCAAATATGTTTATTTTGAAAAGGAAACTACCCTAAAAGTCTCTTTTAAAGTTACTCCTTTATAATAACATTCTAAAAGGGGAGGGCTTTAAAATTATATTTAAAAAACAAACAAACATAGTATTTTGAAGCACTCAAAAGGTTAAACTGAACAAAATTCAACAGAAGAAAATTTGTATAAGCAGAGATATCTTACATGGCAAAATAATTTTTAATCTTTGATAAAAATATTCAATCTCCCTAAAGTTTGGTAAATTAAAATCAATTAAATGTCATTTAAAATTTTTCATAGCATTACTATCCATTTCCATTTGTTCATTATATTTCATTAAACTGATTGTAAATATCTTCCAATTGCTTTTTACCCCTGGAGTAGCTAAACTGACCAATGGCCAACGCTACCTAATTAAATGAATTATCTCCAGAATTGTAAGCAATACCTTCATCTCAGCCTCATACAGACTTTAAATGTCCTTTCAAAAAACAAAAATAAAAAAAATAAATTTAAAAAACCACACAGAGAACATACAACTTCAGTATCTAAAGTATTTTACTATTTTCTTGAGATCAAAGAACCCATATTAATAAGTTAAAAATAACATATCTAGACTTAGAGAAAGCACAGAAAAGCAAAGAGTATAAGGACAACTTTAAATTGTAGATTTTCCTTTAAAATTCAGTTATTTCAAAGTTACTTGTAAAACCAGCTTTTACAGAAAATGTGTAAGCTTTTTGTCAGGCTGAAAAAATCACATTTTTTAATATGTAGTGATGTAAAATACAATAAATGCAAGTTTGGATGACTTGGAAAGAAGCACTGATTGCTCTTGTGAGTACGCCACATGATGGTGGCTCTTCTGGACACTGTGCCTCCTAATGGGTCATACTGTGACATGGATAACACCATCTACATGTTCCAGTCAAGTCCTATTTAAATTAAATCTTGTTTATCCATCTTTTCTGAACTCAAGGATTTAACAACATGCTATCATCATCACAAAGAAGCAAATGGAAAAATCCAAAAGGTCCAAAATTTTGTAGGAGAATTAATTGATCTAGTCTATTCAAAGAGTCAGAGCTGGAATTCATCAACAGAAGCAGAAGCCATCGACAGAGAAGCAGCAGTCCAAGACTTAGTCTCCTGTGAGACTAAGAACCAAAGAAGGAAAATGGCCTCTCAAAAGTCACAGAATAATTGGAAGGGCTGGACAAGAATCCAAGCCTGCAACCTCAGAGACCAGGGATCTTCCTTTTACACTCTTGGGAAGCGGATCCTTGGATCTTTGCCAATTATCTTGTGGGAAGAAAATGCCTAACATCAAGAGAGGCCAGAAAGCTCCCCTAGATGGCTGGGAGTTGACTGAGCCAACACTGCAGGAATTAGGTCAAAAGAGGAGAAAAACTAAAATAGAACTTCACTAGGCAAAGAGGAAAGTGAAATATCCATGGCCCATCTTCAGGATCCACACCAGAAAACCCATTGTATCTTTTTATAAACTGAAAGCCACAAGCGGAGAACTCTGTGAATATTAAAGAAAGCTACGCAGAAAAAAGCCTGATCATAAAAGGGAAAAGTGGGGTTATGAGAACATATGCTACATGCAGTATATTCAGACTGGGGACACAAATGGAGGTGAACCGCATCATCACTGAGTATACACACTGCAGCAACAGAGGCTGCTCGGGCTGAGGCCCTTGGGCCCAGAGTGAGTCCCTCCTCCAGCCGAGCTTTGGCCTTCACAGATACTGTGCACCCCCTTTCCTGGGAGCAGCTATTTCACAGAGCAGAACTAGACCGGCGCAGGATCGTGGACTTTGCTGGTCCAGGCTTTGTTGTTCATCAGCTGTGATTTGTAAAAGAAGTTTAAAATTAAAATAAAAAAAAAAACATCATGATGGAGATTACTTGGAGTTTGTAGGACATGACCAGATGAAAAGAAATGTCCCCAATTAGATCCTAATGAGGATGAAGTACCTATATATGTTTTGGGATCAATTAATTCAACTAATTCAACGTGTGAATGAACTGAGTATGTAAGCATGGATTTACATAAAATGAAAATAAGTTGATAAAAAAAAAAAATGTTCTTCACTTTTCTATAAGTACAGAGGATTGATCCTTGGGTGCTTAACCACTGAGGAACAACCCTATCTCTTTTTATTTTGAGACAGGGTCTAAGTTAGGTATAAGTTGCTAATTGTTGAAGCTGGCCTCTAACTTGCAATCCTTCTGCCTGGCCTCCCCAGGAGCTAGGATTACAGGCACCCAGCAACAATTCATTTTTAAAACACAAATTACACAGAAATAAATCAGTCTAGAATTCTACAGATTGAGATGCAAGTAGAAATAATCTCTGGATAGAAAAATGTTACTTTTATCTAGATAATATCTTCTTAATATCTTTCCACAATATATGTACTATTTATGATAAATTATAATAAATTTGTATTAATAATACTTTATTTTAAAAACCTTTCAAGGCAACCAATATATTACAAAATTTGACAAATGGAGATAGAGTTGCAAGCCCCAAAACTGCAGAAAAGGGTTTAGCAAATAAAACTGTCTAGTATTGCCTAAAACTTCTAAGTCAGTGCTATTTATAAAGCTAGAAGAAAATGAAGCATTCCAGGAAACTTGCTGAGGTCATCAGTCATGGGTACAATGTCAGTGTAATTGAAAGTTCCCTGATGGGCAGGCAATACCATAGTAGACAAGGTTGGGCTTCCCTGCTGGCTCAAATATGCCATGCAAGGTGAGAGAGGAGGTGGTAAGTTAGAGAGGTAAGCTTGCAGAGTCTCCTCTAAGTCACAAGGCCAAACACTATCTGTCACCAAGACAACCATCAATAACTTGGAACCAGCTGCTGCAAACCCAAAGTGCTTCTAGCATATTTAAGGGATATTATGATCAAAGTTTAGCAAGCCTTTGTGTATCATCAACATCATTTAAATTCCCTTAAGTTTTATGAATCACTCTTTTAGAAGACAGAGCTGCATGCAATGCAAAATGAGAATCAAGTTCACATTTTGTACAGTTTCTAGATTCAATATACTGGCATAACTATTTTCTTTTCAAAAAGGAAGATGCTATGTGTATTATTAATTCACTACCTCTCAGCTCCAAATAGACCCTTCAATGTATATACTATGTGATAAAACAACTGATTTCCTTTAAACATTGCTCCTTCAAAGGAGGAATGATGTTAAGCTTTCCCTACAGAGGGAACTAGAAAGAACTATAGAGGAAGGGACTTTCTGGAATTTCCAACCTGGCCTGAGGTAGGGGTTGGGAGTAGAGATGTAGGTGTAAAGACATCCAGCAGAGCCTGCCCTAGCAGTGGACACAGAAGGCAGTCCCTCTATGATCTTCCAGCCTCTACCTGGAAATAGCCTTTCTGCCTTACCCTTGACACAGATACAAGAGCCCTCACACAGATAGAATGCTCTGAAGGCCTTCTGCCTATGGAATTTGGACTCCCTTGTTAGGGCCCTTTAAGACCTACACACAGCTGCCTTGGCTCAAGAAGGCTGTACAGAGCAGTGAGTGTTTCCTTCTACCCACTCCTCCTCTGGTATCTGCCACCCATACTGCCCTATCCCCACCATCCAGCAACGGAAAGGATTTCTGCCCGCTTCTGGTGCTAATAGTTCCAACACATATCCATGCTACTGGTTACTGATTGCCTGCTCCCTACCTGCATTCTGGAGGGTGGCCTATTTGCCCAACAACTCCAAAACAACTTCCACACTGGCTATACAAGCAAGTTCCCAGAGGGCTGGTACCACAGTATCTTTTTTTTTCTCTTTTTTTTTTTTATTGGTGCATTATAGTTGTACATAATGGTGGAATTTTTGTTACATATTAGTACATGCACACAATATACATTGTGTATGCAATTGCATACAAATGGGCCAATATCCCTTCCCAACAAAGTCTGAACCCTTTGCAAGTTTATCCTTCTTGGCAACTTGGCCTCAGGCCCAGTTACCAAGAGCCATATAATGCCTCTTTATGTATTATACTATTTTATCATAGTTAATAATTCTTTGTGGCATTTTTTAAATTATTATTTTTGTTTTAATTA
Source organism: Urocitellus parryii (assembly GCF_045843805.1). Classification (NCBI taxonomy): domain Eukaryota; kingdom Metazoa; phylum Chordata; class Mammalia; order Rodentia; family Sciuridae; genus Urocitellus; species Urocitellus parryii. The sequence goes on from NC_135531.1 coordinate 218,428,113, forward strand.
GTTACACATGACAGTACAATGATCTTGACATATCATACATTTGAATCAGATAGAAAAATGAGAAATTTTATCCCGAGTGTACAGGTTGCAGAATTACATTGGTCATGCAGTCATGTAAATACCCATAGCAATAATAATGTCTGTTTTATTCTGCTGTCCTTCCATTCCCCCCTTCCCCTCCCCCATAGTTAATAATTCTTATATAAACTTTCTATTTAGCCTACTGTGTGGTTTCTCTTTTTTGCACCCATACTGCTACGGATGACAAATAATATGGTCTGTTTTCTCAGGCATGAACACTGAGAAATCCTTGTAATCACCACATAGCTTATTACTATTTATTCTTCTTTTTTTGGAGTAGGGATTACTAGTGATTGAACCCAGAAGCATATTTTCACTCAGCCACATTTCAAGCCCTTTTTATTTTTTTTTATTTTTGAGTCAGGGTACAAGTTGCTGAGGCTGGCTTTGAACTTGTGATCCTCCTGTTTCAGTCTTACAGGTGTGCCACCATGCCCAGCTTCTTCCACTTCTCTTATCAATCCAATACCTTCACATGCTTACCCTAGACACTAGAATATCCAAATAAATACACTATGAGTCTCTAATGACACTCATGATGGGTCCTAAAACATTTGTATCATTCTGAGATGGCATTCACATAAAGAGGAGAAGTTAAAGTAAAATTTTAAACAGAACCTGCTAAACCATAGATGCAAAAATACTGCTCTGAAAAAAATTTACCCTAAACCCATTACTACTTGTTATCTCAGCTTTAAGAACAGGAAAGCAAACTTGGGTCCTCTGGCCCAAAACATTGTATCATATTAATTAAGCTAATCATTTTTCTTGTTACCCATCACAGCTGAACATTAGCAAGTGATCTTTCATAAAACCGAGCTATTAAACTAATCTTTCACTCTCACTAGTGTACAATGAAAGCACTATTTCTTAATGATTATGTAACTATGTGGCAAGCATAGTTTTGGGACCCTTTACAAACATTATAGTTGAAGTCAATCAAATAAGCCCCTGAATTAAATAAATCAACCATACCTAGAAATCAGAAGAGAGTTATTGAGCAATGAAACCATCAAGTTAGTGACAGAGCTTAGACTCAAAACCACATTTTTTCTGAATTCAAGATTTGTGTTCTTTCATTTCATTGTGACTGTGCACCTCCTTCCTAGTCTTCATCAAAGTGAAGTATAACTAAAAAAAAATAAAAATAAAAATTAGTAGCTAGTCTTTTGAAGAAGTTCTGGTTATATATCTTGGGGCTATGGTATACTTTCCTTCCAAGAGAATATAGAGCACTTCCTATCTTTATCACAAACACAAAGTTAATCTTTTCTTTGCTTTCTTCTCCCCCACATAAGAACATGGAATACCAAATACAGAGGTATCTAAATATTCTCAGATTGGAACTGAAATTATGTAACTCTCCTACATTTTATGTTGGGCTACAACATAGTTAAAACTTACATTGAAAGGATCAATTATTATGGGATAGTCAACCAGAAATCCATGGTTATACTAGCATCTGCTTGGCCTACCCAAAATAAACCCAAAACACAAAAGTGGCTAATGAATTAGAAAGAAAATATGTTTGTTTTAATTTCAACACAAAAGCTTTCAATGCTCTCAGTACAGAATTTCTAGATAAATTAGCCAGGCATGGTGGCACACACCTGTAATCCCATTGGCTAAGAAATCTGAGGCAGGAGGATTGCAAGTTCAAAGCCAGCCTCAGCAAATTAGTGAGACCCTGAGCAATTTAGTGAAACCCTGTCTCAAAAAAAAAAAAAAAAGAAAGAAAGAAAGAAAGAAAGAAAGAAAGAAAAAGAAAAAAATAAAACGGACTCGGGGTGTAGTTCAGTGGTTAAGCATCCCTGAACTCAATTTCCGGTACAAAAAATAAATTAATTAATAAAAACAAAAGAAACACCATTTTTAAAGCAGTGAATAACACATACACACATATGCATATATATACACATGTGCATGTACACATGTATTTAAGTTAGGCTAAATCAAGAGAATCAGTTTCAAGGCCATCCTCAAACTTATCAAGACCCTTCTGTAAGGAAAATGTAAAAAAGGTCTGTAGATGTAGCTCAGAGGTTCAATCCTCAGTACTTCACTCCCCACAACCCAACAAAAATACCTTCCTTTAAACATATTTAAAAGTTATACAAAATTCTTTAATTGTATAACAAATTTCTCACACACATTAAAAAAAATGTTTAAATGTCAATTTTCCTCTTCTCTCTAAAGACTGCCACAGCCTCCAGAAGAATCAGTCTTAAATAACTCAAACCTAGTTGTTCAAATATAATACCACTACATCTCCTCCATAAGAGAAATCATCACAAAAGTATGACTCTGACATTACATATTCAATTACAACTACTCAAGTACTCAAGGCCAAAATGTTATTTTTTTTCCTTATAAAGGCTTTAATAAGACTGTAAATAAGAACTGGGTAGTCAGAACTGGGCAAAAAGTTGCATTGTAATTTTCCTGACAGGAAGTAGATAAGAGAAGGGTGCTACACACCTGGATGAATAGATAGACTGACTGCTCACAGCCAATAAGATTGTAGATGTTTTTAAAATTAAAGTGATGCAAAAAAGACCAATTTTGGTTCCAATTTCAGGTAAGATAAGGTAAGCAACTCTATGCTGTTGCTCCAACAGAATGCAGCTATTAAAATCCAGACCAAATACAGGAAGCAACAATTTGTGGCATCTGAAAAACAAATTGGAGTAACTGAATTAGAGCAGCTGAGTTAATCATTTTTTTTCTTTCCAGTTATCCCACTCTTCAAAATAGCCTGAAACCAGAAGCAATAAAGAATTAAAATATGAGTACAAGGGGAAGCGCTATAGCTCAAGGTCAAGGATCAGGAAAGGGGTCTAATGGACAGAAAGAAGATGTCCTCTTGTTTTCTTGAGCAAAATCCAAAGGTATGTCTACATAATAACAGAGAACAACTTCATAATAGCATGAAAACGAAGTCCTTGATTCTTACTCCATCAAAAATCTATATAAGATCTGCATTCTGAAAACAAGAATTAAAGACATCAAAGACGACTAAAAAGAGGTACACCATATTGATGGATTAGAAAACTCAAAGTATATCAATGTTGATCTAAACACTTAACAGAAATCCTGCCAAATCCTCATAAAATTTTTTAGATATAAACAAGCTAGTTCTAAAATACATAGTAAAGCAAAGGAATTAGAATTTTTTAAAAAAGTTCTGAAGAAGAAGAACAAACTGTAGCAGTTTTACTATTCGATTTCAAGATTCACTATTAAGTTATGGTAATCAAGACAGTATAGTATTGACAAATAAACATATACCTAGATCAATGGAACAAAACAGTCTAGAAAGAGAGCCACACTAATATGAACGCCTTATTTTTTTAAATAAAATTTCAAAGGTAATTCAATAGAGAAAGAACAGTCATTTCAATGAGTGATCTTGAAATAACTGAACATCTGTAAAAGGAAGGTAGACTGTAAGCTTATGTCTTAAAATTAAGTCTAAATCAATAATGGATTAAAAACAAAATGAAAGGGGCTGGGGATGTGGCTCAAGCGGTGGCGCGCTCGCCTGGCATGCGTGCAGCCCGGGTTCGATCCTCAGCACCACATGCAAATGGGGATGTTGTGTCCACCGAGAACTAGAAAATGGATATTGGGATTCTCTCTCTCTCTCTCTCTCTAAAAAAAAACAACAACAACAACAACAAAAAAAAAAACAAAATGAAAAACTAAAACTATCTTAAAAATAGAAGAATATCTTTATGGTCTGAGTTTAAACAATGAGTTCTTAGGACACTAAAGTATAAATAATCATAAAAAAAACCTCAGCAAACAATTTTATCAAAGTTAAAAACTTTTGCCTTATATAATATAGTATTAAGAGAATAAAAAGACAAGCCTCAGTTTAGCAGAAAATATTTGCAAATCATGTCTCAAAGAACTAGAATATGTATAAAACTCTGAATATTCTGATGTGAGAAAACAACCAACCCAGTTTAAAAATCAGCAAATAAATTCTCTAAAGGGGATATGCAAATGGCAAATAAGCACATGAAAAATATCAAGTACCATTAGGGAAAATGTAGGTTAAGAACAAAATGAGATATCACATTAGAATGGCTAAAACAAGCATGAAAAATACCAAGTTTTGATGGTGAGAAAAAACTTTCACTCACTGTTGGAGAAATGTAAAATGGCTATAACCACACTGAAAAAATGACCTGCAGGTTTCCTATAAAATTAAACATTCACTTGTCATGATTCAGCAATCCCTCTCCTAGAAAGTTATACAAGACAAATGAAAATATAGCATTCACTCAAAAACCTGGACATAGCTGTTCTACTCACAATGACCCCCTGCAATGGAAAACAATCCATGGAGTAAATAGAGAGCTATGGAATACTACACTAAGCAACAAAAAGAAACAACTGATACAAACAAAAGTTGAATGAATCTCAACATCATCATGCAGAGTGCAAAAAAAGGGTCTTCCAAGGCTGCATGTTTATGATTATGTTTTTAAGACAGTCTTAAGTTAAACTGTAGTGACAAAATAAATCTCCAGTCACCAGGTTTAATTGCTGGGTAAGGGTCCAACTACAAAGAAACAGCAAGATTTCTGGAGAGATGGAACTCTTCTGCATCCTAATAGTGGTGGAGTTTTCATGAACCTGTGCATGGGTTAAAATTCCCAGAACTGTGTATCAAATGAAAGTTAACTTAATTTTTAAAACTGTAATAGCCTTTATTGATATCCAGATTATCACATAATTTCTTACTTCTTCCTGTCCCATTCTATTTTAAAGTAAAAATACCCATAAAGAGAAGGAAATTGCATGATAACATTTATCTGTATTATCTGCATATGCTGTATATTTCTAGCAAAAGGGTGGCTCGATCTAGTACCAACTCCCACAGACTGTCATTGGAATCACATGTCTTATTTCTTAGGCATTCTAAAGAAAGGAAGAAACTACATAATACTGTATTTTTCTGCCTCTTTGTAGCTACACTTGAAGTAAATATAAACTGCCATTTTAGCTTTTTATTTCAGAATCTAGAAATAGAGTTTAGCAACTAAACCAAAGTTTATGCAAAAAAAAGTTATAAAACACTTAATGTCACTTGTATTTGTTAAGTAAAATCAATTCTCAATGCTATCATAGACAGGAAATTGATTCTAAAATGAATGCTAGTAACAAGGAAAGTATATTTCTGGGGAAATTGAAATTAAGAAACCTCAAAAAAAATAGATGACTTTCAGTTTTGTAAATGTCACAAAATTTGGCATAGTACCTTGCCTATGGTTAAGTATAATTTATAAGGTATCATCTAATAACAGCTTTTAATAGAAACATCTAACATAAACCACATCTAACATAAGCCACATCTAAACACATACCTCTATAATGTAGGTGTAGATTTAACAACTCATACACATGAATGTGTGCACACACCTGACAGTAATAAATCTGGGGAGAAGGATAGATGGAATGTGGAAATGCTGAGTTCTCTTGGGCCAGTGCAGCAGGAAAAAACACAAGGACTATGGAGTGGGCTCACAGCTTTCTCTTGACTCGGAGAAAGTCTTGACTCTGAGTTAAGAGAAAGCTGTGAGCCCACTCCCTAGTCCACCACATCATTCACAGAGGCTGTGGAGCTTCCCAAGTGAGGCCCATTGTGATATGGTGACAGAAGTCAAGAAAAATATGCTCAGGGATGTAGATAATAGGAAGCCTACAGCAGTGTTGAATTATGGGACAGTTTAACACCGAGAGATTTTAGTATTTGAAGTACAAGTATTTTGGTACAAAACTATTTTTTTAAAGTCTATACATTCCCTGAGAAACATTCATTTGAAGGTTGATAATTTTTTTTTTAAGAAAAATCTTATCTAAAATCTGCACAATCTCCTGGATGGTATACTGTGTCAAAAGAGTAAGCAATAAAATGTTTGGAGCAAGTTAGAAAGTAACTTTTACATTAGCTTTGTTAAGTAAGTTTATGCGTATATTTTTCACTTTCAGTAAGTGTACTAGCAACAATTTAAGATGCTTTAAGGTTTTTAAGAAACAAAGTTTGGCAGACAAACCTAGCACCCCTTTTAATCATCATCTAATACAATAGGCTAGTAATATCTCTTTTGTCCTTATCATTTTCCTTCTAAAATAAGGTTTCGAAGAATTTCTCTAATCATAAATATATAGTATACACAAGGACAGTCAAGGTGTGCTAGATATACTTGAACTCTGTCTCAATGAACACAAGTAAACCCTGATAGTGGGCCGTATAAGGGCACACTGCACCCAAGTTAGGGGCCAAAAAGATCTTCAGCAAGGAAGTGACAATTTAACATACCCAAGTAATGAGAAAGACATAATCTAATGAAGGGAGGAAGAAAGTTTTCTACATACCAGTGAGAAAGATCCTCTAGGGTAATAGGTGATAAGGCTAGAAGAAGGCAGGACCCCTATCAGGGTGTCTCACAACACTAAGATTCATCAAAGCAGGTGACAGGAAGGCTTATGGAACTGGCAAGGAACAAGTCTGCAAAGAAAGCTCAGAAGCCCCTAAATGAATATTACCCCTAACATTTGCACCCCAGTCTTAATCAGTGGTGGAAGAATGGTCTCAGAACTGTTTATCACAACTGGCTGTTTAATAGTAAAACACTGGTTAATGATAACAATGCATCGTAAAAACCTTCAGAAGGAAAGGAGAATGTTTTGTGGACCATTTGTTTTCCTTGTGCGGCAGTTTTAAGTTATTCATTTTTAAAATCAGTACTTTTTAATGGAAAAAAAAAACTTGACCAAAAATCTGTCACAGAATTTTGAGACCCATTAAAACAAACGTGTAATGAGCAAAAAATGAACATTAAAAAAATAAGAAAGTTGCAATCAGAGATGCATTTTAGACTGCTTTCCTTGGCTGCAATATGAAAAATGGTCTAGAGGAAACCAAGAGCAGAGGCAAGAAAATCAATCTGGAAAACTTTTAGAACAATTCAGATCAGCAACCTATAAACATATTATTGATTATACAACTCTACAAGAAAGAAGCTGACTCAGCAACTCATTATCCATACATGTTCTGCTGTATTCATAAGCACATTAAAAATGAGATTAAAAAATAAAAGTTAAATGTTTAATGTTTTATTAATGATATATTAGAAGGGAATATAAATATTTCAAGTAGTCTAACTTTGTTTTCTAGGGTTCAATTCTAGTCAGATCTGATTGTTTCTTACAATGCAGCTGGCAAAAGTTTACACATGCGATAACTGTCAATTCTGCTTTTTTCTTATTGTACACTTGCACTTGTGTTTTCATTATATTCAATGGGTGATGATTTTGCAGACACGTACAACTTCCCACTACAAAGATTAGTTTACATGCAATGTGATATATTTAAAAACTGGATATATGTAACAAGCAATATGCTGAACAACAATGAGCTGGTGATGCTGGCAAGGTGGCTGGCTGCCTCACAGGTCAATCACCTTGGCTTCTCACTGCCAGACTCCAACACCACTCATGGACTCCACTGCATACAATGAGCGACCTCTGAGGCCTTACCTACACTTTAAATGCACAACTTGGCTTCTACGTTTAATATTACATTGAATTTCTGATACTTTCTTTCTCTTGTCACTCAGTCATTTTATATTGCATTCCCCTCCTTTGTAGATCTGACTGCTCTGAAAGACAGATGAGGACCTAATGTGGCTAAGGGGAAAAGAGGCAGATTTTTCCACATTAATTTTTTTCAACTGGTAGACTATTTTGGAGCACTTTTGGATTTACAGAAAAACTGATCAGAATGTATAGAATTCCCACAAACTCCTTGCCCCCATCCCCAACACATAGTGTACCCTACTATATACATGTTGTGTTAGTGGTATACTTTTTATAATCAATGAACCAAAATTGATACATTAACTGAAGTCCATAGTTTGCATTAGGGCTCACTCTATAATGTACATTTTTACAGCTTTTGAAAACTGTGCCTGTGTCATAACTGTATCATACATAAGTTTCACTGCCCTAAAGATCCATGACTCACTTATTTGTACCCTTCCTCACCCAAAACCCCTAGCAATTGATCTTTTTGTTATCTCCCAAGTTTTTTCTTTTCAAGAATGTTATTAGTTGGAATCATACAGTATGGAACCTTTTTAGACTGGCTTCTTTGACTTAATAATATGCATTTAAGGTCCCTTCATGCCCATTGCTCGAAGATGAGCTTAGCCAGGTGTGGTGATGCATACCTATAATCCCAGGGGCTTGGGAAGCTGAAGCAGGAGGATCACAAATTCACAGCCAGCCTCAGCAACACCTAAGCAACTCAGTGAGATCCTATCTCAAAATATAAAATGGCTGGGGATGTGGCTCAGTAGTTAAGCACTCCTGGGTTGAATCCCCTAGTACAGAATAAGGAAGAGGAGGAGAAGAGGAGGAGGGAGAGCTGAAGTAGCAGCAGCCAGGAGAAGAAGGGGAAAGAGAAAGCAAACTGGACAGGTCACTTTCTCTTTCCATAAATAATTCATTGCATGGGAATCTCACATTTTGTATGTCCACCTATTAAGGAACATCTTGGTTGCTTCCAAGTTTAAATTCATTTGTGTCAATACAATATGATCCAGAATCCATGCTCTGCAAGAGTATGGTTAGTTTTGAAAGAAACTGAAATTGTCTTCCACAGTGGCTTCCCACCAGCACTGAGTAAGAGTATTGCTATCGCTCCTGTTGCTCCATGTCCTCCCTGGCATTTATTGTTTTTGTTATTCCAACCATTATGCACTTTTTAATTTTACACCCAAACAACTTCCTAAACTGTTTCATTTGTCTTAAAAGTTTTTTAAATGATTTCCCTTGATTCTCTATTCTTAGTAGTTGTATATGTATTTAATAAATAAATAGAGGAAGAGAAAGAGGAAAAAAGGGGATTAATGAAAAACTAATGGCCCTAACTTTCAGGGAAAAGGCAAAATAGTAATGATAGGCATTTTTGACACAAACCTAATTTCAATGATAAAGGTGCTAATATTTAATATTTCATCATTAAGTATTATGTTTGCTGTTGGCTATATATATATATATATTTTTTTTCAATCATTTACTCAATATCCTTCTGCTACTATATTTTTTAGAGAGAATTTTTATAATATTTTTTTTTTTAGTTATCAGTGGACACAGCATCATTGTTTGTACGTGGTGCTGAGGATCGAACCCCGGCCGAACGCATGCCAGGCGATTGAGCTACCGCTTGAGCCACATCCCCAGCCCTGTCTTTGTTTTTAATTTTCCATCATCTTCTGAAAAGAGTCATTCAGTGACTGAAGAACTAGACTTCATTTGTCTCATTGGAGGAGAAAATTTATATAACTATAAAACTCATAACTACATACAGAAGAGAAGTTTTGACAACACACACTTCAGCTCTGTGAGGAATGTCATTATTTGAGCTGTTCTAAGTACACCATATGCTCTTTCCCAGTTTTTATTTCCTTTCATGGGTTTCACCATATTAATGTTCTATTATTTTCTTATATGTTTTAATCACTTTCTTTGTTGCAGTAACAAACTGATGAATTGATCAATATTATTTTTAATGTATTAGAATAAAAATGGTAATTAATAGGGAAATATATGAGTGTGTGTGTTTGTATATATATATGTGTGTGTGTGTGTGTGTGTGTGTGTGTGTGTATTTTAATTGCAGTTGATTACAGTTTTAAGGAATACTAAAAAAAAAAACAGGAAATGTTACAGACAAGAACCCTCTCTTATTGACTCTTTCCTTCCCAGACACTAGTATTGGATTGATCCTGAGCAGGTGCTTAGTACTAATGGACAATCCCATAGTCATGTTCCTGGATTGTCTCGGAAGTTTTCATGCCCCTTACCTTGGAGTCATTTCAGTATGTGAGATGAACAGTCAATGTAACTAAGAGAAACAACAAGGCAGGTAAATTTCAGTGACTTCTAGGATAAGTATTTTAATATGAATTGGGAATCACCAGTCACTTTCCATAGATGACTAGGGACTGACTGTACCACAAAATTTGAGTTTAAAATGCCATAACTATGGAAAACCCTGAGTATGATGTTCCTTTTATTAATTAATATATGTGAATACTTTACAACTTACTAAGCAATTCTTGAAAACCTGCAGTAATCTTACTTATAGTTATTTAGGATTTTGACAGCTATAGTCATAGAATGGTTTCTTTTTCACTTTTGTGCAAAATTATCTTAAATGCTAGTAGAAATGTGTTCACCATATAAAATAAACTCAAACTTTCTAGCTTCTTCTATGTGCCATAAGGCTGTAAGAATATGCAGGCAGGTGTGGTAATGTACACCTGTAATCCCAGCAACACAGGAGGTGGAAGCAGAAGGATCACCAAGTTCAAGGCCAGCCTGGGCAACTTTACAAGGCTTTCTCAACAAATAAAAAGGACTGGGGATATAGCTTAATGATAAAGCACCCCTAGGTTTAATACCTAGTTCCCCTGGTTCAAAAAAGAATGTGTAGGGGCTGGGGTTGTGGCTCAGCGGTAGAGCGCTGGCCCAGCACGTGTGAGGCCCTGGGTTCGATCCTCAGCACCACATAAAAAATAAAGATATTAAAAAAAGAATGTGTATTACTTAGAAGACTGAATAATGCACTGTGTCTGATCCCAGAGTCATTTTCTAAAGAAAGGAGTTTGATAGCTTCACAATTTTCTATGACTGATTCAATGTTTCTAATTTTTTGATCCAATTTTTAATTTAGATTCTTTATTGAAAGTCATCCATTTAATCTATAATTTATAATATAATACCATAAGTTACATCTGGAATTTTTGTAACCACCAGCACAGTGGAACATGTCCCAGTCCTAGTGACTTGAGAGACTGAGGCAGGAAGATTTCAAGTAGGAGAGCAACTCAGCAAGACGGTGTCTTAAAATGAAAAATAAAAAAGGCTGGGGATGTTTTTCTGATGAAGTGACCCTGAGTTCAATTCCCATCAACCACCCCCCCAAAAAAAATAGAATTCTTATAACTTAAGTCTTGGAATCCATTATAATATCTTTGTTCCCTTTTCACTAAATTTTCAAAAGGCCTATCAACTCCCCCCCCCAAAAATGAAGTTTTTCAATTCTATTTTTGCTAATAATTAATTCCTACTTATATTTGTATTATTTCCTTCCCTTCAGTTCCTTATATTTTATATTAGTATTGTAAGTTGAGATATCTCACTTTTCACTTTAAAAATCAAAATCATACATGTTTAATTGCTTCTAAAGTATAGTCTATTACTAACATTAGAAATATCATAAAATTTCTATTTTAATGTGTTCTTTGTTATTCTAAGCATGTAGGAGAATTTATTATTTCCAAGTCATTGAGTTTATTTTTGTTTGAATTTTATTTTAAATAATACCTTTGGATCAAAGAATGTCTATGTATTATTCATATTTGTGGAAATGACCTAGGTTTTCCTTCTAACCCAGTCTATAATTAGTTTTTACAAGCTTGTGAAGTACACTAAGCACATTTTACTTTAATTTGATACGTTATGATCTCTCATAACCTGGTGAATATCATTTTTCATATTGTGCTCTTGCAGGAATACACAGCTGTTTAGAGAAGTACTGGTAAGTACAGGTCCTTGTGGCTGGGATGTGCAGTTTTTGAGTCCAGTTCTAGCATTTTCTCTGCCTTCTTTCTTTCAGTCATCACTGCCTGCTGTCAGCAGTCCACCTCCACTATTCCAAATCACTACTCCTAGCATATGCCTTTGGTTTTGAAACCAAACAGCTACATTTTAGGATTAAATGTTAAATAAAATTAATAAGGTTTAAGCAAGAAATGTGTTAGTGCCCTCAGGGAAAAAAAAATGCTTGAACTTTGTGATACCTCCTTTAGCTGCTCTGAACTTATTTATTTACATCCTTGTTTTCCATTCAATTTTCAAGGAAAGTGTAATTTCAACTACATTTTAAAAGTACTTACACACACTGACAAAAAAAGAACTACCATTTTTCAAAAAGAAAAAAAAAATGCTTAAGAAAATTGTCTCCGTAACACAGAAGTCCACAGTGTTTTATAAACCTTTCTAAATCACTACATTTGAAAGAGATCACCATGAAGTAAAATTGTTTAAACCAGAAATATCTGGTTTGTTGCCCCACTCACATAGTCTTAAAAAGAAGGAACAATGTTTCTTTTTATAGACAAACAATGTGGTACTTTCTACTACATTCACCAAATAGTTTCAATGTACGTTAGAAAGCAGCTAGACTAACACTTGAAAATTTTAAATCATAAGACTATGTCATCCTCAAAAAAATAACAATATATGAAGTAGCTGAAATATTGCCGTTCTTGTCTACAATAGCATTTTGTTGACTTGGGAATAAAGTCTTTCATTTATATAAGATATGAATAATATTTATACTTGAATTTTAAGAAAATTAAACTCCAACTATCTGTTTCTCCACATTTCTGTAAAAATCAGAGTTGAAAGATATATGCAGTTTATATATTTTAATGTTCTAGTGGGCACTGTTAGGTAGTAGCTAGCAATGAGCAGTGAAATATATGGTAAGGTCTTTAAATTACTTCACGTTCCTTCTTTATGATAAGGTCATAAAGTGTTCTTTAAATTGGGGCTCTTCTTTAAACTTGAGTTTGAATGCCATAACTATGGAAAAACCCGAGTATGATGTTCCTTTTATTAATTAATATATGTTAAGAAACCAAATGATGGCAGTTAATCTACAGAAAACAAAAGCAAGGGAGCTGTTTGTAAAACATATCTAGAGAAAAAAATTAATGAGATTCAAGAGAAAAAGATTAATGAGACTAACTCTTGACAGGATCCACTGAGGTTGATGTAAAGCTAGGAATTATGGCTATAGTGTCTATTCGCCTATAGGGAAGAAAGAGTCCTTTAGTAGCACAGGCCTGCTAACTTCAACCAGTTATTGACATGGGATTGACTTACAGATGAAGTCCCCCTACATAGGATGGCCACCATGACAATCCTGGAGAGGGTCAAAACTCCTTCACTGCCGTAGGTGAAGGAGGAGTTGAATACCTGATGGGAAAAGGTTGCTGAAAGAGGACTCCAGTTTTCAAGTTAACCATAAAACAGTTATAAATCTGGGGACAGCATTATCTCCTTTGTTGTTCTCTGCTTGGAGACAGCCCTCTCAGAGAGATAGAAAGTGCTTTGCACTTAAGCCTCACTTTGCTTTTATTTTACTTTCACCTATAATAAAGTTCTCTTGCATGACTTCTGGTGTCTGACTTTAAATTTTCTTTCATCAGAACACAAGAACCAAGGTTTGGAGTTTCAGCTCCCTGCTTTCCTTTGACAGGTATGTTTAAATTTAAGCCATTTAAAAAATATGCAACTACAAAGGAAATAAATATTCATTAAGTATCAAAAAGAATGACTTATTACTGCATTATGTAATAAAAAATATCCCAAATAGTGAGACCCCTGTTTCTAATGTCATTTTGGGAGTCACTGTTTCATTTGTAAAATCAGGAGATTAAAACAAAATCTGTTTGTGGTCTAAATTTTATAGGATTAGTTACTTAAACTACATAAAAACTCAAATACAGAAGTGATTTTCAAAGAATTGTCAAGTTTCACAGGATTAAGACAATCCAAACACAAAAATTACAGAAAGGTATTATCTGCTAAGTAGCTGAAAAATCATTTAGTGTATGTTAGATTTTGGTTTTAAAGAATATAGATTGTTCCAGGCATGGTGGTACATGCCAGTAATTCTAGAGGCTCAGGAGGCTGAGGCAGAAAGATGTCAAATTCCAAGCCAGCCAGGATAACTAATGAAACTCTGTCTCAAAACAAAACATTAAAAAAAATGCTAAAGATGTAGATCAGTTCAATCCCCAGCACCAGTACCACAAAAATAAATTAAGTTGTGACAAAATAAACTTGTAGTTCTTTAACACAGAACTCTATTGATGCACCTGCTACAGGAGAAGACACAGCATATTCTTGGACCACTATATAATTGTACTTTGTTATATTTTTGAAAATTTAAATATCTAAATAAATCATCACATTTAAGGGACTATAATAATCAGTTTCATTAGACATACCACAAAATCTGTGATTCTCCAAATCATCAAAGATCTAAATTCTTAATGCTTAATTTTATTCAAATTCCCTACAGGAAATCCAGCTGTCAAATTTGGTTTGCAGCTGGAATTTTACAAAGAAAATTCCATTTGAACAAAAGTGATTTAGAAGAAACATAAAGAAACTAAGGAATGAGGAACTATGAAAAGCAAGTGCCTTGCTTCAACCAGTTTGTCAGAAAGTTCTCCTGACTCTGAATAGAGACTGCTAAACTTGCTGTGACATGTCCCTGAGTGACATGTCTACTCCTTGAGGAGTAGACAAAATCTAGAATTAGTCAAATCATAAAATGGCAACCCAAACTTGAATAGACATAGTCTACTTGAACAAAAATTCCCCAGGGGAAACCATAGAGCACTGCTGATTCCAGAAGTAATGGATCTCACCTTGCATTTATTTGTACATTCCTTTTTATTGCTTGCACAAGAATGATATGATAATGACAAATTAAAACTCCTTTAGTTTTCAGTAAATGTAACATCAAACCTAAGTGGTAGTGTACTGGAATCTATATCTCAGCTGTGATAACGTTATTACTGCATGTATTTGTGAAAACTTGGCTGAACTACATGTTAACTGAGGTGTTTACCTAATTTAAATTATGCATTTATGAGATTTTTAAAATACTGTATTAGTTCAATTGGTACTGCTTTTTTTTATTTCCTTTTTGTAGTTTATAAAATGGTTCCTCTGAATATTTGATGGCCTTGGCCTAGACTTGATGAAATATATCATGTCTAAAGATTGACATTAGAGGGCTGAAATTGTTTTGTGTCTGACCAGTGTTCTATGTTGGGTTTATTTCCCATAACTAGACATACTCACCGATTTTTCACGATTTTCTTGGTTCTAAAACTACTGACTTACAAAAACGTATTCTGACTCCCAGAAAACATCAGTTATATGTTTTAAAATTTTCTACCTGAAAGATATTAAGGATGGAATCAACAAGAGATAAATGAAAAAATGGCACACCCAAAAAGTACATCCAGGTTACTGGCATCAAGTTAAGACCAGGAATAGATCAAGAACCTGAGCAACCATGGGCAAAAGTTCAGAGGGAGAAAATGTTTTCATTTATATTCTCTAAGTTAAACTCTAGAAGCATCTAGATAGATCAATCTAAATTCATAATTTTTTTTCCTGAGGTTCAGTAGTTCTTATAGACCTGAGAATATAAAACACATTTGGTTTCATTCTACAATGAATATACCTGCAGCATGCTCTTGATTTCTCACAGCCCCTCCCTTACTTGGTCAGATGCAAATTTGTGATTGCCATGATAACCCATTTCAAACTGAGGCTTTGAAATTTTCCTCTGACATCACAAGTAGCTAAAGGTATTTTGAGACATATCTCACCAACAGCAAGCACCAGATATAAGAGAACTAAATCATTTTATTTCTGACACATGTTTTACTTAAGAAAGTAGGTCAGCCAAGAATATTTGAATGCCTTTCAATTTCAAATGCCTGCTTTACAGAAAAACTGAAATTGTTAACATATATGATTTTTTTCAGTGTCACCGTTCTATAAAAATTTGAGTCAACTTACAAAAATGAATTAACTGCCCAAGTTGTACTAGATATTTTGTGTATTGATGTAGGTAAGGCATATATTTTCAGAAGATTTTGTCATCTATTTAATTCACATCTGTTATTTACTAATTCATATCCTGGAATAAGACATGAAAGATAACTTGTGGCTGGGTGTGTACCTCAATGGTAGGCATCTGCCTAGCATGCTTGAGGCACTGAGTTTAATTTTCAGCACCACTAAAATGAGGGGGTTGGGAAAAGATTCAGATTTTATTTACACAGAAAAATTTTCCATTAAAAGGTAAACAAATAATACCTGGCACTATAGAGACAATGAGGCTAGAGGTTAAGTAAATCACAATGGTTTCAGACTGGTTTCCCACTACCTTATATACCTATATAACTCTGGCAAGATCTCACTTTTCTCTACCTCGATGTTGCCAGTTGTAATGCAAGCATTTTGGCACCAGTCTCTGAGCTGTAGGGTCTGGCAGTACACTGCTATAATCCCACCTATTCAGGAGGCTGAGACAATCGGATTGCAAACTCAAGGCCAGCCTCAACAATTTAGCAAGACTCTGTCTTCAAAATAAAAAGGGTGGAAGATGCATCTCAGTGGTAAAGCACCCCTGGATTCAATCCCCAGTACCAAAATAAATACATAAAATTAAGAACATGTTAAGCTCTTGGTAAATGCCTGGAAAACAGTAAGCTGTTGATAATAGTTGGCTAACTTTTATCATAAAATAATTAGAGCCCCAATCACTTTTCATATGGAATGGACATTGTTTTTTGCATTGCTATGCAGTTGTACCCACTGTACAGCAGAAAAATTTAACTTTTTATATCCCTATTAGTATGGCATAGACAATTAAAGTTCATTTAAGCATACTCAAATATATTAGGCTTAATTATTAGGCTTAATAATTTACTTCAAAGATTTCACTTATTCCTTTAATGTCTTTTGGCATATAAGATTAAAAAAATGAAATTTCCAATTTGAAAAAACCTGAATTTTAAACTTTTCTAGAATTTGACTTTAAAAGGTCATATATACTTCTAATCATAATTCTAATAGGCAGATTGTGAAACATATTGATATCTGTGGAAATGTTGAAGCTGCCACGTTGTTACAAGTCTTTAGTGTATTCAATTGTTACTTTAAAATGATTTTTTTAGAAGCATAGCTAAACAGAATATGCTTAAAAAAAAACCCACACTGTCATAAAAGACCTTTGTTTAATCAACAATGAAGATTTCATAATGATGTGCTGACCAACTATTGGAGAAACAACAATGTACGGTACAAAAGACCTCATGGGAATAACCAAAAGGTATAAAGTTATAAAGTGAAACTTATGGGTGAGAAAGGATTTTATCTCAAGTCACGGTTACTTGGTTTAACTAAAGAGTTAGAACCAACATTATTCTCTCATGTAACCAGCTCCCATCATCTAACTAGAACATCAAGGGTGTTGGTTATTTCTCTTTGCCTCACTGCAGAGCTGGGAGCCCTTTCAGGCACCAAGGGTTGTGGCTCAGAGGTAGAGTGCTCACCTAGCACATGTGAGGCGCTGGATTTGAGCCTCAGCACCACATAAAAATGAAATAAAGATATTGTGTGTCCACCTACAACTAAAAAAATATTTTTAAAAAAAACTGATGAGCCAATTATTAAGTGAAAGCCTCTTCATCTCTCTTAAGAAATGAACCACAAAGTAACAAAGAAACATGACTTCGAATGTAAATTGTTTACTACTCAACATTACAAATGAATTTATTGGGCTGCTGGAACTCCTCCTATAGTTTCAAAAAAAAAATCTGAAAATCTAAGTAATTTTCTTTTATTGATCACATGATTGAGTCATTTTATAAAAGAGGAAAAGGAATGAGAAATCAGATTTTAGGATCCTATGCCCTTTTTACACAGTTTTTTTTGTCGGTTTTTTTTTTTTTTTTTTGAGTGAGAGAGAATTTTTTTAATACTTATTTTTTAGTTTTCGGTGGATGCAACATCTTTATTTTTATGTAGTGCCGAGGATAGAACCCAGCGCCCCACTTGAGCCACATCCCCAGGCCCCACACAGTGTTTTAACTCTCATTTTACAGGCAAGGGAACAGAGTTTCTGAAAACTTAAGTAACTTGTCAAAGGTCATTGAGTAAGAAAACAGCATATCCTTGCTTCAGACTTTCATCTGTGTGACAGTCTATAAACAAGTAGGTGGAACACTGCTTCATAATCTCTAAAGGATGCCTTTCACATGGTACACACTAAAATAATATATAATTTGAAGAGGTGGATGAAGTAGTAAGGTACCAAGTAGGAATTACCATGGAGAAGTTGCTTCATTTCTCATTGTCTCAGAATGTATTTTTCATCTGATAAGTAGGGACAAATAGAGTAGCAGCACTCATAAAAGGTTGTCATAAGGACAAAAGCTATAATATATATTTTTATTGATTGTTCAAAACATTACAGAGCTCATGATATATCATCTTTCATACATTTGACTCAATTGGGTTTTGAACTCCCTTTTTTACCCCAAATACAGATTTCAGAATCATATCTGTTACATACTCACATTTTTACATAATGGCATATTAGTGACTGTTGTATTCTGCTACCTTTCCTATCCCCTACTGTCCCTCCTCCCCTCCCCTCCCCTCCCATCTTCCCTCTCTACCTCCTCTGCTGTTGTTCAATTCTCCCTTTTTTCCCCTCCCCACTGCCCCTCATAACCTCTTATAATTTTGTGTATCATTGAGGGTCTCCTACCATTTCCATATGCTTTCCCTTCTCTCTCCCTTTCTCTCCCTCCATTCGTCTTTGTTTACTGTTAGTCTTTTCCTCATGCTCTTCCTTCCTGTTCTGTTCTTAGTGGCTCTCTTTATATCAAAGAAGACAGT
Source organism: Urocitellus parryii (assembly GCF_045843805.1). Classification (NCBI taxonomy): domain Eukaryota; kingdom Metazoa; phylum Chordata; class Mammalia; order Rodentia; family Sciuridae; genus Urocitellus; species Urocitellus parryii. Next base: position 218,446,782 of record NC_135531.1, read on the forward strand.
TGGCATTTGTTTTTTAGGGCTTGGCTAGCTTCACTTAGCATAATCTGCTCTAATGCCATCCATTTCCCTGCAAATTCTATGATTTTGTCATTTCTTAGTGCTGCATAATACTCCATTGTGTATAGATGCCACATTTTTTTTATCCATTCATCTATTAAAGGGCATCTAGGTTGGTTCCACAGTCTAGCTATTGTAAATTGTGCCACTATAATCATTGATGTGGCCGTATCCGTATAGTGCTCTCTTTTAAGGTCCTCAGGGAATAGTCCGAGAAGGGCGATAGCTGGGTCAAATGGTGGATCCATTCCCAGCTTTCCCAGGAATCTCCATACTGCTTTCCAAATTGGCCTCACCATTTTGCAGTCCCACCAGCAGTGTACAAGTGTACCCTTTTCCCCACATCCTCGCCAACACTTATTGTTGTTTGACTTCATAATGGCTGCCAATCTTACTGGAGTGAGATGGTATCTTAGGGTGGTTTTGATTTGCATTTCTCTGATTGCTAGAGATGGTGAGCATTTTTTCATGTACTTGTTGATTGCTTGTATGTCCTCCTCTGAGAAGTGTCTGTTCAGGTCCTTGGCCCATTTGTTGATTGGATTATTTGTTATCTTATTGTTTAATTTTTTGAGTTCTTTGTACATTCTGGATATTAGGGCTCTATCTGAGGTGTGAGGGGTAAAAATTTGTTCCCAGGATGTAGGCTCTCTATTTACCTCTTTTATTGTTTCTCTTGCTGAGAAAAAACTTTTTAGTTTAAGTAAGTCCCATTTGTTTATTCTTGTTATTAACTCTTGTGCTATGGGTGTCCTATTGAGGAATTTGGAGCCCAACCCCACAATATGTAGATCGTAGCCAACTTTTTCTTCTATCAGACGCAGTGTCTCTGATTTGATATCTAGCTCCTTGATCCATTTTGAGTTAACTTTTGTGGCTGGCGAGAGAAAGGGATTCAATTTCATTTTGTTGCATATTAATTAACATTAAGACTTAGCATCTAGGGCTGGGGATGTGGCTCAAGCGGTAGTGCGCTCGCCTGGCATGCGTGCGGCCTGGGTTCGATCCTCAGCACCACATACAAACAAAGATGTTGTGTCCGCCAAAAACTAAAAAATAAATATTAAAAAAAAAATTCTGTCTCTTTCTTAAAAAAAAAAGACTTAGCATCTAAGAAGGTCTTAATAAATATTGGTCATTTTTTGTATTATTACTTTTGCCATATATAAAATCAAACTCTTTACTCTGGAATGGATCATCAATTGAGCATTGTGTCTCTCTTACCTGCTGTCCTGACAGAGTCTGGTACATAACAAATGTTCGACAAATATTCAAATAAATAAATCGTATAATAATTCCCCATTCTCACTTATCTCAATGTATACTTATCAATGGAGAGTAAAAAAGAATGAGGCATAATAAAGATTATGATATGTTTTCAAGCAATTTTCAAACAGAGCATTACTACTATCTATTCTAATTGGTTAAGGATCCAAGGATCTTTAACCAATTAGAATAGTTTCTCACCAAACCATTCCGTTTCACACAGCCTCAAATGTATACCTATATTCCTCTACCCAACATGTGCAAAAGGAAGAAAAGAGAAAAGGGGGTTAGAAAAAACAGGCAACTATTTGAGAAACAAAATTTTCCACTGTACCTTTGCAAACCATCAAAATTAAAGGCAAAGCAATTATCAAAAAGCCATCAAAAAAACAATGAGAAAGTGCTATTGTACAAACCCCCCCCCCAAAAAAAAAAAGAAAATAAAAAATCTTGCTCTTAAGAACTCCACAATTTCATGGAGGGGAAAACATAGCTTATAAACAATAGACAAATAGAAGACAGAGCTAATACAGGCTCCAAGAGTTAGAAGCAAAGTACTGTGAAAGCAAAAGTTTAGAAGAATTCAACTCATAGTTCCGCCAAAAGAAAAAAAGCAAAAGGTTAGAAGAAATATATCTAGCTTAAGGATCTGGGAGAGCTTCAAGAAGGTGGAATTTGGAACTGGGCCTTGAAAAATGTGTGATTCCTTCAGGCAGTGAGTTGGGCCAGTAGAATTCCACACTGAAGAAGCACTGGGCAAAGGCAAGGAGGAGTGAAACTCTGGAATCCGCAGCACCTGCACTTAGCTTCCCATCTCTGAGAAGAGGATGGGTAGAGACAGTGGGAAATGAAGCCAGGAAGAAAAGGTGGGACCAAGCTTCCATGTGCTCTTGATGCCTACTACAGAATCACGCCTTCATTGTATAGGCTGCAAAGACTCTTTTGGGGAAGGAAAGAAAAGCTGGTAATGAATTTACCCATGGTTTATAAAATATCCTCGTACTGGATTAACTAGTAAAAATTAAGTAAATAAAATAAAAACCAGGGGCAAGAAGAGGTCATCAAATAGCCTAGTCCTAACCTAGAACATTAAGAAATAAATATTGAAAAGAATTGCGAATCAGATTCAAATACATATCAAAAAAATTATACATCATGATCAAGTAGGATTCATCCCTGGGATGCAAGGCTGGTTTAATATACAGAAATCAATAAATGTTATTCACCACATCAATAGACTTAAAAATAAGAACCATATGATCATCTCAATAGATGCAGAAAAAGCATTCGACAAAGTACAGCATCCCTTTATGTTCAAAACGCTAGAAAAATTAGGGATAACAGGATCATACCTCAACATTGTAAAAGCAATCTATGATAAGCCATAGGCCAGCATCATTCTGAATGGAGAAAAATTGAAGGCATTCCCTCTAAGATCTGGTACAAGACAGGGATGCCCTCTCTCACCACTTCTGTTCAACATAGTCCTCGAAACACTGGCCAGAGCAATTAGACAGTCAAAAGAAATTAAAGGCATAAAAATAGGAAAAGAAGAACTTAAATTATCACTATTTGCAGATGATATGATTCTATACCTAGCAGACCCAAAAGGGTCTACAAAGAAGCTATTAGAGCTAATAAATGAATTCAGCAAAGTGGCAGGATATAAGATCAACACGCATAAATCAAAGGCATTCCTGTATATCAGCGACAAATCCTCTGAAACGGAAATGAGGACAACTACTCCATTCACAATATCCCCCCAAAAAATAAAATATTTGGGAATCAACCTAACAAAAGAGGTGAAAGATTTATACAATGAAAATTACAGAACCCTAAAGAAAGACATAGAAGAAGACCTTAGAAGATGGAAAAACATACCCTGCTCATGGATAGGCAGAACTAACATCATCAAAATGGCGATATTACCAAAAGTTCTCTATAAGTTCAATGCAATGCCAATCAAAATCCCAACAGCATATCTTGTAGAAATAGATAAAAGAATCATGAAATTCATATGGAATAATAAAAGACCCAGAATAGCAAAAACAATACTAAGCAGGAAGTGTGAATCAGGCGGTATAGCGATACCAGACTTCAAATTATACTACAGAGCAATAGTAACAAAAACAGCATGGTACTGGTACCAAAACAGGCGGGTGGACCAATGGTACAGAATAGAGGACACAGTAACCAATCCACAAAACTACAACTATCTTATTTTTGATAAAGGGGCTAAAAGCATGCAATGGAGGAAGGATAGCATCTTCAACAAATGGTGCTGGGAAAACTGGAAATCCATTTGCACCAAAATGAATCTGAATCCCTATCTCTCGCCAGCCACAAAAGTTAACTCAAAATGGATCAAGGAGCTTGATATTAAATCAGAGACACGGCATCTGATAGAAGAAAAAGTTGGTTATGATCTACACGCTGTGGGATCGGGCTCCAAATTCCTCAATAGGACACCCATAGCGCTAGAGTTAACAAACAGAATCAACAAATGGGACTTACTCAAACTAAAAAGTTTTTTCTCAGCAAAAGAAACAATAAGAGAGATAAACAGGGAGCCTACATCCTGGGAACAAATCTTTACTCCACACACTTCAGATAGAGCCCTAATAACCAGAATATACAAAGAACTCAAAAAATTAGACAATAAGATAACAAATAACCCAATCAATAAATGGGCCAAGGACCTGAACAGACACTTCTCAGAGGAGGACATACAATCAATCAACAAGTACATGAAAAAATGCTCACCATCGCTAGCAGTCAGAGAAATGCAAATCAAAACTACCCTAAAATACCATCTCACTCCAGTAAGACTGGCAGCCATTAGGAAGTCAAACAACAATAAGTGCTGGAGAGGATGCGGGGAAAAGGGCACTCTTGTTCATTGCTGGTGGGACTGCAAATTGGTGCAGCCAATTTGGAAAGCAGTATGGAGATTTCTCGGAAAGCTGGGAATGGAACCACCATTTGACCCAGCTATTCCCCTTCTCGGTCTATTCCCTAAAGCCCTAACAAGAACATGCTACAGGGACACTGCTACATCGATGTTCATAGCAGCTCAATTCACGATAGCAAGACTGTGGAACCAGCCTAGATGCCCTTCAATAGATGAATGGATAAAAAAAATGTGGCATTTATACACTATGGAGTATTACTCTGCATTAAAAAATGACAAAATCATAGAATTTGGAGGGAAATGGATGGCATTAGAGCAGATTATGCTAAGTGAAGCTAGTCAATCTTTAAAAAACAAATACCAAATGACTCCTTTGGTATAAGGGGTGTAAACAAGGACAGGGTAGGGACGAAGAGCTTGAGAAGAATATTTACAGTAAAAAGGGATGAGAGGTGGGAGGGAAAGGGAGTGAGAAGGGAAACTGCATGGAAATGGAAGGCGATCCTCAGGGTTATACAAAATGTCATATAAGAGGAAAGGAGGGGTAAGACAAGAGAATACAAATGGAAGAAATGATTTACAGTAGAAGGGGTAGAGAGAGAAAAGGGGAGGGGAGGGGAGGGGAGGGGGGATAGTAGACAATAGGACAGACAGCAGAATACATCAGACACTAGAAAGGCAATATGTCAATCAATGGAAGGGTAACTGATGTGATACAGCAATTTGTATACTGGGTAAAAGCGGGAGTTCATAATCCACTTGAATCAAACCGTGTAATATGATGTATTAAGAACTATGTAATGTTATGAACGACCAATAAAAAAAAAGAATATCATATTGTAAGAAACTACAGAATATAGCAATTTAGGGTAAAAGAGCAAAAATCAAAGCAGATTAAGTGAGGTTAGGACAAGAGTTTCACTAACATGTGTGACCAACAGTCAACCTGAGTTGCTAAATGCAGGTTCAATATGATAAGGGGTAATTACATTAAAATAAGAGAGGTATCTGGTAACAGCAGCCATTGTCTCAAGATCCTTGCCATGTGTGGAAGTCAGGTTGGGGACCCAAAGTTCTGGGTGGGTCTCTGATTCACACATGGGTCGTGGTCAGTTATGGAAACCACATAAATAAAGATCCAGGTTAAAAGGGAACAGTTAGTGAAAGTTAGGGACACTTGACAGTGCTCAGCTCAATGGACTATGGTTCAGGGCAGAATGCCAGTGAGGCCTGAGTAAGACTCCAGGGACTCTGAGGGAAGGCCATAGCCTCATGATGCTGAGAACAGTCAATGACAGAGCTTCAGTGGCCAGAACAACCCCAGCCCCCCCCTACTGGTGGAAGAGGATATGTCTAGATTAATTCATCAACTTGCCATGCCATAGCTAAACATCTTCAACACTGAGAACAGTTGAATAGAACCCATACTAAAATTATGATGTATAAATGTGTGAATATGTAACACAAATGCTGTTCGAATCCATAACCTAAATCCCTTTATATGAGTGTAATGGTATGTGTCACAAAACAAACAAGGACAGCACACAGATGAAAATGCTGTTTCTCCAAAAACAAGACAAATGTTAAAACAAAACAAAGTCTTTCTGTCCATCATCATCTTTGGAGAGCTTATGTACCTGAGTCCAGTTTCACCTACCCCTGCCCAGTCCATGGGTTCTGTTCACATTAAACACTCCACATTCCCTACCACTTAGGACATTATAGTGTGTTAATGCCTCCATCTGGAATCTGTTCCTTTTTTGGCTTGACAATTTCCATATATCCTTCATCTTCATGGTAAGACCTGTGATGCCCTCAGGCAGAACTAACCACTGAAAGGGTTTCTATGGAATCTTCTACAATACTTCTCTATTGTCCTTCAAGATCAGCTCAAGACTTAACTCTTCTAGGATGACTCGGGCCCCCAAAGCCACCATTGTCTGCCTTTTTACTGGCCTTGCTATAGATAGTATCATATCATTTGGTTATCTCTACTCCCCATTTTTGAACTTCTCATGAGTTACATTTAAATCTGTCATGTTATGCCCACTACTTAGCTTAGATTCCAGCATAAAATAATTTATCAAAATATTGAATAATTAACATTTTATCAATTGATACGTTGTCATATATATGCTTTCATGTATTTTTAACCATTTGAATGGGGGCATTAATCCTTATTTCATGTGCATGGTCTAGTTATGTACAATGGTAGATTCTTTTACAACTATAAAAATATAGCACATGTGTTTTATTTCCTTCAATGTAAAGGTGGAATTCTAATGAGCTAATCCTCCACATATGCTTAAGATGGAAATCAGGGGTTTCAATTATATTACACTATTTGTGCTTACCTGCTTAAAAGATACCAATTCTGAACAAGACTGAGGTGTTTATCCTCAGCACCCAATATGAAGAATTTTTATGACCTTCTTGACATCAACAATTATGTAGACTATCAAAATCTACAACACCCTTTGTGTTCCAGAACTTTCCCTCCATTCCCAGGCACCAGCACTTTAATGCTCATTGTTCATTACTTCATCTCTGACTTATGAAAAAACACTCTGATAATAGTACTACTAAGTATCTGCTTATGATACAGATAATTCTTTCAATAGCCCACATTACAGATGTAGATTATTTCTAACCCCAAGCTCTATCCATTTCACCAGTGGCTCTCAACCTCTCCCATGATCAGACTCACCTAGAGGGCTTATTAGAATGGATGACTGGGATCCATCCTCAGACTTTGTGATTAAGTAGATTTGGAGTGGGCCAGAAAAACTACATTTTTATTTAGTTCACAGTTGATACTAACACTGTGATATACCAAAAAAAAAAAAAAAAAGCTTCAATTTGCTTCTGGCAAATATTTAATCATAATTTTAAGAAAATAGAATTTTTAAGCCTATAGTATAAGCATTTCTAAGCAAGGCAAAGGAAAATAAATGGGGTTAGCTCTAATATAATGAAACCAGAATGCTAAAACTGTTTCCAAAGTGCTTTGAGAACTATTTCACAAGCCCATACTAATAGAGCTACATTGTTGAAGAGGCAACTCAGTAGCCATCAAGATGATTTGCTCTTAACAAAGGGCACCCATGAAGGGATACCCATCTCACAGTAAAACCTGGTGAGCTGTGACAGAGAATGAGACAGCAAAGGAAGGATGTGGGGTTAGGACATGCTCCGGAGTGAGAAATTCCAGTACAGTAGGAATAACAACTCCCTACAAATTTATATGGAACCTGAATTCAACTAATCAATTCTCATTTATAATTCTAAATTTACTTGAAAAAGCAAATGCCTGAAAACAGCCAAGAGAATTTTAAAACGAAATTTTAAAAGAATATTGATCAGTATGACTTACCTTACCAAACAGACCTTTAAAACACACTGTAAGACACCTCAAGTGAAATATTTTGGACTGAGAGAAAAGATCAATCAATAGAGCTAAATTAAAAGTCTAATATATGAATAAAATGAAGTTTAAAAGATGTGTTTTGAATCAGTGCAAAAATATCAATTGTTTATGAGATAATATTAAGGCAATTGTTTTTTGTTTTTGTTTTTGTTTTAATTTAGACCCTATCTCATACCAAGAAAAAGAATGTTTCAGTTATTTCTGGCAAGTACTTAATCTATCATAATTTTAATATAAGGTAATATTTTAAGCCTTATGAAGAACAAGCATTTCTAGCCAGGCATGGTGGCACACACCTATAATCCCAGTGGTTCAGGAGGTTGAGGCAGAAGGATGCAATTTGAAGGCCAGCTTCCTCAACTTAGCAAGGCTCTAAAGCAACTTATGGAGACCTTGTCTCAAAAAATATAAAAAGTATAAGCATTTCTAGGAAGATAAAATAAATGGAATTACTTCTAAATGAAACCAGATGTTTAAACTGCTTCCATAAACAAACCTACATGATAAATGTTAAAACTGGGAAAATTTTTAGAACACAAGAAAAAGTACCAATAATTTTTATATACTAAGCTTTTGTAACATCAACAAGAGAAAGATGACTACATGAATGTAAAAGAGATTGTGTAAAATTTGTACATGAAAAAACAAATTAATGTTAAACATTTTAAGAATTTCTCAAACATAGTCTAATTTAAATAAAAACATTAAATTAGAAACCATCGAGGTTTGACATGTAGAGAGTGCCTTTTTTCTTCCCCTCAAACAAACAAAAAAATGGAAAAATGCAATTTTAGCTCCACCACATCAGGAAGCGTGCCCAAGTGTCAAAGTGAATGTGAAGTAGAAAAGGAAATAATTGTTCAGAAAGTGGATGTTTCTACTGTTCATAATCCTTAGATCAGGATTTCACTAACTTTGATTTAAAGGGCATCCTGGACTTAAAAGCCAGGGAGATTTTTAAAGGTTTTCATTTAGGGGAAGGGCGGGGGGGGGGGGGGGGAAGGAACACATTGCCAACATAATCCCAGCAGTTTGGGAGGCTGAGACAGAAGAATTGTGAGTTCAAATCCAGCTTCAGCAACTGTGAGACACTAAGTAACTCAGTGAGACCCTGTCTCTAAATAAAATACAAAATAAGACTAGGGATGTGGCTCAGTGGTCAAGTACCCCTGAGTCCAATTCTCAGTACCAAAAAAAAAAAAAAAAAGGAAACATCTACTTTTCCCCTTGAATTTTTTAAATCTCAAAAACAAACAAAAAAACCTCTAACTCTTTCTATTCAGAACTGTTTGGTACAAAGAGCAAAGGGCTATTGTTTTAAAACACATACCATCAGAAAACTGGGTGTTCGGCAAACCTTTAAAATTACACAGTTCTCCAAAATCACAAAAATGGTGTGACATGCTTTTAGATTATTTAAATAACAGTAAGTTTCACTGGATATGCCTGCATTTAGTAGAAAACACACCTGTTAAAAGGTGACCACACTCCAGTGGGCTGTCCCCTTGCCTAATCATGGTTTCTTTCTTCATGGCTTTGAGGGATTTCCCCTAGTTTTCAGTTTATGACCAGTAATACCCCAGCTGGATGCCTTAAATAAGAAAAAGTACAGCCATCTGCTCTATGATCAAAATCATCGCCTATCTTCCTTCAGAAACAGCACTGACGAGTTTTAATTAGACAACTCATGTGGAAATGAATCTGGACTGACTTGAAGACAGCACCAGGGAGCTCAAGGAGAAGGAGCACCTTCATGAAATGTCATTCCCCTCTACACCCAAGAGAACTGGCACTGTCAAGAAAGCGAAACTCATAAAGAATTTAGAAAGGAAATGCATAACCCATTCAAACAGGATCACCTTCATTTCAAGACGAGCATTACTAACAGTACTGGTTCTACAGTGTTTGTAGTCTAGAGGGATTATTTCTAGTTTACAGATGTAAAAATTGTGTGACGAATGGAAGACTATCCAATGGTTATTTCCAGCATGTACAAGGAATGGAACCTGAATCAGGGATATAAAGGCATAAAATGAAATCTATCTTTTTAAATAACAGGGGAGGACTTAGAAATAAAGGTCTTTTCATTAGGAACCATTGCTAATAATAAAGTCAAGTGAAGAACATATTCGGTTAGTTGCTTATTTTCTTTCCTAGAGGAAAAGGTAATATAGTTTTATAATGTACTCATTCTGTGCTTACTATCTCCACATCTTACCTAGTACAGCCTTTTCTAATGATTGCTATGGGCTGGAATACCTGCTCTATAGAGAATCACATTCCAGGAATTAATGAGTTACAAAACAGCCTTATTTGTATTTGGAAAACAATGATCCTCAGCCAAGTATCAACTACTAACTTACTGAATAGAAACTAAGAATGGGCAGCTCAAAACAATCTTGAGAACTTTTCATGTGGCTGATGTTCAAAAACATGAATAACTTAGCTACAGACATTTAATTGTTCAACAAAAATCATGTTCAATAAGTTATTACTTTGTCAGTATTTCAAGACTTTATATAGAAATAATTTCAATTAGTCCTAAACATGAGCCTAGGAAATAGATAACTCGTCCTCATTTTCAGATGGAAAAACATAAAAACTATAACACAGACACAAAGCGGTTCGGTAATTTGCCCAGTATTGTAACTGTTCCTCAGGCCATTCTTGATTGTCACAAGTTTGAGGCACCAACAGGGTGTTGTTGCTAGGGTCTGGTCAGATGAAGAAAACGCTCCACTGTAGTCTTATGTCAGACTGACACTGAGCCAGAGGCCCTGAGGGCTGCAGGCATGGAAGGAATGGGCCAAAGCTAACAACCTGTGACTGCCTCAGCCACAGCGGTGTTCCTCAAGCCTCCTGTGTTACAGAATATTTCCCTTCCGGAATTTTCCCTTCCGCACCTCAAGGGCCCTTGCAGTCCACTCCTGCTGGTAAGGAAGCACTCTTCAGACTTGACATAAAAATCTCAGGCTGTGAAAGGCAGTTTTGATACTTATTTCTAGTCAACAGAAATCAATATAACTTCCCAGAGTCTGATTTCAAGGACAACTAATTTCAAGGACAATTTTGATGGGGGTAGGAGGAGGCATATACACATTCATATGTTCTCTTATCATGTAAACTTTCTGAAAAGATTAAGACATCTTAGGAATCAGACATAATATCTATCATCCAAGATGCAAAAAAAAAAAAAAAAAAAGTATTTGAAACTGCATAGTAATTGGCATTTCAGAGATTTGGACTTTCCTTATTTAAAACAGAGAGAGTATTGTTTATACTCCCTTGGAGGTTATTCAAAGATGTGTATTTTTAATAAGATTGAATCATGTTTTCATTCCAGCCAAGTGATTTTATTCCATGAATATAATTTCCATGTACTGTACAGTAATATTTTCAATACAATTAGCAGTTAATGCCCAGACCGATGTCTAGAATACAGTTGGCTTTCAATAAGTATTTGTTAATTTAAAAAAAAAAAATCAGTGAACTATTGATTGGAACAGGAAGATTTCTTGTTCTTACAATGGATTACTCATTAAATAGCTTCAAACCTATTCCTCTCCAACTAATCCAAGTTTATGCCTCCCTCTCAAATCCATCCCTGTCCACTGGCCCAGATTCTTCACCCTTTAAGGGAGCCTGAAAAGTCCCAAACCTTCCACCAAGACCACAGCAAAGATAAATTGGAACACATGGAGTGTCCAAGCTTTCCCAGACCCCAGGTCTGGCCTGAGCATAAAGAAAGGCACACCTCTGCCCCAAGAAGGCAGACACCTCACTTGAGCTCATTCCAACAGTTGACCACTCCTATTTCCCTAAGACTGTCCTTTCTTTGGTATTTTATCACCGATGACAAGTCACAGGATGAACACCCAGATTTCTCTGAAACTTATAATGGCATTCACAGTTTCTACCTGTGAGATAAACTCTTGGGTTGGTTTCCTCATTCCTGGCAGGTTCTAGAATGACTTTCTATCTGACCTATAATTCATGTCCTTTCAGTATTTAGTTGAAAACAGCCCAAATGCTCAGTTGATGAAAGGTTAAAAAGAGTAGCATAAACACAGAGATATACATATGGTTTGCTGTGTAACCATTTAAAAAACAATTTTTAAAAACTTCCAATAATCGAAATGAACTCCAATATAAACCTCAATAATAATAAATATGGTTAAAAATCTATATGCTCACTAAAAAGTCAAGATGAATGCATATTATCTATAGAATTACCTATGCTATATCTGAAAAAACAAGTATTGCAATATATAAACCAGTCTTATTTTGGTAAATAAATTTGAGAAATGTTATATATGTTGTTTCAATTTTGGAAGCATGTTATGCATATTAAAACCTCTCCAAAACCCTTTAGAGAAGAAAGCAGTTTAACCCAAACTTTCCCCAAATTATTCAACCATTGTATTTTTTTTAAACATAAAATGTGCCAACTTGGATCTTAATCAGAATACATTTTGGAAAACACTAAACTGTGAGTCATTTGCATAATTATCTCTAGCTGGCATGGATAATGATTAACATTATTTCTTACAAATATTCTAAAATAAGGATATTGATTTTATAATCAAAAAAGAGGGCTGGGGATGTGGCTCAAGCGGTAGCGCGCTCTCCTGGGATGCGTGTGGCCCGGGTTCGATCCTCAGCACCACATACCAACAAAGATGTTGTGTCCGCCGAGAACTAGAAAATGAACATTAAAAAATATTCTCTCTCTCTCTCTCTCCTCTCTCACTCTCTCTTTAAAAAAAAAAGAGAAAAAGGGGGGGAAAGTAGTTAGTCTCATCAAAGTCCACTCTTGCTATTGTTTATCATATTACCAGGTGGAATGCAAAGTGATCAAGATGCAAATGGTTTTCAAATAACATCTACATTGCAGTCTCAGAAGTGTACACTGGACAAGTTACACTTTAAGCTTCAGTTTCCTCGTTTGTACAATCTGGATAACTAACTATATTTATTGAATAAATGGAGTGGTACATGTCATCCATTTGTCATAGTGCCTGGTGTCCTTCAATAAATTCTCATTGCTTTTATGACCAGCATAACACAAGTTACCACCACTGTCTTTAAGTTCTATTTCCTTAATTCTTTTAATTACTGGCAATCTGAGTGAACTTACAAATATTCATTCAATCTCTAAGCAATTAAGATTCTGAACTGTTCTACATACCACCTTATGAAATACATTAATTTAAAAATAGATTTAGCAGGAGTGCCCTAATGCTTTAAAACTTTCCAAGTGCTGCCCTTAGAAAGACTAAATTATGTCCATGCCTATGTCCATTATATTTACCAAGAAAAAGTAGATTTTAATTATGTCAAGAAATCTTAACTGAGAATTTGTTTGATATCACATTTTACTTAGAGGAAATGCAAAATATTTCTTTATTACAATAACGATAGATCCAGAAAAATCCAAATCAATGAACCTCTTCAACTGTGCTTGCTCTAATAAAAGCTCTTAGTCACAGGCATGTAGGGTTAATTTTCAGGCTACATAATCATGCTGCCACCAGAGCTAAGAGTCATCACTTAAACAACCTGAGGCAAAAAGGCCTCCCACTCTTCCCTCTGGTACCAAAGGACATGGTCACTGTTATCCTGAAAGAAAAAGAGAGTTACAGATTCTTCTTGTTCTCATCAATAACTGAAGTCAACATCTAGATTGACAATTATACAGTATTATGGTATAGTACAAATGCCTCAATTTCTTGTTTACAGGAGAAAGATGATCAAATTTTAAAAAGAAAATTCTCTTCCAATAATGATGACCTATGATTAGAATGGTGTGAAGTTCCCACTTTTTTGATTAATTTTTTATTGTTCTACTTAGTTACACATGACAGTAGAATGCATTTTGACATACCATACATAATTGGAGGATAACTTCTTTTGGTTGTACATAATGGAGAGTTACACAGGTCGTGTAATCATATAATAAGTACATAGGGTAATAATATCTGATTCATTCTACTTTCCTTATCCACACACCACCTCCCCTCCCCTCCCTTCACTTCCCTCTATATAATCCAAAGTACCTCTATTCTTCCCTAGCACCCCCTTATTGTGAATTAACGTCTGCATATCAGAGAAAACATTTGGCCTTTGGTTCTTTGGGATTGACTTATTTTGCTTAGCATGATATTATCCAGTTTCATCCATTTACTGGCAAATGCCATAATTTCATTCTTCTTTAAGGCTCCATAATATTTCTTTATCCATTCATGTGTTGAAGGGCACTTAGGCTGGTTCCATAGTTTAGCTACTGTGAATTGAGCTGCCATAAATATTGATGTGGCTGTGTCACTGTAGTGTGATTTTAAGTCCTCTGGGTATAAAACTAGGAGTGCAACAACTGGATCAAATGGTGGTTCCATTCCAGGTTTTGGGAGGAATCTCCATGCTCCTTTCCATAGTGGTTGTGCCAATTTTTCAATCCCACCAGCAATGTATGAGTGTACCTTTTCCCCTACATCCTCCCCAATGTTTATTGTTGCTTGTATTCTTTATAATTGCCATTATAACAGGAGTGAGATGGAATCTCCGTGTTTTGATTTTCCTTTGTCTAATTGCTAGTGGTGTTGAAGATTTTTTCATATATTTGTTGATTGATTTGTATTTCTTCTTCTGTGAAGTATCTGTTCAGTTCCTTAGCCCATTTATTGATTGGGTTATTTGCTTTTGGGTGTTAATTTTTTGGCCCACTCATTTTTTAATGAAGCTCTTATGTATGACTTTAAAATAGAAAATTTTCCTGGGAGGCTGAAGCAGAAGGATCACAGGTTTGAAGCCAGTCTAAGCAACTTACAAAGGCTGTAAGCAACCTAGTGAGAACCTGTCTCAAAAAACAAAAAACAAAAAAACAAAAACATGTTTTTTAAAGAGCTGAGGATGTTGCTTAGTGATTAACCACCCTCTACTTTAATCCCTAGTATCAAAAATAAATATGTTCAGTCACTGCTTATCAGTATTAACAAAATTAAAGAGATGCAGTTAGAGACACTCTCATCCTACATAGTAGAAAAGTGTAATTGTAAAAGGAAAGGCAATTCCCACAATAGTGAAGTGAGGAGACAAATGGAATTATATTTCCCTTGATAACATGTTCCTAATCTAAGAACCCTTTTTCTCCCTGTCAAAATGAAGGTGGTTTTCCTTAAGATTAGTACATATTTTGGATTCAGTGGACCCAATATAAGTTCCCTGCACCTGGTAGGGGGACTTTCATAGTAGACGTAGGAACCTTTTAGCTTACATCATCCTCTACTTTTAGGGAGAAGCAAATCAAACAGGGCATTCCTGTTCCTCCTTGGTGTTGAATGAGTGCAATGACTATAGCATTCCAATGGGCTGCTTTCTAACAATGTGGATAATATGAAGTAAAACTTAATACCAAATGCCTCATATTGACTGCTATTGGTGCCACATTTTCATTCTGTATTAGTATCCTCTTCTATCATGGAGGAAATTAAGTCTTAGGGGGAAAAAAGAATAGAAATTGAGTCTCAGGAAAGGGGAAACAAAGTGCATGAGCCATTGAGTGTCAGAGCAGAGATTCAGGTCCAGATCTTTCTCCAAGCTCACTATGCAACAGCTGCCTGCCAAGCACTATCCGCCTTCTGGCTGCACCAGTTTTATTCAAAACCAAAGCAATGCTGTGAAATGCCAGAGAGCCAGTGCACTAGTCTGCTGCATCAGAAGATCATGACGTAGGCTGCAAAGTTAAAGGAAAAGCAAGCAGTAAGCTCAAAATGCTTTGTGGAAAATTATCACCTATCCATGTTATCATTTCTTGACATTTTTCTTATTTATTTTAAAGATGAATTCTAGCTTAGAATTTCTTATTTCAGAACAACATAAAAATATCAATTTATTCCAAAAGTATTCTTTGGGGAAAAAAGTGGACAAACCTGTTTTATTCTGTACATGTTTTGTACCAATTTTGAAAAAACTAGGAAGTAAGAGACTCACTCAGTTTGAAAACTCTAGGGAGACAGAAAGTTCATACCAGCTTTTCTTTTCTAGGTGCCTATTTGGCAATTTATCTTCCTACATCCATGATATGTCTAAATTCTCAGTCTTTCTGGAGTTGGAACACCTTTTATTATTCGATTTTATTCTTTGACTTATTATTCACCTCAATAATCTAATTTCCTTCACTAACAGAAACCCTGAATCTTCGTAACAAGGCTGTTTATTTAGACTTCAGGGTGTTGACCCAAATGAGTGAAAATTCTTATGTCCTAATTAATAACATAATTAATGACTAATTACTTCATTTTCAAAATCTATATACCTATTTAATAAATCAAAAGTTGCTCTGCTACATTATTAAAAATATTTAGGAACAATATTTAAATATTTAAAAATATTTAGGAACAAAATAATAAAATAGTCCATATATCCCACTAAATTACACTGCCTGCGAAGGTCGAACATTTGTTTTCTCTAAGATAGAAACATTACTCAGAATTTTACTTATACTACTAAGGAAATGCTTATTTTTCATAAATCACACTGAAGGGAATGTTAAAAGAGAATATCAAACCATGAATATTAAAATAGAGTGCTTAGAGAAACAAAACTATTTTAACACTGCAACATTTAATGTTATTTTAGCAATAATCCATTGGTTATGGGCTACAAAAATGAGTATTCTATACTTAGCTCAATGCTTAGCATAACTGAGCTTCTACTATTTCAATGGACACATAATTCTCTTCCTTCCATCTCCCAACACTGACTTTAGTTCATATAAGTTCCAATAATACTATCCAATAACTGACCTTTGTGTGCCTAGGTATGTTATAACTATACCTGTTTTTAATAATAACTAAACCTTGTTATTTATCCAAAAGAAGCATTCAAGAATACCACAGACTACTCTACATTTTATGATTTTACAATTGTAAACTGCCTAAGGGGTAGGGTTGTGTGCTGGGGATAAGGACTATTTATACAAATCACAGTTCATTCCTACAAAAATATAGTATACAGTAAGAAAAAAATAAAGTCCTTTATGTAAAGAAATAACTGCTGAGCTGTTGAAAGCAAAGTACAAAGCAGTATTAGTATTAGAAAACAATATAGACCCAATTGCTCACTATGAGGAGATGCAATTTTCCCACAAACTTTTCTGTATAGTTTATTATTTAAATTGTTTTTTTTTAAAGAGAGAGTGAGAGAGGAGAGAGAGGAGAGAGAGAGAGAGAGAGAGAGAGAGAGAGAGAGAGAGAGAGAGAGAATTTTTTTTTTAATATTTATTTTTTAGTTCTCGGCAGACACAACATCTTTGTTGGTATGTGGTGCTGAGGATCGAACCCGGGCCGCACGCATGCCAGGAGAGCGCGCTACCGCTTGAGCCACATCCCCAGCCCCTAAATTGTTTCTAATGTGCATATTAGTAATTTTTAAACAGCTATTAGAGCATATATTGTCAGGATTCCAAAGAAATGGCAACCCTGATTATCTCTGGGGAAAAAAACTGTGTGATAAAGCTCAAGGGCTTTATCACACAGAAGATGAGCTTCTTCCTCATCTTCCTCACTGCTTCCTCATCTTTCTTTTGAATTCTGTGCCATTTGAATATACTTCCTACTAGAACAACAACTGATGTGGTCTGTCAACATCACTGAACAATTACTGTCATTGCCACAATTCTCAATTTAATTTTGGATGAAATCTCTTCCCCCAATTTCATATATGGTACTTCTGAAAGGGTTATATGTGGTCATGGGCAGAAATCATCCCCTAAGATCACAGATCTGTTTCATGATCAGTTTCAGAGTTACAAAAAGAACATAAAAGATCGAAGCCTTCAAACTCAAACTGCTTGTTTAGTGGCAGCAATCTAGCATTAGCTAAGTGGCTTCTCCTTTCGCCTCCCGTAACCGTCTTCATTTTTCCATTAACTGAACATATTTCCCATGCTACTTTGTTCCTTTATCTATATCCCCAAGTAGGAATGTTATTATCCTTACATTTCAAATGAGCAAAATAAATACCTACTTAGCTAACTAAAGAAGGAAAAAGAAAATTCTCCCCTTGGTGATCCCATGAAGTAGTGTAAAAGTATAAGTAGACCACAAAGAGCTCAGAGAAAGGGAGGAAATGAGAACTATACATAACTCAAATATACTTGATGTATTAGATATAAAATAAAAAGAATCGAATTTATATGAATGGGGTTATTATCCAAAACTCCAATTTTTTTCCACTTTATTTTGAAAATACATTTTTTTCCCCTTTGGAGAGCCACTTTTAGAACTGTAAATGCACATATAAGTGAAGACAATTTCTCATTAGCAATTTTAAACATAAAGAGCTACTTGATTCTCTAAGATTAAGGGAGAGGGAAAGAGCCTCTATCATCAACTCCCAAGTACTCCCTTTCCTCCCTCTCTGTGCACTTCCATGAGGATATCTGGCATAGATCCATATTGCTGTTTATCATTCTGAGGAAAGAATCTTAGGGCCACAGAATCCACGATGGCTCAGTACCTGAGGGGTGACTGAATTGGGACAGGTTCTTCACATATTGTCCAAATTGTGCTACAGAATGAACAATAGTTCAATGAAGAGAAGGCTTTGCCTGATGCAAAAGCACAACATTTCTCAGATACCCTTTAACTATGGAAGAGAAATGGCTAAGTGCCTGAAACTGTTTAAAATTGCTTCTTTATAGGAAATCATTCAAAATACCCAGTGAAGACTGAGAGGTAGTAAAAGATGTCAAGGAAGAAATACTTTTCACTGCACTTTTTACTTCTTGCCTCCTGATCTATGTACACCTTCAAAGCAGTACATCATCTCTTAATGTCCCAAAGCTATTCCTTTGATGCCTTTTCATATTATATTCAATTAAAAATTTTTTTCAGTATTGGGAATTGAACCCAGGGACAGTTTACTACTAAGCTATAGCCTCAGTTCTTTTTACTCTGAAGACAGTGTTTTACTAAGCTGCCTTGAACTTGCAGTCCTCCTGCCGAAATCTCCCAAATTGCTGGGATTATAGATGTGCTCCATGATACCTAGCAATGCCACCAATATTTGTGGTGCCTTCATGTCCAAACCATTCAAAATATCTGTGGGATTCCAGAAAATTGGTCTCTACCTTGGGTTTTATGTAATAAAATCCCCTAGTGCTGCCAATTTTAACTTTTAATGTGCTCAATATCTGGAGGAATAATTTTTAAAAAGGATTTGAGTTACAAAAAATTACTACAAATATTCAATGTGTATGAATAACTTTTAGCATTGCCATAAAGTCAAGTTTGCATAATCTATTTAGTGCTTAAAAGTGACATACAAAAAAATATAAATCCAAAAATATCACACCTTAAATATGTACATAAAATTTTGAATGTGATGAACAAGTTCTAAAAGTTCCCTTAACTTAAAGGTATATTATTAATAACCAAAAACTGCTAGAAACATGATCCTAGATTTGCAAGTCAAGCAACAGACTGCAGGACTGTAATTTTTTTTTTTTTTTTGCATCACCTAAATGTCAGTTTCCTATATACGGATACATAAGATCATAAATAGAAAATGGGAATTATTATTGAACATTGCCCCTTTTAGAACAGACCAGTTCTAAGATGACCTGTGGTAAATTAGAATAGACTAGAAGTGGAAATGGGTTCTAGATATAAAATTTGTCCCAGTTAAAATGTTGGGAATGAGAGGAAGAATACATTTCACTTTTTAGACCACTACTGTTAAGTATTTTTCATTCAAATGAAGGCACTTTTCACTCTTAAATGGGAAAATTAAAAGTTCATAGATAATTCTCACAATAAACCTATTCTAAGAAAAAATTGAAGATAAAGAACTGATAAGAAGATCAAAACAAAATTTTTAAAAAATAGTTCTTTTTCACCTGCTGACATTCTTCTCTGCCAATTTCAGTTTTGTTCTCTTGAAGCCTGGCAAAAATGAAAGCATCTAGCTGCTCTTGGGAATGGAGAACAACATATCTTCTGTAGAAGCAAGAGACAGGAAGAATCCACAAGCAAAGTCTGATAAGACAGTAGTTTCCGCAGCCAATAACTAGATCACTGTCACTTGAGAATGAGAGCAGCTACAGACCAAGAAACACAGATGCTATCCTGTCAGACAGCAGCCCCCTCTTTCCTAATTCTGTGAAAGCAGTGATATAGCAAATGACAATCAGGTGTAAAAGAACAAAAGAAAAAACGGGTCACCCCTATCTCTGATGTTCCACTTTATTATAATTCACATCCACTTTAGCACAAATGAGAAAGGAAATTCAAAGGCTCCTATAATTATCTTGACTACTGACGACTCAATTGGTCTAGAAATGTGGCACGTCCATCAGGCCTGGAAATGGTAAGGGGGTAGTCATGTTCACATTTAGCAGCTCAGTTTCCTGTTTTTCCAGCACATCTGAACTGACACACAACTGTAGCAGCTATAAAACTTTGGCTCCTGCCACCACTGTTCCCCTTGGGCTCTTTTTTGCTACTTCTGTTTCTCCAGAAATAATACAATCGTGTGCACGTGCACAAAGACAGATTAGAAATGGAAATTCTCAAAGATTAGCAATAAATGTCTCACATAGAAGTATCTTAAGTCCACTACCTTAGAAATGTATCATTATAAGTGGTGAGAGGCACTGAGTGGGGGCGGAATGCTGGGGAGCGATATTGACCAAATTATACTGTTATATCATGCGCACTTATGAATATGTAACAACAAATCCCAACTATATGTACAACTACAATGTACCAATAAAAATGTGAGGAAGGGATGGGGTTGTGGCTCAGTGGTAGAGCACTTTCCTGGCATGTGTGAGGCACTGGGTTTGATTCTCAGCACCACATACAAATAAATAAAAATAAAGGTTCATTGATTTTTTAAAAAAAATGTGGGGGGGGGGAGAAATTTATCATTGTTAATACAGAAGCTGTGATGTTAGGCCATGAAGTGAAATGGTATATTTAAATTTAACAAATGCACCAGAAAATTATTTTGTATTAATCCCTCAAATCAGTATGAATGTACTTTTTCCAATGATGCTATCAATATATTACATATTCTGATGCCTTTGGCTTTTAATCCTACAACCTACCTATGTATCATACAAAAATTATAAAAATCATTATTTTATAGGTATAACTAATTCTGAACCCAAGTTGTTATAACTCAGATTCTTATTCATTTCAGAGGCTCACCTTTGGCTATTTTCCAAAAATCAAATCCCATCCCAATGGCATTCTTACTCGTTTAAATACATCAAGAAATTTTTACAATTCTGAGGGAATTACAAAGAAAGATCAGGCCTATTCACTCATACTTTAAAAAAATTTTTTTTTACATTATCCCTCTACCTCTGGTTTTGATTAGGGAATTCAACAAAAAGCAGAGGTAATTAGAGGAAATTAAAGTGAGGGATCCAGAAGATCATTCTTATTCTTCTCTGTAACCACTTCCCTTTTTTTTTTTTTTTTTTTTTTTTTGGTACCAGAGACTGAACCCAGGGGGTGTATAACCACTGAACTACATCTCCAGTCCTTTTTAATAATTTATTTAGAGACAGAGTCGGCTGAGTTACTTAGTCCTCATATAAATGAAGGCTGGCTTTGAACTTGCAATCCTCTTGCATCAGCCACAGGTGCCACTGGGCTTATGAAGTGAGTGCCACCATGCCCGACTCCATTCTTATTGCCTCATAGCCACAAACATGAAAGCCTTCATGGGGCTTCATCTTTTTCCCAGATAGTAGGCAAAGCTGACCCAATTCTGTAGTATGCTATATTTTTCCTCAACTTTCTGATAGTCTGCCTGAGGAGCATGTGTCAACATGGTAAGGCAGAGAAGAGATCAAGATATTGCCTAACACAGGGCACCACAATAAAGACCCAAAAAGCTTAGTTTATTTATTGCCTATGAAATTGGGTAATTTTGACTTTTGTAAAAAGCTACATAACAACTATTAAACATATATTAAAAGCTACAAATAGAACTAAGTTTTCCACTTCCTAAGGGTTGGGCTGTTTCTCCTGCCTTTACATTCTTTTCTTACTACTGAAATAACCACCCCAATTACTTTGGTAAAATACTCTAAAATTTAGTTTCACAGCTTTTTTATGTTTCAGGCGTACAAAGAGTTCAAAAATATTTAAATTTATAAATAGCATTATGAACTTAAAATCTAGGAAAAAAATAAAGCTAATAACCCAAGCTTACTGACATTTCTCAAAGACAAGCCAGTCCTTCAGAGCCTTTTCCAACGGATTCATTCCTTAGACATGAATGCAAAACTGAAGACATTTGGCCCTTTATAAATAGTCATGGGAAACTTCATTCTCCCATACTTTTAGTTTGTTTTTACTATAACAGATGGGGAAAACATTTAGCAAAGTCATAAAAAATTCTCATAGCTATCATACTAATATTAGAACACGAAAAGCTTAAGAATATGAAATATCCTAATAACCACCACCAAAACACAACCAGAAATTATAAGGACATCTTGACATAACTCATAAAATACGTACAGACTCAAAACTCTGGATAGGAACTCCTTCCACCTCTGGCCCATTTCTTCCTAGGCCCATTTGTGTCTATACAACCATATCAGTAATTTTTTTTTAAGGAAATTTCTCCAGCACAGAGATCCTGACATCTTTTCAAAATATATTCCAATATCTTATAAGTGTTAAAATTCTGAAATTTTAACAACAACAACAAAAAAAAAAAAGATGGGGAGTGGGTGGGTACCAGGGATTGAACTCAGGGGCACTTGACCACTGAACCACATCCCCAGCCCCATTTTATATTTTCTTTAGAGAGTCTCACCGAGTTGCTTAGCACTTTGCTTTTGTAAGGGTGGCTTTGAACTCAAGATCCTCTTGCCTCAGACTCCAGAGCCACTGAGATTACAGGCATACACCATGGCACCCGGCTTAACAAAATTTTAACAAATTTTGATAAGGGGCCAAACCTTGTCTTAACTTAAGAAATCAATCACCAACATTCTGCAAAATTCCGTATTATGAGATACATTTTATTTCATGCAAAGAGAATATAAATCATCTTGTTCCAAATGACATTAAAGTTTAATACTTAGAAGTCTCCTGTAGTAAATGAAATTTTAATTTGATAATCATTTCTTCATTTTTTTATAAGTTAGTACTGATGGTCAGCAAACTTTTTCCAGATAGAATCAGAGGGAAAATATTTTTATTTTTGAAGGCCACATGTTTTTTTTCTAGACTACTTAATTATAATGGGAAAACAGGTAGACAGTAGGCAATTATATAGGTGTGACTATTTACCTCTTAAACTCCTTAGAAACACAGGTGTTAAAAAAATATCTGGAAAGGCTAAAACTTAATTTAAAAGATACACATTTTTCCAAAGAAGATATGTAAATGGCCAAATGAAGACATATGAATAACAATGTGCATAAAATCACCAATCATTAAGGAAATACAAATCAAACTCAGAGTGAGATACCACTTCACACCCATTAGGATGATTACGATACTGGGAGGAGGCGGTGCCTAAAAAATAACAGTTGGTGAGGATGTGGAGAAAGTAGAAGTCTTATCACCACTGGTGGGAATGTAAAATGGTACATCCACTGTGGAAAACGCTATGGCAGTTCCTCAGTAAATTAAAAATAGATTGACTTTACTAAATGATCTACCAATTCACTTCTGACACTGTACCAAAAAATTGAAAGCAGGGTCTCCAACAGATACTGGTAATCACATTCATAGTTAAACTACTCACAACAACTAAAATGTGGAGGTAACCCAAGTATCCACTGATGAATGGATAAACAAAATGTGGCCTTTATATACAATGTAATATTATTCTGCTCAAACAGGAATAAAGTACTGATACATGCTACAACATGGAGGGATACTGATGACTTTGTGCTATGTGAAATAAGCCACTCAAGGAAGACTGCATTACTACAGTGATACAGCCACATCAACATTTATAGCAGTGCAACTCACAATAATCAAGTTTTAGAACCAACCCAGGAGCCCTTCAATAGATGAACAGCTCAAGAAAATGTGGTATATACACACAATGGAGTTTTACTCAGTCATAAAAAAAGAAATTACTACATTTGCCGGTAAATATATGGAACCAGAGAATATCATGCTAAGTGAAATAAGCCAGATTCAGAAAATCAAGAGTTGAATGTTTTCTCTCATATGTGGAATTTAGAGCAAAATAAGGAGGAAAAAAGTGGCAGGAGTTATATATCATAAAGAGGGAAAAATCAATGGACCAAGAGGAAGAGATTGAAGGGGAGGCAGGCAGGGGCAGGAAGCGAGAAATAATTTAGAATGAATGACAAAATTACACTATGTGCATGTATAAAACACCATAACGAATTCCACCTTTATGTATATCTATAAAGCACCAATTAAAACTAAATAAATAATTGGAAGACCTACCAGTAGAGGAAGGGAAATAGAAGGGGTAGGGAAGGAAAGGGGACACTGGAGACTGAAATGGAGTGAATTAAACTCTGTGCATGTATGATTATGTCAAAATGAACTCAATTTATAATGCTCTAATAAAAGCATTAAAAATTGAAGTGGTTGTAAATGTAAAAAAAAAAAAAAAAATTACATGGGGTGAGGGGAGACTGCATGCTTCCTCTTATAACCCAGGGTGGTCAGAATCAGAAAAGTAGAATGATGGTTGCTGGAGGGGGTTTGGGAGATGGAAAGTTCCTGTCTCATGGCATGGAGCTTCAGCTTTGTCATATGAAAAGAAGTTTTAGGTTTCACATAAAAGAAGAGCTCATGAGTTTTTGACTATTAAATGAAGTTTTAGTAACATGAAGCATGACATTACTATATAAATATGCCTAGCATATCAATAAGATAAGGTCATAAAACTGTTACTTAGAGGGCACTAAGTCCTTCAGAGGAAATTGAGACTTTGAAAGAAAGGTCTAACATTGCTCTGCTAAAAATTTCATTTTTCTTATTTTAAAATTTTGCTATAAATTTTATAGCTACCTAATAGCAAAAATAAAAACACTTTGCTACATGCCAAAAGAAGGCTGCTACTTTACATGAGTTAAAGTAAATCACCAAACACATAAAAATGTTAAATATGACTTTGAAGATATAACCTAAATATTTAGTCTACTTTTGAGTGCTAGATTTTAAAAAATTTATTTGAATTGGTATTTTTAAAAATTTAAGGTATAAATAGTTTTAAAAGGAAGTATAATACACATATAAGACCATTTTAATTTTTTTTTTATTTTTAGACATTTAGTATAATCTGTCATAGCAAACACTGGGTGACTATAGGACTACTGATGAAGCATAGGGGTTGGGGGCCGGAATTTTTCTAACACTCCTCCATCATTCAGAGTTGTAACCTTGAGTATGTTAATTAAGCCCTCTGAGATTCAGTTGTAGCAGCTGTAAAATAGTTAACATACCTTCTCAAAAAGAAGTGACAATTTAAAAATAGTAATAATGTAAGAAACACAACTGAAATCTTTAAAAAGGCAAAATAAAGCCGAGTTCCATAAAAATCATTAATAGCCTTCATCCCATTTAAGGTGCATTCCTTTTTCAGTTGAGAGCTAGTTAATCAGTGATTCTCAGAAGCACCTGAGAGGTGTTATAATTCTAGCCCTGTCCCCACCCCAAATTAAAACTGGAATGGGCCAGGAGTGCATACCTGTAATCCCAATGGCTGGCCCGGCAAGGTGGGAAAAGTTGAGGCAGAAGGATCACAAGTTCAAAGCCAGCCTCAGCAACTTATTGAGCCCATATCTCAAAGAAATTTTAAAAAGGGCTGGAGATATATCTCCTTGGTTAAGTGCCCCTGCCCTCAATTCCTGGTACCCCACCCCTGCCCCAAAGAAAATCAGAATGGGTAGGGTTAAGAGCACGGATATTTCAGAGTTCCTCAGGTGATTCCCATGTTGATATTAATGCATTCAAAAAACAGCTGCTAACAAGGACTCAGTGAATTAGATGAGTAAAACTTTAGAACCAATAACGCACCCAAATAAAGCTTAAGAAAGCAGCTACTAAATCATTTAATAACTTCAACTAAACAGTTCCAAAGTTATAGAATTGCAAGAGAGTGTGTTTATCCCCACTATTCATTCCAGATTTTAGAATCAAAACATTTCATCCTCACAGCAATGTCAACTAAGCCTTTGACATTTAAATTTCAAAAAGCCAAAACAAAACAAAAATGCATAAGTATAAGTAGATACTAGTGTTCTTACCTATATGCCCAAGTCAGCAATTGTGTTGCTTTTCCTAAGTGGGTAATGTCACATTACTAAGTATGTTATTTACATAAAATTTGGGCAACTCCATGTTTTAGTCAGCTTTTTCACTGCTGTGACTAAAAGGACCCAACCAAAACAATTGTAGAGGAGGAAAAGTTTATTTGAAGGTTCACAGTTTCAGAGGTCTTAGTCCATAGAAGGCCAGCTCCATTCCTTGGGGCTGGAGGTGAGGCAGATCATCATGGCAGAAGAGTGTGGCAGAGGCAAGCAGCTTACATGATAATCAAGAAGCACAGAGATCCCCACTTGCTAGATACAAATATATACCCCAAAGCCATGCCCCCAATTCCCCCCTCCTCCAGCCACAACCTACCACTTCAGTTACCACTCAGTTAATTCCTATCAGGAGATTAATTCACTGATTGGGTTAAGACTCTCACAACCCAATCATTTCTCCTCTGAAGCTGCTGGCATTGTCTCACACGGGAGATTTTGGGGGACACCTCACATCCAAACAATAACATTCCACTACAGTAGGGAATTACTACCAGTGGATGCCTGGAATCTCAGACAGTACTGAACTCTATACATGTTTTTCTTTGCATACCACAAATTGTTCAATTACAAGTTAGGCACAGTAACAGATTAGCAATAACTAATAAAACAGAATATTACTGTAACAAAAGTTAATGTAGTCTTCCTAAAAATGTCAGTGTACTTTGGGTTCAAGGAAGAAGCACTTTATAGTTTATTTGCCGCCTGAATTGCCAGCATCACCACTCTTCCACTTTGAGGCCATCGTTAAATAAGGTTTACTTGAACTCAGAGTACTGCAATACCAAGTCAGCCAATCTGATAACAAAGAGAGCTACCAGGTGACTAATGAGTAGGTATTATATACAGCATGGATATGTTGAACAAAGAGACAATTCACATTCTGGGATGGATAGGACACTATGGAGCAAGAACACATGAGATTTCATCATGCTGCTCATAATGGTGTGCAAGTTAACACTTAATGATTATTTCTGGAATGTTCCATGTAATATTTTCAGACGATGGTTAGCTACAAGTAACTGAACGAGCAAAAAGCAAAATTGTTGTCCTGTCATTGGATATCCATGGCAGAAAGAAAATCACTTTGGGCTGTCACCTTTAACTTCAAAACATTTTAACTTTTCAACCAGTCTCTCCAATGGAGTTGCCCTCTCAAAAGTAAAAACAAAATCACCAACAACCACCAACCTAGTATTTTCCACTTAGTAAGAAATAAATAATGCCAGGTGTGGTGGCCCAGGCCTATAATCCCAGCAGCTTGGGAGACTGAGGCAGGAGGATAGCCAATTCAAAGCCAGCCTCAGCAATTTAGTGAGATCCTGTCTCAAAATGAAAAATAAAAAAAAAGGGGGCTCAGTACTTGAGTACCTCTGAGTTCAATACCTGCCCCCCCAAAAGAAACAAAATACAATTTATAACCATTTTTATCTAGCTTACTATGCAAATTAATCCAAATTTAATATATGTGAAGACGTAGATTATATGTAATATATAGTCATGTATGTCTAAACTCAGGGGCACTTTACCACCGAGTTACATCTCTAGACCTTTTTTTTTTTCTTTCTTTCTTTCTTTTTTGAGACAGGGTTTGCTAAATTGCTAAGGCTGGCCTCCAACTTGAAATCCTCCTGGGATTATACATATGTGCCACCACACCAGGCTGGAAAATTCTTTAGACAATTATGTGAATATTTTATTCAAGCAAATCAAAAGAAAAATGATTTGAGAATCAGGCATCTCCCAGAACAAGAGCAGGTTCCAAGAACTCTAACCAGCAATATGATCTAACAACATTTATAGAAAAGCACAAGTGAGGCATAGAAACAACTGGCTACAATCTCTTCAATCAACCAGTTAAACTTGTTATATCTTAACTAGTTAATGGTTTACAGCTTAATCAGTTAATTGGCTACAAAGCCTTCTGCAACCAAAGCTGTTACTGTGATTACATACTATATTGGTTTGGACTGATGGGCCCAGTACAGGAGCCTACTCAAAATCAATGACCTCTTACCAATATATTTAACAATACATGTATATAAAGTTTCATACAAATTTTAACCTCAAAGAAAAACTAAAGCTGTTATGATTTGATGTTGTTTGATGTTAAAACTCAGCCCATTTCAAATGTCCATAGCCAGGCCTGTGAGATATAAATATGTTGAATACCTTTGCAAGCTATTAAGAAAAAACTAATCAAGAATGCTGAAGGATTAAGTCAGTGCACTAGAGGCCAAGGTAAGAATCCAGAGGATCACAAACTGTGATGAAGGCCAGGCATTTGCCAGCACACAATCCTAAGGCGAAAAACTTCTGTATACCAATACTTTCACTAAAATTAAGAACATGCCATCTATCCCAAGTAACTGATAATGTTTGAAGGATGCTACATGTGAATTAAATGTGTGAAACCACTATTCCTTGCAATGCAACAATTAGAATGTCCCAAAGAAAAAGCAGCTGAGGGGTCATAAAAAAATTAATTTTCCTAAAATAATTAGTCATGCCCTGAACATGCTAACTTACAGAAATTATGCAAGTGGGGAGAGGGCTATCAAATAATATCACCTGAAATGTATAAAAACAGAACTTCACTATTTTAGTCCATTTTCTTTTGCTATGACAATGCCTGTAACTGGTCACTTACTTTTTTTTTTTTTTTTTTTTAAGAGGTTTATTTAGCTCACAGGTTTAGAGTCTGAAAGTCCAAGATCAGGCAGTGTCTCTGGCCTTGGTGAAGACTTTCTGCCTGAGTCATATTATGGTGGACAACATCACAGTAGGATGTGTGCAAAATGCGAAAGGAGCAAGGAGAGGGTCAAGCTCACTTTATAGAAACCCACTCCCACTTAGAAGCATTTACCCCTCTTTAAAGACCTAATTACCTCTTAAAGGAACCACCTCCCAATGCCTTTACATTGGGGGGCCAAGATTTCTGCAAATGAGTATGTAGAAGATAACCACATTGAAACCATAGTACTGAGTTAGTGATTCAACATAGAAAAATCTACATATTAACAAATTACCTATCATTTTATGGTCAAGAGAACACAGAAAGTAATTAACACAATGATCTAAGCAACTAAAGCCATAGGTTTTCCTTCAGGTTCTGCTACTAATTTTCTCTGAGACAGTAGCCAAGTGTATCTGGTCTTTAATTTTCATTTGTAAAATATGCAGTTGCATTCATTTCTTTAAAATGATGTGTGTAAAGATGTAAACCTTGGAAAACCACAAAGAACTTTTGAGCAGGAATACCCAAGGATAAGGACTAAACCTAGGCCTTACAGGTTATTAGAATTGTGAGTCATGATATAATGTTTTATGTAAGTATTTAGCTCTAAAACCTTACAATTATAACACATTAAGCTTGTTCCTTGTCAGTTCCAAAATACTCTTATCGATGATAAAATTTTCCACAACTTAAATCTTTTTTAATGTTCTAGGATTTATATAACAAAAGCAATACTGAATACTCAACAAATATATAACAGGCCCTTGAAATATGCCAAGAGACAAGATAGACAAGTAGAAGAGAGATTAAGTAGAAAAATGACTTTTTTTATGTTTCCAGTAGTGATGATTTCTCTAACGTGAGTATAAAGTAAAAGGATAGAATTCGGGGTATTATCTTAGGTTGAATGCTGAAGCATTTTTTTCTAGGTGTCTTTCCTTTAGTCTGGAGAGGAGGTAAGAACTACATGTGCATTCTTTTAAAGCAAAGAACTTGGTTGAAACTTTAAAGTCTGAAAAGCCAAACTGGAATCTTACTATACCTGTCGCTTTCCCTTCATCACAGACCCATCTGAACCCATGCAAAATGTCACTGATTTATGAACATATGAGGGTATTTTGTGTACATTAAAAAAACAGTAGCTTAACCTAATCCATTTCCACGTTCAACAATGCAATTCTGTCTTATTTCCTGGTACCCAAATTCAGTATTCTGAAACCTGATGCAAAAATCTGCCCATTTATTTAGAGATCTTGCTTTCATGCTAACTTTATGATTGTATCTCTTTTCTCATATATCCTAATGTGAGGATAAATAAATATCTTTCATATATTCCATTCTAATCAATGGAAAAGTTAGAGAAAAGAGAGAAATGGAAGTCAATAGCAATTTGTATGGGGAGAAGGTAGCAATTTGGAGGAAAATGAAATAATTCATACACTACATGTTTCCTCTACGTAAGCATTACACTAAATATCTTTTATATTAGTCATGTTGCTTTGAGACTTTTCCATGTTTCCTGCAGACAACTGCCAATGTTCGAATGGTCTCTGATGAATAAACATGCTGTGACTTGCTTCTAAGGAAACGTCTGTCATGTTCCAGGGAAAAATGACTTCTTCCCTCTTAAATCAGGGGGGGGGGGGGGAACAAGGCACAATTCTCATTCATTAGTAACGAAGTTGATTTTCCCCTCAACTTTTCTATTTCTGTCATGTTTGTATCCTCTGTAGGGCATTCATGCATTCAGATAAACCAAGAAAGAAAAGAAACTGAGTCGAGGGAACACTTGTAGGAAAAAGTTACACTTTAGCAATGGGGATTCCCACTTCAGAAGCTCAACCAGAACACATGTTTCGCCTTAACTATTTACCAAGACCAAGGTTATTTTTCAGGTTCTCATCTCTTGCAGAACTACCTGTTCTCATTACTATTTACCCAAACGCTTAGCAGGGTGATTATTAGCATATTTGGCAGGAAGACATGCTTCATTTAATATTAACTCACCATGTGACAGCCCCTTCCCCTCCAATCTCTCCTCAAACACGTGAGGATAAAAAGAAAAGTATAGCTGTTTGCAATCTGACTTTGCGCTTAGCTTTGGCATCAGCAATTGGCCACAGGCACACACACCCCCAATCAGAGGCAAGCACACCGCCCGCTCCCGGAACTGTCATGCTGGCTGACAGCTGGCACATCTTCCAGTTGCCCTCCACTCGCTTTCAGAAAGACCCTTCCTTACAGTCACCTTGACATGCTCGCCTGCCTCTGCCTCGGTCTCAGTCCTCGGCCAAGGAAACTTCTTTTTTTCCTTCCCAGGGCTCACTTACAGGTATCGTCCACTGCTGCTCCAAAACCCCAACAAGGAGCCCTTTGTTACAATATTTTTCTCCCGGACTCCTCACCCAATTCCTGGCATTTAGCTGGCCTTCCGCAACCCAAGACAACCCCAGTAAGAAGTAATCAAAAACGACCCAAACCACCACCTCGGGCGGCCTCCGAAAAGGCAGGGAGGAAGCAGCCTCCCCGGCCGCGTGTAGAAAGGCCAGTGAGTCAGGCCAGCGAGTTGCCAGCCAGGTAAACCGGTGAGGCCTCGCTGCCCTGGTCCTCGCCCTCCAGGGTGAGCGGTGGCTCGACGTTCGGGGCTTACCCAGCCGGGGCGGCGAGCGGCGTGGGCGCCGCGGGGGCGTCCGGAGCACAGGGGGGTTGGCTGTCCATCGCCTTGCGGGGTGCTGCGCGGGCTCCAGCTCTGAGGCGGCGCGTCACTGCTGGGGTGGGAGAGGCCGGCCGGTCAGGGCGGGACGCGCGCCTTCCCAGGCCGGAGCCGGGCTGGCCAAATGTCAAGAGCCCGCCCGACCCACTTCAGCCCGGGGCGGGCCCGCCTCCCCGGTACGCTTCCACCTGCGGGACCAGGCTCCCAGCCCGCAGGCGCCACCGCAATCCCCACCGATTCTAGCGGCCGCCGAAGCAGGAGGCCAAGACGGCAGGAGGCGGCGCTGCAGCCCCCGCCCCGTGGGGTTTACTGGGTAGCCATTTGGCGCCTGTCGTGGAGGAAGAGGAGCTGCCCAGGCTGGAAAAGAAGCGGGGCCAGGCGCACAGGCACCGCCGCCACGCCGGCAACGGAGCCCGGGCTGCTCCGGCAGAGTTTGCACAAACAAAACGCCCCGGGAAAACTTTTCCCGAAGAAAAGTTGGGAGGACTAATCTTTTTTTTCCCACCCAGGGCTCCTACTTTCTTTTCAAAGGAGACAGTGGCTCGCCTGTTCTCTAGCAGCTTCCTCTCCTACTCTTCCCTCCCCCGGCCCGCGCGCTTGCAGCTTGGCTCTCAAGCCAGGACTTGAATGGAGGGGAAAGCTGCAGCGTCTCCGAAGCTCAGCCCAGCGCGGGCCGGGCCGCGTCCCGCCTCCCACTGCACCGAGGGCGGGAAGCCAGGCGTTCGTGGAGCGCTACGGAGCCTCACCCCAGTTCGACTCACTCACCCTGCCCCATGTCCCTGCCCTGAGTCCGGGAACTCGCAACCTTCTCCGCCGCACCGCCGCCCAGAAGTGAGGAACAGGTCGGCGGCATCGGAGCGAGGGAGGCAGCGAGCCGGAGAGAGGAACGGGGCGGGAGTGTGCACCGAGCGAGTTGGAATTTCCTTCCCCCAGGGCTTCAGGGTTTTGGGGGTACAGCTGGGGAAGCCAAACGGAAAGGAAGTTCCGATGCGGAGCGTTCCCATTCCCACCGCTAGGGCGTCGCTTCAGAAAGCCTGAAGCGTCCAAGTTTAACAGGTGGGGAGAAAGGGAAGGTACCTGCACTTGGAGAACCCCAGAGCGATCGCTGCGGAAGTACAGAAAGCAACTCGCAGAACAGGGCCGGCAGCTTAACCTCCCTGCAGTCTGACCTTCGACATCCAGTATTTGGGGGTGGGGGTGGGGGTGGGGGTGGGGTGGGCGGGGGTGTTACCTCTGTGTTACTATTGTGTTAAAACACCTGTGACACTGTGATCTTTCTAATTCTGGTAGGTTTAACTTTTCCTAGTCTTCCTCCGGAGCATATTTTTGTTTTGATTTAAACCTGTAACAGCTGTGACGTGAGGACTGAACATTATTTGGTGACAATCTATAAACTAAGAATCAGATGATAGATTTCATTCCTCTCTTGTTAAGTTTTACAGGAGTAAAGGAATCATGTAGACACAGCTGTGTGCCCACATTGCATGCTCTTTGGATGATTCTTTGCACCTGACAAAACAGGTATATTTGCATATCATTTATATACTCTCAGTGCCAGTTGTTTTAAGGTGTAAGTCATTTTGATGGGTCCAAAAGCTTGTTTTCAGAAAATAATGTGAAACTAAGAAATTAACTGGAAGCTACACTTTTAAAAATAAAAATATTTGGAATGAAGTGTTAAAGAAACCCTCCATGAAGGAACATCCAGAAGGGGACCTCTGCTGAAATAGTAACATCAACTAACAAATCTATTAGCCACTTCACCCTGATAGGATACAGGTACAGTTATGAAAATTTAAATTGATAGGTGTTAAACTGATATTTAGAACCCATGCTTGATGAAGTGCCTCTTTAGCATTTTATCATTGTAGCAACCAAAAACGTTGCTGAAATTAAAATTGTAAGTGCTACCTAGCAATATGTAGTATGTCTATAATAAGCAAATCTTAGTATGTTTCCAGTGCATAATATAGTTCAGTTCACACTTGCTTATGAAATGAAAATAAAGTGACATTTAAACTACAATATTGGAATCTTATCACCAAAAGTTGCTTTTAAATATTGTGACTAGTATCAAAGAAATTCATTTAAATGCCTCTGGATTTTAGACTTAAACAATAGCTCAGGTTAAACGGTTTCATGAATCATTTCTGGCTCTAAATGACTAGCTTTTACAATTGCTTGCACAGACAATGATACACATATTGAGTAATAGTGAAACTAATTAATGTGTATCACTCTCAATCATAAGATCAAGATTAGAACATTAATTACTCTCAATCATAATTTATGACCTACTAGTAATATTATGGACCCCATTAGGCTAATCTTAAACATAAAATATTTCTGTAACATTTCATAACTGCTAAAAGTATTTTCCATGCCATTTTCCTGTCCTCCTTCTGGTCCTAGGCTTAGGGAAGGATTATACCCTCTACCCCACTGAAGTTAGAGATGACTGTGTGACTTTCTTTGGTTTCCTGGTGAAGTCACTGAAGAATCAGTTCTCATGTCTTGATACTCTGTCCCCTGCTGCTGCAATTGTGGAAGTATATTTTAAGATGGAGGTTGGACAAGACTGAAGGATACTGGAATGCTAAAACTACTGCCCCAATACAACTGCCAGAAGAGTTCTAGAACATACAACAGGATCTGCATAAGCAATACTAAATTTACACATGGTTAAGTCACTGAAATTTTGACAATTTTCAGAACGAAGACTAGACTTGATGCTTTCATTTGGTACTAATCTAACTCATAGTCTGATGGTTGCACAGTTTATTAGCAAAACCATAATCAACGTTGTGAGCTTTTACACATAGTGGTGGAAAACTTCCCCTTCCCAATTATTACTTCTAGTTATATAGAACTGTTTCAAAATTCTATTAGTTGTGAGGATTTTTTTTTTTTTTAATCAATCTCCCTGACTGGAAATCTCCCCTTCCCCTCTCCATCCACTCATTTTTAGTGCTTACACTCAAGTATAGTCACCTCAGGAAGACTTTCCTGATTGCACTTCCCTTTTTCTTGAACCCCCCATTAGAATATTAGGTATAGCAAAGCCCCATGACACTTTGTTTCAGGTACTTTTCCACACCATAGCAGAATTAAAAGGGTTTGAACTTAAAGGGCCATGTCTTATCCCTGTCTTCTGATAGCCCAGCCCAGGACATAGGAGGCACTTAAAATGAATGAAGAAATGAAGGAATTCTTTAGGATTTCACTCAGCTGATTCCTAAGATGTACTTAAATCAGGGAAACACTTTTCAGCACAAAGGGGCTGTCAATCATTTAAAATGGAACAGATGGAAGGTGAGTTTGCCTACTAGGGAGAGAAGACTTACTCTCCATAAAATTAGTTGATGGAGTTAATCCAAAATCATGAAATAGAAATAAATTCCATTTATATATGTATATATATATGCATCTTATACATATATGTATGAAAATATAATATTTTCATATTTATATATATATATATATATATATATATATATATAAATAATAATCTAGGTTGAAGAGTCTAGCTCTATAGAAAAAATAAGTTCACATCCTTAATAAAGAAGTGGACAGACTCTAGTTAAAGTGGGCAATGCAAAAATTCTTGGAAAAACAAAATTAGGATTTGAATAAATATTTTTGTAAATTACTAGAAGAAAATTTTAATGTTCATTTTAAGTCTTTTTTATTCAGCTATAAGTGCTGCTGGAAAAAATGTATTTAAAATTGAAAAACTGTACTTCAGAGGTGATTAATATCTTCCTATGTAATTCACCTTTGCCTCTGAAGAGCCTAAAGGAAGTGACTGTTTTATGTATTTCTGTGTTGTGTGCATGTGTATGATTTTATATTGCAAAATCAGAGAGGTTGAGTAACAGTGTTCAGTGGATTTGGGTTTTTCTTTTTTTGCAGTACTCAGGATTGAACCCCAGGGTACTTTACCACTGAGCTGCATCCCCAGCCCTTTTTACATTTTATTTTGAGACAGGATCTCTCTAAATTGCTAAAGTTCTCATTAAGTTGCTGAGCAGGCCTTGAACTTTTGATCCTCCTGCCTCAGACTCTCAAGTTTGTTGGAATTACAGATGGGTCCCACCATGCCCAGCATCAGTAGTGTTCAGTTTTAATGAAGATTTTACTTCAGGCTTTGTATCTCATAGATACTACTTAATCTCAGGCTAGCATGTATTAAGGGATGGTCTTTTTAAGTTAAATCGATGAAAATGGAGTGAACATGGAGTTCACACAATCGTTTATTATAATATCAACTTTCTATAGTGTTTTTATAATTTACGGAGTACTCTATATCGCTTAAAACATAGAAAGTGTTGTTACAATTCAGTGTCACCTATACAAATGCTCTATGAAAGACCTTTTTAATCCAAGTGCCAAAAGTCATTTTCTTTGGCTTCCAGGAATCCTGGGCCAGATCACTTAATTACTACTCTGGGCTCATCTTCTTTCCCTTCCCTTCTTATTCCTATTTATAATCTCATTTTAATGCCTTTCCCCCAAAACAGTACAATTATTTAATAAGTGAGGACAAATAAGTTCAACAAATATAATTGTTGAAATACTATAGTTTTTAAATACAAAAATAGCTATTAAGAAAGATTATCATTAGTTTCATTGAAAATATTTTTTTACATTGAAGACAGAAATATACAAAGAGAAATAGGAAATAGCATTGATAGTTTTAAAATGACCATATATCTAGTGTAATGTCCAGTGCACATAATTATAATACAGACTTATACACTGAAATTATTTCAAGAACAACTGTTAATTATAATTTTAGAGGCAAATAAAATAACTGAAGACTATGTTGTTTATGTAATTTTTAATAACTATAATTATAGTCATTTTTACCCTCATGA
The DNA here is from genome assembly GCF_045843805.1 of Urocitellus parryii. Taxonomy (NCBI): domain Eukaryota; kingdom Metazoa; phylum Chordata; class Mammalia; order Rodentia; family Sciuridae; genus Urocitellus; species Urocitellus parryii. Next base: position 218,483,101 of record NC_135531.1, read on the forward strand.
CAGCTATCAAAATATGTAATAAATGACATACTCAGGTGAAGTGGTAATGATGCAGCTATTTACATTATCAAGTTTTTAGTGTATGACTGCTTCATAGTATTTTCAGCAACAAGTATGGTTTTGGATAGTAATTGAGAATAGAGAATATTTTTATGTAATGATTTTTATATTGTTTTACAGAAGAAAAAGAAAACATTTGGCTACTATATTCTTAAAATATAAGCAAATCTCTTATTCTTCTATGAAGTTTAATATTTTCTTATATCAAAGTTTGAAGAGAATACTAATATTTTTAATAAAAATGTAAATTAGACTGTTTATGATCCTATGTTTGAAATTATAAGTGTATTATGCATTTTCTCTTTGGGAGGTCATTTACAAGCAAACATTTTAGAAATTAAAAGTACCAAAATATATATGCTTTAGTCAATTTTAATGATATTTTTTACCTTGTCAGATTTTATATTTGAAAACACAAAATCATTTTACATTTTCCTAAAAGAGAATTTCCAAGCAGTGTATATATTCATGAATTCAAATTTTATTTCAATAAAAGAAGTATTGAAGTGTAACACCTGCTACATCTAACATCGGGCTAGGAGAAAAAAAAGGTGGTAAAGATATTGCCTCTGCTGTGTCTCTACATATTGCTATGGAACAATGGGGCTAATCAGTACTATTTTTGTAGCTCTCCATTAATATCTAAAGAAAATTGGTCAACAGTCACTTTAAGGTCCTCTACCTCTCTTCAAAAAGATAAATTTAAACATTTACAAAAATCCTAATTATCAAAAGAATAAATGCCTGATTTTAGTATGCTGTTAATAAATACCACTGTATTTCTATATTATCATATATAATTCTAGGCAAAGACTTTGAACATGCACACATTCCAGGACAGAGATGAAGCCTGTAGAAACATGCTTAGGCCTGCAGACATGCAAAGCATGTAGTACTATGGACCTGCAAGGAGGACAGAGTTTTCAAAGCGATTCAGATTTCCAACTCAGATCCTGATATACAACACCAAGTTGTCTAAAACCTACATTCTTATTCCCTCTTTAGGTTATCTTTTTGCCTAAATGAATTTCTTTTCTGAATTCTATATTTGTTGCTGAGTGGCAATAATTTTCTTATGCATCAAAAGTGAATAAACCTTTTTATTACATTAGTGTATCAGTTTTGTTAAAAGTACCCTGATAATTTAAAATTTATATATCATTCAAATATGGGTATTTTTGTGTTTTTTGTTTTGTTTTGTTTTTGTCGTCATTGTTGTTGTTATTGGGAATCTAACCCAGAAGCAATTTAGCTCTGTGCTATATTCTTAGCCCTTTTAATTTTTTAATTTTGAGACAGGGTCTCACTAAGTTGCTTAGGACCTGGCTAAATTGCTAAGGCTGGCCTTGAACTTGCAATCCTCCTGTCTCAGCCTCCAGAGTTGCAGGGATTAGAGGTGTGTACCACTGTACCAGGTTCTTTTTTCTTAAAAAAAATAAAACTAAGGTGAAAATGTCAAATTTTGTCTATTTCATTTGATACAGTTAACAAAAATTGGGCGTTGTATTTTGATATTACCTATTAAATTCTTACTATAACTGGTAGTCCTATTTCTCCCTTTATGAGTCTTTTTTTCCCCTAAATATGGACTTCTTATTGTTTCATGCAAAAAAAATTTTTAACAAGCACAGAATATGATAAACCCCCATCCATCACCTAGCTTTGGGAACATAAAACATAATACTGTATCTAGTATTTCTATTTTGTCCCTAGGTAAAATCCCTTGGTAAAAATATTGCTTGTCAGTGTCTCTCTGTCTTAAAATGTACAACTTTGAACTAGGCTGCCACTGATCAGGATTTCCAGGCATGAAAAGTAACAAGTCTCAGCACATTTTATCCTAGCAAGTCTCCCTACCCCCTCCTAATTATCCAGCCTCCTGGGAGGCTGAGCGTGCCTGTGGTTAACTAGGCACCACACTGGTTATAAGCTCAGGCACTGGAGCTACATAGATCTGGGTTAACATCTCTTGCTTTGCCACTCACTTTCTGGGTGATATAGGAAAGTTTGTTCTTGGCAAAGAAAAGTGCCCAGTGAGAATAGAATAGGGGTTCAGTAATGGTACTGAAGGCACTTTTTTTTTTTTAAGGAATTTTACCAAAGACATCATGCTGTGCCTTGGTTAAGATTGAGTCTGTAGAACAGAAAACTGCACCCAGCTGAATGCTACAGTTTCTTTCTCTATGATGACTCAACTGTGGAATATTCAATTTTCTTATCACTATAATGAGCTTAGAAATTATTTATGATCTCTCAGTTCTTTATTTTTTTCTTCATCTATGTTGAGTAATCAAGCTCATGGAGTTAAAATGTATTAAATTCATATATATAGAGAGAGCCTAATAATAACAAGACATCATGTTACATAGTGCTTTCACAGACTGAGTCTAATTTGAGACTTTTAAAAGCCTGCAAAGATATTCCTATATTTATCGTACCATTCTGAAAACTGAACTAAGTGACATGCCCCAAATGCTGTTACTACAGTTGAAGTTTCTTAAGGTTTTTACTTTTTATTTTGCAATAACATTATAGTTACCTTGCTGTAAACATGGCACCTTAAAGAAGTTAACCCATACCAAACAAAAATTATTATGTAAATGGCATGCTGAATATCTTTTCTGATCTCTGAATTTTATGACACCTTCAAAGGTACTAGCTACCTGAATCTGCCTTGTCCCAAAGGACTCACTTCAGTCTGGGGGAAACTTCAGGGATATGATTGTATTAAGTTTCACCAAATGAATGTGAAAATCAGGCACAGTAGCCTATGCCTGTTATCCCATGGACACTGAAGGCTGAGGTAGGAGTATCACAAGTTTGAGGCCAGCCTCAGCAACTTAGACCCTTTCTCAAAACTAAAAAAAAAAAAAAAAAAAAAAAAAGATAACAGCTGGGATTCTCACTCTGTGCCCCCCAAATCCCACTACCCAAAAGAAAATGGAATATGAAGAGCAGGGAAGTAAAACAGAGGAAAAAAATTCAGGGTTGATCAGAAATTCAGATGCATTCTAGAGTGGAACTCAGGGCCCTAACTATATCATAAAACAAAGGTTCCCTACAATGTAAAGTTTCCTTATTAATTGTTTATTTTGTATTGTGGGGTCACAGAACCACCAAAAACATTCTGAAAACTATAGAATACAGGCTAGATTTAAATCAGATTCCTCTATATTTATATTAAGGTCCATTCCGTGAGGGATTTGCAGTTGAAATAATTACACTATATATTTCTCTCCACTAACAAGATAAAAGGAATCTACTTGGAAACATCAAAGGCAGCCAGACAAGGAAAGTAGCTCATAAAATATTTTTTTGAAATTTGATAGTATAAAAGAAAATATGGCCAGAAGTCAATCTAGCATGTAGAAATTATTGATTTTTAATATACATGCGATATATATATATTTTTTAATGTAGCATTAGTTTTTAGCTATTTTGCCATGGTGACTGCGGAAGAAGAGGAAAGATGTGTTCGAAAAGCAGAAAAGATGGCATTATAAACTTACTGGAATTCAGGTCTTTCTTTTTCAGTTAAACTCATCCAGTAATTGGGAAAAGTCATACCTATTTAAAAGGTTGTGAGAAATTAAATGAGATAATAGAGTTAACAGACATGGCAGAATGTCTAGCACATGAGGACACCCAGTGCTCTGGAAAGGGTCTAAGTCTTCAGATAATGAGGTACTAGAAAAACTATGCATATCACTGTTGACCTGAGTATTTTCTTTGGGTTTATAGTGTTTATCAGTTATCACAAGATAAGTAGCAAGAAAAAATTTACTTAGAGGAAAGGGAGCAGGGGAAGGGAAGTGGGGAGGAAGGGGAAATACTGGGGAATAATATTGGCTAAATTTTATGTTATATTGTATGCGGTACAAATATGTAACAATGAATCCCACCAGTATGTAAAACTATTACGCATCAATTAAAAAGAAAAAGAAAGCAAAACAAACTAAAAATAAATGAAGTTACTTGAGTTAGGTGATTTTACTGTTTCATCATTTTTATATGATTGAATATTTTCAGGAGATACTGTGTATGTTTTAGGAATAGTAATATATATTTTTTTGATCTTTATAATTTTCTGTGGTCTTAATTGAAGTGGATAATTTCGGTCAGCAAGAAATAAATATGTTCATACAGAGTTCTGAGAATGTACTAAGTAAATATATTTCTACAGTGAAAATGGGATTAAGATGTTCCTTCTGTGATAAACAAAAAATATAAAATCATGTCAACTTTCATCTCTGAATTCCTTGACTTTACAAGGATTATCTGTGATAATCATTGACCTTTTATTTGGAATGCTACTAAAATACAGTTTACATCTGGCAGATATAAGACCACTTTTCTCTCTCTCTATTTGATTTGGAGTAAGCATTGCCTTCTCACTTCAGGCGTGATTCTTAGGCATGTTATATATTTTGCAATCTGTCAGTGCCATAGAACACATTGAGCTGTAGCTAACGCTATTTCAACACCCAAGAGCTGCCTTCCAATTCTTTCTGAAATATCTCACTTTTTTTTTTTTGTAACAATGTCAGAGGAAGTTGAGGAATTTAAGAAGTTGGTGGAACATACTCCTGGTGGTTTTGGAATACAACCCTTTCATTTGTGAGTTCTGTGCTTCAGTTGACATTGGTTATAGATGTCTAGCAAAAAAAAAAAAAAAAAACAATAAATTACCTAAGTCATTTCAGCATTAGGACATCTTTTAAATTTCAGTGTCAAGTCAATCCAGTGAACCTAAGCATTCTGCAGTGATCATATTTGATTAGTGGAAATTTATAATTTTATATCTGATAGAAAATAAAATTTCAAGTTCTGGTTTTTTCATCAATAAGATGGTGATACTATAGTATGATAATCTGTTTTCCAAGGTTTGAATGACAAGTATAGCATATTATCATGCTCTACAAAAATAGTCTAACAGAAGTCATGCAACATTAAATCTAAGACTTTACAAATCATGAGATTAAACCATCCATTATATTCATCAGAAAACTGAGGCTTATAATGGTATTGTGAGATTTAATAAATAAAAATACAGGATGCCCAGTTCATTTGAATTTCAGACAAAAGATAGATAATGATTTGGTATAAGTAAATATTGCAAGGGAAATGCCTCTGTCAAAACTTTACCCATTGTTGACCCCAGCAGACCAGTGTATGCCTACAATACCAGCTACTTGGGAGACTGAGGCAAGGAAGATGCCAAGTTCAAGGCCAGCCTGGGTAACTTAACAAGACCCTCTCTCAAAATAAAATAAATAAATAAAAAGATTTAGCGATATAGCTCAGAGTTAGAGCACCCCTGGGTTCAAGCTCTAGTACCAAAAATAAAAAAATTAAAAAAAATTATTCACCATTTATCTGAAGTTCAAATTTAAGTGGGTATCTTGTATTTTGTCTCTCAAGCCAACCTGTACAAGTATCATAATTTGTTTCATCTGCTTATTTGTTTTTAATCCTCTTGTTATACACTAGATGTCTAGACTGACTTGTCCTACATAACTGTACCTTTATACCCATTGACCCAACCCCCAGCCCTACCATGTGTCCTTGGTAACCTACATGCTATTTTTTCCCTATGTATTTGCTAATTTTTTAAAATAGGAAAAATAACACAAAATATTTATTTTACACCTAAGCCATGTGGGTATTAGACTTCATGTTTTGTATTTAAGATTCTACATGTAAGTGAGAGCATGCAATATTTTACTTTCTATATCTGACTTTTGCACTTAGCATAACATCTTCTAGGTTTACAATTTTTGCAATTGGTAGGAAATCTTTGAGGCTGAATTAATATTCTTTTTTAGAATTATTACATCCATTAATCCATTGACTGTTACTTAGGTTGTTCCTGCTTTTTGGCAATTGTAAACAGTGCTGCAATGATATCGGACTGCAGATATATTTACCAGGTGGTGATTTCATCTCTTTCAGATGTATTCCCTAAAGACAGATCACTGGGTCATCTGGTATTTCTATTTGTAATTTTTTTTAGGAGCCTCCATACTGTTTTCCACCTTAGCTGTACCAGTCTTCACTCCCATCAGCAGTGAGCAAGGGTTCTTTTTCTCTGTACCCAGACCAATACTTGCTATTTCTTGAAGGAAGTTAACCTAACAGTTGTACAACAGTATCTTGTGGTTTTGATTTGTATTGTTTTCTTGATGATTAGTGATGTTGAGTACATTTTATACCTGTTGACCACTTACATATCTTCTCTGGGGAAATGTCTATTCAGGTCCTGTGCATATTTTAAAATCAGTTTATTTGGCTTTCTTTCTTCTTTTTTCTTTTTCCCTATTTTTTTAAATATGACCTCCTTATATATTTAGGCTTTTAACTCTATATATGGTTTGCAAATTTCCCCCCCAAATGTAGGCTATCTTTTGTTGATTCCTATGCTGTGCGGAAGCTTTTTAGTTTAGTGTAGTCACATTTGTTTATTTTATTTTATTTATTTTTTGGCTTGTGCTTTTGATATTCCATCCAAAAAATACCATTGCCAAGACCAAAGTGAAAGAGGCTTGCCCCCAGGTTTTCTTCTGGGAATTTTACAGTTTCAGGTCTTTAGGTGTATGATAATTCTTTTCAAAGGGCATAAGCCTAATTATGTACCAGTGAGCAAACAAAAACTGAAAATTGCATCATTTACAGGTCACTTATACAATATATTATGTTACATAGTAAAAAAAAAAAGAGGGACTTTTTCTATACAGTGGAAAAATAAACATATTTCATAATCACACTTCAGTAAGAAACTAAAAGTAATCTAACTAATTAAATGGAAAATTTTGAATTTATTGCCTCTAGTTACCATTCTTTGAATTACTTTTTTTCTCCATATGAAAGATACTCTAATGTACTCAATTGGTAATTATTATTATTCAAGGCCTCTATTTCTCAAGACATGTTTTTTGAATACTTCTTCTCAATAATTAAAGTTATTTTAAGTGTAGTAAAGAGCTGGGACTGTAACTCAGTGGCAGAGCACATATTCAGTACATGTGAAGTCTTGCATTCAATCTCTGACAGGACACATGTGCACATATACATATACATAGTAAAATCTCAACTAAGGAAAAAATTTGGACCACAATCAATCACATTATAGGGCCTGGGGATATAATGCAGTGGTGGAGAGCTTGCTTATGAAATGCAAGGTCTTGGTTTCCACTGCCAGCAATGCAGCAAGTGAGATATTTTTTAAAAATCAAATTTAGAACCATCTTGTAACTTTTATTCTGATTTATACTTGAAGTTTTAGATTGCACCTTATAATGTCCTTTTAGTCACCATAAGCTACCTGTTTGTTTGTTTGTTTGATGTACTAGGGATTGAACCCAGGGCCTTGCACATGCTAGGCAAACACTACCACTGAGCTACATCCCCAGTTCTTTTTATTTTGCTTTGAGACAGGGTCTTTCTAAATTTCCTAGGCTGGTCTCCAACTTATGCATCCTCCTTCCTCAGCCATCTGAGTAGCTGGGATTGTAGGTGTGTGCCAGCTTGTATTCATTTTTGTGTGTTACCTAAAAGCAAATCTAAGACTTTAGCTCTGAAGCGTGAGTATATTAGCCACCCTCAGTCACAGAGATGGAAACAGAGATTTCCCTTTAAGGGGTTTTCTGGAAACCAAGAAGGGAGATGGGGGGCTTTGAGTTAGCCTGACTTAATGAGTTCACCTTGACCGAAAGTTCTTAGCTTCTCCATTTCTCTTTAAGTATACTTATCTTTTCATTCTAATTTAATAGAAGTTTCTGAAATCAACCCCATAATAATATACTCTTTTTTTTGTATAAGACATCTGTAATCATCTCACTTTTTCCATTCCAAATTTATTATATTCTTTTATTCTTATTAATCTTGCTAGAAGTGTGCTGATTTTTAAGACATTTTTTTAATAATAAACTTTTCATTTTGTTAGTCTTGATTGCATGATTTATGTGGAAATTTTGAAATGGAAAGCATTGCTTTTCCCATTTCTCTAAAAGAAAGTCAAATAGGATTTAGATGACTGTTTTTCAAGCAGGATATAGATGATGCCTGCCCTGAATGGGAAGTTGGACCAATAGATACCCTACAAATCAAAAAATCTTTGGTTTTAAGAGTAGTGTTATTTAACAAGATTAGTAGAGGTAGCACTGCAATTATATTTTCCTCTTAAAAAGTACTCCTCAGAAATATGAAACAAGAAAATATACTCAAATATAAAAAACTTAAAATTCTATAAAAGTGACTTATTAAATATATAATGTACAGGTGTCATCCAACAATCCATAAGGAAAAAAATCTCCTACCAATGTTATAGTAATAATAATACATTGGGTATTTCTTATATTTATTTATAAGGTGCTAAAGAGCTATATATATTGTAAGGATGTAATTAATTCTTGCAATCTACTTATATTACAAGGAGGCATAAATATTCTTGAAGATGAACAAAATATAGCTCAAAATTATTACATAATTACCACAAGCACACACAAATTGGTGGAAGTGCAGTACTTAAGTCCTCACACTTTTGTAGAAAACACAATTAGCTTCTGTTAATACCAAGTACTATTTTTAAATTACTTAAGAAATATAACTATTTTCTAGTTATTTTATATTAATGTTATTAATAACAATAATATTAGAATCACTATAAAACAATAAACTAGAACTGCATTGGAACATTCTGTAAATATCTCTTTTAAACAATCAATCATCTTGCCAGGCATGGTAGTGACAAATGTGCTCCTGGGTTCAATCCCCAGAATCATAATAAAACCTGGGAACGTAGATCAGTGGTGAAATTTTACCTAGAATTCCCAAATCCCTGAGTAAGCCTAGAAAAACAAAAACAAAAAAAGAAAGAAAGAAGCCATGTCAGAATAACCTCACTACTATTTTTGAAGGTTGTTAGACTTTGAAATGGGTCTCAAGATCAACAATATATTTTTAAATTCTTTAAGAAAGGATAAATGGATAAATCACTTTTTTAAACTGTTCAAACTTCCAGAGCCAATAGGTTAATATAAATTCAAAGGTTTAATCTATCTTTAGTCACTAGTTATATATTAAAAATTTTGCTTAAAGGAGTAGTTCAAAGATGAATATAGCCAGATGTGCTTGCACACACTTGTAATCCCAGGAGCTTGGGAGGCTGAGGCAGGAGGATGGCAAGTTCAAAGCAGCCTTAGCAACTTAGTGAGATCCATCTAAAAATGAAAAAAGGACTGAAAATGTGGTTCAGAGGTTAAGTGCCCCTGTATTCAATTTCTAGTACCAAACAAACAAACAAAAAAAAATAAGAAAGAAAGAAAAAAGGAAAAAGAATATAGATAAAATCATGAATTAATCATGAATAATCATGATTAATAATCCCTTTCCAATTTTTTTGTACCTGGCTGAGCAATAAAACAACTGGGTATACATGTTAAAAATATTGATTCATAAGCTTCACATACTCTCTAGTCCTGCCTCCATCTCAAAATATGAGAAACTCTGAGCTAAGCTTTAGTTTAAAAACAACAACAAAAAATATTGTCACTGATTTATCTCTACTGAGACAGAAATTAGGGAATACACTAGGTGATTATGAGCCTCCTGACTGTAGAGAGAATTTCTTAAGGACGTCAGTGTGCCTGGGGCCAAACAGGGTGATTAGGTCCCTCACATGATTACTGAATTGACAGTGTAAAAACTAGGGTAAAGGGCTGCCTTCAAGCAGCCTGCTGCCTTTCACCAGTGTGGTGAGACATACTCAGGAGAACTGTAGCAAACAAATCCTTAAGTGCAGTGCGTGGCTCAGAAAACAAACCCTCAACAAGCGTGAATCAAACCATGTAATATGATGCATTAAGAACTATGTAATGTTATGAACGACCAATAAAAAAAATGTAATAAAAAAAAATAAAAATAAAAATAAAAACAAACAAAAAAAAATCAGCATACTAAAAAAAAAAAAAAAAAAAAAAAAAGAAAAGAAGTCCAGGGAATGCTCTGTTAAGGAGCGAGGTCAGCATAGATGTGAACTTGCATAGATAAAAGCTGTCTAGGCATTCTTTTGTTTGTTTCTTTTGACTCCATTCTTTTTTAAAAAAAATTTTATTCTAATTTATTATATATGACAGCAGAATGCAATTCGATTCATATCACACATATAGAGCACAATTTTTCATGTCTCCAGTTGTACATTTTTGACCTTTCTGAAACAGCATGAGATAAAATGTAGTGGTTGAAATATCTTTCAGTTTGAGAGGCAACATAGAGCCTGGTCTAAAGGAGTATTTGTTGTTAGAAAATAGAATGCCATGATGTCAAACTCAAAGGAGTATCCTGAATTAAAGGATGAAATATGTATATTATACAAAAGACTTGGTTCATTTTATAGGGGATAATTTTTTAAAATGTGTAGTAAATGAACAATTATTCAGGAAGACAGCCTTCAGAGTTTCATATAGACCAAAGAAAAGTCAAAAGAGATTGCTGTCTTCCTAAAGCAGGCTTTTTGGGGGGGAAAGTTAAATGAGGCTTTTTTTTTAAGCTCATGTACATTAATGTTTCATAGTGATTAAAGTTCAGAATTATGTAACTTATAGTGAATTTTCATTGCTATTATTTCTTGGTTAAAGTGAAAAGAAAGCACTCTTTAAATTGCCTGATATTAGAAATTAATGAGCTCTATAACATTTTTTGCATCTCATCTCTTTGTCTTCATCTCAATGTCTCTTCTGGTTTTGTTGTTTTACCTCTTTTCTCTGGATCACCATTGCTTGTTCTCTAGGCAAAGTACTCCAAAAATGACCCTCAGAGGATACAAAGGATATTAAAAACTAGCCATGTAAACCATGAATATTTTCTCTCTAGAATATGTAATGAGTTTGAGGCAAAGACAGGTAGAATCATGCATATATTAGTTTCAAACTCAAGTTATTCAGACATTTATGAAAATCCTCCAGGGAAAAAAAGCAAATAAATTTTCATAAAATCTTTAAGATTCCTTCAATATTACTGCCTTGCCATATTTGAAAATGTAGAAAAACAATGGAGAATTTCCATTTAAGAAATTTCCATGTTCAACTAATTTTGCAAGCTGTGACTCCTTAATAGAATTCAGACTTGTCCTTGTTGGCCAGCTCTGTGCTGACACATTGGGGCTGCACTCAGAGAACTGTGATCTAAGGAAAACTCAGATTCAGCACTTGAAAGAGCTGCATGTAGGAACAGAAAGCTCTGATGCAACTGTGTACAGTACAAACACAAAAAGAACATTTAATTCTTCTAAGTTGGCTGCTTTGCACTTCACTCTTCAAGCAATCTTCAGGATTCTTTGAATCAGTCTCAAGTTATCTCTGTCTTCTGCAAAGAAATCAAGAAAATAAAAACTTGGTAATAAGAAATAAAAATTTGGTAACTACTATTGCTAGATTCCAGGAACTCTATTGAGTACTTTATAGGTAATATTTCATTTAAAAATTATAAAACAAAGTCTTGTTAACATTAGTACCTTGATTTTACTGATGAGAAAATTTATATTCACTATTGTTATATTATATATTTGGTATGTACACCAGTATCTTTTTCTTTTGCAAATACAAGACAAAGAAGAACATTATAGTAGGCTCTTACTAGAAGAGGTTGAGAGTTTTTTTTGTATAAATCATAGAAGCTGACTCATAGCATTTCACATCAAAGCAAAGAAGGCCATGGCCTACAGTAGACAAAGAAAAGATCCTTCACCAAACCTTTCCATTTCTGTTACAAACTCATTCTGGTGTGTTTTCATCAAATGTTCACGATTGCATTTACATTAGACATTTAAATAGAGGAAGCATTGGCCAGATAAAATAGAAATGACATTTATTCTTTTCCAACTTCTGATTAAGTTAAATATACAATTTAACATATTGCATAATTCTGGGCTAAGTGCCACCAAATAAGTTCCGTAGCTGTCCATTTTTTACTGAACATACCCATACTTTTACTATAGTGTAACTTCAAAGTTGTGCAGTGAAATGTTCCACAGTGGTCATTGCATTAATTTATAACCCAAATCATTGATCTGTATTAGAAAAAGGCCTAATCTTTCTCAAGAAGTTCATTGAACTTCTGTTACCAAGATTTGTCTCAAATCCACCAGTCTTGATACTAAACTCACATAATTAAAAGGAATTGTTTTTTTTTAACTTGAACCTCTACTTAAGGTTTTCTTTGTAATACAATAAAAAAACTTGGGGTACCTTCTTGTCCTTTTGATGTTTTTCCCATTAACAAAATATGTAAAACTATTTTTCATCTCATAAGTAAAAAGGAACTTCTACTAAAAATATCTAACTCAATAAATATGTACAAATGTTTTTATGTATCAGTTGAAAAATAAATTTAAATTTAAAAATATATTTGATGGTTGCTTAACAGTGCTATACACTTAGAGACACTTCTTTAAGAGAGATTATGAGAACTTTTCTTTATGTGGTACTGTAGCACATGAGGCATTATCTATTTGAGAAAGCAAAGTTGTTTAAATATTACTTTGTATTTACTGTACAGTTAATAAGTAAGCAAACCTATCTAGCTCCAAGGATTCAGGATAAAAATAAAAATAAAGTTAAGTCAGTGATAAACTCAGGCAGATATTTCTGACCCTCAAGCTTAATACCCTATTTCTTCCAACTTGAACATTTCCCTCCACTAAAAGTTTCTTGCTGTGTGCAGGATACATGTGAAAATGAGTCATAGTCACACCAACCCTGATTTGTACCTGCCAATTTATGATTACTGGTATTTAACATAATTATGAAAAATCATGATTCAGAACTAGAAAATTACACAAGGAAAACAGGCCAATTCTGATATATATCTTGGGTAACCAAGAGAACCAGTCTTTTGTTTGCCTATAAGTTATGTAAATATTTACACCATAAATGGCTCTAACACAACTGAAGGTTAACCCTGGTATAACTTTATCTGTAGTTTGGGATAATAATCTCCCCCATAATAATTATCCACATTGTTTAGTTATTAACTTCTTGCAGGAACAAACTAGAATTCTATTAAGACAAAACAAGGTGCCTACCTCATAGCTAATATATTTTTATTAGCTATATATGTTGTACATGCATACCTGCAACTTCTAGATCCTTTACCTAGCTTAAGGTCAACTTATTTTTCTATTTTATAGCCACAAAGACAGCAAGATGAGGTGCCTTCCAGTTTAGCTATGTCTCTCCTACCTCATGACCATGTAATTATACTATGGTGCATCAAGATGAAATAACTGGCACATCAATGACACAGAAATAGCCAGTGGCACTGGGAACATTTCTCTTAGAGCAGTTGGCTAAATGCTCCTTATGTGTTTCAGTATTTTTTTTTAAAAAGTTATTTTATAATTTTATAAAAATAAATATAAAATAAGCTTGCTAGCAATGAAGATTAATCCTTCTCACAAATTTAAGCCCCCTTAATGTCGCTGTGCATTGCCTGTAATTCCACACTAGGGCCTTGAGGCAGAAGTATTTACATTGTAGGACACAGAAGGATAAGTCAATTCTGTTCCCTCCAAGAAGCACTACTTCCCATCCTTTTCTCTCTTTGCTTTCCTCCCTCAGTTCAATCTCCTATGGCTGTGAGTTGGGTTGGTGGAAAGTAGAGGCCTAGAATTTTTTCTCTATTAGTCTACAAGGGAGTCCATAGGTGCTCAGTAGAATTTCTGAAATTCTTTAATGCAAAGATTCCATTAGTGTGCTTCCTTTCTTCATGGCATGATGCAAGTGTCTCTGGTGCATTTTTTTTCTCTGCTTCTTTCCTCTCATTTTCATCCTCTTACAATTATAGGTTAGATCTGAAGGATTTACAGTTCTCAAGTGGGCAAAACACAAAGGAGTTGCTGGTCGAAGTTTACCTGATTTTGAAATAGCAAATATTCACTTAAATAGCCCGGTGGAATTTAGAACATGTTACTTCTTTTTATGTTTGTGCCTTTAGTTGTGACATGTTTCCAAATTACAAAGGACAAGTATAGTTGCGATAAAAAATTTCTGTTTTGTAGTCTCAAAATTATTGTGAAAAAAAAAAAAGAATGATCCACTGTAAGGGTAGGTAGGTCAGAAGAAGCAGATTCCTCTCTACAACTTAAATATTATCAAAATATTAACATCCATAATTTTTGGTATTTGAGTTTTTCCTCTTACTTTTCTCTAGTGATGGCATTCTTCTCTTGTATCGTGTGCACAGGCTGCACCACACCATTGCTGTCTGCACATATACTTATCTAGACACCGTACTTGTCCAAAGGCATTGTGTCTTAATTCAATTTGTGTTACTGACGGGAATTGCAGAGGGGGAAAAAGACACATTTCTTTTAATTTTTATGAACCAAATTGGATCTCTTCCAACCTTTCTATCCCACATGGAGGAGAATCCATCATGAGTCAACTCTTGGCTTATCCCTGCACCAGCTCCCACTAGTTGGAGCAGAACACATGGTCTCAGGCAACAAGAAAATCAGGGAAGGGCTTTTCCTTGGCTTGCTTTCATCAGTAGTGTTACTGCAGATTCTTTCTGCCCAGGCTCCTGCTGCTATGAAGGACTGTGGCTCCTCAGCATGGGCCAGGAGACAAACTCACAGGTTGTTTCTGTGTATTATCTGATCTCAAAGACTATGCTTCCTCTGGCCTTCCATTCTTGAGTAACTAACACATACCCTCTACCCCCAGGTTCCTGCCACCTAAATAAATTTTACAATTCAAGTTCTTCTCTCAGTTTAGGGGCCACAAGGCTTAGACCACTTTCCCACTCCAGCTCAAAGCACCAACATCAGTGCACTTCCCTTTCTTGAATAATTTTATTTAATTTTCTTATGGGCATAACCTTCAAGAGCAAAACAATAGTGTCTCCCCACCCACCTCCTGAAAATCAGAACTGAAAACCAAGGATCCTAGGAGTCTTCCTTAAAAGAAAGGAAAAGCAAATGTGTTCATTTTATTCATGAGCCTTTGTCAGATAAATATATAAATTATTTTATTAATAGGGCTAGGGATGTAGCTCAATGGTAGAGCACTTGCATAGCACACATGAAGCCCTGGATTCAATCTCCAGCACTGCAAACTAATATCCTGCCCTATTTTATTTTTAGCACTCCACTAGTGTTTGGCACATAGTTAAAAACTTATTTTCAAATTAATGAAAATGTTTTTGCTGACTTTTTTTCTCACTTGTGGGTCCATTCATAACACTCCTGTATTTTTCAGTTTTAATCTGCAGTTTAAAGAAGCTTATTTATTTTCATTACTTTGCCCAGCAGCTGTTTTTGATAACTTCCAAAGCTATCAAATTTTTTCCCATTTTCATATCTCTAAGACATATCTTAAATTTTAAATTATGAAAAAATTATGAAGCTTCACAAGTTAAAGTATGTGTTCATGACTATTTTCCTATAACCTATTAATAAGAAGTCATTGTCTTTTGATTAATTAAAGACCTTCAGCTTTTAAAACCAATGTCTTTATTTATCCTTCCCATTATTGACCTTAAATCTGTTAAATGTTTGGTTTATATGACCTTGCATGTGATGACATTGAACAAATAATTACAGCTAAAATTGAGCAAGCATGTATTATTGTAGTAGGGCATACCTCAACAAAACTTAAAAAAATTAATTTTAGCAAAGCATATTACCAGCCTCTTTACCTTAGAAGTAGAAATGACTGATCATTGCAGTGGTCACAAAAGATATTTTAGTGTCGTCATTTCCCCAAACCAGGAGATGAAAATATGTTTCCATAGCAACTTAATTCTACTGAAAGAATCTCTTTGTCTCAAATAAGGTCATTTAATAATGTTATCTTGGAAAAAATACTCTTACTTGACTTCTGTGGTAGCATAATGAAGCTCTAAGCATATGTATTTTATGACTACATGCTTCTATAGTGTACATCTTCCTGCCTCACATCAAAATTCTGTAAGTGCAGAGGCCCTGATTGCTTTTTATGTTGTTCTATCTCTATCACTATGAGTTCCTTAAATGAATGAATTACTGTGAGCGAATGTGATTTTCTAATGCATACAATTTAAGCATTTGAGGCACACTGAAACTTATTTACTCAAAGAATTCTCATTTTCATGCAACCCATAACCTCATTCATGTTTTTAGAGGAACAAAAAATAATCTACTGTATGATCTTCCCCCCCCAAATATTCTTACTGTACTTTTAAAAGCAACAATTAAATGTCTGTAACAGAAATACTATATTTGACATTATTGCAATGTGTCCCCCTGCTTAGTCATCTCCAGACCCTGGTAACAGAGCAGCTTGCATTTTGAGCACATGCCTGAGATCCCTAGATCTCAGTATTTCTTCTAACTAGTAGAGAAACACATCACCTACCCTCAAGGCTAAGCCAACTACTAGCCAAGTGTTTCTTTACAAGAAAGAGGCTGTGGCTGGGTCTGGGTTCTTGCCAGAGAGGAAATGGAAGGAGAAAGCTCACCTCTTTCAGACTAGGGAAGTGCCTGGGGGAGACTGTCAAGAGGCAGAAGGAAGTGTTCGCCTCTATGTCTTCTCTTAACAATTGGAAATTCCAGAAAGGTAAATGTAAGGAAAGTAAGAGTCTGAGAACACTGAGGGGAAACAGCCTGTGTCCTTAGGCCTCCAGTAGGAGGCATTCCAATGTAATGCAGTGGGGTGACCTTGGAGAGTGAATGAGTCCAACTTGATGTCCCTGCCTTCATGTAATTTCTTGGCCAGAAGTTTCCAGAGGATGCTGAGAGAGTCTGGCCTAGGGTCAGGATAAAGAGCTGAGCCTATGAGCTGCACTAAGCATCCTGCTGTGTTTCAGTGGTAACAGGGAACAGAGATCAGCCCAGCCCAGCAGGATCCATGGACAGCTCCCATGTGGATCTCTGGTGCCATTTACCCTTTGTTCTCTGAGTTCACACAAGCCCCAACACGCCCAGAGGCCATACTGAAGAGACAGAAATGAGAAAAACTGAACATGAACCTGAAAAGGATTGACTCATTTAAAAGTGATACGTGGATTAGCAGGATTGCTTCACTGCCCTCCTGCCGCCTCACTCACAGGGAGGGAGTTCATGAGGATTAGAATGATTCAGCCAGGCTTCCATTAAGCTCACAGAAGCATCAAACAGAATGTGGTTATTCTTGATAGGGCAGAGAAAGGGATGATCACCCCTATTTCTTTCAGTTTGGGAAGAAAAAAAAGAAAAAGTACCAGATTCTCTCGATTCTGTACAGATGTTTCCATCCTCACCCTCCTTGTTTATCTGTCCCCTTCCCGCTCTCTTGGCAGGGAACTTGACAGGGTTTTGCTGTAAGTTGTGATAGGTTTTTCTGAGAATGCAAGGGTAGATTTTTTGATGCCTTAAATTTTTTTTTTCTGGAGGGGGAGTGGTGTTATTATTAAAAAAACACTCCAGTGGGGATTATGAACTGAAGTAGATTTCTATACATGTATAAGTATGTCAGGATAAATCCAACTACTACAAAGCTCTAAAACAAAACATACAATAACAGCAAACAAATAAACCAAAAAACACTCAAACTGGGCATGGTAGTGTACAACTGTACTACCAGCAACTCCAGAGGCTGAGGCAAGAGGAGTGAAAGTTCCAAGCCAACCTCAGCAATTTAGAGAGACCCTTACCAACTTAGTGACAGCTTGTCTTAAAGTAAAAAGTGCTGGGGATATGGCTCAGTGTTAAATTCTCCCTGTGTTTCATTCCAAATACCAGAAGAAGAAGAAGAGGAGGAGGAGAAGGAGAAGGAGGAGGAAGAGGAGGAGGAGCAGAAGGAAGAGGAGGAAAAGGAACAGGAGGAGAAGGAGGAAGTAGAAGAGGAGGAGAAGGAGGAAGTGGAGGAGGAGGAGGAGGAGGAGGAGGAGGAAGAGGAGGAAAAGGAACAGGAGGAGAAGGAGGAAGTAGAAGAGGAGGAGAAGGAGGAAGTGGAGGAGGAGGAGGAGGAGGAGGAGGAGGAGGAGGAGGAGGAGGAGGAGGAGGAGGAGACACTTTAGCAGTTGCCTGTATCTTACCAGAAAACCAAACCACAAAACCAAAATGCTGGCGTTTTTTTAAGTGTATGAATCATTTCTTTTTCCTTTTTATTGTAAATGCCTTCTAAAGTTATTTTGGTTCTCTTGTATTGATTTCTCTCTCCCTTCAAAAACAAAAGCCATGACATCTATAGGAACTTTACTGAAACAAAAAGAGAAAGGTGTATCATTACATTTAGTTCTAATTAACTAGAGAAGAAAAAAGTCAATAAAGAAATGGGTGATTTGGCCTAGCACAGTGGCAAATGCCTATAATCCCAGTGACTCAGGGGGCTGAGACAGGAGAAACACAAGTTCAAAACCAGCCTCAGCAACTTAGCAAGGCCCTTAACAAGGCCCAAGCCCTTAGCAACTTAGTGAGAACCTGTCTCAAAATTAAAAAAGAAAAAGGGATGGGGATGTGGCTTGGTTGTCAAGCACTTCTGGGTTCAATCCCTGGTACTAAAAACAAAAAAGAAGAAAAAGGGGATGGGGAAAGGGAAGAAGAAAAGTATGAAAATGTAATGAATTTCCTGTAGTGTTTACAGGAAATTAATGTTGATAGCCAAGTGTTCCACAATTTAAGGTGACTGATTTTAATCACATTGTCAAAGGTTAGCTACCTTTTCTAATTTAAAGAAAATAATCAGTGCAAAAATAATTGGATCTTGAGAATGTGTGCAATATTGGTACAAAGAGTGGTCTTTTATATAAATTCTAGGATTAAGCATATTGTAATAGTTGAGCCTTTAAGCATCTCTGATGTGTTATACAATGAAGAAGTCCAATGTCACATGTTCTTTTCCTAGGACATACATTACGCTGGGCATGGGTCACTTTGTATAATCTCTAACTTGACAGTGAATTATGGACAAGGATATGGAATAAAAATATAGGATATAAAGTAATGTAATTTCATCAGCTCTATTTGAATCACAATTTATTGTTAATAGGCTACTGAGAACAATTAAGAACATCATCTTTGCCATTGAGAAGCAAACAAGAGTGAACAGGGGCTAGAATCTCAATATCCTCTTTAAGGGCACACCCCCAGTGACCTAAATGACCTAACTTCCCTCTCTGAGCCTACCTATCAAAGTCCTCAACATTTCTCAATAGTATCACTAGCTGAAGAGCAAGACTTTAACACATACATCTTTGAATGTGTTACATCCAAACCACAGCAGTATCAAAATACACAGATATTTTCAACTACTTGAGAGAGTATCTTCTGTATCTGCAAATCTGATTCATGCACAGTCAATAATTTATTGCCTATTAGTAGCTGTAATAGATGAGAGTATGGTTATGGTCTTGAGACAGTCAGGGACTATTATGGGCGTACAAAAGCCTGGGACAACAAAATAACCTCTGGGTGCAATAAACTATTAGTCCTGTAGTATGGCATGCTGCCTCTTTACCTTTGTGCTTTTTTCAACAGACTCATCATGGGACCTTGATAGAGCGACACAAGCAGGATGTTTGCACAAGATGAAATGGCTACCTGGGAAAAAAAAAACGAAATAAACTTAGTGTCACTTAATTTCAGACAATTTAAATATCACTGATTTTGGAGGTCACAGAGCTAGGCAATGCCTTATTAATTTCCACTAGCTTTGCTGTGGATAACACCTCTGATGTGTGGATTAGGATGATAAGAGTTGCTTACGGTACTTTTTGGGAACTCGAAAGTCATGTTTGCTGAAAACACTGACTCTTTTTGTTGTTGTTCACAACAAAATTTTAAAGTTTATTTGAGCAAACAATGATTCATGAAACAGGCAATTCTAAATCAGAGGTAGTTTGGGGACTCCACCGAGTGAAAACAAGGAGACAGCTTTCATAGTGCAAATAGGGAAGGAAAGCAAAGAAAATGTTTGATTGGTTGTGGTTATGCAGTTGCTCTATTTAGCTTATCCTGTTGGAGAGTCCCTTGTTATAAATAACTGTAAGTTAGTTGATAGATTCTGATTGAATAGCCTTAAGTTTCAGTTTTCTTTAATAAAGGCACTTATAAGAAATAGCTCAAGCTAAGTTTTTAACACAGTCTCTTTCTTTGGACCTGCAAATGTCTAATGAGTGACTGGAATGTGACTTGTGTCTTCATATTATCTCTATACCTTTGCCGCCTTAACTTTTGGGTGAAGTTCTACTCAGCTCTGCATGTAGACATGGTGATAGCCTGTTCAAGTGGTATGCATTTTCTTCTATCCTGCCCTTTTTCAGCAGTTATATTAGCCCGAGCACCTAAAGTCTTTCAATCCTACTGGAAGGCCCAGATAGAGCCACATGTCGAGGGTATTTGTACAGGATGATAGCACCAGAGTACAAGTTGACCATGAATTCCCAAGATCCATTCTCGTACACAAGAAGAAACATCTTCTGGATGTTTGAAAGTCATGTGCCCCTGGCTGCTGGAAATTAACAGACCCTAGCCTACCCAAGCAATTCATTAAGAGTTTGCTTTGTTCAGGTAGCAGCCTACTCCCTTAGTCAATGCTATCTCCCTTCAGCTCCCCAATAATCCCCTTTGGCTGAAGCCCCAATCTCTGCTGAGTAGATAAGGGTGTTTTAGGTAAGAGATGATAGAGAATGTATCGTGCCTATTTAAAGGCTTTTTGTTTGTTTGTTTGTTTTTCAGACTGTCTATTTGTAAACTCAAATCAATCACAAAAAATATTTCATTCCCTCTGGGAAAGAGTTCTTTGAGGTCATATAGCAGTGGTCCACTTTATGCTTTGAATATGTAACCCTGGCTGCTCTGCAACTTATTTTTAAAATGGAGATGTTTCTTTCTCTTCCTCTGTCCCTGCTCCTACCTAATATCTCCCCCTCCCTCATCTCAGGGGAAACAGGATTACATTTCTTCCCCATCCTAGGCAGAGTTATCTGTCCTTGTGTACACACCCACTATAGGAAGGAAGTAATCCAGACTTTGGGGATGCTTATCAGAAGATCTCAGAAATGACTGTCTCCCAAATTAACTGGTGAATTAGGACTCCAGACAGAAAACACATGGAATGTAGCCTTTGAGTCACCTCTTTAAAAGCCCCCTGTTCCTGCTGATGGGCAGAATCACAACCTTTGGGACAGTAGTCCCATGTGTTTTTCCTTTGCTAGCAAAACAATAAACCTTCTTTTTCCTTTTTCGCAGAACCACGTCATCATTATTGGATTGGCATCAGGGACAAGGACCAAGCTTTCGGCAACAGTAAAAACTCATGAGTTTGGTGTGTTTCTGTGTTTCCTTTAACCTATAGCAGAAACTGCAGAGCTGGAGCTATGAGTGTCCAGCCTGTCTGTAGTGGTGAAAAACTTGGTGCTCATTGACTGAGGATGGAATATTTTTATAGCTCTGGAAGGTATTAAAATATTTGGTACAAAGTCATAATAATAGAGTTAAGTTTTTATTTCTTATTAAGGACAAACACTTAGATTAATCTAAAGTTATGATAATTCCCAGAAAATTAAAAAAAAAAAAAACTAAAGTTCTAAAATTTTAAAAAATTTAGATTCTGAAGAAAAAAAGCCCTTTTCACAGAACTGGCAAGAAAGAAGCCTTTCTATACGAAAAGCAAGTTTACATAATCAAGGTGACTCTATGAACACATGAAACTAGTTTAAACATTTCAGTATTTAAAAATAACAGTATATCTATATCATTTCTCTGTGGAAGTATAATATAAGCATGCCATTTATTTGTTGGTTTACTTATTTATTTAAGATTTGAGTTTGTTTTCTAGTGAAGAGATTAAACCTAGATTTCCTTAACTCCTTTTCCTGTTTATTGATTAGATAAGCTAATATTATTCCCATGTATTATTTACAATTTTTTTTTTAGGACCTGGAATTGAACTCAGGGGTACCACTAAGCTACATCCCCAGCCCTATTTTGTATTTTATTTAGGGATGGTCTCACTGAGTCACTTAGCACCTCACTATTTCTGAGGCTGGCTTTGAACTGGAGATCTCCTGACTCAGCCTCCTGAGCTGCTGCCATTACAGGAGTGAGCCACTATGCCAGGCTAGTGTTTACAATTTAAGAAAAAAAAAAATTGAAACAATTATGTATTCAAGTTAATTGTATTATAACTCTAACAAACTTAAAAATTATTTTTTGTATCAGTTTAAACATAATTTCATCTTCCTGAGTTAACTTCAATACTTAGAACTAATATTAAAACTAAGTAATTACTTAGTATTATTTGGAATTCTTTTTTTTTTCTTTTTCTGGCAGTACTGGGGAGATTTAGTCCAGGGATGCTCTACCACTGAGCAACATTCTGGATCCTTTTTATTTTTATTTTGTAACAGAGTCTCACTAAGTTGCTCAGGCTGGCCTGGAATTTGTGGTCTTCTTGCCTCAGTCTCTCAAGTCACTGGGATTACAGGTGCGTGCCACCAAGCCCATTTGGATAATTTTTAAGTAATATAGAATACTGAAACACTGGCCAACAATTTTTATTTGTTAAAAGAGTAGCTACATTTCTGGATCAAACTAGTATGCATGCTGATTTCTCTTACTTAAAAAGGAAGCCAGATTGTATTTGTGATTTTCTAAAATGCTTGGGAATGAAATTTCTCAATTACTTACCCCTCCATTATTTCTATGTAATGGCAGTTAGTTATTTTCCTTAGAGTGTAATTAATATTGGTGATGGAACCTGTACTAGGAGTTAACAGTGGTAGAGCACTATGATTGTGAATCAAGATAATGGAGACTCTTCTAGCTGACAGAAGGAGAGGAAGAGTAACATCATCCTCATGTAAAATGCCTGTTCCAAAGTGTAAGAAGATAGTGAAAAATAAACTCAAATAGATATAGACCATTGTAGGAGGTTTGTAGAGAGTAAATTTTAGTTGCTTTGGTTTGTAATTTTCTATAAATGATAACTCTGAAAACAAGCACTGTAATATGTTAAATCTTCTGCAAATTTGCTCAGGTCTGATGAGTTTGTTCATAATTTTTTTTAAGTTAGAAGCTTGTGAATAAGTCTCCGCCAAATATTAAAATTATGAAAAGCTAGAATTTGGTTTATTCTTTCTTAAAATTGCAAGTAAGTCTTAGAAAATTCTGTCTGCTTTTAACAGGAGGTGATAAAAAGTTATTTTTTTGTGAATTTGCTTAGGGAACAGAAATCTGTATGTCACCTTGATAGTTTTTGAAAACTTATGCGCTGTTCTTTATTTCCTCTTTTATTCGTAGGTAGCCAAACAAAACTATTTGCTCTTCTTAGGCATCTATAATTCTTTTTTAAGTGACCAAATGTCTACAATTAGTTTTTTTTTACCTTCCTAAGATCACATTCTAAAATGTAAATAATAATATTTTCAATATGTACTTTAAATTATTTTGCTGTTTTGGAGATTTCCCAGGGCCATGGACAATTCTATTTTTTTCTTTTACTTCATAAAAATTGGATGCTATTATTAGTTTTTGCTTCTTTTACTGTGTGTGTGTGGTGTGTGTGTGTGTGTGTGTGTGTGTGTGTGTGTCACTACAGATCAAACCTAGAGCCTCACACATGCTAGGCAAGTGTTCATCATTAAGCTAAACCTCAGCTCCTCCATATTTTTTAAGGAGCTGCACACTATTATAAAATCTGCATGGCAATAAGTAGCACGCTAAGGACAATTTCTGCCTTCTCTAAATACTAGGAATATAATTATGCTATATTTTTAATGTTATCAATAAGAATACTTTATTTATTACACCTTATAAGAAGGCTTGGAGAATTGTCAATGCCCACATTGTCATAATATGTTCTTTCTCTTAAGGGAAACATTGAACAAATCTGTGTAAAGTAGTTATGAGTGACACCCCAACAGAGGGTTTTCTTCTTTTCCAGTTCTGATATTGTCAGTTATAATAAGTTAACTGAAAAATTTAGTCATATCATCCACATGTAGTTTCTTCTTTTCTCTCTTCCTGGTTTAAAGGCTTTGCTGTAAACTACAAACTTAAAAGAACATCTCAGAACCTTGTGAAAAAGGACCCTGTGGTGGGCAGAGTCTTACAAATGCTACTTTTTATTACAAAAATTCTCTTATGATCCTCAGGACTGTGAAATGATACAATAACAGGCCTGTAAATATATTGTATTATATGAGGAAGGGGAATTTGCAGGTGTAATTAAAGTTACTAATCACTTAAGAATAGGCGGATGTCTCTAACCTAATCACAGAAACCCTTTAATGGCAGAGAGTTGGACTGGGGATATAGTTTAGTGCTAGACCATTTACCTGGAGTGCAGAAGACCCTGAGTTCAATCCCCAGTACTACCTCTACAAAAAAAAAAAATACAATTTCTCCTGCTGGAAGCAGAAGGGAAAGCTAGGGAATAGTTAAAGTTTTAGAAGAATTTGCCTCACTGCTGGTGCTTAGAAGATGGCAGTGGGATGTGGCATGTGACAAAGGTACAGACTTCCTCTAGGAGCAAAGAACAGGCCCAAGAGTGATAGCCAGCAAAGAATCCTTTGATCCACAGTCTTGTGGAACTTCATTCTGTCAATGATCCAAAGGTGCTTGTAAATGACAGTCTTTCCCAGTTAGGAGCCCATGCTAGTCACCATCTTCATTTCAGCATTGTGAGATAAGAACATTGTACCTTGCTGAGTCCACTAGGACTCTTGGCAGACAAATCTGTAGGTAATAGGTGGAGGTTATGGGGCAGGGGGAGGGTTGATATTTTTGTTTGTTTGTTTGTTTTGGTACCGGGGCATCCCTAGCCCTATTTTGTATTTTATTTAGAGACAGGGTCTCACAGAGTTACTTAGTACCTTGCTTTTGCTGAGGGCTTTGAACTCAAATTCTCCTGACTCAGTCTCCAGAGCAGCTGGGATTACAGGTATGTGCCATCTCACCCAGCGAAGTGGAAGTATGCTAAAACCATGGCAATGCAGCAATAGAAAACTACTATGGCAAACTCGACCATTTACTCTTAACTATTGGTACTTCAAGATACAGGCTATGGGTTTAGGATATGGATCTTATAGTGTCACCCTTAGATAACAATCAGATGGTTCCAGAAGCCTGACTCAGGACTTTAAATAATTTTTCAGTCTAAAAAGAACAATCTACAAAAACAGACTATTGACCTAATATCCAAGGTTTTGCCTGGTGCGGTGGTGCACACCTGTAATCCCAGTGGTTGGGAGGCTGAGACAAGAATTGCAAATTCAAAGCCAGCATCACGAATGACAATGTGCTAAGCAATACAGTGAGATCCTGTCTCTAAATAAGAAGTGCAAAATAGTGTAGAGAATGTGACTCAGTGGTTTAGTGCCCCTGTGTTCAGTTCCTGGTACCCCTCCACCCCCCAAAAAAACCAAAATTTTAAAAGGAGGGTAATGTAACTATTGATATTAATTTTAATGTTTTTTTTTTCTAATAGATATCTAAGAATGTCCTTTTTTCTAGATCTCTCTCTACCCCTCAGTTTACTAAAATGTACTTTTACAAACTGAAATGAAACATGTTTTAAATGGTAAGTGAGTCTTCCCAAGGCCTCAGAATTGAAGAGCAAATACTTTCATGAGTCTTTTTGATCTTTTTTTTTTAATGACAATATAGTTAATCATACAGACACAATAATATGTCCCCCTTTTTACCATGGTACAATTAGATCAATTGACGGTGCACCCAAGACCATTCCTGGAAATGTCATATATGAGAAGTCTCATTTTATCAGTCTGACAAGCCTACCCTGAAGGACTAATGGTTGTACATCATTATTGAACTCTGTGTCCATAAAACAATCTCTGAAAATTGGTCTGATATGTGTTTAAGAACTTGTAGACTATAAATAACCTTACTTTCTGTTTGGCAAGCCAGAAAACTCATTATTTTTTAGAGACCTTGAGGAAAGTTCAATTTATAGACACTACAGAGTTGTATTGAGATGAATTTCTTGGGTTTTGTTCCTTAGCCTCAGACTAAAATAGCCTAAAATCTGGAATAATAGAGGCTATCTTGAATTCTGTATGAATTGTTTGTGGAAGTTAGTTTGTGGCCTGGTGGTTGTTCAACACTATTTGGCTCTCAGTGTGCTGACCTAAGTGGAGGTTGATATGGTTAATTAACACCTTGTGCTACCTTCACAGGTCAAGATAAAATGAGACAAATCTCCCTTTGTTTCCAACAATAATATTTGAGGATTTTGTTGTCATCATTGTGTGTATATTTGTAAGCTTAAGTGAATTGGAAATGCTTTATTACTATTGAAAAGAACGAGTTTTTGAGATCTGGACTGGTGGCTGATTTTTTCGATTTCTGCAATTTTGGAACTAGGTTTTGCATCTTCTGTTTCCTTTATTAATGAGCTAAATCAATGTACAACACACATTTATATTATTCATTTTTTCAACTTTTTAAAGATGATATACTATCAGAAATATAATGAGATCCAGGCTCGGATTCATATTTAACTTTCTATAATTTTATTGTGCTTGATAATCTTTAACTTTGGGTGTTATTTCAATAAAAATTATATAATTTTTCTAAGTCATTAGTTTTTAAAATCTTAAGGGAAATAGCGTGTTAGAATTTTATGATTATCTTGTTCTTGGTCTTGGAAAATTCTCTAATGTTAAATTAGAGGAAAAGATTATATTTCTCTAAATCAACTGGTTAATTATTACTGTGTGGACATAAAACTTACTAGATTTATTGTTTGATTATTTGTTATTTCCTTACTTGTCTTAAACTTACAACAGTATTTTCAACTCAGTGAATTCACTACTAAGTCTGATACCTGCGTTTACTTATCATCATTTTTACTTTAAAAAAAAAATCCCCAAAAGTGCCTGCATTGCAGCTCAGCTTAGCACAAGACACTGGGTTTAAACCCCAGCACCAAAAGAAAAGAGGATCTCCAAAGAAAATGGTTTTTGAGTGTGATATACTACCATTTAGAAACAATTACCGTTGAGTGCAAACTGGAGTCAGAGAAAGGAGAGAAAGTACCAATGATTGAGTATAGAATGTGGTTAGCAGGAGCATCATGTAGAGAATAGTACTAGTAGTGAGATTATATTTATATCTATATCTATATCTATATATTAGATATATAATTTAAAATATGCATATATGTGTGTATATATATATACACACATATATATACATACATCTTTTTTTTGAAACTAGGATGTTGCTGTATTGCCTGGGATTGACTTAAAATTTCTATTCTTCTGCCTTTTTCTTTCAAATAGCCAGCATTATAGGTGTACAGTGCCAGTGAAAAGACTTGTTTTTTGTTTCATGTGATTTTTTCCATTTTTTTGTTGGTGCATTACAGTTGTACATATTGGTGGAATTTGTTGTTACATATTGTACATGCACACAATATTACACTATAATTTGGCCAAAGTTATTGTACAATATTTCCCCTTTCCCTTCCTTCCCCCTCCCCTCCTCGTCCTTTCCTCTAGTCTACTGATCTCCTTTTGATTTTCATGAGATCCCCCCAACCTTTTTTTCCTTTTTCCTCTTATATGAGAGAAAACCTGACCCTTGACCAAGAAGACATTTAAAAATAAGTTGTTTTTCATATGGCAGATTACCTAACTATTTGATATAAACTGCATATGGAAAGAGCAATGAAATATGTACATATCTCATTTTACCTTTGAGTATCTTACAGAATACTTTTAATTTTAGAGGATATATTGAAATCAATAATAGTATTTTAAGTGGCTTGAACACCTACATGAAATTATATTTTGTGAAATGATATTTTAATTAATTCTTCCTTTCTTATTTTGGAAATAGCTTTTACAAGGTAGAATAGTTGGTCTTGATTAGTCAATAAGCTTTCAAGAACATTGATTTTCCCAAGTGAGTCTTAGATTTCAATCTATAATTTAACTAATTGCTGAAGCATTAGCCTAATTGCTTAGCCAAGAATCTCTCTTAATTAGCTACTCACAAACAAAACAACACCAGGATATAACTCTTTATTTTTCTTTCAAAAATAGCAGTTAGATTCAGCAAAGTACAGGTTAAGTTCCTTCATCATATGACCAATGCAAGAACTGAGATTCTCTTTTATAGATTGTGTTGAACTAATCTCTTCCTAATAAACACAGTTAAAGAATCTTCCACTAAATTAAAGCAAAGATATTTTACATTGTTTTTAAGGAAACAATTTTTGTTCAGAAGCATGATATTTATTAATGGATATCCTGATTCATTCATTTAACCTCAAATCACATGATGATATTTATATGATATATGATAAATATATCATATTTCCACTAGGAAATATTTTAAGATGTCAGTTCCTGCTTTGGATGTTGGTTGACTGGATGATTAATATGAAGGAAGTTCATCCTGAATTTCCTTGGAATCATGGAAAAAGAAGAAAGTCAATTGAACTGTGTTTATTTTTTCCACATACACATTTTTATATTTAATAGCCTCATGGTTATGTTGAGAACCAATATTTCCATCATTCTAAAAGCTTATTTTTCTTGTCCATATATCTTTTGTCAGAATGGTAAACTTTAAGACTCTGAAAAGAGTTGAAGTTCTATTCCTATTATGATCAGAGTGCAGTAGCATCTGAGGAATTGATTGGGTATGTTGGTTTTGAATGAGTCATAATATTTTAAATTCAGAACTGTTTAGGGAAGTGAGGGATGATGTCTCTGCTATTGTTGTCAAGTAGAAAATCTATTATTAAGCTGATATGCAAAGAATATTGGGATTTTATCTATCTATAATGAAGTTTTCCTGAGCCCTCTTTTACCTCAGTGAATTGAATGATTGGGATAAACAAAACTTCAATTTTCCAATTCCAGGTATAGCTTAAGTTTATTCAGCTTCTTTATAGTGAAAACAATTTAAGGAAACATTTAGTCAATTCAGAGGTCAACTCTTTATTAGGACTATCTGTTCTGTGCCTGCCTCCTTCATAAGAAACAATAAGATGGACTGTTTAAGATGCTCATTGAAGGAGCAAATGCCTCTTAGTCTTTGTGCTGGTCTTGGATTTGCAACTATTGATAACCTTAACTTGTCTATTCTATTGATATCCTTAACTGTTGGTATCCTTCACTTTTCAAGTTTCTTGCTGTGATAATGAATGAAATCTATGGCTAGGAAATGGTGGTCTGTTTGTCTTAACTAAGTCAGAACCTAATTATTTTTCCTTTCACTACATCCTGTCTTTGGTCTTGGTTGGCACTGTAGATCCTGCATTTGCTCTGGGCGTGTCTCCCTTTTGCTCCCAGGTCCTCACCTGGAAATATTTGGCTGTAGGAGGACTTTAATCTCTGCATTGTAACCACCTTAGGTGAGCACCCAGCTAATCTCTGAAATGTCAGTAGTTCCTCCTTCAAATAGGTGAGAACTTTTGGAAGCTTTTGTGCCATGCACAGGCTTTGTGGAACCTCAAATACTACCCACAGAGTAACTGTAAAACCTCTTCCCTCCACTTCCCCAACACTGTTATAACCCTCCTCCTCTTGCCCCAATGTCATTGAGAGACTGGTTCATGGTAACCTACTTCCAGAGTATCAAGTAGGAGATGGAACCAAAGCTTTTCCAGTTATTGGTTTTCCTCTCAACTTGATTAATATTTCACTCTCAGGGGTGTAGGCAGAACATCATCTACATCTAAAGGACTTTTTTCTCTTTTTTTTTTTCCCCCACCATCACCTGTTCTGGAAGGGAAAACCTTTCTTCTTCCTCTATGAAAGAACTTATAGATTGCATATCAAGGATTTAATCTTCTTTATTTATCTTTATCTATCATAAAACCCTGCTATTTAATCAACCTGAAATTGTTCTTAATACCCTTAATGGTGCCAAAAAAAAAAAAATTGAAACTTGTGTGTGTGGGGTCCTCAGTGTTCAACCTGAGTACCTTGCATGCTAGGCTAGGGTGTAAACCTGAGTTACATATCCAGCCCTGGAAACATTATTATTATTATTATTATTATTATTATTATTATTGTTTCAAAACAAATTTTGATATTGAAACCTACTGACTACCTGTATATTGAAAAGTTATATTTGGTTTCAAATGTTATTTTTTTTATTTTCTCCTCCCTCCCTCCATCTCTTCCTTCTTTTCTCGTTCCCTCTCTTCTCTCTCTCTCTTTGCTGTAATCATAGGTATCTAGGAAGCAAATGGATGCCTCTGAGAATGCCTATTCTTTCATTTAGCAAAATTCTATTGAGTGTATCTTATATGCTTAGCAGTTTCAGGTGCTTATGTGCTGGTGGTAAATGCAAACAATAAATGAGAGAGAAAAATAAAGTATAATAAAATAATAAATGCCAAGGAGAAGAATGCAGCAAAAAAAAATTTAAAAAGGCGATTGGAAATGTTGGAGGGGGTTCATATATATAGGAACTAAGGGAATTAGTCATCCAATATATGGGGAACAATCATTTCAGGTAAAGAAAATTAGCAAGGACAAAGGCTTAAGAGCAGAAAATGTGTTTGCTTGGACAAGAAAGGAGTAAGAGATGCACTTGGGCAGGTAGCAAGGAATGAATGCTGTGCAGTGTCAGCCAGAGTGGAGGCCAACTTATTGTTTCTTCCAGAGTACCCCTCCCCCATTTCTAGCTTCAGTCCATTGAGACTGTACTCCTAAATTAACCACTTTACTTAATTAAGGCTTTATCAGAGGCTCTGCTTTATGCAGAATCCATAACAACAATTTTTTTTATATTTTCTACTATTTCAGAGGCACAAAATTAGCTTATATATCCTAAGCATCCAGAAAATTTGCTGATGACAGACTCTCCATAAATATGTATTGAAGTGGATGTAATTTGTTCTCCAATAAATAGTTAAAGATTAGAAATTTGGAATTTCAACAGAAAAATCCAACTATCAAAATATAGATTATCTCATAAGTCACTGAACTAGGCTATCAGAAGTTCAAACTGAGTAGCAATAGAGAATGGTGTCAAAGGGCCTGTATTCAGGGGGCAGACTGCTTACATTGTATGTCACTTGCTAGCTGTGTAAATTTGGAAATGTCCTTAAGCTCTCTGTGTCTCAATTTCTTTGTCTCTAAAATGGGAATAATAATAATAATAATCTGAAACTTACAGGATTGTGAGGATTAAATCAGTTCATAGGTCATTCACATTTATAGGACATACATGGATAGAAATTCAACATACATGTTTTCCATACTTATTTTTATTTTTAACTTTTATCTTAGCATGGTGGAGACCCAGCATCAAATTAAAATGAGTAGGTATTGACAGAGTTTAAAGAAATCTATTTTTTGTATATTTTAATTGAAATAATATTTAATAAACAAATAATATAGAAATATATAAAGTCCTATTATCACAGCCCAAAGTTTCATTTTATGTCACTTGAATAAAATTTGTTTGCTAAAAATATTAGCCTTTATAAATGCATGAATAAATCTATGATGAATATTAAAATGTCATCATATACTAGCTTATCCTTGGGTCCCAATGAAAGATGTAGACACACCAATTTATCTTGCTATTGCTACACTTATGGACAAAGCATCAAAATAAGTCTCAAAATTCTGAAATGTCATCATTTGTGAAGTTGAGATTGCCGTGCTTAAGCCACCATGTTTGGGAGAAAATTAAACATGTTTGTGGAGGGGGCTAGCACAGGCCCTGGCATGTAGCTGAAGATCAATAACACTAATTGAAATCAGTGTTAATAGGAAGAGCACTGACATAATCCTATGAATATCCCACACACCCCTGAGTTTGGTGCTATGATTTTCTTTAAGAGAATCCAAACACAGTTGTAGACTTACAAATATTTCATTAGTACTTGGTAAGTGGAACTCACTTTCATGAAAATAAATGTCCCAGAGATAGATGTTAGAAATGGAAAGCTTTTCATTAGCCACAACAGCACTAATTACAGGATTATTTCAGCATTTTAATTTGTAATTTAATTTCTTAGGTTGTAATGAGAACTACCAAAAGCAACCTAATCCAGGTTCTTTGAATTCTTTTCCTTGGCATTATGTTCTGAGCAAATGGTTTAATATGCAAGCTTTTGGAAAGTATGATACCTTGGTCCAGACACTACCTGTGTTTCACAATTTTTAAACTTATACCACAGGCTAAGTGTGACTTACAAGCTAATAAAAATAAGGTGACAAAGAAAACACTAGACTTAATGTTAAAAATTAATCTCTAACTGAGTGACCTTGACTTACCCCTTACTTTTTAACTCCATAGAACACATGGTAATGGGAATTGGGCAGGAAATTATAACAGAGATCTCCTATTTCCTTCGTTGGTATTTATGCCAATGAACTGTACAAGAAAGGTCCCATATACATGCAAGTCATTATTTAGTCAACAGTTGGGGGCCTCAGAATTAGAATCAAAGACTAGCATAGTACTTCCATTATTTGAAGGAAGAAGGAGAACCGGTGAATTTTATTCTAGATAGCTGCCAACTTGAGGATGCATCACAAAGAAACCTTTGCTATTATAAGGCTATTTTTTGGGATATCATTACATAACCAACTATTACTTTTACTGCTTCTAGAATTAGTACCATAAGCTCATGGGACCTTGTAACTATAACAGGTAATAAAATTCAAAAAGATGAACAAAACAAAACTAATAGCCCTCTAATAGGAGTTAATTTACAGCCACTTTGACTCCTGGAACCATTTAGTCCTAATCACATACTGCATGCGGGATACTGCAGCAGAATAAAATTGTGCATTTTTGCATTGATACAAATTAAGTGCCTTAGGCACAGAGAGTATATACTCAAATTGAAGCTGTCACAAATTTTTGTGACTTCATTTAGGGGAAAATTGATTGCCTATAAAGTAAACTGAAATACTGGAGGAAAATACATGAAACCTCTTTAAAAGGGTCTCTGAGCCTTAAAGTGAACTTACATTTTACATGAAATAATACTGAATAATTACTGAAAGCAATTGTATCTGCAAATAACTTTTGCTAAAATCATTTCAGGAGTAATTCTTCAGAAGGAATACTTCTAGAGTCTAACTTTTCTGTCCTGCCACCTTGAGAATATATTTACACAATTTGAAGTTATATAAAATACCAAAACCTAAATGACCAAAAGTCTGAGAAAAGAAATGAAAGCACCAAGTTAATTCTAGACTATTTGAGATGATCATTTTTCAAAGGTGTTTCCTGCCCAGTTTCAAATGTTTGGTGCTAAAAATGATAAGCAACCAACTTTGTCAATAGGCCATTTATGTCCCTTACTCTGTTCTTCTCAAAGTAACAGTGTCTTGATTCCAGCAGTGATTCCCCAGGTTGCCTAGTGTTGGATTTCCATTGTGACTGTTAGCAGCTGAAACTGAGCCCAGAGCCTCTGAGGTCAGTTAACTCATCTCTCTGCCTCTAGAAAGGGTAAACTGTATCCAAACATTTCCTGATGAATAATTTTGCTTTCTAATCAGAGCAGAAAAAGTAAGGAGTGTGAATTTCTTCCAGAAACCCATTTGCATACTTTCAGACTATTTCTAAGCTAATGCATTGCAACAGCAAATACAAGTTCTGAAATGGATGTGGGCGGGACCTCCCACACAGAGTAGGACACGCCTGACATTAGGTATGTGACAAGATAGATTTGCTAACTGCCCTGAGAAAATTCTTTTTATGAATTAAACGACCCCAAAGAATATAAGAAATTGCTAAATCTATTTTATGTTAATCAACATTTCTACTCTCAGTATTTTTCCATATCTCCACACTTTCAACTTCCCTCTCCATTCTTTCACTTTTTTTCCCCCCCTTTGAGGTTCTTTTTCTCCCTAGCCTGTTCCTACCCTCCACAATGGGTAATGACCTATTCAAAGTTTAGCTCACTAGCTTGGCATCACCTTTGCCCTGACCTTTTATAATTTATGAAATATCAAATTCTGTAATTGATGCTTCAGTAATGACTCCTGAACCAGCCACACTTTTCCCTTCTATTCTAACATTGTATTTCAGCTTTTTATGGCTTACTTGGATGTCAATCAGACCCTACGACTCTTCTGGCTTTTGTTTCTCTCTAGCACCCAAGGATGTCTCAAGTACTGCTGCCAGAGTGGTCTTGAAATAAAGCACAGTTCAGATTTCATCCTGCACCAAAAGCTTTGATGTTTCCACTCTATCTGAAGAACATCTTCCAAAATCCTCCATGTGGTTCTTATACCTCTCTCTTCCATCACTGCCACTGGCCAATTGTGACCTATCACCTAACATGCTTGCTAAACTATACAGAATTCCTTAACACTCAATAAATTTCCTGGGGTAATGTTTTCTTAATTTCATATCTTTGCAATGTTATGCCCTTCATATGAAATTTTATTTTCCCAATACTTACCTATTAAAATCTAATTCCTTCCTTTCTAATAAATCAGCTAATTCATCAACCAACCAAGCAACAATAGCAGAAGTTCCACTTCACTGTGCATTCCTGACGTGTCAGGACCACACTGAATGCCTAAGTACATAGTCTCTAATCCCCACCAAACACCCACCAGGAAGTTGTTATCATCACTGTTTCACAGGTGAAGAAGCTGATATTTGGGGATGTCAGTAACTTTTATCCTAGGTTGTACAGATAAGTGAGATGTACAGTACAGTTAAGCATATCTTGGTAGTTACCAATCTAATTATCTTCCTCCTTTTTTTTTCTTTAACAGAAATATGATTTTTTTTCTTGCAATAAGTATGTAACAGTTTGATCAAATAAAACATTCCCAAAACAAAATAAAAAATCCCCTATGTGTCCCAGCCTCCTTTAGGGCAGGAAATACGTGGCCTTGTGACAGCTTTAGACAAGGGGATGAACATAGCAGTTTGTTGGAGATATGTGGTGCAACTTTTATTGTCTCGTTCTTGGTGCTCCCTGCCTCCTTTCCACCCTTTTTTCTGTTCTATAGGAAGCAGTGCTGAAGCAGAAACCATCTTGAGACTATGATCAGAGAAACAAACATTAAGGAAAGTAGAGCAAAACCCATCATTTGGGTGATGGGACTAAAATTCAACGTGGTTGACCTGTACACTGAGTTTTCTGTTGCTCTTCCCGGTAAACAGTCCCTTGTTGGTGCATGACAGTTACTTATGCCATATCTTGATGTTTCTTTTGACTACCTTGTATTACTGCTTCCTTCCTTAAAAAAAAAAATAACCCTCACCTGAATCCCTACCCCAGCAACACATTCTTTTTCCTCTGTGCTTTCATAAAATTCTTTGTTACTATTATGGCCCTTATGACCTCTTCTTTTAATTTGGAATTAAATTTTTTTTTGTAGCTGTAGATGGACAGATGCCTTTGTTTGTTTATTTTTATGTGGTGCTAAGGATTGAACACAGTGCCTTACACATGCTAGGCAAGTGCTCTGCCACTGAACTACAACCTGAGTCCTAATTTGGAATTTTAAATGCAGATTGAGAATTCCTTAAGGATACAGTTTATGACTTCCTTCCTTCTATATCCATAAACCTGTAAATGAATGTTTACTGTGCCTAGCACAAGTTTTTCCCCTTCTGCTCAGACTCATTTTTCCCTTGTTTTTCTACATGCCACCATGGAAGCTCTTGAGACTGCCACTCTGCAGGCAGCTGTGGCTGTGTCCTCTGTCCCAGACATGAGACAGCTTCAGTTTCCTCATTTCCTGTGATTGATGGTTGAAATGTGAATTTCCTTTAGGGAAAGCCCAAGTCTTTACTAGTGAACCCCTTACCAGTCTATCACAAAATAGCTCAAATCGTATTTGAGTTATTCTGATAATAACAGAAACTTTGTTTTATGAATGCAGTCATGATTATTGTCTAGTATAGTGGGTAGAGTATATTTTGGATATTTTACATTGAGTTCCAATAGCTGGTGAATTTTCTCAACAATACTGTAACATTGCTATTGCCAATTTTGTCAAATGCTGGTGACACTGAGATGTCATGAGTTATCACAAGTAAATGAAAATTTAAAATATAGTGATTCAAGTAGGTTGTTAAATTGATAAACTGTTTAGGTATTTTGTTGAGAAGGAAGGGAGTGGGTATCAGAACTAACTTTGAAAGTTGATGGAATGTCAGAAATCAGGTTTATACTAAATCACTAAACATGAAGGGGAAAAAAAGTGAAATGGGAGAGAAATAAGAGCAAAAGGATAAATTAATAAAGAAAGAGGAGATAAGAAAAGAAAGATCTTTCCAGCATAGAATACGAATTGGTATAAGTGATTTCTGTCAATATTTAATTGAAGCCATTTGAGTGACATCCTTGTATTTTCATACAGTATATAAACTGTGCTCTGTGCTCATGGGTATAAAGAAAGATCAAGAAGTGTGTTTGGAGGAGAAGTTGTTTAGTGATTAAGTGGAAAGTAGTAAAAATCAATTTTTTTTTATACATAGGAGCAACTTAAGTAAACCAGGTTCTTTTAAACATTGCTTATGTTCTATACCATATGAAATTTTCTCAGCTTCTTGTGTATTAGTTGGTTTTATAACATTTTTCATAAATTATTATTAACCTCAAACTAGAATGAGCTTTTATAATATAGTTTAATTTTAAGCATCTGTAGTAGAAATTTATGCAATATTTATCAATTTTCATCTCTTCAGAATGGTACTTTGTGCATGAGCTCCATGGTATGAAGAGGACACAACTTGAAACTGCACAGCTATTTGTCCTTGGAATTCGGACACCAAGAGCTGCCAACTCTCCCTGACAGAGGAGTTTGCTCCACTCTTTTCTGGCTTCCAGTACAGAAGACAGGGCTGTATCTTGTCTCTTTAACACTTAAGCCAGTTCTGGTTCTTTCCTTTGAGGACAGGACAGTCATTTGATCTTTTCCTGGAATCTTAACATGATAGAATAGATACTAACAAGAAAGCAACTAGTGAAAAGAAATTGAGGAATGCAATTTGTTTGTTTATTCATTTATATTCTCCCTGTGTGGCCTGGGCTGGCCTCAAACTTCTAGGCTTACTCAATCCTTCTGCCTCAGCCTCCTTTTTAGTTGGGACTGCAGGTGCATACACTGTGTCCTACTAGGAATGTATTTTAATGATGACATTAATACATAAATGTATAAAAATAAACAAATAAAGGCATTCTGTCCATCATAATGACTGTTGATTGACATTCAAACTTTTCTGATTGTCTACATGTAGATGTGATAAACTCTTTACATCCTTTTCAATCCTAGCATATTTTTGAGGCCAGTTATTGAAAATCAGAATATTTACTTTGTATTTTTTGATGTCTTTGGAATGTACCAATTACCATAAAAAGAATAACTGATTTTGTTAAGATTTAATTAGTGTTGTGACATCTTATGTGGTCGTAGGCAGTTTATGATCAATTCTCTGTGCTCTTGGGTATGGAGAAAAAGCTCAAGGTATGTCTTTGAAGATAAGTTTTCTAGTAGTTAAGGTACAATAAGAAGTTGGGTGCATCTGTGTATTACAGAAGGATGTATTCATTCTCTCCCTCTCTCTCCATGTCTTTTCTTGTTCCATGCTAGCAGAGAGTCCCAGATTACACAGCCTGCTCTTTCCTCCTTGGTAAGTGTCCTTGACAGTCCTCATTGCCTCCTTCCTACCTCTCTCAAGTTCTGCTATTGTAGAATTAATGTTAAATGTTTACTTGATCTTGTATGGTTCCAGTCAAACAGAGTGAAACCTATCTAGTTTAAAAGTAAATACCGAAGTCTCCCCCAGCCTCCTACACTACTATGAAGTGCACAAGAATGATATAGGGCAGATATATTTATAGTAATTAGTATAAATGATCTTATTTTTGACACTTCTCTGTTATTTTTCCAGCAAAAAAAATACTGTTAATTTTATAACAGAATTTTAGCATTATTTAAAATTATCTTGAAAGCTCATGGTAGATAAAGCATCCAAGAGAGTTTTTCTTCCCTTTCAATATCTATGTAATACTGCAAATAGTGGACCCTGGTCTTTGCCAGTGTGTTCCACTTTCTGCACTTTACAAATATTACCAATATGTGGATACAACTATGAATATTATTCAGTGTTTAGCCAGGGAAATGGAACTCACTCTCAATCTTTCAAGTAGTAGGAATAATTAAATACTGGGAAATTATCACTGAGGTGATAGTAAGCAGAGGAGCTAGATGAAAGGGTTAGGCAGCCTGGGAACCATACATCATGAAGTTATAATTCCTCTTGGACTGGAGGGACATTAGATGAATATGTGATTTCTATAAACCAGAAACTGGACTTAGGTGGAGCTGGAACTATAATGATGGGATCTGAAGTTACTGGGGAAAGTTGGGGGGTGGGGGATGCTGCCTAGAAGGATCTGGAACTGTGGAGGATCCATGGGGACCACCAGAGATTCCCTAAGGCACAAGGAGAGAAAGGAAGAAGTACTCAAACTTCTCCCTATGAGGAAAAATCTGTTAGGAAAAAAAAATCCTACTTGTATCTTTTAAAGACTCTGTGTTTCGACTCTGTGGGCAGGAATCAGCCATGAACTAAACTGAATTTTGCTGAATGAAGACATTCATAGTGTGGCCAGACCAGAGTCAGTAAGCAGAAAGAATCTGAACACAGATCTTATTGACCAAGGCTGATTCTTCCAATTCTTCTTTTTACATTATACCTTAATGCTTTGTGCAGATTTTTAAGAGCTACAATAAGTGTCCTTCTATTTACTCTATAACAGAGACATAGTTGATAATAATATTTCATATTTATTCATATTCATACATATAAATAATATGTATAAAGCTTTCTTCTAAAAGCTTTATACATATTATTTTAATTCTCAAAACAACCTCATGTGCTACTATTAGCCCACTTTCTAGAAGAGAGATTATCTAATAGGCATTCTGTTATATACAAATGACACAGCTATATTTTGGGGTACAAGAAGTGACCTTAATAACTGGCTCTGCTATGTGACTATTGCCCTAAAGACGGTTTTCAGGATAAACGCTTGAAAAATAAAACCCTATTTTCCCATGGATATAATCCATATGCCATCCCTGAAAACTAAGCATCCATCATTTTTTTTCCTTACACCAGTACACTCTGAACTTGTCTCCTCATTCCCATTCTTGTCCTCTTTATCAGGAGAACCAGATAGATATCCTTTCAAAAATACAGCTCCTCTTCTCAAAGTCCTCTGATAGCATCCCATTGTTACTAAAATACCATATCATTTAAAAATACTGTACTATGTGGTTTTAGTAGTTGGACATAGGTGAGTGTGTTTGAAGTGCTGGATAGCCCTGTATGTACCTATCTGTCTCCTGTTATTGCCTCTCTTATTCTCAGAGGCCGTGGGCAAGCCATGTACAAAGCCATGGGAAAGCCAGATAAATCATCCTGAAATTATCTGACACCTTATGCTTATGAGAAGAGTATTGATTCTTGGCAGCAGAGAGCTCCAGAGAGTCTAGAGACTTATATGTTGACTCAGCTCACTCGTGGAGACCCCCAGAGGGCTTACATTTCTGCTGCATCTCCTTGCAAAGCAGCACCCATTTTGTAATATCTGTCAATGGTGCTATTTGTTTTGGCCTTTCCTGGGTAAATTTGGTGAGCTGCCAGGGTAACAAAGGGCATTCAGATTGGAGTTGGAAGAAGCAGCTGGGGTGAATCTCTAAGTGGTAGAGAGGAAGTAGGGCAAAGGAAACTGGCAACCACACATATGAACTAAACTTACCAACTTACTTGCTTTTATTTGAAGAAACAGAAAAGCTTAAAGAATGCTCCAACAGGCCTTAACATGCTGCAAGAAATGCTTCATCCCTGGGGTAATCCACCTTTTATCCCAGTGGTGAGGAATCATGCCAGGACTTCAACCTAATTATTGCTCTTGACTTTTTTTTTTTTTTTTTTTTTGCTCTTGGAAAAAATTATCTGAAGAATTTCAGATGTGTGATCAACAAACGAAGGACAGAGTAAAAATTCTGGCTCTGTGCTTGGTCCATCTAGGATACTCATATATCTGAGAAATAAAAAAGAAAGAGTAATTGGCATGAAAACACCAGGAACATGTATCAGCTGATAAATAAAGAGCGCAACAAAATAACCTCGGAAAAAATCTTTATGTCTCATGGACTAGGTATGCCCAATCAAAATTGCTAGAATAACTCAAGAAAAATTTTTTTTGTTTGTTTTTAACTGTTTCACAAAGTTAGCAAAGGTGGGCTTGCATGAGGACCACAATATTAGAAGTTTTCATATTTTAATCTAAATAACTTGCCATAATTCTCAAGACTATTAGAGTCCTATGGGTTCTTCAAAAGAATGTTGAAACCTCTTTCATTGCTTTGGATTTTATGCAGCCACATCATTACTGAAGACATTTAACCTGTTTTTTTTTTTTTTTAATTCAAAGGTTATTCACTATGACCCTTCTTGCTTTGATTTCATGCAAGACTTCATTAATTATGTGTGCCATTAGAATGTTAACACCTCTTTCAAATTTGCATTATGTACATCTGCATTTAACTACGTATTTTTATCTGAATCAATTAAAATGCTTCATAGGTGAAGAAAAAAACTCATTTGTTTTATTGCACCTTGGAGTATAAGACATCACAATCTAGTACCTCATAAATATTTTTCCTTCTTAAGTCACTGCCTGGAAAACACATTTGTCTAATTTTTTTCTATAAAGGTAAGATTATAGAGACTAAATTTTGTAGATGTTTCTGAAGTCTTTTCTCCATGAATAATCACATGCTCACGCAATTGGAAAGTCTTCAAGCAATGTCAGTGTAGCCTTAATCTAGATGAGTCTTTACTGACTTACAGTTATTTTATTGCTTAGATTACCTAACCCAGAATATCCACTTTCTTGCGATGGTAACCTGTCTCATGTCTCATGCTAAATTATTTTTTCCTATAAAGTTTTATTTGATTTCTAATATCCACTGGTGAAAATTATTCCTGTTCTTTTATTTATTTATTTTTGTTGCCTATTCTTGATATGGGTTTTGATCATAGAAGACAGAAAAGAGCTAGTCAAAAGAAATTATATGATAGTTATTACCAAATAAAATGTGTATGGAAGCAAAAGTATGGTGATATTTTGCTATTTTAGCTCTTTTACTGCTTGTTGAAAGTTGACATAAAGAGGTCACATATTTAATTTATTTGAAAAAAATTTTTATAAATGAATAAATTTGTAATAGTTTTCTATAAGTGACTGAAATTCTTACATGGTAGCATGGCCGATTTTTAAAAAACCAGTGTTGATATGAGAACACAACTATTTTCTCAATAGAAGTGTCCCAATTTTAAATTAGCTCCATAAATCTTATGTTCTTTCCAGTGAATTAAAACAGGTTCATATTTGAAGTATGAAGAGTCTGAAATTGAAGTCAAATGCACTCAACAGTGTATAAAGCACTTATCTGTTAAATGCTCTTCTATTAAAAGCAGTGACCAAATATTTAAGAAGATTGCCAGGTTATGACAATAAATATAAATCTCAAACACAAATCACTAATGTGCCCATGATGCATTTAGGGAAACCAAGTCTGTTTAATATTTGTTCTGCTTATCTATGCTTCCTTTCTCTTACAGTTCTTTACATGTAAATATAAATTTTAAATTTTGATATGTAATAAAAGCACCCAAACCTTGCATCATATTCTAATAAAACATATCACGAGACATTTTCCCTACCTGATCAACCTACAGCTAAATAAAACCTATTTATTTTTACAATTTGTTTTTACCATAAAACATTATTTATTAAGCAAATATGATTGGTGCTTCAGTATTAGCCCTTTTGCTAAGGAGAAAAAGCAAATCTTGGGTTGCTCCAGTACAAACAACCAGAATTCAGACTTTTTTTCTTTATGCGCTAATGTAGATGATATCTTGAAAAATCTTTACAAGTTATTTCCAAGGATTGACTGTAACTAAATGTTGGCATTTTCACAGCATGGACTCTTAGGTTGAATTCCCCTGAAGCTGCCACTGAGATAGGGATCCATGTGTTAGTACCTGTGATTTGTCAAGGAAGACCTCTTGGGAGAAGCAGATTAGAGGGTAGAGGAGGTAGGACAGGGAAGGGGAAAGAAGACAAGCAAGAGACATTTCAGGTGAATTAGGAGGTTCACGTTGATTCCTCGGGGAACCTAAATTACGTCTTAGGTTTGGCCCACTATGAGGCGAAGGCTAGACTGTCAAACTCCAATACAAGTCAGTACTTGGTATGGGTTTTCCCAGGAATGTGGCTCTCCTCAGACAAGTCTGTTCTTCTGTTCCTGGAGCATGGGCAGAAAGGGCTCCCACATCTCAAGGTCAGTCCTCAATGGGAGGCAGAAATCACTAGTCCAAGGGTATATTCAGAGCTTAGGCATTTTCAAAGAAAATGTGCTTGCAGTTTGGAGTGGAGCGGGTGGTCGGGAATCACCAGGTACATATGATAAGAAGTATAAAGAGCAGAGCACTGTAAAGGTTTGAAGATACGGAAATAGAAAAAAAAATGAGATAACTACTAGAAACCCAGAACATATTCATTATGGGAAGATTCTTAGCTCAGGTAAACTGTGTTGTTGTGTGAGCTCCAGAGGAAGGTTGGTCTTAAAACTCTCAGCTCAGATTTGAAATTACCAGAACAGTCTCCATTTGAGTTCAGTGAACTTGATTTGGGCCCCAGGCTGGAAAGGAGCCTGGATCTCTAAGGGCCTAGGAAATCTGTGGAAGCAAAACTCAGAGGAGGCCTGGAAAGATGGTAGGCCTAGCAAGAAAGGACAATGACCCTGGGTTAAGGCCAAAGGAGGGGCCAGCTGCTTCCAAGGGAAATAAAAGTGAAGTTGTCCAAGAACAGACTGTTTAAAGCTTTAAACCTGTGCCAAGTTTATTGAGGAATGTGAGACTGTGTTCGTACAAATTACCTCAACACTATAAAATTTGTATTCTGAAAATTTCTCACGCTGTAACAGAGATTCAGAGCCTTTTCAAATTTTCAATCTATAATTTTGTGGTCCTACATTGTAATATGT
This sequence comes from Urocitellus parryii, assembly GCF_045843805.1. Taxonomy (NCBI): domain Eukaryota; kingdom Metazoa; phylum Chordata; class Mammalia; order Rodentia; family Sciuridae; genus Urocitellus; species Urocitellus parryii. Next base: position 218,526,169 of record NC_135531.1, read on the forward strand.
TAATGTATCCTGAGAATAATGTGTTGTAGTGATCAGCATCGGGTTTGGGTGTTGCTAGGGGAAAAAAAAAAAAAAAAAAAGACAAGACTCTTCCCTGTGTGGCCTTGGTGGGAACCATCTTGCCCTTGTGATTATAAAGAAATTTGTTCAAAATAAAAAACAGAAGGAACTCATTGTGGAAAGACTGCTATTCATACCTTGTATTGGATGTACTATTTGAACACTATATGTCTTTTAGATGCATTTCCATGTTTTCAAACTATATTTACAAAAATATTCATAGCAGATAATAAGTATAGATATTTAGCATTGTTAGATGGCAAGCTTGCTTTGTCCATATTCTAGAAGACTCAATTCTTAATGTTAAAAAAAAGAGAAATAATAGAAAGCTAATAAAGGAGACACTTGATAGTATTTTTACTTTCATTTGTTTTTTTTTAAAGATGTTTTAAAAGGAGTTATAGAATCATAAAAAAAATCAAGAGGAAGTACAGAGATTCCCATATATTCCTATGTTAATCAGCTTTTAGCACTGTGACAAATACCTTGGGGGGGGGGAACTACAAGAAAGAAAGATTTATTCTAGCTCATGATTCAGAGGTTTTAGTTCATGGTCAGCTGGCTTTATTTCTCAGGGCCTGAGGGAAGGCAAAATATCATGGCAGAAGGTTATGGTGGATTAAGCTTCTCAGCTCATGACAGCCATGAGCAGAGAGGGAGAAAAGAGCTAGGGACAAGATATAGTCTTCAAGGGCCCTCTTCTTGCAATGAGGCCCCACCTTCTATAGATTTAACTTCCTCCCAATAATCTAGTTAGCTATAAATCCATCAATGAATTAATCCACTGATGAGGTTAGAGTTTTTATGATCTAATCACTTCTTTCTCCGCCTTTTTAAACCAGTTTTAAACCACATTATATATTGGCTTCCTCTAATCCTCCAAAGAAAATGAATGTTTTGTTTTTTCAAACACATACAGAGTGGATTTTTAAACCACAGCTATTATTATTCTGATTGGTGTTCATATTGTCCCAATTTGACTCACTAAAGCAAATCAATCCAAGTTTACCTCCAGATTCTTTTGGAAGATCGGTTTCTGTTTTCTATTATCAAATGATAATCCATTCTTATCTTGCAACTTTTCTGCCTACTTTTGCAGTGAGCCATCTCTTCAAAGGGTCCTGATTTCTTTTAGAGGAAAGATATTTGGAAACCATAGTCTTGGCAGTTGTGTTTAGTGTGTTGTACATTGGCCATTGTTCCCAGGCCACTGATGTGAACAGAAAGAAAACATGCTTTTAATTCTTTAGAGATAAATGTTTTTTAATTTATACAGATATTACATAGACAATATTATGGCTGCAAGAATTTTACAAAATTTATTGATGTTATATCTGTATCTCCTTTGTCCCATGTCCACACTCTGATTTGTAAGGATACCATCTAATTACTCATTTGTTTTGAGCTGCATTACCCACAGACTAGCCTTGGACTAACCATGACTATACCACCACAATGATCAGCAATAAGATTATGAGAAAATTGTGGTTTTTAAAAAGTATGTTCTTTTTGTTTTCAAAGCATATCTCTTTGGGGGAGGTATAGTCAAAATCTTTATTTTTTAAAAATAATTTAGAACAGATCCCATTTGTTGGTTAATATTTTTTCAATGGTATTATATAGTATTAATGTGTGTCAAAACAGACTTTTATGTATACTTGTGCAATTTTAATAACTATAGTTTAAGTAGATTTCAATTTTGCAGCAGCAAAAAATCAGGAAATTTAAAACTTTTAAAATTCTTTAAGTAATTCTATGTCTGGGGCTTTGTCTTAATAAAATAAAATATGGTATACAGCTCTATATGAAAATGTGTTCAATAAGGTTTTTTTATAAAAAGCATGAGGAATATCCTAAAAACAGAGTGATAGGAGAATGATTATGAAATATATGAGTCATGGAATGTTATGCAGCTATAAAAAAAGAATCAAGTTTCCCAAGAAAACTTTTACTGACAAGAAAAAACACTCATAATGTGACATTTAACATACTGGACCCAAAACTTTACATATACTATTACCTTAATTTGGAGATAATATACATAGAAAAATGATTGGATGATCACAAATCAAAATATTAACAATGTAATACTTTTCTTATTATGCCACTTTATTCCATTTTATATGTAATGTACATTTTATAATTTTATGATAAAATTCTTATAAAGACAAGTCAAATTATGGTTATTTTAAAACTAGAAGAAAAGGCATGTATTTTTGAATTGAAGAATGATATAAAACTATTGAAATATTAAACCCAATATATTTGTCTATGTAAATTGAAAAACAAGATGAAGTAAAATAATCATTAATAAACTTTAAAATAAATACCAAAATAATTCTTTGAAGTTATTATATACATCTTTATAGAGGTGTGATATCAATAATTTATCAAGAAAAAAAGCCCAAAACCTCAGTGAAAGAAAATAAGAAATACAGTACATAGAATTCATTCAAAGGACCAATAAACAGGAAAAACTATTACATAAATCTAGTATTTAATCTTTTTTTTTTTTTTCATTTTACGGTGAGGAAAGTGAGGATCAAAAAAGTTAAGTCACTTTCATGTATAATGACAAAGCTGAAATTCACCCTCGCTATGGGCTCAGAACTCCTGCCCTGTTCCACAGAACTGAGGATGCAAGGTGTGCCTCAGCTAGATCTGTTTTCTTGTGGCTCACCATTCTTTCCCCCAGCTTTATTGACATATAATTGACAAAATCTGTATATATTTAAGGTGGAAAACAGGTATTTGATATCCATATACCTTTGAAATGATTATCAGAATCAAGCTAATTAAAATACACATCACTTCATACAATTATTCCTTTGTTTGTGGAGGGGGCATGAGGACACTTAAGAATTACTTTCTTGACAAATATAAAGGATAGTCTAAAGTATTATTAACTACATTCACAAATGGTATCTACTGGATCTCCAGAATTTATTCATCCTGTGTGCCTGAAATGTTGTACCCTTTGGCCAATTATCCCTCCATTCCCTTCACATCCAGCCCCTCAGCCCCCGACAACTCTCAACTTTTATGAGCTTTTAGATTTCACATGTACTTAATATCACACAGTATTGTCTTTCCTCATCTGGCTCACTTCACTTAACTGTAATGTCCTCCAGTTCATCCATGTTTGCAAAACACAGGATTTCCTTCTCCTCCTTCTCCTTTTTTTTTAAATAAAAAACAAAACAAAACATTTTTTTGTTTGTTTTATCTTTATAATTAAGTTCTTGAGGTTAGAATGAGGACTAGTCTCTCTACTATGAATACTAGACACTCACCAAGTTTAAATTGTATGACTCAGTCATTTGGGTTCTATGTAGAATGTACATTTTTATTAAGCCTTTAATGTTAACAAAGTAATTACATAATCACCATTATTACAGTCACATGCATTTTAAGCTATTCTTCAGTCTAACTAGTAAAGTATTTCTTTTTTTTTTTTTAATTGGTTGTTCAAAACATTACAATGCTCTTGACATCATATTTCATACATTTGATTCAAGTGGGTTATGAACTCCCATTTTTACCACGTGTACAGATTGCAGAATCACATTGGTTACACATCCACATTTATACATACTGCCATACTAGTGTCTGTTGTATTTTGCTGCCTTTCCTATCCCCTACTGTGTCCCCTTCCCTCCCCTCCCCTCCCCTCTCATCTTCTCTCTCTACCTCATCTACTGTAATTCATTTCTCTCTCTTGGTTTTTTTTTTTTTTTGTAAAGCATTTCTTATGATATTAAATATTTTATATTTAGCTGACAATCTACAACTATTTTGAAGAAAAATTTTTAAGGACTTTCATACCCTTATCTATTAAGTTGTTTCTGTTAGTTCAAACATAAACACTATGATTAGGTTTTCAATATTTATTGCAGTGATATTTCTCTTCACTATCCACTTCCACCCCCTTATTTGGTGACAGATATGACCATAAATTCAAAGTACATTCCCTGATTAAAAAAAAATTCTATCTGATCTATTCATTAGGGATTTTTACATGCAACCAGAAATAAATAGGATGTTTTAAAATTTATGTATATATTTAGTTTTAGGTGGACACAATATCTTTATTTTATTTTTATGTGATGCTGAGGATCAAACCCAGTGCTTCACACATGCTAGGCAAGCACTCTACCACTAAGCCACAACCTCAGCTCTGATAGGCTGTATTTTTAATTTTTTTTTATTTGTAGTATTGTGTTAATCATAGTTAAAAAGAAATTGCTAGTGTGACCTAAGGGAGAGTTATGACTAGTGTCTTTATTCTGAGGCAATGATGGGAAAAAAAGTTTTTTGTTTTTTTTTAGTCACGTAATTATAAGTAGAACAAACTAAATAGGCTTCATTGATTCAGCTGGTCATCAATGATTATTGCACATTCTCATCAATAACAGAATCTCTGGTGTAGACACAATATCCTCTCTAGGAAGTCATTCTGTATTGAACCAAGTTTCCTAGCTGATTCTGATAAGCTCCCCTACCAAAGAACAAGGCGCCATTATCCCAGGGCTTCTCAAGCTTCTCCAACTTGAACATGCACACAGTTCACCTGTGAGCCTTATTAAAATGCAGATCTGGTTTGGTAGGTTTTAGGTGCAGCCTGAGAGTCTGCATTTCTAATAGCACACAAGTGATACCAATGTTGCTGATTCCAGATCATACTTTGTGGATTGGTTTCATTTTATTTGCTGTACTGGATATTGAAGGTAGGAGCACTCTACTTGTGCTATATCCCCAGCCCTTTTCACTTTTTTAATTTGGAGAGAGGGTCTCCTTAGTTTGCCAAGGCCTCAAACTTGTGATCCTCCTGCCTCAGCCTTCCAAATCACTGGGATTACAGTCTTGTGCCACACTATCCAATATATATATATATATATATATATATATATATATATATATATATATATAATTTGTGAGTTTAAAGTAGTAGAAGCACTTCCCAGCTCTTAATCACCAATGTATGCAGCACATCTGTGAACATATTGTGGGTTTGATGCATTTGTCTTCATCTTTTTCTTGGCTATATTCTGTTCTGGTTTGAGAGAATCTCCTTCTATTGAAGGATCACTTTCTACAATTATTAAACACTTTGTGCAGTGTTTCTTGCAAGTGATCCTACCTTTAGTAGAGAAGTAGAAATGAAGACAAGAAGGAAGAGAATAAGAGACTTGCACACTGGTTAGCAGTGGCCCCGTAACTCCTTTGCCTGAGCCCAATGGCAGAATAAGTGAACCCCCATGGTTCCTCAGTGCCTCAAAACTAGAAACCTGGTAGTTTATGGTGCTGTTCATGTCTGCTTATTGTCTCCAGTGTTAGGTAGTAGCTAGAATGAACAGCGAAATGCAGGCAAGGTAACAAGTATTCTTTAAATTACTTTAGGGTCTTCTTTAAACAAGTTCCAAAGTAGACAAGAAAGCAAAGGGTGATAGTTAATTTGTAGAAAATAAACAGAAGCAAGGGAGCTAGTTCTAAATCACTTCAAGAAAAAAGGATTAATTAGACAAATTCTTGGTAGGGTCCATTAATGTTGATGTAAAGCTAGGAATTATAGCTATAAGTGTCTCCATTTGTCTGGGAAGGAAGTGTCCTTTAGTAGCTCAGGCACACTAAGGTAAATTTTGACCACATATTGATCCCATTGCCCATGTTAATATGGGACTGACTTGTAGATGAAGTCCCCCTAAATAGGATGGTCGCCATGACCATTCCAGAGAGGAACAACTAAGGTCCCAAACTCCACCACCCTAGGCAAGGAGGAGTTGAACACCTGATTGGCACTGATTGGCAAAAAGTAAAAAAGGTGGTCCCCAGATCTCCTGGTAAACATCAAATAGTAATAAATTTGGAGACAGCCTGTCTCCTTAGTGGTTCTGTTCTTGGAGACAGCCATTTCTCTCTTGAGTGCGCTTTCTGCTTAAGCCTGACTTTGCTTTTACTTTAATTTCATCTATAATAAAGTTCTCTTGCATGGATTTTAGTGTGTGACTTTAAATTTTTTTTTGTAGGAACACAAGAACAGAGGTTTGGAGTTTTAGCTCCCTGGTCTCTTATGACATCTTGGTTGTGCTCCCTTCCCTTTCACACCCCCACCCCATGCTTAAAATCATCTCTCATGGGCCAATAATACATTTTTGAACATTTATTTTGTACAAGGTAGTTTAAGCTCTAAAAGAAACAAATGGTCACTGCTAAATGTAGTTTAACAAATGAACAAATGGTCACTGTTAAATGTAGTTTAACATCTACATATTTTTAAAAGACATGCAACAATAAATAACAAAGGAGTTGCAAAACAGCTGTATTTTATCTCAACAGTAAGAACAAGGCATAACCTAAAAGCTTAGCATTAGAGCAGAACTTAAAGATTATTAAATTTAGTTCTTACATAGCACACGAACTAACTACCATACTGTAGGCAATTATCAAACCTCTGTTTAAATTATTCCAGGCACAGAAGGTTCACTAAATTCTAGAGCAGCTCACGTGGTTAGAAAGTCTTTATTCACACAGATTGTTCCTTCTATTTCAAATGTGGAAATAGTGCCCACAGGTTGCAGAGGGAGAGAAGTTATTGTCTACTAGAAAAGGCTGGAGAGATCTCTTAGAAGAGTGAAGTATTTGGTTGTAATCTTGCATTCTGCTGGAATTTATGGAGGTAAAGAAGTGGGAGGGCAACATTCTATTCTCTTAGAATCACACTTCCTAATTACTAATCTAGATCCTCTAATTTATGCTCCAGTATTAATGGATGTCTCTCCTTTAAACACAGAAGAGGAATCAGCAGCAGGTTAGATTCTGTCATTTCGTAGATAATATTTGAGAAAACTAGTAGATTTAGAGATTTCCCTCACTCATGAAACAGATGAGGATCCACCCACTACAGCTGGGCCTGCTCTAATCTGATTCTGAAAGGCTAGATTTATCCAGAGGGCAAACAAAGCATTCAGACACACAGCTGTTGTTTGGAGAACAGTATAGTTTTGGGGTGAAAAATTAAATGACAGACAATAAGCTATTGATGCCTGGGGTGCCTCAACTGTGTGGCTCCCCTGCGTGCTGAAACCAGGGGGAGCTAGTCCATCCTTTCCAAGCCCATCTAGATGGGATGGTTCCTATTTTAAAGTCATGAACCGAAGTTTGGGTTTTATACAAAGCAGAAGTCTTCTGGGTTTCTCTTTTGATGGAGAACAGAGTCACCAGAAATCTAATTGAGAATGTAAATCACAAAGTACATATTGCTAAGAAGATAGAAAGACAGGCATATTAACACCTTCTCTCTGAAGTTTTCCTAGGTAAGCATTTTTGTTGGGGGAAAAAAATGACAAGATGTGGGGTACACACACACACACACACACACAGAGAGAGAGAGAGAGAGAGAGAGAGAGAGAGAGAGAGGAAGGGAATGTTGGAGACCATGCAAGAGTTATCTCCCAGGGCCTGTAAGTACTGGGACCTTCCTGAGGAAGGTAGAGGGAACTATTTTCTAGTTAACTTTAGGAAATGGATGGTGAAGCCCCAAACTGGTTAAAAGCCATGTTCCTGGAAGACCTTTTGTTGCAGCAACTCCACATATTCAGAGGCAACAATAATGAAAAAGAAAATGTACACATTGCATGAAGTAAGTGGCTTTTATGGAAAGTAATGAAGAGGTTATGTTCTGCATCCAGAGTCTTATAGAGGCTTCTAGATATGGCAGCATAGAGAAGTGTTAGAAAGACAGCCAGATTTGCAGAAATTATGGCGTAGGCCCTCAAAACTGTGGAATGGGGTTAAGGAGCAAGTTTAAGCAGACCATTTGAGGACAAAGGGTCCTCAACTGATATTTATATGAAATTATTTGTTCCTAGGAAACTTTTCACCTGAATCTAACATTTTTTAATTGCTTTGCTTTCTTTTTAAAAATCTACTTTAAAAGGTCAGACAGTCTTCTAGAACAGAGAATATCTCCCACTGTGTTTTTACAGTTGAATAGTCCCTTCTACAAAGCCCTAGGGTTCTTTAAGTCCTGTTTTTCTTAATGTTTAAACATATTTTCCTTCTCTTGTCTATTCTTACAGCCTTTTAAAAATATGAACTCATTTAGAAATATTTTAAGATGTAGAACACATGAAACCCCAAGCCATATTCTTCATCTTTGTTTCCATCTTTCACAAAGGGGAATAGTGTTTAAAGGTATAGCTTAGCAAATTCTTAGGACTTCATCCACATGCAAAAATTACGCAAGAAAATTCCAAAGTTATCCAGAGTTTGCCTTTCTTGGGTAAAATTATTTTTAATTTTACTTAGAAGATACTTTAGTGTTTTCTTCCCACAACCTAAAAAATTTAAGAACAGTGTTGTTATGTGATGGTGGTTGACTCCAAGAAGCCTGGGCTGAATTCCTTTTTCTGGAACTGGCCTTACTATGCTCTGGCAAAACAAAACTAAGGAAAAAAGAAAAAGAAAAAGAAAGAAAAAAATTATAGTGCATAGCTGCCCCTGTGCCTTGGAAATAAAAGTTTCCAAAATCTTTCAAATTTAAACTAGAGACTGAGTTGTTGCCTGAGGTGATTTTCCTAAACTGTTCCCTTTTTGTTCCTAAACCACCTCCTCTTTTGTCTGCTGAGAACTGTACCTAAACCATGAACACAATTTGGTTTTAAGATTTGATTCTTTCTTTATAAGTAATATTAAATAAAGGAATTAATGTACCTTTCTCTGGTGGAATATAAATTTAAATATGCATTAAAAATGTCTAAATTAGATAACTTCAAGACTTGAAGTCATTAAGTGTTTATTGAGCATCTCAAATAAATAAGTATATGACCATATGATGTCAAAAATAAAACTAAATATGACATGACTTTAGGTCTCAAGGAGTTTATGATTAAGAAAGATACAAATAATGTTCATTTAGTAATTAAACAAGTGAAAAGGTAAGGGCTGATTTGTATGTACTTTTTGAGAATATTCCACATGCCCAGTGTGGGGGTGCACAACTGTAATCCTAGCAACTCTGGACTGGAGGCTGAGGCAGGAGGATCACAAGTTCATAGCCAGCCTCAGCAACTTAGTGAGGCCCTAAACAACTTAGCAAAACCCTGTTTCAAAATTAAAAAAAAAAAAAAAAAAGGATAGGAATGTGGCTCAGTGGTAAAGTGCCCCTGGGTTCAATCCCCACTACCAAAAAAAAAAAAAAAAAAAAAGCCACAAAATTTCTCTGAAGGTTCTATTCATAGTAAAGCAAAATAGGAAACCCAATTATATAAATCAGCTTGTTAGATAAATGACTATATCACATTAAATTTCTACTTTACTGAATGATAATCATAATCAATACAGCTGGAAAAATCCAATGAAGTGTTTTGCATTGTTCTTGGTACAAATATGCAGTTTCTCTTTTGCACCATAAATCTCATGTTAAATATTTTAGTGTTTACTATATTCCAAGGCATCGTGCCATGGGCTATAAAGAATGAAAAGAGGCTTTAAAACACATTCTCTGTTCTCAAGGAATTTTTAGTATGGATTGCCCCACCAGGTTCCTACATGTAACAACCTCAAGAATTACAAAATTTCAAAGGAGGGAATTTTGTAAATTGCAATTAGGTTGTCAAGGATGTTGCATGGAGAAGACAGAAAGGTTGATAGAATTTCTGTGAGAGTTTTGGGCATTAAAGATGAAAGACAAGAATTCAAGGGCAAAGCAAAGGGCATGCAAAACATTTTCAGTGTAAAGACACGCTTTAGTTATGCTCCAGTAACTGTTCCTTCTTGCAGTGATGGCTGATAAGGCCAGACCAGCATGTTGAGGCCACATGATGAAAGCTTTGAAGATAGGCTACCGAGTTTGTTCCTCATCCCACAGGTTTCATGGAAAGCTTTTGAGTAAGCAAGTGATCTTATGCAAAGCATGCTTTAAGAAGGTAATTCTGGAAGTAATACAAAAGTCATTTTGGAAGACGAAGAGCCTGAAAGCATAATGCTCATTTTAGAAGTCACCATTATCCTGGGTGCTAGCTGGTGAGGACAGGAATCACATGGGAGTTAAGAATGAGGATCAGACTGTCTAGTGTGTGTTTGTTTTTGTTTTAGTGGACATCCACTTACACATTGCTACAAATGAATAATATAATGAAAATGCCAAAGCTAAATGTACTGATAATTTTCCTTGTTGAGTAGCAAACATCAGTGGAGTGATCAAGTGTCTTGTAAGAGTGTATCAATTCTTTACCTGCCTGATGTTATCAAGAACATTGTTCAAGCTGGGCGAGGTGGTACATGCCCACAATCCGAGCCTCCTCAATTTAGCAAGACCCTGTCTCAAAATAAAAAATAAATAGGGCTGGAAATGTACTCACAGGTAAAGTGCCCCTGGGTTTAATTCTCAGTACTAGGGGAAAAAAAAAAAGGAACATTGTTCATAACCCAGTTTTACTCATGTTCCCTGAGTAATATTCCAAGTGAGACATCCTGTTGAGTTTATCCTCAGAAAACTTGGTGTACTCTTGAGGAACTGGTGTATGGTCTCCCTTTTCTCAGTAATGGCTATAAAGCTCAGTCCCTGAATGCTGGCAGGCTAGGAACCAGGCTTTCAGTTTAACCACCACAGCTGTGTTGACTTTAGGCTGTAATTTCTGTGTTCTCCTTTGTTCTCAATTTTCCTCCCCCTTCCTTCCTACATCTTGCTCGAGTTTTGCCCCAGACTCTAAACAGATGTCCCTACCTAGCACCTTCTTATGTCCAACTTCCAAACTTATTAAAATGTGGTCCGTTGAACCAACAACATTTTCAGAAATGCAGTTCTCAGGCCCCACTCTAGAATACTGAACCAGAAACTCTGTGGGAAGGCCCAGAAATGTGTGTTTTCTCAAGTCCTCCAGGTGATTCTGACATGTGCTGAAGTTGAAAAATCATTGTTCTGGAGAATCATTGCTTTCTCTCCTGGTCTATGTGTTCTCTAGCTCATGGTGTCTCCAGTTCACTTGGAATATTTGCTCTGTTATTCTGGTAAATACTTTATGCACTTTTAAGAGTAAGTGTAAATTTCTAAAAGAGCTTATCTGATTGGGAAAGTTAATTTCCTGGGCACAGTCCATGAAGCATTTATGGGAACCATGCCTCTTGCAGGCCTCCCCTCCTTAAGAAACAGACTAGCACTGATTTCTTGTGCGGGGGATGCGGGGGGGGGGGCAGCAGAAAATGAGATAGAAGTCATTAATTAAGAAAAAGTATACAGCATGACTCCAGTGGAGGACTTCTTTGGATTTTCTTAGTTGGATAATCTGGATCTGGACTTCTTCTGGGAATGACAAGAGGGAACAAATATTTCTTGACACCACTAGAAAGAGGCAAGACAGTTAACCTGTTCTGATTTTTGAAGATGATTCAGGTAAGGTTGAAATTAAAATTCTAAGTGAAATGGACAGGGACCCAATTCCTAAACACAAATGCCATCCAACTAATATCTTTAATGGAAGCATATGGCAAAATGCTTGCATTAACACATACTATTGCTTTCTGCCACCACCTTTTTATTCTTTTTTTTTCAGTACTGGGGATTGAACCCATGGGCGCTTAACCACTGAGCAATATTTCCAGCTCTTTTTATATTTGATTTAGAGACAGACTCCTGCTGAGTTGCTTATGGTCTTGATAATTTGCTAAGTTGCTGCCTTTGAATTCGCTATCCTCTTGCCTCTGCCTCTTGATTGGGAGTCTCGCCTCAGGTGTACATCACAGTGCCTGGCTGCCACCACCTTTTTAAAACTGAGAAATGCTTGGTAAATTTTAAAGTAATAACAGCTTCAAAGAGGTTTACTTCCTTCAGGTTACTTTGTTAGGGGCAAGAAATAGTTAAGAAGGAATAAGTTTCAGTGGAAATCTCTGATTAAATTGAGGCAGAAAGTAGATAAGGGTAGAGGCTCTGCTTTGTTTTGCTACTATGCTTTTCTGTTCAGGGAAAAAAAATAACCAAATATTCTTGTGAAATAGATGTGAGTTCCTAAGATTTATTCACTCATCAGTTTAAAGATCTTGATAACCCATGTTCCTGATAACTAGGTCAAAGGCAGTCTTGTTCTACAGGTGATTAATAACAAACAAATGTTTATTAACTATTAGATGCTGCATTCAGTTCCTACCAGGAGCTTTTCGAATACTTGGAGAATCAAGAATAACATGTCCCAAAGTACAAGATAATAGAAGGTTAAGTGCTTAATGACGTTATCCTTGATGTGCCTCTCTGTACACTCTTGAATATCTCATCTCTCATGACTTTAAGTAGTAACTACATGGAACAGTATTTCTCAGTCTCAAGAATGTAGGAATAAACTGGTGCAAAGATGTCTCACGTTCCCTTATTATGGAAGGAAAATATTTTTATAATAACTTTACCAACCTAAAAATAGGCAGAAATAGTTTTGTCTCATAATTTAAAGAACTGTAAGAAACAAATTTACAAGTTAAATACAGAAAAGCTATACAGTCAACAGGATTTTAATTAAATTAGTGACTGTTTTATTGAAGCAAAAACCACAACTGAAGCCCTAACCAGCCAAGGCTCTCGGGCTCCTGGTACTCTTTAGGGCTTTCTTAGCAGGAGTCATGTGATGACAACTCAACTCTTGCTACTGTATTTAAACTACTGTGAAGCTATTTTTTATATACATGCTATGGATTTTGGATTTTTCCCCTCTATTTCACCTGTGGAATTATAAAAACAAATTGTGTATATATTAACTCTGTTTGTTGTATTTTTTCCCCTTATTTGGCAATAATCAATGTACAACTATGTATGGTCAATCTGACTGAAATACAGATGAAAGGTAGGGAATATAATTTCAGTGCTACTTGATATAAGGAAGTCATTCAGATGGTCCAATTTTTTGTTGCTTTTTTTTTTTTTTTAAGAGAACTCTAGATAGGGCAGAGGGGTTGAAGGGGAAGGGTGGTGGAATGGGATGATCAATAGTATTCAAAGTACAGGTATCAAAACATGAACACACACAACCAGAGATATGAAAAATTGTGCTCCATATGTGTAATAAGAATTGTAATGCATTCAGCTGTCATATGTAAATTTAAAAAAAAAAAAGAGAGAGAAAGATTACGTTTTTTCCCATAGAAGTCAAGGACTCCTGCTTGTTAAATGCAATAGCTCATCGGTGAGTTTTCCTGACTTTGATATTAATTGCAGGGACTATCAGTATAATTGTGATAAATTATAGTACAGACTATAATGAAAATGAAAGCAATGTTGCACTGGTTTTTTAAAGATCATCATCAATATGAAAACGTGAAATTCTCATTAAAATGTATATAAGTCTTCAGTAAAAATTCAGGGCATCTGTGGTGGACACAGCTGTGCCTTCCAGACCTCCCCTAAGAAGGAAGCTTGTGGTGCCCCAGCTATCAGCAGAAGTTAATCTCCTGCTCTCACTTCCTGTCTAGTGCTCAGCTGCAGAGAGCTGCCTAGCCCAAGGGCTCTTCCTTCCCCAGGTGTCCATTTGCAATCCCACTGATGGAAGCAGCAGTACTAAAACGTTGGCTATTTACTCTGAACTGGGAGAGCTCTGATGGGTCCTATGTGCTCCAGATTCTCCATGAACTCCAAGGAGGCTTCGCTAGCTTGCACTGCAGTTCTATTTTTCCTTTCCAATCCTGTTTCTCTCTCCCTTTCACTAGTTATGATTCCTGGTCAATACCCTGCAGGAGAAACCCTATTTCAGCATCTACTTCCAAAGGACCCAGTCAATAAGAGCTTCCAACATATCTCTGAGGAGGGAGATGATGCCTCTTGTGTAGCTCTGATTCTTACTGCAGCTTCTAGTCATGCAGTTCAGCTTCTCATTGTATCTTCCTGCCAGCACTGCAAATTCAAGAGTTCCAAATTTGATGCACAAATAGTCTTTAAGGCTCATGCTTCAGAACAATACATGTGTGTGTTCTGTTTTTATAATAATGTGACCATCATAGTCCCACAACATCAAAAATTGGGAGGTGATTTTGCTTCCTCACACACCTGGGTCTGCACATCAGATCTATTATTCAAGCTTCTTAACAGTGGGAGCATTTTACTCCAGGGATCCACTTTTCCCTAAACAAGGGATGCTACTAAAGTTATAATAGCTTCTGTTTGTTCTTCAGATAATCATTCTTTTTAATTGTTTCGCTTCCCACTCGCTTCAATTCTATATACTTTAAAGACTTTTTTTTTTCCCTCTGTCCTGAAGGACACATACACAAAAATCCAACTCATAATCACCTACATATTTTGGAGCACAATATCTTGGCTCACATGTTAAGTAAAAAGAGTAATGCTTTGATGAGATTGCAGCAAACATTAAAGGCTTCACTTTTCTTTCCTCAATTAGCATCAGTGTACTGAGGTCAGAAGAATGAAGCATTTGTTCTAGTTTACAGTAAAATATATTCAGTTTTCTTTATCTTTTACATTGCACTGAAGAGTAAACAAACACAAGTCTTGATAAATGCCAAAATGATAATTTTATCATATAAATAGAGACAAACGTGAATATTATTAAGTGGTTTAGAAGTCTATGAAAACATGCATATTTTTATAAAGCTGTCAACTCATTGAAAGAAGCTGATGTTTAAAATGGAAAGTTGTGTTGTCAGTTGAAAATGAGAATCTGAGATGTTTGTGAAGGAGACATTGTCAGGAAAGCAGTAGAACATCTCCTGCCCATGGGTACAGTCCTGAGGATTTGTGATAGCCATGATGAATCCAAAAATCATGACCACAGCACCAATGGGAAGCATGACACAGGACACAATCTTATCTGAGTGTGTCCTTGGTTCTTCTGACAGTTTCAGATAACATGCTGAGGGGATGATAAAAATCAGAGGAGCTGCACAGAGCACACCCTGTGAGTTGAAAACAAGAAACAAGATAAGGTTACTAGATGGAAACATTCTTTGGACAATTTTTAAAAACATTTTCAAAATGTATTTTTTATTGCACCTGTTGAATCAAGCAAAGGAAAGAAAAATAATTCAAAGAAAGATTCAGAAATAGGTTTTTCCTTTTCCAAAGAAATATTTACAAATGAAAAAGATAATATATAATAGTACATCAGACTTAAGACCAGATGATCAGAAAATAATATAGAAAATGAAACATAATAAGACCGACTTCTAGCAAATCTGCAGTCTCCCTTTATTTCAGTCACGTCCTGTGTCCTTATATTCTTCATTTATGGTATCCACTATGCCTTTCAAACCTGAGTGGTCTGTTTGTCCTTTGTGTACAAATGGGGACTTTGAAAAATTGTATGGGCATATTGTCTTCCTCTAATTCTGTGCTTGTATGAAAGTAGTGCCTGTCTGTGTTGAGAAAGGAAAACTATAACCACAAGGCATTTAACATGGAAGAACATTTCTAAATCCTCTTTCAAGCAAAATGAAATGCATTAATTACCCTAGAAAATTGACAGCAGAACTAAATGACTATAACTTGCCCCTACATTAGCTGTAGATAAATTTAACCTAAGGCATAATGTCAGATTGAAAATAATAGGTAACAGAGTTATAGAAATACCAAATTATAGCAGGGTATGGTGGTGCATGCCTGTAATAACAATAGCTTGGGAATCTGAGGCAGGAGGATTGAGAGTTCAAAGCTAGTCTCAGCAAACGAGATACACTAAGCAACTCAGTGAGACCCTGTCTTTAAATAAAATACAAAATAGGTCTGGGGTTGTGGCTCAATGGTCCAGTGCCCCTGAGTTCCATCCTTGGTAACCCCATCCCCAAAATACCAAGTCATTGACTTCAAAGGAAAGGAGACTTCTCCCTGAATAGTCCTAAACCTCACTAGACACTTTGCAAATGATGTAAATGTTGAAATTCAATTCATTTTTGGTAATATATTTTTTCTAATTATTCCATTTTAATGACATCATATATTAAATAGAACATAAAATTAATAAAATATATTAAAATATAGTGAATTTTATTCTCAACCCACAAAATAAAAGTTTTCCTTTAAATTATGTGGGATTTTTTGTGTGTGTATATTTTAGATTTATCCATAACAAAGTGTTATGGATACATATGGATAGTGAAATGATTATCATAGTAATGCAAAGTTCATGACTTTTATTTTACATAATCACTTTTTTGCATATGTGAAAAGAACAGCTAAAATATACTTAACAAGCATCCCATATAGCATACAATTTTATTAACTGTAGTTCTTATGTTCTACATTAGATCTCTAGACTTGTTCATCCTATCTGCTACTTTGTGTCATTTAAGCCTTATCTCATTTCCTCCCTACTCTCTGTCCCTGGGTAATCACACTTTTATTCTCTGTATATGTATATTTGACCTTTTAAAATTTTTTCATATATAAATGAGATCATGTAATATTTTTCTTTCTGTGTCTGGCTTGCTCACTTAGCCTAATATCCATTAATGTCATGGCAAATGGCAGGATTTCCTTCTTTTAAAAGGCATAATGACATTCCATTGTGTATATATTCCACATTTTCCTTATCCATTTATCCCCTGATGGGCATTTAGGTTGTTTCATATCATGGCTGTTGTGAATAATGCTACAATTAACATGGGAGTATGGAAGTACAGATATCTTTATGAGATGGTGATTTTACTTCCTTTGGCTATAAACCCAGAATAGAAATTGCTGGCTCAAATGGTAGTTCTGTTTTTGATTTCTTTAGGAACCTCCATAATGTTTTTGATAGTAACTGTACCAATCTACATTCTAACCAACAACATACCAGGACTCCCTTTTCTTCACAGCCTTGCCAATATTTATTGGTAGAATGCCAGATTGAAAATAATGGGTAGTAGAGTTATAGAAGTATCAAGTTATTAGCCAGGTGCAGTGATGCACACCTGTAATCCCAGCAGCTCAGGAGGCTGAGGCGGGAGGATCTAGAGTTCAAAGCCAGCCTCAGCAAAAAAGAAGTACTAAGAAACTTTTTATTTTATTTTATAATATTCATCCTAGTAGCTCTGGGGTGATATTGCACAATGATTTTAATTTGTATTTCCCTGAAGACTAGTGATATTGAATACCTTTAACTATTGGTCATTTTTATATCTTTCAAGAAAGATATATTTTAAGAATTATTTAAATTTTTTTTATATCAACCCCTTATTATAATACTTTTTCCCCTAGTGCCTAGGTTGCTTTTTCATTTTGTTGACTGTTTCCATTGCTGTGTAGAGGTTTTTAGTTTTCTGTAGTTCTATTTATGTTTTTTTTTTTGTTTTTTTTTTTTTGCCATTGTAGCCTGAGTTTTTGCTCTGATATCTAAAAGTAATTGACAAAACCAATGTCAAAGAGTTTTATCCCATGTTCTTTTAGGAATTTTATGGTTTCAGATCTTACAGTTGTCTTTTAAGCCTTTCCAGTTGACTTTTAAGGGTCCAATTTCATTCTTTTGAATGTGGAAATCTATTTTCCCAGCACTATTTATTCAGGAATTATCCTTTCCCTATCATGATGACCTTGTCAAATACTGATTTAACTATATGCTTGGATTCTGTTCTGCTCAATTAATATGTTTCTATTTTTATCCCAGTGCCATACTATAGCTTTGCAATATCTTTTAAAATCAGGAAATGTCATTCCTCTTTGTTTTCCTTCTTTAATTTCTTTAGTTTACTTGGGCTTTTTCTGTGGCTCCATATAGGTTTTAGATTTTTTTCCTATCTATGCATTACTCCATTTGAATTTTGATAGAGGTTGTATTGAATCTATACATTTGCTTTGGAATATACACATTTTCACAATAGTAATTTTTCCAATTCATCATTACAGAATATCCTTCTATTTATTTGAACCTCCTTAAATTCCTTTCAACAGTATTTTATCTCCTTGGTTAAATTTACTCTAAATTGTTATTTGTGTAAAGAAATGTTCCTGATTTTTGTATGTTGACTTGGATTCTTCAGCTTTACCAAATTCATTTATTATTTCTAGAATTTTTTGGAAACCTGGCACAATTGCACAATTGTGTCATCTACAACTATAGTTTTACTTCCTCCATCCTGATTCAGATGTCTTCTATGTCTTTTTCTTTTTATTTTTTATTTTTATTGTTGGTAGTTCAAAACATTACACAGTTCTTAATATATCATATTTCACAGTTTGATTCAAGTGGGTTATGAACTCCCATTTTTACCCCGTATACAGATTGCTGTATCACATCATATGTCTTTTTCTTTTCTGCTTGCTCTTTCTAGTATTTCCTTTAGTACGTTGAATAGAAGTGCTGAAAGTGGGCATCTCTCACTTGTACTGGATCTTAGTGGAAACACTTATAGTTATTTCCCATTGATTATGATCTTAACTGGGAGTTTTTCATAACTGTTCTTTATTACATGGAGAAACTTTCCTTCTATATTTAAACTGTTAAAAGTTTTTGTCACAAAAGGCTGCTGAAGACTTTATCAAATGCTTTTACTCTGTCAATAGAGATGATCATGTGGTTATTAGCTTTCATTTTGTTAATGTGAAATAGAACATGTTATTGTCTTAAAGATAAAAAAAGTATTAAAATACATAATCAATAACTAAAAATGCAATATTGATTCATAATTAAATACAAGATTTCTTTAAAGTGTTTTTCTATATTTTAAAAGGTCATTGTGTAAATTTGTAAGTATATATAAGCATAATATAATGAAACTCTATGCATCTATAACCTATGTTTTATGAGCTCTTTGGAAAACTGTATTCACAGATTTTTCCCAGATTCAACCAAAGGAAACTGAATTTGAAGTTGGATGATGAAGAATAACAAATTATATTTTAAAAAAAACTTTACCTATTTTCTCAATGTCACCACTTAATCAAATTACTGTGTGTTCCACATTAAGCACCACTTATATTATTATAGGTGAAATATTATTACTATGATTTCAATAATACACCTCTTTTTGTTTTTTACAAAACCAAAAAAGAAATCTAAATTGTCAATTACATGTTTCACATTATCAAATCAGACTAGTTAGGGAGTATCTAAAGGTCTGTGGAAGAATAGTAGTGACCACACTGCATGGAAAATATTTCACCAGTAAGAGAAACACAAGAATGAGGAATGAGTAAGATAAAACAATATTACATTCCAATTTAAAATATGTAGACAAAGTACTTTTGCAATTTATAGTGCCTGAATACAAAAGAATACCCATAAAGGTACACAATAAACAAAAGATTAGCTGTCATATGGCTAGAATTAAAGAAATGCTAGGCAAGAACTCTACCACCAAGCTGCCTCCCAGCCTCACAGTGCTTTTCTAAGTTATAGAAAATATTATAGAACTCAATCTGTGCTTACACTCTATGATTTCTTTGAAGGAAGAATTTCTGAAACAAAATAATTCAAATCCATGTATATACTGGTTTGTATATGTAGTCTCTTCTCATTGTAGGAACAGATCTGGAGCTGCAGAATCTGAAGGTATCACCAGGATGACAACTGCTGTCAGCTGCTATGGAAAGGCTGCTGTCAGCCCTTGAAATCTTTCAAACCTAACTCCCTGGGCAGGGCAAAGAAAGGGGTGTTCTGTTTATGTTGTAATTCATAAGAGGTGAGAAAGTAACAATTACAGAGAAAATTACATTGATGATGTTTGTACTGGAAGGAGCCCAGTTGATTACCACGTCTTGAATACCAGTTACTTTCTGGTAACTTGAAAGTTCAGTTTTGCGAGAGGTTGTTGCTGGAATTCAAGATCATCAGTAAAATGATAGTGCATTTCTATCTGCTCTATTTCCCATAAATTAGTCCAACTTATTTCCTTCCTTTAGTATAGATCTGTTTGAGGATACATTACTGGTTTTGGAATGATTTTTAAAATTGCTTGACAGTTTGTAAAATCAGAACTACTTATTAAAGTGAGAGTAAAACATGGTTTTATTTATAAAGACAGAACAGTGCTATCCACTGGTAATAGTACAACTGATGCCAGGACATTTTACCATTTGCAACAGGGAAAGAACAGAAAGTGTTGAAGAATTTTACCAACTATATGGATGGGAAAAGTGTCTGAATTCTCTTTTCTGAACAAAAACCTCTCAAATTGTGCAGGGAAGGTTTAAAAAAAATAAAATAATACTTATTAATCTTTTAAATTTCTATTTTTAACCAGTTCAGACACATTAAATTTATTTCTATACCTTAAAAAACCAAAAACTGTCTTTAGCTCAGGATCTGTCAACTTGGACTATGTCTTGCTCACTCTGATGATTGTATTTCTGTATCTGGGATCTCACTGGGTATTTGGCTTGCTTTATTACTTCCATGCAAGCTTCACACAATGCCAGTTGAACTGGTTACTCTGGCCACAGGCACCAGCTGTTTCATTTTTTTTCCCTCTCTTTGTGCTGTGGCAAGTAGAAACCCATAGGGCCCAATTACTGTACATGCCTCTTTTCTATAATAGCAATGTCAGTGCCAAAATGCTGGATTCTTATTACCAAGAATGAGATTTACATTCATTTTATTTGCTTTTAAAATTAATCCTTTAAAAGTGAGGGTACATTTGCTTTGGAAAAATATTTCATTGTCTACTGCCATGAAAATGATGAATTAAACATAAAACTCTAAATGAGGTTTTAATTTTATTGAATAAGTAATATAACCCCAAATAATTTCCTTTGATGTTCAACTTTACTAAATAACATTTCCCTAATTTCCCAAGATCTTATTCTAATATGTATCACATCTATGAAGGTCATTGTTCTACTTAGTGATAATTGAGAAGCCATAATAGAAAAGAATTCCTAAAGTACTACAATTATTAATGAAGATGACAAGGACCTGGGTTCAATCTCCAACAGCCCCCACCCCAAATTATAAATTAAAATGAAAGCTATTAACTATAATTTAAGATTAAAAAGTTTTAGTTTTATTTTAATCCATTTCCTGATATTTTAAACCATTATTAAAGTCAATTCATATGTATTATGAATCACTCTGAACCTTATTTGCAAATGAACTCAATGCATAGATTTTTAATTATAAAATGGATAAAAAAGCAGAATTATTTGACATAATTTAATGCCTGACATGTAGAAAATCTCAGATGAATGCAATGATTAAATGTATGGGCTAGAGAGGATCCAAATACCTGTGTTCAAATCTTGATTCTTCTACTTAGCTTGTATGGCCTCAGATTGATTATTAATCACTGGGCCTCAATTTCTGCATCTGTAAAGTTAACATGATCAAGGAAGATAATGCATGCAAAGTACTTAGCCCAGCATATGTACATGTTAGCTCATATTATCCCTATGCAGTAGAACACAGTATACTTTAGTTAATTCCTCACATGTTGCATGTTCCAGCATGTATTAGTTACTGACAGAAATGATGCGAAATGTGGCTTGATTACTCATTGTCAGTGTCCACACAAAAGGGAGGTGGGGAAAGAGCAGAAGATGTTATTGTGCATACCAAAAACTTTTATTGATGGACAAAACACGTATTTTCAGGTGGTCTATAGAGAATGGAGATTCTAGATTTTACTAATTTCTGCAAAATGCTTTTAAAACAGGTGTCATTGTCTTGGGTTATTAGGTTATAGCCAACAATATAACACTTTCCTATAATTGTTTTCTGTGTATCTCTCTATATAGGTTAAAAAAAATCTAAGAATCTAGAATTATGTTTTAATTTTTTTTTTAAAGTAGTCTTCCACAGAAGCTCAGATTTTGACTTTTTAATATTTACAAAGTATTCTCTGACTATAATAACCAGGACCTATCTTAATCACAAATGTTTTTAATATAAGTACAATAGTGAATATTTAGTGTTAATGTGCTAAGGATTTTGTTGCACATGTGTCATGAAAATTAGCAATTAAGTCTATGTAAAGCAATGGTTAAATTTACAAAAATATATCATTTCCCAAAAATGAGCCATATGTATGTGCTTGGCTAACTAGAGACAAACAAAACATTTCTTAGTTTACCAAGATATGGTTGCCTGTTTAGGCAGCTGATAGATATATTTTTCCTCATAACAAAATTCTACAACATTAAAAAACAAAACTTGTGAATTCAAATGAGACGTTTCATAAAACAAGAGAAAACAGAGTGGGGGATCATGTTGGTCGTATCTACAGCATAGTTGAAAGATCACTACTACTATTAACATCAACACTTTTTGTCATACTTTATTTCCTGGTACTACACTAAACAATGTCATATGTGGGAACATGAAAATAAGTCCTGATCTTTGGTCTCAAGGGGCAATCACCCATGCAGGAATTTGAACACACTGTTTTTATCCTTATTCCGAGTATCATGGAAAATGAAGAAGGTGGCTACACATTGTCTTCAAAGAGCTTACAATTTGGTAGGGAAGACAAATTTACAGATGGTTCAAATAGCACATGATATGAGATAATATACAAATGAAGTTACTTCATTAAAGTTACTGCATCAAGGTTGCTACATGAAATAATCTTGAGTGGACCTACTAGCCCTGTCCTATGCAAAATTAGGAAACAGGTTAAAGTTGCCTTTGGCATTTGTCCACCTCCTGGTTGGTTGGTTGGTTTGTTCTCAAGATGGGATCTCACCATATTGCCCAGGCTATCCTTGAGTTCCTGGGCTTAGGCAGTATTCCTCGATCAGTTTACCAAATAACTGGGACTTCAGGCACACCTCATTGTGTGCTGCTGGGCTTTGTTTTTCACCACCAGTGAAAGGGCAATTTCCTAGTGCCCTGAGGTTTTGAAAAGTTGCATATTCTCCACTTTCCATTTACTCTGTTCCCAGAAAATTCCCAGAAATGTGTTCTCAACAGAATCTCCTATGGCCTTTTCTGGGAACTTCAAATCATAATGGCATCTGGAGGGAATAGTGTCTTGGGCACTAACAATAATACTTTCTCCAAGCCCTAACTCTTAACGTAATGTGTGAATGATAACTTGGGATCCTACCTATAAAATTCTGCCCTCCCATGGTGCATAACCTAATAAATCCTAAACGGTGTGATTTCATTTAGAAATCTGCTGTTTCTGCTTAGGAATTAGAACCAAGGAGTCATGCATAATGTGCCCTTCTATTCCTCTGTCTTTCTAATTAAACCTGTCACCAAATTATGACATATTTTCCTCAAAAATGTCTTTAGATATCCTATCTACTTCCCTATCATCTCCATCACCTACATAGCAGTTGAACTTTTATGTTTGTGAGAAAGCAAGGATCCTTTCTGATTTCCTTCCATCACTCCTGTTTTGTGGCACGAAAGGAGTAAACAATAAATATGTGATCTATGAGTACATGTGTTATTATTTGCACTCGATTGTGAAGTCTTTGTGGTATATTGACAGAAATGAAAGGAAACTGGTCATTGTAGGAAAAGGAAACAGGTAAGACAAAGGACAAAAGAAAGAACTGATTTGGAATATATATATATAAGCCATAAAAAGAAGGTTGGCTGATACTGAGGGTAGATTTTACTAGGTAAAGGGAAAATAGCTTTTCATAAAAGCAAATATAAACTCTGTTTATATTTGCTCTGGGAGGAAAGTGGAGATATTTGGGGCAGGATGCTAATAAACTGAAAGTAGAACTTTAATATGTTCTAGTGGAAGCAAAAAAAAAAAAAGATCAATTTAGATGTAGTTGTGATGAAGATCTAGATTTGAATGGTGGCAGTAAATGCTACAAAAGAAAGATCTGGAGAGAGAAAAATATTAAAAGAAAAAGAAATTTGGCCTGGGTAAGTGATTATACAATATGGTTATAACTCTCTTCCTTTCATATTTTCAATGAATTTCACTAGGTATATATTTTTACCCAGAAAAAATATTCCAGGTCCATTTAATTAATATTTTTTCTTTTAGAAATGTCTATATATCATACAACCATGACCTTGCACTCTTGATGTTTTCAATTAGTTGATACTTTGTTGTGAGGGGCTGTGCTATGCACTGTGGGATCTTGGTAGTACCCCTCACCTTCTCACTAGATGCCAACAGTACTGCCCACCTAGTTAATAGTATACCTCTAGATATTGGTGGGGAGAGCAAAGTTAACCCCTATTTGAGACCCACTGTTTCAAAACTATATAGTCCTATGTAAGTGCAGAGTATCATTGTTATAAATATTTGCTATTATATTACAAACATGTTTTCATTCTAATTCAGAAAATGACAATTCTCTTAGGAAAATACATCTTATATTAAATAGAAACATTTTCACCCACCCCCAGAACTGAGTACTTTACCACTGAGCTACATCCCCAACCTTTTTTCCTTTTTTATTTTGATACAGGGTCTCCTCTCAGTCACCCAGGCTGGCCATCAAGTTGTGTCCCTTCTGACTCAGTCTTCATAGTAGCTGGATCAGAGGTAAGTGCCTCCTCCCCCAGCAGAACCATTATTTTAAAAGAGTTTTAGGGGGCTGGGATTGTGGCTCAGCAGTAGAGCGCTCGCCTAGCACGGGCAGGACCTGGGTTCTATCCTCAGCACCACATTAAAAAAAAAAAAGGCCTTGTGTTGTGTCTATCTACCCTAAAAAATAAATATTTAAAAAAAGGGAGGTTTAGGATGGAAGAAGAAGATCTTTAAATGTACTTACATTGAGTTCTAAAACTATTCCAAGGCAATCAATCAGCAATGAAACCAATGTGGCTATCATAATTATAACCACTGTTATAAGCACATGGAAAAATGATGAAAGAGTCCCTCCAAAAAACACGTTGGCAATGACCTGCCAAATAAACAGATTATTTTGAGAGGTAGTCTTCAGACATGCAAGATTTATTGAAAGAGTATTTTGTAATAGCATGTAGGAGTATATACAATATTGTCAATAAGACAATCAAATTTTGTCTCTATGAATGTTTTATATTTCCAAATTACTTACACACAGACACATAATGCAAGAACAAGTATTTTTTTTTTTGTGGTGCTATTAGTCAGTCAGTTGATTATATTACAGATGCAAAGCATGACACAGCAGGGTTTAAATACATGCATCTCTCAAGAATAAGCAAACCCTTAGGAAGTTACCTTATCCTTCTTCTTGAGCCTAACAAGGTTACTACTAAAACAAACTGCAGATGCTATTTAGATTACTTGAATGGCCTCTGAGGAAAGCATTACCACATTTCCTTTTAATGATGCTGGATGTGTAATATCCTTTACTAAGAGGAAATTGATTCTACATAAATGAAATCCTAATTGTTACAATTTAAGTCCATGATATATAGCTTTTCCTCAACAAAAATATAGAGAAGAGTTTATCACTATTTCTTATTAATACTCAGATCAGGAAACCAATTGACAGTCTCCTATATCCCACATTGTGGTATAATTTACAAAGAGAAGATGTCTGGGAGATTCTTCCTTTCTCTGGAATTAACATCCTAACTAGAAATTGACAACCCATCTAAAGAAATGAATGTATATAGGAGGCTGAGGCAGGAGGATTGTGAATTCAAAGACAGCCTTAGCAAAAGTGCTAAGCTACTCAGTGAGACATTGTCTCTAAATAAACTATAAATTAGGGCTGGGGATGTGGCTCAGTGTTCGAGTGTCCCTGAGTTCAATCCCCAGTACCAAAATAAATAAATAAACAAACAAACAAATTTATCAATTTGTGATGGTACAAAAAATATCAAATAGCTTTTAGAACTAGAAAGAGCTTCAATCATCCAGATCTATCTCCCTTCAAGTAATCTTCTTTACAGCATTCCTGAAAAGTTCTGGACTCACCTTGGTTTGAGATAGGGATTGAAACATGGATAAAATTTGAAGCTGAATTGCCAACTGAGTCAATAGCATGCAAAAGAGCAAAGAGGTGAGAGTAGGAACAAACCTGTGGAGGGAGACAGGAAACTGAATAGAGGAGTGACTGTGCAGAAGATCAGGGGCAGAGATGGCATGGTAGGAGAGGGTCAGATGCTTAATATGGTAAAGAAGAAGATCTCCAAGTTGTGTTATCTTGGTAGGTAACATTCCCCAGAGGCCAGTTGCTGCCGTGGCTCTTCTAGAGTTGAACTAATAACTCTAACTGATTATAATTTGAACAGTCTTCCAAATATTATCTTATTTAAAATCTATTATTATCAAAACTTCTAGTATAGGACTGTGAGAATGAAAAAAATCTGGGTAGGCTAGTGAGGGATATTTATTAGGGACACACAGCCTTTTTGTTCCCTTTATATGTGGTTGGATATCTTACCCATGATTTGAGATAGTTTCATTATATTAGCTCTGTGTGTGTGTGTTTATGTGTATAGAAAGAAGTGAACGGGTGAGGTATATATGACATTTCTCTGCCTAATATTTGCTACGATGGCAAAGATCTTGATTTAGTTCTGTCTTCCTGTCATGGGAGCTAGAAAGGAAATTCAGGTCCAAGTACTGAAGACAGAGGCTGCCCAGGTGAAGTGACTCAGACGGTCCACACACAGTTTACCAGAAACCGCATGGGAATGCACCATCTGTTCTTTCTGATCTAGAGATCAAATCTGAACCTCAAGTCCTGGGCAGATGCTGCAAGAATACCATTTCCTGCATCTAATAATAGTTAGAAAATTTCTAAAAGGCTCTTACATTTTAAAAACCTGCATAAAGTATCAGTGTATTTGACTTCTCCCTCTAGTCAAGGTAGAAAATGGCCTGTGAATGCCACATTAGCAAGTGAGCAGAAATGCTGGTAGCAGAGGGCACACACAGTGCTGCCCTATTCCCTCTTTCAAGTCCCAGTGCTCGTCCTCACCCAGCACTGCCCATGGGAAGGGAAGCTCCAGGCTGTCCTGAGAGGCTTGCTGATTATTGAGTGCATTTAAGGCTCTGTGGACGTTTCACTTCATACATTAGACCCATTCACATAGTGCACTGTGTAAACAGCCCCCAGGAATAGATCCTAAGACTAAGCCCTTTTCAGTATGACTCCTGAAAGAACCACTGTGCCTCAGGATCATGTTTCACTGCTAACCAGTGCAGTGGGTGTTTAGCTGTCAGCAAAAGGGATTCCTGACAAGCCATGCTATCCCATTTCACACCAAAAGGACTCATTCTCTTTCAGCTAATCTTTCTCCACAAATCCAAGTGGATTATACAGCATAATTTGGAAATGAATTTATAAACAAAAAAAATTGTAGAGAAATAATATACTGTATGTTTACATTATTTATATGATTTTTGTATGTCACATATAAATGTGTACATATAAATACATAAATGAAGTATATATGTAAAATCATAGGTTGATGTTGCATTTTGATTCCCCAGAGTGTATAAGATATTTTAGTTTTTTAAAAATAACAAAACCAATTAGAATTCAATGCACATTGATTTACAAAATGTTTTCCCAAAACTACAATTTTGAAAAATGCTTTTTAAACCTTGGTACTTAATTTATTTGTAAGAATACTATTTTTAAAAAGCCAATAAGTATGGGCTGGGGATGTGGCTCAAGCGGTAATGCGCTTGCCTGGCATGCACGGGGCACTGGGTTCGATCTTCAGCAACCCATAAAAATAAAATAAACATGTTGTATTCACCGAAAACTAAAAAATAAATATTAAAAAATTCTCTCTCTCTCTCTCTCTCTCTCTTAAAAAAAAAAAAGCCAATAAGTAAGCCAGGTGCAATGGTGCAAATCAATAATCCCAGCTATTCCAGAAGGCTGAGACAGGAGGATCACAAGTTGGAGGCCAGCCTTAGCAATTTACTGACATGACACCCTGTCTCAAAATATCAAGGGCTAGGGATGTACCTCAGAGATAGTGTACCCTTGGTTCTACACATGGTATTGGGGGAAAAAAAAAAAAGAAAAAAGCCAACAGCTTCAGTTTAACTATACTAAAGGCTGGCATTCACTTTGGAATGCATTTGTATAAATATTTGTGCTTATGCTTATAAATATAATTTTCACTTCTAACTTTTGAAAAATTAATCTTATATTCTAATATTCTAAGTTGAGAAAGAAAATTTTATAAATTACATCATAGTCGTGTCCTTGAGAATTTTCAGAATAAAATTATTTATAAATCTTCCTAAGTTAAGTGTTGTAGAGAGAGAACCTGAATAAAGTATTAAAGAAGAATCATGCTTACCTCTCTAGTTACAAAGCATTCGATTGGGTATGTCAAAATGACAGTTATGCCATAGCAAAACCTTCCAAAGGTTACCAGGTCATCACTTCTGCAATAATTTTCAAATAAGTCCCCTAGAGAATAATATAAAATAATGTATTTATTAGATACTAGATTTTTGAGGTACATAACAAATGAGATATTTATTATTATAAGTCAAGCTCTATAATCTTCATTTTATTTAATTAAAGGAATAGATTACCAGGTCTAAATGTGTTTGCATTCAGTACCATATAGCTATTTATTGATATTAAAATCAATATGTATCCCATTTGATGAGAAATGCAACACGAATAGTTTTTTTTTATTATTATTCCTATTATTTGTTTTTGGTGTATTTGCCTCAAGTTTGAATCAAATTCTAAAAAACACTTTTATCCATTGTCTTCTTACATTAGAATCAACTCCCTAAATTCTTGTTCACTGGCTTTGTAAATTTGTTTCTGGCCTTTGTTTGTGGTAAGTGACTGAATTACATATATATAAAAAATCTATTAAAATAAACAAATTTCCCTTTGAAGTGCTATTCTTAGATCAAGGACAAATCTGAAAGGAAGAGTAGTCCAGTACATCTGGGGAGTTGAGTTTCCTGCACACGATGCTGTAGGGGTTCATCACAGTCTTGGGACCACACCAAGGAATTCTAAACATATTGTCTTTTATGTCATCCGATGTGCCTGAGTGTAAATGCACTGTTTCAAAACTGAAAATATGGCTGCCTCCCAGAAAGAACATTAAATTTAGTTCCAGACTAAATAATGAACTATATACCTTGAACCAGTTCTTTAGATCCCGTTTTGTTTGCAGAAATTGATGAAGAAATACAGGAATCTAATTAGGACAGAAACACTCAGTCGTGTTTATTTCCTGAATAACATATTTATTTCTCAAATAGCATGCATTTGGATCCATTTATTTCCCAAGTAGCGTGCTTAAATTTGAAAACTGCAGTTGCCTTTTTTTCAAGAGCACTGAGTACAAAACTACATCAAAGTCACATATCTCACTACTGTTTAAAAAGAAAACAAAATAATGCCTTTGTACTCTTTTCATTAAAAAGCTAAATACCCTAAATGAACTGCCTCTTGATCCATTTAAGTGACCCCCTCAACTCCCCCATCAAGTAAAACAAACATACATTCCTTTCTAATGTCCTTTTTTGGGCAGAATGAGTTTGTACCACAAAGCAGCAGTGACAGGGAACTGTCTGAAAATTGATTGAAAAGGCTCCAGATTCTCTGAAAATAAAAAGAGTAAAATTCCCCATTCACTAGCCTTCACTAATAAATGGGCCCTGCGCCTTATCAAAAGTCAATGAGAATGTCAGCAATAATCTAGAGTTCCTACTGCCTCACAAGCTGGACTTTATCTACTCATCAAGGGGAGCAAAGCAGCACACAGTTTGTACAAACAAGACCAGATTTGCCTAAGGAGAAATGACCTGAAGGACCAGGGTCAGTTTATTCCAGTTTGAAATGAAATATATTTTAGGGAATTAGAGCCAGGGGAAAAATAAGGACAACAACCACCACATCAAACACCTGTCAGCTTTGTGATAGAAAGATTTAATTATACTGAGTAATTACCACTTATTAAAAAAAACACACAAACAAAAACAACAACAAAAAAAAACACATACACACACACATACACACACACACCAGGAAGGTGTGACTAGCAAAAAAAGAGGTTTATGTTTTACTGAAGAGGCATTTAAAACCCAAGGTCCCACACAGACCAGAACCCTTAGGCCATTCATCTTGACAAACTGTGTAGCAATAGTGACACATGCCAATGTTTCGAAATAGTTTTTATCAAGACCTTCAGGGTCCCTTTTAACTGCTCTTTACTGGCACACACAGGTATTATATTTTGGCTGCATTGGTATCATGTTATTCATTATTTATTAAGCCATCTTTCTTCATTTTCTGAGAAATATCTGTGTACAATCACAGTGACCTGTAATCTCTGTTAAAAAAAAAAAAAAAAAAAAAAAAAAGGCAGCCATTCTCCCAAGAATATTCTAGTGTCACAGAAAACTGAGCCCAGAGGAGCTGGAGGTAAGAGACAGCTTTTAGTGGGTCATGGTAGACGAAAATGGAGGAGGCTGGAAGAGAATGAAAAGAAAATGGGACTTGGATGTCAGAAGACTTTTTCTCTAATTTGTCACAAACCAGCATAGGCAAGCTACTGCAACTCTTTGTGTCTTAAAAGGAGGTAAAACTAGTTATTCCACTTAACCTTCCAAGGGTTGTTTGAAGGTCAAGTGAGACACCAGACCTGCAAAAGCTGTGAAATACATGAATCACAGCCTTGGCCTGCTGTCAGACTACCCTTCATATTGCACTCATAGGAGTGTAATGAATGAATGAAAAGGTCAAGGGCCCTTTAAGAAAGGATGATTCAGTTGTTGCACCTGGGTGAAAACAAGAAAAGAGAAGTAACTTTGGAAGGAGGAAGGGAAAGGACTGCTTTTATGGAAAAGATGATGTTTTGTAATTAAGAGGAGAATGGAACAATTCAATAAAAATGCCCTACAGGCTGGGAAAGAAAAAGAAAAAAGTCTGGATAAGAAAAGTCTGGATTAGAATTAAAATGATGCAAACATCTAGAGAATTTGTTAACAGAGAAGCAGGCAACTTGCCTAAACTAATCACCCAGGTGACTAGGGGATGAGAGAGGTCAAATTAAAAAAAAAAAAAAAAGGAAAAATCAACAGAAAGAATAACAATGAGAGTACAGTAGGAAGAAATTTGAGCAAATAAAGGTTGTTCAGTGCTGTTAGGTGATTCAGAAAGAGACAGGAGACACAGAACCCAGAAGATTATCAGCTTTGAGCATGAGGAGGCCTTTGGTAGTTGAGTTTGAAGATGCAGTAGAGTAAGGGGAGGACCTGAACCTGGGTTCGTGAGCCTAGAGTGAGGATGGAAGGAGAGATTATGGACCACAGAACTAAGATTAACAGTTTAGAGGGGAAATTTGAGGAAACAGCAGAGAGACAGGAGGGTAGAGCAAAGAATGGGTGGAAGAGTGATTATTTCAAAAATAACAGTGGACAAATTTGTACTAAAAATTGAGTAGAACATTGGGTGTATTGGTACCAATCCACATGAACACCAAAATACCATGGAACTGAATCTCTCATTTTACCTTGGGTAAAGCCAGTGAAAGTCAAGTATCCACACGTAGCAAAGAGCACACAGATAAATACAGAAACCAAGATGGACATATGGATGATGCGGGACCATTTTGCTACTGTGGCTTCTTCCAAAGAACCATAGACTAAGAAGCAGTTATGGTGGCAAATAAATGCTGTAACACAAAAAAAGAAAAAAGGAAGCATTATTGAAGTAAGTCCAGGTTGTTTTTTTTTTTCATTTATTCTGTAATTTAGAGATGAATACTACTTTAGAATGTCAATCAACTCATGTTCAAAATATTATTTTACTAAGTATACAAGAAAACATTTTTTCTAATGAGTCTAGAAATGAGAAACTTCATTCATATCAGGCTTATGTTGTATCTTGTCTTGATATAAACCAGACTACCCAAACTTCTCTCCCACTTTCCTTCTCCTAATGACCCTTCCAATCTAAAGGAAAATCTAAACAACACCATAATTATCAATGCATGACTTCCTTTGCCATCTGGGACACAGAGTTGCTTTAGATATCCAGCCAATTCTTAGTACATTGTGTGCAAGTTTTGAAGAAGTCCATAACACTTGCTAGAATTCCAAATTAAGAAACAAGATAACTATAAGGGTTTCTGTGTGAGAAATGGATTTCTCCAAATTGAAGCAAATTTTAGTAATGAGTGAGAAAAGTTTGATCATAAATTAGGTCATACACTGCTAATAGGAAGTTTAAAACTTAGTATACCAGACGTCTAGGCATATATATCAAATAGATCTTTTTCAGTGAATAGGTGACTCATTATTGGGAAGGGGCCTTTTGAAGCCATGTACTCACCAAAAGACATGACCCCAACAGCCTGAATGGCATTGGGCTTTGCAAATACCCAAGCATCTTCCATTTTGGGTCTAGAAGAGAACCAGTTAATTTGATAAATTATCTTTAAACATGACAACATGGATATATCAGAGAGCAAGAAATGGTGTTACAAATAAAAACTGGGGGCCTATGAGCCAAAAATAAAAAAGGGGCCCCCATGAATCTTATTTAGTCATAAGTAAATTTCCTGGGATCATCAATACAGTCTCAACCCCAGTCCTTTAAAATGCATTTGGAATACTTGTGCAAATTTTTACATATGTAAAATAGCCACTGGCTATGTAATTTTGTGGATTTGTTTGCTCATCAATTTAACAACAAGCATTTGTTATGTACTCATTGTTGAGACTCTCATTGAGGGAGATATAAAATTAATAACTAACGTCCAATTGCTGTCCTTTATTCTCCTCCTTACTTTTTCAGGCTCCATCTACCCAAGGTATATTTAGCATTGCAGTTGAGGTTTGATGCACATGAACTAATAGTAACTAAGAATGTACTGAGTGTATCCTGGGAACTCAACTGTGTCATCTCATTTAACTTTTACAACAACATTGAGTATTACTCTCATCATTTAACAAACGAGGAAAGTCAATGGCTGGGTGGTGACATAATTTGCCAAGCTCCCACAGATAATAAATGAGGAAGTTGGGGTTCGTCTTCTTGGTAAACTTTATCCTTATCAAATGTCTCTTCCATGCTGAACTTTCTGCCAGTGGCCTCAAGTTTCCACCTGTGGTTATATTCCTCAAAAGGAGTTTTGGAAATATGTACACTTTAAAGAGCTTGAAGCAACTTGTATCCTAGCAGAATTAAAATATTCAATATGAGCAGGAATTTGCCTCCCTGATTAGAATCCTCTTGTCCCCAGTCAGCAATGATGAACAGCACAGGCTCTAAGATCAAACAGATGGTCTCTGTGTTCGTCTGACTTCTTCTATTTATTATCTATGTGACTTCAGGCTAATTACTTGATCTTCCTGTGCTTTGTTTCTACATCTATAAAATGGGGAAAACAGTCAACCTAAATCATTGAATTATTGTGCAGATTAGAGAAAATGTGTAAAACTTCCAAAAGAGAGACTACAACATAGCACATATTTAATAAGTGGTCATTTTTATCATCATTTTTCATTAATACCTTTATTATCATCTATAGTTATTTAAGAAAAGGTAGCAAAAAAGGGCATGCTGACAGACACCTATAATTCTAGAGACTTGAGAGGCTGAGATAAGAGGATGCAAGTTGGAGGCTAGCCTGGATAACTTAGGGAGAACCTGTCTTTTTTTTTTTTTTTTTAAGGCAGCAAAAAGTATAAAAGTATGGCCAACTTCCCTAGAAAGGAAAAACTTGGATAATACTTAGAATAATGCATGAAGGTAGAAGAGATGGGCACGGGAAGTATACTATAAATTGAATGCACTGGGGCTTTTAAATTTAAAAAAGAGAAATTCCAAAGATTAAAATCCACCTTTCCTAATTTTGTTATTCACT
Organism: Urocitellus parryii; assembly: GCF_045843805.1. Taxonomy (NCBI): domain Eukaryota; kingdom Metazoa; phylum Chordata; class Mammalia; order Rodentia; family Sciuridae; genus Urocitellus; species Urocitellus parryii. Next base: position 218,559,861 of record NC_135531.1, read on the forward strand.
CTTTATGTAAATAGGACACAAAATAACCCTGTGTATTTTGCCAAAGTCTGTGGGATTTGTGCGGGATATCACCTTTCTTTCCACATAGGAAAGGAGCTATGATAGGAAAGGCTGTGGCAAGGGAGGCCCCAAGGGTGCCCTGACCTGCTCTGATTCCACTTGTTGGAGTGGGAGCTGCTGCCACCTGCTGCCCGCACTCCTGCAACTACAGTTAGCATTAGCAATCCCAGCCCACCTGTTAAATTCCAAAATTAATGTGGAAAACACACACATTTTGTTTATCATCCTTAAAAAATAATTTAGATCAAGGACAAATAACAATTATGGAAATTTGAAGACTGTCTAAATATCTAGGATGTTATAAATGATATCCTTTTTCATAGGGTTTCTGCTTGTGAAAAATACTCTCTTTTCCCCTTCAAAACAGATTGTGATAGTGTCCTGCATTTAAAACTTCTATTAAAAACAGAAATGGAAGAGTTTGAGCTTCATTTTCCTCCTTTAATTCAATTTTTTTCAGGTCCCTATGGTTTTTTTTTAAGATATTCCTGGCGTGTACAATAATACCTGAAGATAATTTTGGATTTTCTCTGTTAATCTTTTTAACAATATTTTTTAGTTGTCAGTGGACCTTTATTTTATTTTATATGCTAAGAATTGAACCCAGTGCCTCACACATGCTAGGCAAGCGCTATACCACTGAACCATAACTCCAGCCCCACTCTGTTCATTTTAATGATGGTAATTTTAAAGATGGGAAGTGCCAAAGAAGATATTAGAGACAGAAAAAAATGCATGTTGCCCAAATCTAGAGGAAGAGAAGAGATATTGAATGTGACTTTTGAATCATTTATAAAATAGTAAAGGACTGAGTACTAGGGGGAAAAAAAGCTTCACAGGAAAAAAAAATGCACACACACACACAAATACACACACTTGGATATTTTATGTGATTGTGAAATAATCATTAACTTGTGTGCTATAAAGCAATTGTTAAATGCCAAATGTACAAAAATAAAATGTATGGAATAGAATATTTAGGTAAAATAGTAAGTTATAGAAAAAATGTAAAAATTATTGCTCAGTAATCATCAATATTTGTTTTGCAAACACATTGACTGGTACTACATGTTGTCAATAATATGTGCCTGTTAAGGGTATAAAAGCATGAACATGAATGAAGTTAACCTTAGCACATAATAGTAATCTCTGGGGAAACAGAAATGAATCAACTTTTAAATATGATCATATATCGCCCATTAAGATTGGATGCAAACATAAAAATGATTTTCGTCCAAGTTCCTGTTTCCTGAACTGTATGTAATTATACAGTATTTTCTACATAAAACCTCCCTCTCAAAGATGAAGTGGTAGTTCAGTGGCAGAGGGCTTGTCTAGCATGTGCAAGGCTCTGGGTTTGATTTCTAGCACTGCAAAAACAAAACCTCTCTGGATCTTAACCTAGTTTTTAAAATTTTTTTTTGAGTTGTAGATGAGCACAATATCTTTATTTATTTACTTGTTTGTTTTTATGTGGTGCTGAGGATCTAACCCAGGGTCTCACACCTGCAAGGCAAGTGCTCTACCACTTACCTCCAGCTCCAGCCCCTTAACCTAGTTTTTAACCTTGAATTTCAATGAGTATTCTAGAATTGAAACTTGATACTTCTTGTTTTCTAGTTACTTATTCATCCATTTAACATTCAACAAATATTTGTTGACCACTCTGTGGTAATCATTGTTACAATCTTTGGGAATACTGCAGAGAAAAAGACTAAAGATAAAGAGGTGAATTATTTTGGTGTCTATTCTGCATCATAGAACAACTCTGTACAATGGTATTTTCTGTAATGATGGGCATGTACTATATTCATTCTGTGCAATATGGTTGTCTGATATAGAAGTCAAAAGTGGCTACTGAGTATTTGAAGTTATGGCTAGTGTGACTGAAGAATTAATTTTTAATTTTATTTAATTTCATCTAACTTAAATTTACATAGCCACAAGTGCCTAGAAACTATTGTATAGGAAAGCACAGATATAAAAGGAGTCATGTAGAAAGTCTAAGATAGCCTAAAGGAATTATACAAATTACCTAAAGAAATTTCATTTTTCCTGTAACATAGTTTGTTCATTAATTTATAGCTTACTATTTACCATTTGAAATTTCCAAGTGACAACTAAAAGAATGGAGTAGTTGTGTGTTAAGATAACTAACAAGTGTACTTCATTAACTTCTAGAGAACCATGGATATTTGAGAATTTGCAAAAAAAAAAAAAAGGAGGGAACATAATTTAAAGTGTAATTACATATAGAGTTATATGGTAAAACAGTACATAGGAGTCATACTTTACTATAAAATATGAATTAAACTACTTCATAATTAAAAGATTAAATTATGGAATAAGCACTTGATTTTATTTAAAACCAGAGGTGCTTTACCACTGAGCCACATTCTTGGTCCTTTTAATTTTTTATTTTCAGACAGCATCTTTCCTCACTAAGTTGCTGAGGCTGGCCTCTAACTTACCATTCTCCTGCCTCAGCTTCTCGAGTTGCTAGGATACAGGCATGTGTCTCCATGCCTGGCTAAGTTCTTTATTTTAAAGAATAAGTCACAATAAGTTACCTTTAAATAAGGAATATTTTTCAGTTGATTATTCAAATTCAACCATATTAATTAACCTAGACTTTTCAGAAATATTTCTTTTCCACAAAAAGTCAGAAGAAACTCCTAAATAAGAACTTCTCTCCAATTTAAGTTTGTTCTAAATTATTCTATTAAAATTCATTTCCCTGAGGAATTGAAATCAATGTCACTTGCTGGTGTGTGTCTAGAATTAACAGAAGCCAACAGTTATGGAATTAGCCCATTGATCTCAGTGTTGTCGAACCTGCAAGTGTGAGTGTTACCCACCTATGAATGGAAGCTCTTTATCCACATCTTGCTCCTCCTGCTTCTTTCATTTAATAAATGTACTTGCTGGGTAAAGACCAAATAGTGACTAACATAATCAAACAAGGAACAACTAAAATAAGAATAAACTTAATTTTCATTGCGAAGAACACATTTTCTTTATGACTAAGAAATACACAGCAGATTGTAATAGAAAAAATATGGACTTTGTGCTCAAAGAAACTTGGATTTAAATTTTAACTTTATGATTTATTAGCAAGTGACTTTTGGCAGATTGCTTAGTGATACTGTTCTCAATATTGATAATGCTATTTTATGTATTAATGTAAGAGTTAAATGAAAAGATGAAGGAAAGAAAGTGGTACACAGTGGATAATGTTAGATGAGTCCCTCTTTTCCTTGTTCTTTTTCCTTGCATTATAAGTAATAATCCATGTCTAAATCTGGGTGCAAGGATCAGCAAATATGGGAAATGAAAACTTCTTTATAGTATTCATAATTTTTTCTTCAAGAAAAAAAGGACCTTGGGCAATGCAAGATAGCTTATTCTTTTAAAAATAAGGGATTCTGGAAAAACATCAAAAATTTGTCTATCTCCCTACATACACAACAATTGCATTGGTACAGTCTACCTGACATAACCATTTTAAAACTCTGGAGCTTATTGAAGCTTGAAATTTCCAGAAGAAGCATTAGATGGTAAATTGAGGTTACTTTTAATCAAGTTGAGTTTTCACCATCGGAGCAACCACCCAAGACCCATACCAGGCAGACAGCCATGCTCACACATGTTCTAGGAGGAACTTGCCTGGAGCTTGTGGGAGCCAGAGTGGGCAAAAAAGCACCATGTGTTCCAGATACAGGGATCTATGCTCAGATTTCTGATTGTTACTTCTGATGACAAAAGTGCTGACAAAAAGGTGGCAAACCATGATTACTGCATCTCCTCCCATTGTGGCAAGCCACTTCCTCTTGGCTAATGGGACTTCCACAGTGTTTGAAGAACCAGCACCCACCTCCTCTTAATTTTTGTATGTCAATGAAAAATATAAAGAACAAAATTATCTAACTACTCGATCATCTACTTCCTTTCTCTACCTGTTAGTTTATAGCTGCAATTACCCTACTTCATGAAGACATTAGGCAAAAAACTAAAAATAACTATATTTTGTGGAAATATTGTTGTGGCAGCCGTTGAGAATGGAAGGCATTACAGCCAAGTAGAGGAAGCTCTTGATGAGAAAGAGCTGGCTTGCTGCACACAACCCCTTGAGTATAAACTCAGAAACATCAGAAAGCTACCAAGGATACTTCACCAAAAGGTAAAAATAAGAAGAATGGAAGGTCCTGGATAGAGGTCAGTGGATGGAGGTAAGAGATAAAGGAACTCCTAGGATGACAATGGGAAGAAAACTGAGACTCCAGTCTCTCTGGAGAGAATCAGTACAACAGAATGAAAGCTTTTGGAGGAAGCTCTCCAATCAATCAATCAATAAATAAATAAATTAATAGGTATCCATATGTTTGAACATTTGAAAGAGGAGTAACAAAAATGATCAAATTTAAAAGCTAAATTGGACACCTAGCTAAATGGGTCAAAAATAACTCTGAGAGCAAAGTGCTCATTGTAGGAAAAAAACTAAAAAAAAAAAAAAAAAAAAAGAAAGAAAAATAAAACTGTTTAAAAGCTGTGCTATGTCTTGATGTATTATGATATGTATAATATGTATACCTAAAAAGAGGAAAGATAATTTGGGGACTGGCTTATAGCAGTTTGCAGCCTTAGTATGGCAAATACCTTTAAAAGATTGCTTCCCTTTTCCTCCAAAATCTAAGCATATGCTAAGTCACATACTTGGGTTTTTGTCTTTGTCTTCTGTTGTTGTTTGGTGCTGGGGATTAAAGTCAGGGCTCTCTTGTGCTAGGACAAAGGAGTTTTAGCTTTGAGTTACACGTCAGCCAGCCCCTTTTACTTTAAAAAACCCTTGGTGTGTGCTAATGGCAGAGTGATGAAGGTGGAGAAGTTGGGGAAGTTGAATTCGTTTTGCGAAATTGTTCAAGTTTGCATTCCAGGATTCAGGCTCTTATCCTGTTTTGAAAGACAGACTCCTCCTTATCTCCACACCAGCTGAGGAGCAATAAGGCCAGGCTGTAGGAAGCAAGTCCTAGGTATACCTCCAGTCTTCACCCACTCAGGAAAACAAGCTTTAGAGTGATTGCTCAGGAGCCTTAGAACAGGAGACCTCCACATCAGGATGATCAAACAACCTTATGCCTCTCTCTGGCACATGCCCACGCTCTTTCTGGCTAAACAGAAGCAACCTCCAGACTATACAATCCTGGCAGAGCCTCCATTTTCATTGTCAGTTTTATATGTTAACCTCCTCAATCACACATCTGAGAGTTAAGTGCTCTGGGTGGCACACGAGGCTCTTGTTTCCTGTCAGACCACAGGCTGTTCATGACAGGCAGATCTGAGCACTTCCTGCAGCTCTGGCATTAGCTGATAGCTCTCTGCCACTTCCTTGCCTGGATGGCTTGTTTTCAGTTCTTTAGACAGTTGTGGTTTACAGGAACATAAAAACCTGACCGGGAAAATTCTTCTTGGGGAACATCAAAACTGATACATTTTTCAAAAATAAAGTTTAAAAGTTGGTTTTGATTTAAAATGTACCTCAATCTTCAAGCTGGCTTTTTGCCATAAAATAATTTTGGTTTTTAAAATATGATTATGTTCCAATTCCTGTGTCAAACCCTTTAAAAATTGCCTTTACCTGTTTACTGTTGTTCAGAATGAACGCAGAGTGTGCGCAGGAGAGGATGGGATTCACTTCTTTCATATGATAAAGATTTGTAAGAATTTTGGATGTTGTTTTGGTTTTCTATTGTGTCTTTCCAAAAAACAATTAAAATATGATGTGAATTTATATTAAAAATTAACATAATTTTAGAATGTGAGCTACTGATAATTATTTTCATTGGGGTTCTACTCATGTTTTAACTGCTTCACCTTATATGCTGAACCTGTACAGTCTTGCCCCCACGAGACTCTCCAGATACTCTAAAAGTTGCATTTCTAAAACTCTGGATGACTTCTTCTTCCCCCATCTCCCCCCCCCCCACAAAAGTTACACAATATACAGATATCAAAATATCAAAAACTTACTATATTTTCCCCAAATCTGCTTCTTCTCTGTCCTGGTAAGGAAACTAAAAGAGGGTCCTGTCCTCTGCATTTCCACAGCACCCTGCTTATAGCCCTGTCTATTGAGACCTGGATATGGTGAGCATGCCTACGGTCCCAGCTTACTTGGGAGGCTGAGCAGGAGGATGGTTTGAGCTCAAGAATTCAGGGCCTACCTGGGCAAAGTACTGAGACTGCATCTCTCTCTCTCTCTCTCTCTCTCTCTCTCTCTCTCTCTCTCTCTCTCTCAATTTTTTAGTTGTAGTTGGACACAATACCTTTATTTTATTTATTTTTATGTGGTGCTGAGAATTGAACCCAGGGCCTCATGCATGCTAGTCAAGCTCTCTACTGCTGAGCCACAACCCCAGCCTTTGAAGTCATATTTCATGTGCTTATTTGTTCTGCTTTACCATTGATAAGCTATAAGAGAACCACAGAAAGGGCAGGGGTATGTTTTCTTTTCAGCCTCCAAACCTAGAAGAGTGACTGACCTGCAGTCATTTATTTAATAAATACTAATTGATTGAACAGACTCTTCCATTTTCTCAAATTGGTGGCAAGTTCTGGACCATCTACTGATCTACTTGTCTAAGCCAGAAGTCTTGGTGTGACGGATTGCCCCTAGGTAACTCCTGCTCCCATGACCCTCTCTGTCATTAAGTCTTACTAATTTCATCAGCTTGAAATCAATTGAATATTTTCTCCACTTCATTTTTATCCAATTTGCCTTTATAATGTTCCAATTGTCTTTTGCCTGGACACTTGCTATGGATAGCCTCCTAGGTTTTTACACTCCTATCTGTTTTCACCTCTGTTGCAAGAGAAGTCCAATTAAAATGGAGACTTAACTGGCCACCCTTCTGCTTAAGAACTGTCAATGCTCATTCGACTAAAGAACAAATCCCAGTTTCTTACCACTACACGTAAAGTTTTTCCTTCATGTTGGTCTCTGCTAAACTCTATAGGTTCCTTTCCTTTTATATTCTACCCAAACTTTGTGCCCAGAATCACCAAATTCTAGGTACTTCTTAAATATAGAAGCTATATAAGGGGTGGTAATAGGGTTGTAGGGGCTGGTGGGAGCTATGGTTTGAGTAATTATGTCCCCTTTAAAATTAATGTTGTGGGCTTTAAAATTAATGTAGTAGCATGCTTGCCTAGTACACATGAGGCCCTGGGTTTAATTCCCAGTAGTATTAAACAGATAAATGAACAAATAAAATAGGTAAAATAAAATACTTGTTGAAACTTAATCCCCAGTACATCATATTGAGGTGTGGGGCCTTTAAGTGGTAAGTAGGCTGCAAGGAACTCTCACTTTGTAAAAGAACTTGAAGGAGTAAGTTCAGCCATTTTTGTTGTTCCTTCCCTTCCACCAGGTGAGGACATAGAACTTATTTCCCTCTAGAAGAAGCAGAGTTTAAGACACCATCTTGGAAGCAGAGAGAGCAACCCTAACAGCCACTGAATGCTGGTGCCTTGATTTTGTACTTAGCCTCTAAAACTGTGAGAAATACATTTCTGTTTTTTAATAAATTACCCAGTGACATTTCTGTAGCAGCAAAACAGACTGAAACAGTGGGCAAGGACAGCACAAATTTTCAGCAATTTTTCTAAAGTGACAATATGGAGATTAGTCATTGTTAAAATCATATAACATATTTGAAAAGCAATATAAGAGCATATAGAATTCTTGACAAAATCATCAAGGCATTCTGGATACAGGGTACCTAACACAAGAAGGAGGAAAAAGCAAGTCCTAGGATGACAGAAATAGACACATTGTTTAGAAAGGAATAGCATAAACTTATTTTTACAGGTTAGCTCCCCCAACCAATGGCAGTGTGTGCCTGCTGTCCAAATTCCTCCTAACATTGGAACCTTGAACTTCTGCCACTGCACATAGTACATCTCTAGACCTCACACATTTGTGCTAACAGTAGCTTCCATCCCACCCTCATCCCCTTTTGACACAACCAATGCCTTTGTGTTTTTTTCAAGGACCAAATCACATATTGTCTTATCCTGATATATTACCTGCCTACATAGGTTGGATTAAGAGCCCTTCCTCTGCTTCCATGGCACCGAATAATAATATATTGAGATTGTCTTTATATGTTTATTCTATATAGAACTAACCATTACTTTATATGTTTATTCTATAAAACATAAGGATGTGATGTCAGGGACTGTGCTTTCTTCATCTTTGTAGTCCAAATATTTACAAGAGAGACAGGTGTCAGTTGGCCATTTAATAACTTCTTACTGGCTCAAAGAAAAAGCTATTCATTTTTTGCTCTTTGTTTGTGAATCTGTACCAGAGACCAGTTAGATTTCTGACTGGAATAAACAGAGAGCTGTAAACATGACTAAGACAGCCATTTATAAAAATACCTGATCATGAGTAAAGGAGGACTTGACATTGAGCTACTGAGGCTGTTCCTCTTGCTCTTCTGATATTTGGAATGACTGGATGAATCCTCCTTAAGCACATACCATATTGCAGACGTTTTTCCTATGTTCATATAGTCTCAAATCAAACAATAGTTCTGGGTGATGTTTCACATGCACAACTTGTCAAGTGAAACACACCACTAGCTCTAGCAGTGAGGCAGAACCTAAAGTCAAATGATGTTTTAGCAAATGAGTTAGCAAATTTTGCAAAGCATTGGAACTAGACTTAGGAGAATTTTGTTTGACATGAATTTTTTTTTTTATCGTCTCAAGACAACTTTTATTATCTCATTACTTTGAAATTTTGGTCAGTCAATCCCCAAGTTACATTGACTAAATCCAGAAAGCATATGGATTCATTCAAATATTCAACTGATAATTCAACAATTCTTTGCTGAATTCTAATTTCATGTTAGGCACTCTGCTGAGTAATAGGTATACAGTGTGAAAAAGCAAATGTGATTTGTTATCGTGGCAACTTGTGGTATGTGGAGAAAAATAAAATACAAAGGGAAATGCATAAAATATGAATAAAGACAATTTAACGGAAGTATCATCATTTTATTCCTGCGTGTGGCTCCAAATGTAATCAACTAGAATATTCAAGTCCTGAACCTATTCCCATTCATCATACTCTCAGGTAATAATCTCACTGTTGAGATAATTGAGGCTACTGGGTACAGACACTCAAGTCTCCTACTATGGTCTTCAGAAGGTATCCATGTTTTATTCTCCATATCCTTATTCTACGTTTCAAGAAATGTACTAGCTCCTTTCCAATATTCTAAATTTCACTCATTCAAGATTTCATGGAGGACTTGTGGCTTCATCTTTTTACTTGATCTATAACATGCTCACTATCTCCCATGGTAAAAAAAATATATATATATATATATATATATTTTTTTTAAAGTACATTTAGAGCTCTAACTCAAGACAGTTTTACCATACTACTATTATTCATTGATGCTTTTCATCAAAGAAGAAAGAAGAAGAGAGATAAGAGGAAGTGGAGAAGGGGAAGGAAGAAGGAAAGAGAGAAGGGGAAGATTTGCCAAATTAATTTTTCTATTATTTTCTTAATTCTCTCTCAGTTGCTTCCTCCTGTACCATTTAACTGAAACTCCTATCCTCTGAAGAGGATTTCTGTGGTTTGCACCACATAATGGCCACTCTTCTAGCATCACTGACTTGACTTCTTTTGGGATCACCTTTTGTTTTTTCTACTCTTTGGAAGAGTTGACTATATTCTTAACTCCAAGAATGGGCATGTATAGTCCAAACACAAGCAACTCAACACAAACTGTGATGATGAGGTCTGAGACCATCCTGGGTCCTCATTAGAATCCTCATTAGAGCCAACCACCACTAATTCTGGGAAGTGAGGCTGAAGGAACCCTAAAAGAGAAAGCTCTTTCCCTTTCTATGGATTTGGACTTCAATGGATATAGGTTAAGACGGCTGTGGCCACTGTGACACAGTGAGGAAAATTTTTCAGATACAAGAGCCAGAACAGGAAGCAGAGAAAAGAGACAACAACAATAGCCCCAAATCAGAAAACAAAAAACTATACCTGATTTCATTATTTGAGACCCTACATCCAATCATACCTAATTATAAAAAAATAATCTTGAACTTCACAGTTGAGTCAATAAATTCTCCTTTGTGTCAACCAGTTCATAATCCTGTGGTTGTCATTTGAACAACAAAAAGGGGAATAATTTATATATCATCAAAATGTTCAATGGCCAGTATTTGGCAGAATGAATTATTTCTTTCTTCTATTTTGTACTCTTTCTCTGCCTTTACTCATATTTTAAATGATCCTTTCTTTAAACCCCTCTAGTGCTTTATATGTAGCATTAAATGGTAGAATTTCAGGGTTAGAGTAGATAAAGAGTAAGGAAATTAATATGTACTGAGATTCTCTGGAAAGGCAAACTGCATATATATAAATGCTTGTTAAAAGTTCAGACACACGAAATTATGTTTAGAATTCCACATTATTGATTGAAATGCTTTTTTCTAACTTTTTTTAGTTGTAGATGGACACAATACATTTATTTTATTTATTTATATGTGGTGCTGAGGATTGAACCCAAGGCCTCACACACGCCAGGTAAGTGCTCTACCACTGAGCCACAGCCACAGCCCAATTAAGATGCTTTTAAAAGAGATGTCATAGGAAGGAAAAATAGTTTTAAGTTTGGAACTGCATATTATTGTTCCCATTCTGAATGTAAAAATTGAATATTAATGAGAAAATAAATGAAGGATTTTGCAACCTAATGCCTCTTACTCTAGCTAAGGAAAAAAAAAGTAGAAAAAAATAGGAGAAATGTATTACTGCATTTTTATACTCACACACTTTCTGGAAAGCAATTAAATTTCCTTGCCACCTCAGTTTTTAGAAAGCAAAAGGTTAGAAAACACAATAAAATTGAACATAATTTCCAAAAAGTACTGGAAGTCACTGGACTGTGAGATATTTGAAATCATATCAAGAAGCAGGACTTATAGCCCTATGAGTTATGGAAAAGGAAATTGAATTGTGTTTTATTTTTAAAACACAACCACTAAAAAGATGTTTCCATAGTAACAAGGTCAATACCAGTGGCCATTACAGACCTTCCTCTTTTCTGATAGCGGGTTTAAAGATCTTTTTCAAATACCACTTTAAAGGGCCTATGAAAAAACTACAGCTTTTCTGATCATTCATCTGAACCAAAAATGAAGAAATCACGCATGGTGTATTGAATTTCTCATGTTTTATGGATTATAAGCATTCATGGCTGCCATATTTTCAGAAAGAATCTTGCTTGACTAGCCAATCCCTGAACATGGGATTTAATTAGCCTGATCTTAAATAGGGACAAACAGAAGTTGTTTGCAGTAGTATTCAAACAGAAATAAAAGGTGGCACAATATTTAAAAACACACTCCTTTAACATCTAAACATTGAGAGAGTTAAGTAAATAGCCCCTGTTATTAGAAAATTTCAAAGGTTCAGATTAAATATGATATCACTGCTAGAGGAAGATACTGTCCACATTTTGTTTATACTGCTGAATTTAAATAGCTCTTAGTCCACAAAATCAATTTATTTAACACCACCAGGATGTGGACTCTCTTTCCTCTTTTCTCTGTATCAAGCGACACTATTCATCTGATAGTCATTGTATATAGCTTTATCATCTTCATTAAATGTGAGCCCTGGAGAGCAGAGATATTTTACTTTGTGTTCATGATAGTATCTCACATTTCATTTATATATGAAAATACTGAGAGATAGTGGTGAATGAATTGTAAAAAAATAATCACACAACAGCAACTAAGATAACACAAAATCTCTGGTTTGATTTTAGAAATGATGTGTCAGTTGATATACTCATGATTTTAATCTCTTTAAACCAAGAGCTTTTAATCCCTGTAAGCCTAGATCCTTGTTCACAGAATCTTCAACTGTTAAGTAATGAATTCAATTGCCTGTCTCCTAGGTCAGTTCTGTCAGAATCTCTGCAGGTGGGACCTGGAAACGACAGATTTTAAAGCTATTCAGGGGATTCTAATATGAAGCAGAAGTGGAAATTACTGATTTACATTCCGCTTCTGGGGCACAATTAAGGATTAATTTCTTTACTCCCTAATTTAGCTACTTCCCCCCCACCCTTTAATTTTGCCTCAAAGTATTATGTATACCAAATATAGGGCTAGGCCTCAGTGGTAAGAGGGCTCACCTAGCATGTGTGAGCCCCTGGTTTCAATTCCCAGTACCAGAAGAAAAAAAAATCTAAATATATGTCTTCTTGTTGTAATACGATTTGTTCCTTAGAATAATTTTTCACAATAACATGTTTCAATTACAATGATTTGGTTTCATATAATTAAAATTTTAGCCAAATTATTATTTATTATATTCTGTTGAATGCTTTTTGTTGCTATAAATTTAGAATTTGAAAAACAGAGTTGAATACAGAACCAATATAATAGATACTAAATAAATATCAGTAGAATTGAATATATGCTTTTGAACTCTTATAGCTCTTATAGATGCCTTTCTTGGACCTGTAATGCCTTTTACCACCCTTATCTATCTAGAAAAATTCCATTTTATCTTTCAAAATTCCCGGATCATATTTTCTTCCTCCCGGAATCTCCCCTAATCTCTTAAACACACTCTCTCTCGGTGTTTCCTCTGCCCCTTTCATGGTTCTATTTGGCACTTATCACGTATTACTTTTATTTATTTTTCTTCTTTGCTTGTTTGTAAAATAAATCCCTTCTCCATAATTGACTGTGAACAGCCTGCATCAGGTACTGATTTATGCCTTTCTACTCTTTTTCTCTCAGAGAATGTTACAGTAACTGGGGACAACAGACACTCAATAGCATTTCACAATCTCTACTGTTAGAGACTGGCTTGAATCCCCTCCAAATTCATGTCAAAGCTCTGACTCTGAGTGTGATGGCATTTGGAAAAGAGGACTTTGGGGGCAGTCAGGGTTAGATGTGGCCATGAGAGCTGGCCTTCATGATGGCATTAACCCCCTCATTAGCAGAGGCCACAGTGAACTTGTTCTTTCTCTCTGCCGTGTGAGAACAGAGAAGAGGAGGAAGACCCTCACCAGATTCCAAACTCATTGGATCTGATCTCTGACTTCTGCCCTCTGTTTAGGGAACTCATTCTATGGTGTTTTGTGATGGTCTGGCCTAACTAACACGACTATGAATCAGGATTAAGTAATTTGAAGAGAAAGTTAATATCAACATGACTGAGAGTTATACTTTCTTTAAGTTTTCTAAAAGATAAGCATTTTATTTTGTAAAGCAAAGGCCATATTAAATATAATTGGACTATATATTTAATACTTTCTTCCAAATAAACTTGAGGTTTATTGTTGTTGTTGTTGCATTTTTCTGGTAGACTAAGAATTTTTTCATAAATACATACAGTTGAAATGAAGTAATTTTGCAGAGCAACAATCAGTCCAATTACCTTGTGGCCTGCATTATCAATTAGAGCTAGTCAGCAGGTATTCTTTTCATTTTTTGTCATAGATACCACTCATTGAAGACTCAGTGCCCCTTGCAGTGCAGTGCTTCAGACATTATGTCTTAAATTTTTTTTTTACTTTGCCTGGTTTGGTGCAGACAGAATATTTAAGGTATCATGAAAACTCCCTAATGTATTATTTATTCATTCAATAAATATTTATTATGCATTGTAGAAATCCAACTCTGTTTAAAGTCTATTTTAGTTGGTTTAGTTTAAGTTATGTGGCCCTTACCTAGTGAACCTGTCCTGTAAGTAAAGCATAAAAACTGTAGCTTAGGTTAGCAGTCACACACTTGAATTTTATGGATGAATAACATTTTTAACATTTGGGGAACTAATAGCAGTGTGCCAATATTTTACTTGACCAAATAATAACATTTAAAACAAATACCACTGCCAACTATCACCATTAGTTAACAAATGATGGAGCATTTATTTTTATTTTATTTTATTTTTATTTTCTAGTACTAGGGATTGAACCCAGGGGTGCTTAACCTCTGAGCAACACCCCCATCCCTTTTTATTTTGAGACAGTCTCACTAAGTTACTTAGAGCCTTGCTAAGTTGCTGAAGCTGCCCTCAAACTTGTGCACCTCCTACTTCAGCCATCCAAGTCACTGGAATTACAGGTGTGTGCTGCCATGCCTCACTGATGGAGCATTTTAACACAAAATAATTAAAGAACATAACCTTAGAAGAGAATAAAAGGCAGTCTTGAAAATGACTACATTTAACTTAATAGGGTAAAACACTATATTCTTTATTCTCATTTTGGCTTAGACTGCCAAAACTTTGTTAAAAATAAATCCATGTATACATTGTTCCTGTTTTCCATCATTCAAAATCCCTTTCTTATTCAAATTCTTAGGACTGGTCACTAAAATCTTCAGTAAATTTGTTTTAACCCCTTCAGCCTTGTAGGGTTCAACTGAATAATGCATGTTTACTTGTCTATACTTATTTTCTGTTAGTTTTTCAAACACTAAAGATAAATGGTGTTTCTGTTTATTTCTATATTTTCTTCATGTTTCTGATTATATTTCTGCATTGATAATATATCATTTAAACATCTATGTAAAGGCTATAAATCAAATACTAACAAATGTAACAAGACTTACATGTGTGGACCCAGTGAAATTGCCCTTGTCATTACAATTCCAAGAATTACAACTGTTAAAATTGTAGAAATAAAGGAGATCTGCAAAGAAAAATGTAAAGATTGTTAGTGTAGCATACAGATTATTTATTTTTAAAATATTGCATCTTTTTCCTTTTTACTTGGGTAAACTAATGCAGTTTCTTTTTTTTTTAAGTCTAATTATTTAGTCATGTATATTCTTATATGCTAGTGTTGTTAACCTCGGGCATGTAACTTCTTATCAAATCACAGTTTGCTCCCTCACCTCCAAATAGATATTCAAGTACCAAATATGACTATTGTTATAATTTTGCAACATGGCTTTAAACATTTTCAGTGGCTTTCTACATAAAATATAAAATTGTACTTTTTTTTCTTCAGTTTCTCGGTCTGTTCTGCTCCTTCGTTTTTGTCACTATTTTAACTGATTAAAATATCAACTGCTAAGAACAGAGCAGAGAGGAAGAGCATGAGAAAAAGATTAACATAAAACAGGGAGGAGAGATGGGAGGGAAAGGGAGAGAGAAGGGAAATTGCATGGAAATGGAAGGAGACCCTCACTGTTATACAAAATTATATATAAGAGGATGTGAGAGGAAAGGAAAAACAAAACAAAACAAAACAAAACAAGGGAGAGCAATGAATTACAGTAGATGGGGTAGAGAGAGAAGATGGGAGGGGAGGGGAGGGGAGGGGGGATAGTAGAGGACAGGAAAGGTAGCAGAATACAACAGTCACTAGTATGGCAATATGTAAAAACGAGGATGTGTAACCAATGTGATACTGCAATCTGTATACGGGGTAAAAATGGGAGTTCATAACCCACTTGAATCTAATGTATGAAAGATGATATGTCAAGAGCTTTGTAATGTTTTGAACAACCAATAAAAAAATTTAAAAAAATATCAACTGCTCTGTATGTATATCTGTTTATTGCAACAAAACTGTAGATGTCTTAATAGGAGCTATTTGGCTTAAGGCTGTATATTGTTTGCATTGGATATTGTTATTATTTGTCTTTCGCTTAAGGGACAGGTACTGGAGACCTTCAGGGACCCTATGGGTTTACAGGATAGAAACTGTATTGCCTCAAATCCACACTGCTAGATGGATAGACACACAAACAACATGGAAAAACAAGAGAACAAATTGCCCTACACAAACCAAGATGCTCCAATAATAGAATCCATTGACACTGCAGTAGAAGAAATGTCAGAGGTGTTTAGAATGTACATAGTTAAACTGATCTACAATGTAAAGGATGATATAAGGAGTGAAATCAGAGATAATATTAGGAGATGAAAGATCACTACAATAGATTCTAAAAAGAAATCAAGCAGAAATCCTCAAAATGAAGGGGCAATAAACATCATTGGAGAAAAGATAGCCTATCCAAGAAATAATGCTAGGAAAACTGGAAATCCACATGTAACAAAATAAAATTAAATCCCTATCTCTCACCCTGAACAAAACTCAACTCAAAGTAGATCAAAGACTTAGGCACTAGAACAGAGACCCTATGCCTAATAGAAGAAAAAATAGGCTCAAATCTTCATCGTATCAGCTTAGGAACTGACTTCCTTAACAAGACTCCTAAAGAGCAAGAAATAAAATCAAGAATCAATAAATGGGATGGATTCAAACTAAGAAGCTTCTTTTCAGCAAAAAAAAAAAAAAAAAAAAAAAAACAATCAAGATCGTGAAGAAAGAGCCTGCAGAATGGGAAAAAATCTTTACCACCTGCACCTCAGATAGAGCATTAATCTCCAGGATATATAAAGAACTCAAAAAACTTAACACCCCCCCCAAAAAAAATAATAACCCAATCAATAAATGGGCTAAGGAACTGAACAAACACTTCACAAAAGAAGAAATGCAATTGATCAGCAAACATATGAAAAATTGTTCAATATTTCTAGCAATTACAGAAATGCAAATCAAAACTACTCTAAGATTTCATCTCACTCCAGGCAGAATGGCAATTATCAAGAATACAAGCAAGCAACAATAAATGTTGGCAAGGATGTGTGGGGGGGGAAGGTATACTCACACATTGCTGGTGGGACTGCAAATTGGTGCAACCATTATGGAAGGCAGTATAAAGATTCCTCAGAAAACTTGAAATGAAATCACAATTTGACCCAGCTATTCCACTCCTTGATTTATACTCAAAGGACTTAAAATCAGCATAGTACAGTGACGTAGCCATGTTAATGTTTATAGCAGCTCAACTCACAATAGCTGAACTATGAAACCAGTCTAGGTGTCCTTCAACAGATGAATGGGCAAGGAAAATGTGGTATATATACACAATGAATTATTATTATTATTATTATTTGTTTTTGTTTTTTTTATTGGTTGTTCAAAACATTACATAACTCATGACATATCATCTTTCATACATTAGATTCAAATGGGTTATGAACTCCCATTTTTACCCCAAATACAAGTTGCAGAATCACATCGGTTACACATCCACATTTTTCCATAATGCCATATTAGTGACTGTTGTATTCTGCTACCTTTCCTATCCCCTACTATCCCCCCTCCCCTTCCCTCCCATCTTCCCTCTCTACCCCATCAGCTGTAGTTCAATTCTCTCCCTTGTTTTTTTCCCCCTTTCCCCTTACCATCTCTTATATGTAATTATGTGTAACAATGAGGGTCTCCTTCCATTTCCATACAGTTTTCCTTCTCTCTCCCTTCACAATGAATTATTATATCAGCCTTAAAGAAGAATGAAATTGTGCCATTTATGGGTAAATAGATGGAACTGGAGAATGTCATGCTAAGTGACATAAGCGAGTCCCAAAGATCAAAAAGCCAAACGTTTTCTTTGATATGTGGATGTTAATATAAAACAAGGGGAAAGGGTAGGGAAGAATAGAGGTACTTTGGATTAGACAGAGAAGAGTAAAGGGAAGGGAGGGGGCATGGGAATAGGAAGGATAGTAGAATGTATTGGACATTATTGTCCTATGTGCATATATGTTTACATCACCGGTATAACTCTACACCATGTACAACCAGAAGAATATTCCATTTATGTATGATGTGTCAAAATGCATTCTACCGTCATGTCTAACTAATTTGAACAAATAAAAAAATAACATATAGCTCACATATTGAAATAATATTTTGGATATATTGGGATAAATAAAATATTAAAATTTAAAAAGGGAGGGAAATGTTCAAATATTAATAGTAGAATAAATGTCAGTAGCTTTATTTTCATGAGGACTTTGATTTCTGTTCTTGGATAATATTTCTGTCTACACTGAATATGTAAAATGAAAAACAGTTCCATCATTCAGAAAATTCACACACACACACACACACACACATAAATCCCATTTTGGTACTCTTATTTATTTCTGAATGACTGTTAAGGATGGAAGATATGGTGGAAAGAGTACCTTTTTTTTTTACTCTTATTGGTGCATTATAGTTGTATACAATGGTGGGATTCTTTGTTAAATATTTGTACATCTGCACAATATAACCAATATAACAACATAATTTGGCCAATATCATTCCCTTGCAGTTCCAGAATACTCTTGAATACTGTCTCTACCTTCACTTTTAAGTGGAAGGAGAGAATTCATCACTGGGTATGAAAAGTAAAATTTTACTTTGGAAAGTAAAATTCAGTCAATTGTTGGAATTTTTGAAATAGAATATAAAAGTATCATATAAATAGTCCTTTAAAATATTCTTCATCAGAATGCATGGAATCATGGAGACAGCACCAATGATATTTTGGGAAAAATATAAATATTCCTTGAGAGCAAGGATATAAAATACAGTCAGAAAGTCTAGTTTACACAAATGAGCTTATGTGATGAGTAGAATGGTTATGTGCTTGGTTTCCCTAGAAAGAGTTCAGTATTTATCTTTAGCAAAAAGAATAAAACATTGGCCAAATTCTCAACAAGTGATGAATCAACACATTGACATTTAAATTTACTGAATGGAAAAAGGCATAAAAGACATTATAATCTACAAATAAAAATATTTTGTGCCACTGAATGATTCATCCTTACTACTAGGTTAATTTATTTTATTTTTAAAATTTTAGCTAATATATGGAAACATAAAAGCTGTATGAATTAATGGGGTACAACACAATTTTCAATATATTTATATATTGCATAATGTTTAAATCAGGTTAAACATGATTACCTCTTCAACCATTTCTCATTTCTTTGTGATGCTTAGTTTAGTTTTGAATTGTTTAAATATGGAACACTTTTCCAATAATTGAAATTTGCTTTAAATATAATTCTTTATTATTTCTAAATTTAATACCTGTTGTCTGTTACCACTTAGGGTATCTATTTTGAAAAAGAAACACAAAGAATATATTTAGTTCACATTCATCAACTACTTAGCCATTGGTTTCCTCAAACAAGCTAATGATTCAACCATGGTTTATTCTAGCATAATCACAAAAACACTATAAGAAACTAAAAAGAGTACTGTACTTAAGAACTTTGCCAACTAGATGCTAGATCAACAAAATTAATGCTGGTAACAAGGTTCATTTCTACATCAATTTAATATGTAAAACTTACCTTTCCAAGCTTTGCTATATCTCGGTACAAGGACAAAGGCAGAGTAAAGGTTACCGTGGAAAGCACAATAATGAAGTGACGACCAATAAATACATTCTCAGGATCAACTAAAATACAACAAATAATATTTAGAGTTTGGAGATACAAGTAGCACATTGGTCACACAACTAAATAGGCAAGCAGTTAATTATAAAAAAATGACTGAAATAATATAAATTATCCCTAAATGAAAATGATTTTAAACATATGTAAAAATAGAAGGTAAATAGGGAGCCTACATCCTGGGAACAAATTTTTACTCCTCACACTTCAGATAGAGCCCTAATATCCAGAGTATACAAAGAACTCAAAAAATTAAACAATAAGAAAACAAATAACCCAATCAACAAATGGGCCAAGGACCTGAACAGACACTTCTCAGAGGAGGACATACAATCAATCAACAAGTACATGAAAAAATGCTCACCATCTCTAGCAGTTAGAGAAATGCAAATCAAAACCACCCTAAGATACCATCTCACTCCAGTAAGATTAGCAGCCATTATGAAGTCAAACAACAACAAGTGCTGGTGAGGATGTGGGGAAAAGGGTACTCTTGTACATTGCTGGTGGGACTGCAAATTGGTGCAGCCAATTTAGAAAGCAGAATGGAGATTCCTGGGAAATCTGGGAATGGAACCACCATTTGACCCAGCTATTGCCCTTCTCGGACTATTCCCTGAAGACCTTAAAAGAGCGTACTATAGGGATACTGCTACATCGATGTTCATAGCAGCACAATTCACAATAGCTAGACTGTGGAACCAACCCAGATGCCCTTCAATAGATGGATGGATTAAAAAAATGTGGCATTTATACACAATGTAGTATTACGCATCACTAAAAAATGACAAAATCATGGAATTTGCAGGGAAATGGATGGCACTAGAGCAGATTATGCTAAGTGAAGCTAGCCAATCCCTAAAAAACAACTGCCAAATGTCTTCTTTGATATAATGAGAGCAACTAAGAACAGAGCAAGGAGGAAGAGCTGGAGGAAAAGATTAACATTAAACAGAGATATGAGGTGAGAGGGAAAGGGAGAGAAAAGGGAAATTGCATGGAAATGGAAGGAGACCCTCATTGTTATACAAAATTACATATAAGAGGCTGTGAGGGGAATGGGGAAAAAACAAGGAGACAAATGAATTACAGTAGATGGGGTAGAGAGAGAAGATGGGAGGGGAGGGGAGGGGGGATAGTAGAGGATAGGAAAGGTAGCAGAATACAACAGTCACTAATATGGCATTATGGAAAAATGTGGATGTGTAACCGATGTGATTCTGCAATCTGTATTTGGGGTAAAAATGGGAGTTCATAACCCACTTGAATCTAATGTATGAAATATGATATGTCAAGAGCTTTGTAATGTTTTGAACAACCAATAAAAAAAATAAAAAATAAATTAAAAAACATCTATGTGACTGGGAAAAAAAGAAATAAATTACAAAAACAAAATAACTTACGGGTATACCAAGGCCTGAAATGAATTTATAAAATTTCATATTCATATTCTTTTGGTAGTTCCCTAATCAGTTTCTCTGCTCTTCAAAGCAAATAGACTCATGGTCTCTGAATTATTCTTAATAACCATGATATGGTGAAATGTTGAACAGGAAGCGGGATCCTGGTGCATGTTGTAAAGGTCTGCTTGAGAATACTGTAGCAACTTTTTTGTAACCATCCCACCCTGCAAATAATGTCTCTCTCTTGGGTGAAAGACACACTTGTCTTATGTATATCCATAAAATGGAAAGCCCCTATAGAGACCAATTACTGATACAACTATAGATCTAGACAAATCTAAAACACACTCTGCCAAGAAAAAGAAGCCAGTCTCAAAAGATACACATTGTATGATGTCATTTACATGGCATTCTGAAGAAAAGCCAAAGACAGGGAGAGAAACCAAGTCAGTGGTTGCCAAGGGTGGAGATGAGGCGCTTTTCACTAGAGGGAGTTGGGCAGAACTTTGGAGGGTGATGGAAAGGTTCTATATTTTGTTGTAGCTGTGATTATATGACTATAAACATTTGTGAAAACTCACAGAATCTATCCTAAGGATTAATTTTATTGTATTAAATTATAGCTTGATACAAATAATGGGGAAACTATTTTAGAAAAGATATAGTAAAAATAGGATGTGAAAAATGTTACCACAGAGCTGTGATATGAAACATAAGGAATTTAAAATGTAGACTATTCTAAGTGTATGAAGAATGACAATGTTTTTAATTGGCTAAATAAAAACTATGTATAAAAATAGATCAAAAATTAGGATCAACATTGGTCATGGGAATTGCAAGATATCTGAAGTAATCCAAGTCTTCCACTTTCAAATATTTTATTTATATATTATAATGAAATACATTAACTATATGTAACCATATAAAATAAAGCAATTTAATTCTTCAAAAGTCTTATTTTCACTTACCTCCAGGAATTCTTTGAAAAACTTTGCTCAAAGTATCTCCAGCTATTATGTTATAACTTATCATAGCTAAAAATATAATTAAAATAATAGTATTAATAAACCACCACACATCTCATCTTGAATATTTTCAATGTAATCAGTTATTACTTTCCAAGAATTTACATAATCCTACCTTTTAAAATATATATTGTAATTACGAATATTAGCCACCTTAAATTAACTATTCAACAGATTTATGGTAGAATATCAATTTATATTACAAAAAGATTTTCAATTTATAAATATATTTTCCTCAGAACACCTTTAAAAAATGAGTTCTGGTAGTCATTTAAAATTTAAAATGCAATTTATCTTGGTATTAAAGTTCAGTTTCAAAACCTTTTTTTCAGGAATACATGTACTGCTTAAAGTGAGGAATAATAATAGTAAATGTTGAAGGCACCAAAATATTCCTTCAATTGAAATTGTAAGACATTTGGGAGAAATACAATGTTGACCTTTTGTGGAAACATATGCAGTTACACATTTGGACAATAACTTTTGTGATAATGATTTTAAAAATGAAGTCTATTTGGGCATTGGTTTCTATTAACATTTTACCATTTAAGAAGTGCCAGGTAGGGGCTGAGTTTGTGGCTCAGTGGTAGAGCACATGCCTGGCATGTGTGAGGCCCTGGGTTCGATCCTCAGCACTACAGAAAAATAAATAAATAAAAATAAAGGTATTGTGTCCATCTACAACCAAAAATAATAAAGAAAAAAAAAAGAAGTGCCAGGTAGCATTTTCACTATTGTCATAGAAATCTTAGATAGCATGTTTGTCTAGTACATCATTTTACAAATGCTTAGGGTTTCACAACAAAGAAAAAAATATATTGAGCCTTAGAAGAAATTTGTTATGTCTCTCATTCATTTCACTTTTAATTACAAAAAATTCTATAGTTTTGCCAAATAAGAAAAGCCCAACCTTAACTAGATGAAAATCAATGTCATTTTATTTTGGAAAAACACTCAGAGAATTGACCAAAAGGACCAGAAAATAAGGAGAAAATTAGTGAAGATGTAAACATTTAATTTGGAAAATATTTCAACTGCTAATTTTCTTTAATGATTCTTAAATGATTATTAAAATGTTTTTATTCAGAAGTAACTATTTAAAACAAATCATTGTAGTATTCATCTTCATAATCATCTTACCTATAAACGGATATAAAAACTGTAGAACAGAGAGGAGGAGATACCCCGGAAAACCAAAGGTTTTGTTAACCAAAGACTGGTAGCTGTCTGTTCCAGAAAGGGCCCCTCCTTTTATCAACAAAATAAGGGAAAAGTCTGTGGCAAATAAAGTAACAATTAAACAAATGTCAAAATACATTTGATAAAAATAGTTTTTTTTTTTACTTATCACAGAGATAAAGGGAATTTTTTTTAAGTTTAATGGTACAGCATTATCATGACTATATATATAATATTATATATATAATATTATATATATAATTACCTTTCATGAACTGTCAAGTTTTTAGTGACATATTTTTTAATCAGGCTGCATATGCACTTAACACATCCAGACAGTGAACTGGATAGAAGAGGGATACAGACTGGAGTCAATGTGTCAGGATTCCATTTTACTTTTCCAACCAACAATGTAACCACTGTCACCATAATGTGACAACTCTTCAAGCAACAGAACACAGGGACTTAAGAGTTTCATACATAGTCAATGTGTAAATATTGAGAATAGACGTGCTGTAGACATTTTAGAAAATAAATTTTAGGAGATTCAGAGAATTTGTTTTATAACAAAGTAACTTGATTTTTTATATATCATGGTTAAGAATACTTTAAAAATTCACATTTTAGGAATTCCAGTTCCAATTTTAGAATCAAAGTTAAAAATAGAAATTACATTTAAAACTTACTTTCTCTATTTAACTTGATTAATTGATTTTATTTTATTTTATTTTATTTTTACTGAAGGACACTATCTATCGCTTTATTGAGTACAAAGACATGTATAAGGTGTGATACTGGCTCTTTATTTTATTTCCTTTTAATTTTTTGGGTCACTGGAGATTGAAACCAGGGTTGCTACATCACCAGTCTTTCTTGTTCTTTGTTTTGAGTGTGTTCTCATCTTGCTAAATTACCCAGGTGGTCCTATCTATCAGAACATGCTATCTGTCTGCTTCTATTTCCTTAATAGCTGGGATTACATGCATGGACCACCAGCGTGGCCCTGGCCTGGTACCCTTTAATCTCTCTCTCTTGTATTTCCATCATGGCAATTTCTTTTTATCTTCTAAGTAATTTAGAAAAGTATTAGAAAACAAACTAGAAAATACAAATCACTGTGGTATGGTTTCCACCTTGATTTTCTACCCATAATTAAAGCTTCTTTCCATGAGATCAACAGTTTCCAAGTTGATGAATATAATTTCTTTTCTCCTCCCACTATCCACAATACCACTTGCTCTTTCTGATTTTTCCCCTCTTCTAGTTATCACTTCCCTTTAACTCATCCATCTTGCCTCAATCTTTGTGACAGCACTTTCTCCTGGTTGACCTCCTACCATTCTGGCATTTATACTGGTTTTCAACAGTTTCTTGACTCTGCTTCAAACCCTGTGTCCCTGGGATTTTTGCTCATTCTTCAAGATGTCTTCCTGTGACCTTATCACATCCCTGGTTTCAATTTTCATGCACATGTTAGTAACACCTAAATTTGTTTTTCCCAGTTCAGACCTTTCAAAACTCCGCACTTCTACATCTAGCTGCCTAATACAAGTCTTACCTTCAAGATCTCATAGGCATCTCAATATTAAAATGTCCAAATGCTACTCTGTGTATTTGTTCTGAAACTTGATTCCTCGACCATGCTTCTCCAAATGGTGAAAAATAACAGAAACTTGAGACTCCTCCTAAACTCTTCAGTATTCATTACTTGCTATATAACTTTGGTCCCAAATCCAGTTAACGGTTGTATCATAAATATTGACTAATATCTCCTAATTGTTAACCTCTCACCTCCTTTATTATAGAGCTTTGGCCTTACAATTTCTTTCCTGGATTGCTGCAATAACCTCTTTATAGTTCTTCCATTCACCAAACTCGTCCCCAGTATAATTTTGACATCTCCCCTCCCCCAGACAGATCTAACCATAGTTTAAATCTAATCAGTCTTCTACTTTAAACTCTCCAGGGATATCCACTAGTGCTTTGAATAAAAATAAAATTCTTTCATGGGCAGAAAAACCATATGTGTTTATCTGTGCAGCCCTTCTTGAATCTTTGTAAAGCAAAGCAATATGCCCATCTTGAAGAATGATGTAAGGACCATGGAGTTTAAATGTCTAACACAATGTCTGATATGTTAGAGAGGTGTTTTAGTTATCGTTTTTTGCTGCTGTGACTAAAGGACCCAACCAAAACAACTTGTAAAGGAGCAAAGATTTATTTAGGGGCTCCCAGTTTGAGAGGTCTCAGTCCATAGACAGCCATGTCCATTCCTCAGGGCTCAAGGTGAGCCTGAACATCATGATGGAAGAGTATGGCAGAGGAAAGCAGTTCACATGATGATCAGAAAGCAGAGAGAGAGGTCTCTACTTGCCAGATACAAATATATAGCCCAAAGCTACACCCCAATTCCCACCTTCTCCAGCCACACCCTACCACTTCAGTTACCACTCAGTTAATTTCTATCAGGGGATTAATTCACTGGGTTAAGGCTCTCACAACCCAATCATTTCTCCTCTGAATATTCTTACATTGTCTCAACTGTGGACTTTTGAGGGACACCTCACATTCAAGCCACAACAAGAGGCTAACTAAATTAATGAAAAGTTGTGCTATTTTTATTTATTTTTAACAGGTTGCATATGGTGGTTGAAAAAAAATCATTGTGGGGGTTGATAAAAACTACAAAATAGTAGCCAATACTTTTAGAATGTTTTTCTGTAAGCCAGTCCTTTTCCCAAAGATTTGCATATTAACTCATTTAATCCTCACAATCATGCTAAATTGGTGTTATTATTATTACAATTTGATAAATGAAAAAAGTGAGGCTTAGAAGTTTAGGTAAATTGCTGATTTCCCCATTGCTAGAAATGGAAGACTCAGGACTCAGGACGTGGTAGACTGGAACCAGAATCCATGTACTTAAATTAATATCCCAACTCTGTCACAAGTAACTGCAGAACTTGCATAAACCATTGTAATCTAGTGGAGTCACAATTTCTTCCTTCATAAAAGTAAGACGTGAATACCTACCGCATGGGGACAGAAGGATTTAATAGTGTGGTTTTATTATGCTCATCATAAAGCCAGTCCTCAGGAAACGGTAATGACTATCTTTACATGAGAGCAACCTCTCCAACTTCCTCTCTCTCCACTTAGGAACATCAACCCTACACTTTAGCCATACTGAATCACATTTCCATCTGCTTAGAGTACCCATCCATTTTCTTTACTAACTTACATTTTTCCGTAAACACTCAGTGGACATCTCCTCCTTCCCAGAATATACTTATTCTATTGAGGCTATGTTAATCACCATGTATTTTCATGATGTGTTATAATTATGTGTTTTCTATCTGTAAAATACATTACATCACCAGCTCTTATAACAGCATGGATATCATTCATCACTGCTATACTGGGTGCAGTATCAATGCCCAGCACATTGATGATCCGTATACATTTGATAAAATTAATTAATTCAATATACTAGGGTTGCTAATTGTTCATCTATTTGATTCTCATTTAATGTGATAAATGACCTAGTAATGAGACTTTAAACTATCATTCATGCCTAAAGCATATCGCAATTAATTCTATTTCCTTTACTGAAAACCAGGAATGACTTCACTGAAGAGTTAAATGATGCCTTTCAGGACAAAAGATAGGATTTTTCCAGGTAGAGAATAAAAGGAATGTCAGGCAGGAGGACTAGCATCAGGAAGGCAGTGTAAAAGCATATTTTACATGTGGGGAATGAGATCGTCCAGAATTGCTAAAAGAGAAGGTCTGAATGTGACAGTATTAGTGACAGGTCATTAAGTAATTAGAAATGAGAGTAAAAATACAGTGACCAAATCATGAAGGAATCTAATTGCAATGATTTTTTGTTTTTGTTATTATTACAGGGTTGTGGAGAGTTTAAAATGGTGCAGTAGCAGATATGAGGCTGTTTTAGAAAGATAACTCTTAAGCAATAAGCAGGACTCATCAGAAAGTAGACAGACACTAGAAGCACAAAAAACTGAATATCTACTTATTGGCCAAGGAAGAGAACCAATGAGGGGTTCAGTCACTGAGAGGAGGCAACCAATTTCACAGATGCTGTGAAGGTTTTGGGGAAAAACTGTATGTTTGAGATGAGAACATTGAGAGTTTTATAAAAGTTCAAAATGTATTGCTTAAAGTTAACAATTTTTAAGAATTAAGTCCACAGAATATAAATGCTTTTGTCTGCTTATAAAATACAGGCTATACATATATTCTCTTAAAAGTGTAAGGTATTTCAAGTATCAATCACTATAATATTTTGATCCCCCTTTAAATATATTTTAGGCACATTTAAAAATAAGCCATGAATGAATTAAAGTTGTTTAACAGGCAAATTTTCTTTTAAACCATTATGTATATGTGAACAATTATATTCTACGTGTAGATTTTGCTTTCAAAGCCCAAGAAACAAAGTGAATCATAACCTACTAATTGTTTGGCTTTTGTGTAATAATCCTTTATAAAAAATAATTCAAGTATTTGAATCATGCAAGTACATGAATAAGTTGGTAATTTCCACGAGCTTGGTAATATGTGATTTTGCAAAGGACAACTCATAGTCATTGTCATGGGTTTATATGTATCATTATTTGAAAGTCACTTACATTTATTTATTTATTTACATTTATTCATGTATCATATGATCTGATTTTAGTAAGCTGTTCATTCTCCTTAAGTCCTTAATTCTCAGGTGATATATATTGCTTGGCTTTTCTATTTACTGATTGACAGTGTATGTAAATGTTTACAGTGCATTTAAGCTACTGTAGGCCTGGGTGGAAATTGTTTGTCAGTGCTGATTGACTGGGAAACAGGAAATTAAAAAAAAAAAATCCTTGAATGAGTTTTTCTAGTGTGATACATGCTTTAATAAATGCAATCCAAATTTTACACATCAGCAAATCTTAATGAGCACAAAATTGTGGGTCCCCTGCCACCCATGTAATGAGTTTTAAGCTACAAACTAAGAGCTGTAGATTTGGAAGTAGTTTAGGTCTTGGGAGAGGGTAGTGGGGAGAAGATGGCAGGGAGGAAAGGGGTCCAATAACTCTGCATTTTTGAATTTGCTATCTATTATATGCTTCACTGCCTCTCAGTTCAAGGAAAAATAGCAGTATTAGGGGATGGCCTTGGGAGTCTGAGATTTTATAAAGGATGGAATCTTGGTCAGAGCTTCTAGATGCAAAGCTGAGACAGAAGTTTGGGGCAAGAGCTCCAGGAGGATTGGTGTAGAAGGACAAGATAGAGAAGACAAATCTGCAAGGATGTGTCCCTGCTTGAGACCAGCGCACCCCAGCCCTGTGGTTGTAGAACTATGGAGCTTCTACCATGTCACATATTGGACCTTGTGGAGGTAAAAGGGGAGGCAGATGCTGGCTTTTGGATTTCTGTCAGCTCTGGGCTGATGGCTATAGGACAGTAGTAGTTGGGGGTGTGGGTGGGAGTCATAATCTCACAGGAAGGTGAAACTCTTGAGTTCCAGGCCCACACTGAAGACAGGGTACAGTGAGTTTTTTGCACTAGCTAGTAGTAGGATACTGGGTCACCACTCAAAGTGGTCACCACAGTAGTGATTATTACAGGGGGTGTCTATTTAGAACAGCTGCCTTTTTTTCTGTGATCCTAAGGTGGAGGAAAGATGCTGTGTTTGTCAGAAGGTGAGCTGGTTGGATGACAGGCTGGGATAAAAACAACAGGAAGAGTAGATGATTATGAGTGATACAGCCTGCATTTAGATGGGGAGTGGCAAAACGGGGGCGTTAATGAACATGTTATATGGAGAGGGGAGCAGAAGAGAAGGGATTTAGAAGCACCTTATTGCTGCATTTAAAGGCAGTGGCAAGCACTGAGTAGGGGTTGAGTGGGAGGGGGGCAGTGGAGGTGGGAAACCCTGCTGGTTGAGCTCTGGGCTTCCAGGTGGACCTGCACAAACACAGCTGACCGGGCTCTCATTCACAGGCACCTGCCCTCAAGTTTGGCTGCCTGAACTTTGAGAGCATCATCTTTTCTTAGCCTTAATCAATCTTCGAAATGACTTTCTCAACTATTGCTTTCTGGATGAAGTGACAGAGGCACATGAATAGGATTTAGGCTTGGTAATATATAATGTTCTTCTACTTCTTCTAATCTGTTTAAAGGATTAGGATGAAAAGTAAATCCCCTCAGACATAATGCTTAAATTCTTTAGGATCCTTTGATATGCTTCTTAATTAATAAGGAGATTCAATTGCAGAGTATTATTTTGTGTGTAAAGGAATTATAGCACAATTTAAGTTGCAGCAATAGGCAATTATATAGCATTTTTACCTGTAATATATGAAACCCAGAATAAAAGCAATATTCCCAAAGGAAACCCAGCTTGCTTCATTGAATAAGGCAATCCTGGAAAAACACAAACACCCCAACCCTCACATTAATAAGACATGTAGAAATACAGAAATTTCCCTAATTCCTGTATATAATGTTAAGTTAAATTCATATATTTATGACATAGTTGTAAGCAATATACAGTCCTAAAATTGAATGGTAGCGTATTAATACTTATTTCAGAAAAAATACTTTTAAGTTAGGGACATGTCAAGATAGCAAATTTATGAGGTGATGAAATAAGAATTAAAAAACATAAAATGAAAAATAGATGCCAGTTCTCACAAATAATGTGGGTGAGGATGACATATTCCTGGAATATATGGGTAGTAATGGCCCCAAACCCTTTCTTATATGGATAATAAGGAACAAAGAAGGGTTATAGGATATTAAGAAAGACTTACCCTGGAATCAAAATGCAGCAACCATATAGATAAAAGGGAAGAAAATGTGAATGCAAAAGTGTTTTTTATGAAGCTAAAGGAGATATATAAAATTATGTCTCATTTTTTGGAGAAAGTGAACTATTTTAGATTATGAAAAATAAAATACTCAAAACAAACATAATTTAAATGCTTATACCCAGATGTTTTATTTTCTGAAAAATATAATTTAAAAAGGCTGCTGAACATAATTAAGTAGTATTTTAAATGTTGCTGGCATGGGTTAACTTAAAGCATGCACATCAGCAATTAACTCCAGAACTCTGCTACACAGAACTGCCATACTTCCATGGTACATGGAGGCAGAATTTTACATAAATTGTTGCCTCTACTTTCTTCTGCTTTATCTCAGATACCTCCAAATCATATATCATTTTAAGTAAATGTCCATATATGGATGAAAGTAAAATAAAGAAGCATATCAACTTCAATTTGTGAAAAAGGAAGAAAAGTAACTCAAGACAGATAAGCATAAAATTTTCAGTAGATTAACCTATTAAAACTTTATAGTAAAAAGTTGTATTCTCAATGAATAATTCAGTTTGCACTATTTTGTTTTCTTTGCCCTTTCTGAAATGGAATGTTCTCAAACAATGAAAAGAATAATAAACACTGAAAATAATAACTGCTTTTTGTTACTATAATACAATGCACTTTTTCCCTTGCCTCAAAAACATTGGGAAAATATGAACTGTTTCTTTATTTTAATTGATTATTTGGCTCCTCTTCTAAGAACAATGAACAAACTGTGTTGTTGATTAAATGTATTTAAAATGAACACATCACAAGTTTGCACTTTAAAATCTAACATCATTTAGACAGATAAGGAAATATTGTATGGATTTAATTTTTCATGTTTTCACATTAAACTTTTCTACTTATAATATTTAAAAAATAATATTTAAAAAAGGTTTGAAGGTGATTTGAGTAATGGTTGACACTTCATGAATAAGAAAGAAGTTAATCAGACAATATAATCAATTGATCAGGCAGCCTATTAAAAAAGAAGAAAGAAAAAGCCCAGGCTTGGTGGCATATGCCTATAATACTAGCAACTTCAGAGGCTAAGGCAGGAGGATTATAAGTTTGAGGCCAGTCTCGGCAATGTAGCAAGGTCTTAAGCAAATAAATAAATAAAAGAAAGAAAAGAAAAGAAAAGAAAAGAACAAAGAAAAAATTAAAAGGACTGTGCTGTGCTGGGTATGTAGCTCAGTGGTAAAGGGGCCCTGGGTTCAACCCACAGTACCCACAGTACCCAAAACAAGCAACAAAATTCAGCCCCTTGCTTGTGCAACTCCACCATGTATGTGGAGAATGCTATCAACTGTGGAAAGAGTGTGAATCTCAACTCCATCCTCAGGATAAAATAGTTGGAGGAATATTTTTACAATGCGGGATAAAAATAAAGGAATAATTTTTATGGAAGAAAATTATAAATTTTCTTAGTTAACACTTTCTCCTTTAAAAAACAATCAATGAATACTAGCAGTATATTGAGTCTTAGATTTGATCTTTTTAATTTAAAACCCCAAACCAAACCAAACAGAACACAGAACACTTACCTATTATACCAGATCCTATAATCGAGTTGACAACATTAAAAACAGCAGCAGACTGACAAGATTTCCTTGAATGCTCGTGTTCAGAAACAAGGGTTTCTCTGTCATCTAGATCTCTCTATTTTAATAGATTAAAATGGTGATTAAACAAATATTTACTACCTTGAAAAATTGGAAAATATCAGACAAATATCCAATGCAAAATTCTACCATGATACTAGTAGTAATAAGTAATATGAAAAACTATAATAAACTAATTATGAGGATAATAACGTATAACGTTTAATAGTAATTCAACGGAGCTTTGCAAACAACTCCATCCTCAAGTGTCAGTTTGCAGCTGCCCCAGCTGATCCTTGCAAATCCAGAGTACAGAGTCTGTGGGGAGCCAGCAATGAGATTGTGTGAAACAAAGAGGTTATTGAAAAGTACTTTCCAAGGAAGAAAGTCAGATTAAGTCAGATTAAGGAGAATAGTTTTCTCCTGCAGATTTTTTCACTAAACTAAGACCCCAAATGAATGTAGCTGACCTGTTGTAGCATGAATGAAACCAGAGGAACTGGCTTCAGAGCCTGACCCAGTTGCCAGTTTTACCTGCAGCGGGATGAGGGGTGGCTGTCCCTGGTACCCCATTGCGCGGTGATCCTGAGCAAGTGGAAGGTTCTGGGGCTGTGCAGTAGGCTCTCACCTGCCCAGCCTCCCCCACCACCTTGCATACACACGAGGTACCCGCGCACCGGGAGGGGCTGGAGGGAGCTGGTTCGCTGGCTGCCCAGACTGTCTTCACCCACTGCTGTGTTATAGACCTGAACTCTGGGTCCTCACAGTCCCGGGAGGTTTCCCAGGGGAGTTCGCCCAGACACAAGCACTCTCCTCCTGATAACCAGATGCTGCAGAAGTTTCTGACCTGGGCAGCCCTCTCCCCACCCACTCTGCATCTCTCTCCTCCTCCCCTCCCACAGGGATGACTGAGAGCTACTCTTAACGAAGCTGCAGAATACAACTTGTTCCACTCATTGCCCTGCCCAGATTATACGGTTATGATCTGATGCCCAGGTAAGAGCGCAGTGGCACCCCTGCTCCATGAAACATCTTTCCTGGTAGCTCTTCCTTCTCTCTACACCTCTTCTAGGGCAGAGATGGCAAACGAAAATGTAGGACTTTAATGGTAAGTGGAAATGGAAAAAAAGGATTCATTAGAAAATAAATAGGGGGGAAAAAAAGCCAAAAAAGTTCCTAGAACTTTTAGCAAACTTGATTATTGTGCAAGTCTTGATCAAATGCTTCCTGGTAACTCTTCAGAAAAGGAGAAGAAAAGAAAAGGAGGA
Source organism: Urocitellus parryii (assembly GCF_045843805.1). Lineage (NCBI taxonomy): Eukaryota > Metazoa > Chordata > Mammalia > Rodentia > Sciuridae > Urocitellus > Urocitellus parryii. The sequence goes on from NC_135531.1 coordinate 218,592,644, forward strand.
TGGGTTGTTACTGGATTCAGGTAAGAAAACCAAGAAAGGGAAAGAGGGCTATCTGGGGACTGAAAAGGGAACATACCCAGATGTCTGGGCTACCTCTGTTCACCTCTTTGTATTACACATGATGAAACTGAGGCCCAGAGTATTCAACCACACAGAGGCAGATTGCACAGAGCGAAGTTTCAGGGACAATGAGGGTGGTAATAATATACAAGTATTTATCAAAAAAGAGACTTTTTTCATACATATTTATTTAAAATTGTGAAAAATTAGAAACATGGAAAAATTAAAGAGACTTATAAATGACACAAACTCTCTACTGTCAAATTAACAAATGCTAACATTTTGTCAGGGTCATGAAAGACACCGAGCCAGACTATCCAACCAAATTGCTCTCAAAATTTTGATCCACAAAAAATGTGGGTTAATAAATGTTTATTGTTTTTTGTAGACCACTAATGTTTTAAGAAGAAAGAAAAGGACCCAGAAAATCACTAACAATCCTCCCATGCAGAGGTAAACACAGCTAATGTGTTAGAACCCTACAGTTTAGTCAGATTATAGAGTGTTTTTTTGAAGGGTAAGTGCATATTCACTTACAAAAACAAAAACAAAATCAGTTTTATTGAGTCTGCTTTAATCCCAGGGGCCATGGAAACCAGACTTTCAGGAATAGAGAGAGACTTAATTTGAGCTTTTTATAGGATTGTACAATTATATAGAGATATACTGAGCCCACATTGGAATATTGCTTTTCCTCATTATTTGATTGCAGTCCAGGCAAGTTGACGTCAAAGAACACCTTGCCTTCTTAGAAATAATCAAAGGCGATTGGATCTGGGTAGCAATTTGAATTTAGAAAGTTCTTCCTGACCGGTACTCTGTTCAAGTAGGTTCAAGTAGGGATGAAACTAAAGGGAATAACTTTCAATATACAACTTTATAAGAGTTTATTTTCCCTTAATCTTGGAAAGGTGTCTGTAAGGGAGCAATTTTGTATTGTTAAAAGAAAAAAAAGCAGATGCTTGATATTTTTCACAATATTGGGATATTGGCTTACTGTTACAAATAGTATGCAGAGTTTTGAACAATATAAACCTTTCTCTTTCTTAACTTTATAGGGATAGGATTCTCAGTCTTTGGAGAGTCTGGATTTTTGCTTAGATACTTTCAGCTAAATAATGAAAATATATCCTTTCTCTTCATGGATTAATCATTTTTCAAAGTCATTCTTGTAACTTTTCTGGGATTTTTATATTACAGTAAGTACTATTTTAGTCCTATTGCACCATGTTGTTATTATTATCGAAATGTTCAAGTATTTTGATATATTTTTATTGTATTGTTGGAACCACTATAGTGATATTCCTGGTTAGGAGTCAGGATGAGGATGGGGCACTGAAGAATAAAAATTACAGCAACTGTGAACCTTGCCTTGCCCAACCCCTTTTTGGACTTCTTGTTCCAGTGTAATTATAAATAGCATCTTTTTCATCCTCTAAAGTATCCTGGTTAGATGATAAGTACCTTAGTTGGCTTTTCATTGTTGAAGCCAAAATATCTGACAAGAACAACTGAGAGGATGAAAATTTTATTTTGGTTCATGGGTTCAGAGGTTTAGTCCATGGTGAGCTAAATTTTTAATACCTTTATTTTATTTATTTATTTTTATGTGGTGCTGAGGATGGAACCCAGTGCCTAACACATGCAAGGTGAGCATTCTATTGCTGAGCCACATCCCAGCCCTCATGTTGGGCTAATTTTATTGCTGTGGGCCCAAGATGAGGCAGAACATCTTGGGGGATGTGTGCAAAGAGGGAAACAAGGAGGAGAAGAAGGAGAAAAAAGAAAGGGAGGAGAAAGGAGGAGGAGGAGGAGGAGGAGGAGGAGGAGGAGGAGGAGGAGGAGGAGGAAGAGGAGGAGGAGGAAGAGGAGGAGGAGAAGGAAGGGAATGCAGGGAAGATGCACCCTTCCAGGGTGCAAATCCAGTGATACCACACCCCATCAGGCCTCAGTAATCATCAGCCTGTCCATTCAAACTAGGATGAACTGATTAGGTTACAGGTCTCACAATTCTATCATATCACCTCTGAACATTTCTACATTAACACAGGAGCTCTGGGGTGACACCTCATATCCAAACCATGACAATAGGCTACAATATTATGTTACAGAGGGACCAAGGGAATAATACTATTGCCTAAAATCTTCATAGTACTTCTCAGTTTTCTGATGTAATCTCTAAGCTAAGAAAGAATGATAGATCTTTAAAAAAAATGGACTTTTGGTTAATTCTTCAGCTAGTATACAGCAGACTAGAAGCTCAGGCTCTGGAAAAACCTTTGAGTCAAAAGTTTGCATCAAAGTTCAAGGAATTGTGGCATGTATTTTAACTTTTTTAGTCTCAAATGTACTCCTTTCTAATAGGGGAAGACCAACGTACCTTTCTCTTGGTCGTAGTTATGAGAATTAAATGAAATAACCAAATTTTATTAGATTTCTATAGCACTAGCAATAAAGTACCATAAAGTTGGTGACATAAAACAACTAAAATATATTGTTTCATAGTTCTGGAGGCTGGAAGTCCCAAATCAAGGTAGCAGTGAGGCCACACTCCCTCCCAAACCTTAGGGTTGGACTCTTGTCTTTTCCTCACTTCTGGTGGTTTGGGGGCAATTTGTCATGTCTTGGCTTGTGGATGTCCCACTGTAACTCCGCATCTTCACTTGACGTCCTCCCAGCCTGTCTTCACACACTCCTCCCTGTGTATGTCTATGTCTGTGTCACAATTTCTCATTTCTATTAGGACACCAAACATATTGGGTTAGGGCCCACTCTAAGGACCTCATCTCTACTTTACTACACATGCAAAGACCTGTTTCCAAATAATGTCACATTGTGAAATACTAGGGGTTAGGGCTTCAACACGTCTTTTTTGGGTGTTGGCACCATTCAACCCATAAAGCTATTTTAAAAGGATTTAGTTAATTGTTTGGTATATGAGGAGTTCTCCATATGTGATATCTGCTGCTACTTCTAAACAGAAAAACACTCTGTTAGGTCGGTATTGTTTAAGGCAGACAGCCTCTGATTTTTGTCTAGACTGTGGCTGCCTAAAAGAGAACTAAAATTCATATCCTCACTTGCAGCTGGTTGTTGTCATGTCACAAATTCTGACTAAGAGGATGCAGATGAAATGTATGTCTTTAAAGAGAAGGATAATAATACCTTGACTTCTCCTTTGTCATTCTTTCCTGATGAAATGCCCAGACACATGGCAGAAGATGGGGTTTTATCCCAGAGCAATCACCTGCTGGAAGCTTCATAATAAAAATGGCTAGATAATAAAATAAGGGACTGGGTCCCTGGTGGATATGCCAGATCTAGATTGTTCATGGGGACGTGAAAAGGAAATAAAATTCAATCTTGCTTAAACCATAGCTATTTTAGTTTTTTTTCTTTTCTTTCTTTTTTTTTTTTGTGTGTATGTATGTTTTGTTCCTTATAGACAATTGTAACCCTTTTTAATATGCTTCTGGGTACCAAGTCTATTAGTCTAGTAGTAAAATAGGAGGAATTTAGTTAAAGAACTTTTTTTTAGGTGCTGCTCTATACAAATATGTAAGATAGGATGAATCCTAAAAAAGTTCTTTAAATTCCTTTCGGAAGTAATAGAAGGGTTCCTGTGTTCCATCAACGACTAATCAAAACCTATATTAATAAGTATATACATTTTATCAGTATATGCACAAAAATAAACTATAAATTGTTGCCTTACTAATTACCTGATAAGAAATCTTGGCTAACAGAGGTAGGGAAATACTCTGTCAGTTTGGTATGGATGCTCTTCTATGTGTCCTATGTTTGTACCCTTTGATTCTTACATTTCTAGTCGATATTGCTGTCCAGGTCTTACTTTGGGATCTACAGAGAATTCTTAGTCTCTGATATTAGCCTATGGGCTGACCCAGGTACTTCAGCTCTGGCTCTGACTATTGTGTACTCTCAGTTTCTTCTACTCTACTGTCTGCATTTTCTACATGTGTGATAGAAAATGCAATTTGAAAACTTATTTCCACCAAGATATATATTTTTTTATACTGGGGATTGAACCCAGGGGCACCTTACTATTTAGCTACGTCCCCAGTTCATTTAATATTATCATTTTTTTAAATTTTGAGACTGAGTCAAGCTAAGTTACTGAGGGCCTTGCTAAGATACTGAGGGCCTTCTGAAATTGCCCAGACTGGCTTCAAACTTGGGATCCTCCTGCCTTAGCTTCCTGAATCACTGGGATCACAGGCCTGTACCACTGTGTCCAGCTTCACTGGAAATCTGAACTGAAACTTAATCCTACATGTATAAGCTCATATTTTCATTGTAAGATCATGAAACACCTCCCCAGTCCAGAGGCTGTAGATGAATGTCTGCTATGGAGGGCAGTCATTTCACACTCTTTATAAGGTGAAAAAATGTGGTATAAAACAATAGATAAGAAAACTGAGGTTTATCTTCAAACCATACCACCTTTTATCACTCGCTAATTAAATACACCAAGGATAGGGTTGAAGAAATGAAATAAAGAAATTAAATTGGGTGCCATGTACACTTCAGTGTCTTCTGGTCAAGGAGATCTATAAAGGTTTTACCAGTATAAATAAAGCCTCAATTAATTATTTTGATCCTTTTCTTTTTCATTCTGTTTGAGTCAATTTCCATTTGTAACATTTCAGCCTCATCTCAGTTGAATTAGCCTGGGAGGAAGGATATTGAATACCCTTAGGATAGGCTAGTTAGTGTATCAGAATTCATGAGGTAATACTTAGGACCACCTGGGCTAAACAAGTTGCACAGCTGGAGAAGACAGTAGGGTGGAAATTTGGCAATAGAAGGATAAGGGGCAGCTGGGACTGTGTCTTGTTTTTGAGCTGGAAAATCGCCTTCTGATGCCTAAGGCTTGCTGGACTTAGTCCTTGTCACAAAGAATGGAAAGTGGGACAAAATTCAAGAAGTGATCCAAGAGACTAAAAAGAATCTTGTTTCTAGAACCACAAGATGGCCCTTAGTGTAGAACTATGGGGCTGGCAAACTGTGGCCAAATTCCCAGCTCTGACTTTTATCTTTCGTTCTGGCCTTAGGTAATTAAAAAAAAAATATTTGTTCTTTTTTGATATACATGACAATAGAGTATATTTTGACATAATATACATACATGGAGTATAATTTATCATAATTAAGATCCCATTCTTGTAGTTGTACATGATGTGGAGTGACACTGGTCATGTATTCATATATATAGGAAAGTTATGTCCCATTCATTATTTCTTTCCCATTCCCATTCCATCTTCCTTTCCTTTCTTCCCCTTTGTCTAACCAAATGAACTTCTATTCCTCCTCCCCCCACCTACTTATTGTAGTGTTAGCGTCAGCATATCAGAGAAAACATTTGGCCTTTGGTTTTTTGGGTTTGGCTAATTTCACTTGGCATGACACTCTCCAGTTCCATACATTTCCTGGCAAATACCATAATTTCATTTTTCTTTATGGCTGAGTAATATTCCATTGTGTATATATTCTACAGGTTCTTTATTCATTCAGCAGTTGAAGGAAACCTAGATTGGTTTCATAGCCTGGCTATTGTGAATTGAGCTGCTATAAACATTGATGTGATTGTGTCACTGTAGTATGCTGATTTTCAGTTCTTTGGGTATATGCTGAGGAGTTAGGTAACTGAATCAAATGGTGGTTCCCTTCCAAGTTTTCTAAGGAGTCTCCATACTGCTTTGCAGAGTTGTTGCACCAATTTGCATTCCCACCAGCAAGGTATGAGTATACCTTTCCCCCACATCCTCACCAGTATTTATTGTTACTTGTATTCTTAATAATTGCCATTCTGACTGGAGCAAGCTGAAATCTCAGTGTAGATTTTATTTGAAGTCCTCTAATTGCTAGAGGTTTTGAACATTTTTAAAATATATTTGTTGACCATTCTTATCTCTATTGTGAAATGCTTATTTAGTTCCTTTTCCCATTTTTTTGATTGGGTTATTTCCTTCCTTCCTTCCTTCCTTCCTTCCTTCCTTCCTTCCTTCCTTCCTTCCTTCCTTCCTTCCTTTCTTTCTTTCTTTCTTTCTTTTTGGTGTTTTTTTTTTAATTCTTTGTATATCCTGGAGATTAATGCTATATGTGAGGTGCAAGTGGCAAAGATATTCTCCCATTCTGTAGGATCTCTGTTCACATTCTTGATTGTTATCTTTGCTATAAAGAACCTTTCAAGAAGAACCATCCTATTTATTGATTCTTGATTTTATATTTTGCACTTTAGGAGTCTTATTGAGGAAGTTGGTTCTTCAGCCGACATGATGAAGAGTTGAGCCTACTTTTTCTTCTAGTAGGCACAGGGTCTCTGGTCTAATGCCTAGATCCTTGAAACACTTCAAGTTGAGTTTTGCGCAGGGTGAGAGGGGTTCAATTTCAAGCTACTACATATGGATTTCCAGTTTTCCCAGCACCATTTGTTGAATCAACTATCTTTTCTCCAATGTATGTTTATGGTGTCTTTGTCTAGTATGAGGTAACTGTATTTATGTGATTATGTCTCTGTGCTTTCTATTCTGTTGGTCTTCATGTCTATTTTTGTTGCAATACCATGCTGTGCCAATACCTGCTACTTTGCTGAATAAGTTTATGAGTTCATAAAGCTTTCTGGTGAAGTTTTTTGGGGCTTCTAAATATAGATTCACATTGTAGATAATTAGGGATAGTTTGAGTACTTCTTTTCCTATTTGTATTCCTTTAATTTCTTTCATCTGTCTAATTGCTCTAGTAAGGGGTCAACGAGTATGTTGAATAGAAGTGGTAAAAATAGGCATCCTTGTCCTGTTCCAGTTTTTAGAGAGAATGCTTTCACTTTTTTTTTTCCATTTAGAATGATGCGGGCCTTGGGTTTGGCATATACAATTTTTACAATGTTAAGGTGTATTCCAACAATCCATAGTTTCTCTAGTGTTTTGAACATGAAGAGGTACTATATTTTGTCAAATGCTTTTTCTGTATCTATTGGGATAATTGAATTTAAGTCCATTGATGTGATGAATTATGTTTTTTGATCTGTATGTTAAACATACCTTGAATCCTTGGAATGAACCCTGCTTGATCATGGTGCACTATCTTTTTGATAAGTTTTCATATGCAATTTGTCAGTATTTTATTTAGAATTTTTGCATTTATGATCATCAGAAATATTGGTCTAAAATTTTTTCCCCCATGTATCTTTGGTTTAGTATCAGGGTGATATTAGCTTCATACAATGAATTTGGAAGGTTTCTGTCCTTTTCTACTTCATGCAATATTTTGAGGAGGATTGGTACTAGTTCTTCCTTAAAGATCTGGTAGAACTTAGTTGAGAATCCATGAGTTCCTGGGCTTTTCTTTGTTGGTAGGCTTTTGATGGCATCTTCAATTTCATTGCTTGAAATTAATCTTTTTAAATTTTTTATGTCCTCCTGATTCAATTTGGGTAGGTCATATGTCTCTGGAAATTTGTCGATGTGTTCAAGATTGTATGTTTTATTAGAGTATAGTTTTTCAAAATAGTTTTTGATTATTATCTGTATTTTAGTTCTTTGTGATATTTTCTTTTTCATCACGAATTTTGGTAATTTGAGTTTTCTCTCTTTCTCTTTGTTAGCGTGGCTAAGGGTTATCAATTTTATTTATTTTTTCAATAACCAAATTTTGTTTTTGATGATTTTATTGAATTGTGATTTTTTGTTTGTTTCAGTTCTATTGATTTTAGTTCTGACTTTAATTATTTCCTGCCTTCTATTGCTTTTGGTGTTTATTTATTCTTCTCTTTCTAGGGCTTTGAGGTGTAATGTTAGGTTATTTATTAGATAACTTTCTATTTTTTTAAAGTAAGTTCAATTTTTATTCTTCTATCCAATACATGGATATATGGGTACATTTTCCTTATAGAGCTTGCAACTCTAAGGCAATATTCTTGGGTACATATTATATAAAGCAACAGCAAAAAAAATTGAATGCAGGAATGACAATTGGACTGCTAAAACATAATTTAATATTTATGAAATTGCACACATACCAATAATATCCTATGCCTTCTAATCTCTTAATCCAACTATCTGAAATGTTTTGCTGTTTGTATATTGGATAGCCTAATGCTCTACATATATTTTGTCATATACAAAGCCTTTCTTCTAAGTTAAATTTAATAAATGAACATAGGATTTACATATACTGGTTTTTGTCTGGTGTATGACCAGAAAGCACATCTAGTTTTTGACCACAGTATTTGCCCACATAAAAACATTGCTCCTCCCCTTAAAAAAGACCTTGATGCCATCTGACTGCAGTAATTTTGGGGTGCTTCCGGGTCCCCTGAGATCCCCCAGAGTCAAGTAATGAATAAGCTCAATGCCATGATCTTTCGTCTTAGAACTGCCTTCATAGTGTTCTAGAGATTTTGACATGTTGTGTCACTATTCTCATTTACCTCTAAGTACTTTTTAATTTCATCCCTGATTTCTTCTGCTATCTACTGGTTTCTCAATAGCATATTACTTAGTCTCCAGGTGTTAGAATAGCTTCTATTTTTAAATTTTATCATTGATTTGTAATTTCATTCCATTATGATCTGATAGAATGCAAGGTATTAATTGTTTCTTTTTGTGTTTGCTAAGAATTGCTTTGTGGCATAAAATATCATTTATTTTAAAGAACAATCAATGAACTGCTAAGAAGAAAGTATATTCAGTCACCTCCGAATGAAATATTCTATATACACCCATTAAATCTAAATTATTATTTGTATTATTCAGTTATACAGCTTCTTTATTTAGTTTTTTGTTTGGAAGAGCTATCCAGTGATGAGAGCGCTGTGCTAAAGTCACTCAGTATTATTTTGTAGTGGTCCATTGATTCTTGAAATTTAGAGGGGGTTTATTTGATGTATGTAGATGATCCATTGTTTGCAGCAGAAACATTTGTAATTGTTATGTCTTGTTGATATATAATTCCTTTAAGTAATATGAAATGTCCTTCTTTGCTCCTTCTGATTAACTTTGGCTTCAAGTCCACTTTATCTGATATGAGGATAGAAACCCTTGCTGGTTTACAAGATCCATACGAATTATGTATTTTTCCCCATCCTTTTAGATTCAGCCTGTGGATGTCTTTTCCTAGGAGATGAATCTTTTGGAGACAACATATTGTTGGGGCTTGTTTTTTTTTTTTTAAATTCGATATGACATTCTATATCTTTTGATTGATGAGTTTAGGCCATTTACATTCAATGTTATTATAGACAAATAATTTTAATTCCTTGTCATTTTGATTTATTTGATTGGAGGGGGAGGGGAAGAGTCAGGTGGGTTTCCATAACCAGTAGTCCCCTATGTAAACCTCTCTCCATGTTTGATTTTCTCCTGGTCACTTAGGTATACTCCATGTCGCGCAGCGGGGGTTTGCCAGGACTGAATTTCAGGCCAAATTTGGGTTTGCCAAGAATCCGCTCTCCCAGATGCCAGCCCCCCTATCGCTGCTGCAAAATGGTTCCTTCCTCTGTTCTCCACATGCATGCAGGAGAGAGGGGGCTTCATTCCACACAAGGATATTGTTTGTGCATCCCGCTTTTCAGTTTAGTCGGGCAGTGTCTTTGATTTCTAAACTCTCAGTACTCAGACACCTCAGGCCTCCTAAAATGCAAGTTACTTTAATTCCCTTACCCTCCATTTTGCTCACAGAGGCACTGCTCTGGCTGGTGCTTCTGGCAACAGCAGTGGCTATAGAGCTGGAGATTTCTTTATTATTTTATTATATCCAATATCCTGAGTCCCTGATTTGCTTTGAATGTCCAGTGTTAAATTCCAATAAAGTACCCCCCCCCTTTTTTGGTTTACCCACTTTGCTGTGAAGCTGCCATTCTGCCTTCTTCATTTCACATCATGGAGCAGTCCACCATCTTAAAACCCCTTAGAATAATAGTACTCAATTCTTTACTTCATGGTACAGGTAAATGTCATCATGTCTGTGGGAAGAGTAAGCTTCTTGAGGGAAAGGATTACATATACATTGCTGCTGATGATTTTATTTTTATTGAACCTTGCACCACGACTCATACAATACTAGTGTTCATTAAAAAATATATCAAATGAAAGAAATGCTCTCAAGAGCAATTAGCTAGTAAAAAGCTTTGTTGTTAAGTGACAGTAAGTTTAATGTGGACAGCAATAAGGACCATCAGGAGAATATTTAAGTCATGGAATTATTATGCTTATTTGCCTCTAGAGTCTCTGAGAGAATGAGAAAGGCCTGGATCGTCTCCATTTATTAACATAACCAGAGTGTAAAAAATTAAATTTTAGAAATGGATGACACAAATCAAAACTATGCTGAGATTTCATCTCCCACCAGTCAGAATGGCATTAATCGAGAAAACACATAATAAATGCTGGAGAGGAGGTGGAGAAAAAGAAACAATTTTACATTGTTGGTGGGATTGTAAGTTGGTACAATCACTATGGAAATAATTAAGGAGATTTCTCAAAAAACTCGGAATGGAACCACCATATGACCCAGATATACCATTCCTCTGTATTTATCCTAAAGAATTAAAGTCATCATACTACAGTGATGCATGCATATTCATGTTTATAGCAGCACAATTCACAATAGTCAAACTATGGAATAGATATCCAACCTTATGAATGAATAAAGAAGAGGTATATATACGCAATGGAGTTCATGCATCTATAAAGAAAAATAAAATTATGTCATTTTCAGGAAAATGGATGGAAGTAGAGACCATACGTTAAGCAAGTTGTCAAATTAATAAGGTTAAGGGTTATAGATTTTCTCTCATATGCAAAAGCTAGAGAAGAAAAGGAAAAGAAAGATGGGGGCAGAGCTCACGAAAATCCCAGGGAGATCAGTAGAAAAAAATGTCCAAGGATGGAAGATGAAGAAGGAGAGGAAAGGTGCTGGGGAGTGATTTTGGCTAAATTATGTTGTTATATTGTGCATTGTGTGCAGGTACAAATAGGTAACAAAAATTCCATCAGTATGTACAGCTTTATATAAAGCACCAAAATAAATAAATAAGAGAGAGAGAGAGAGAGAGAGAGAGAGAGAGAGAAATGGGTGACACAAAATTGTGATTCATTTTTAATGTTTCCATTTAACATTAAATTTGCTTTGCTTTTAACCCCAAACAGAGTGTATTGTCATTCTGTTATTGATATAATAATGACAGGATGTGTTAAAATCTATTTACTCAAAGCTTATGAAATTGGATTCAGATTACATATTAAGTGATGGAATTATTATGCTTTGAAGTTGATTATAAATGAAATATGTTAATTTTGGTGTATCTATATAGCTGTATATAACCTCATTTAGAGTTAAGTTAATAAATCTGTGGCTCTTCAAGCACTGAAGGCTCAAGCCAAATGGCCCTTCTTAACTTTGTGACAGGCACTGTTTATCTTAGAAATATATTTTTAAGGAGTAGAGGACACCTGTGAGACTAACAGTGAAGGCATAAATTGTCTATTCAATAGGATTATTCTCTCATCCCCTGTAAGGAGAGGGAAGAATGTAGTAGGCTCCCATGATCAACCTACTGTGGTCACATATTATTAAGATCACCAGTGTTGACTAGAAAAACAGTGTCGAATCTCCAGTGGACAAACTTAAGTTTCATTTTGTGATCATTACTAGTTAACAGTTAAGATTATGTATTATGGCACTCTATAGGTTCTGATAACATCACTCTGCACTTCAGATCTAATCTTCATTAATGGATGACTATCTTAATTAGGAAGTATAAATGATATAACAAATAAGTGAAATATATGTATTTACTAGTAAAATTTATAGGAAGACGTGATAATAAGAGGGTGGGGTGGGTTGTCAGAGGCATTTGATGGAAGAATGGAATTTAAACAGAATTTAGCCTAATTAAGATGAAACTTAGCTTTAAGTGTTAATACCTTTATCTTATATCTAAAAACCAACTACTGTACTCAACTACTGTACCTAGGTACAATGTGAGAACATGTGGGTTATCTCAATTCATTTCAAAAAGTTCTTTTAATTAGAAATTTGAAAACAATTCAACAATGTAATGGGTCTGAGAAAAAAAGTCTAGTGCAAATTTTAGGTCTTTGAAATAAACTACACTAAACAAGGAAGGTGAGGATGAAAGCCATTTATGTTGGTCACACCACACATGGGCTATTATTTTCAGCGATAAAGGACACGCTTTGAGAAAGTTATTGACAAAATGGGACTGTTACAGAGGAGAGAAATTAGAAAAATGAAGAGATACCATTATTGCATCTTTTCATTGTATACAATGCTCATACAGTATGTCCATGATGCTTTAAGTAGATGGAGAAGATAAGATGTGCTGCAGTCTGGCTGGGCACAAAATAACCAGGAGGTCACGAGCCACTTGTAGGTTCAAACAGGAACTACTTTATTGCCCGAACCCAATGGGAACTCTCCAGAACTCCATGGAAACTCCGCAAGAACTCTAAAGTAGCGGGCACCCAAGGCAGCAGGAGCCGCCCCACTGCTGGACAGCAGAGGTCCACATACACAACTGAATACACAGCTTATTTCAATTTAGCATCATCCAGTTACAGCAATCAGTCATTATCTTAATAATTATACACAGCTTAACTTAATTATCATCATCTTAACGGCTAGCTGGCGTTATTTCTCAACCACTCCTTCTGGCAAAATGCCAGGTGCCATCTTGACTTGGTTATGGCTCTCAACAAAGATGCAGAGGATTGATGGGTTACTCAGTATGAGGAATGTCTTTTAAAATTGAATTGCTTAGAAATGTACTGGGATGACTTGAATGATAAATTCCTACTGGAAATATTTAAACCAAACATGACCATTGGTCAAGAAAGTTGCAATATACCTTTGTAGGTGGTGATGAAGGATAAAAAGGGTACTAGGTGTTATTGTTTTCTGGAAAGTGACAGAAACTTTCTTGAGTTTCCTTGAGAGTGGGGAGTTAGTGGTTAGAAGAATTGGATCTAGAATTACAGAAATTGTTGAGGTTTCCGGTAGCCCATGTCTCTGTCATGACAACATGATTTTTTTTTTTTCATGAAATCCTGGCTTCACTCCATAGAACTATACCACCTTCTCTTGCAGCAGACCAGCTGTTACTCAGTTCTCCCAGGGAAAGTCAAGGAAAGGAATCTGACAGGCTTAGTTAAATACCTTCACCTCTGTTGAACACAGCCTCTTGAGATTCACCTTCCCCTAAGAGGCTGCCAGCTGTTAAAAGTTATATTTAGAAACATTACAATTCTAAAGACTTTATTTTAAAGTGATTCATGAATCTGGTTGTGCCCAACCACAAGTGGTTTGGCCTCTACAAAAGGGTACAAGGCAAATGCTTTCATAAAACAAGAAACAAGACAAAATATTTAATGGTTTAAAGTGAAACCGTAGCTTTAGAGTACCTAATGAGATTCCCATCACTCAATGGCCTCAACAGCGTACATTTAACCACTTACTGATGAGTTCTTTAACTTTTGTCTTTTCCAGCTTAACAGTGTGAGCCACAGATTTTGGACCAGGATATTGCTTCCCCAGTGATGGTAGATCTCATCATATCTTCATTGTACTTGGTTCTTATAACTTCCACCAGCTTAGCCAGAGCTCTTTTGTCTCCTGAGTTAACTCATGTGAAGGCAATGGCAGTGCATATCTCTCTGTGAACTAGACATCTCAGTCTACCCTTCTTTTTGATGATGCACTGGGGGACTCCTGTCTTACAACACAGGGTACAGGAAGACAGCTAGCTCTATGGGGTTCAAGCTATGTGCAATCACAAGCTAAGCCTTCTTATTCTGCACTAAGGTGGCAAAGGACAGGTGGTCTCTTGATGGGGACTTCCCTTTTACCTACAGCTTCTCCTTAGCATGGCTAATGGTATTCTCTTACTTTTTATTTGATCTGTCCTTGTGAGTTAGCTTAAGCAGGTGGGTGGCTGTTATATTATATTGATTAACCAGCCTGGGTGAACTGGTTAATGACTGGAGGCACTTTCAGCTGCTGATAGAAGATAGCCCTTTGCTGTTGCAGCCAGATGTAGCAGGGTCATTTCAGAAAATGGGTCAGGATATTTTTGAATTGTATGTCCTGTCCAATGCCATTGTTGGGCTTTTTCTCAAATGGGGGATTTGCCACCTTCTTGGTTTCCTGCTTCTTTAGGGGAACAGAGGCTAGGGCCACTTTCTTCCCCGTGGCCTTCTTTCCTTTTGGCATCTTGGGTGGCTAGAAGAAAAAGCAATTAGTTATTTTAACATAGTGTAGGAGTGAGCACTCCTTGGGCCAGGTGTCAATCCTTCATCCAGTCAATGGCTGAAGCACTGGACCAGTGACTGTGGCTTCCCTGCAAAGCCAGGGGAAATGTAGATAAGGAAACTCATTTGAGCTAAAGATAGGTCTGGTCAGTGGCCTCCACCTCAACTAGTATAAATGGACACACTGGATAGTTTTAAGTTTTTTATTACCTTATTTCTCAATTCCATGATAGAATGTAAACTGAACCTTGGTTGCTGGAAGATGAGGGGCGGGTATAGCAATTCCTGATACGGGGAATGAGGCAAAAACATGTATTATTAGGGTAAATAAAATAACAAGGAAAATGAGGTGTGTGGAACGAGATAAAGGTAAATGCTGATTAACCTCATTATTTCTAATTACTTTTTAGTTTTCTACATTGTCTTTTATTACATATTATACTTCTGTTAACTGTGGCAGTATCATGGGCATAATACCAAACAAAAAAGTAGCAAAGTTATTCAATTTTCAAAGATGGAAATTATTTTTTAAGTCACAAAGAACTTGCTGGGTTGACTGCTTCATGCCTGTAAATCCCAGAAACTTGGGAAGTTAAAGCAGGAGGTACACAAGTTCAAAGCCAGTCTCAGCAATTTAGTGAGGGACTCAACAATTTAGTAAGATCCTGTCTCAAAGTTTTTTTTTAAAAAAGGCTGGGATTGTGGCTCAGTGGTTAATCACCACTAGGTTCAATCCCTGTACCAAATACACACACACACACACACACACACAAATTAATTAATTAAAAATTAAAAAGCACTATTAGTGTTTGATCAGTCAAAAATGCTATGCTGTGACTTCATTACAGAGAAAGTCATGTGAGAAAATGGAGTGAAGCAAGACGTTTTTTCTCTTGATTATTTTTGGCATTTTAATCTTTTTAAAAGGCATTTGTTTTTTAATTTCAATTTATTTTGCTTTAGTTTTCTTTCTTAGCTGTATTTTTCCCCTCACAGCTATTATAACCTACTTCTTACTAACTTCTTACTAACATAAGAATCTAAGATATTTTCTAAAAAAAACCTGTTAGTGTGAGCACAGTGACCACTTGCCAGAGAGCAGTCAGGAACTCAGACTTATTTTTAAAATAAGTTTTAAAGTAGTTCAGAAAAAATTTTCATAAGAAATCTTTTAGATTTGTCAAATCTAAATTTAGCTCACATAATGATCAAGAAACAGAGAGAGACTCCACTATCCAGATACAAAATATATACCCCATAGCCAAGCCTCCAGTGAACCACTTCCTCCAGTCATAACCCACCTGCCTCCAGTTATCACTCAGTTAATCCATCGGGGATTAATTCACTGATTAGGTCAAGGCTATTATCCAGTCATTTCTTCTCCACAACTTCTTGCATTTTCTCACCTGCAAGCTTTTGGGGGACACCTTGCATCCAAACCATAACACTGAACCCCTATCTCTCACCTTGCACAAAATTCAAATGTTTCAAGGACCTAAGAATTAGGCCAGAGACCCTGTGCCTACTAGGAAAAAAAAATAGGCCCAACTCTCTATCATGTCAGCTCAAGAACTGACTTCCTCAATAAGATACCTAAAGTGCAGAAATCTAAAATCAAGAATCAATAAATAGGATGGATTCAAACTAAAAAGCTTCTTCATAGCAAAGGAAACAATCAATAATATGAACAGAGAGCCTACAGAATGGGAGAAAATCTTTGCCACCTGCACCTCCAGGATACATAAAGAATTAATACAGCATTAATCTCCAGGATACATAAAGAACTCAAAAAACTTAACACCAAAGAAACAAATAAACGGGCAAAGAAACTAAACAGGCACTTCACAGAAGAAGAAATATGAATGGTCAAAAAATATATTTTAAAAATGTTCAACATCTTTAGCAATTAGAGGACTTCAAATAAAACACCGAGATTTCAGCTCCCAGTCAGAATGGCAATTTTTAAGAATACAAGTAGTAACAATAAATACTGGTGAGGATGTCGGTGAAATGTATACTATATCTTACTGATGGGAATGCGAATTGGTGCAACTATGCAAAGCAGAATGGAGATTCCTTAGAAAACTTGAAATGGAATGACCATTTGATCTGGTTATCTAACTCCTCAGCATATACCCAAAGAACTGAAAATCAGCATACTACAGTGACACAATCACATCAATGTTTATAGCAGCTCAATTCACAATAGCAAAGCTATGAAACCAGTCTAGGTGTCCTTCAACAGATGAATGAATAAAGAACATGTGGCATATATACACAATGGAATATTATTCAGCCATAAAGAAGAATGAAATTATGGCACTTGCCAGTAAATGTATGGAATTGAAGACTAACATGCCAAGTGAAATTAGCCAAACCCAGAAAACTAAAGGCTGAATGTTCTCTCTGATATGTGGATGCTGACTCACAATAGGTGGGGGTAGGGGTGGGGGTGAGTGGAGGTTCACCAGATTGGACAAGAGGGAATGGGAAATATAGTAGAATGAATTTCCTATGTTCATATATAAACATACAACCAGTGTAACTCCACATCATGTACAACCACAAGAATGGGAAATTACACTCCATGTACTTAAGATATGTCAACATACATTCTACTATCATGTATAACTGGTGAAAAGAACAATAAAAAAAATGAATTTTTACTTCACAACCAACTCTGAAATTGTTATCATTCCATTTTTGATCTATGGTAAGTTTTGTTTAGCTCATTTTACCTGTAATAATTTTTCTTAACTATGAACTGACATCTGTATTTATTTATTTTTATTTATTTTGTATCAGGGATTGAAGCCATGGGTGCCTAACCATTGAGCTACATTCCCAGTTCTTTTTATCTTCTTTTTTTGAGACAGGATCTCACTAAGTTGTTTTAGGGCCTCACTAAATTGCACAAGCTCTCTATGAACTTGAGATCCTCCTGCCTCAGCCTCACCACATGCACCACCACTTGAACTGATGTGATTTCATCAGTGATTTCAATGATTATAAATTTATTCAGTAGAGATTGTTGTCTTCCTTGTACATTTGTACATGTTCTGTTCCTTGAAGAAGCAGAAAGTCCAGTCCCTAGGATCAATTTTGTGGTGAGCTCAGATCTTGTGGCTGGTCACTTGGGCCACATAGTTCTTCTGGTGAGCTGCATTTTGGGTGCAAATATTTAAAATCTCTTTTTCCCCCCATTTTATGCCATCAGCTAGCCCAAATAGAATTAACTTCATACAGGAATCAAGGAATTCCATTTTTTTTTCTTTACTTTCCTCCTTTATTTTACACTGCATTCCACTAATTTTCTTAACCTATTTTCATTCCTCTTTCTTCCCAAAGACTAGATTCTATTTGGATGGGGTCCTGTAAAGTCTTTACTGTTTCCTGCCAGGAGAATTCTCATTTGCACAACAGAATATGAAAAGGCTGACTGTTCTTGACACTATTGACTGCTCCTTCCACCCAACATGTGTGCACAGTTTCTGTTTACTCTTCTTAGGACTCCTTCCTCACTATTTAAATATTTAACACCTACCCTACCCACGCACACACTTTAAGGAAGAGAACACCAGCAGATGCATCTTTAAAAAATGGCTGTGTTCCCAGTCATAACTGACTGGCTGAGGTGATGGAAGGTTCCAGATTTTCTGGGTGATCTGATAGAAGACAGAGAAGAGGAAGATGGGGGTAGAGGGTGGTGTTATCTTGTTGGTATGGAAGTTACATTGTCATAACAAACATACAGTCATTAAAACATAACTTTATTTTGGTCTCTTACTTCTCCATTTGAAATTCATTCAGGGAGAGAATGTCCCCTCGAAAATGAATGACATTTCCTATAGCCCCCATGACAATTGTGTAATAGGATCTAGGGTCTCAGTGGGTTAAAAAGTTTCCCAAGGAAGTAGGTGGGAGCCTGTAACCTGGGAAGGCAGGAAGTAGGAGGATTGGTTGACTTTGGTCTTCCTGAATATTTATTACGCAGCACTAAAAAATGACAAAATCATGGAATTTGCAGGGAAATGGATGGCACTAGAGCAGATTATGCTTAGTGAAGCTAGCCAATCCCTAAAAAACAAATACCAAATGTCTTCTTTGATATAATGAGAGCAACTAAGAACAGAGCAGGGAGGAAGAGCAGGAAGAAAAGATTAACATTAAACAGAGACATGAGGTGGGAGGGAAAGGGAGAGAAAAGGGAAATTGCATGGAAATGGAAGGAGACCCTCATTGTTATACAAAATTACATATAAGAGGTTGTGAGGGGAATGGGAAAATAAACAATGAGAGTAATAAATTACAGTAGATGGGGTAGAGAGAGAAGATGTGAGGGGAGGGGAGGGGGGATAGTAGAGGATAGGAAAGGTAGCAGAATACAACAGTTACTAATAGGGCATCATGTAAAATTGTGGATGTGTAACCGACGTGATTCTGCAATCTGCATTTGGGGTAAAAATTTGGATTTCATAACCCACTTGAATCTAATGTATGAAATATGATATGTCAAGAGCTGTGTAATGTTGTGAACAACCAATAAAAAAAAAAAAAGATTTTGGCAGCTCTAGCGTTTGAGAGTCTGAGAAAGGCTGTTTTTTTCACACTCGAACATAACTGGTACCTTGTAACCAGGCTTCTTTTTCAAAGGTGAACACATTCTCTTTCCCTTGTGAGTTGATTTCATGAATTCTGAAACAACCTTTAACCTCACTGGTGCTCTCTCAACTCAAATTCCTATTATTTTACCCCGTTTGCTCAATCCCTAGGAAGTTCTTGGAAATCTGGTAGTGCACATTTTTTTTGTGTACATTCTATGAGTTTTGAAAAAGGTGTACATACTTGTACCCATCTCACCAATTAGGAAAAAGACTTTTCCCACCACTACAAAGAATTTCTTTGTACACCTTGCAGTCAATCTTTCTCTACCCCTGAGCCCAGGTAACCACCAATCTGCTTCTACCTTTATAGGTTAGATTTTCCTATTATAAATTATCATGCAGATGAAATCATATAGTAAATAATAATTTAGATTTTGCTTTATTAATTTAGAATAATGATTTTAAGATTCATCCATATCAACTAGTTTGTCATTAATTCATTTTATTAATTAATATGAATAATATCTAATTAAATTGATACATAACAATTTGCTCATCAATTTACTTATACATTTGAGTTGTTTCCAGTTTTCAGCTACAATTATAAGCCTGGTGTGAGCATTCATGTCCAAGTCTTTGTGTGGACAATTGTTTTCTCTTGGTAAACACTTAGTGGTATTTTGGGTCATGTGGTAAATATATATTGTGACTATAAACTGCTACACCATTCTCCTCTCTCACCAGAAGCATATGAGTGATTCAGTTACCTCAAGTCTTTCCCAATATTTAAAGTGGACACTTTTAAAATAGTAGACAATTTAATGGGTATATAAGTGATATAAAATTTCAATTTTAATTGGCATTTCAACGATGACTTCTAATATTGAACATTATATATCTTATTTTATGAAATATCTTTTCAAGAGTTTTACAAGCCATACACACAACACTTAATGAATATTTGTTGACTTTACATAAGTTGAATGCAGAAAACACAGCTCACTAAAGGATTTCAGTTGAGTTTAAATTGTTTCTTGGCATTTTTGAGGTTCTGTGCAAGTTACCAATTGAAGAGTTAAAGGCAATTTTGAAGAACTTAAAAGAAAGTGTGCATTCTCACCTGCCTACCAAATATGGCTTTAGACAATTTGTTCAAGGTCACATAGGTAGGTAGTGGACAAGGATGAGAAACCGTATTTCGTCATTCTCAATTGAATTCCCTTTATATTTAACTCTGGATAAAATTTTAAAAATTGATTTTCCTATGTTATTTTATTGAATTTATGCTTGATTCAATTACAGTTTCACCACAGTTATCTCTTCCTGTTCATCATTACTAAGTTTAGCCCCATGATAAAGACCTAAGCATTCCCCAAATTTATTTTCCTTCATGAGAATGTATTCCAAGTTCCAGACACCTGAATAACAAATGAATCTTAGGTGTTTGTTTGGGAGACCTATGTATTAGGTAGTATCTTTGTTTCTTGCATTATTCTTTTATAAGTGATGAAGTGTTTACCAATTCAGAGGTGACTTGTCTTAAACAAGAAGTACGCTGTGTAATAGCCTGAGTTCTATAATTGCATTTAGGTGTGACTCAGATGAGCTGTATGTGTGCTGTGTATAACTGGATGATAGGCTGGGCTACTCTTTTGCGTAAAACAGGGCATCATTTCCATTTAATAGCTTTGTTAGGATTAAAAAGATAGTGAGAAACAATTCAATAAAAGCCTCTGGTTTTTATCCACGGAAGTTCAGATAAAATTTGCCTAAAGCAAAATTCTATTTAGGCAAGGAAATACAGGAAATAGAGCATATTAGTATGGCTTGTATGTCAAAAACAGGAAACTCCTGTAAGCATCATTAATTTGCCTATTTCGATAGATATTTTTAAACCAAAATCCCCTTTCCTAAAAAAAGAAAGAAAGAAAGAAAGAAAGAAAGAAAGAAAGAAAAAGAAGAAGAAGAAAAATGCCTTATTTAGCCCTTGAGGCACAATCTACTTATTATTCATTTTTAGCATGGTACATTACACTGACAGCTTATTTTTAAGTCTGAATTTTTTTCATTGAATTATAGTGTATAATGAAAAGTGGCTTCTTGAATCACTGGATAGAATATGTGGTAATCAATTTATTTTATAGTCCATGTTCATGATTCCTCCAAGATTCTATGTTTTGGTAGTTTAATCACAGTTCTTAACAACCATCTTGAAATTTAGAGATAAAAGTCAAGTTTAATTTTGGTATCCTTAGTCACAAAAATAGTTATGGAACAAACTGTAGATGAAGAAGATAGATGAGTTTTATAGTAGTTGAAGAAAATTTCCTAAAATGTTCTTGTTTCTCCCTACATTTATTAGGGGCTTGATTTTCAGTTGGTACTTTGCTGGTATTACTGTACTATCATATCACATGTCTGACACTTTTCACTGCTGCTTTTTGAATATCATTGAGTGACCTCCTTTCTTATTTACCACATCTCTATGAAGCAGTTAATATTATCCCCAATTTAGAAATATTGAAGGTGAAGTGCATCAGTTAAGTATAGAAACTATCCAAGATTAAACAGTATGTGCTTAGTTAAGTTTGTGAACTCAGGTTTGAGGAATTCTGAAGTCCATGCTCTGTCCAATACCCTTGTAGAAATTTACTACATATCTTATAAAAGCAGACAATTGCTGTTACCAAAATTTTATGTTTAGTATTTACAAATATCCCTGAAAATCCATAGTATAGTAGATTTTTGGTTAACAATCTCTGTGTTTTTTCAAAAGAAATCATTTTCAAATATTTGCCCAGTTTTTGAATAGTTAAAATTAGATTTCTAACATTTATTTGGTTTAAATGAATAACTTTATATTTAATTATACTGTAAGGTCAGTGATGTTTTGATCTTTTAAAAACTTATACATACACGCACACAACACACGAAGATTATATCTATAACATCATATTGAATTTTTTTCACTAGCTGTTGAAAAAGATATCATTAATTTTTACATTGCATTGCTGTAATCAAAATACCCAGTGGAACAACTTAGAGAAGGAAAAGTTTATTTGAGGTTCACTCTTTCAGAAGTCTCAGTCCAAAGACTGCTGACTCCATTGCCCTGGACCCAAGATGAGGCAGCAAGCACATCATAGTGGAAGAGCCCAATGGAGGAAAGCAGCTCACTTTATGGTAGCCAGGAAGCAGAGAGAGTGAGGGATAGAGGGCCAGCTGGGAAGAACAACCCGTCCAGGGCAGGCTCCCCAGTGATCCCCTTCCTCCAGCTACACCCCACCTGCCCAAAGTTACCACCCAGTTGGTCCATTCAAAGTAGAATTGACTGATTAGCTTATAACTGTCACAATCCAATCACTTCCACTCTGAGCATTCCTGCATTAACCCAGGAGCTTTTAGGGGACACCACACAACCAAACCATGACAATGCCCTATAAATCTAACATGTAGAATCATAATCCTTAATTTATAGATATTCAAGTGTTCAGTATTTCGGTACATATAATTGTTTTCATATCTGGAATGGGGCATCAGAAAATTTACTGTAACAGGAACTCAAACACGAGGTTCCTCTACACATCACCTTCCTTTTTCTTTGTAGGTGTTGCTATGCTTTTTTAAGTCTTATGAGGTTTTAGAGAAGAGATTTTCCCTATAATTTGTATTAATTCATGAGTGAATAAAATCTAAATTATGCTTTAAAAATTCTCTGAGAAGTAGGCTAAGGAAAAACATTGTAATCCTCTTATAGATTTACTCCAGGGTTTTTTTATTTTTTATTTTTAGTGTTAATAAAATAATAATATGGAAGCTACTTTAAATCCTTTTGAAGCGAGGTAGGTGGGGTATAAATAAGTAATCCAAGTAACAAGATATTTTGAACTATTGACAAGGGTTTGATTCTTCTTTTAGGCCTGGTGATCCTGAAGTAATTTTATCCACACAAGAAAAAATTCAAAGCATTTAAAAGATCTCGCTATAATTACACACTTCATGGTGGCAACTATTATAATAAAGCTCAGCTAATTCGTTCTTTAGTCACATGTTATCCATTAGCTTAGCATTCTTGGATATCTTAAGATTAAGGTCTAATGAATAGCTTATCTTCATTTGATTGACAGGGAGGACTAATGCCTTCCACAAAACAAAAATTCCCTTTTCCTTTCATGACACTACATTCATGTATTCTTGCCATAAGTCCTTCCGCTTCCAGATGCCTAAAACTGATAGAAGAAAAACAATCTATAGAAAATTAGCATAATTTAAAAAACAATGGGAATGTTTTGTTTATAGAAATCCAATTACACACATATTAGAGAGCTTATGATGTCTTTTTTATAAACAATGAACTAGGAGTTCATATAAACTGGGAGTTTTGTATTATACATTTAAGTTATAAGAATACTATACAGCAGCTATTCCCCAGTGAAGGGGCAAAATCTCTCTCTCTCTCTCTCTCTCTCTCTCTCTCTCTCTCTCTCTCACACACACACACACACACACACACACACCTGTCATAGATGTATTCTGAAATCTGATCATCAGTGAGGATAGGTTAGGTAATTGCCTGGTAAAAACTCATTCCCAAATCTTATATAGCAGATGTCTAGCTCTTGCTCACATTAGATGGCTCAAATTTGCTCATTACCCATCATGTGGAGTCAGGAGATATCTGCTTATGGTGTATTTTGGAGGCTCATTTGTCAGGATAACCATCGCCTAGAAAATTGTGTGTCACTATGCTAGAGACCAAAGTGAGAACTAGGTGGGTTTGTCATTAATAACAAAATTCTCTGGCTCAAAATTGGCTTGTTGCATCTATGCATCACTTCTTCATTAGGAAGAGACATAGAGGCCCACTTACCACCAGGGAGATGGAAAATACAATCTTAACATGTGCATGCAAGGTAGGAGAAGAGGAAATGCTTGTGAAGCAATGGTATTATCAAAATCAATATGTACAAACAATTTCTGCTAAAGTAAATATAAGTATTATTGCAATGATGCTTGTCAAAAAAAAAACCCTTTATAATTGGATATAAGTTCATGTAAATTATGTAGATTGGTCACAGCTTGCTACAAAAGATGAGATACATAGTGTTTAATAAAAATGTTAAATTTATTGTAATATCTGAGAATTTTATCTTTTATTAAAAAAAGAAAGAAGACCAGAACAAAGATCAGTTTTGCTTAAGCAGTTGGTTACAAGGAGCTGAAGGAAGTTTGGGATAATTTTCAGACACCCTGCCACAGAATTATTCAATGAGAGTGTGCACTGTCCTGGCTCCAGACTTAATTAGTGATATTTTGGTACTTCAATCTTTTTTTATATATATATCATCAAAAATTTGAAGCTCCAAGCACTGAGAATCATTGAATTGAAAAGGGATTCATGATAGGAGGAAACAGGGCCCATCCTCTAATAAGCAGGAAAGAAACAGGAAATTAAGTTGTCAGGAAGGCACTAGGAAATGCTTCTGAATATAGTAATCTTCCTTTATAATTTCAATAAATACTTGATTTTCCCCATTTTTATTCCATTTTATTTACCCTCAATATCTTACTGGGTTTTTCACACAACTTAACTCAACAACTTCATGATACGAGATAAAAGTTGTTCTTGAAAGAGTTACCTTGACAAGTGCTAATTTCTTTTTCTCCACCTTATTATTTTGAAGCAACTCAAAATTACAGACAAACATAAAGAACAGAACAATGGATATCCACTTACCTTTTACTTACAGTAACCATTTGTTTGTACTTTTCTATATTTCTCTCTTTTCAACACACACACACACACACACACACACATCCAAGTGCATATATGTACATGTTTGTAGGTATACATATTTACATTTTTTATGTATGTATATTTTTATATACATATACATTAATACTAGCCTTTTGTCTAAATTACTTGTGAAGAAGTTTAGATGTCATGGTACTAAATTTTGCCCTAAATATTTCAGTATGTATTTTATAAGTACATGGGTATTCTTCTATATAAGCATAATTATCTACATTCAAAATTTGACTATGATGAATTAAATACTTATTGAAATGATTCATTTAAAAATTTCCCTTATTGTCCCAGTAATGCCCTTCATAGCCACCTGACTTCCCCCCATCTTTAACCCAATAAAAAATGAAGCCCTGTGTTTAGTTATAGTGGAGACTATTAGTGCTCCAGGGACATAGATCTGATCCTCTCAATCAGGAAATTATCTCAGGCTGCCAGAACGTGCTTTGCTTGCTGGGCTCACAGATTGCAGGAAGTACAAGCATGGGCTGGAAGGGTTGCTCCCAAGCAACAACTGATGGGATAACTCCAAGGTCATGTAATTTCCCCTGGGGCTTGGAAGCAGCTCTCTGTGGGGTCAACTGATACAGGCTCTGGCCTGGCCACTTTTTCCTCTCAGCCCAGCTTCCTCAGTTCCTGGCCTGTTTTCCCCGGGAACTCCTATAAGGAACAACTTGGTTATTTGTCTCAGGTTCTGCTTTTAAATTAGAGCAATTTCCCTGCTATAGATATAAAACTAAAAAGGTGATTCCTTTTACAATTATTCTCAAATTGAATTTTTCTGATTGTTTCTTCATGATTAGATATAGACAAAATATTTTTTGGCAAAAAGACTAGGTGGAAGATGATATGTCTTGTGTTTTGAAATTCTAAATTCTGATATTGCCTTTCTTCTAAGAAGTGCATAATGTATTGGCCAGCTTGCAAATGATATATAGACATCCATTAAAAATTGAATTTATTCCATTTTATACAGGTTTTGAATTTCCTCTCTTGAGTTCCTCCTACTTGACTTACCTGTCTACAGGTTCATCAAATTATGTTCTTATTCTTAAGAAAGGGAAAACCTGGTGTGGCAAAAATTGACATGTTTTTCTTCTATATTCCACTTATCTGAAGGTTTACTATTAATATATTTTCTGCTTAATGCCATTAGAAATACGTATTCTTCTGACATAAATCCATTAACACAAATTATGGAAAACAAACTTAACATTTTAGCTACTTAAAATTTTCATTGTATTTCAGCCACCTAGAAAAACATTCCTAACTTCTAGAAATTATTAGGCATCTTCCCCTCACATCTTTTAAAAATTTCAAAACTACCATCACATCTGTCCCAGATGTGACACTTTTCAGAGTTCTAGTGGGCTAGTGGGATTTTATCATGTGTCATGTTCTTGAAATGGAAGACCAGCAACAGGGGCTGTTCCTCCTCCTCCTTTTCCTCCTCCTCTTCCTCTTACATTGATCCCTTTCCCACTCACCCCTAAATTAGCAGACCATGATTGGATGACTCATGACTAATCTAAGGGTCAGAGCTTCTTTCCTGATCCCTAGGAAGTATCCTGAAAAAAACTCTCCAATAATTGTATGTTTCAAGTAACCTCATTAAAACAAAAGGGGGGGGGGGTGTCTCTCTTTATCTTTAGATTCTCTACATTTCAAATTAAATGATATGTCTTTTCTCTAAACATTCAAACTGAGTTTTTTTTTTTTTACTTCTTTGTAGTATTACTACTTTAATTCAATGCATGCTATATATTTGATGGATAATGAAGGTGAATGGATATTCAAATTTCAAGGGAAATAGGAGTTCCACTAATTCCACTTAAGCTAGGTTCCTACCAAAATGAGCTTGGATAAATGTAAACGTGGGAAACGCATTTGCAGTTTGCAGGCCCTACAATGTCTACCCTCTAGGTTCCTCTTTCATTCCTCCCTTTCCTCTTCTCTCCCTGCTTCCTCCCTTCTTTCTTCCCATTCCTGTTCCATTCCTCCCTTCCTCTTTCTAGCATGGTATTTGAAGAAGAGGCTTAGCAGAAGAAAGCAGGATTCTAGCAGACTTAAATCTTCTTTGTCTCTAAACCACTACTAACAGCAGTATTAGTCATCGCTCCCCCAGCTGCCCACGGTGCTATTTAAGCATCCCTCTTTGGGTGCGTTTTTCTGTTTCCTTTTTCACTCCATAGTCACGGCTGTGGAGGAAACACTCTAGGCAACGCCTCCCACACATGAACACATAAATATTTATTAGCTTTTTATTTGTATAAATCTGTTCTGTACAACCTGTACAGTTTTCATTACTGACATTCTTCTTTATTATTTCATATGTAAGTTCATTATGGTGGTTAAAAGGGACACATCTTTGTTCCTGTTCTGAATGGTAGAGGTCTTAAACATCTCCGGCCAGTGAGAAAGTGTGCTTCTTTTTAAAACATTTGAGGGCATAATTATGGCAATCTCCTTTGCTTAACTTTTTTGGTAACTCATATTCCACTAGGAATTATTTAAAGCTACCTTAAGTCAGTTGGTTGGTTACAATTCCTCTTTCATTTGGTATTAATTCAATAAATATTGAGTGTTTCCTATGCACCAAGTGCTGTATTAGGTACTGGTAATGATTACGAAATGGACTCAATTCCCAAATGCTTCACAACTTGAATTAAACAGAAAACAATTTCATAATAGATAGTAGACTCTTATAAAAGTATGTGTTGAGACCTAAAAGTGTATTGAGACCTAAAATTTTGCCCTTTGTGTGTATATGGGTACAGTTTAATTTCTCTGGCCCCGTTCCATGAGGGATGAAATGAAATTAAATGAAAGGGTTGAATTAAATGATACAGCCCATGGTGTAACAGTACAAAATTGTGGTAGCATAGGGAATTCTGAGACTAGACCTGTTTGCCCTCAGATCCATCCCCAGCTCCCTCTTCTGCTTTGCTCTGTTCTGCTCTATGCAGGAGCAGTATATCCCCACATTCCCTCACCCCAGCCCCAGGCTGACTCTCCCAGACTCTCTGGGTCGTCTGGCAAGATAAAGTCAAAGGGAGACAGGGTTATAGCCATGGTAAGGGCATCATCCTGTAGTAGGGTACAGATGAGACAAGGCACCAAAGATAGCAGGAAACAGTTTTATTTGGCTGTAGACAGGTTCAGAGGGTACAGCTTTCCCTGTAATTAAATAATCCCCTGAACCCTGAGTTCAGGTAGTTTCAGAATTTTATACCCAGCACGTAAGGGGAGGGGCTCAGAAGTTCACAGTTTATAGAAGTTCACATAAAAGCCGCTTTTTCTTTCACTGTTCTGGGCAAGTTAACCCTTCAAGGACAACACCTGAGAAGGAGAGAGCTTCTTGTCTCCTTTCTTTCCTCCCCCTGCCATCTGTTACCATAGAGCCCAATTGGTAACTTCTCTAAGAAATGTAGACATCTCTGTGAAGCGCCAGCTCAAGGCCAGAGGACTTGTTAAATAATTTGTCTTTATTTATTTTTTTTAAATCACATTTTGCATTTGCAAACACACTTCTACAAACTACTATACTGGATAAATGTTTGTAAAAAACTAGTAAAGGGGTATTCAGCACCTGGAATGCTGAGTTCTTCCAGGCCAGTGGCCAAGTAATATAGAGCAATAGGAAAATAGGAAGTTTGCCTACATTGAACTCTTTTTGTAGAGACTCTTTTGCTTAATAGACCTAAAATCAATTACAGTGAACTAAGCTTCTGGAGAAGCTTAGTTAAGATTTTCTGTGGAGGGGGGGGGGTGCCACTCCAATCCTTAAAAAAGAGGAAGACAGGAAGACACTGTGTCCCTGGAATGCTCCTTTTGTTCTCAGCTACCTGGTCAAATAAGGAAACAGAGCAGGCCTGGGCCAGGAATGCCTACATAAACTAGAAGGAAACCAACTTTCTCTCCTGGATGCTGGGAACTAAGGCAAGATGGTGTAATCTGTGGAAAGCTGCCACTGCTTCTGTATCCTAACTTATAAAACCCTCACTGTGGTAACAGGTGCAGAACTGAGGGCACTGTGAGAAGGAAATATGCCGCAGTCTGGCTGGGCACAAATCACGAGCCACTGAAGCAGGAACAAACTTTATTTCTGAACTCCACCAGCACACTCCACACACGCTCCCAGGGAACTCTCCCGAACTCCACGTGGCTCCTCCAGAAAACACCAACCGGAAATCCCTCCTTTGGCACTTCCCCAACCAATTCGAACTCTTCAGGAATCCCCGCGAGAGCTCAACTGGAACTCAACGGGAACTCCGCGAGAACTCAAAAGTCATCATCTTAATGGCCCGCTGGGGTCACCTCTCAACCACTACTTCTGGCAAAAATGCCACGCATCATCCCGACTCGGCTGTGGCCCTCAACAGACATACGTTATCCATCCAGCTAGTGACCTCTGGACAAAATGCCACGAAGAATTTTCTGGTGGTGTCGTGAGGGAGAGGAGGCATTTCTTTCTTTCTTTCTAAAATTGTTTTATTTATTTATTTATTTATTTTTATTATTTGTTCTAATTAGTTTTAAATGAGAGGAGGCATTTCTTGATGAAGCACTGTGATGGATAGAAGTGTTCATGTCTGGCCCCTGCCACTGGCCTCTGACAAAGTCATCTGTCCAGTTGTCACCACTGGGCTTTCCCCATAAATATTTCCTAGTAAATCTTATGTCTTATCCTCCACCCTTGCTCCTGCCATCTCCAGGTGTCATCTTTGATCTCTCAGTAACCTACCCCATAGTCCTAGCACAATTGGTCAGTGGGTATTGGTTACAGTAGATAAAAGGGCAGGATGAGGAGTGGACTTGAGGGAGTGAGAAACTAGGACAGCTCCTCCTCCTCCTTTCAGGTACAGGGGCTTCTCTGTGGCTGTCTCTCCTCTGTGACTGCATCCCCCACTGCAATCCAGGCCAACTTCAGTTCCAGTTTCTACAAGGTGGTCATCTTGTTGCTCATAATTGCATGTTTTTCCTTTTGTCCCTCCATCCTCAGGATCATAAGGAGTTCCTGCTAATGCCAGTCTCCAGGGTAGTTTCAGGCACTCTGTTAAACTCAGTCTCTTCCTTCACCATGGGCCCCACTCCTAACCATTCTTTCATTTGTGATCACTGAATATGGGTTCTGTTTCCTCAGTTAGAGGCAAACATATATAGTATTTATCTCTTACTCTGGGCCAGTGAAAGTGCTCTAAACAAGTATAGAAGAAAAATATTAGCATAGATACACTAATTGAGCTAATACAAATTAGTTCTGGTGATGGATGTAAGCATCAATAGAAATGTTTGTTTTGTGACTCTTTATTGAAATATTAAAGAAAGACACAGGATCCTTTTTTTTTTAATTTTAATCTTCAATTTTTTTTAAAACTTTAAATCTCTTGCAGATTAAGGCCTACATAGATCAAGGTAGAGGAAATCTTTAATGAACAAAATTACTCTGAATACTTCTTGGTTCTAAGGGTAAGTGGCTTTATTATAGCCTCTCTCTCTATATATATATCATATGTCTCACTCTTCCACCCAGTGTGTTAATTAAAAAGAAAATTATAATGTTGAATGTTATAGCAACCTAATGTTCGGGCAGGAACAAGAGATGTGAGTCCTCGTCTTAAAGACATGACTTAGGCCCCACACTTTTTTTTTTTTTGCATTTCTTTTATCTTCATTTCTTGTAGGTTGTTAAGATACCTTTTATTTTTAAAATTTTTTTTTAGCAGTTTCACCAAAGAGACAACAATAATCCATACTTTAGGAGGAGATTTTACTTTAAAATAATAGGCAGTTAAACTCTTTTTGTGGAGAAATAATTTTTATTTAATTTAGTCATTTCAAAAAGAAGAAAAGGGGCTGGGGCTGGGGCTCAGAGGTAGAGGGCTCACCTACCATGCATGAGACACTGGGTTGGATCCTCAGTACTACATAAAAATAAAATGAAGATATTGTGTCCACCTCTAACTAAAAAATAAATGTTAAAAAAAAAGAAGAAAAGGGAATGAAACTTCTCCATCAATCTCCCCCAACTTTGTTTATAGATACATGAAGAGGAGAGGTTCATAGTGATTTTGAATGAAGAAAAAGAATGATAATGCTTACACAGTGTCTGTCCAGAGACCAACAAGGTGAATATTCACTGAACACACCGCTGTAGTAATTTCTTGTGGCATCTGACTTTAAACACAAACTGATGGTTTAAAACAACACAGATTTATTACTCACAGTTATGGAGGCCATCTGGGGACCTGGTGGAGGCTCTGTTCCTTGCCTTTTCCTGTTTCAGGTGGCTGCCACCTATCCTTGGCTTGTGGCCACATCACTTCAGCCTCTGCCTCCATGATCGCACTGCTTTCCCATCTTTTGTGGTGAGATGCTCTTTCTCTTTTTGTTGTTGTTGTTTTATACTTTTTAAAATTAAATTATTTATTTATTCTAATTTGTTATACATGATGGCAGAATGCAATTCATTTCAGATTACACATATAGAGCACAATTTCTCAAGTCACTGATCGTGCACAAAGTATTTTCATGCCATTTTTGTCTTCATACAGGTAATTAGGGTAATAATGGCTAATTCATTTCACCATCATTCCTATCCCCTTGCCCCCTCCTTTCCCTCCCCCCTCCTTTGCTCTATCTAATGTTCTAAAGGCCTACCTGGATGATACCTGGAATAATCTTCCTATCGCAACATCTTTAACTTCATCTGCACAGTCCCCCATTGTCATGCAACGTAACATACATAGATTCCAGGGATTAGAGAGGGAACACATTTAGAGGACATTATTGAGCTTACTATAGTCAGATGAAGTGCATGGAGAGGGTGGTATGAGTTTTATTTGCATGTGGTCTCTAAGAGTCTGATGAGATGCAACTAAATTATAATTAAATGCTATCTTCAGGGTTAAGATCTTAAAGGACTGGAAAATATTGGCTACTTATTTATATCTTGGATTGTATGCTGGATATGGAAATAATATGCCCTTTGGAGTGTATGAATCAAAAGGCCAAAACTTGATTAAAACCAGTGTGATCAATGATAATTTTTGTTCCAAAGATGTTATGGAAAATATTGTATTATATGTATAATTCTCTGTATAATGCATATTTAAAGCATTAAATTCTGCCTTATCTCCTAAATCTGTTAGAGTTATAAAGTTTTAAGTAAATTTTCCTTTTTTTCTTAATGGTTTATATTTTATGTATTGTCACATTGTATAGATTTTTTATGATTGTTCTACTTTCATTGTGCACTGTAACTATTGCAGATATATAATAACGATTTTATCCCATTCATATATTTTTTTTGCCATGATACTTGATTCTTGGTTAAATTCCAATATTTTCATCTCTCTGCTCTTCAGCTCTATTGTATTCCTTTAGAATTGAGACACTTCCTGAACCCTTTTACTTTCACATTTTGGGGGTTGTTTGCTTATGTGTATGCTTCTTGCAACTTACAATAGCTTTTATTTTATCTTTTGATCTAATCTTATTATAGTTGCCTTTTATTGTTTTAATGTAAACCCTTTTAATTTTACTGTGCCAAATGATGTGCAATCTTATTTTGCCTTTTATTTTATACTTAGTAGTGCATACTCATTGATTTCTACTTTCCTACGCATTATATGTCACTGAAACTTTACTTTTTCCTATTAGGTTTTTCCTATAAATATCTGTATAATATACATTTGTTTCATGTTTGTTCTATAGTTTTGCATGTTTATGCGCATGTATAATTTTATTTACACATATTTTATACATATTATGTACATGTACAATCATATATATGCACATAGGTTAATATACATATATAGGCTATATGTAATTTTTAATCAATAATAAGAATAGATTACTACTGATTCTCCTGCATGAGGCTCATCACACTCTTATTTTCCCTTTGTCTCCTCTCAATGTGTATGAATTAATTACTTTTTATAGCAAATTCTTTGGTATTAATAAGATCTTTTTATATTGCTAGTCAGCTTCTACTTGCTATGACCAAAATACCTGACAAGAACAACTTGAAGGAGGAAAGATTTATTTTGACTTATGAATTTATAGGATTCAGTTCATGGTCGGCTGGCTCTAAGGCAGAAACATCATGGCAGAAGGGTATAGCAGAGGAAAGCTGTCAGATCATGGCAGCTGATAAGCAGACAGAGAAAGAGAAAGGGGCCAAAGAGAAGGAATGCCCTTGGTGACCTATTTCCTGTAGCTAGGTCCTAGTTCTCAGTAGTCCATTCAGCTATCAATGGATTAATCCACTGATGAGGTCAGAGCCCTCCTGATTGAATCACTTTCCAAAAGCCCCTCTACCAACCACGTGAGAGTTTGGGGACATTCCAGATCCAAACCATGACATATATTTTATATTTTCTTTCCCCAAAACATCTACTAGGAAAATGATAAAACATAACTCTGTTAAAATTACTAATTATTTAGTAATGTTAATTTTAATGGATATAGCGCACATCCTCAGTTTTAATCTTGCAAGTCACGATTACAATACAGTTCATAGCTGAACAATTGGTCTTTCCACATTATAAGAGCATCTTAGTAAGTGAAAACTTCACCAAGACAGGTTTTTATTTAATTCTACAATGTCCCATAACTCATGATTTCAGACTAGGCCTTCAGGTTCTGGCTCACTCTATACGTTTATACATTATGCTCTCCTGTGATCATTAATTTATCTTGAGCACATTTTAGTTAGGAGAAAAATATTCTAAAGCCATACTTTAAAATGACTGTAGTAGCAACATTATTCACAATAGCTGAAAGATGGAAGAGACCCAAATACTCATTGACATAAGAAAGGACAAATGAAATGGTATACTTGATGTGTTTACTAGGTCAAAAAGGAAGAGTGAAAGAAAGAGTAATATTCAAAAATTATTAGAAAAAAATTATGTAGGGCCCAAGAAATACTTAAGTTTCTAGTTTGAAAGCACTAATCAGGCCAAATCAATGTAATGTAACTCATAGCTTCTGCCAAAATAAGATTCAAGACAGGAAAAATAGGAAGGGCAGTTTGTTACCCAGTGAGAGGGTGATGTGTTTAGTCTGCAGATGGTAAGATTTAGATGTTCTGTAGGCAACTGGAGGCATTTGAATCCAGGCTTGGTTGAGAGCTAAGGTTTGGAGAATCAATTGAGTAGTCACTGGCATAAAACTGAAAATTGGAACTAGAAGGCAGGATCAGTGAGCCAAGTGAAAGTAAGTTGAAAGATCCTGGGACTGAGGGTCTCTCTCTTGCAGTGAGAGAAAGAAACGTTACTAAGGGGGATGCAGAATCCCAGCAGCAAGGAAGGAGGAGCCTATGATAATGGTCCTACCAGTGTTCCTCCACAGTTACACCTGGCATCAAAACTGATTTTTTTGAATATGTATTAAAAGTTTAATTTAGCAAAAATAAATGTTTAAAACATTCTGAAATGTTTGAACTCCTTAAAAAAGGTAGGTTTGGGGGGGGCTCCTACTAACCCATGTTTAGTCTAGGGAGGATGCCAGAAGGAACTATTCTAAGAATAGGTAACACAAGATGTCAGAAATATTGAATGTTGAAGGAGACCAAAGAGAATAAAAACAGAAAGAAGATAACATTCAGCAAGGAGAACTATAGAGTTCTGTAAAGGAGATGTCTGATTATTGTGACCAAGGGAAGTCAAGGAATTAGTAAATGGTAAGAAAATGGGATTGGTCTCAAACATCCTTCAGAGAACTTTGGTGACTTGAACTGTGTGTGTACACAGTGTGGAGGATTGAGCCCAGGGCCTCAAACGTGCTAGGCAAGTGCTCTACCACAGAGTTACATTCCCAGGCCCCCATTATGCATTTTTTAAAAAAAATCTGGTGTCCTATCTCTTCCAATCTTGATATTCTCCAGGGAAATGGAAACCTGGCTGAAAAGCCCACCCAATCTGCTGTTGAGGAACAGGGAGTCTCTATGTATACTGTGATGCAAGAAGCTAGAGGCAAATTTTAAAAAGTCTTGTTCTGGCATCTGTCAAATCATTATAGAATCAAGTTATTCATGAAAGGGCTCTTCAGAAACTGGGGATCTAGGTTCACTGCTTACAGCAATAGGGCTGAAGAGCCAAAAGCTTCTAGTTACCTGCAGTAGAAAGAAATAAATGGCACTTATCTGGAGCCAAGTATAAATACCTGTGGTTAAAGTCTGAACATTCCCAGCTTGCTACTTCAAGGGCAAGCAGGCCTCTTTTATCAGAGTCTTAACCCCACAGGCATCTAATATCCTTAACTGTTATTACATCTCAACCACCAATATCACCATCATTTCCAGTTAGCATTAACAGAGCACCTGACTCAGAAACAGTGCCTGAACCAGAAAGTCAGGGGCCAATTTGGTTCTGAGGTGACTTGTAGGCTGTTTTGGTTAGTTGTTTTTTTTTTTTTTTTTTTTTTTTTTTTTTTTTTTTTTTTTTTTTTGCTTCTATGACCAAAAGACCTGACAAGAACAATTTTAGAGGAGAAAAGGTTTATTTGTTGGCTCATGGTTTTAGAGGACTCAGTCCATAGATGGATGACTCCATTCCTCAGGGCTTGAGGTGAGGCAGAAGAACTCCATTCCTCAGGGCTTGAGGAGAGGGAGAAGAGTGTGGCAGAGGGAAGCAGCTCACATAATGATCAGGAAGCAGAAAGAGACTGAGCTCAGTTCACTAAATATATACCCCAAAGGCACACTCCCAATGACCCACAGCCCTCCCTAGCCACACTCTACCAGCCTGCAATTTTCACTCAGTTAATCCTTATCAGGGGATTAATCCACAGATTGGGTTAAGGCTCTCATAACCTAATCATTTCACCTCTAAATCTTACATTCTCTCACACATGAATTTTGGGGGGACATCTAATATCTAAATCTTAACACAGGCCATTGTTTTACTACATCTGTGCCAACATTCCAGGGAGCATTTGACTTGTAAACCTAGCTCTGTGATCCACTGAGGAGCATTTCTGTGGATAGAGGTTTGAGGAACCTGCCATGAGCTTCTTCTCAGGTGCCCTTCTCCCCTTGTTTTGTGCTTTAGAATCTGTATAATCACAGGGCCAGCTCAGGAAGTGGTCGAGTCTGAGCATCCATTCCTGAGGTCAACAGGGCACAGTAGTGCTTCCAGGCTTGATTTAGAGTCACTCTTGTCTTCCTGACTTTTGCTTTCATGCTATATAATCCATGCCCTTGGAGCCAGTGCAATGAACCTTGGAATCTTTGTATTTACCCCCCAAAATAGTATGTTTTCCTCTGTTTATATAGGAAAGATAGGATTTACCTACCACATATTCATCCATTTATCCATCATTTAATTCCCATTTATTTACTTAAAACTTATACATTTATTAAGAATGTTACATGGTCCATGCCCATCCTATGCTGCTCAAAGGGATTAAACATATTACTTGCCAACATGAATAATTAATAATAATAATAATAATAATAATAATAACCTGTACAAATGGAGAATCAAATCTAAATGGAATTCAGAACACAAAAAGAACACATCCAACTAGGAGCAGGAAGACATAGAACCTGATAAGTTCTATGTTGAACAATTACGCTAAATGAATGTGCTTTCTCTAGAAGATAAGAATTTGGCTAGAATTCAAGACTACTGCATATTAAATCAAAATTTCAACTTGTTAGGGAAATTCATGGTAATAATTAGAGTATTAGCCCCGATTTTGAAACATTTAAGTCTGGCCTGATTCAGAACTTTATTTTTTGAAAAGTTTGTTTCATCATATCAAGATGCTCTAGTCTTTTTATTTGCAAAGTCATTTAACACCTAAACACTGCCCTCTTTTCCTGGGCTTGGTGACTTTTGAATTGCAAGATATGTGTTTTCTTCAGTTTTGCACATAGGCCACTAGATGGTAGCATTTTACTTCTTTTGAGATGTAAGGCAGGTCTTGCAAAATGCTGAGCTGTGCCTGGAGGGCTTTGTGGTGTGGAAAATCATCAGAAATCTGCAGTGAAACCCACCAATCTCTGATTGATCCTCAAAGAGGAGAAGAAATTATTCTATGTGATTTTCTTACCAATTTGGGGTTATATAACCCACTAATTTGGCCAAGCTCTTCGTTTTTGTGGTTGAGAAATTATCGGAACATTTAAATTTTAAATTCATCCTTACAGAGCCACTAATGAAAGTATATTTTTTGTAACTTTCTTTTCTGGTCTATATTTTCATCGCTGAGGAGAAAGTACTTGTTAATGCCCACGTTTAAGCACACTACACTCAGAAATGTGTACATATCACAAAACCTTTGGCAATGACACTAGGGCAGGCGCCACTGCCTTTCACTGTGAATGTGCCTGTGGACCACAATGACATCAGCTTCTTCCATCTATCTAACCTGTCTTCTTTTTGTTGCCATTTATTTTTGTATCTTTTCATTTAGTATGGTTCCGCGTATTTTTGTATGTTTTGTATGCTTAGCACCTTAATTACTCTACATGCTCATTGTGGGTAGAGACTCTACGTTTTCCTTTCATTCCCTACAGTATTCAGGGCCCAGAAAAGATGCTCCACAAAAAGCTTCCTGAATCTAATGAAGTAGCAAGTGACACCACCGAGACAAACGCAAAGTTAGGCGGTGAGTTACCTGAAGGGCATCCCTGGAGCCCTGTCATTGTTTAGGTCAGCATCCTATTTCCATTCCTAGAGCCCACAATTGCCACTCTTCCAATTTTCTAGTTTCGTGTCTTATTTCATCAGTGCTTAAATTAGGGGACTAATGGAACCTTATCTCCTAAAGGTATCTGCATGATTTCCCGTAAATTATTGGAGACAGTGTCTTCTCTCTTCGAATAGCAATTCTTAAAAATAACAATCCTAATGATTGCTCCTGATTCCTTGTTCAAAAATCCTATAGAGTTCACAAGCATGATTGCTGGTTCCATTTGGTTATTAGAAACCTAATCCTTTCGAAGGGAGTCCCTGGTGAAGAAAGTAGATTGCTCTTATTCCTGATGCTTATGACCTTGTAACATTGTCATTAATCACTGTATTTAATTTGATACTTTACTATGATATTCTATTTAGTCCCTTAAAAAGAATTATAGAAGAGGCTAATTACAAAAATTGCTTCTGTAGAGAATTTTTTTGAAAGATTTAAGAGCCTAACCAAGGAGAGGAAGGGATCATGGAGAAGTATGATGGATGCAAATTCTCAGGACCAAGTGAAAAACTGGATATGGAAAATGAGCAGGACAGAAGAGGCTGGGTTACGTCTATATTCTTGAATGATTTGAGGAAGCATTATAAGTATAGGACCAAAGGAGGAAGAACAGACCCAGGCAAAGTGGGAGTGCCTGGGTTTATTCATGATGTCTGTGAGATAGATATCCAGGTGGAGCTGTCAGGAGGCAGTAGGAGATCAGAAGTGTAGTCCAGAGAGAACTTGAGCCAAACATATAGAGTTGGGACCCACCAGTACATGTGACAGCAGCCTCTCCAAGTGTGTCTGACATTGTACACAATAAGTGATCAATTATGAAGTTTCAGGGAACATCAATATTTATGTGTTGAGGGGGAAAAAAAGGGTGGAGCCAGGAAAGTCAAATGTCTAGGACTGTTGTCATGGATGCCAGGGATAAAGCTAGATTCAATGTTAGGGTCTGTAAACAAGTCAGGATGGTGCCTGGCAAATGTTAGAGTCCGTAAACATGTCTGGATGGCGCCTGGCATTTTGCCAGAGGGAGTGGTTTGTGAAGTAACTCCAGCAAGCCATTAAGTGTGGAGATTCCTTATTGGTTGACTGATGTATCTAGTTTATGCTAATTAAGATAAGCTGTGTGGAATGTATATATACCCCTCCTGTCCTACAATAAAGGGCTCCCACTCCTGCTGTATCAATGTACACAAGTTCCTCATCACCCCCCCCCCCTCCGTTAGTTTGCTGCAGCCGGCCTGTGGTAGATGGTGGCCCATACCCTGGGAGTCCCGGGACACTCGGGGGTAAGTGATGAAAAAAAAAAAAAAGACTGCCGGTTCGTAGATAGGACGGGAGCAAATCTGCTCGTCCCTAGACAGGTAGGGCGAGAGGAAAAATGGCCATTTTGAGAAAATGGAGAAGATTGATACAGTATGTTTGTGTCTTGTTTTGTCTCAGTGTATTGTATTGTCTTTATGATGAAAATATGGAAGGGGTGTTAAGTAAATTACTAAGGGAAGGAGGCACTCCAATGGAACCCATGTGTTGATGGAAGCCCAGGAACTCTAGTCAGAAAGAAAAAGAAAGTTCAGAAGAAGAAGGATTATCAGGAAAAAAGTTGCAGCAAAAGGCTATTACTGAATACTTTTCATTTTTTCATTACTGGAGGACTTTCCAAGTAGCAGCAGCCGGCTCTTCCCCGCACCCCCCCCCCCCACAGCCGGCTCTTCCCCGCACCTCCCCCCCCCCCCCCCCCCCAGCAGGACGCCACTGCCAGAGCCCAAATCCAAACCTGACCCAGAGGCACAGTCTCGAAGGCTCTTGCTCCCTGTGCCCGGTGGCAGTTTGAGTCCGGGACACTCCCTGGACTCTCTCTGGGGCCATCTGGGGCTGCCCGGGACACTGCAGGCGGAAGACGCCCCCCCCCAAGTTTGATTATTTCCAATGTCAATAACTACAATGGTTCTCCCACACCTGGAGGCTGATGAGTAATGAGCACTATTAAAGCTTATTTCAAATGTAAAAGACCTTGAGATAATGTACTAAATTGTTCAGAAGTTTGTTTTCTTAGTGCCTGCTGGAATACTACAGGATTTTCTTTACCATCCGGAGTTCCTGCCTTCGTCCCAGTGCTGGTGAGGACTAAGGTGGAAGAATTTCCAGTATTGCTGAGAACCAGAGGAAACTTCGGATCAAGCTAGCTACCTGCAAAATTTACCTGGACTGTGATTTAAGCTAGCTGCCTGCAGAACTTACCTGGACTGTGATTTACCTGAACTGTGAATTAATCTATTGAGACACTGCTTTACCTGGACTGAGACAACAAACTGTAATCTACAACAAGTTGTAACTCGGTATCTTTGCAAACGGTGTCATTGCTGGTATAATTTTTCCAAGGGCTTCTTGCATGCAGCCATCAATTGGCTTGGTATTGTGGCATTTTGTATCCTCCCCTTCTGCTTGTAGCAAATGATTTATGGTGTTAATGTAAAAACCACTATGGTCGCTATTTAAATTAAACAAAAGCGGGAAATGTTAGGGTCTGTAAACAAGTCTGGATGGCGCCTGGCATTTTGCCAGAGGGAGTGGTTTGTGAAGTAACTCCAGCAAACCATTAAGTGTGGAGATTCCTTATTGGTTGACTGCTTTATCTAGTTAATTAAGATAAGCTGTGTGAAATGTATATATACCACTCCTGTCCTACAATAAACAGCTCCCACTCCTGCTGTATCAACCTACACACAAGTTCCTCGTCACCCCCCCCACCCCCCCCCCACACCCCCCACCCACCCCGGTTATTTTGCTGCAGCCGGACTGCAGCAATTCAAGAAGACTGCATGGTCAATAGGGCTCAGTTAATAGGAGTTCTGAGAGGATGGGGAAAGTTTGAATTTTGGAACCAGAAGATCAGGCTCAAAAGAGCCACAGGCAAAAAGTGTAGCTTGTAGGGAGCCAAGAAATAAACCTGCTTTGGGATTCTCCCCAGATTATTGCACAGTGCTGAAGATATACAAGGCACCCCCTAAATATTTTGCCTTTTAAACATACCTGGTTCATAGTAATCATAAAAACACCAAAATGATTCTTAAATGGGGAGGGGAAAGAGGCTGTCTAGAAGAGAGCATAACAAAGTATCCAGGGAAGTTTTATCAAACTACACAGGATTCTCACTCACTCTAATTCAGACCTCTGTGACCTCTTAAAGTTGCAAGATTGGAATCATTCCAAGAAATGAGAGCTGACACTGAGGGGAAGATTTGGAATCATACTCACTATGGCAGTTGTAGAAAAAATAGGAGAACAACAAAGACTCCGTGATTATAAATAGTTGATTGTATGTTTGTTCAGGTGTATTAATGTTTGTATATATGTATGACTTTTACATTCAGCTTATTATGAAAATTACTTTCAAATGTCTTTCAAACTTACTTCCAGAATATTTTGTTGTTTCTTAACATGCCCAATTTTGCCATAGTCCAACACAAAGTCCTTTGCTAAGAGAGGTTAAATAACATGCAGAATTCAGTAGTTAGATTCAATAAATAAATATTGAGCACTAATCAAGTACTAATTAGGCGTTGTGTTTCATTTTGATAAAATAGCTCTGTCCTATAAATAAAAACAAACTTCTTGCTCTGGGTAGACAACTTGTTCCTTATGTTCACAAGGCTGTTATCTGCATCAGATCATATGGAACATCATTTTCACCAGTAACACCATTTCTGCCTACCTAATCTACAGAATGAACACCCTTCCCCACTTTATTCTATTTCAAAGCAACCAGTTCACAACTTATAATTGTATGCTCAGCAGTTGTATTGATTAATGTCTGTCTCATAAATCATGAACCACTTAAAAGCAAGAATCAACTTCTTTTTGTAGCAAATTCAACATTGAGGGGATTTTGGGAAGAATTCATTCAGCAAATATTTATGAAATGAATGCATGTATTTCCAGATTATATTGACATGAAACAATGGGAAATAAATCTATTGACATCTTTTCAAGCATTGATCTATATATTTTCTACTATGAATTAGTGATTCATAGGCAATGTGTATTTATTAATTTGTGTATTTTTAATTCATCAGATTTTTAATGTTTTTGGTTATAATATATATAGCAAATATTTTTCCTGGTCTTTAGTTGTCTTTTTGGTTAAGTTATATACAGCCAGATATGCTCATGTTCTTTTTAACAGGTGTTTCGTTTTCTCTTTTGCTTAAATAAGAAGATTGCCATCAAGGATTTTCTTCTAGCATTTGTATTGCTTTATTGTAAAAATATTTGATCCATCTGGAATTTAAAGAAATATATTTTGTAACACAGAAGCCTAAATTTTTATTTTTACCCATAAGTTTTCCATTGAGTAATACTGATTTAAAACCTCATTTTGTCATATATGCAGATCTCATGTGCATTTGGATATAATTCTAGATTCTCCATTCTGTTCCTTCGATTTCTTTATCCTTGTGCCAATATTATACTCTTGTGATTACAGTAGCTTTATAGCAAGTTTTAAGATCTGTAAAACTACATTAATTTTGTATAATAATAAAATGATGTATTCCTATCCAATATCACTTTGTTCCTCTCCATTTATATGTTATTGTTTTCTTTATGTATCCCCTGGATCTTTCTAGAAATTTCAAGGTTTTATTGTTATGAGAATATTTCTATTTAATTTCCATTTATAGCTGTATTGATAATGAAAG
Source organism: Urocitellus parryii (assembly GCF_045843805.1). Classification (NCBI taxonomy): domain Eukaryota; kingdom Metazoa; phylum Chordata; class Mammalia; order Rodentia; family Sciuridae; genus Urocitellus; species Urocitellus parryii. The sequence continues at coordinate 218,634,801 of NC_135531.1, forward strand.
GCAAAACTATTGATTTTACTATATTTATTTTGTATGCTGCCCTTGTAAAAATTTCGTATTAATTCTAATTTTTTCTTCAATAGTGTTTCTTCAGTTTTCTAATCTGAAGAAAATCTGTATTTTTAGATGAGATTATGAAGAATAATCTCATCTAAAAATACAGATGATTTTGTTTACCTTTCCAATATTCATAGCACATATATTTATAGTATTGCAATTATTAGAAACTTTTAAAAATGTTGAATAATCCATTGTCCTAGTGGGTATTTCTACATTGCTCTGGATTATAATAAAAATAATTTCTGGGGCTGGGGCTGTAGCTCAGTGGCTGAGCTCTTGCCTAGGCACTAGGCACTAGGTTTGATGTGAGGCACTAGGTTTGATCCTCAACACCACATAAACAATAAAATGTATGCCACCCATCTACAACTACAAAAATAAAAAGATAATAATTTCATCATTTTACTTTTCTGTGTTTGCTAGTTTGTTTTTGTTAGATATTCTTTAGTATATTAAATTTCCTTATAATCTTATTTTACTTTGAGTTTTTATTATATGGGCATAACTGCTGGATTTTTTTTTTTAATTTTGTGAATCTCATTACAGAATCATGACTTTGTGCTGGTAATTGTACATACAAGACTACACACACACACACACACACACACACACACATTCCAAGGATGAACAATACTTTTATTCCTAATTGAAACACTACTTATTATGTCATTCTTTTAAAATACTTTTGCTTTTTTTTGCATCACTTAAAATTTTGCAACTATTATTTATAAGATAAATTAGTCTACACATTTGAAAACTATTTTACTAGCATGTTAAAGTTTGGATTGTCATGCTTTCTTAAAACAATAGAGAGAACTTCTTGTCTTTTGTATAGAATAATTTAAATAGTATGTAGATTATCTGAATATTAAGATTTTAAAATGCCATTTAATACAGTTGCTAAAAAGAGTTTGGAGGGATATCATATTTGCTAGCATTGAAGTTTTTTCAAATTCCATTTGTACCTAACACACATTTTTCAGAGTTGAAAAAGAGCATGCTTATTTCCATTAAGGAAACATGCTGAGAGTCTCTATACACCAATTTTCACAAAGCAATTTTGCAGGAAGAATGAAAACCAACAACCCCGATAAAAACATTTCATATCAGTATAATCTTCTTTACTGAAACAAAACCTTTAAGGTGAGGAACCAAGGAAATTAAATTTACAAGGGAAATCTGAGGTTGTTCCAATATGGGGGTAGAGTCAAGCATAATTTATTATAAGCACAGTTGTCAAGATTGATACTTCATTTGAGGTAAAAAGTAGAGAATTAAAATGACTTTCATTTAGATACATTCTACTGAGACTCATAAAAGTTATTTATTTTTGAAATATCTACTTCTTTCACCATCAAAAAAATGACCCACTCATAACTGGCTAATTCTCCAAGACGATAATCTATGTAAGCATAAATGTACACTTTGGATACCTTCCTTATTCATGGTTTGATTTCAAAAGCCACTTCTTTGTGTTTTGTTTAATTGAAAATTAATTATCCTACAGGCAAGTCCCAAGACTCCAATCCAGGAAATGCTGCCTCATAGAGTTTTTCCTTTGCCTTAACCAATTACAATTTCTGGAATCCACTGAGATTTTTATATTATAAAGTTAATTATTTTGCATAATCTGGGAGAAATGTCTAATCTGATAACACTTGTTTAACTGTGATTTTTTGAAACTATGTCTTGAATACTCTGTCATCCTGAACAAAGACTGCAGTTCTAATAACAAATATTTAAATTGATTATTTCCATCTCCAGGATCATACCATAAAGACCTATGTGAAGCAAAGATGTTAACATAGCCCAATAAGTCATTTAAAATCTGAATAATCAGCAAAGGGACTGGGTTAAATATTCCATGCAGTCTTCATAATTGCTCTGAATTAACACATCCTGAAGGAATATGTGCATGCACGCTTTTGAAAAAAATTATTAGCAGGCAATGAAGAAAGCATTTGTGCATGCTCTCATCAGGGAGAAGAGATCGTGTCCTATTTTATTCAGATACATAATAAAATTAGTTATGTAGGAGAATTACAGAAACTGGAATAAGAATTCCTGTATGTTCTCCATCCACTTATTTTTACTTCAGTTTTTAAAACTAGAAATATTGGAAATTAAGTCTTCAACCAAAGAGATAGACGTGTGATTTTGTAAAATCTGAGCAGAGAATGAGGGAGAAAAAAAAGATGCAAGGAAGGTTTATGGTGAATGTGGAAGCTTTAGAAAAAGAAGACTAGAAATTTTAAATGAGATTAACAAGCTAAAGAAAGGTTCAAGATATGGCTCAGTGAAAGGGTATCTGCCTAGGACATGCAAGGGCCTGGGTTTAATCCCTAGCACTGCAAAAAACCAATAAATAAAACTAAAGGGAAAAATATGTAATTATTGAAATGTTAACTTTTTTGAAAAATAATACTCTTATCCCAATAACTGAATATCAATTCTTTTAATTTTCCCAAAGCACATAAATCAATATCAACCATATTCCATGATATCAAGCAAAGTTAACAAATTTAAAAGAATTTGTTTTTTTCACCACAAAGGACTCAAACTAGAACATAGTAAGATAAAAGAAAATTTCCCAAAACTTGTAAAATAAGGATACTGCTAAAATCTATGCGTCAAAGAAGTTGAAAGGGAACTAAATAGACAATGAATTTAGTGAAAATACCAATTTTAAGAATTTGTAGAATATATCTAAAACACACTTAGAGTGAAATGGATAACATTAAAAACATCAGAAATGAGGAATAGGCTCAAATAAATAATTATTGTTATAGATTGGGGAATCTTGGGGGTGGATGGTGTTTGGAAAGCAAAATAACCCAAACTCAAACAGAAGAAAGGATTTAACAAAGCTGAGCCCCGAGTTGAATTAAATCAAAACTAGAAGCAATGAAAGAAAGAAATGAGACAAATAGCTGATTATTTAAAATGATTAACAATTCACAAATTTGTAGTAACATTGAAGAAGGAAAGAATAGATGAGTTTTAAATATCAAGTATTAAATGGAATAGTAATTGCTACAGACCCTGGAGACATCAACAGTGTAAAAAGGAAATAGTTGTACCCTGCTTTGGGCACATGTGATTTTGTCCTCCAAGGGTACTGTGTGTTGGAAGCTTGGTCTACAGTATGCTGCTGTTGGCAGGAGGTGTGAAAGAGCAGACCAAATGAAATGTAATTGGGTCTTAGTTATCATTTTTGAAAGGAGATTAGGTAGTTATCCTCATTTAGTTCCTGTAGAGTGAGTTACAAAAGAATGAACTGGCCACTCTCTTTGCCTTCCAGTCTCCCTATGTGATCTCTTCTTTTTTGGGATGTGCTCCCACCATAGAAATGCCATCTCTCTTGGGCCCTCCCCAGAGAGCAAACACATGGGCATTCTCCATCTAGGAATTTTTGGTTCTACAACTGTGGTTGGTAGTTGGAAGTTGGTGGTTGTGGTCTTTGGATATTAGTTCTTTGATTTGGGTTTTTTGTTTTGTGATTTTGGTTTGTTGCTTTGGTTTGCTATTTTATTTTATTTTAGCTAGCATCTTTAGTTGATGTTCCTGCGTAGGATGCATAGCAAGAGCAGAGACTAATGTAGTGTAGCAGGGGCCCAGCTCTTGTGATGAGACAACCTTCATGAACTGTTGTGAGGTGCTTAGGGCCATTGGACATGGTGGGTTTCTCTAGGTGAAACTACCCCACCATCTCCTCTCTGGGGCAGAGATGGCAGCCAAAGTCCTGTCAAAAAAAAAAAAAAAAGGGAACTTCTCTATTTGGGCCTGGAATATCCCAATGGGTTCCAGATTATTGAAACCTGTAAACATATCTACATCATGATGAAATATGCAGCAGGGGGACAGCTACTTGTCCACATCCAGTCCAGTAGCATGCGGGAGGACGAGGCCCAGAGACTATCCACATAGATTGTGTGCACAGTGGGCCACTGCCACAAGAAGGGCATTGTGCACTGAGACCTGAAGGTCAAGAACATCATGTTGGATGCCAAAGGTAACATCAAACTCCTTGACTTTGGCATAAGCATGAAATTCATATCTGGGCAGAAGCTGAGCGGGTTTTAGGGGCACTCTCCTGTACCTTGCCCTTGAAATCATCCAGTGGGAAGAATACGAGGCCCCTCTGATGGAGGTCTGGAGCCGAGGGGTCTTTCTGTATCTTATGCTGTCAGGGAGACACCCATTTATGAAGATCTTCCCTGGGGAGCTGGTGACACAGATTATGGAAGCAAGGTATCACTTTCCTGATCATGTTCCCACCAAGCCAAAAAGCTCATGTGTAAAATGCTGACCAAGAATCTTGTGCAGCAGCACACAGTAAAGAAGACCTTTCATCACCAATGGCTGAGGGAGGATGAGGAGTATTCAGCCCATCAATTTAGTGGGCCACTCCCTACATGCCCAGACCCCACAATAATGACAATCCTGTTTGACATGGGTTATAACCCATACAAGACCTGGGTGTCTCAAGCCAACAGAAAGTTCGATGATTCAATGGCTGTGTACCTAAAACTCCAGCACCAGAGGAGCCAGGAGCAAGCCTGTTGTTCCAGGTGAAGTCTGGGCATCAGAGGGTTGGGCCTCACTCACGACCCATAGATCATTCCAGTTTTCCTGTCCTTCCAAGGAGGTGTGCCTGTGAGTCTGCGTTTCACACCTTCCTTTGTTCTGTGGGAATCAGCTGCCTGAGGAGGGCAAAATGGTTCAGAACATTCAGCCTGCCTCTCACTGATCTCTATCCCATGTGCAAGGACCCCTCCTCCCCGGATTGCCTCCCAGAAAGACCCTCGGTTCCATATGCCCAACTCCAGGAGGATCCTCAGTAGGGGCATTGCAGCAGCAGATGGCAGCAATTTCTCCCAAGGTACCTCCAATGGGCAACCCAGACAACAGCAAAGGCTGGAAGAGGGTGACCAGGAGGATGACTGCCTGCTGTCAACAATTGTGCTGTCGCATGCTCTGTGTCAGCCAAAAAGTAGCTTCTAACCAAGAAGGTTCAAAACCTGTTAGATTCAGAAACAGGATGGTTCTAATGTAAATGCAGAGCTGAGACATCCAAAACCCAATGGACAGCCAGCCGGGGGACCCAATACTCTGTGGACTCTTACATCACAGCATGGGCATTGGTCACACGGATGCTAAACAGCTGCAGGAACCAGGTGCACATACTGGTCCAGGCTTCTCTGCATGAGTTCCTGCCAGGAGCACCTTTGGATCCACCTAGACATTAGGAGTCTCCTCTGCCCCCACCTTGAGCCACTGTAGATGAGCACTCACTTGGTTTGGCCTAGTGTGGATGGAGACTCACTCCCCTTGATCTGGTATGGGTGGAGGCTCTCTCCTTGAGCCAGTGTAGACATGACTCACTGTGCACTGGTGATATTGGCCAGAAGTTGAAACATTAAATGAAAATTATTGGCTTCTATTTTTATGTGTTTTTGGAGGGGCTTTTCCAAAAAAAGTTCTTAGAGACTTCTAGAACCTGATGTTTCTTTAACTGTTCAGCTTATAATCAGATATTTAATTGTTTAACATTGTAGACAATTATTTTGTTGTTAAGAGTGAACTAGGATATTACTTGCTACTTTAGCAAGAAGCAACACTCTGAGAGTCCTTTTGGCAGTTTACACACAGGGGCTTACCTGCCATCATGAATATAGTTTCTATTCTATTATTTGTATTACTATGTCCATATCACCAAGCAAACTCTATGATTGCCAGCTTTCTCAGCACTTGAGTATTAAAGAGGTTTTCACATTTCTGCAATTCCATCATGATACTTATAAAACCCCAAGTAGATCCAATAATATGTAAACCAACACCCTTAATTGCATACTAATGAGCTTAGCTTTTCTGAAGGCTTTCTGTTTTGATCAAGATGTGCAGGTGCTTATGTTTCAAAAAACAAAAACAAAAAAACCCACAAACTAAAAATTCCCGATAAGTACAGAAAGGTTAAGACTTGCTAATATGAAAACCAGATCTAGTTGCTTAAAAAAGAAAAGCATGTAGGAAGAGCCTATAATTTCTCCTACTATCTTTGGGCTTGGAGAAATGCCCAGGTTAGTGACAAAGGGAACTTTAGGGGAAGACTCTAAATCTTCCACACTGTATGAGAAAATGGAAAATCAGATGGATAGCTTTGTTAAAAGCACAAGCCATGCAGAATCTTGGAGAGCTCAAGGAGTAATAGCGGGAATTCTATTGATATCTTCTCCAAATTGAAACATTACTATGATTTACCAATTTAAATTATTTTGAAAATAAGCACCAATGCAGCTGTAAGCCATTAACTACAGTCACACTCATAATGAATCTGCTTTTTAGCCACTGTTCCTAGACCCACAGTAATGCAGCCTCAAAAACCTGTTGTCCTCTAATCTTTGACACTTTGTAAGCACAATTTTTCCTTTACTCGTCTGTTCAGAACATAGGGTCCGCTGGCTGGCTGTCCATTGGTTTTGGATGTCAGCTCTGCATTTGCATTGGAATCACCCTGTTTCTGAATCTAACAGGTTTTGGGCTGTTGGTTGGAAGCTACTTTTTTGTTGACACACGACTATCTTCTGGTATCCAGGGCACTACTTCTCCTACTTTTTATGTGCAAAAAATTGTCCTCAAGATTGCAATGGAGATTCTGATTCTACCCTTCTGGGTTAAGGCCTGAGAATCTGAAATTTAACTAGTTTCCAAATCAGTGCTGCTGTTCTGTGGGTAGCAGGGGTTTGCATTATAGAGCAACAGCCTCCCAAGTGATTAATATCCCTAGGGTTTTCTTTCTAGAGCAATACTTTAATAAAAATTTTCCTTTGCTGGTAAATATTCAGGAATCTGCCAAATCTAGTTTGAAGCTAAAATCAAGTCAGTTGCTGCCCTTCATCATTTTGAAATAATTTTCAAACTATATTTATTACTACTCCGTTTTAAGAGTGCTGTTATTTTGTTGAAATCAGAGTTCCACTTTCTGCAGAGGTAAGAAACCTCTAGAAAGAATCTAACCCTCCCAAGGGCCTGTAAACGCTTTCTCCACCACTTTCCAAGCCCGTTACCCAACAAAAGAGGGGGAAAGGGAGGGAACTGGGAAAGCTCTGAGTTGAGGGCTGGGAAGACAGACATGTTGAACTTCAAAATGGGGCTGTGGCTTCAGCCTCGGGCAGGAGGTTGTTTACCCTTTATGGGAAGGTAAAATAAAAGTTTCTCTTTCCATCTCTGTGGGACCATGCAGTGCCAGGTGCTAGGACAACATTCATTCAAACCTGGGCTCAGGTATCCCCAGGAGGAAAATCAGGGCAGTGTAAGATGCCTGATGCCTTTGGACAGATGACCTCAGGGCTTCCCATGCTTGATTCCCTCCCAGCCCCAGGCAGGGTTGGGGAAGTACAATATCTTCTGTTTGTGGGGGCACAATAATTATCTGTGGTTCTCTGGTATCCTCTTCATTACTTAGTTAGTGTAAGGTCAGACAGTTGCGCCAAAAGGAGGCAGATTTAAAAGGCTGCTGAATGAGGCTTGATTGAGATTCGCTCCAGACGAGACCCTCCAGACCAACAGGGTGCCTCCAGGGAGAAGTGCTTGGGGCTCAACTGGACTGGAATTTTTATTGGGCTTAGGGCAGGAAGGGAGGACTTGGGACAGGAAAAGGAGGTTTTTAGAGTCCCTTGTCCTACTGAGGTTAGTCAGGGGAGCTTGCTGAGATCCAGGATTGGTCAGGAGACCCCGCTGATTGACCTGTGGTTCTTTGGTGCCTGATTGGTGGTTCTTTGGCGCACCAGGTTGCTAGGTACTTTGTTCCTCAGCCAACCTCAAACCAACCTGACAGTTAGAAATGTTATGCTTCACAGAAAAGTCCAAAACTCTTCTGTGCTCTGGATCCTTCCTCCCCTTCTTCCTTCCTTTATCTTTTGAACTAAAGTATGAATTTATTTACATCTAAACTCAGTTATAGATAAGGCCTTTTATGGATCCACATGCCCTCCCTGAGCTACACCAATCATCAAATACAGTTAGCTTAACTCACACTAATTAAACACAGCCAGCATGTCACACAATCCTGGGACAACCAAAGCATCTCTGATTTCACTCGACTTCCCTTAGCTAAGAGATCTCTCTTAGCTGAAGAGTTGTCATTGTCTGGTGGGTCTCTCCAGCCAATGGTTGGAGGTTGGAATATGAAATCAATCCAGGGACAAACAATAAGGCAGCCAGTCTCACTGACATCCTTGGAGTGAAGCTCTCTGATGTGGCAGTGAAGCCGGGAGTAGACAGGCAGTCAGCATAGATAGGTAAATTGAGTCAGGTCGGATCAAGGAGGCCAATTTTCAGTGAGTCGGGTAGATAGGTAAATTGAGTCAGGTCGGATCAAGGAGGCCAATTTTCAGTGAGTCGGGTGAGTTGGAGACTGCCCCCTGAGGATTGAAATGTTAATTCCTTCAGAGGCCTTCCTTTATCCTTAACAAGAACTTGTCCCTGCTCTAATCTGTTGCTAAGGTAACCTGTCCCAGGAATTGCCCCCCCAACAGGGAGCTGTAAGATTGTTATTTAATGTGTCCTGGGCTGCTCCATCCTGCCCTTCCCCCTTCAGCCCACCTGTTTCCCACCTTTTGCCCCTCCCACCGAGAATTCCTGGCCCTAGTCACATACACAGGAAGGAGAAAGACAGGGGAAGGGGGCAGGAGAACAGAGGAAGCCTATAAAAAAAGCAAAACACGTTGCTTCTTGGGTACCAGGATACCAGCTATGGTCCCCTTCTCCCTCCTAGGAGAAGTCTATGTTACTTCTTTTTAAATAAACCCTGCATTATATGCTTGCCTCTGTATGCTTCTCTAATGTTCAAACTTCCACATGTGAAGAAGCAGGATTCCCCAGCGATATCATATTTGTAGGTCCCACTGATATCTACACCAAGGTAAGGTCCTCTCCATGCACCCCACATCTGTTTGAGGTGAAACTTTCTGTCTCTTTCATTTTGGAGGATGATGGGCACCCATTTGCTACTTAAATGCAGTCAGTGTAGCCACCACTTGCTGAGGGCCATTGCCAAGTAGGAATGACGCATCGAAATTTCCTTGCCAGCGTACCCCATGTTAAATGGACTTGCCATGGAAATTTGCTGTGACATTGCATGTGTCTTTGAGAAAGGTGACCCTGCTCAAGGACCAGGGTGGATCCAGGTTTAAGGTGTATCCTGCAGGTTTTAGGAAGTATCCCGGTTTAGGATAATTTGGGTTTAAGGCGTTCCCGGTTTAAGACAATCTGGGTTTTAGGGAAGTTCCAGGTTAAAGGTTATTCCTGCTGGGAATGGGGCGTTCCTGCTGGCTGAGTTCCCGTTGAGTTCTCGTGGAATTCAGAAAGTATTTTGGGATGTGAATTGGCGGGCAGAACTTGGATTTACCCAGAACGTGTTTGTACAGGGCCGGTGTGAGTTCGGGAATAAAGAATTGCTGTTGAATCTACAAGGTGTGTGGTGGTTCGTGATTCTGTGCCCAGCCAAGACTGCGGCATTTGGTGGCCCGTACGGGGAACGTCTGAAACTTGAAGGTAAGTGAAATTGCTCGCCCCTGAGAGAAGGCGAGAGAATGGGTGACCATTTCAAAAAACAATGTGTTCTTGTTTTGATTTATTTCGTTTTTGTTTCAAGCTGCCTATCCCTAGAAATTTCTCAGGCAAACTGGGAAAAATGGTTGGCTCAAGGTTTGAAGTTTGTCCGCCCTGAGGAAGAGAAATTTGACACAACGATTTTTTATTCAGTTTTTGTTTCATTCAGTTGCGGTTTTGTTTTGTGTTATCTTATTGGGTTGCGTTATCTTTATAGTAGATGAGAAATTAGTAAAAAACAAACTGAAAAGGTGTTAAGTAAATTGTTAGAGGTTCAGACCATGGAGAAAGACATTTTAGATCAAGCAAAAGAGAAGGTCTCTCGAACTAGTCAGACAGAGGAAGAAAATTTAAAGGAAAAGGGGTTATTAGGAAAAAGGCCACAATAAGAGGCTGTTACTAACTCCGTTTTATTACCAGAGGGCGTAATTCAACCAACAGCCCCACCGATGGAGACAGCTGAGTGGCCCTCAAACCCCATAGTTGATAAGTGGGATCCTGAGACAGGACCTCAAAGATTAGTATGCCCTATACTTGAACAGGTAGGAGGGCAGCGTGCTTTAGATTTTAAAACAGTGAAGCAGTTAAAGGAGGCTGTAACAACCTATGGTCCCCAAGCTCCCTTCATGGTAAGCATGGTCGAGTCCATTACTAACTTGGACATGACTCCAGTAGATTGGGCTAGCATGTGTAAATCTGTGCTAAATGGAGGACAATATTTGTTATGGAAGGTTGCCAATGAGGAATTTTGCATGGAGACAGCTAGGCGAAATGCAGCAGCTGGTTACCCTCAAAGAAATCTAGATATGTTGTTAGGAAAAGGACCTTATGAGGGTCAAAGGCAACAAATTGAATATGATCCTGCTATATATGCACAAATTGCTGCAGACGCAGTTAGGGCATGGAAGACTTTACAAGGACATGGAGATTTACAAGGTCAGCTATCTAAGGTAATACAGAGAGCTAATGAACCTTAAGCTGACTTTGTAGATAGGCTTATTCAAACAGCTGCCAAAATTTTGGGGGATAAACAACAAGCAATGTGGCTTAAGGACCGTGCCTGGTAGGTTGTCCAATTCAACGTATGGTTCTTACCCATCATGGGACAACTGACCTCTAGGCGTCAGCCTCCTGTCTTAGGTTGATACCACTGCAATTGGATCATACCCATCACTGACTACCAGTCCAGCATACAGCCATACTTGTGGATAGGCCTATGCACCAGTGGGGGGGTGAGGTTGTTGCCTTACCTCTGTTGGCCCCCAAATTTAGCCTTGGTGCCAGTGGGGGGATGAGGTTCTTTGCCTCACCTCTGTTGGCCCCCAAATTTTAGGCCATCACTAGTAGAAGGGAGGAGGATACAGAAATGCCACGACACCAAGCCAATTGACAGCTCCTTTGGAAAAATTGCATCACTGGTGACACCATCAGCAAAGATATGCCAGCATTACAGGCCGGTGTGAGTTCAGGAATAAAGAATTGCTGTTTGAATCTACAAGGTGTGTGGTGGCTCATGATTCTGTGCCCAGCCAAGACTGCGGCAACCACTCTTCAAGAGTTGGGTGAAAGTTTTCCAGCCTAGGCAGCTCTCAGTCACCTGGTCAACACAGAGCAGGCATGTTGGGTTCTGTTGAAGCTGCTTCCTACTTTTCTGTCCAGGCTCAGAAAGCAATTAGCATGAGTATGCAGTGTCCATAGTCCTGATCTTCCTTGGATACATGAAGGTGAATGAAGGAGTATGGAACAATTGTGGAATTTCCTGCCTGGCTACACTCAGGTGAAAATCCTAAGTTCCTTCTCTTGAACCTGCTCCTGACTTCTCTAAGAGGCATTTGGGTGATTGGTAGATAAATAGCACTGAGGGAAAGCCCCATTTACATTTGCCTCCATTTGGGCTGCACAACAGTACCCATCCCCATGTCCATTCCCTCCAGGATGCTTCCCCCTTCCTTCGCAGATCAGAGACACTAGAAATTCAGATTGTAGGACTGAGAGAAAGACATGAGATGATTAGTAAGAAAACATCTAGGTTCTCTTTGTTCACTTAGTTAGGCTTCACAAGCCAGTTTAAAATCTCTCATTACTGTTTCTGTGCTCAGATGTACTCAATGTTTTTTTTTTTTTTTTTTTTTTTTTTTTTTAATGCTGCAAGAGGGAGGCACTCTATTTTAAGGAATCTCTCCCTCTCCTGTAAACTCCTCTGGAAAACGGTGTTTATTATGTGCTTAACAACAAATAGATGTTCCCCTTACCCTCTGGAGATTTCTTTAGTCTACAGGACAACACTTAGGCACAAAAGGTTAAGACATATACAATTATTCTCTTTTTTCATGTTTTTTTCAGGAGTTATAGTGGCATGCCCTTAAGTCTGAATCCTTCCAGGGTCTCTGGCATAGGGCAAACTGGGACCCTAGCCTTTGCCAGAGGCCAGTGATAAACCCAGCCTAATATCATCTTAAGATTGGGAGCCATCTCATCACCAAGTCATAAGAAGTTCATTTCTGTTTTATTATAAAATACTGAGATTTCTAAATTTCTAACTTGTTTGGAATTCCTGCTCATGCTCTCAACTCACCCATGCCTGGCTCTCCTTCAACAAATAACAACCCTCCCTAAAACCTTAGTGGCAACTCATAAATCCTGCTCTCCATGACTAGGTAACAACCCTCTCTGAAACCTCAGCAGCGCCTCATAAATTCTCATGTTGGGATCTGAATTTACTCCCAACTTGAAATATAAAGTCATGTAGATCATTAATCTGCTAATTGCCCTTATATTACATTTGCCAGAATCCTGTTAGCTATAAGTTCCCAAGATACTCCCTTTGTAACTTTTTATGCTATGAAAACCTTTTCTTCTCTGAGAGCTGGGCTGTTCTCTGCCCCAGGTTTCGGGTGAGACAGTCGCTGGCCAGGACTCTTTGTGTACACAATATAAGCTTTTTTTTGATTTGGTTTAAAATTGGAATCAGTGGTCTTTTCTTGCTTCATGGTTTAACAGCCTGAAATAACTTTGGCAAAGCTAGGTGATATAAGATGGGTTTTCTGGACCATAATGAAGCTCAAGCTTAGGGAGACATCCCTAACAGGATAAACAGTTTTTTTTTTTTTTTTCCTGATGCAGGAGAAAACTTGAATTTCTCATCACTCAGGTAGAAACTTCTCTCTCAAGTCAGTTTATAGATTGACCACTAGTGTACATACTGGGAAATTACAAATGATCAGGAAAAGTGCCTCATTTTCATGTGCTGTCAGGCCTAACTAACTTCAATCTCTACCATGAGAGAAGGCCTTAAGGAATCACCTACTGAGGAAGAGAAATCAAGGGGACCACCCCAACTTAAAAAAATAAAAACAAATTCAGGGAGATTTTCAGAGGATCTGAATAAATATATTGGGATGTTTCAGAACTTATGCCAGGTGTTTGACCTCATCTGGAAATATATTTTGTTGTTACTTAGCTGAGCTTTAGCCTTCAATAAGGAGACCACCATAAAGCAAGTAGCTAAAGAATTTGGTGATGGACCTACATCTTGCCCATGCTCCAGCATCACAACTAGAAACAAACCTAATTAATCATCTAGAACACAGGCAATCCCCAGAAATGATCCTGACTGGGACCCAAATGATAAAAAGAATGCTTGGAAGATTATACATTTCCAAATATTAGTTCTTGAAGCTCTCAGGAGGATCAAGGAAAGCCCACTTTCTATTCCAAAGTCTTTGAAATTAGTCAGGGCCCCCAGGAAAGCCCTGCTATTTTCATGAGAAACTCAGGGAGGCAATATAAACACACCACCCTAAATCCTGAACCCATAAAGGGCCACCTACTTTTAAAGGATAATTTACCAAAAAGTTTACTCTCCCTGATGCTGAGAGCCATTGCCAAGTAGGAATGACGCATGGCAATTTCTTTGTCAGCCTACCCAATGTTGCTTAGAGGAAGGACTCTCCATATTGGACCCAGGTCATTTGCAGTGACATTGCATGTAAGGTGACCTTGCTCAAGGACCAGGGCGGATCCGGGTTTAGGGCTCTCCTTGGGTTTAGGGCTCTCCTTGGGTTTAGGGCAGTTCCAGGTTTAAGGTGTACCCTGCTGGGAATAGGGCGTATCCTGCTGCCTCAGGCGTGCCCTCTCCTTGAGTTCCCTTTGAGTTCTCATTGAGTTCTCCCGTTGAGTTCTCTCGGGATTCAGAGAGTATTTGGGATTCAGAGCCTGGTAGAGTGTGTGGATTTTGGCCAGAACGTGGGTTTCCCCAGAACGTGTGTGTAAAGTTCCGGTGACAGTTCGAAAATAAAGAGTTGCTGTTTGAATCTAAAAGGTGTATGGTGGCTCGTGATTTTGTGCCTAGCCAGACTGTGGCACCCTGAGTTATAAACAGATGTTGGAAGCCTTTAAAATATTAAAACAGGGCCTGATTTTGAGCCCCTGTCTCCTACTGGAGTAGGATTTAACCTGTTTGTCTTGAGAGAGGAGAAATAACCCTAGGAATGTTCACTCAAAATAATGGACCTGCTCAACAGCCAGTAGCTTACCTTAGTAAGGAGCTTAACATCATAGCTTTGTTCTCAAAAGTAATAGAAACTAAGGTAATATTATTTCATCCAAACCTGCCTGATTACTAACTAAAAGAGAAAATGGTTAAAATGCCTTAGGCATGAGGTTTGTGCTCAGAACTTCACTTTCCCCCACCTCCTTCCAGAACTCAGCCAGGACCTACATTGAAATGCAAATGGAAAAAGTCTGCAAGCTCAGTAGGAGACTGATCTAAAGCCCAAAGGGGGAAAAAAAAGTAAAAGTGTCTTTTACCTGAACTCAAATAGACTAACAGAAAAAGCAAATCATATGGTTTTTTACTAATTATCGACATGTCATTTTTTTCTAGGACTTTTTTTTTCTTAAATTCCATATTTTTGGAGCTCATCATTTTGATCCTATACACCTAAGTTAATGTTTTTCTGATCAGTCTTAATTTTTATTCAACTATGGAGTTTTTTGTTTTTTAAACATCTGTATCATTGCAATGGAGATTCACCTGCAAAAAGCTACAAGGCCTTTACTTTTGTATGTGTGCACACTGTTTATTGTGTTGTCTGTCCATATGTGTGTGTCCATATGTCATGTACATGATATCAAAATTGGTAGATAATGAGTGCTCATAGATTAAAAAATGGATTCAGATACATTTAATTCACATGATTTAAGACAGTTGAATTTAAATTGGGTAACAGATGAAGGCAAAGATGTCTTTAAAATTAAACTTAACTCACAAGTCTCTCTGGGTGGTCAAAGAACTAATAAAATGTTGATGTCTACAAAATGTCCAATATCGATTGTTTCTAGGGCTTTTCATCAATAAGAAAGAAATGGCTAATACTGTTCAATACACTTATTTACTATCTTGGTAAAAATAAATAAAGTAGATTTCCCATGGGATTACTCATAAGTGTGTTTGTTAAATATCTGATTAATTTACAATGCTAACATGCTAACTGTTAAATATACCATCAATAATTTGTGTGTGTGTGTGTGTGTGTGGTGCTGGGAATTGAACCTAGGGCCTTATGCATGTGAGATCATCAAGTACACTTAATTCCTTGAATTCCATTGAGTAATATTATTGATGTTTTCTTAAATTGGTAAATGAAAATAAAAGGGTTTAAAGTTGTTTTGTCATCACTGGAAAAGTTTATTAAAATCCCGGGCTGGGGATGTGGCTCAAGTGGTAGCGTGCTCGCCTGGCATGCATGTGGCCCGGGTTCGATCCTCAGCACCACATACAAAACAAATGTTATGCTCAAATTCGGAACCCCCAAAGACCACCAGAGACCCAAGATCGATGTAAGCAGCAAAGAGGTGTTTATTGCAATCTAGCTCGGTCCCCGCGCACACACACAGCAACTGGTGATGCTGAGAGGCCCTGAGCCCAGGGTTTGCAGCATTTTTAAAGATTCTTTGGAGAGGGCAGGGACTTCACATACATCATAACCTCTTTTAGCAAATCATCACACACCACGGGAAAATCAAATAACAACTCTAAAACATGATTAGCACATTCACTGGCGGGAACAAGTTGGGTAGGGGTGATTGGTCAGTACAAAAGGGGTATTGGTTTGAACTGATTGGTTTGAGCCAAGAGGGGTGTACGTGCTGAACTACATGGTTTCCCAACTTGTTATCAACCACCATAAACTACTGGGAGGGTTATCTGGCATCCCAGGTATTTCCCTGTCTCATGCTGATTGGTGGCTGCTAGGGGGTTGCTATGGATTCCCACCTAGCCTGACTAAGTCAGGGACACCTGGCGCAGCAGATCTCTCCTGTTATTTGTAGATAAACAACTTAGCAGGGTGGGAATGTGCCTAGGAGTGCTCTGTGGGTTTTTCCAAGGACAAAGGCCATGTCCCTTCCTTGGACAGGCTTTGCTCTGAGATAGAGGCTGGTTTTTCACAAAGATGTTGTGTCCGCCGAAAACTTAAAAAATAAATATTAAATTTCTCTCTCTCTCTCTCAAAAAAAATGCTTTAAAAAAATTTAAAATTCCAACACCCAAACATTGTGTTTTCATGAAATGGCAAAGAGATATGATTCTATATACAAAGGTTATAGAAGATTTTTATACAGAAAGGTCCAAAGGTTTCAACTGTTCAAATTAAGAGTACTGTAAGTAACATAAAGTATTTTTTCATTAAAATGAAATACTTTATTTAAATTCAGAAATTTACAAGTATTGTTTCAGAATGTGAACAGAAAAGGGAGTTAACAGGTAGAAAAGAGA
The DNA here is from genome assembly GCF_045843805.1 of Urocitellus parryii. Lineage (NCBI taxonomy): Eukaryota > Metazoa > Chordata > Mammalia > Rodentia > Sciuridae > Urocitellus > Urocitellus parryii. The sequence goes on from NC_135531.1 coordinate 218,651,251, forward strand.
AATTAGAAGGTTATAGGTATGGAAACCATATTTAATAGAAGGAAAGGGAAGTGTTTCTGGATAAGAAAGTCTTTATGTGATGAAATAAGTAAGAGAGTTTAAGTAAGTGACAAAGAAGGTCTGTGTAAATTGGTTATATATGTATGTGAAACAATCAAAGCTATTTAAAGTTTTTTCCCTAAGGTCAAATGTTAATGTACTGGTATAAACCAATGTTTAATCTATGTGTTAAAAGAACAATGACTTCTTAAAAACATTAATTTACCCATAACATTGTGTTTATTAAGTTTTGAGTTTTGTTTTTTTAATTTTGAAGGAATTAAAGATTATACAAATGTGGATAAACAACAACTGTTATTTTGGAATATTGTAATATGTTATTTCTTTAAGATCTAAACTTGATTAATATAAAAATACCAATATAATTGTGGTGCTATTATTCTTCTTTGTATATTAAATGTGTTCATATCTTCCAGGTATACAAGTCTTAAGGTAGAAGCTTTGAAACAGCATTATATCAAGCTGGTGTTTCCAAACTAAAATTGTATGGTAATTTTAGGCTTATAAGGATAATATCTTGCAAATTTATTTATATCACTTAATTCTACAACTGGACCTGTTATCAATAAGATATATAAAGTTTTATGTTACTTTTTTACACTGGGGTACAATTTAAAAGTATTTTTAAGTTAATGAGAGCCTAATCTATATAAAGGTTAATATTATAAAACACAAAAGCATTTTGCTACTTTTCCACAAAAGGTTAAAAGCTCTCAGCCTTTCTTTAATTCATGTTTTAAATGTAATACCACATTGTGTTAGCTAATGTTAATGTGAACTCAAGCAACAATATATGAAAACTTTGTAAAATGATATTTAAGAAGCAAAGATCAGCTTCAGAACTAGAACACCTTACCTAAGATTTATAAAGAGCCCCTTCTTACCTGAGATAAGGCTCTGCCTCCCAACTTAAACTACATGTCAGAATGATTCCAATGTAGGCCAGACTTCAGTTCACTTAACATTATGTTCAAAAGATTGATATTTGTTGTTAAGATTACTAGGATCTCAAACAAGGGGTATAATATATAACTCAGACAAAATTCAAGATAGTTATTACACAAACTAAATATATTTTTACTCTTGTTAATTTTATTTTGCATTTTCCTTATAAACTGTCTAAATTTTGCCTGTTAATGTTTTGCAGAGGTATTACTTCAAGAACACAACTTGGTTAATTTAAGATAATAAGCCATCACCTACAGGACAGATACCATTGTACAGACCTCAATTAATGAGGTACACGACTGTAAGGTTATAGAGATTTAAGTTAAAGCCCAGTACTATTAATTTAAGACTAGTGAGACTGATTTTCTAGATGTTTTAAGATCAAGACTTAAAAATTAAAATTATATTAAAAGAGCTAAGAAAACTATATTTGGCTCTTACCCTCTGATTCAGTCTGAATCCAGGCAACAGGGGACTTTTCTAAAGAGCTTTGTAACTCTGGGCTACATAACCTCCCCAGCAGAGAGATTAATGATACTCCTGGAGAACAGAAAGCCAATCAGTACACTTGCTATGAAGATGAGAGTCATTGGAGAAGGAAGACATCCCTAATACTTCCAAGGGAAGCCATATGGTCAAGGAAGACCTGGACCCATCCTAGTGCAAATGGCACTAGCAGAACAAAGAAGCTGCTATCAAGTTTCCCCAAGAGTGACTCCCAAGGGAACTCAGCTGACTCTTAACAATAGATAGAAACAATAGTCACTTTGACCTGCTTCATCTTAAACACCTAGCAAAAACAGTTAAAATCAAAACACAGCCATTCCTGGGCATTTAAACAAATTACTTAAATGTAACTTAGGATATACATTTTTGTTAGTCTCCCAAAATAAGAAAGACTGGAGGCTACAAAAGAGAGATTCTTAGGAAGAAATGCCTAATAAGTATCAAGTGAAACTGCCAAGTCAGAAGTTTTTAGTCAGTTTAAGGCCTACAGATCTTCCTAACCTCTTACACAGGTAGAATTAATATTTGTTCACATGATTATCTAGCCCTAAGTAAGAGAAATAAAGGATTCTCTACTAGACACAGAGGTCATACCAGTAGAAAGGTTTTAAAAGATCAGATAACATTAAGTAGCATATCCACATCTTATGGGGATGGACATCTGTAACATTAAAAGTTAAATGTTATGTTTACATTCCTGATAACTCTGGGATTTACAGTCTCAAATAAATCCTTGTCCTCTGATCTTATTATGGGGACAACTTCTCAGCCCTCACACCTTCTGGTGAGAGATTATTGACTTCTATCATCTTCATGGTATACATTGACATGTCTCAGAGGCCACAACATTTGTTCAGTACATTTATTTATGTTTTTGTTTCTGTCTCATAGAAGCACCCATCCCTAGATGACTTTACAACCTGTTCTCCCCTAACTTCAATCTGACCCTGACTTCTAAAAGGGACCTCCAAAGCTGCTTGCCCTGCCTCACATTGCCCTCTCTCAGCTTCAAAGCAGCCAGAGTACCGTCACCCATTCTCCTTACAGCAGTAAGACATTCCTAAAAGTAGAGGAGGCAATAAAGCCAGAATTATACAGGCAGTCAGCATAGATAGGTAAATCAAGTCAGGTTGGATCGAGGAAGCCAATTTTGAGTGAGTCCAATGAGTTGGAGACTGTCCCCTGAGGGACTAAAATGTTAATTCCTTCAGAACCCTTCCTCTATCCTTATCAAGAACCTGTCCCTGGCCTGGGGATGTGGCTCAAGTGGTAGTGTGCTCACCTGGCATGTGCAGGGCTCTGGGTTCAATGCTCAGCACCACATAAAAATAAAAATAAAGATGTTGTGTCCACAGATAACTAAAAAATAAATATTAAAAAAATCTCTCTCTCTCTCTTTCTAAAAAAAAAAAAAAGATCCCTGCTTCAACCTATTGCTAAGGTAACGTGTCCCAGGAATTGCCCCTCCCAACAGGAAGCTATAAGGTTGTTATTACTTAATGTAATGTATTCTGGGCTGCTCCATCCTGCCTTTCCCCCTTCAGCTCACCTGTTTTCCACCTTTTGGCCATCCCACTGAGCATTCCTGGCCCTAGTCACATACACAGGAAGGAGAAAGACAGGGGAAGAGGGAAGGAAAACAAAGGAAGCCTGGGGCGTATTTTTAAAAAAGCAGAATACGTCTCTTCTTGGGATGCCAGGATACCAGTATGGCCCCCTTCTCCCTCCTAGGAGTAGTCTATGTTACCCCTTTTTAAATAAATCCTACATTATATGCTTGCCTCAGCGTGCTTCTCTAATGTTCAAACTTCAACATGTGAGGAATGAGGACTAGTCACCAATAACCAGCAGTATCAGCGGACAAGTGTTTTAAATACAGTTCCAAGTTGGTATTCACTGATTACATCCTTAGGTGCTGTTTTATGACAGTGAAGCTTTGCTGTCTCTAGATGATGGTCCTTATCAATCATTACCCAGGCATTGCTAAGCACACCTGTGACTATAGTTCCTTACAGTCAATAACTTAATGAGTCCCAGCCTGGTGTCAAAACACATCTATGGCAGATGCTCCTTATAGTCTCCAATCCATAAGCAGATAGACCCCTTCTGAGAAGGTGGTTAACAAAGAAGACTCCAAACCAGTCCCAGTTCTCCCTCTTATAATACTGCAGGCTTGTACATGGACAGTGGACTCAATGATGCTGGGTAGTCTGTACAGGTCATTGCAAGGAAATGTGAGTTGGAGCTTAGAGAGAGCAGGTCAGAGAAAATCTTCTAACAGTTCTGCTGTGTTGGGATGTTTGTGGAAGTCAATTATCTGAATTCTGTGTTGATGTGAATTCAGCTCTAGATGACTATGGATGGATTCAGATTTCTAACTCATTGAAGCTGGACACCATGAATATGCTGGGGCAGAATTTCAGCCATGTATTCTCCAAAGGCCGAGAGCTGCTTGTGGACCACATCATGCTGCAGGCTGACTGTGGTGCACCTGTTAGCCATGGCTTTCTCTTCCTCTCTGGCAGTATCCTGGTATCCCCAGAAGTGAGGACCCTCTGCCTTTTTATATGTCCTAGGTTTTCTTTGTTCTTTTGCTCTCCTCCCCTTATCTTTCTCCTTCTTGGGAAATGGCAAGGCCCAGGAAATGCTCTCCATGAGATGGCCAAAAGGTGGGAAACAGGATCCTGGCAGGAAGGGAGCTCAGGGTGAATTAATTAGCATTTCTCTGTCTGCTCAGGAGTTGCTTCATTAACAACTCTTTTTTGTGTGTGTGTGGTGGGGATTACCAAGAATTGAACTCAGGAGCACTCGGCCACAGAGTCACATCTCCAGCCCTATTTTGTACTTTTATTTAGATACATATTCTCATCAAGTTGCTTAGCATCTCACCCATTGCTGAGACTGGCTTTGAACTCATGATATTTCTGTCTAAACCTCCCAGTGCAGGGATTATAGGCTTGTGTGGGCCACCATCAGGCCCATTAACAATTCTTTAGGATGAGTGCTTTAGATGGGGCTTTGGAGACCTTAACATTTCAATCTTCTGGGGACAGTTTGCAATTTGATTTCCAGTCTATTTCCAAAATTTCCATTTTCTCCACCAGACCTGATTTACCTACCTACACTAACTACCTGTCCTTGAATCGGGTTTCAAGGCCAGTTCTAATAATTTCTGCTTTTATTTTTACTATTTTCCTTGTGGTGCTTTCTCGTGGCTTACAGTGTTTTTGTTGTTGTTTTTACTTCAGATTTGGGTTGTGATTTTAATTTGTTTATTTATTTAATTGAAATAAGTACTTAAGGCTATGAATTTCCCTGGCATTATTACATTTATTATATCCTATATATTCTGATATGTATTTTTATCATTAATTTTTAAAGAAATTCTGAACTTTCATTTAGTATTTCTGCTTGTTTTAGAGTTTTTAGTAGACTTTTTACATTTTCAGCTCAGAAAGGCATTTTGTTTTGTTTTGTTTTTGTTTTCCTTACTAATATTTATTTATATGGCCAGAGAATGGTCATATAAATTATAAATAAGTTTAGTTTGTATAAATTTACTTTATACAAACTACTGAGGCATTCCATGTGATTTAGTGTATACTTAATTTATGTAAATATTCCATATCCCAAATATTCCATATCTCTTGAGAATAAGATGTATAATATATTACTGGTGGGAAAATTTAATATATATTCATAAGCTCTATCTTGCTCACTATGTAATAAGTATTTTACAACTTTCCTTTTTTGGTTTCATTTGATTTTCTTGGTCTGGAAATAATATGTTTAAGTACTATATTATCTTTGTATTTTTAGACCATTTCTCCTGCATTTCCTATAGTTTCTGGTTTATAAAAATGGTGGTTAATTTTAAAATGCTATTTTCATTATTAATTATATCCTTTGTCATTTTAATATGCCCTTCTTTGTCTCATTTAATGCACTTTGGGGGGCCTTGTTTTGATTTGGATATGAGGTATGCCCGTGGCCGACCCCCCTCCCCCTAAAGCTCATGTGTGAAACAATACAAGAGGTTTCAGAGAAGAGATGATTGGGTTACAAGAGCCTTAACCCAATCAGTGAATTAATCACCTGATGGAATTAATTGAGTGATAACTAAAGACAGATGGGGTGTGGCTGGAGGAGGTATGGCATTGGGGGAAGGCTTTAGGATATATATTTGTATCTGGCAAGTGGAAGAGGTCTCACTCTGCTTTCTGATTATCCTCCACACTCACCCACCATGATGTTCAGCCTTACCTTGAGCCCTGAGGAATGGAGCTGTCCTTCTATTACTAAGACCTCTGAAACTGTGAACCCTCAAATAAACTTTTCTTTGCCAAAATTGTTTTGGTCAGATCTTTTAGCCACAGCAACAAAAAAGCTGGTTAAAATAGGCCTGATTTTTACCTTGTCCAAAACCAAAATTAACTCTTCCTCTTTATTGTTTATGATGTTGGACATAACTTTTTCCATCCTTCTATCATTATCTTTCTTGAGTCTATTTAAAGAATATCTATAGTATGTAGCATAGAGTCGGGTTTTACTTTGTGAGCCATTTTGAAAATTTCTTTATTTGGTAAATTAAGCTCACTTACAAAAATCAATATGACATATGTTTGGCCTCAATTTTGTCATTTTTTAAAACATTTACTTTACATATAGTTAGAGTGTCCATGTTTCTCCTTGTGGTCTGTTTTCTTGCTTTCTTTGAGATAGAGAAGAATATTTAATTTGGTATCTTAGAAAGCTTGTATTTTTTCTAGTGTTTTTTCTTTCATATAAACACCATTTATATTGCCCTTAGTTCCCTATTTCTTATTCTTATGCACTTTAGCTTGTCAGTTTAAAATGATGTTCTTTTATCACTATGATATATTCTATTAGTGTATTTCACTTTTTTCATTCTTTTTCTCTATCACACTCCAATTCTGTTAGTTGTATAAACTTTGTCAGAATATATACCAGTTGCATACTATTCTTTAAGTTTTCCCCCCATTTTTATTCTAGTCTCAGATCTACAATTAATTTGTGTATATGTGTGTGTCTATTCAATGTTCACCATCAGTCCTGAAACTTTCCCATTTATATCTAGTAAGAGGAAGCTCCCCGAGCGGACACTCCACCGAGGCAGTCAGCGGCCACCATCCGGTAAAGCTGAAGGATACACCGCCACTCTCCTTCAGAGTGCAACATCAAAACAGGTTGGTGTCATTCAGCTCACCCCCCAGACAGCGGGAATTCGCATAAAATCTCTCCTAGGCTTGCTGGGAGAGGGAGTATCAAGCTGAGCCTCCATAAAGACTAGGGGGAAACTAGAGACACCTGACCTCCAACCCCTCCTCCCAGTAGCAGCCAAAAGGAAACCTGGCTAGCCAGCGCTCGGGGAGGGGCAAGCAGAAAAAATCAAAGTGATAGAGTGCCAGGGATCCCAACAGCCTGCAGCGGGACCCGGGAGACCCAGGCCAACTGATTCACGCGGCCTGCCCTGCGGCTACAGAAGGCGTGGCGCCTCAGTGAAGCCATTAATTAGCAAGCAGGGAGGTTAGGGACTGCCATTAGGTGGAATCCCGCCAGCCAAGCCCACACGGACCCTTGGGCCGAGCACGGGATCTCAGAAGGGGAAGGAAGCGGTACAGTCCCATCCCCCACAGCGGACACTCCACCGAGGCAGTCAGCGGCCACCATCCAGTAAAGCTGAAGGATACACCACCACTCTCCTTCAGAGTGCAACATCAAAACAGGTTGGTGTCATTCAGCTCACCCCCCAGACAGCGGGAATTCGCATAAAATCTCTCCTAGGCTTGCCGGGAGAGGGAGTATCAAGCTGAGCCTCCATAAAGACTAGGGGGAAACTAGAGACACCTGACCTCCAACCCCTTCTCCCAGTAGCAGCCAAAGCGAAACCTGGCTAGCCAGCGCTCGGGGAGGGGCAAGCAGAAAAAATCAAAGTGATAGAGTGCCAGGGATCCCAACAGCCAGCAGCGGGACCCAGGAGATCCAGGCCAACTGATTCGAGCGGCCAGCCCCTCGGCTACAGAAGACGTGGCGTCTCAGAGAAGCCATTAATTAGCAAGCAGGGAGGTTAGGGACTGCCATTAGGTGGAATCCCGCCAGCCAAGCCCACACGGACCCTTGGGCAGAGTACGGGATTTCAGAAGGGGAAGGAAGCAGTACAGTCCCGTCCTATCCCCCACAGCGGACACTCCATCCAGGCAGTCAGCGGCCACCATCTGGGAAAGCTGAAGGATACACCACGACTCTCCAACAGCTTGCAACATCAAAACAGCCAGCAGCAGGCCCCCGGAGATCCAGGCCAACTGATTCGCGCGGCCTGCCCCGCAGCTACAGAAGGCGTGGCGCCTCAGAGAAGCCATCAATTAGCAAGCAGGGAGGTTAGGGACTGCCATTAGGTGGAATCCCGCCAGCCAAGCCCACCGCCCACGCCCGGAACAGGCCCAGCGACCTGCCAGCATGGTAGTCACGACACCCCAATTGGAATAGGGACAGAGCAGAGCCGCCTTCCACTCCCGGAACAGGCCCAGAGAGCCGCCAGCGTGGTAGACACGTCACCCCAATTGTAGTAGGGGCACAGCCGCTGCCCGCACCTGCAAGGGAGACTTTTCAACTATACAAGAGCAACATAAATAAATAGGGGGTAAATTTCAAAAACACAACAGTTGCACCAAGCAAAAAGAAACGCGAGCAGTATGAAAAGACAAGGAAAGAAAGGACCACAAGCAATGCAGGTCAACTCAACTTTAGAAGAGGTAATAGCTGCAACAGATGGAATATCAGATAAAGAGTTCAGGATATATATGCTTCAGATGATCTGGAGTCTCAAGGAAGACATGAGACAGCAAAATCAGACAATGAAAGATCACATTGACAAACAAATCCAGGAAGTAAAAGATCAATTTCACAGGGAGATAGAGGTAATAAAAAACAAACAAATAGAAATTCTAGAAATGCAGGAAACAATAAACCAACTTAAAAACTCAATTGAGAATACTACCAGCAGAGTAGATCACTTAGAAGAGAGAACATCAGACAATGAAGACAAAGTATTTCAACTGGAAAAGAACATAGACAGCTCAGCAAGTCTGCTAAGAAACCATGAGCAGAACATCCAAGAATTATGGGACAATATCAAAAGACCAAATTTAAGAGTCATTGGGATACAGGAAGGCACAGAGCTCCATTCCAAAGGAATAAACAATCTATTCAGTGAAATAATACGAGAAAACTTCCCAGACTTGAAGAATGAGACAGAATCCCAAATCCTAGAAGCCTACAGGACGCCGAATGTGCAAAATCATAAGAGATCCACACCTAGACACATTATAATGAAGATGTCCAACATACAGAATAAGGAGAGAATTTTAAAAGCTGCAAGAGAAAGAAAGCAGATTACATTTAGGGGTAAACCAATCAGGATAACAGCTGATCTCTCAACACAGACTCTGAAAGCTAGAAGATCCTGGAATAACATATTTCAAACACTGAAAGACAATGGGCTCCAACCAAGAATCGTGTATCCGGCGAAATTAAGCTTCAGGTTAGAAGATGAAATTAAAACCTTCCACGATAAACAAAAGTTAAAAGAATTCGCAGCTAGAAAACCATCTCTTCAAAAAATCCTTGGCAAAACATTACAGGAAGAGGAAATGGAAAATAACATTGAAAACCAACAATGGGAGGTAGGACAGTAAAGGGGGGAAAGTAGTCAAAGAGGATAACAAATCAGGTTTAGTAACATCAATAAACAAATATGGATAGAAGAACAAACCATATCTCAATAATAACCCTAAATGTTAATGGCTTAAACTCACCAATTAAGAGACACAGGCTAGTAGAATGGATCACAAAACAAGACCCAACAATATGCTGTCTACAGGAGACGCATTTGATAGGAAAAGTTATACATAGACTGAAGGTGAAAGGTTGGGAAAAATCATATCACTCATATGGACCGCGGAAACAAGCAGGAGTGTCCATACTCATATCTAATAAAATAGATTTCAAGCCAAAGATAATCAAATGGGATATAGAAGGACACTTCATACTGCTCAAGGGAACCATACACCAACAAGACATAACAATCATAAATATATATGCCCCAAATAATGGTGCAGCTGTGTTCATCAAGCAAACTCTTCTCAAGTTCAAGAGTCTAATACACCACCATACAATAATCATGGGAGACTTCAACACACCTCTCTCACCACTGGACAGATCTTCCAAACAAAAGTTAAATAAGGAAACTATAGAACTCAACAACACAATTAACAACCTAGACTTAATTGACATATATAGACTATACCACCCAACATCAAGTAGCTACACTTTTTTCTCAGCAGCACATGGAACCTTCTCAAAAATAGACCATATACTATGTCACAGGGCAACTCTTAGACAATACAAAGGGGTAGAGATAATACCATGCATCTTATCTGATCATAATGGAGTGAAATTGAAAATCAATGATAAAAGAAGAAAGGAAAAATCAAGCATCACCTGGAGAATGAACAATAGGTTGCTGAGTGATCAATGGGTTTTAGAAGACATCAAGGAGGAAATTAAAAAATTCCTAGAGTTCAATGAAAACACAGACACAACATATCGGAATCTATGGGACACATTGAAAGCAGTTCTAAGAGGAAAATTCATTGCTTGGAGTTCATTCCTCAAAAAAAGAAAAAACCAACAAATAAATGATCTCATACTTCATCTCAAAATCCTAGAAAAAGAAGAGCAAAACAACAGCAAAAGAAGTAGAAGGCAAGAAATAATTAAAATCAGAGCTGAAACTAATGAAATTGAAACAAAAGAAACAATTGAAAAAATTGACAAAACTAAAAGCTGGTTCTTTGAAAAAATAAATAAAATTGACAGACCCTTAGCCATGCTAACGAAGAGAAGAAGAGAGAGAACCCAAATTACTAGCATTCGGGATGGAAAAGGCAATATCACAACAGACACTTCAGAAATACAGAAGATAATCAGAAATTACTTTGAATCCTTATACTCCAATAAAATAGAAGATAGTGAAGGCATAGATAAATTCCTTGAGTCCTATGATCTGCCCAGATTGAGCCAGGAGGATATAGACAACCTAAACAGACCAATAACAATAGAGGAAATAGAAGAAACCATCAAAAGACTACCAACTAAGAAAAGCCCAGGACTGGATGGGTATACAGCAGAGTTTTACAAAACCTTTAAAAAGGAACTAACACCAATACTTTTCAAGCTATTTCAGGAAATAGAAAAAGAGGGAGAACTTCCAAATTCATTCTACGAGGCCAACATCACCCTGATTCCAAAACCAGACAAAGACACTTCAAAGAAGGAAAACTACAGACCAATATCTCTAATGAACCTTGACGCAAAAATCCTCAATAAAATTCTGGCGAATCGGATTCAAATACATATCAAAAAAATTATACATCATGATCAAGTAGGATTCATCCCTGGGATGCAAGGCTGGTTCAATATACGGAAATCAATAAATGTTATTCACCACATCAATAGACTTAAAAATAAGAACCATATGATCATCTCAATAGATGCAGAAAAAGCATTCGACAAAGTACAGCATCCCTTTATGTTCAAAACGCTAGAAAAATTAGGGATAACAGGATCATACCTCAACATTGTAAAAGCAATCTATGATAAGCCACAGGCCAGCATCATTCTGAATGGAGAAAAATTGAAGGCATTCCCTCTAAGATCTGGTACAAGACAGGGATGCCCTCTCTCACCACTTCTGTTCAACATAGTCCTCGAAACACTGGCCAGAGCAATTAGACAGACAAAAGAAATTAAAGGCATAAAAATAGGAAAAGAAGAACTTAAATTATCACTATTTGCAGATGATATGATTCTATACCTAGCAGACCCAAAAGGGTCTACAAAGAAGCTATTAGAACTAATAAATGAATTCAGTAAAGTGGCAGGATATAAGATCAACACGCATAAATCAAAGGCATTCCTGTATATCAGCGACAAATCCTCTGAAACAGAAATGAGGACAACTACTCCATTCACAATATCCCCCCCAAAAATAAAATACTTGGGAATCAACCTAACAAAAGAGGTGAAAGATTTATACAATGAAAATTACAGAACCCTAAAGAAAGATATAGAAGAAGACCTTAGAAGATGGAAAAATATACCCTGCTCATGGATAGGCAGAACCAACATCATCAAGATGGCGATATTACCAAAAGTTCTGTATAAGTTTAATGCAATGCCAATCAAAATCCCAGCAGCATTTCTTGTAGAAATAGATAAAAGAATCATGAAATTCATATGGAATAATAAAAGACCCAGAATAGCAAAAACAATGCTAAGCAGGAAGTGTGAATCAGGCGGTATAGCGATACCAGACTTCAAACTATACTACAGAGCAATAGTAACTAAAACAGCATGGTACTGGTACCAAAACAGGCGGGTGGACCAATGGTACAGAATAGAGGACACAGTAACCAACCCACAAAACTACAACTATCTTATATTTGATAAAGGGGCTAAAAGCATGCAATGGAGGAAGGATAGCATCTTCAACAAATGGTGCTGGGAAAACTGGAAATCCATTTGCATCAAAATGAATCTGAATCCCTATCTCTCGCCATGCACAAAAGTTAACTCAAAATGGATCAAGGAGCTTGATATTAAATCAGAGACACGGCATCTGATAGAAGAAAAAGTAGGGTATGATCTACATACTGTAGGATCGGGCTCCAAATTCCTCAATAGGACACCCATAGCGCAAAAGTTAACAACTAGAATCAACAAATGGGACTTACTCAAACTAAAAAGTTTTTTCTCAGCAAAAGAAACAATAAGAGAGATAAACAGGGAGTCTACATCCTGGGAACAAATCTTTACTCCACACACTTCAGATAGAGCCCTAATAACCAGAATATACAAAGAACTCAAAAAATTAGACAATAAGATAACAAATAACCCAATCAATAAATGGGCCAAGGACCTGAACAGACACTTCTCAGAGGAGGACATACAATCAATCAATAAGTACATGAAAAAATGCTCACCATCGCTAGCAGTCAGAGAAATGCAAATCAAAACTACCCTAAGATACCATCTCACCCCAGTAAGATTGGCAGCCATTAGAAAGTCAAACAACAATAAGTGCTAGAGAGGATGTGGGGAAAAGGGCATTCTTGTTCATTGCTGGTGGGACTGCAAATTGGTGCAGCCAATATGGAAAGCAGTATGGAGATTTCTTGGAAAGCTGGGAATGGAACCACCATTTGACCCAGCTATTCCCCTTCTCGGTCTATTCCCCAAAGACCTAATAAGAGCATGCTACAGGGACACTGCTACATCGATGTTCATAGCAGCACAATTCACGATAGCAAGATTGTGGAATCAGCCTAGATGCCCTTCAATAGATGAATGGATAAAAAAAATGTGGCATTTATACACAATGGAGTATTACTCTGCATTAAGAAATGACAAAATCATAGAATTTGGAGGGAAATGGATGGCATTAGAGCAGATTATGCTAAGTGAGGCTAGTCAATCTTTAAAAAATAAATACCAAATGACCCCTTTGATATAAGGGGAGTAAACAAGGACAGGGTAGGGACGAAGAGCTTGAGAAGAAGATTTACATTAAACAGGGATGAGAGGTGGGAGGGAAAGGGAGTGAGAAGGGAAACCGCATGGAAATGGAAGGCGATCCTCAGGGTTATACAAAATGACATATAAGAGGAAAGGAGGGGTAAGACAAGATAATACAAATCGAAGAAATGATTTACAGTAGAAGGGGTAGAGAGAGAAAAGGGGAGGGGAGGGGAGGGGAGGGGGGATAGTAGAGAATAGGACAGACAGCAGAATACATCAGACACTAGAAAGGCAATTTGTCAATCAATGGAAGGGTAACTGATGTGATACAGCAATCTGTATACGGGGTAAAATTGGGAGTTCATAACCCACTTGAATCAAACTGTGAAATATGATGTATTAAGAACTATGTAATGTTTTGAATGACCAACAATAAAAAAAAAAAAAAGAGAGGAAGCTCCCTCTCTAGTAGATACTAAAGAAGGGTCCATGAGTACCATTTTCCATACTCCCAGGATGTTGCATATTTAAAATTATTTTCTATCACCATGACTCTGTGTGCAGGGGTGAGAGATTTTGTTGGTTTCCAGGAATATTGGTTTCAAAACGCCTTATGCTGTAGTAGTCAAGTAGTTTCTTTAATAGATGGCACCCTTCGAAGAGGGAGCTGGTGTATCTCCTGGTTTTGATTAGTTTTTGTTTCTTCATTTGTCTTAATTTCTAACATGTCCTCCTACCTTCCCTTACCACCACGCCTCCAAGCGATGCCTCCCACCTCCATCTCTGCTGCATTCCTCTACCTAAGAGGCCACACTTCCAGAGAACTACCTTTTCACAGAGAACTTTTCTGTCCCTTCTTTTACTTTTCCAGACACCTCCAGGAACTAGTGCTCTGATCTGCCAGGTCTCATCATTGTTCTCAGTATTTCTCCACTCCCAGTGAAACTTCATCTTTCCATAAGTGAATCCCCCCCCTTTATTTCCATTTTTATTTTAAATTTTATTTAAAAATGTGGTTGATACATAGTAATTGTAATTTACATATTTACAGGGTGCAGTGTGATATTTCAACACTTATATACAAGGTACAATAATCACATCAGGGTAATTAGCATATCCATCACCTCAAGCTTTTATCAGCATTTATCATTTCTTTGTAATAACAACATTTAAGATCCTCTCTTCTAGCTATTTTGAATTATCCAATAAATTATTGCTAGCTATAGTAAACCTATTATTTTATAGAAAGCCAGACTTTACTCTTTCTATTTAACTGTAGTTCTATATCTGTTAACCAGCCTTTCTGCAAGTATCTTTCTGACCTTGACTTGTATCACATAACATGTCTTTCAGGCTCACCCCTGTTGCTGAAAATGACACTTTTTCATTCTTTTTTATATGACTGAATAATATTCTACTGTGCTTGGTGTGTGTGTGTGTGTGTGTGTGTGTGTGTGTGTGTAACACATTTTCTTTATTTGCTCATTTAATGATAGGTAATTAGGTTGAGTAATATCTTGACTATTGTGCACAATGGTGAAATAAAAATGGGAAGTGTTAATGTATAATCTCTCCTCAACATACTGATTTTTCTTTCCTTTGGGTTTAGACTCAGTAGTAGAATTGATAGATCTCATGAAATTTCTATTTTTAGTTTTTAAGCTGAAATTGATCACATTTTTCTGTCTCCCAATTGTGCTGTAGGCATGGGTTATGGATGGTTTTGTTTGCTCTCTTTTTGGATCTGTGTGGGTTTTGGAGAATGAGCAGAAATCTGACTGTAGGTAATCACTGTCACCCTAAGAAATCTCCAAGGATAAAAGGATAACAGGTATCATTTTTTTATTTCAGTAATTTGAACTCAATTATATTCTAGGAAAATTGAGAGCAATTTAATACAGCATCAGCTATACAATAAGTGATAAACATCTGATGGATGGATGGTAGACACTATGGAGGAACTATTCTAATGTTTAGGATAAAATATTATCGAAATTTTCTTAGCTGCTGATTCAGTTGCTTAATCATTCTACCAGTGATAACATATTAGGGAAATTTAGTACAGAAATTGTTTCATGCAACTAGATACAGTTCTGAGAGATCAAGTGATGTGAGCCCACATCAGGATAGAAAAAGCAAGATGGTACAGCATGATTTTCTCCTGATACTGCATGCAGTCAAATGAAGTTTTTAGGTAAAGAAAGAAATCTACTATATAATTATGCTTTCCTTGATTAAAAAGTTTGCATACATTAAACTCTCTACTTCTAGCTTTGGAAATATATCATATAAGAAAAATAAATAAATTCAAACTCTTGCCAATGATTTCAATCAAACAAAATTTGCATACTAAAGGAGGTGTCCAATAAAATAAGAATTACCAAAATTTTTTGATGTTTACACTAAATGGTTTTCTTAAACTTAATTGTGTAGCTCTATGAGGATACAAAAATAGAATAACCCAGAAAATATGAATCAGTTCCCCTTCTAGGGATCAGGACAGCCATCTTTTTTTTCCCAAAGCAGAGTTTTCTATGATAATGATGAACATATTCGATATCTGTGCTGTCCAAAGAAGCCACTAGCCAAATGTGGCAAGTAGACAGAGGAACTACATTTTAAACTTGCTTATTTGATAATTTATATTCAAATTGCATAACCACCTGGTTTATAGCTATTTTATAGGTTATTATTAGTGTCTAGAGAGACATTAATGTGCTCAAGCTTGAAGTTATCTGGTTTGGAGGATAGAAAAATAAAAAAAAATATTTTTGCTGCTGTGTCTCAAAGATCTGACCAGAACAATCATAGAGAAGAAAAGATTTATTCAGGAACTCATGGTTTTAGAGATCTTAGTCCATAAAAGGCTGGCTCCATTCCTCAGGGCTCAAGGTAAGGCAGAACATCATGGCAGATGAGTGTGGCAGAGAGAATGAGTTCACATGTTGATCTGGAAAGAGAGAGAGAGAGAGAGAGAGAGAGAGAGAGAGAGAGAGAGAGAGAGAGAGAGAGAGAGACTCTCCACTCCTGCCAGATACTAATAAATACCCCAATTCACACCCCAATTCACACCTCCTCCAGCTATACCCTACACTTCAGTTACCATTCAGTTAATCCCTATCAAGGGATTAAATCCCTGATGGGATTAATGCTTTTACAACTCATTCATTTCTCTTCTGAACCTTCTCGCATCATCTAATGCGTGAGCTTTTCAGTGACACCACATCTAAACCACAACAAGATGACTTTAAGCAGAAGGTGGAAGTGGAACTAACTATTCATCCACCTACCATCTATCTGTCTATTTCTCTGAGAAAGGGAGAGAGTGACTGCTTTTCATTGGGGAAAAGAAAGAAATGATGCCCCTTACATTGGGGTAAGCCAGAGTACTTGTTAACAAAGCATTGAGGATGTTCAGTTGCCGCCTACACTATTTTGTATTGAACTATGGTATACATGTTTATGCTCCCTGATTCACATTTCATACTAGTGAAATTATTCATAGTGTATCACTTGGTGAATTGAATATTTTGAATACTAAATTAAGGGATATATATTTATTTACACTAAGTAGGCTGTTGCCACTTTTCTCCATTTTTTTTTTTTCATTTGTCCTTCTGTTAAGCCAAAGCTACATACAGATTGTCTAACCAGATTTGTGGTTTACTGCTTGGATGGGTTGCCTTGGGTTTAGGCTAAGATTCATGACCTAGATTGCCTGGATTTGAATCCTGGCTCCTCCACATATTGGGTATATAATTGTTGTCTAGATTCTGTGGCAAGTTAGCCATGGGCTGTGTGTGGTAGCTGTGAGCATTTTGAGCTCTCAGACTGGACTGACAATGCTGCTCTGTCTGGGCTGTGCACTTATATGTCCCTTTCGCTTGCTCTGCCTTTGATCCCCACACAGCACATGAGATGGGCATGGCCTTTCAATCAGGAAGCTAGACTCAACCCCCTGAAATGGGTCAGGATCCATTGCCTCACTTGAATGGCTTCTCCCCAGTAAAAGGGTCCAGAACACGCTTCTTGCTCTTTTTCTTGCCTGCCTTGCCCCCCTGTGGGAGCTGCAGCTCAGGAGCGGTCACTGAACCCAAACAAAAAGATATTTCTCTGTCTTTGTGTGATTGTTTTGTGACATCTCAAACTCACTGGGAGTGACCCCAATTGATTTAGTTGTGTGAAGCTGCAATTTTTAATCTCTGATTCATTTTCCCATTAGGGTTGTTATGAGGATTGAATGAACTCATATTTGTAAAGTATATACAGCAGTATCTTGTACAGTTTATTGAACACATTAAGTTGAAATTTAAAGAGATTACATGTTACCAGTGTTATGCCACTTTCTTACTTGGAGTGCATTCAATGTTTGTCACATGGTGAGTAACAACATGATCATCAGGCATCCAACCAGGTTGGTGCTGGTTTGGTGAGCCTCCTGTTTGGGGGTCTCCATCTCTAGAGTCGAAAGATGATTGCATAGCTTTTTTGCTCTCTGTTACTAGGTAGAGACAGGGTGAGGGGGTTGGGGGGTGGGGGGAGGATGTTGAGGCTTTTAGTGAGGTCAGTTTAAATAGCTGCAAACAGGAAAAACATGTCTGACTTTGTCATTAAATACCTTCCGATTTAGCAATCTTGAGACAGATCTGTTTTCAAATGTGAATAGGTACCCAGGTCAGGCTGCTGGAATATTCAATATTCTGTTGCTAAGGATCTAAGCCTATTCATGGTCTCCTATTTTTAGCGTGTACAAGAGTGAATCAGAGATCTATGATTAATTATTAATGATTATGAAATAACACTGTTGGATGTCAGAAAGTAGAAAGTTTTAATAACAGATGCTTTGAGGATTACTTTTAAAAAACACATAAAAGGTTTTTTGAAGTTATATTTACTGCTTTGGAACTTCGGTTGTTTTGAAATAATTTTTTCTCCAAATGTCTGTAGTGCAGTCTTATCTTGAAAAGACAAGACTTGCAATGAGATGCTTTGAAAGTTCAATTGTTGCTTTTTATTTATTAGCATACAGACTAAATTCCTAAAATATTTATGAATGTTTGACAGCCCGTTAGATTAAAAGAAAACTTTTAAGTAATTATCAATATTGATCATTTCCTCTGTCTATGCTCTGATCTTTGAGTTAAATAGACAATTTAGGGGTAGAGAAGATAACACCTGCTCAAGCTGGCATGGGTAGTGAGAGGTAGATTTGATCCCTATCCATCTGACAAGAGTCTATTCGCTTAACATTGATTTATTTTCTGGTTCACATTAAGGACCCATCTACATTATTAAATATGGATTCCATTTGCACTGATTTCATTATTGCATAACTTATGTAGCCATTCATTTGTTTCACAAATAGTGAATACACATGATGCTAAAAATGGATTCACTTCCTTGAGCATTTATTAGCTGATAGTTGAACTGCATCATTCTATTAATCCTCAAAGCAACCCCATTAAGTAGCTTAAGTAACCTGACAGTGTCTCAGAGTAAGTGATTATGGAACCAAGAGTTGAAAGCAGGTACTGTGAACCCAGGGCTGATGCTGTCCAACACATCTCTGGCAAGTTCATCACTGGAGTATAAAAAGATGATGATTTTTTTTTTCTTTTTTGTGGTGCTGGGGATTAACTCAGGGCTCACACATGCAGGTGCTTTACCATCCCCAGCCCTAAGCTATTGATTTTTTATGTTCATATTGTATCCTGCTACTTTGCTGAATTTGCTTATCAGATCCAGAAGTTTTCTGGTAAAATTTTTTGGGTCCACTAGACATAGAATTATGTCATCAGCAAACTGAGATAGTTTGACTTTTTCTTTTACTATTTCTATCCCTTTAAAATGTCCTTCTCTTTCTGAACTGCTCTCACTGGAGCTTCAATAACTACAAGGAATAGGTGTGATGAAAGTAGACATCCTTGTCCTGGTCCTAATTTTAGGATGTTTTCAGTTTTCCTGTGTTCTGTGTGATGTTGGCTTTGGCTTTGTTATGTATACCCTTTATGGTATTGAGGTAAGTTCCTTCTATCCCTAGTTCTCGAATGTTTTTAACATGAATGAGTGCTAAATTTTGTCCAAAGACTTTTATTTGCATTTATTGAAATGATCATGTGATTTTTGCCCTTTACTCTATTTATGTGATGAATCACATTTATTGATTTACGTATATAACCAACCTGGCAGGGGATCATGTTCAGGGCTGCAGCTTGTGGAAACTGCATAAATCACCAATGTTTCCTTCAGAGAACTTGGAATTCATTTTTGCTGATAAGATGTTCATATAACTCTAATGATTACAGGAGAAGTTTACTGCTTCTAGAGATACAGACACATGCTATGAAGTTCATCAGGGAGAACATTCACTTCTTATAAAACAAGGAAGACTTAACAGAAAGCAATATTTGAGCTTAATAAAAAAAAAGAAAGTGACATTTGAAAAAGGTGATATTTAGAAGATAAAATTCAGACAGAAAAAATTATTCATAGGAATCTTTAAAAAGTCACTAGAGTCTTGTTATTAATAGTTTGATTTCCATTTTTAAAACATAGTGTAGAAATTTCCCCCATTTTCCTTCCTTCATTCAGTTAGTATATATCAAGTGCCTGTTTGATCCAGCTATTACTAATGTAGGCATTAAGGGTATGGCAGAGATCCAAAAGAGACAAAAATATTGCCAGCTCTCTTGGGACTTATGTTTTAGTGAGGAAAGGTTGACAACACAACAGTCATTGAAGTGCCCGGCTTATCTAATAGTGATGGTGTTGCCACCAAACTCAAAGAGCTGAGGGGAATAGCAAGGAGCAGGGGAGATGTGTTACTACTTCACACGTGGTGAGAAAAGTCCTCATCAAAGAGGTTACCTTTGAGCAAGAACCTGACTTGGCCAATGGAAGAGCACATTTAAAGACTTGCTTTACCACATATAGCTTTAAGAACTTCCTACATGAGGGCCTGTGCCAGGTAGCAAAAGATTTGAGTATAGTTTGATTGGGAGGGTGTATTTGTCAGGGTTCTCTAGAGCAACAGAATCAACAGGAAGTATTGTTGCCAGTTGGCCAGGCTGGCAACTGAAAAACACACACACACACACACACACACACACACACACACACAAACACAGAAACACCTTTTTGAGGAATCAGAGACGGTCCTGAGACCTCAGCTCTCACACTGGTAGGTAAGGGGAGCAAGAGAGGCAAGAGGCAAGAGAAAGAGCACACTCTGAACCCCTCTATTTATTTAGGGGAAAGACATTTGATAAAAAAGTTCCACCCAGGGGCTGGGGTTGTGGCTTAGTGGTAGAACGCTCGCCTACCACATGTGGGGTGCTGGGTTCGATCCTCAGCACTACATATAAGTAAAACAAAGTTATTGTGTCCAACTACAACTAAAACAAAATATTAAAAAGAAAGTTCCACCCAAATAAGGCAAGGGATTGGGTTTCAAAGGGTGGAGTCTTGCTTGGTGATGTCTTGTGGTCAGCAGATTGTCTGACATCTTGACAAGTCATGCCCATCTCAGGTGCTGTGCGGGATCACAAGCAGAGTGAGAGGAAAGGCACACGTGCGTGGCACAGCCCAAAAAGGACATAGCCAGACTAGTCTCCTCATACGCTCAAATGCACATAGCTCACACACACAGCCCATGGATGGCTCACTACAAAGTGTAACTATAAAAAGGGGATTTATCAGGTTAGTTTTTGCGACCAGAGGCTGGAGAGTCCGCAATGGTTGTCCTCAGGCTGGAGGGCTAAAAGAACAAGTAACTGCATAGTCTAAGAGGCTGAAGCCCTAGAACAAGAGGTATCAAGGTGCTACCCTAGTCTGAGACCCAAGGCTTCTGGAGAATCACCGGCATAGTTTGCTTTGGAAGAACAAAGAGAGTCTGATATCTGCCAACAATCACAGCAGCAATCAAGAACCCATTCAAGAAGAATCAGCTTGCATCTGCTGCTGCTTTCTTGTTTCTCCAATTTTTATTCCATCCAAGCCATCATCCTATTGCACAGTGCTCCACATGCTTAGGGAGGGTCTCCATTTCAGTTGGCTATCCCACATGCCAATCATTACTAGACACACCCTCATTGACACACCCACAAGCCTCTTAATCATGGGCATCTCCTAATCCAATCAAGTTGCCAGTTTAAATTAACTATTAGAGAGGGTGTAATTGGGGAAATGGAAACTTCCTCCAAATATCTGACCTTTTTCTAAACTGAAATTAGCTTACAGAAAGATAGTGATTCTCTTTACAGATCTCTTTGGACACTAGTGACTTAGTGACTTGACTGTATTTTTAAGAAGTATAAGTGTGCACACACACACAGAAACACACATACAGACATATTTACATTTCAAGGGGTTAACAAATTCCTTGAAGCTGTTTTGCTGCTCATTCATAAATTCCAGAATAAGACCCCTGTTCCCTGAAAATGAG
The DNA here is from genome assembly GCF_045843805.1 of Urocitellus parryii. Classification (NCBI taxonomy): domain Eukaryota; kingdom Metazoa; phylum Chordata; class Mammalia; order Rodentia; family Sciuridae; genus Urocitellus; species Urocitellus parryii. The sequence goes on from NC_135531.1 coordinate 218,672,807, forward strand.
AAAAGACTCCTATTTTTAGGAGACATGTTATATGAAATATAATGGCAGTTAACATTTAACAATGCTTAATTTTTTGGTGGGGAAGAATAAAAGATAAAGTAAATGTTTTCTTCCACTTCTAGAGCCCACAGCTTTAATGTGGGCTCTAGGTCTGCACTTGCATGAAAGCCAGATATTGCTCTGAAGCATTTTGGAAATTAATGTTCTATGCAGACTACATATCTTTACTACCAGCTATAATTTAAATTACAAGAAACAATGTGTCTCCAAAAAATGTTTTCCAAGTGTAGATGTGTTCTTGAAATGATGGCACAGAATATTTGGGAACAGACAAAATGCTATTAGTAGTAGAATGAAAATAATTTAAAGTATTACTCAGATATACTAGCTAAATAAGTAGTTTATAAAACAATTGAATAAACAATTGAATTTGCCCTCTCTCTAGGGTGATCTGAGTTCCTTCATTTGTGCCACCTCATCTTTTTCTCTGACTTTCTAGGGCTTAGCATAGTACAAAGTACTATATAGAATTCCACTAAATGCTGATGGCTATATATTATTTCTATTTAGAAAATAAAACAAATTGTTTATTGGTGGGATATGACTATGAGCAGCCCATGTTCTTGTTCTTAATAATGTTAAGAGGAGGTCTTTAAGTTCAAAATATTATAAAGATGATGAAATAAATTTTTAGGAAAAACTAAACTCACATTCATCAGTGAAACTTTAGGTATATTCTGTACAGTTAACTTAGTGATACATGTGTAAGTACACACACACACACACACACACACACACAACACTACTGTGACTTTTTTTGGTTGGGGGCAAACAAGGGATGGAACTCAGGGGCACTCGGACACTGAGCCACATCCCCAGCCCTATTTTGTATTTTATTTAGAGATAGGGTCTCACTGAGTTGCTTTGTGCCTCTACTGTGACTTCTTGCATGAAAATTTTTAACTGTCTGCAATCCATTGTGCTTATTTGTTATGGCAGCAATAGGAAATTAATACACTCATCTTAAAGTAAATCATGAAAAATTTGAAAAGCCATAACAGAGCCATTTAAAGGTTAGGACAAACATATTCACAAAAATAATTCTTCATTTGTCCCTTTACTTTTTTTAGACCATGTGTAAATTGATGCAGAAAATGGAGAATAATGTTGTTTGTGATAAATAATGTAATTAACTCCAGAACCCAAGTCACTGACCTCTGGATCTTTCACTACATCTCCTTCTCTGACTCTGACTGTCCTTGTCTGACTCTTTAAAGGGCGGTTGTGATTATGTTAGACTCTCAGGAATAATCTCTCCATCAAGCATCTTAATTTAGTTACATCTTCTAAGTCCCTTTTGGCATGTAGGGTAGATTCACAGGTACTAGGAATCAGGCTAGGCTGTAACCACACTCTGAAAATGACCTTTTTTTAGGTGCTGTTGATCTGCTTCCACTTGTCACTAACTCTCTACTATGACATAGCTGCCTTCATCCAGCCCTTTAACTCTTGACCACAGAATTAATAACTGGTTGTTTCCTAAGTGTTTCCTAATAAATAGGGTTTTTAGCTCTTTTTATTTCTCCACTACTTCATTCATTCATTCATTCAAATTAGTGAAGTCAGTTTTATCAGTTCATTTTATTGAAATGTTGCTTTATTTCCAATAGATTTAGGAAAGTATTAGCTGATTATTTTACACAGATAGAAATTGCTGCAGGTTACAGGATGAAATAATTGTTATTGTTACTAGAGTCATTATTTGCTGGCTAGTGATAGGAATGTTATTACTATTATTATTTTTGTGAAAAGATTTACCTTTATGTTTAGAGTCTTGTTTCATAGAAGATTATTTTCCTATTAGATAATAATTGGGGGCTAGCTTTATAATAATTACTATCAGTCATCCACTCTCAGCAAGCAGTTAAGGAGAATTATTGTTTTATCACTTCATGTTCAATATTCTAAAGGTGGCAATAAGTTTTCCCCAATAAGGATAATACGGTTCAGTGTAAAAATGAAAGCATCATTTAATAATTTAAAAAAAAATTTCTATCATCAATGTAAGGAAGACTATGAAGTCTGATATCATTATCGTTTGGTAGACATCTGTATAATATAAAATGCCTATTCATCATAGTCATTCTTAAAAATGAATTCATACAATATTATAACTAAAAAAAATGGGAGATTATTTAAATAATTCTCTGTTTTGTACAAATGAGACCTCTGAGATCCAAAGGGAAAGTGACTTGCCTGAGGTCAAACAATTAAAATCAGAGCTAAATTAGGACTGCATTCAACTTAATTCTTCTGGATTTTGAGGAGGGTTGTTTTGAGCACAATTTTATTAATATGCATTAAAAATTCCTGTAGAAATGTGACTGTGAGTTTCAACATAATGCTATTGCAGGAGTGATGAAAATATGATACATAGTGTGTGTGTGTGTGTGTGTGTGTGTGTGTGTGTGATACAAAAGGTACTCTGCTAGTTTCTCTTCGAATGACCAATAGAAATATAGTGACTGTGATGAAGGCTTTGGGTCAAGCCATGAGAAATCCAATTCCAATATAAATTAGTACATAAAAAGAACCACGTGGAAGGGCCCAAAGATGAGAATGGAAGTCTCACTGAGGAAATTTCAGTTCTATCTTTGGAAATAAATGAGGGATTTCCTCCTCTATAGTGCTCTTTAGTGCAGTTTTCCTAGAAGACTCTAATAAAACAAGACTCCTGATATTACTCTGTCTTAGCCAAAGCATGTAGTATCGTCTTTGTCAATATACACCTGGAGTGGATAATTGTTAACTGGGTGGTGCCTGACTGAAATCCCTCTGAGTTGGATTTTGGGATGCTTTCTTGGGCTTTCAAAATGTATAACCTATGGTACTTATAGACTCATGTAGTTCACTTTATTAACCTGAAATAACAAAATGCCACATAATGGGAATGAAAAAAAAATTGGATCACACTGTGTTGTAAAAATATTTTACTACATTTATTAAACTCAAATCAGAATATGTTACTTTCCCGGTTAAAAATCTATGGCTTTCTTTGCTTTTAAGATGCAAACTTTAATCACATGGATTCAATTTCAATCTCAAACAGGAATTGGGAACAGGAAGTTGATGTGAATATACGCTGCCCATGCCTGTAAGACCGTAGTGTGTGGTGGGGTCTGAGCCATCTGCATCTCTAGTTCCTATTGAAAGGCATTCAGATCCAATTAAAAATGAATCACAACAAACTGCAAATATGCCAATAAGGAGGAAAAACTCTGACTAGAATTTCACTGGGGCCACTTCTTCATTGTCTTGCATTTCCTCCCCTGCCAATATTGCGGTTTTCTGCAAATGTCTTTTTCCTACCTCCGAATTTAAGAATAGATTATTTTCTGTGCCTGACCTGTTTTCTTCATTTTTTGCCCTATTACAAATCCCTTGCTACATAGACATTAGCTTAAAAATCACTTCATCATGAAAAACATCTCTCTTGCTCTCCTCCTTAATTAACTTCCATTTTTCTATTACAGCATACTTGTCCTTTGTTCAACATTATGATTATTTGTCTGTTATCTATCATTTCCTCTCCATCCATTCATCCATCCATCTTCTCATCCATGCAATCATTAATTCTATAAATTCTCATTAAGTATTGACTTCTCAGGCTAGAGAAGTAGCTGAATGGCAGAGTGCTTGACGAGCATGTTTAAGGTCCTGGCTTCAACCACCTGCGCTACAAAAAAAAAAAAAAAAAAAAAACTTTTGTATGTGAAGCCTGAAGAAAAAATGAGACTACTTGAGAATACAGAAAAATCAGGATGGAGGCATGTTTGGGGGTAGGAGAAAATATTCTTGTATCTAGAGATTATAGTGAGTCATTCAAAGATTAATGACTAATATACAAGAGAAGCTGGGGAACCATTGGCAAATCATCTACCTAAGTGTGATTATGAAGCTATGAGACTACTTACAGTCTCTAAGGGATAGACTAGAATGAAAAAAGAAAGCAAGCATTGGCATATTTGAAGGGTACTTTAGAAAATTTGGCTCAAAAAATGAAAATTTTCTATCACATTTCGTATGTAATACAACTTGGCATAAAACAGCTTATTTTTTAAGGAAATGGGTATATTTAGCTTCAATAAACTAGGAAGATTAGATGAATTCCCTGATGTGTATTCTGCCACTAGCAAAGAATGGTGTAACACCTCCAAGGTGGAAAAAATACAGTAAGGTTCAGTGCTTGACTGAGCAATAATTGGTCTGTAATTGTACAAGTTGGAGTCCTTAATTAGCCAATTACGTCTTGCTCCTTTATTCTTTCTATTTCTAAATATATATCTTGAACTCCCTTCTAATGTTGGAAAAACTCTTTTCTTTCACACAAAGCCTGATGATATTATCCAGTAAAAATCCTTCTGCGCAGTCATTGAGTCACAATAAACCTGATTCCTGGAATCCCTGGGAAAGGCTTGAGCTTGTCACGTCATCCCTCCATTTTCATTGTTTTGCGCTGGGGACATTGCGAGTTTGTTTGCAGACAGGATTTTCTATGGTGCTCTACGCTGTCATTTCACATGAGGGCAGCAGAGAGGCGGCGTGGAAGGCCCAGAGTAGCAGACCAGAAGTGCCTGAAGCTCTAATTTTGGGCACAGTGTTTTCAGAAATACCCGTTCAAAAATTAAATCACATGTGTTGTCTTTTTAAACAATCCTAGTCAATAGATCTGTCTATTCTGCTCCTTTAAAAGAACAATCCGATCTGCAGCTAAGAATAGGTATGTCTATGTAAACAGTCTTTGCGAGGGTTTCATCTGATATCCTCAGAATGCATTTCCTAATTTTTCTTGGGTAGTCACAATTTGATAAAGGCTTGTTTAGGAATGGCTGTATCATATTGTCCTATATCCTTAACAATAATAGTTTGGAGCACAGTCTGAGCATAGTCTGTTTTGATACATAGAAACATTTTTATTAAATGCAATTTGAATAGAAGAATAGCTTTTTGTATTACATTTGTGAATTGTCTTTGACACCATCCTACATTACAATGAAAATTATTGTGTTAATTTGAATATTGTGGAAAAAAATTATCACTATTGGATAGAGGGTAATGAATTCCCCAGGCTTCAGGCTTCCTGCCTCTGAGGAATGCCTTTGTTTTCTTGTGGCAGAAGGTCTTTTTCCCACCCGGCCTCCCAGCTCAGTTTCCAGCCACTCTCACCGTTTTTGCCTGAGGAATTGCAAGCTACTTTGGTCTCAGAGTAGAGGTACCAGCTGCAGACTGCCTTCCCACTGTTCTTGACTTTTCTGACCATTTTATGCCTCTTCTATTTACTCCCTTCATGCCTTATAGGTTTCTATAGGAACAACATATTCTTAATTTTATCTCCATTACTTAGTACTATGTGCTTAGTAGGCATTCCATTAAAAAAAAAAAAAGAATTACTTTGAATTCTTATCAAAGTGTGGGTGGGGAGTGAGGAACAGTTAATTTTCCAGCTGTGAAGAAGAGGTTAAAAATTTGCCACCCTGCCTGTAGTAGGGTGGGGGTAGGAGTTCAATGTTCAAGGTCATAGCAAAGATGATCTCTTCTCAGCAAACATGTGACAGTCCCAGGTAAAACCAGATTGACCATAGGTTGGCAGCTAGTCAGTGTCAATCATATGACTCAACACTGATGAGAGCAAGGGGCTTCAAAGGAATAAAAACATGTTTGTGAAATTGCTTTGTGTAGTGCTCAGCACAGAGGAATGAGCACCCTATATCTGTTGAAAACAAAAGAAACTTAGCTTTATAGTGTTCTTAGCAAAACTCCTCTCTTGTATCTGGTTGTTAAGGTGATTCTCTCAAGGGTATCCATCTGTTCTAGAGGTCACTGTAGCATGTAGCATGGTGGGGAGAGAGGAAGCTCTTTCTAGAGACAGAACCCAGCTCCCAGCTCTGCTTGCCTTCTTAGCACCTTGTTGCTAGGCAATGCTCCCTGTGAAAGCTCATCTCCCTCTTTAAAGATGGAGCGAGGTCTTGCTGAGGGAAATGTAGTTTGTATAAATTGGACCATATGCAAACAATATTTAGCTCTAGTTCTCAAAGCTGCCTTATCCTACAAGGGAGACAAAAGATTTCTACTTACAATCCTGTCACTTAGCAACCAGATACTATAACTCCTCTCTCTCTCCCTCTTTCTCTTTTCTGTAAAGCTATATACTTCCTTTTTAATCTTATTGATTTATTTTTGCCTTTCCACCCATATGCCTTTCCAAATTGATTTAATGAGATTCAGCAGGGCATTGTTGGTGATAGTATTTCCCTAGACTGCTGAATTAATTTCCATTTGAAAAATTACTTTGGATCTGTAGCTTCTAACTGGCACCTCGGCTAGTGTCTATTACATAATGACAAAACATACTAGGTTGTCAATTAGAAGGGCCAACATGTATAGAATGCAGCTTTTTTAAAAAAAAACAAAATGTAAAATCATATTCTTTGTACATATCTTTAAAAAACTATACATGGCTTGCTAGACTCTAGAATTTCAAAAATCAATGTAGAATAATTATCTTTTTTAGAACAGTAAAATATCCTCAGACTCAAAGAGATTTTGGTATTAAACTTTAACATTTTAAATCGTTGGTCAGTTTAGAAAGTCAAATTTGCAATTTACTTTTATTTTATCATCTTATCACACAGATTTTTGAAAGCTAGTGACCAAATTAATGTAGCTGCATTCTATCAGTCTTCTCCTAAATTCTGGAAGACTGAAATTTCTAAATAATTAATTGGAAATTAATTTACCAAGGAGCTTTGACATTCTCTTCTAATTATTATTATATGATTTACATAGTAAATTATTAATGTTCATTACAAAGTTTCTAGTTTTTCTTTTCCAATTAGATTCTGCAGGTCTGACATATGATTGTTACCCAAGACCCATAATTCTGATTTCAAGTTTGCAAATTTTTGAATTCTTGAGTGATTAGTGAAGTTGAAGAAATTTTCTTAGCTATTTAGCTTTTTAATTTTTCTTCCATTATTTCTTCTTCCTTCTGTCATCTTTTGTTTACGTCAGAATATAGAAAATAAAATGGCATAATGAAAAAAAGCCATGACTAACACAAAATGTAACATTCTTCTCTATCTCCAACAGTTTTACAAAACATAGAAAAATAACAGAAATTACTATATTTTTAGCAGAATAAAGGCAAAAAATTAAAACGTGTTATAATCCTGATATAATAGATGTTAAAAAGAATGAGTAAGATACTGTTTATAATTCGTATAAGTTATAAGAATTCTTCAAACATAGGAACACCTCTTTTATTGTCTCATGGTGAAAATAATCTTGATTTGCTGATAAAATGAGCCACCGAAACACAAAACATTACATGAAATTAATGTTTGAAATCTTGGTAAGTTCTCAGTTGTCTTATGGTAGAAACAATATATTCTGAGAAATATTGAAAACATAACTCAAACTAACAGTAGACATTAATAGTAGCTATTTAAAAACACTGTAGACATACTTTATGATTTTCCTGGAAAAACCTCTTTTCTCAATTATGATTTTCTAGTTAAATCTTAAAATTAGCTTTTATTTCTTGAGTACATACCAGCTGGGCAGCAGAGGTAGCTAAAGTAAGACCATAGTGTGTCTGGAACTTACATGACTTTGAGTCCCCCATTTCATCTCTACAGAGATATTACCATATAAAGGAATTTAAAACATTGCATTTGTAAGATGTAAAATTTTATGCATATATATATATATATATATATATTCAATTATACATATAACTGAAGTAAAATATGTGAATAATACAAATGTGTTATTGTAATAGGAATTTTTTTCAGAGTGCTACCTGTTCTAATTCCTAGTTTAACTATGTACCATAAATCTTTCTCTGAAGTGATTTTATTTTTTCATTTTGCCATTATTTTTCAGATTTCTTAAACAGTATACAGTGGCCACATATCAACTAGAGATAAAGTCAGAGAAATGCTTCAAATGAATAAGTCTTTGAACTAAGCACAGACATTTGCAATGACTATGCTGCTTAAAATTCATTTATTCAGTCTCTTATGCTGTTTAGAGTAGTAGTATGCATACAAAATTTGTCAGTTTTCTAAAGTGTAGCTTGAAAAATTCTGAACTTATGATGCTCATAATAATTTTACTGACAATAGATCTGCACAAGTAAGTATATTAAACCATTTAAATTTTTATTGTTTATTCATCAGAAAGATTGTAATTCTTCCTACCACAATTTGTCTATGTGTCTTTCTCCATGTTTTTTTTTTTAAATTCACTTGTGTACCGAACAATTTAATTAAGATAAAAGAGAATTAAAGCCTTTTTCATAGACTTCTTTTGATTTATATCATATTCCTGGGACATGCAACTTAGTTAATGAAAATGTCTATAAATGGTTTGGGGATATAAAGATCTTAAAATAATTTGTTATGATATTCAAGGTCAAATGTTTAAATATGATTCCCAGGAGGGGGAGATTTCATCAGAGCAACATTAGAAGGGCTGTGTTGTAGGTGCTGTTGGATTGGATAGAAGTTCAATACTTTTGAAATAGCATTTAGGCTGAATTATAGAGAATGTTAAGGACATTACAGTAGTTTGTAGCTCTGAAGCTCCAATTAAGACAACTTTTAAATGGAATTTGTTTTCAAATCCAAATGTATGATATAGCTTATGCAAATGTTTTATTTGTAAAAGCAGAAATGGAAATGCCATGCTGGATCATCTCCTGCCAATGCAAATAGACTCCTGAAGTCTGCTTATGGTGACTTTACCCATACTGATTTAAAGCTGTTGGGTCAAATTCTATAGTGATGGGAAAAATACATTTTAATGTTGAAGGTAGTTATTTTGATCTGACTTCCTATTAAAACATCAGTAGAATCAAATATCACTATTATAATTTTCAGATAATCCATTTACATATGATGTGACTCAGCAGAGGTGTCAAAATCAAAAGCAGCCCTGCTCTGTCTGATAAACTGCCTATACAACACTCAAAATGCTTCAAGAATCTTTGATGCTATTTAGGTTGATATTGTAAATTATCTAGCCCCACATGTTCAAAGAGTGTCTACACAGCAACACCAAAGATCAAAAGCAATGTAAGTTGCTACTTTATTGAACTTCAAAGACTAATAAAAATCATGAAGTTAAATGAAAAATATTTTATACTGAATACCAGAAGTCTTCAACAATATCAGTTGTATAGCCCTGGTGGAATTAAAGACATTCTGGTAGGCTCTTGCTTTAAAGTTCTCTAGCTAGTTTCCTCTGAAGCCTCTCCTGACTTCTTCGTACATATTAAGACACAGATAAAGAACAATTTAAACAATAATATAACACTGAATTTAACCTATTGCCAAAATCAGAAAGGAATTTTTCATTCGCTGCAAGAACCATGAAAAATAATTTTCAAGTACTGAGAAGAGACTCCTAGTTTCGTCCTACTTTATTTTTTTTATTTTTTATTTTTTTTTTAGTTTTATTGATTTTATTATTCACTTTCAGAGTGCTACCTGTTCTAATTCCTAGAACCTACCTGTTCTAATTCCTTAAATACACGACAGCGGAATATATTACAGTTTGTCCTGCTTTATTTTTATTTTATCTACTTGAAAAGAGTAGAAAAATGATTTTTTTTTCTCCTTTTGGTCTCCTTGTCCCCCTTTCCCTCCAGACATACAGTTCAGGGAGATTGAGCCAACAAAAACCCGAGGCAAAACTAAGCTGTTATTCTGATGTCTTTTGGTTATCACTCACTGCTGCCTTCCCCCACCCCCACCCCACATGCACAGACTGTACAAGCAGTCATGGTCCATAGGATGTTAAGCAGGAGTGTGGTGGGGGATTTACTAATTTTAGCATGCTGCATCTTAGAGATAGTTGTGCACAACAGGTCAAGTACCATAGAGGAGATGCCCAGACTCATGATACAAACTTTTCTGTGACTTTTATTGTTCCTGATACCACTGCAAAACCAGTGTGTGGGAGGTGGCAGAAGGCCAGTGCAGAGGAACATTATTGGATTAAAAGCTGCTAGTCTACTTAGAGTGGGCCTAAGACAACATTTATTTTCTTGTCTCAAGACTGTAGATCACAGAGGGAGATCTATAGGATCAGGGCAAAGAGACAAAGTTGATTTACTCATTTGCTCTCACTAAATGTTTTCTATTAGAAAGTATTGAGAATCTGGATAGTAATGACTAACTTACATTGAGCAATCAATAAGAAAAAATCTACCATAGAGACTGAAAAATTGAGCAAGGTTATTATTCCTAAGAATCATATTTTATAAAAATGATTGGCATATCTGCCATGATGCTGGAAAGGTTCCTCCTCCTCCTCCTCCTTCTTTTATTGGGAGCCAAGATGACAATAGGATAAAATCAAAAGGGAGATTCATGAAATAAAAAGGGAAATTCAAAGGGATTAAATAGCAAAAAAAAAATCATTACATGGAATAAATTCACTTGGGATACAGTAAACTATTTTGACACTGCAGAAATTTGAATCTGTATTATGAAGAATGAGTAGCATCCTCAGACTAGAGGGAAAAAAGACTCAATAATAAAAAGGACGTGGAGGACAATCATAGAAATGAAATGCCAGAAATGGAAAGCCGATCTTAAAATTATACATGTTTTGAGGAAAAGATGAAAATAATTGGGTCAGAAGTAGTAATTCAACAGACATTGATGAAAAATTTCATGAGTTGACAGTTATAGTTAAAAGAGTTTTCTGTGTCCAGACAATAATCAACACAAAGAAGCTTTTTTTAGCTTGGCATATCTTGGCAGTATTTTTTTTTAAGTCCAGTGAAGTAATAGTATATTTCAAAAGGATTAAGATAATAAAAAGCAGCCTATTTGTAAGAGAATAAAAATCACAGTGACGTTTGATGACTCTGTCTATGCATGAAGATAGTGAAACAAACAACTTGTACTAATATTCTATAATTTTAAGAGGAAAAGGTTGTTATCAGAAGGTTTTATGTAAAATTGAGATTTCTGTTATGAATAAGGCAGCAAAAAGTAATTTCCACATGACTATATTCTCAGAAAATATATCATTTATTTTCTTGAAAAGTAACATGAAAATGTTCTTCAACAAATGAAGACAAATCACAATCAAAAACAAACTGAGCAAGTTGCACATGCCTATAATTCCAGTGACTCAGGAGGATACAAATTTGAGGCTACCCTTAGCAACTTTGAAAGAGCCTCAGTAACTTAGTGAGAATTGTTATTTTTAAAATAGCTTATAGCTTCTAATTAGACCCATTTAATAAAACTAGGAGAACTAACCCAAACCAGACTTAATCTTTTCCATCTATTTCTGGACTTGCTATTTGCAATATGACAGTCTAAAATCTATTCTCTTGATTATTTCTGTTTATTTTAGATGGAAAGTATAGAAAGCAGACAATCGGGCTCAGGGTGGAAAGTTACACCTCAAATGGCAGCACTAATTGATGATTAGTGGCTGTAAGGAAGGCTCCACAGGAGAACTGTGAGATCTGCTGTTCTCTGTGAAAAATTGCCTCAAGATGTCAGCAATGGCTATGGAAAGTGGGGGCACACATGCACATCCTAACCTCTCATTAACAGTCAGCCTCACAGAGGTGATAGAGGTGCAATCATTATTTCAGCAGACTGGAGCTGTAGGCAGTATCTCATGAAAAATCGGGTCATTCAGATGCTAAGCCTAAAGGAGAATATTGTGGCAGGCATTCTGCAAAATGAGGTAGAACTCTGGTCCATTGGCTCCCAGGTGCCATTCTTGGAGAAGCAGCTTGCCTAAGTGCCATGTATCTGTTCATATTATAACCAGCAGGCTTTAGCAAAAAGTGTGAAAAGGTGGTGTCAGAGAAGATCAATTTTAAAAAGTGGAAATATATCAAAATACTGGATAAGACAGTACCAAATTATTCTACAATCGATTTTAGCAGCATGTTGGTGGAAGGTTATATTTGGATTTTTGTACAAAAAGATAATATTTGAAATGTACATTTATAGACTTTAAGAGCTAGAAGCACTGTAACTAATTCATCCTGGCTTGGTGATTGTATAGCACTGGTGAGGCCCTCCCTGGGTTCTATCCTGCCCTCCCTCTCCCCAGCAATCCTGCTGGTATTCCTACCACTGTGTTTCTGCTGAAAATTCTTTCCTGCCTCAGGGCTTTTACTTGCCTGTGATCTCTTGCAGGACCAATTCCTTTCCTCCCCCTTTGCATGGCTAATTAATTATTTTTTTAAGTTGCAGCTTGGAGTTACTTCCTTGAGGTTCCTTCTCAATTTTCTTTCCTCAAAACATTCAGGCTTGCATGCACAGGCATATACCACCTCCTATCTTTTTATGTTTCTTCACCTTCTACTGCTGTGATGTCATGTAAAAGGAAAGCCTAATCTAGCTTTTTAAAATAATTGCTTGTGCAATCATGTGCTTGTTGTTACTCTCCAACAGTAGAAAAGATCTTGTACTGTATATATGCTGTTTGTTAGTCTAGATGTTCAGTAAATATTTTTTAATAAATTAACATGGCTACCAGTATAAAAGCTATCCCATTTCATAGTTCAACACTAGGTACCTATGGTATTTGTTTCTGTGAGAAGCAGGCAGGTTGTGAGTGTGATGGATTTGGCCACCTTTGAATCATGTTTTCTTTTCTGAGGCAGCCTGGATGGATAGCAAGAGCCATGGACATTTGTGGAGTTAATGATAGTGGACACTGTGTGGCAGATACCTAAAAGAATAGTTTGCAGGTTAGCAACCAGGTAAGTGGACCTGAGAAGTTCATATATAGATGTGCAGCGGACAGTTAAGAATAAAAAAATAAGTTATATAGATAGATAGAGAATGATCAGGCAAAAATTCTAAGTCTCAAATTGTTGGGATGGTATTAAGTGATTCACTGTGAATCTACTATAAAGCTGCCAGCTGAAATTTCAGTTAGTAGAATATGTTAATAAAAAGATATTACATAATTACTTTCCATAGTTATCATTTACCATAAAAATCTGTTCCAGTTTCCTTTACCTTAAAATGGTAGGAGAGATAATGACTGATGTAGACGTGAAGAATAGAAATCATCACTATGAAAACTAAACTTATTAGAAAAACTCAGAAGAATATTGAGAACAGATGCAATATGCTTTGACTACAAAGAGTTAGTTTGCATAGAATCAAATAGTTTTAATTGCTACTACAAAACAAGAGGAAGTAAGCCTGAATCATTACAATTATTAACAGTCTCATAAATGCAAGAGAACGGACTTTGTGTTCACCATTATTGCCCCAATGCCTAATATGGTGCTTGGCAAATGGGGAATTCTCAACTAATGTAAGTTGAACGAAGGAAGGAGTAAAAGTGTTAGCTATTTAATGTTCATAAGCATGTCCTTCTATGAAATGGTACCAAACAAAATAGATGATATTGGAACGTTTATAATGTGAGGTGCTGTTCTATAGCACACTTACAGATAAGATTTATTGAATATTCATAACAACTTGTTTTCAAATATGGGCTTTATTATTACTCACATCTGGAGAGGTGATAAGATCAGAAGGTGACTGCCACTGACAAGATATTTTTTAACTCACAGTTCCCAGGAGGAGAACCCATGAACACATGTGGGACCACACAGGAAAACACCAGAGACAGTTAGGGGTGAGGGGTGAGAGGAAAGCATTGGCAGAAGCTTTTGTTATGGTTTTCATGGAAGCAGAGTAAATAATTGGGTGGGCGTTTCTTAGCCTGAAAAATTAAAAAAAATAAAATAAAAAATTCAGTGGGCTCTGGCTATAGGAATGGTTCCAAATTGTTTGGACCTGGCCCTGGGGTGATTTAGGGAAGCCTGGTAGAATCCAGGACTGCAGGATCTTGATAAAAGGGAGTGGGTGGTTTGCATAACAAAGATGTGCTCACAGGCAGGTTGTTTGTTATCCCCAGGAAGTAACTAACCCTGGAAGGGGCCCTCCCTCTTTAGTTACACAGGCTCAGGATGTCAAACATCAAATACAGAAAAAAAGGAAAAAACAAACAACAAAAAAGACATGATTGATATACAATGTCATGAAGTAGGAATTCTTATTACACAAATTTTCAGATGAGTATGAAGGCAGGGAGAGGGTAACTTTCCCAGAATAACATCTAGTAAGTAGGCAAGCTGGGATGCAATATGGCTTTCAGAGACTCAGTTCTTAAGGATCACATTATACTTTCCATATTCATAGCAAGCAACTCTTGGATAAGACAAAAAGCTTAGATAAAACAAGTACACACAGAACCACACAATCAAGAAGTAAATTACTAAAACTATCAGTGTACATGTATTTAACCTAGTCATGAAAATCTTGGTGAAAAGTGAATGGGTCATTAGAAAATAACTTTTACTTTCTGATTTTATGAGGAAGACTTCACAGAGAATGTATACTTTTAGGATGAGAAGAAAGATACAATCCTGGGACAATAAAAACTATTTATGTTAACCCTTTCAAATACTCTATTGTATTGTGATATTTTTACATGTGATTTTTCCACATTAGACCTGTCTAATGGCAGAGAATTTATTTACATCCGTATCTTCCGATATCTAATGTATAATAGGAATTCTACTAAAATGTAAGAAATACTGAAACTCCGGTGGAAGAATAGTAAGATGGGAAGATAGATGATGACCTAACAGAGATACAAACAAATTGATACTACATATAGCATTTTGAAGGCAGTGGCCTGACCTGGATTGCTCTGTGTTCTAAACTCAAATTTCCTCCTTATGTAATAGCAGGGAGATAATTATCAGGGGGGAAATAGATAGGAAGAGAGGATATGACTATCTCCTGATTGCACTTTGGTTATTCAGCAACCCAACATATCCCCCAGATCATTGTTCCCATCCCATGGTCTGTTTTTATTAGTTGTACAACTGGGAGCTCATGGTTTGAGTGGACCAGTTTTGCTGAGGCCCAGCTCAAAGATCTTAAAAAGAAGATGACAGGAGACGGTTAAATATTTAAAGAGAACTAAAGGAGGCAGGATTCGTATTGTAATAAAATGCCATTAAACTTTTTAAAAAATCAGATCAGCATATTTGCGTGTAGTGTTTGTGGTTCGTTTTCTATCTCTTCATCTGTGGAAGACATTTGTTTCTCATGGGAGAACATTTCACCAAGCATACGAGAGTTAATTGCATTTAGCTATTTTAGATTGTGAAATGAATGCACACTGAATATTAGACTGTTCATACAACAGCCTCTTGCAGAAACTGAAAAGCAAAAGGGCTTATTCCCACATGTTTGTTTAAATTTTAATTGCATTTTGAAGAAACCCAGAAGCTTCTAGCCAAGATTTGCAGATATTAGAATCTAGGTCATTATACTAGCTCACAACTTCTATCTGCAGGGCTGTAAGATGTGGTTTAGAAAAATGATTTAAATGACTTGTTTTCTACTGTTTAGCAAGTCAATAAAATATTTCTAAACACTTTATAATGCTAGGTAAGAAGATGGCTAATCCTGTTCTGTGGATTCTTTTTGGTGCCTGCTTGGGTGCAGGTGGTTTAAAAAGCGTGTCTCATTAATAATTGCTAGAGCTATTAATTCAAAATGCAGACTTTGGACTCATTTCCTTTATAGTACCCTGCAGAAGGTCACACTTCCAGCTTTTGGTTTTATACCAAGCCAACCCAGTTTGATGGATTGTCATTTTTCTTCTGTAAATATCTTTGGAGTGAGAAGAGAACAAAATCAAAGAAGCTGCTCTCTTTTTAAGGTGTATGTTAGAATAAGTTGGATGTGCCCAATTTTTTTCAATTATTTGTTTATAATATTTCTTTCTTGCTTTTTGTTGTTGTTGTTGTTGTTGCTGCTGTTCTTAATTATTCTCATGCAAGTGTCAAAACACAAAGCAGGAGGTTGTGAGTTTTCCTGAGTCCCCTCTTTAGCATGTTATTTGAGCTATTATACTTGTTTTCTGATAATTTCAGTGAACAGAGGAGCACAAAATACTGCTAAATTCATTTTTAAAAGTATTGTCATAAAACTTTCTAGTTTATACTAGTAATTTAATTCAAAAATAAATTATTGAGCACCTAACATGTGATAGTCATGTACCAACACTAGGGTTATCAGTATGAATAACACATAAGCCTAGCTTCCAAGGAAGGCTTGAATTATTAATTTTATAATGGTCATTGTTTTTTTTTTATAAATCTGAAATCTGAGCTCAATAAAAGCCAATAATTGTAAATGTTTTAAAATTTAAATCCAAGATCCATGTTCCTAGATCTTATATTTGAATGTTTAAGTTTTCTAGATATTTGTGTTTCTAGAAAATAATGCAAATATCAGGGAACAAAAAGTTCTATGTACATTACTTTGTTATTTCTGGATTTTTGTGCTCCTCCCCGCCCCTCTTTTACCTCCTGAGAGGCTTTGCTTAGGTTCTTAAGAGAAGTGAGATCACAGGGATGGAAGGTGGACTGACTTCCACAAATACTTTAAGTAGACAATAAAACATTGAGTTGTATTCTGGGGCCAGTCTTAAAGAAGACCTAGTCATCAAATGCTGTCTTTGAACAGTGGAGATGCACTCTTGATATTATTTTGAAGACGATAAGTCTCCCAGCCATAAGAATAATGACAGTTAAATTTCAGTGAGCCTTTACCTGACCCTATGCTAATCCTTTACACCCTTGGAACATTTAATCCTCAAAAGGTGTCAAACTTTTTTGGGTTAATATTATTCTTTCTGGGGCTAGTTGGTCTGGATTTCAGTCTACCAGAATATCCTACTAATAGTCCAAAAGCCATATTTCCTACCTGAAACCTGTTGCTCCTGCCAACCACCAGTCCCCCTATACCTGCATTTGCAGTCGTACTAGGCAGTGATACTGCCATCTTTATCCAGTCATCAACTTTAAAAAGTGAAAGTCATTTTCAAGCCTCCACTTTTTTATCTCTTAATTTTTGATCATATGTATTCAAAATCAATCCTGTTGTCTCTTCCAACTCCAATACCATTGCCTTCCTGTGGCTGTCAGCATTTTTATGTAGACCATTCCACTAACCACTACTTGTCTTCAGTCTTGTACCACTAAAAATATGACTACAAAACTGTGGGGAGTCACTCTGAATGACCCACACCTTCCATCCTGAAGTGAGAGGCTCTGACGGATCACTACATTTCCTAGTGACTTGGGCTTTGTCCTAGCTCAGGAAGTTGAGGGTGTATGTTCCCAGATGTAGGTGTGTCACCCATGGGGTTGAGCTACACTCACCTATTCATTTATAATACTTCCCCTTTGCCCTATTTGGAATAGAATGTTCCATGGGAACGCCCTTTGTGTGTCCCCTTCTCTTGCTCTGGTTTTGGGTGTGGCCTTCCCAGATGTCAGTCAACCTGCTGACAGCAGAAATCATGAAGCTAGACTCGACCACCTGAAACTTAACCCCTTGCCTCATTTGAATGGCTTCTCCCAAAAAAAGAGTTCAGTATGTGCTCTCTCTCTCTCTCTCTCTCTCTCTCTATCTTTCTGTGGACCTTTAAGGTCAGAGGAACTGCCACAGGCCCCCCCCCCAAAAAAAAAAGTTATGTCTGTCTCTTGTGTGATTATTTCGTGCATCCCAGTTCACCTGGAGTGACCCTGAGTGTTTTAGTCATGAGGAACACGACACAAAACCATCCCATAAATCTAGCTGTGGAAAACCTATTTAAAATGCTTTGTTTTCCCCTTTACAGTCAAATAGTCTATACAAAACTTACTTGCCAAAAGTCTGGAATATTGAAAATACTGTTATTTGACTTCTGGTTTCTGTTCTGGTATATAAGGAGCTTTTAGGTAGCCACTCTGTCTTAATGACAAGTTAAATGCTAGAAAAAAAAACTGGAAAGAATCAACTATTTTTCTTACATCTTCAAGAGAAGTAAGGTCACAGGGTAAACAGTAGTTTACTTATTGACCTCCAAATTGTGGAGCCAGGTGGTTATACAAATAACAACCTATCAGAATAGACACCAGCAAAAACTTCAGGGGGAATCAGCACTAGGATAGGAAAATCGGAACTGTAATTACTGAATTGTTGGAGACTCAGTATGGGAAACTCCTAGGATTGAAACATCCAGAAGGACCCAGGCAGTAGAGGGCTTCCACACTTGCTTGAGTTTTACCTCTAGGAACTTTACCAGGTCCTCTCTTACAGTGAATACTAGGGAAAAAGTATTCACACTTCAGGCAAAGGTAAGCAAAAAGGAATCATTTTGAAATACTTTTGATCACTCTGTTCATACCAAGTCCTGCCCTGTATTTTATCAAAGCTTAATGTTCTGTGATTTTATCAGATACCAGTCAACCTTGGAGAAGGGAAATACTCAAGTTATACCTGTCTCTAACCTTCCCTTCAGGGAAGGGAAATATCCAATCGCATCTCCTCTAGCCAGCCTGTCCCCTCTAAGGATGGGTGGGTTGGGAAACTGAGAAGCATTGATGAAATTCGCAATCCAAGGGAAGGGGTTTATCAGAAGACTGACATCTAATCATGGAGCAACAGAATGCTTCTGCTCTTCCTACTACAACGCTACCATATCACAAATGGCTTGTTTGCCACATTTACTTCTATCCAGTTCATCATGTCTGCCACTCAACAAAAAAAAAAAAAAAAAAAAAAAATTACTAGAAGCCAGAAACATTTAAGGAAACTGAACATGCATTAGAAACAGAGACAAATATGGCAGAATGTAGGGTTGGGGTTGTGGATCAGAGGAGATATGGCAGAATGTAGTGAGTATCACACCAAGAACTTTACACAGAGCAACATTAATATGCTAATGGCTTTAATGTAGATTACACACAAGAACACATGGATAGCATAATCAGAGACATGAAAAATTTGAGAAAGAGTCAAAAAGAAATTCTAGAGATCAAAGACATTAATAGAAATGAGGAATGCCTTTGATGAGCTTATTAGTAAACTGTATGAGGCTAAGGAATCTATGAGCTCGAGGATGTGTCCATAGAAACTTCCAAAACTTATGAAAAAAAAAGATATATAAAAAAGAAAAGAACTGAAATAAAAGAGAATAAAATAGTCAAGAATTGTGAGACAATTACAAAAGGTGCAATATATGTACAATGGGATTACTAGAATGAAAAGAAGAGCAAGGAACAGAAGGCATATCCGAAGCAATAAGGACTGATAATTCACTCAAATTGATATCATGCACCAAAGCTTGGATTTAGGAAGCTCAGAGAACACAGGAAGGATAAATTTGAAAAAACTACATGTAGGTATGTCATACTCAAACTACAAATAATCAAAGACAAAAGTCTTGGCCAGAGGAAAACACATCTTACCTATAGGGGAGTAGCTTATCCTCAGACCATGCAATAATAGAATAAAAAATTTAATGTGCTGAAAGAGAGAAAAACCTCACAGCCTAGAATTTTGTAGCATGTGAAATTGTCCTTCAAAGTGAAGAAGAAGTGGTTTACCAGGCAAAAATGCAGACAACTTTTTACCAGTATGCAAATATTGCAAGAAATATGAAAAGAAGTTCTTATAGCAAAGAGAAAAATAATATAGGTCAAAAACTCAGATCTACATCAAGAAAGAAAAAGCATTATGGATGAAATAAGGGAATGTAAAGTGGAAACTTTTGTTTTCTTATTCTTTTTTAAAATATATTTTTTAAGTTGTAGATGGACACGATACCTTTATTTTGTTTATTTATTTTTATGTGGTGCTGAGAATCCATCGACCCCAGTGCTTCACATATGTGAGACAAGCATTCTACTGCTGAGCCACAACCCCAGCCCCATGTTTTTTAATTCTTTATTGACCTAACCAATAAAAGCTTGTTAAAAAAGTAATAATGGCAATAATTAATTCAACAATGTGTACTTATGTATATAAATAAATATGTACACATACATGTACACAATATGTTTGTTATGTATAAGTAAAACAGTAGTGAGTCAATGAATGGGCCATAGGAGCCAGGATTATTGTTTATTATCAGACACTCTTACGACTCATGAAACCATACAGTGTTACTTTAAAGTAGATTTTAGATTTGTTGTAAATGTATAATGCAGACTCTAGGACACACATAACAAAGTAAAATGTGAAGCACAATTAATATTGTAATAAGGGAGGGAAAAATAAGAAATATAAAAAATGCTCAATTAAAATAACAAAAAGAAAAAGCATGTGAGATAAAAAGAAAAACAAAGAAGAACATTGAATAGAAACCAGTAACAGACAGGGTTATTTTATCAATAATTATTTTAACAATAATTAAAGTATCAATATTCTAAGAACAGTAGTTAAAAGATCAGGAAAAGGAGTTGAGGGGAGATAGAGAATGTTCAGGTAGGTTAAAACAAAAAACAAAAACCAAAAATCCAAAAGAGGATCCAGCTATATATTTTCTACAAGAAACCCACATTAAATACAAAGACACACATTCAAGGTAAACGTGTTTTTAACCATGTAATCCAGTAATTGTGTTCCTTAATATTTACCCAAGTAAATTGAAAACTCAGGCTTACATGGAAACCTATTCAAAAATGTTTGTAACAGCTTCATTCATAGTTTCCAAACCTCACACAAAACCAAAGTATTCTTATAGGTGAGTGAACAAGTAAACTGAGGTACATCTAGGCAATGAACTATGAAGTCATAAAAAGGTATGGAGAATCTTAAACTATATGACTAAGTGAGAAAACCCCACTTTAAACAGCTATATATTGTGTCAAGATATGTGACTTTCTGGAAAAAGCAGAAGTATGGAAATAGTAAAAAGACCAGTGTTTGCTAAAGGTTAAGTGGGTGAGAGTAATGAATGGGCAAGGCACAGAATATTTTAGAGCAGTGAAACTATTCTGTACAATATTACACAAGTGGATACATGTAATTATACACTTATCAAAAGCCATAGAATGTATAACAAACAGCAAGAGTGAGCCTTTTTATTAACTATGGACTCTGGGTGATAAGGAAAGGATGTCTCACTATGGATTCGTCCATTCTAATAAGAATACTGCTCCGTAGGGGGTATATGAGATGTGTCTACACCTTCTGCTGATTTTTGCTGTGAACATAAAACTGATTCAAAATAAAATGTATTAGCTGGGCATGGTGCTGCACACCTATAATCCCAGCAGCTCTGAAGGCTGAGTCAGGAGTATTGAGAGTTCAAAGTCAGTCTCAGCAACTCATTGAACTCCTAAGCAACTTAGCAAGCCCTGTCTCAAAAACCAACAAAACAAACTAAAAAAAAACTGGGGATGTGTCTCAGTGGTTAAGAATGCTTGGGTTAAATCCCTGATACCAAAATAATGAAATAAATAAATATAAAATAAATAAAATGTATTAATTATTGAAAATATACTTTTTTAAAACTTCTATGGAAACAGGTTGTTATTCTACATATGGCCCCCAAAAATATTTCATAGCATTTCCTATATCTCTTCGGAGAAGGAAGACATACTTCCTTGAATTAGACTCATATGCATTAACATTACTATAACTGCATGTAAGCTTGAAGCCTTGATTTTAGTGCCCTCATTAACACAGAACTAGATACTGTATCTATTTGCCATGGTAACATTATCTTGATGAAACATGGGCTTCTTATCAAAATGAGTCATGTTTCAGGGAGAGACCATATGATTCTCTTCTCAGAGCATCACGCACAGCAACTGATTTTTATGTTAGGAAAAGAGAGAACGTTTCATGAGTGTGTGGGTTGTAAACAGAACAAAGGGGTTATCTGCAATTCTGACTAAAAATAAATTGCAGAGTTAGCAACAGCATTTTCACTAAGGCCCTCTTCCAGAAAAGCTTCTGATAAAAATTGGTGTTTGAAATTTTCCTAAATAAAAAATTCAATCATAACACAAAATTGCATATTTTCTATCTTTCTACTTACATTTTTCCCCATATAGCCTATTACTGACTTCTTCATGTAATAATAAGATTGTAACAACTTTTCCTAAGGATGTTGTTAGAGAGCATTAAGTGTCTAAACTCAGGGAATTAAATCTACTGTCTACTCAGCAGACTTGCTGTCAAAACAAGAAGGACACTGCTATCAATGTGAAGCAGGGATTTGTTATTTAGCTTTACTGCTTCGTGAAAATAGAACACAGAAAGGAAAAGAAATTGTGCTAACATCTGGTAACAACTCTATGACCTAACAGTTTGTGTGTTTCTGTGTGTAAACATAAATTGTGAAGTCTTTTTAGAATTAGTAAAAAGAGGTTGTCATTTCTAAATAGAAGTGTTATATGCAAAAACAAAAGTTCTACTACAGGTGCACTTCTGATAATATGGACATAAGCCCATTCTACATCGAATACACTTGTAATTTCTTTTATGATGCCACCTGCAGAAGATTTTTTTGTAGACTCATTTCTGACTTGGAGCCTACTTCTTTGCTGCCCAGACCATAAGACTTCTTTCTTCAAAATGAAGGTGTAAACAAACAGGCAACATTTGTACGTGTGGCATGTCAACTGATGTTTTATTTTAGAGCAATAGCTCTCAAGCTTTTTGGTATCAAGACTCCTCTATATTCTTAAAAATAATTGAGAACTCTAATGTGTTTTGCTTATGTGGGTTATATTTATTGCAATTTACTCTATTAGAAATTAAAACTAAGAAAAATTTTAAAAATGTGCATTTATTAATTTAATGTAAATTAGCAATAGCAAAACCACTATATAGTAGTAAGAGTTTATGTATTTGTGAGTGTGAAAAACTCTCTATTAAAAAAAAAAATTGGGGGCTGGGGTTGTGTTTCAGAGGTAGAGCGCTTGCCTAGCATGCATGAGGCACTGGGTTTGAGCAGCACCACATAAAAAATAAAATAAAGATATTGTGTCCACCTATAACTAGAAAATAAATATTAAAAAAAATATTTACAAGACAAAGAAAATTTAGTAAGAGGGGAGTGGCACTGTTTTGTATTTTTTACAAATCTCTTTAAATTATGACCTAATAGAAGACAGCTGGATTCCCATATATACTTCTACATTCAATCTCTACCAATATGTCGCTTTGGTTAAAGAGTCTGAAGATAATATGGCTTCACACAGATATATATTTGGAAAAGAGAAGAGAATTTTATAGCCTTTCAGGTAAGTGTGGATATTGTTCTATGATACTACACTAACATTCTACAAGTGGGCATTCTACAAATGCTATATGATAGAATCTCAGTTCATAGCAATAGACTTTGCATAATCTCTTATATGTAAAAATCTGTTCCTTTATTTTGCATTTTGAATGATGCTGAACTCATATGTAATTTTTTATTATCAGGATTGATCAGTTGAAAAATATTGTTTCGTTGATTATGCAGACCTTCTAAATGTTAACACATTTTATGACAGAACATCAAAAATTACATTTGTTAGTATCCACACTGACTTCCATCAGAAAACTTTTTCAGTACTGGGAAGCTGTTAAGCTCATGGCAGCAAATACAAGTTTCCAAAATTTTTATTTTTGCTTGAAAGCTTGAATTTGTCATCAGCAAAAAATGGTGTTGGCTGTTTTCCTTGAAGTGACAGGCTTATTTCATTCATTTTCAAGAAAATGCCTGTCACATGCTGAAGTCTGAGTAACCATAGCTTGTCTGTCAGTTGTTCTTTCAAGTAAAAATAGTGTTCCGTGAAAAATGTAGCTAGTGTATCTTGCAGCTCACTCATCAATTGATTTCCTCAGAGTGATTTGGGGTACCTCCCATTTTGTCATACACTTTAAAACACATGCAAATCCTTGGCCAAATCAGTTGTTAAGCTATGTAAAATCAACCTTTCTTGTTTTATCTAGCACATTTTTAGATAAAATAGGACTTACAAAATCAAATGTGTGCAGTAAAACTGTAACACCAGATCCTACAGTTTGATGTTACTGCCTGGATTCAGGCACAGACATTGGTGATCTTACATAGCAGTGCTCTGCACCATCAGCACAGATGGCAACAGTGATGAAGGCAAATAACATCTTCATATCACTCTGAAAAAAAAAAAAAAAACTTTTTGGCCTGTAGAGACCCTAGAGAGTTTTAGTGGATTGCTGAAGATCTGTGGTCCAAGACTAGAGAGTGGCTGCTTTAGTATGGACAGTCACCGCAGCTACAATCAATAGATCAAAGGTCTGTCTGCTGTGAAACAATGCATCTCAAAAATTAGTGGCTAAAATGATTTATTATTAACTCTCATAATTCTGGGAGATGAGTCAGTTCAAGCAAGGAGGCATTTATTTTTAGTGTTTAATGCAGTGCAGTCAGCATCTGAGACAGGAGTCATCCAGTGACTTCTTCACGCCTGTCTCTCATGGCTGCCTGCTCTGATAGGACAGCAACGGCTTCAGGGTGATTGAGACTCACTCTCACTGTGGCCTTTCCACTTGGCTAATTTGAGCTTTCTCAGAGGGCGGTGGTCTTTGACTAGTTAGTCTTTATAGGGTGCTGGTAAACTAGCTTCTTTCCTGGCTGTATATCACTGTTGGTGACCTTGTATTGCTATTTAGTAGCAAATGAGTCTCTCAATTCAGAAATTGCTCAAGGAGTGGATGTGGTGCCTGGATCAGGACTCACGTCATAAACCCTGATGTATATGGGTAAACTTGCAGTAATGACTGCAGCCTGCGTGTGATGGCTTCTGCCTTCCTGGGACAATCCACCCAAGAATGCGATTATCATCGATTTTAAAAATCATAATTACTACTGCTCTTGACAGTGTGATGTCAACATACTACAGCTCACTCACATCAACTCTTTTAGCTTTTTACTATGGATCCCCAAATCAAATGTGAAAAAAAAAATCCTCTTCCATATGTAAGTCATAAATGATGATTATCCTTCTCAAATTGACAAATGTAGGAAATGTCCCATTTAAAGTTGACTCTCCTAGATGAGTCATTTTATTGGCAAATTTAAGTAAATGTATGCATTTTCTTTCATGAAGAGATAGATGCAGGATGGAAAACACTGACATAATGTTCAAAACAAAACTTGCAATCAGATTATAAGCAATTAAGAACTTGTGAGGAATAAAAGCATATTGCTTCTCTTAAAAATATGCCTCAGTATATTATTTCCTCCATTAACCTAAGAAAACAGCACAAATAAGTCTGGATGAGCAAGCACTATCCCTCCAGCTCCCATCAACACTTGTGTTGCTTCCAAGGCCAAGGTCTTTGATTTCTTGCCAACTGGCAAGGTAGCACCCAGCTTTGAAGGCAAAATTTCCTTTCGGTGACTAGAATTTTGATGGAAATATCATTTTCATGTATTAATAGTAACAGTAGTTCCAATTTTCAAAATTTCCCTCACCTAGGTAGTGAAAGAAAACCACAAATATTCAAGAAAATCTCCTGTCAATTGTCACCTTTTAAAAATGTTTCCAGAATAAATAATCTTAGCTTCCTTTTTAGCAGTCTCATCAGTTATAATGCTATCTCCCACCATTTAAAAGCAGCTGATAAATCTTCCATTTAGATGGTGAGCTTTCCAAGTTTACAATTAGCCAAAAACAACTTGAGGGGTGTATCCCCCTTCCATTGCCACTTGACACTCTTGAGTGCTTAAATCTCTTACCAGAAGGTCCCTCACACTCAGGAAGGTGTTAATTAGGGTTACAGGTAATGAACTTGAACAAATGAAAGTGTTATTTTTAGAAGATTGGTTCTACTTGCCTAGAGACTTGGATGGACTGTTATCTTCTAACAGTATCATTTGGTCTCCATTTAAATGTAACAGCTCTCAGATGACTTTACCACCTAAGTCAAAGGATTGCCACTACTCTACTTGTTCAAGACTTACCATAAATCTTCAGTAATCAAGACTGTGTTATCACAGAAGAACAGATACAAGAGTAAAGTTTTAAAAATAACAATTTAGCATCCTGTCCTCAAATGTAGACTCTTAGACTTGTTTATCATTCACATTTTGATTGGATTCAAGACTATCTTCTGCTTCCTTCTTATATCTGGCCATTCATTCAGTTTGTTAGTAAGTCACAAAATATTATTACTTTTGGTAGGTCTCTGTGCAGGCCCAGTGGCCTGAGGTAGTTTTCCCTAAGGTAGCTTCTCAGCTGTTCTCTAGAACCCTGCACTTCCACATTTAACATACAGCTGTTTGCTTCTCTGGGCTCCTTATTAGTCAGTAAACTGTGTAAGAGCAAAGAGCATATATATTCTTGGACAATGTTGTTTTCTCTGCATTATCACGTGTTAGGTACGTTAACTGCTCCTTATGTGTGTTACCTGTAAAGCAATGTGATATCTTGCCTGCTGTTGGCTTTGACCTCTTCACTGTCTCTATTTATATACTTTGTTTCATGTTGTACTGCAGGTGTTTAATTATTTTTTCTGTGTGTGTCAGTGCTGCCTGACCTTAATTGAGTAAGACATTGTGTATTTAATCAATCTTTCCCATGTCCAGAACAGACCAGCTCATGTAATCAGGCCTTTAAACTCAGAATAAATTGTTCTAAAAATTAGATTATTTTAAGCTCAGGGGCAGGAACAACAGATTTTTATGTTCTTTTATAACTTCTGATTTTCTACATAAGATATTTGATAATTATTGGGTAATATAATACATGATTTCAGAGAAAACAGTAACTAAGGATACTATTGGAATAACTAATGTGTCTGACCATTTTAGAGGCATTAGACCTAACAAGACTTGAATTTGGGCAGGTTTTGTCACCAGCCAAACCTGGTTTGGAAAGTCGGCTTTGTCACTGACTTCATGGTGCTAAGCTTCAGTTTTTGCATCTTTAAAATAGGTTTGATTCAAACTTAACTCATTGGGGTCATATGAGGAATAAATAATGTAAATCTTATAAAACTCAACATCGAGTGGTCTGCTATCATTGTTTTACTGTTATCCTTCTGATCAATTTATAGTCATTGTAAAATAAATCAGGAGATTATTTACATTTGTATATTATGTCCACATTTGTACTGGCTCATTTTCTTCTACAGAAAGGATATTGTTGAATAAAAAGCTCCTGGGTCTTTGTAAGTCTGGAAAGATAAGTATGGCAGCTTCCAGAAAGCAAGATAGTTGGAACCTGGACCAAAGTGTCAGGAGGATACAACTCTGCATAGAGCCTGCTTTCCACTGGCTGGCCAACCAAGAAGTTCAATTCCACAAAGAATTGTAGGAAGGATGAATTAAGGAAGGTGGGCACCCTCAAACTGGAGTGCAGCATCCAGCATGATATTTTGTAAGAGATGATTCTTCCTTTTGTATGTTTTATCAGAGTACAATTTTAAAATTCGAAAATTTAATCTTTAAAATATTTATGTTTTTAAAAAGCAGAATTGAAATCATGTTATTTGGAGTAGAGATGGAATTTGTAAATGCATACTCTAAAATTTCCATGCCTATGAGGGAATTATATCTCAAAATAATTTTGCACATAGTGCACACAACATGTAGCCTAATTCCAGTGTTCAGATTTCTATGGCATTCTGTGTTTTAGAATTACTTAAAAGTGCTATCTTAGAAAGTTGATTAAATTCTGCCATTTCCCCCCCATACAGTAACTATTAATTAAGAAAGCATTGAATATTTAAAGTTGGGTTAGCTTCTTGGAATCAAATTTGAAAGTACAAGAAGAAAAATCTCTCTCTCTCTCTCACGCGCGCGCATGCACACACACATACACACAAACACTATTGTGTATATATTGCAACTGAGGGAGGCCAAACTTATTCACTTAAACTACAGACACAACTGGACAATTGCAATCCTTTGCTGAAACAAAGCTGGGCAACGTGGGTGACTGTAGCACATGGCAAATTCAAATGTCTCTTTGCACACAGGCAGACCCAGAATTAGATCCCAGAAGATGGAAGTCAAATTTCATGATTCCCTTTACTAAAACTCCCTGTCAGAAATGTTACTTCCTTTTACCTGGAAGAAGTAAAAGGTGAAGAGAGACTAATAATATTCTTTTTACACTTTTTCCTCTAGGAGAATGGGTTGGAAATTTCCTTAGTGAAAACACAGGAGCTTCTGTGTGTGTGTGTGTGTGTGTGTGATATTGCCTGCCACAGTTGAGTTGTGTGGTAGATTTTTTTGTTGTTGTTCAATATCTTTGTGTTAGCTTTTTTTTTTTTTTTTTTTTTTTTTTTTTTTTTTTGGTACCAGGGATTGAACTCAGGAGCACTAGGCCACTGAGCCACATCCTCGGCCTGATTTTGTATTTTATTTAGAGATTCTGTCTCACCACTGAGTTGCTTAGCACCTTGCTTTTGCTGAGGCTGGCTTTGAACTCATGATCCTCCTGCCTCAGCCTTCCGAAATGCTGGGATTACAATGTGTGCCACCATGCCTGGCATTAATCAGCTTTTTGTTACTGTGATCAAAATGCTTGACCAGAACAACTTAGAGGAAGAAAAACTTATTTGGGATTACAGCTTCAGGGGTTCAGTCCATGGTTATCTGACTCTAACACTCTGGGCCTGAGGTAAGATAGAACATCAGGGTGGAAGGACTCAGGAGATAAAAGCTGCTCATATCCTAGCAGCTGGGAAGCAGAGACAGAACACAAGAAGCCAGGTGTAAGATCTGAAATGCTCCAGGGCTCACCCCAGTTACCTAATTCCTCCAGCCATGCCCCACCTGCCTATAGTTGCCATACAGTAATTCATTCAAATTATTAATCTATCAAATGGAGGAACCACTGATTAAGTAACAACTCTTATAATCTAATGATTTCACCTCTAAACATTCCTGCGTTGTCTAACATGAGCTTTTTCAGGGACACCTCATATCCAAGCCATCAAATTCTGTGTATATACTGGGGGTAGGTAGGTTTGTGTGTGTGTGTGTGTGTGTATATATATATATATATATATATATATATATATATATATATTTTTTTTTTTTTTTCTCTATATGTGTATACACATGTATAAATGTACACCTCCACAACACACTGCTCATGAGAGAGAAAGAGAAGACAGAAAGAATAGAGATAAAACAGAAGGAAGCTCAAAGCTTCAGGTGAAAAGTCAGACTGGTCCAGGGTGATCAAAAGCACTGTGAAAAATAACTGATTACTGATAATAATCACCATCATTTCTATTTACTGTTGATCTCTTTTTTTTTATTGTTGGTCATTCAAAACATTACATAGTTCTTAATACATCATATTTCACAGTTTGATTCAAGTGGGTTATGAACTCCCAATTTTACCCCGTATACAGATTGCTGTATCACATCAGTTACCCTTCTATTGATTGACAAATTGCCTTTCTAGTGTCTGATGCATTCTGCTGTCTGTCCTATTCTCTACTATCCCCCCTCCCCTCCCCTCCCCTTTTCTCTCTCTACCCCTTCTACTGTAAATCATTTCTTCGATTTGTATTATCTTGTCTTACCCCTCCTTTCCTCTTATATGTCCTTATGTATAACCCTGAGGATCGCCTTCCATTTCCATGCTATTTCCCTTCTCACTCCCTTACCCTCCCTCCTCTCATCCCTGTTTAATGTAAATCTTCTTCTCAAGCTCTTCGTCCCTACCCTGTCCTTGTTTACTCCCCTTATATCAAAGGGGTCATTTGGTATTTGTTTTTTAAAGATTGACTAGTTTCACTTAGCATAATCTGCTCTAATGCCATCCATTTCCCTCCAAATTCTATGATTTTGTCATTTATTAATGCAGAGTAATACTCCATTGTGTATAAATGCCACATTTTTTTATCCATTCATCTATTGAAGGGCATCTAGGCTGATTCCACAATCTTGCTATCCTGAATTGTGCTGCTATGAACATCGATGTAGCAGTGTCCCTGTAGCATGCTTTTATTAGGTCTTTAGGGAATAGACCGAGAAGGGGAATAGCTGGGTCAAATGGTGGTTCCATTCCCAGCTTTCCAAGAAATCTCCATACTGCTTTCCAAATTGGCTGCACCAATTTGCAGTCCCACCAGCAATGAACAAGAGTGCCCTTTTCCCCGCATCCTCTCCAGCACTTATTGTTGTTTGACTTTCTAATGGCTGCCAATCTTACTGGAGTGAGATGGTATCTTAGGGTAGTTTTGATTTGCATTTCTCTGATTGCTAGCGATGGTGAGCATTTTTTCATGTATTTATTGATTGATTGCATGTCCTCCTCTGAGAAGTGTCTGTTCAGGTCCTTGGCCCATTTATTGATTGGGTTATTTGTAATCTTATAGTCTAATTTTTTGAGTTCTTTGTATATTCTGGTTATTTGGGCTCTATCTGAAGTGTGTGGAGTAAAGATTTGTTCCCAGGATGTAGGCTCCCTGTTTATCTCTCTTATTGTTTCTTTTGCTGAGAAAAAACTTTTTAGTTTGAGTAAGTCCCATTTGTTGATTCTAGTTGTTAACTCTTGCGCTATGGGTGTTCTATTGAGGAATTTGGAGCCCGATCCCACAGTATGTAGATCATAACCAACTTTTTTTTCTATCAGATGCCGTGTCTCTGATTTAATATCAAGCTCCTTGATCCATTTTGAGTTAACTTTTGTGCATGGCGAGAGATAGGGATTCAGCTTCTTTTTGATGCAAATGGATTTCCAGTTTTCCCAGCACCATTTGTTGAAGATGCTATCCTTCCTCCATTGCATGCTTTTAGCCCCTTTATCAAATATAAGATAGTTGTAGTTTTGTGGATTGGTTACTGTACCATTCTGTACCATTGGTCCACCCGCCTGTTTTGGTACCAGTACCATGCTGTTTTAGTTACTATTGCTCTGTAGTATAGTTTGAAGTCTGGTATCGCTATACCGCCTGATTCACACTTCCTGCTTAGCATTGCTTTTGCTATTCTGGGTCTTTTATTATTCCATATGAATTTCATGATTCTTTTATCTATTTCTACAAGAAATGCTGTTGGGATTTTGATTGGCATTGCATTGAACTTATAGAGAACTTTTGGTAATATCGCCATCTTGATGATGTTGGTTCTGCCTATCCATGAGCAGGGTATATTTTTCCATCTTCTAAGGTCTTCTTCTATCTCTTTCTTTAGTGTTCTGTAATTTTCATTGTATAAATCTTTCACCTCTTTTGTTAGGTTGATTCCCAAGTATTTTATTTTTTGGGGGGATATTGTGAACGGAGTAGTTTTCCTCATTTCCGTTTCAGAGGATTTGTCGCTGATATACAGGAATGCCTTTGATTTATGCGTGTTGATCTTATATCCAGCCACTTTGCTGAATTCATTTATTAGCTCTAATAGCTTCTTTGTAGACCCTTTTGGGTCTGCTAGGTATAGAATCATATCATCTGCAAATAATGATAATTTAAGTTCTTCTTTTCCTATTTTTATGCCTTTAATTTCTTTTGTCTGTCTAATTGCTCTGGCCAGTGTTTCGAGGACTATGTTGAACAGAAGTGGTGAGAGAGGGCATCCCTGTCTTGTACCAGATCTTAGAGGGAATGCCTTCAATTTTTCTCCATTCAGAATGATGCTGGCCTGTGGCTTATCATAGATTGCTTTTACAATGTTGAGGTATGATCCTGTTATCCCTAATTTTTCTAGCGTTTTGAACATAAAGGGATGCTGTACTTTGTCAAATGCTTTTTCTGCATCTATTGAGATGATCATATGGTTCTTATTTTTAAGTCTATTGATGTGGTGAATAACATTTATTGATTTCCTTATATTGAACCAGCCTTGCATCCCAGGGATGAATCCTACTTGATCATGATGTATAATTTTTTTGATATGTATTTGAATCCGATTCGCCAGAATTTTATTGAGGATTTTTGCGTCAAGGTTCATTAGAGATATTGGTCTGTAGTTTTCCTTCTTTGAAGTGTCTTTGTCTGGTTTCGGAATCAGGGTGATGTTGGCCTCGTAGAATGAATTTGGAAGTTCTCCCTCTTTTTCTATTTCCTGAAATAGCTTGAAAAGTATTGGTGTTAGTTCCTCTTTAAAGGTTTTGTAAAACTCTGCTGTATACCCATCCGGTCCTGGGCTTTTCTTAGTTGGTAGTCTTTTGATGGTTTCTTCTATTTCCTCTATTGTTATTGGTCTGTTTAGGTTGTCTATATCCTCCTGGCTCAATCTGGGCAGATCATAGGACTCAAGGAATTTATCTATGCCTTCACTATCTTCTATTTTATTGGAGTATAAGGATTCAAAGTAATTTCTGATTATCTTCTGTATTTCTGAAGTGTCTGTTGTGATATTGCCTTTTTCATCCCGTATGCTAGTAATTTGGGTTCTCTCTCTTCTTCTCTTCGTTAGCATGGCTAAGGGTCTGACAATTTTATTTATTTTTTCAAAGAACCAGCTTTTAGTTTTGTCAATTTTTTCAATTGTATCTTTTGTTTCAATTTCATTAATTTCAGCTCTGATTTTAATTATTTCTTGCCTTCTACTTCTTTTGCTGTTGTTTTGCTCTTCTTTTTCTAGGATTTTGAGATGAAGTATGAGATCATTTATTTGTTGGTTTTTTCTTTTTTTGAGGAATGAACTCCAAGCAATGAATTTTCCTCTTAGAACTGCTTTCAATGTGTCCCATAGATTCCGATATGTTGTGTCTGTGTTTTCATTTAACTCTAGGAAGTTTTTAATTTCCTCCTTAATGTCTTCTAAAACCCATTGATCACTCAGCAACCTATTGTTCATTCTCCAAGTGATGCTTGATTTTTCCTTCCTTCTTTTATCATTGATTTTCAGTTTCATTCTATTATGATCAGATAAGATGCATGGTATTATCTCTACCCCTTTATATTGTCTAAGAGTTGCCCTGTGACATAATATATGGTCTATTTTTGAGAAGGTTCCATGTGCTGCTGAGAAAAACGTGTAACTACTTGATGTTGGGTGGTATAGTCTATATATGTCAATTAAGTCTAGGTTGTTAATTGTGTTATTGAGTTCTATAGTTTCCTTATTTAACTTTTGTTTGGAAGATCTGTCCAGTGGTGAGAGAGGTGTGTTGAAATCTCCCATGATTATTGTATGGTGGTGTATTAGACTCTTGAACTTGAGAAGAGTTTGCTTGATGAACACAGCTGCACCATTATTTGGGGCATATATATTTATGATTGTTATGTCTTGTTAGTGTATGGTTCCCTTGAGCAGTATGAAGTGTCCTTCTTTGTCCCTTTTGATTAACTTTGGCTTGAAATCTATTTTATTAGATATGAGTATGGACACTCCTGCTTGTTTCCGCAGTCCATATGGGTGGTATGATTTTTCCCAGCCTTTCACCTTCAGTCTATGAATATCTTTTCCTATCAGATGTGTCTCCTGTAGACAGCATATTGTTGGGTCTTGTTTTGTGATCCATTCTACTAGCCTGTGTCTCTTAATTGGTGAGTTTAAGCCATTAACATTTAGGGTTATTATTGAGATATGGTTTGTTCTTCTATCCATATTTGTTTATTGATGTTACTAACCCTGATTTGTTATCCTCTTTGACTACTTTCCCCCCTTTACTGTCCTATCTCCCATTGTTGGTTTTCAATGTTATTTTCCATTTCCTCTTCCTGTAATGTTTTGCCAAGGATTTTTTGAAGAGATGGTTTTCTAGCTGTGAATTCTTTTAACTTTTGTTTATCGTGGAAGGTTTTAATTTCATCTTCTAACCTGAAGCTTAATTTCGCCGGATACACGATTCTTGGTTGGAGCCCATTGTCTTTCAGTGTTTGAAATATGTTATTCCAGGATCTTCTAGCTTTCAGAGTCTGTGTTGAGAGATCAGCTGTTATCCTGATTGGTTTACCCCTAAATGTAATCTGCTTTCTTTCTCTTGCAGCTTTTAAAATTCTCTCCTTATTCTGTATGTTGGACATCTTCATTATAATGTGTCTAGGTGTGGATCTCTTATGATTTTGCACATTCGGCGTCCTGTAGGCTTCTAGGATTTGGGATTCTGTCTCATTCTTCAAGTCTGGGAAGTTTTCTCGTATTATTTCACTGAATAGACTTTTTATTCCTTTGGTTTGGAGCTCTGTGCCTTCCTGTATCCCAATGACTCTTAAATTTGGTCTTTTGATATTGTTCCATAATTCTTGGATGTTCTGCTCATGGTTTCTTAGCAGACTTGCTGAGCTGTCTATGTTCTTTTCCAGTTGAAATACTTTGTCTTCATTGTCTGATGTTCTCTCTTCTAAGTGATCTACTCTGCTGGTAGTATTCTCAATTGAGTTTTTAAGTTGGTTTATTGTTTCCTGCATTTCTAGAATTTCTATTTGTTTGTTTTTTATTACCTCTATCTCCCTGTGAAATTGATCTTTTACTTCCTGGATTTGTTTGTCAATGTGATCTTTCATTGTCTGATTTTGCTGTCTCATGTCTTCCTTGAGACTCCAGATCATCTGAAGCATATAAATCCTGAACTCTTTATCTGACATTCCATCTGTTGCAGCTATTACCTCTTCTAAAGTTGAGTTGACCTGCATTGCTTGTGGTCCTTTCTTTCCTTGTCTTTTCATACTGCTCGTGTTTCTTTCTGCTTGGTGCAACTGTTGTGTTTTTGAAATTTACCCCCTATTTATTTATGTTGCTCTTGTATAGTTGGGAAGTCTCCCTTGCAGGACGGGTATTGGCTGTGCTCCTCCTCTAATTATGGTGGTCTGTCTACCCCGCTGATCGGTCGCAGGTCTGCCCCCGCTGCGGGCCCGGGTGGCGGCTTTGCTTTGCCCCCACTCCAGTTGTGGTAACGTAACTAACTCGCCCTGGGGTCCTTGGTTCTGATCTGGATGTGGGTGGCGGCTCTGCTGGGTCCCCACTTCAATTGGTGTGACGAGTCTACCGCACTGGCAGACCTCTAGGCCGGTGGGTCGCAGTTCTGCACAGCCCCCACTCCCAATGGGGGTACCTGACTACCTCTCCAATGGGTCGCTGAGCCCCCTCCGGACCCGAGCGGCGACCCTGCTCCACCCCTACTCCAACCAGTGTGACGTGACTGCCTCGGTGTTACGTGTCCACCACGCTGGCAAGCTACCTGGCCTGTCTTGCCAGTTGGCGGCAGGTCTGCCTGCCCTACTTGCTCAGATGGCAGTTCTGCACAGCCCCTACTCCAAATGAGGTTACTTGGCTACCGCGCCGCGGAATCGCTGGTCCTAGTCTAGGCGTGGGCCGCTACTCTCTTCAGCCCCAGCTGCATTTGGGGTGTCATGGTACCACGCTGGTGGGTCACTTGGCTTGCTCTGGGCGCAGGTGAAAGCTCCACTCTGCCCCTACAGCACCCCGCCGGACCCTGATTGAGAAGCAGTCACCGCCGGGCCTTGGGCCAAAGCAGCTTAGGTAGCCGGAATCCCGCCTCTCTGATCCTGATACACTCTCCGCTGGGAGCTGGCTCCAGCGAGCGACCCCCACGGGTTCCCCAGCCCCCCGCCAAAACTGTTCCGGGAGTCAGAACCCAGTCGCCCCAAGCTCAGCGCACGCTCCACTTGGAGCTGGCCTCCACCGGCAGTCTCCGCTGTTTCCTCAGACCTGGGCCAGGTTAGCCCCGGGAACCAGAATCCAGCCGCTCAGTGCCGGGCGCATGCCTTGCCCAGCACGCGCCTCTAGGAGTATTCTCCACAAGAACCCCAGTCCCGAGCCTGAGCAAGAAATCTGTCTGCTAGACGCAGGCAAATACCAGCCTGAAATCACCTGTTCCGTAGTTGAATGGGCTGAGATCAGTAGAACACGGGGATGATTACATCATCTCTCCAAAATGGCGGCTGCTGTCCTCCACTGTGGTCCGACCGGTGTCTGGAACCAAACTGGGCCGCTTCTCTCCTCTGTTTCAAAGCCGGAACTCAGCACTAAGGGCTCCGATGTACCACTGGTGGGAGCCCCCCCCCCGGATCCGTATCGCTGTTCCCCCGCTCCGGACCCTGCTGCTCCCCGGCGCACGCCACAGACTCCAGCCGCGGGGCGATCGCCTGTCAGGCTATGCGACCCTCCGTGAGGAGAAATGGAGCTCTCAGAGCCGAACTTCGCACGATGGAAATCTGTCCACTAGATTCTGGAGCACCTCAATTTCACTGGAACTTCCCAAAGATAGCCTTCAGCCGTTTTGCATCATCTTTCTCCCACTTAGTGACGCGGCGCCCTGGGGTGATGCACTCCCTTGGCCGCCATCTTAGAATCTCTACTGTTGATCTCTTAGTGCCATGATTAACAATATTTTTATGTTATATCTCTAAAGTCAGGAGTAGCTTAAATATTGATTGACATCAACCATTTTAGAATGTCAGGTAAGTATGAGAATTCCCTAAGGGGGTTCTTTTGTCTTTTCACCTAGATCAATTTTTATGTAACATTTATTTATTTAGGGTTAGCAGTCTATGTTTCTTACAAAAAGGATGGTGAAGGTATTGTGTTACATTCCTTTACTTATATGCTTGATTGTAGTTTCAGAAGCCGGAAGAATAAAGGTCTTCAAAGAATACTAATGGTTTCTCATTAGCGTATCGGGTGCTAGGGAATAAACCCAAGGCCTCACGTATACTTGGTAAGCTCTGTACCACTGAGCTATACCTCAGCTCATTTTCTTATGTAAAAAACAAAAATTTCATCCATATTCACAATTCATTTATGTTTTAAAACAATACATTGGCAACTTTGGTATTGCATATAGTTCATGTTTATTGAATATTACATAAACTAAGATATTCACAACATTTTTGTTTAAAGACTTTTAACAGATATTCAAAAGCATTTGTGTTAATTTTCTTTGGTATTGTTTTCAAGTGAAGT
The DNA here is from genome assembly GCF_045843805.1 of Urocitellus parryii. Lineage (NCBI taxonomy): Eukaryota > Metazoa > Chordata > Mammalia > Rodentia > Sciuridae > Urocitellus > Urocitellus parryii. The sequence continues at coordinate 218,709,548 of NC_135531.1, forward strand.
AACATGCTGTATCCAATAGTTTACATATAAATTATATGTAAATTTGCTGTTTATTTTATTAACTTTTTTACATTAATATACTATTTTTCTGTTTACATTTTCTGCTAAAGGGGATAGGATGTCAATATACATTGAAGATGTCAAAACAGACTTTCTGGATGAATTAGCTGTGCTTTGAGTTTAATGAGACTACAGGAAAAAGGGAAGAAATGTAATTTATATTTTCTAGACAACTGAAATATAAAGAATACTGTTTAATATTGTAAGGGTCCAGCGAACGACGGAGGAAGAGACCACCAAGAGACCAACTCATGCAACAGCAAAAGGACGTTTATTGAGGATCCAGAGCGCTGGGGCTCTAGGCTCACTCAAGAAGGGAGAGTGGCCAGGAGCCCCAAGCAGGGGTTGAGCAGTGCTTAAGTACACTTTTTGGGGAGGGCGGGAGCTTTGCATACATCGGAGCAAATCATCATGAGGCGCGGGAAAATTGAACAACAACTCTCAAACATGATTAGTACATTCATTGGCTGGAACAGGTCGGGCGGGAGTGATAGGTCAGTCCTAAGGAGGGGGGTACATTCAAACTGATTGGTTTGGGCCCTGAGGTGCCTATGTGCCTAACTGCACTGGGTCCAAGTTATTAAATAACTAAGTGGTCAGGGGGGATTATCTAATGGGCAGTCCCAGGAATTGTCCTAATAGCTACAGGAATTTTAGGCTTTGAGTGTAGCTTAGAAACTTAACAATACCTGGTCCTTTACATTTTAACTCAGGCTTTGCAGCTTAGAAACTCTACAATACCTGGTCCTTTACATTTTAACTTCAGTTTCATTTATCCTTTCAATATCACCAGCTCACATTTTCTCTTTAAATTATTTTTAAGTCCTAGTTGAATTAATTTGCTCTACTTTATAACATAAATAGGGCATTATATAGAACAGAAGTTTTTTTTCAAGTACTAATAGATATATTTCTATTAATCATTCTTAATATTTTAAAAAAAATTGTTAGCTTGTACTTACATTCCAGTATACTTTTCTAATATTTTTAATAAAAAATATCAGTGACTATGCTGGCAGATAACTTTTTTTAAAAAAAATTAAACATTCTTTTTGTAGTGTTATGTGTTTATTTTTATTACTAGTAACCATTTGTTATTGTATAAACAGATTGAATCATGTTGTAATAGCAGTAGCTTTGCCTTTATTGGACCTTAGAAGAAATAAATGACTTTTCTAAAAATAGCATTCTCATTATTGAAATTTTAGCTAAGTATATAGATGATTAGTTTCCCTATTTTTCCTAATCTATTGTCGTGTGTGTGTGTGTGTGTGTGTGTGTGTGTGTGTATCTAGAGGAGATTTGTTTGTATTCCTTTTCTCCTCTCAGTACACTGGATCATTGCTTGGTGTCTACCGCCAGCTGCTAAAGGGCTCACCATTGTGTTCCCAAGCTTACTCCCAATCAGCCCTGCTGTTTCTGCTCAGAGGGTTGAGAAGGAGGTCCCTCCTGTCTCCATGACAACCGTGTGTCCTCTGGGAAGCTGCTCAGAGCTAAAGATCTTCTGAGAGGCCGGTGAGAGGCCGTTTCTGAGGAAAATCTCACCTCATTTCCCCTCTTTCAAATGCAATTTGCAAAAGTTTGTGTTTTTACATAATGCTATGTGTTTTTATATAACTCTGCTATTCAAAACCCACACAACCAAAACCTTACTTTATAAACAAAAAGACCGTATTTCAAGGATTGTTCTAGAATGAGGCATAGTTTCACATCCCTACCTACTTACATGTTAATTTTAGCTATGTCTCTAGTTCTCCATTTCCCTGAATGATTCAAATATTAATGGCCATTGGAAAACCAAATACTCCCTTAGCCTGGTGGTACTGTCGTTATACATTATGAATATTCGAAAGAAAATCGTGTCTTTGTTTTGTGCTTGAACAAACTTGCTAGTATAATTTGAAAGAGTAGCATTAAAAAATATGATTTGGGAGGATACAAGATGGCAGGGCAGAGGGAGGAAGCATTCTGTATCACTCCGTGACCCAGATTTCAACTAGTGGGAATACTGCTTTGCTGAGAGTGATAGAGGACCCCTCCATAGTTGATCATAGGAATCACAGCCACCATGCCCTGGGCCTCAGCATTAGAACAGGACTCACGACTCCCAGGACTACTCACCCACGCAGGCCTCGCAGGAACCTTAGCGGGACCATTGGCATCAGCACCAGTGCAGAATTCCCAAATGCTGTTCCCCGAAGGACACTCAGCCTCTACCCATCCGCAGGAACTCTGGCCACCACTCACTGGTGGACCCCCATCTATCAACATGGGGCTCCCCAGGTTGCCTCCATCTTGGGACTTGGCAGCTACTGCCATAGTCCCGTACTCATGGTAGCCTGCCTGCCCCTGGGGACATCAGAGGCTCTGAAGAAAGCTGACAGCCGCAACACTGCAGGCCACAGAGCTCATCTCTGAATGTATAGCACAAGGCTATTGCCTGGCTCCTGCCACCTGACAGGACACCCCATCACAGAAAGCAGCAGCCTCCATCTTGGGTCACCTCCATCCCCATCTTTAGTTGAGGCATCTACCAGTTTGGAACACCCAATAGCCAGGTACCCATAGTTTTCTAATTCCCCCCAATCCCCAGCACCTGCTAACTTGGCAGAGTGACTGTCCAATACAAAACAGCCAGCCCTTTGCAACAGGTGTGCAGCTAGCAGAGTGCAACACACAAGACCCCCCCAGAGCCAAAGGTTCCTCATTAGGAAGTAGAAAAGGAGAGGGTTAGTGAGGTACACTTTAGAGACTGATCTAGAGGGCAGGAACTGTGAGGTCTACAGGTAAGATACGGAGATAAGACCCAGCGCCCACATCACAGGAGCAGACTCCAAAAGAGATCCTTTGGGTACAGTCTCCCAATGGGACCCACAAGTGCCATACCCAATTTCCAGGTGCCCTGCACCCCAAACCAACCCTTACACTCTGGTAACCCCCACCATCCTGAGTGCAGAGATACCAGCTAAGAACAGACAACCCCACCTATTGAATAAGAAGGGAAGCAGGAAAGGTACTGATCTCCAACCAAAACAATCCTTGTTTCTTTCTTCAAGTTTTTTTTTCTCTTTATTCTCCCACCCGCAGGTCCCCAAAATATGTGAAACCAAGTACTTTGCATGAATTAGGATATTGAGGGCTAAGAAAACTGAAGAGTATATTACAGTTGTGTTGTGTATTCTTTTTTTGGTTCTATTTTCTTTTTCTCTCCAATATTTACTATTTTAACATTTTAAATTTTTCTTAATATATATGTGTGTTTGTTTTATGTACTCTACTGTTTTCCCTCTTACTTGTCGACACAAAATTACTCTCTATTCTACTAACCTTTTTCTTTAGATTTTCTCTTTCACATTTCCTAAGATATAATAACTCTATATCCTCATTTCATACTTCTTCAGCATATCTTTCTACACCTCACCCTGGTTATTTGTTCACCATCAGAAACTGAAACCCTTTTACAAACCTACTGATTATATTGTAAATAATAATTGAATCCACAATATCTGTACATTGAGACCAAAATGTAAACGTCTTAATACCAACTATTTGTCTTTAGGTGTTTTTTTTGTTTGTTTGTTTTTGTTTTTTTATATATTGGGATCTGTTAACATAGTCCTTCTCCTCAAAGGAGAGGTATTGGAACCCTACAGGAGCACTTTAAGCCCATAGGGTAAAAACAGTAATGCCTCAGATACACAGAGCTAGAAAGGAAGACACACAAGCAACATGAAAAGACAAGGGAAGAAAGTGCCCTAAACAAATCAAGAAACCACCTTACTAGAATCCATGGCCAGCACAGCAGATGAAATTACAGAGAAGCGGTTCAGGATGAACATAATAAAAATGTTTTGTGAATTAAAGGATGATATAAGAGAGCAAATATAGCCAGCAAAAGACCATTTTGACAAAGAGCTACATAAACAAATACAGGAAGCAAAAGATTATTTCAATAGAGATAGAGGTACTAAAGAAAAAACAAACAGAAATCCTTGAAATGAAAGAAACAATAAACAAAATTAAAAGTTCAATTGAAAGTATCACCAACAGATTAGACCACTTGAAAGACAGGACTTCAGACAATGAAGACAAAATATATAATCTTAAAAAGATTGTAGAACACACAGTGAAAATGGTAAGAAACCATCAACAGAACATTCAAGAAATATGGGATTGCATAAAAAGACCAAATTTAAGGGTTATTGGGATAAAGAAAGCATAGAGTTTCAAACCAAAGGAATGAACAATCTATTTAATGAAATAATATCAGAAAATTTTCCAGACATGAAGAACAAATTGGAAAACCAAATTCAAGAGGCTTACAGGACAACATGTATGAAATCACAACAGATCCACAACAAGTCATGTTATAATGAAAATGCCTAACATACAGAATAAGGAGAGAATATTAAAAAGCCAGGAGAGAAAGGAATCAGATTACATAGGGGGAATCCAGTTAGGTTATTTGCAGATTTTTTAACGCAGACCCTGAAAGCTAGAAGATTCTGAAATAACGTATATCAAGCTCTGAAAGAAAATGGATGCCAACCAAAAATTTTGTATGCAGCAAAATTAAGCTTTAGAGTTGATGATTAAATAAAAACCCTTCCATGATAAACAAAAGTTAAAAGAATTTACAGCTAGAAAACCTGCACTACAGAACATCCTTGGCAAAATATTATATGAAGAGGAAATAAAAAACAACAATGAAAATCAGCAGAGGAAGGTATTATACTAAAGAAAAAGCTAATCAAAGGAGAAACCAAGTAAAGTTAAATAACAAAAATGGCTGAGAATACAAATCATATCTCAATAATAACCCTGATTGTTAATAGCCTAAACTCACCAATCAAAAGACATAAGCAAGCTCATTGTATTAACAGAACAACAACAACAACAACAAAACCAAAAACAAACAAACAAACAAAAATGCCCAACAATATGCTGCTTCCAAGAGATTCATCTCATAGGAAAAGACATACACAGACTGAAGGTGAAAGGATAGGAAAAATCATACCACTCACATGGACTGCAGAAGCAAGCAGGGGTTTCCATCCTTGTATCAAATAAAGTTGACTTTAAGCTAAAGTTAATCAAATGGGACAAAGAAGGACATTTTATACTGCTCAAAGGAACTATACACCGACAAGACATAACATAAATAATCAATGGAACATCTATGTTCATCAAACAAACTCTTCTCAAGTTCAAGAGTCAAACTAACCACAACAAGATAATTCTTGGTGACTTTTACACATCTCTTTCACCACTGGATAGATCTTCCAAACAAAAACTGAATAAACTATAGAACTCAATAATACAATCAATAACTTAGACTTAACTGAAATATATAGAATATTTCATCCTTCAACAAGCAAATATACTTTCTTCTCAGCAGCACATGGATCCTTCTCTAAAATAGACCATCTATTATGCCACAAAACAACTCTTAACAAATACAAAAAAGTAGAGACACTACCCTGCCTTCTATCAGATCACAATGGAATGAAATTAGAAATCAATGATAAAATAAAAAATAAAAAATACTCCAACACCTGGAGACTATAATAATATGTTACTGAATGATAATGAGTTGCAAAATACATCAAGGAGGAGATTAAAAAATTCTTCCAGGTAAATGGGAACACTGATACAACATATCAAAATCTCTGGGACACTATGGAGGGAGTACTAAGAGAAAAGTTAATTGAACTGAGTGCATTCATTAAAAGAATAAAAAGTCAACAAAGAAATGACCTAAAATTACATCTCAAAGTCCTAGAAAAAGAAGAACAAAGTCAACACCAAAAACAGTAGAAGACAGGAAATAATTAAATCAGAGCAGAAATCAATGAAATTGAAACAATTGAAAAAAATTGACAAAACAAAAAAGTTGGTTCTTTGAAAAAATACATAAAATTGGCAAATTCTTAGCCATGCTAACAAAGAGAAGGAGAGAGACAACTCAAATTACTAACATATCTGATGAAAAAGGAAATATCACAACAGACACTACAGAAATACAGAAGATATTTAGATATTATTGTGAAAACTTGTACTCTAATAAAATAGAGAATATTGAAGGCATTAACAAATGTCTAGAGGCATATGAGTTGCCCAAATTGCATCAGGATGATATACATAATTTAAACAGACCAATTTCAACCAAGGAAATAGAAGACACCATCAGGAGCCTATCAACCAAGAAAAGCCCAAGTCCAGATGTATACACAGCTGAGTTCTACAAGAACTATAAAGAAGAAATAATATCTATACTCTACAAATTATTTGGTGAAATAGAAAAAGAGGGAGCACTTCCAAACTCATTCAATGAGGCCAATATCACCCTGATTCCAAAACCAGGCAAAGACACATCAAAAAAAGGAAACTTCAGACCAATATCTCTAATGAACATAGATGCAAAAGTTCTCAATAAAATTCTGGCAAATCAAATACAATAGCATATCACAAAAAACAGTGTACCAAGATTAAGTGGGGTTCATCCTAGGGATACAAGGTTGATCAACATACAGAAATCAATAAATGTAGTTCATCACATCAATAGACTAAAAGATAAGAATCATCTGATCATCTCAGTTGATGCAGAAAAAAACATTTGACAAACTACAGCACCCATATATGTTCAAAACTTTAGAAAAACTAGGGTTAACAGGATCATATCTCAGCATCATAAAAGCTATCTATGCTAAGCCTCAGACAAACATCATTCTAAATGGAGAAAAATTGAAACTTTTCCCTCTAAAAACTGGAATAAAACAGGGATGCCCTCTTCCACCACTTCTATTTAACATGTTTCTTGAAACACTTGCCACAGCAATTACACAGATGAAAGAAATTAAAGGGATATGAATAGGAAAAGAAGAACCTAAATTAGCACTATTTGTCAATGATATGATTCTATACCTAGAAGATCAAAAAAATTCCACCAGAAAAATTCTAGAACTAGTAAATGAATTCATTAAAGTAGCAGGATACAAAATCAACACCCAAAAATCAAAGGCATTTCTGTATATCAGTGACAAATTCTGGGAGAGGGAAATGAGGAAAACTTCCCCATTTATAATAGCTTCAAAAAAAAAAAAAAACAAAAAAAAAAACCCTTGGGACTCAACCTAATGAAAGAGGTGAAAGTCCTCTGCAATGAAAACTACAGAATGCTAAAGAAAGAAATCAAAGAAGATCTCAGAAGAAACATCTTCCTTGTTCTTGAAAAGGCCGAATTAATATTGTCAAAATGACCATACCACTAAAAACACTATATAGGTTTAATGAAATTTCAATCAAAATCCCAATTACATGCCTCATAGGACTAGAAAAAGCCATCAAGAAATTCATCTGGAAAAATAAGAGACCCAGAATAGCTAAAGCAATCCTTAGCAAGAAAAGTGAAGCAGATGGCATCACTACACCTGACACTAAACTATACTACAGAACAATAGTAACAAAAACAGCATGGTATTGGCACCAAAGTAGACTGATAGACCAAAACTACAGAATAGAGGACACAGAGACTAACCCACACAATTACAGTTATTTTATATTAGATGAAGGAGCCAAAAACATACATTAGAGAAACAATAGCCTCTTCAACAAATGGTGCTGGAAAAACTGAAAATCCATATGCAACAAAATGAAATAACACCACTATCTCTTACCATGCATAAAACTCAACTCAAAATGGATCAAGGATCTAGGAATTAAACAAGAGACACTACAACTATTAGAAGAAAAAGCAGGCCCAAATCTCCCTCATGTCAGATTAGGCCCCTACTTCCTTAATAAGACTCCTATAGCACAGTAATTAAAATCAAGAATCAATAAATGGGATGAATTCAAACTAAAAAGGTTATTCTCAGCAAAAGAAACAATCAGTGAGGTAAATAGTGAGCCAACATCTTGGGAGCAAATTTTTACCACTCAGACATCAGATAGAGCACTAATCTCTAGGGTATATAAAGAACTCAAAAAGCTAAACACTAAAAAAACAAGTAGCCCAATCAGTAAATGGGCCAAGAAACTGAATAGACACCTCTCAGAAGATGATATACAATCAATCAACAAAAATACAAAAAAATGTTCGACATCTCTATCAATTAGAGAAATGCAAGTCAAAACTACTCTAAAATTTCATCTCACTCCAGTCAGAATGGCAGCTATTAAGAACACAAAAAATAATAAGTGTTGGTGAGGATGTGGGAAAAAAGGCACACTCATACATTGCTAGTGGGACTGAAAATTGGTGCAGCCAATATGAAAAGCAGTATGGAGAATCCTTGGAAAGCTGGGAATACAATCACCATTTGACCCAGCTATCCCACTCCTTGGTTCATACCCAAAGGACTTAAAAACAGCATACCACAGGGACACAGCCACATCAATGTTTATAGCAGCACAATTCACAGTAGCTAAACTATGGAACCAACCTAGATGCCCCTCAGTAGATAAATGGATAAATAAAATGTGGTATATATACACAATGGAATATTACTCAGCAATAAACAAGAATAAAAATCATGGCATTTGCAGGTAAATGGAAGGAGTTAGAGAATATAATGCTAAGTGAAGTTAGCAAATCCCAAAAAAACCAAATGCCAAATGTTTTCCCTGATATAAGGAGGCTGATTAATAGTGGGGTTGAGAGGGGGAGCATGAGAGGATTATATGAACTCTAAATAGGGCAAAGAGGTAGGAGGGGAAGAGAGGGAAAATCGGGGTAAAAAAATATGGTAGAATGAGATGGATATCATTACCCTAAGTACATATATGAAGACAAAAATGATGTAAATATACTTTATATATAACCAGAGATATAAAAAGTTGTGCTCTGTATGTGTATAGATGAATTGTAATGCATTCTGCTGTCATATATAACAAATTAAAATAAAAAATAAATAAATAAAAATAAAATATATTCTTTGCTTGTTATTGGACAACTTAAATGTATACCATACACATTATTAAAAGACCTAAATTTACCAAGTTAATTTATTGAGAAGTGAGTAATTGATTTATGATACATACATTCTAAGCAATATTTTACACATTACTTATTTTTTAAAAATATAAACTCTGTTCACATAAAGTAAGTAGTTTTTATTTTGTCCCCCTGGTTATACCTGGTAATAGTACTGGCTGGCAGTTATCTATCCTCTGTTTTCTTTCTTCTCTCATGACAGTCTTTTCCAATCCTGTAGCTTCAGCTGGCATTCAGAGTTAATGAATAACAATTTGCTTCACTGGTGTCTTCACCCTGCCTTGACAATGTGTGGTGAATTTAGACAATTGGAAACTGCATCTCCTAGAATTTTTGGTAAGGTTTACTTTTTTGGTAAGATTTTGGTTTAGCTCATTCTCTGGGCAGAATAGAAGCAGTAGCCATATATTTTTACACTCTAAGGGTAGCTTATGGGCCCAGGCAATGTTCTGTTTTGCCTGCTGCTGCTCATCTAGTGGTACAGGGTAGCATTAAGCATCTTCACCTTCTCTAGTTTCCACCATATCTCTTCCTTCACCTTCTCTGAGGCTGATGTGAAGCTGGACATTGCGAGGTGTCAGCTTCTCTTGCAGATCACTCACCCTGTGTATCCCATGCCAGATGTATGCAGGAGAAAGAGGACTAAACTTGAAAGGAGAAACCCAAGAGTTGATTTATCCTGGAGATTTTAACATACTTTACTCAGTAATCAAAAAAAGCAAAGACTCACTAAATTAATTAACATTAACTTGACAATTTGAGAATAGTTGTTCATTTAAAATACCTACAGAAAATTTACTGGAAAAGACCGTTGGCTATCTATAAAGTAAGTTTTAACAAGATTCTAAAGAAATGAAATTTAAAAGGCTATGTTCTCCAGCAGATTTTACCATAGATTCACGATATTTTAAAGTGGCATAATTGTCAGAAAGAAAGGGGAACTGTTTTAAGAATTGTCCTGGCATCTAAGTTTTAGTGCAAGTCAGGGCAAACTCATCACATTGCCTCATTCCACATTCTTGCTTTTAACCAAAAATTGACTCATAAATGTTGACTTTTATTCCTTTAAAAATAAATGAATAAATCAAAGGCTGTGTTCTCTGGCTTCCGTGGGATTAAACTAGCAGGTAATGACAAGAAATTTATTAGAATATCTGAACATATTTGAAAACAGAAATATATATTTCCAAATAATCTATGTGTTCAAAGAAGATATTACAATTAAAATATTTCAAAAGAATTATAATAAAAAACACTACATATAAAACTTGTGGAATGCAGTCATGTCTATGTTCAGAGGGAAATTCATGTCTGTGAAGGCATATATTAGGGACTATATCCATGACCTAAATTCCTATCTCAAGGATTAGATCAAAACAACAAATTAATTGTAAAACAAATAGAAAGGAGGAAGAAATAAATAAAAGAGTAAAATTTAATGCATAAGAAAACAAGATGTAAGAGAAGATCAGTAAAACTAAGTTGATTCTTTTGAATAGACTAATAAAGTTGATAAATCCCTCTTCAGACTGAAGGAAACACAAAGGAAATACAAATAATCATAGTAGGAGAAAAAGATGTGATAATGACAGTGTTTTGATCATTTTTTTCTAATATTTATAAATTTTAATAATATGAATATATTCTTAGAAAAAATAATGAGAAGAAAGACAAACTGAGTAGTGCTAAAGAAATGAAATTTAAATATGGCTCAGTGGTAAAGCACTCCTGGCTTAAATCCCCAGTAACCCTGCACCCCCCCCCCCCAAAAAAAAAAATCTGTCCTGTAAAGCTTTAAAAAAATAGAAAAAGAGAAACCATTTCTTGTCTCATTTTTGGAGATTATTGTAATCATGACATCCAACTGTTATGCTTTGGATGTAAGGTGTCCCTCAAAAGCTCACTTGTGAAGCAATGCAAGAAGGTTTGGAGAGGAAATGATTGGGTTATAACTTTAATCTAATCCGTGAATGAATCCCTGAGGGATTAACTGAATAGTAACTGGAGGAAGGTGGTGGGGGGCGGGGCTGGAGGAGGTGGTTCCTTGGGGGTGTGGCTATGGGGTATAGAGTTTGTATCTGGAGAGTGGAGACTCTCTCTGCAGTCTGATCACCATGTGAGCTGCTTCCCTCTGTCACACACTTCAGCCATGATGTCTTGCCTTACCTTTAGTCCTGAGGAATGGAGCCTGGAGCCAATGGTCCATGTACTGAGTCCTCTGAAACTGTGAGCCCACAAATAAACTTTTCCTTCCCAAACAATTGTGCTGGTTGGGTCCTTTAGTCACAGCAGTGAAATAGCAAACTAAACACCAACATTTATTGGTTACCACAAAACTAAAATGGAAATTATAGAAATCTCTCTCTCAAAAACACAGACACAAAATCTTAAAATATTAGCAAGCATATTGAGTTATATAAAGAAAATACAGCAAAATAAAATTAAATTTCTACATTAAATGCGAAATTTTTTAACATTAAGTAAATAAAAGAAATGAGAAATAAACCATAATTTGGAAAGCTCATTCTTAATAATGTCTGGATTCCTTGATTATGTTCAAGGCCCTGCATCAAGTATCTTCATAGATGGTGATGTATCTCCTATGACAACTGGTAAGATGTCATGCATATACTCTTGCCTCCATGCTTTTTTAAATGTCATTCCTTCAGTTTGGAACACAAGAATATGCACTCTTCACTTCCTCAGACAATGAAAATCCTCCCCCCCTCCTTTTTTTTTTTTATAGTTTTACTTAAATTCCCTGTATCTAACCATGCCTAATATTCCCAGTCAGAATGAATGTATTACTTTTTTTCCTTCACAACCTTCTGATGTACAAAGTTTTTATACTACTTCCGTTTAATGCATTCTGAATTTTTTTATGGGTTGTTCTGCAGGCATTTCACCAACTTACAACTTTTTAAGTCCAGAGGAGAAGCCTTATCCATCTGTGTATTCCAGTACAACCAGTTGAACCAGACGAGGTAGATTAGTTTTTGCTGTGGTAACAATAGGTCCAAAATTTTAGTGGCTTGTAACAAATGTTTATTTCCCATTCCTACTTCATGTTTGTCATAATCAGCTGGGGATTCTCCATGTCGTCTCATTTTTGAGCCAGGCTGGAGGAAACACCCTGGTCTCAAACTTTGCCCCTGACCTGGCAAAAAAACTTCTGAGCATCACATTAAAGGGAGCAAAACATTTTTGCCTTAAAGTGATAACATTATATCTGGGGCTAATAAGGAACTTAGTGTCATGAGTTTCCTCCTAAGCAAAACGCAGGCCAGGAAGCATAGAATGCTAGAAAAAGTTGATGAAGAGCTCTCTAAGGACTTCAGCATCATGACACACTTTTGTGTACTTGTGATAAATATGTGCTGAGAGAGTGAATGAGTGCTTAAATTAATAGATCAAAGGCTAATAGAGCTGGTGTGAATTCATACAATGATATATTAAGATATTATATTAAATTTTATATAACGTATAATAATAAAGGGGAAATTTTGAAAAAAATTCTTGTGAAAAAAATTTTTATATACTTAAAAGTTTTTCCTTAATAATTATTTGATAGGTTGCTTTTTCAAATTACAGAAATATAACAAAATAAAGTTTCATAACTTACTATAAAAATTACACACAAAAGGAACTGATAATTTGAAATGTGATTTCAATATCAACATTTTTATTAATAGATTCTCATTTTACCATTGGAGGTTGGGTCAGCTTGGGTTGCCGTAACAAAATACCACAGACTGGGTGACTTAACCAACACTAATTTATTTTCTCATGGTTTGGTTTCAGAGGCAAAAGGTCCAAGATCAACATGCCAGCAGGGTTGCTTTTCTTGTGAGGCTTTTCTTCCTGGCTTGTAGGTGGCTACCTTCTCTCTGCATCCTCAGGTGTTCTGTCTTTTGAATGTGTTCAGAGAGAAAGAGTAGTAATTCATCTTCTCCTAAGGACACCAGCCTTCATAGGTATTTTTTTCCCCTAAGATTTATACTGACATTGACTGCTATACATTTGAGTGTTTTATTTTCTCTTTTTAAACTCCTTGATCTTTTCTTCTTTTGAAGAAGTTCTCTCTTTTCATTCCATTAGGCTGCTGCTGCTTTTTGGAGGTACAGGATATTAAACCCAGAGTACTCAACCTCAACCTCAACCGCTGAGCCACATCCCCAGCCTTTTTTTTTTTTTTTTTTGTCTTCTTTTTATTTTATTTTATTTTATTTTATTTTATTTTTTTTTTTGAGACAGGGTCTTGCTGAGTTGCTGAGATTGGCCTTGAATTTGAGATCTTTATTTTTCAACTTCCCAAGTTCTGGGACTACAGACTTGTGCCACCACACTCGGTGGCTTCTTCTTCATTTTTTTTTTTTTTTTTAGTCATTGTGAAACACATCTTTCAGTTATTAAGTCATCAAGCTCCCATCTCAAACAGGCTCAAGCAGAAAAGCAAATTTATTTGTTCTGGTGATTGGGGCTAGAATTCAAATTTCAGTTCCAAACTCCAGGTCCAGCTTGATAAAAAGCTAAAGATTCCTTCCCCATCTTTAGCTTTCATTAACCTCTTTATATTGACTGGGAACCAGGAGAGAATATGACCACCAACATTTTCAGATTGTTCTGCCTTTTAAGCAAACTCAGCATTCTTTGTTCTCTTATGAGATGATCAGTAAAGTGCCATTCACAAGAATTTATGACTCTAAATTCCCCTGAAGTACTGTTAGCTTCACCTAGTAATTTGGATGTGTTTTATATTATCAAACATTATTTCACAGCTTTCATTTCGTTGCACTTTTTACACTTACATGATAAAGAATATATTTTCAGATTTGATAATTTGTATTGCTCTTTTTTTCAAGTTCCCTGACTTTTTCCTCTATCATTTCTTTTTGGTGGTGTTGTTTCTTTTGTGGGAGTGGGTTCTGAAGATTTAACCCAGGGGCACTTTAACCACTGAGCTATATCTCCAGCCCTTTTTGTTTTTTTATTTTGAGACAGGGTCTTGCTTAGTTGCTCAGGGCTTCGCTAAGTTGTGGAGGCTGGCCTTGAACTTGCCATCCTTCCATCTCAGTCTCCTGAGCTGCTGAGATTTCAAGCATGCCCCTCCACACGGGCTTCTCTATCATTTCTAATATGCTAAATTCAATTTTGATGTCAGATATTATAACAAATATAATATCTGATTCCATTCTTTTGGTATCTTTTTCTATTTTTCTTCTGATAATGTCTACTTTATTATGATTATTATGAGCATGCATTCTTCTATAATCTTTGAGTATAATAATATAGTTGCTTGGAATTCTGACCATTTAATAAGCCCCACGGTTTGCCTTCTCTTCTGAGCATTGCCAAAAACTCCCTGAGGGGCTGGTGTTGTGGCTCAGTGGTAAAGCACTTGCCTAGCATGTGTGAGACACTGGGCTCTATTCTCAGCACTGCATATAAATAATAATAAATAAATAAAATAAAGATCCTCCAACATCTAAATATCTATATCTATCTATCTATATCTATCTATCTATCTCTGTGGATTCTTAAGCTTTAGCATGGCTATTTTAAATCTCCCCTGCCCCCGAGGTATATATAGATCAGGGATCCACTAGAGACTTGAGCCACATTTGGGGCTTCTCTTCTTTGGTTATGTCATTTTCCAGTTCCCTTGATTTTTTTTAAGAAGTAACTCCAGAAAAAGCCTTCAAATTCAAGAAACTCACCCAGAGCCATTTCCTTCTTCCAACTTTTTTGGTTCATTTATTTTAATTTGATTTTTTTTTTTTAACAGATGTGTGTCTCTCTTTAGTACCTTAAGATAACTGTATTTTGTTCTGAACTTATAGTGATCCATTAGAGAGTTGGTCTCACAGCTGTTAGGAGCCACAGCAAAAATATTGATATAGGCACCTTTGGATTTAATGACTGCCAGCCAGCAATTCACATTCATATAGTAATTGGACTCATGCTGTTTAGCTGGGCCCATTTCAGGACTCAGGTTACTCATGTCACTCTTGTAATGGGAGAGTTCCCATTGGCTGGAAAAGGATGGTAGGAGGGTGTTCTGGGGGAAGTGGAAGCCCCCCCCCCCACACGTGGGGACCCACCTGTTAGGGGACGCACACGGCCTCTCTCTAAATAAAACTTTGTCTCAGTTTGACTGGCTTGTGTTTTTGTGCCCAACCGGGTTGCAAGATTGCAAGCCCGCGTGCACTGACAGCTCAGCAGGGAATCGCTCAGCAGGGGTGCCGCAGGCAGTGCTCGGTAGCAGGAGCGGGACTCAGCCGGCCCGGGGCCGGGCAGTTTGCGGCACACAGCTACCTCATCATTTTCAGGTGAGAAATTTAGGATTGCATTTTTAAGCTATCAAATAAATTCCAAAAAGTTCAATTTCTAATTTAATTGTATTTGAACCAGAGAACATAGTGTGGTCTGTGTGATAACAATTCTTTGAAGTTTTTGAGACTTTTTTTGACCTATCATGTAGTGTATTTTTTTTAAAAAAGTGACATATACATTTAAAAAAAGAAAAAAAAAACTCCTTAGACTTCTTATATGTCTAATTGATGAAGTTGGCAATTGTGGTGTTTGAAGTTAACCCACAGGTTCTCCTGTCCACTTGAGCTACCAATTATTCAGACAAGTATATTAAAATCTTTTATTATGTGGTGGATTTGTCTGTTTCTTCTTCTGATTCATTTGACTTTTACTTCATGTTTTAAAGATAAGTTTAATAGGTTCATTTAATTCAAACTATCTTGGAGTTTTAAAGCTTTAATAATATAAATATACAACTATTAATTTTAATAGTATTTTATAATATTTTCAATCCTATTAATCTTAACCTTTCTGTATTTTTGGCTAATTTTTAAATAGCTGGATTGTAAAAGTCAGCCTGATATTTTTTCTTTTTTTTTTTTTTAAAAAAAAAAACAACTTAACAATTCAATGTATAGAGGACCTATATGACCTACACACTGGTTCAATGTACTGTTTTTGCACTTTACCATGCTGTGAGAACAATATACATTCAGAGCTGGGCACAGTTGAGCACACACCTGTAACCACAGTTATTTGCAAGGCTGAAGCAGGAGGATCATAAATTTGAGGCCAATCTGGGCAACTTAGCAAGATGCTGTGTCAAAATAAAAATCTATGAAAATGGTTGGGGATGTAGCTCTTGGTAGTGTGCTTGCTCAACATGTGTGAAGCCCTGGGCTCAATCCCTAGTACCACCCCCACCCCCACAGACAAAATAGCACCATATATCTTCCCTAGAAACTGTATCTCAAATTTTGAGGTATAATTTTGAGGTACAATATATCCTCCCTAGAAAGTGTACTTCAAATTTTGGGGTACTCTTTTGATCTATTCTCAACCTACTGATACCTAATGTGATACTCTTCTGTGATGCTGGGCAGCAGCAGTGAGTTGCATTTATTTTAATTTGATTTCACAAGGTAGTTTACTTGGCACAGTGTTGCTCAACTAAAATGTTCAGTAGATTTGTTTAATACATTTTTTACTTATAATATTTTCAACTAATGATGGGTTTAATGGGATATAATATCATCATCAGTTGAGGAACATCTGTTTTTAGTTTTCTGATAAGCACTGTCATGTTTTCATGGTTATCACTAATACTGTGGCATTTTACTCTATGTTGGAATTGTTCTCTAGGGTATACCATGTTTATAGAATACCCTGGATATCAAGAAGTATTATGGAATGATTGAGAGATTGGCTGTGGAGCCAGATTTCCTGGATCAATATTCGTCCTGTTGTTCTTGCTAGCTGTCTATCATTGGACACAAAACAAAACATGTGGGGTCTCAATTTCTTGATACCTCTTTCCATAGGGAGAATAGGAGCATTACCATGCAGAATATTTGAGCAATGACTTGAAGACAGTAAGCACTCTTTACATGCTGGCCCTTTTAATTTTTACCAGCTTACTTTGTACCTTTCGTTTTTTCCTACGTGTGTCTGCCATCTCATTCTTGTGAATTTATTGAGTAGCAGGCTATTTTCTTGTCCTTCTCTACTTTTTTTTTTTTTAACTATTATGTATCCATACATTGAATTCTTAGGGGACTCCAATTACATTACACATTCTCCTAACTGCTTAATTTCTCAAGGTTTTTCTTCTGTTTCATTCCTTTGCCTATGTTGTCTTCTTTATAATTCTTTAAAATCTCCTTCTTTTGAATTTATTGAATATTAGGTTACTCAATTTTCCTTCTCTAGTCATTTTAACATTTTTATCCCATATTTTTGTCTTTTCATGTACAGCTTTGCAATTTTAATAAGAAATTCACTATTTCTCTTCTTACTTCTGTGTAAACTGCTACTTAAGTCTTCCATGATATTTTCATTTCATTGATTGTGCCTTTCGTTTCTAGGAAAGATATAACATTTCTCGTCAAATATACCTCATCATTTTTATTAACATTCACTCATGCTTCATATTTTATACCCTCTTTATATCCCTAAAATCATTAAACATTATGTTTTATAACTGAAGGCTTTGTGTGTATGTTCTCCCCACCCACTCCAGCAGCCTGTGCTTCCTTTTCTCACAGTTCTATTATCCATCTTATTGTGAGCTCTTGTGTCTTTAGCTTTGTGGGAAGTGTTATGACCTGGCTTGATGTGTGGCCTCTCAGAAGAGATTTCAGTTAGTTTCAACCAGGAGTTTGGGACCAAGATCATTGGGCCCATGTCAAATTTTTTGCTTTCAATATTTTGTATGAGACTGATGATATGAATATAAGCCATAAATCCAGCTGAGTTCAGGTTCTAAGATAGTGAGGCTCAAAAGAGGCATGTTTATAAATCTAGAACTAAGGGTAGATGGAGAAATTTGTTGCAAGTTTCCTATCTGCCTTTATAATGTTGATTTTTTAAAAAAATATGTGTTCATTAAGGTATAGTCTTTTGTGGCTCCAGACTTCATGCAGGTTCTCTAATCCATACATGGAATCAAACCTATGTCTTTATTAAAAAAATTTTTTTTGAACCAGGACTTGAACCCAAGGCTCCATGTGTGCTAGGCAAGCATTCAACCACTGAGATACATCCCCAACTGATTAAATCTTTGTCTTCTCCCACCTTGAATGCAGGCAATCAAAAGTAAGCTGGATTGCTGAATCAGGAGAAGACCATAAAGCAGTCTCTGAATTCAGTGCTTTATTATCTTTTTCTATTCCCCCTGAATTTCCTTGCTTTCTTATGAATCCATCCATGTATTAAAATGGTCATTTAAGAAAAAAAAACTTGTATTCTCTACTTATGTTGTGATAGGGAGGATTTATGATGGGTATTCATTATATACTGGAAATTTACATTCATTAAGCTAAATCCTAAAGTTAGTGTATTACCAGTATACCTATGAACTACTAAAATAAAAATATCTACATGATTAAGGTATTGAAATGAAACCTGACTTATATTTTTATTCATTGAATGTATTTCTCATTTGAGATAACTGAATGAAACTATTCTTTTATTGATAGAAGAAATTCAATCAAGTTTTTTGTTGCAATTAGGTTGCAACTATAACCTAGTTTCTGCTAGATTGTAGATATTGCTTGTAAATCATAGTTATAAGATATACAGCATTTCCAAAATCTTCGTATTTCTTCAACTGATTGTAAAAGTGAATTATCTGAATATACATGATAATATATTTGAGAAGTCATTTTCAGTAAAGACCAAAGACATTTACTGGTATTTTTGTTTGGTGCTTAAGTAATTTTGAATGTTACTGCAAGAATCAATTTTATTAACTATATATCTCAATACTGAAAGTCACATACTCTGCTAGTCATTGTTAATAAAGGACAGAGGGGTCAGAAAATTAATGAGATGTACCCCATACCTTGGGCATTCTATGATCCGTTAGAAGAGACAAATTACATAAGGAGGTAATTTTAACACAGAATGATAAATGCCACCACACATGTACATTAGGATCACTAAGGAGAAACGATGTACTCTACCTGCAGAAGTCTGAGGAGACTTCCTAATGCCTAAAGACATTGAAGCCAGTTATTGAAAGATAACAGCACTTTGCTAGGAAAAAAAAAAAAGAAAGAAAAAGAAAGGACATTCGAGGTGAAGAGAATAGCATGTGAAAGACAGGGAAGATATCTAAACCTTACAGAACTGGAGATGGTGTGACTTGGAAGCTGGGGGACATGAGTTGTGAAGTGGTCAATGACAGATAACAATAGTGAGATAAATGAAAGGGAAGGTTGTGCAGGGTGTTTTTTGTTTCATGATAAGAATATGGGAATTGATTCTGTGGGAAAAGGACTGCTCTTGGGTGGAGAGTTTCAGATACATGCTTCTATGTTTCAACAGGCAGAATTACAGAGAACAGAAATATTCCAGACAGAAAAGGTGATAAGAGAAATATTGCAGCGAAGGGTTCTACAGGCATCAATAGTTACTTAAGTTTGGATTCATCAAAATTTTACTTTTTTAATGCAAAAATAAATTGTTATAGGTATTATTATAAGAGAATAGTGTGTATCTGTTATTGTTTTTTGATAAAACTGTACCACTCTAGGGGATATGACATAAGCCCCAGTTCTTGGAGTGTTGGTGGCAAATGTTATGAATGACAAAGAAGTAAGTACATTTTCGGCTTGAGACAATTTAACAAATGACTAGTGATTTGTTGACTTTAACATTACTTTATTATATATCAGATATTATCTTTTAGAAATCTGTAACAACATAAAGAAGAAATAATAGCCATCCTTTCAATTATTTAAAGCATCCTTCAAGTTTATGGCATAGTATTTTCAAGGGTAAAAAGACTTTGTTTCTTAATGGGGTTAAAGTAAAACCAAATGTTATATTTTTTTTCTGTTAAATATTTTCAAAGCAATGTTTAAAAAAGCATATTGATGAGCCGGGTGCAGTGGCACACACCTGTAATCCCAGAGACTTGTGAGGCTGAGGCAGGAGGATTGCAAGTTTAAGTTCAGCCTCTGCAACAGTGAGACACTGTTTCAAAATAAAAAGGACTGAGGATGTGGCTCAGTGCTAAAGCACCCCTGGGTTCAATCCCTAGTACCAAAATAATTAATAAATAAATAAAATAAAATAAAAAATAGAAAAGTAAAAAAAAGGCTGGGAATGTAGCTTGGTGGTAAAATGTCTTAGGTTTAATCCCCAGAACCACCAAACACACACACACACACACACACACACACACACACACACACACACACGGAGAGGGAGGGAGGGAGGGAGAGAGAGAGAGAGAGAGAGAGAGAGAGAGAGAGAGAGATGTTTTTCATTAAATATTACCCATATAGAGGAAATTATTCACTTTGAATAGGCAATTTGATTTGGAACATGAAATTAAAGGAATACTAGAGGCAACATTCTCAATCCACATTGATATTTAGTAGAGGAGGAATCTGAGGAGGAGTAGAATTTGTTTGTCTGAATTACCATGCTAATTTGATACCAAAATGAAATTAAAAGCCAAGTGTCAGGATTCTTACCCCAGTTCTTTTTATAATTTACATGTCTGGAGAAATGGTTAAAGCTAGCTTTCTTTAAATTACTACTGTCTGGTTTTAAACACACAAAAATAGTCTCTACGTTACATTATTATGTACCAGTTATTTGAAAGTTAGTGAGGTTCATAAATTTACATAGTCATTATATTTTGGCTACATACATAAAAACAAGGATATCCATTTCTTCCCCAACACAAACCTTTGTTTGTTTGTTTGTTTTGTATCAAACAGCTATTTAGTGTTACTTATTGGTGAAATTAAATTTCTTCAATTTCATAGTATTATTTCTATAGCCACTTTGACAGAGTTATAGTAACAGAAGGATATTTCTGGTGGAAGTAGGTATTTTAAAAATCTATCAAATTATATCAGCAGCTCTACATCCTGAACAATACTAGCCTTTTACTAGATAGGTATATTTAAAAAGTATTCTCTCTTTTCAGCTAAAGCCTCTTCTGACTTTTTTCAGAGGCAATGATTTATTTATAATACATACTAATTGATAGTATACATATAGATTGGCTAATAATTATGTAACAGTATTCACAGAAAGGCTGAGGATTTTGCAAAGCAATATTTGGCTTCTCTGTGGAATCTGTGAAATTTTAAATTGGCTTGAGCATAAAGAAGCCAATGAATTCCAATTAGTCACTTTATATAATATTTGGGGAAAATAATGAAATACATATTTAGATCCAAGTTGTCTTAAAAATATGCATTAAAACTTGAATTTTCCATTGAGAATAAAAGTTTGTTTTTGACCTGACATAAATCCAAGGGATGCGGAAAAAGTTAACATAAATTCTTAATCTTTGTATCATTAATACTTTATGTATAGATAAAATTCAGAGTGTATTTAATAAGAAAGAATGTAATATTTGTTAGTCATCAAGGAAACAGGAGGGGCTGGTAGAGCACTTGCCTAGCATGTGTGAGGCCCTGGGTTTGATTTTCCCACTGCATATAAAATAAAGATCCATAGACACCTAAAAAAATATTAAAGAAAATAGGAGATGGCATCAAGTAAATCTAGAAAAGTGAGATTCAAATGTTTATAGCCAAAGGAATTTATTGGAACCATCAGCCATTGTTGGTGGCTACTATTATTATCAAACCTGGAAGTAGAATATACGGGCTTAATACTTTGCACCCATAAAAGTTTATTAAAATGCTTTTAACCAGCCTTCTTCTGAGGAACTTCTTGGTAGACCATGTAGTAGGTTATTAGAAAATTCATGTGAACTTTCATGTACTTATATCAGATCAATAACATGTTTCATTAATTATATATATTTTAAACAGCCAGCAATAAAAACAATCAGAGGCAAACAAATGAAATACAATAAAAAAATGAAATATTTATTCTTTTGGCTCAATAATGAAGTAGCTCACCATTCTTTTTTAGTAATAGCAATCCCCTGCATGCAGTTCATCAATACACTACAATAAATAGTTTTGTAAAAGTAGTTAACATTAAAGTTTTGGTTTGTGCAAAAAACAAA
This sequence comes from Urocitellus parryii, assembly GCF_045843805.1. Classification (NCBI taxonomy): domain Eukaryota; kingdom Metazoa; phylum Chordata; class Mammalia; order Rodentia; family Sciuridae; genus Urocitellus; species Urocitellus parryii. The sequence goes on from NC_135531.1 coordinate 218,731,639, forward strand.
AATTTATAACATGTTAGGTAATTGCACAACTTTGCCACTTGTTCATGGCTTAAAAGGACAGAGTTATATCTGTAATAACTTTAGTGCAGCAGGAATTAAAAAAATAAGCCTAGTCTGCATATGCAAATACTACAAAAGTTAAGTTAAAAAAAAATTCCATGAATGAAGGGTTATTTTGAGGCAACCATTGTTGGTAGAAAATGGTCTAGGTTTGAGTTTTTGACCAATGTATTTCCTATTGGAATGGTAGAAAATATAGTATAACAAAGAAATCCAAAAAACCCATTGTCTAACTTTTATTTTAGGAAATTATCTATTGAAAAGTCTTGTGGATTCAAAAGTTTGGAATTATGATTATAAATAAAAAGCAAAAGCATAAAGTAAAATAAATTGCCATGTCATCAACCTGAAAATAATTTTCTTATGTACAAAATGTTGACAAATAAAATTGATCATATTTTTACATTATTTATATTTTAACAAGTTTTGGACATACTTTTAGCAAAATATGAATATGACAATAGGCTATACGCAGTTTGTTTCGTTGAAATTGAGAGAGACACTGTATGATACTCAAGTTGAATTAAAAATGCCAAAGTAAAGGAGTCTTTTAATAACTTCAATCTATTATTATGCTTGACATGTAGACAGAGCTGGTTGACTTCATTCTACCACCAACGTGTGACTTCTAACCAAGACTCGTGAAGAATGGATCGAGTAAAATAGAGCAGCATAGGCAATATTGACATGCATTAGTGATAGCCTTCAAACTATTTATGTGTAATGAGTGAACAGGTTACATCCCTGTTGGAAGCTCGCAAAAGACACATAAACTGTGGTACATATTTAATTTAATATAAGTTGTTTATTGGGCTATATATGTGTATATATTTGCCCAAACATGCACCACAGGATAAAATAACTATTTACATAAAAGAGGGTATTAATTGACATAAACCTTCAGCTTTGCCCAGAGCAGAAGATAGCAAAGCAATACTGCAGCAGGAAGTGGAACTACTCTAAAGTCATACTTTAGATATACTTTTCTAGAACAGATTTATTAGATTACTTTTTTTGGAAAGCATTTAACCAAAATTAAATATAGATCTCTGGAACTTAGAATAAAATTTGCACTTGCTGAAACAGAATACTTTGCATAAAAATAATCCTTTAAATATTAGAGGACACTTTACAGGCACATAACTGTTCAGATGTAAACAAACATAACAGACTAAAACACTTTTTAAATTAAAGCATCTAGAAAAATGGAAGTACTTGAAACTGTGAACATCAGAATTTCTTTTTCTGGTTTTGAGAAAGGATTTCATCAGGCAAAAAAAAATTATTATTATTTTTTTGTTACTGGGGATTTAACCAAGGGACACTTAATCACCAAGCCATATCCCCAGCCCTTTTTATTTTTTTATTTTGAGACAGGGTTTCACTAAGTTGCCTAGAACCTCGCTACATGCTGAGGTTAGTCTTGAACTTGTGATCCTCCTGCTTCAGCCTCCCCCAGTCACTGGGAATACAGGCATGTGCCACCACGCCCAGCTCAGGCAAAATATTTTTGTCTGATTATTTAAAAGACTTATGGAGTAGGAACACAGAGCTCTTATATAATTTTCCCTCAACATAAACCTCATTTACAAAAATAGTGACATAATATTATGAATAAACTATGAATCAAGGACCAGGGAAATCCACTAGAACAAATTTTGTAAAAATATGGCAGATATGGAAGTTAAAAATAGAGCAGATGCGAGTACTGTACTAAAGGTGTTTGGTGTAGTCACAACGATCACTTTGCACAGCTTTCCCTGTGGTCTAGGTAGCCATTGAGTCCTCCTCAGCAGTGTCAGCTGGTAATGAAGCAGCAACCTCTTGTCAATGTGGATACCCTGTCTCACAGAGTTGCAGTGACAGAGAGGTCACTGTCGTGTATAGGCACTGACCATGAGTATTTGTTACAACAGTCAGTTTGGCAAGGACCTCCTCTGGAGTCCAGTTGACACACACACTATACCTTCATAGGCTGTAAACAATTGATTACAAAGATAATGCTTTGTTTCTTTTTTACTTTTGATTTTCTCTGACCTCTTTCCCTTTGCTTTCTTTTTCTGGCTTGTCTTTCTCAAACTTTTCTTTGTCTGGTTTTGTAACGCTATCATAGGAAGGAGGGGAAGTGGTAGAGGAACTTCCATCTGTTTTCTCTGGGGTGGAATTCCCATTTAATTTGTCAATAATCATGCCTTCTTTTATAGGTAAGTCAATCCTCCCTTTGATTGTTTCTTTGTTATATGTACTTGATATGTTTTTTAACCTTTGCTTTAAAAGATAGCATCTGAAATTACGCTGAATGATAGCAGCCGACACCTCCTCTTGCTTGCGCTTCAAAGTGGTAGTGATAGGCTCGTAAGAGACTTTGGAGGGGTTCGATGCCATGAACCTATCTTCCATCTGTATTCGAAGGGCATCCATCTCTCCACTCTCACCCAAAACACGCTTTGTAAAAGCAAATAAAATGTCGAGGCAATGGATCCGGTCTCCACTGACCATCGGCAGGTCCATAGCAATGAGCTGGACTTTGTTTGGTTTTGCTATGAGAAGAGGAGGATCCAAGGCAGCTGCAAAATCAGAGAGCTTGGCGAACTCTATGAACTGGGTTGCATCAGGATCAAACTTCTCCCAAACCTCATAGAACATCTCAAAGTCATCTTCACTCAGGGGCTCTGCACTTTCTTCAGTAGCAACACTGAAGTTCTCCAGGATGACAGCGATGTACATGTTCACCACAACCAGAAAGGATATGATGATGTAACTGACAAAAAAGAAAATCCCAACAGAGGGGTTCCCACAGTCTCCCTTAACTGAGCTTCCAGGGTGAATTGCGTCAGGGTCACAGTCAGGTGGGGCACTATTGAGAATAGGTGCCAGCAATCCATCCCAGCCAGCAGAGGTGGTGATTTGGAACAGGCAGATCATGCTGTTGCCAAAGGTCTCAAAGTTGAACATGTCATCGATTCCAGCTTCCTTCTTAACATAGGCAAAGTTAGACATTCCAAAGATGGCATAGATGAACATGACCAGGAAGAGCAGGAGGCCGATGTTAAACAAGGCAGGAAGGGACATCATCAAAGCAAAGAGCAGTGTGCGGATTCCCTTAGCCCCTTTGATCAGGCGTAGGATTCGGCCAATCCTGGCAAGACGGATCACTCGGAACAAGGTTGGGGACACAAAATATTTTTCTATCAGCTCAGCAAGAAACATTCCTGTGTAAAAATACAGAATAGAGCTAAATAGTGAATATATTGTGCTTATATGGTTGTCTTATCTCTGTGTAGTCTGCGAAAACAACAGAATGTAAACCTTTACTAAATAATTGTATACTCTTGGATTTTAGCAATTAAATAGTACAATGATTGTAGAATATCACAAACCAATATAGACTTTTGAAAATTTTAAGATAATCTCAGATATTATCATGGCAATTTAAGATCATATATCCCAAATTTCTATGAATGCTTATCCCCACAAATCAACTGTGGAAATTTCAAAGACTACTTATGAAATTCTAAATACATCTGTTTTCTATTTTTTAATGACATTCTTTAGTGAGAGGAAAATGAACACTATTTGATACAAATTTTCTAAATTTATTGTTCTATGATACCATATCTTCTCTTTTCTCTTGTTAAAACTCAATCCTTCTTTCAAGAGAAGTCTCAGATGTCATCACTCATTCTTTTGGAAAACTGTTAACTCCTCTGAGCAGTGCTGGTCATTTCTTCAGCTTTTTATGGTATAACTCTATTCTATTTTGATGACTTTTCAGAGACTCTTCCCTCAGTCTGTGATTTTTGTTTAAGACTATGTGAATATGATGACTTTTGTTTCCTACCCTCCCCACCCATCCCCTATTCAGTATTTCTAACATGATTCTAACTATCAGCTTTGTCCATACACCCAGATTTCAGAGTTTTCATTCAGATTCGTTAGCACTGAACTTGAGATCTACATAATCAATTTTTCTCACACCTAATTTCCCTGTTAAGCAGCTGCTAGGACTTGGGGGAACTGTTTCACTGTAACTGTACCTCTGTAATTAAAATGTTCTTACCGACAATGGAGAGAATCACTACTACAAAATCAAAGATGTTCCAGCCTATGGTGAAGTAGTAGTATCTGAGGGAGATGAGCTTCAGCACAAACTCCCCAGTGAACAGGACAATGAACACGAGGTTGATTCGGGACAGAACTAGAGTCATGTATTTGCTCTGGTCATCAGTTTCTACCATCATGGTGACCATGTTGAGGCAGATGAGGATCATGATGCTGATATCAAAGACCTGTCTGGTTACAAAATCAAACACCATTCCCTGGAATTTGTTCTAGAAAGAGAGAAGGGAGAGGAGGTTAATGTATGTATTTTATAAATAATGATCCATTAAAATTATAGAGAAAACTCTTTCCACATATGGTTATGAGATGTGTATCTACTCACATTACCCTAAACACTTTGTGCTCCATTGTTCTTCTTATTAATATTGATCTATCTACCACATGACCCCCACATTTGGTTTATTTCTACATTTAGAACACATGGAGAGAAAAAGATGACTAGACATAAAAGAGTGGCAATTGGCTGGCAGTATGTATAGACTTTGCTTGAGTCTAATAATTATGATGATTTTTATAAAAAAAAATGGCAACTAGTAATAAGAACTTAGAAATTAGGTTAATATCGACAGATTTTTATATAGATAGACACCCTAGGTCATTTATCAACATTTTAGGGATTTTCAGTGAAACCTTTTTTACTTCTTCAAAATAAGTCAGTCACTTTTCCATACTATTCTTCTTTTTCCCATTTCGTGTTTCTATGTGTTTGTTAATTCATTTCTTTTTCTTTTCATCTGTCTTTGTTTTTGCCTGTGCCTCAGTAAACCTACATGACAAAAAATTTTGTTTTTGTCTAATTTACAGTCATTTTAGGAAGTACATCCTTTGGAATAGTCCTATTTTAACATTGTAGTTAAATACAACTTTACTACTTAAAGAAGTTTTTTATGATGTTGAATAAAAACATAAAATTATATGGCTTACTAAAAAACAAAGGTCATGAACTGACTTGCTTCGAAATTTAAATGAGTTTCAGTAAAGTAGGTTCACTCCCTTCTGTGTACAGTATTCTACGTCCCTTTGTCTCCTACTTAACACCTCTGAGCTCCAATGACTCTTTTTTCTGACATTTTTATTGGTGCATTATATTTATATATACTAATAGGATTTGTTTTTACATACTTGTACATGCATACATTATCCAATTACTATTAAAAAGTATTATAAAGCAAAATCACTTATAGGATTCATGAGATCTTGCAAAGTCCCAATTCTGGAAATCACATTTTGTGACCTGGGATACAATAATTATCTTCTTTGAGCCTCAGTTTCCTTATTTGTTACCAATCTTAGAGGATAGATGAGTTAGAATACAGTTCTGCCAACATAACTTATCATTATGACATTCCATTATCATGAAGCTCTAGCATATGCATTATGAATAAGCTTTTTTCTTTTTTGGTGTATGTAGTGAAACAACAAACAACTTGGATGGCATTCTTCCATTCTAAATAGGGTAGGAATATATTCTAGTCTTAAGAATGCAAGAACCAAGAGCATAGAGGAAGGAGGCCTTGGCAGCTGGAAATCTCCACCTACTTAAGAGGATGTGAGAGTACCACTTAAGATCAGATGAACAGCAAGCCAGATGGGTTGGTGGCAGCAGAAGGATGAACCTTGCTTTGAAATCAATTAGTGGGAACCCTGATCTGGAGATTTTCAATTTGTAAAAGGTAAAGAATATTATCTCACTTTAAGAACTTGGAAGTTGTTATTGAGTATAGCAGTTGAAGTTTGCACACAATATAAACTTCATAATTAGGTCTATACATTGGTGACATCACCCAAAAGTTCTGATTCTGAGCACTACTCAATTAGATTATATGGAAACTTTGAAATCGCAAAGATTATGAATAATTCTCACTGAAGGCCGAGGAATGGGTTTCTGAGGTTTCTTGGATCCAAGTTTCTTCATTGCATTGTAATATTTTTTCTGTTCCTCTGTCATAAAGATATCTTGACCTCCAAAGTAAAGACATAGTACAAAACTGGTTACAATCCCAACATGTGTTACAACAGCACCTTTACGAAAATATTTCCAAGTCTTCCTTTAATTTTTTCTCAGTTTAAAAAAGATATTATTCTACTACATCTAGAATCTTTCTGCTTCTCATATTTATGATAAATTTGGAATACTTTAATATTATGCAAAACCCATAAGCAAACAAAATTCTGATTAGCACAGGGACCTAACTGATTATGTTGTTTAGAAGGAGGCTTAAGGATCTGAAATATATCTTCATGAAACAAAGTATGTTTTATTAGTCCATTTCACTACTGACAGGTTCGCTGCCGTATTCAACAATTTGTTTTGAACTCTTTTTGTGTGCTGAGCTGTGTACTGGCTATTAGTATTCCATAGATATACAAGACACAGTGAGGGCATTCATGGAACATGCCTGTCATCACATTATCTGGGGGAGGCTGAGGCAGGAGAATAACAAGTTCAAAGCCAGCCTCAGCAAATTAGTGAGATCTTGAGCAACTTAATGAGACCCTGTCTCAAACTGAAATACAAAAACCAGTTGGGAATGTGACTTAGTGGTTAAGCACTCCTTGGTCAATTCTTGGTACTTAAAAAAAAAAAAAAAAAAGACACAGTGTCTTGTATTTGACCAGGGAAGGAAACTGAAAACATAGAGGAAAACTGCATAGTGATTTGGGGAAAAAATTGTTCCGCAGAGTCAATAATAAATTCTGAGACAGGCTTTACATAGAAGGGTGCCCTAAACTAGGCCTTAAAGGATGAGTAAGAGTTTGCTGTACAAAACACCCCAGGAAGAGAAAATATCACAGGTAAAGTCATGGAGATACAAGGGCATGGCTTGCTCAGAAAAGGTCAGTGAAAATCAGCTGTGTGTGGGGCTGGGGATGTGGCTCAAGTGGTAGCGCGCTCGCCTGGCATGCGTGCGGCCTGGGTTCGATCCTCTGCACCACATACCAACAAAGATGTTGTGTCCGCCAAATACTAAAAAATAAATATTAAAATTCTCTCTCTCACTCTTTCTAAAAAAAGAAAAAAGAAAATCAGCTGTGTAGCAACTTCTTGTGGCATTAGCTGGTAGGTGGGGAGTGACTGGGTAGCAGAGTAGTAGCTACAGAGAACGAGATGTGGGAGAAGATGAGGCCAGAAAAATGGGTGGAGGCAATTCCTAAAAGCCTCCACAAGACAAATGGGAGATCCAAGGATGTTCTGCATCAGTGGTCACGCTTTTGGGTAAGAAAGACACCACAGCAGCTCTGAAATGGAGGGGAGCCACTGATTGGGGCAGTAGCTTAGCTGACCATGCAGTATACTGAAAGTAATACAACACAGTCATCTGAGGCAGTCATGGCTGTGGGTATCCTGGTTACTTGGTGATAGAACAGACAGAAACTCAGAACGGCAAAAGCTGGGAAATACTTATCTTCTTTTTCTGCTGGTTGAAGTTATCTATGATGACACCAATGAATAGATTCAGAGTGAAGAAAGATCCAAAGATGATGAATATGACAAAGTATAAATACATATAAAGATTTTCTTCATATACAGGTTGAAGTTTAACCTAAATAATATTGAAAATATTAAAATATTGAATGATTAAAGTAGATTAATAATGTAGTGAGGGTTTTTACTGAATATAGAGCTACTTTTACCTTATCTTAAGATACTATTTTAGAAAAACAATTCTTTTTTTTCAAATTAGCATGAAAATTTTCCAATTTTACAGTTTTCTTGAATCTTTTTCCCCACTGTGTCTTACACAATGTAACATATCTTTATGTAACATATTTTTTTAGCATAAATAACAATGATATAAATAGGGCAAACATTTTGAGCCTGTTATTGGTCTTATCATAATGTTTGGCAATCTTTTCAGTGTGGTTTTGGAAATGCTGCTTCTTTCAAATATACCTTTAATAGAACATTGACTTCTAAGAGGGAAATACAGCATGAACAGTTATGTTCTGAGGAGTTGTTTTTATTTCTATTTTCGAAATTGCATTTTCCTGAAACTTGCTTGCTTTTCTGTATCATAATATTCTTGGAAGTTGCTTCACAGGCTGGTTTATCATATACTCTCCAGGGACAGGGAGAGACGATCACTGCTGAGTAGAGGAGTCTCTCTTACAGGACTGATCTGATGTCTCATAATCCATGCAGTTAGATATCCTTTTATTACAGATATGTATTATATATTAGACATAGATTAACCAAATTATCATCCAATCAACCATCATAGTATACTGGCTTTAAGAGTCCATTTCCACATATAATAATAAATATTCTAATTTTATATAACATACAATTTTGGGTCTCTCAATTGAATTATCAACAATAGTCACTATGGAACATCTAGCAGCTATTAACAAATAGTATTTGAGTAACACTTACATCTCGTGAATCAACAGCTGCATACATAATGTCCATCCAGCCTTTAAACGTGGCCTGTAAACAAAATATATTTGAATTTCACATAAAAACCTCATCCAAGACTATGGCATCATACCAGATGAAGATCTGAAAATATTGTTGCAAATAAATTTTGGCATGATATGAATTTTTCTATGAAGAGATTGGAGTGAATGGAATAAAAAAATTAAATGGAAAAAGATTGGTATTTAGAGCTTTGAGCTTTGAACTTGTTTTCTTTATTTCTCTTAGAAGATGTTCTAATTTTTTTCTGTAATAAAATTTAGCTAGAGACTAGAATTTAGCTAGATGGATGAAAATTTCATCTCAGTCTCACATCCTTTTCTTACCAAAGAGTAAGCTTTATGATTCAAACCCATGGTTTAAACAAAACTCAAGTTTTACTAATCATTGGTTAGATAATATACTACCATCTAAGTAAAAGAAAATTAAACAGTACACTATTTTGAAATCCATCCCATAACATTTATATTTCCTCACACGACACAATCACATTTATTTAGACATTGCTACAATAAATTATCTGGTTAATAATTTGTATATTTAAATTATCACTACTACAATTTATAGATTATCATTTTAATACTAAATTTCTCTTTTGACAATGATTGCTAAAAAAACTAAAAATGAAAGTAGTGCTCAATAGCAAAAAAAAAGGAAGAAGAAATATGAAATTATGCTCAAACATTCTAAAGGTTGCAGACTAGGAATATAATAAACAACAGCAACATCTTTAGAGTCAACTTAATATTATACGTGTTATCATCTACTTTCCACTGTCAAATATTGATCACTCAAATGAAGAACGTTAGAGAGATGATCTTACTTGAAACATGTTGAAAATGTAGTCAAAACTCATACGGTATATCACTTACCACCTGAAGCAAGGCAAGATAGCCAGCGCCAACATTGTCAAAGTTTACTTTCACGTTTTTCCACCTAGCTTGCTTGCCAAGAGCTTGACAATCACTCAAATTGTTGACTTCACTAACTTCAAACATGTTGCCTGTTGTCATGTTAACACAGTGGTAGAACTTGCCAGCAAACAGATTCACACCCATGATGCTAAAGATCAGCCAGAAGATGAGACAGACCAGCAGCACATTCATGATTGAGGGAATGGCTCCCACCAGAGCATTCACCACCACCTAGAAAGGGAAACAAGAAGACCATTTACAAATGTTCAAAGTGGAAACGTTCCTTTCGTTTATGTATTTAGTATTATAGGATATTTTGAAAGGAGTTAAGTAACAACTTAGGTGAATTATTACTTTAGGTTTAAAACAGTGACACAACTAAAGGGCTAAGAATTTAAGGGAAGCAAACTGTACCAAAATATGAAAAGAAACAAACAAAAATCCGATACAGTAAGATGGAGTCAGAAAATGTGTGGTAGCGAAAAAGGAGGAAAAGGTGCATCAAATGTCAATAGAAGAAATAATCATCTTTTAGCAATACATTTTTAATTATCCAGAATATTAAATACTGAATAATGATTTGGACAAAAATGAGCAAACAAACCCTTTACAAATAAACATGTCTTAAATCTTTATCCTCGTATCAGTAACATTTAATGACTATGAAGAATAAAGTTAGGAATTTACAAGGTCCTTTTATTTCCTATTGGCAAATCTCCATTTAAAAAACATATCAAATTAGGAAAGGAGGTGAGATATCTGTAGACACAAACGTATTGCACACATGTCCCCATTAGTCTTCCACGGTCTTCTAAATGGTCACTTCAGGGCACAAACTTTTTCATCAGACCAAGCTGACTGATTTTATGAAAGGGAAATTCAATTACCTTTCACCTCGTTAAATTCTGAAGAGGTTAAGATATATTTTGAAATCTCTAGAGCACTCAAAAGTAACTTTTCTTATCTAATTTAATCTAGTTCAAATTGGACTATTTTGTTTAGCATTTATGTTGAATGAAGCTATTATTTGATTAAAAATACTATAGACATTTTAGACATAAATATCAAAGAATTTAAAACTGACATAAAACTCTGAAATGTAAAATTGTAAAAATTTCCTGTACTAATTGAATTTAATTTCTCTCTGAAATTAAGCCATATATACTATGCATACTATGTTACGTTTCTTACTAAAATTTGTGTAAAATAACCTGCATGCCTCTACAAATTCTACTATCTTAAAAAAAGACTATGATACGTTTATTTGAATATTGGAATGGTAATTCTTCCATATAAGTGAATTAAAATGTTAATGAAATGATTTTTATATTGCAGCATATTTATTTGTTTTCAATTTTTTCAATTGCCACCTCCCTTCTGAAATGAACTATTGATATGAAAACAGAAGAGGGCCTAAGTCTTTCTTATCAGTAATAGTACACGTTTGTTTGATAAATGGGAAATTGTATGATAATTTATGAATTTGTGAACAGTAGCAATGAAATAAAATTAAAAACCAAGTATTTTTTGCTTGCAATGCTTTTGGAGATTCTGCAGAGTGGTTTCATTCTCTAGGATGAATAAATTTTGTAGTCAAGCTGAAGCATTTTTATTGCCCCAAATAAACCACCTCCTAACATAAAAGTCTTGTGGCCTTGAAGAAATTTAATATCTGTGTGCATTTGCAAACCAGATTAAACAAAGCTGGCCTTTGTGCCAAAGAGTACTGAGTGGGGTGTGGTAAGCGTGTACGTCATGTTTAGATGCATGATATCTAAAGTACTAAGGAAGAGAACTGAAAGGAAAATGAAAGTGCTATGGAAAAAGTGAACCTCCTTGAAAATGTTACTTAAAAGTGAGATCTATAAAACAAAGCCTGGGGTTGTTTGAAATACTTAGCAAATTAGCTTAACAACTTATTTTGGTGCTCAGAATATACAGATTTTGTTGGAGCCTACTGTTTATGTTGTTTTCTTGGATGTATAACAATTTTGGGGGGTTTTGGCAATTGAACCTAAGGGTGCTTGACCTCGGAACAACATCCTCAATTCCTTTAAAAAATTATTTGTTTATTTTTTTGAGACAGGGTCTCACTAAATTGCTAAAGGCCTTGCTAAACTGCTGAGACTGACCTTGACCTTGTCATCCTTCTGTCTCTGCCTTCCGAGTCACTGGAATTACAGACATGCACCACCATGCCCAGCATCAATTTTTATTACTAATGTTGATTCAAGAGTTAAAGTACACAAAAACCATTCTGCCTTTAATTCCTTACCAGTACCTTTTCCCCACCCCCCCAAAGGCCCAGACAGAAGCTTATTTAGGAAAGTAGATATATATTCAAGGGAGAATGGAGGCAATCTCAAGAGACAGAGGGCTTTGGAGGGAGAGTGAGGAGTATTCATTCAAGGGAAAATACAGGCTATCTCCATAAGAAGAGAAAACCTTACCAGTACTTGTTGAAGAAGCAAATTTAAATATTATGAAGGGTTAAAAAAACAAAAAACAAACAAAAAAACCCTCATAGGATGAATGTCAACAGTCAGCAGTCATTTTAAAGTGTGTAGGCAATGAAAAGAAATAACTGGCAGCACGAACTTTTTGGATGTTGTGGAAATGACATCCTTGAACTGTGATCCCAAACCTGGATTCTATCACAATTTTGAAAGGCCTAAACTAAACTTCAATTTCAAGAGGTTACACTTTGTGGTCACTAAGATTCATGCTGTCAAGTTTTGTAATTCTCTGATGTAAATATCAGAAGAGGATGGTAGTCCTCTGAATCTAAATGACTGACTACATGTAATTTTGATATGAATCTTAAAGAGCTTCTAGTCTTACCCTCATTCCTTCAAATCGAGATAAAGCTCTTAGAGGTCTTAAAGCTCTGAGTGTCCGGAGGGATTTGATGGCACCAAGTTCTGAGTAGCCAAGAGCAGTGGCTACCAAACTGACCAAAGAAACCTACAAAAGGAAAAAAAATATTAATTAGTCCACCAATAAATAAACTGTTGACTAAAGGCACAGGATGCTATGCTGAATGAAGGTTTAGACATACATCCTTTGCTTCTGCACCATGGGATCATTTTACCCACCAGCCTCATCCCCAACTACTGAGTATAATGAAACTTCAATACTTACCTACTCTTACAAACATTTGTAACCCCCTCCTGCTAGATATGTCACGCTGTAGATCTATGTATATGCCAAAGATTATTGAAAGCTTAGTTTAAAAGCCAGATCTTCCATGGATGGGTTCTTAGTATTGTTGATTAGCAATCATGTTTCTCTCCCAAAATTATGTAGCATCTGACTCTGCATTCTTGAGGTACTTACATATAATAGAGTCAATTGGTTAGATACCTTGTCTTCCCTTGCAGTCATGCAAACTTTTTATTATCTGGGATGAAACACTTTTTTACTTAACATGCCTAAAACTCTCTGACTGAACATACTTTAGTGGTTATGTATTGGATAAATAAATAAGGGGAAATTTTTACCTGAAAAAATTCTATCCAAATTATCTATTATACTTATGATGAGAATTAGTATCTATTATTTAGAGTGGTCATACACCTTTCTGATATTTATACATTTGTTAAATTGTACTTAAATATATGAAATATTAAAAATAAAAGAAGACATGTTCTTTTCAGGACAGGGGACTTTTTTGGTTTAATATTATTTCTTGATTACATGCACAAATTCCAAGAAGTAGGTATCACATTTGCATTAGTAAGTTGAGCACCACCCATCGAAAGAAAGAAAGAAAGAAAGAAAGAAAGAAAGAAAGAAAGAAAGAAAGAAAGAAAGGAAGGAAGGAAAGAAGGAAGGAAGGAAGGAAGGAAAGAAAGAAAGAAAGAAAGAAAGAAAGAAAGAAAGAAAGAAAGAAAGAAAGAAAGAAAGAAAGAAAGAAAGAAAGAAAGAAAGAAAAGTTCTGCTCAGGAACACATGGTATCAAGGGTGACACTAAAACTAGCACATGTTTTTTAAAGGCAAAAGGAACCACTTTCTCTTCATGGTTTAATTTAGAATGTATCTCACAGAATCCAACAGAATAAGAAATGACTTAAATATTGAACTTGATCAGTGGCAGAATAATTTATGGAGCTATTATTTCTGTCTTGGGTTTGCTGCTACAGAAGACAGGAAAGATTGGACAGGTTATTAAAGGACTTAGAGGTTTCTATGTTTTAGACTATGCTTCAGGAGACATTAACAGCTTTTTTATGTTCTTATAGGTACTGTTTGAAGACTTATTCCCTTTTCCCAACCAAGTCCTTTATTTAAGATAAGAGTTTTTGAAAGGAGGTGGGTGCAAACTTCTCAAGACTCGAAAGTAAGAAAGCTAATGCTTTGAAAGGAAAAGAAAGATCATGTCCAGAACCAATGGGTGCTAGAACTATAGGAAGACAGGCATTCAAAGGCTAGGAGGTACCATTTGCATTTCACTACCCTATACAGGAATGGGACTGTTAGAGAAGTGGACATTAATGAAACTGTGCTCCTTGGACTTTTATTTTGTTTTGTAGTGTTTTGGTACTAAGCATTGAACCCAGGAGTGTTCTACCACTGAGCTACAACTCCAACCCTTTTTATTATTTCTTTTGAGATGGTGTTTCGCTTATTTGCCCAGGTTGACTTTGAACTTGGGATTCTCTTGCTATCAGCCTCCAGAGCAACTGTGTTTATAGGTATGAGCCTGATAAAACATTTCTCCGTTTCCCCTTCTTCCTCTATACTGAGGACTAAACCCAGGGATGCTTTACCACTGATCTACATCACCAATTCTTTTTAATTTGAATAGTATCTTGCTAAATCACTGAGGCTGGCCTTGAATTTGAGATCCTCTTGCCTCAGCCGCCCTCCCAGGTTGATGGGATTATGAAATATGCACCACTGCACCCATCCAAAACAGTGTTTCTTTTAATGGATTTTATGGCTCAGAGAATAAAGTGCTGGAGTGGCAACCCTGATATAATGAGGATCAGCAGAACTTATTTTTCCCCTGAGCTACAATGTCCCAGAGTTTCTGAAACTTCCAAAGGTGAGACAATAAAAAAGTGTATGATATTGAACTTCCTGGCAAACCTGTGATGGAATTTGTAGCATATTTGATTTATTTAGGAAAATAAAGGGAATTTAAAAGAAATGTCTGATTCTCAGAATATTGATTATAGATTGATTTAATCAAGTAGCTTAAACATTCTGTGTGAATCATTTCTGATAAGATTATCATAATATTACCAATAATGTAAAAATTTTTCTGGTTTCCTTTTGACTTAAGTCAAATGTCATCTGTATAAGACAGAAACTCATTTTATTATTGGGTTAGCTAATTTAAACATATCAAGCCAATTTTGAAATGAGATACTTTAAATTTATTAGAAACAGGGGTAGATTCTTGCAAAAGTTTTAAAGATTTCAGCATACATACTTAAAGTCTGAAGCTAATGTTCTATACTGGTGAGGCACTCGACAAACTACAAATTGGTACAAAATCCAGCTTAAACACTAGATATACTAACTTGGGCAAGCAACTTAACTTTTCATTGCCTCAGCTTCCCCATTTGCAAGTGAGAATAATTACTATTTCCATTTCATAGAACTCTGAAGATTAAATGAGTTAGCATATGTTAAGTGCTTTCAGTAGCACCTGTATACAGTACTAAATCAGGGTTAGGGATTTTCATCCCCACAATAAGGGCTTAAAATGTTCTAGATAATACATTGTGCTACTACCACAACAATCTAGCTTCATTATTGTGGATGTCAGGATGTCAAGAATTAAGGCAGGAACCACTAGATTCCAGAGGTTGCTGGCAGTTGGAAATCCACATTAGGATCAGAAAGTGTCCCTATTCTTCTGCTCTTCACATCAACGAAACAGCTGACAGGAATCTAAGGAGCCCTTGAACGGGCAGGGAAGAGTTCCCCAGCAACCTGTAGCCAAGCATCTCTTGTCTGTCACACCACCCAGCTGTGCTGTATATAAAGTGGAACAGGGGAGTGTAATAAATATTTCCTGCTGGTTGAGTATGGAGTTTGTTTTGGATACATCAGCATCTTAGGACAGTTCAAAAACCAAATTTAAAGTTATTATGAGAGATGCACAGATTAATTTTCTGAAAAATGACACTTAAGTAAAACTTGATAAGGATCACAAGAATTTTGATTGTTTCCAACCAATTTCAATTAAATATTAATTAAATCATGTATTTAGTTCACTCTATGGCCAGTACCTATGGTATATAGTTTGCAGAATTCTAAAATAGTTCCATATATTTGTGGTTTTACAAAAATAATACCTTTTTGATTTGGGGATAATAAAAAAAAGAATTATACAGACACAGTAAAAGTAGTCCACCTAGTATGATATTATGGCAGAGGAATGGAGTCCTTCTGAGGTCCTTCTGGACTCCAAACTGATCTACTGTACTTGTCATTCACTCCTTTGTCTCTATTTTCTCCTCTATCTTTCCAACACCATTCTATTCCCCTCACTTCTGTGAAACATCTCTCATCCATGTTCTCCCTTTTGCCAAATCCAAGTGACCTTCCTGCAGCCTTTGAAAACAAGTTCTCCCTTCCTTTGATAAAATCTTCTCTGAGATTCTGTGACACCATGCACTCAAGTACGACTTCTCAGTCGAATTTACTATCTCTTTCTTCTTTGCCTGACTTCTAAGTGTTAAGGTGCCTCACAGTTTGGTTCTGGATGTCCTTGTTCATCTACATTCTCTATCTAGGAGGGCTAAAACAGATTCCATTTCTTTGACTTTCACTCATGTTTCATCACACACAAGCGCACCAGTTTCCTTTCTGTCTCTTGAATGTCATCAGCTCCTCCCTACTCCAGAACCAATGGATTTTACGATCCCCTCTTCCTAACTCCTCTTCATTGACACCTTGAGGACAAAATCTGACTTTGTGCTCCTGTTCCCCACACTATGATCACCTCCTATCCCACCACCCTATTTTATTTCTAATTTTTTAATCTATTTTTTTTTAGTTATAGTTAGACACAATACCTTTATTTTATTTATTTTTATGTGGTGCTGAGGATTAAACCCAAGGCCTCACACATGCTAGGCAAACACTTTTACCACTGAGCCACAATCCCAGTCAAGTAATCTGATTTTTAGGTTTTATTTATTTACACTTTTGCTCTTTGCTTCCTCCACTTCCTGCCCCATAGAGCCTAAGCTCTAATAGAGAGCTTGACCCATCATCTTCATATCTCCTCTGTCTGGAAAAGAATATGGTGCTTATTATTAGGCACCAGTCATGTCTACTGAACACATGAATGAATTTTAGGATATGAGAAAGAGTATACGGCAATCTAATTTTACCTTGTAGGGGATTAAAGGGGTTACATTGTTTACATAGACACCTGTCTCAAGTATATATATATGTGTATATATATATATATATATATATACACATACACACATATATATAATATATATAATATATAATATACACATATGTAATATGTGTATATTATATATTATAAACTGATTTCTTATGAACTCAAAGGTTAAATATATTTTGGTTATACAAGCTAGAGACAGTGCATATAATATATAATATTATATCTGTGGATATTATATATATTATATATTATATATTATATATTATATATTATATATGTGTATGTATGTATATATACACATATATAATATATAATATACATGTATATACATTTTTTTTAATATTCTGGGAACTGAGCTTGGGCACTTGACCACTGAGCCACATCCCAACCCTATTTTATATTTTATTAAGAGACAGATCTCACTGAGTTACTTAGTTCCTCACCATTGCTGAGGCTGGCTTTGAACTTGGGATCCTCCTGTCAGCCTTTCAATCCACTGGGATTATAGGCGTGCACTACTGCACCTGGCTTTTTTTTTTTTTTTAATGCATTTAAAGGAATTTTTGTTGTTGGTAGTGATTCATTTTAGTTTTTTGTGGTTATTGGGTTTAGTTCCAACAATGTACCCTATGGATTATGAAGCTATTTTAAGATATTGTACTTGTACTTTTAAAACCTTCATGTTTACTTTTTTTCTGAGAGATTCTATCACATTTTAAAATCTTCAAACATGATCTACATACATGACAAAATTTTGAGTAGAGGGGATTATTGAACATACTTGGTGTTCTCTTATTTCAGAGAGAAGATGATTATACATGCTAAATCCAAAGCCAGTATCATTCTCTCTCTCTCTCTCTCTCTCTCTCTCTCTCTCTCACACACACACACACACACACACACACACACACACACACGTCCTCCATTATTTGCCTAAAATGTTTAGAGTGGATCAGTTAAACTGGAAATCTATTGGAGAAAAAGGAAATCTGAATTGAGAATTAGGAAACATGGACACTAGTGTCAGCTTTATTAAGCAGTTGTGTTATTTCAGGAAAATTATTTAAACTGAGGCTTCAGTTTCCTGATATCTAGAATAAAGGCTAGACACTCTTTAAAATTCATTCTAGCTACAAAATATGAGAATATTGAACTTTCCTTAATGGACAGCTTTTTGAGTCAATATTTAGATTCACCACAATTATTTATGAAAGGCCAGATATGGAAATTGGAGGTCATTTATGCTTTATTAAAAGTGATTTGGAAGTTGATTTATTATGAACTCAAAGGGTTAAATATATTTTGGTTATACAATCATGAGTGTAATATGTATGAGAGAAAAGAGTAGAATCGGATAGACCCAGACTTGTCAAAACTGATAAAAAGAATGAATGCACACATATGGCAGGCATTGATTCATATTGGCAAGTGTTAGAGCTAAAAATAAAGTGGTTTAGGATGGCTAGGAAACAGCTAGAGACAGTGCATGAGGCACCTTGCTCTGTTGGTAGACTGTGAAGCCTTGTGCAATGGAATATCCCCAACTACAAAGAAGCAGATGACTGTCATTTTGCACCAGCACTTCTCTATCATTTGGAATAATAAAAAAAACAGGTTGTAAATCAGGTAGATTCTATAATTGCCATGTTCCTATGATGACTAACCAACATAATCAGATTCAGAGCAGACACATACCTAACCCTTTGCATGGTAAATATCTGATTAGCTACTGGTATATCCAACTACTGATTTAAAAATGGAAACACATTTTGTTGTCTCTGTGGGTATGTGGCTGAAAAGAGACAGTAAATGGGTTAATTTAACATTATCTAGTCACATGTACTCTAATAAGGGCTTAGAGCTCAATTCCCACAATTAATGTCCCCAAATCTGTCTTGACTTTGCCTCCTGGAGATTTTTTTTAATTGAGCTGTTAATAAGCTAAGTGCTTAGATGTCAATTATCAGATTGTTTAAATGTCCTTTATCTTGAGGTCCTTAACTTTCAGGAGAAAAGGAAAAAGAGCTAGCTGTCATCTTGTGGTATACAACAACCTTCTCTGTTTTTTTTTTTTTTTTCTTTTTCTTACCACTGTCTACATTTTGGGGGATTTCCTCTACTTTTATCTGTGAGATATTCCTCGTTTTTAAATTTGTCATAATTTTAAAAACCTGTACAATTATGTCAGCATTAGTGAAAATAGTTTCTTAGTGCCAAGGTTTTAATCTTAGAAATATATGTGATGTCAAACTTGGGTCTTTTAAAAGTAATTTCATAATAATCATTCAGGATACTTACATCAACAATCAAGAAATCCAGCCAGCACCAGGCATTAGTGAAATACGTTTGAAATCCATAAGCTACCCATTTGAGAAGCATTTCCAGAATGAATATATAAGTAAAGACCTTGTCAGCATATTCTAGCATGGTTTTGATAGTCTTTCGCTGTTCAATATATATATCTTCAAAAGCCTGTGAAGCAAGAATACTTCGTTTTACCTTAAATTCTTGCAAAATTGCATAATTTAGTATGAAGCAATAATTTGTATTGGCTAACATCACAAAAGCATTGAACATCAGATAAACTCTAACAGGTAAAACTGAGATGATTTCATGTGGGCTTTTATTTCTGCTTCTCACACCAAAAGAATCTACTTCCATTACTGCTATAAACACATGCTTTTAGTGAGTAACATGAACTCACAAAATAACCTGAGGTTCTGTTAATAAGAGACAGAGGTGGCTTATTCCAACTTTACTTTTTTATGATTCCCTAAATAATCTAGCTTATATTGAAAGAATAAGTTGATTCGCTAATGAAAGCCAAAATATACTCTTAGTCCCTAATGTTAAAATTATTATTAGGGATAACTGGATGGTGTGTGCAACAGAATATCTCTAAATGGTTTATCCGTGAGGAAAACATCTGTTAGATAAACACCAGAGCAGAAATTTCATCTGGCTGATTCATGATTCTGATTTGTTTTGAATGGAATTTTGCATAATTAAGCCCTGGGTGTCTAGGTCTGCAAGGCACAGCTATTCCTCCACCTTTGACCCTTGAACACAGTCTATGCTCCTAGTATTTTTAGAAAACAAGCAAATTTACTAGAACCTGATTCTTGCCAATATGCTTTTCACTTACCAAAGCACCGCTACTGAGAAGTATCATGAAGACAATGAAAGTCTCAAACCAGTTGTGCTCAACAATGCTATAGCAGGTTTTCCGAAGATTCCACCAGATTTTTCCTTTGCCTTCTTCTGTGCTTACTTGACAAAAGGGAAACTTTTTAATACACCCTAAAAGAAAACATTAAACATAATAAGTAAAAAAAATATATTTTAATCTTAAATAATAACAAATAAACTTTTTGCTCACTCCCTACCCCAGTTTCAGTTCATTTCCTAGTAACAGTCAACATCCCTCCTTGTATATGAATCATTTATAGACTTATATATTCAGATAGCTACTTAGAATTCAAGAAAAAAGTTTACCCATATTACTTGACTAAAAATGGTTTCCTTCTTCAATACCCAACATGATCTCTTTGTCTTAAGGCCACTGAGGGAAATAGGGTTTTGGTATATTTCTCAGATTGGGCAAAACAACACATTAAAGATGTTTATTCATATTTTCATGTGATCCTGGATTCACTCCGTTTCTTCATGCATGGAAAATCCCACTGTCTTCCCAGGCATCAGCCCCTGTCAGTTTTCTCAAGCTAATTTAATTCAGCCTCAGTGCTTTTCTTTGTCACACCTAGGACTCATCTTGGCAGTCAGTATCTCTATTCCTTTGTCTTCTGCTTCCTAGATTTCATATTTTTTCTAACTTCTACCCACTGTTCTGCTCTAGCTCTGGACATCTACTCATCAGATTAAATTCAATCACAATAAATCAATAAGTATTGATTTGTATGCAAGACACTACGCTGGTTGCTGTGGGAACAAATATAGCTCACCCTGCCCAGATTCTAAAACACAGCTACATTCCCAAACAGCTCTGGTCAGAGCACGAATTGATGCATTTGAAACTATAGGGGATGAGATGTGATTATTGAGATATCTATAAGTTAGCCATTGCCAATGCATTCTGAAGGGACTGCCATATCAGTGACATGACATTGCAGAATGCCATTTATCTCACAGGGCCAGCTTTCTTACATCCTGGAGTGTGGGAACAACAATAATGACAAAATCTCATTTCACATCCTCTGATTTGTTCCGGCACAGTCTTTGCTATACTATACTCTAGAAATATAGATAAATGAGCTTCTTTTTTTTTTTTTTGGAAGAGAAGAGGAAAACAGAGATGAACATGACTTCAATATTTCTTTAAAAGATCTCCTTCAAATGAGATATATTCAGTCTCTCTAAGGAAGGAGAGGAGATGTGAGAGTTTGTTTACCTTCAGTAAAACAAGCTTCTGGTTTAAGGTCTTCCTCAGGTTCAATTTCAGCCTGTTCACCTTCACGGGGAGGAGCAACATCAACTGTGCTTCCTTCAGATGAGCTGGTTGCATTTAATTTCTGGAAACATAATCCAATTTCAAAGATATGAATTTTCTCCATTTTTACTCATCTAATTGGTAAATGCTCTGTTGGAGTGTCAAAAACTGATAATGGTTGCGTTTGATTCTACTAATACTACTGATAATTATTTAAAAATAGTTTAACATAATTGAAGTCCTACTATTCAAAACAATGTGACTACTGACCTAATTCAGACAAAAGGCAAGACAGAAAGAGAGAAAGAAAGACATAGGCTTTAATGTGGATGAATTGGTAAGGAAGGATAATATTGATTTACTTATTTTTTGATGTCACTTTTTATATAAATGCCACATTACATTACTTGCTAACATTAATCCTGTAGCCAAAACCAAGAAGAGTTTGATAAAAGTTTGGTATACTGACATCTACTAATGATTATATTAATTAAAATGTGTCAAATCAAATCACAACTTCCACCTCTTTAGATGGAAAATTTCAGTACTGTCCATGTTTCTGTAATTTTAGAAAGGAAGGGCAGCACATTAACATTAGTCACAGTCATTACATTTCAAATTTGAGCTATATTTTTCTCTGGCTTACATAATTTTCTCCTTACTTTACTAGTAGAAAATGATGGATCTCTCTCTCTCTCTCTCTCTCTCTCTCTCTCTCTCTCTCTCTTGAACTGCATAAATGAATTCAACACTTGCCAAAGAATTCTAAATTAAATGGAAATTTCTTCATAAATGGCATTGTCTAGGATCTGTATAGACTTTCATTAGAAGTCCATTTTGAATTCAACATTTGATCTGGCTGTGAATTTTTCCTTTAAATAAATCATTGTGACATGCCAAATGGCTAGAAGAGTCACTTTAATGTGACAAGAATAAATACCTAATGTTTTCTGAGATCACTTGGGAAGACATTATGAATGTGCAATGTTTTATAAAAACTGGCACAAAGACAGGACACACAGCCCAACTGAGGAAATGAGAAGGTTTTAAAATGAAAGAATAGCTCATGGACATGTTAATGGTTTCAAAGCCCCCAGCTAACTTCAGCAGCTAACTGTTAGGTCACTCTGTCCTAATCTTATGAAAGAGTTAATGTGTTATTTTTAAATGGCCAAATGAATCCCTAAACACAAGTCATACTGGAGAAAATCTGACTCAAAATTCTGATTTATTTAACACATAATGCCAATGTAGTCTATTATTTCAAATCAAAGTTGAAGGGTAACACCCAGATATACTTTCTGTGGTATGATTTTGAAGGTGACAATAACCATTTCCAAGTAAATATATTATGAAAATGACTTTTAAATCAAAATATGACTCCATAATACAGTCCTTCCTAGTCTGGAGTATGTTAAAAGGAGAAGTTCGGTCATCATTTTTGACTGATTGTTCTTAGGATTGTTATAAAATGAAAATTTTTTTTTTACCATTAAATTCCTCTGCACTTTAGAAACATGGGACAGTCAAGACCTACTTTATTCTCCTGGGATTTATCTGCTTTGTACAGCCAGAGTATCTTTATTCTTCTAGGAAAGGCCTAGGAAAGTTACTACTGGGTACAGTTGTAGTTACCACTGAGTGATCAAGAAGATACTGGATAATTGCTTGGTTGCAGTAACTAACTTCCCTCCCAACTTCACTGATAGTTTATCGGTTGGGAATTTTGGCTTTTGAGGAGCAACAGCAATAATATCTGCTGAATAAATAACACCGGTAAGAAATCAAGTTATTTGGAAGCTATTTATAAAAAGGTTCATGATTCATTTTCTTCCTCTGGGCTAATCCAAACTCAAAAATTTCTTCTGAACCTGGTCATGGTCCACATCCTTCTTGAAGTTTTTCTTTCTTGTATGATTTATCTGTGCTAAATTTTGCAGTACATGTAGTCCATTGTAATTCAGGCCTTGGACCAAATATTTATAACAAGTACACACACATATTATATATCAAAAGATCTGGCACATATGACCAATAGAATAGACACCAAATACTTATGTTAGGTTCACAAAGAGTTAATAAATGAATGCCTGAATGCATTTTTATATTACTTTTATGAAGAGAGTTAAAATGTTTAGATAATTTCATCTCTCCTTTTTGATAAAGTATAACTCAGTCATGACCGTAAGAGAAGTCTATGTAATTGTACTAGAAAATGAAATTTACTATTGAATAGAAATTATTTAATTAAAAATACTTTAATGTTAAAAACATATTTCCAAAATGCTTCTCTAAAACCTTGACATTCAATAAAAAATTAAGAAGGAATATAGTAATAAATATTATATACATATTCATACAAAAAATATACTCACCCTTCATTTTCCATTTTTATAATATAATTGGTAAGAGAACTGGCAATATAATGATGAAGTGTTTAATTTTTCAAATTATAATTGTCTATCATATAGTCTACAGTTACCTTATATTTTAAATATAGATAATTATCTAAAACAGTGCTTCATAGCACAAGTAACAAAAGCCACTAACTTGAATGTGATTGAATCAACTGTTTATCAAGGATGAACCTCTGAATGTATTTTGTTATTGATAGTCTGTAGATTTTAAACCTTTGTGAATGTGGCTAACATATTTGGATGTAAATAATCTTGATATCCTAAATAGCTTTGGAGGTTATGTATTCAGACATCCTAAAGTAGAGAGGAATGGTTTTCAGTTAATTCACTTCTATTTGCCTCTCATTATGAGGCACAACTTGTCTTTTGAAAAAGATTTTGCCCCCATTCTGTTCTTCTCCAAGAAGCAGAACCCATTTATACCGTGAATCATTTTGCTGTCATCCAGGAGGGTTTTTTCCCCCCTCCTAATTATAAGTATAGTTTTTTAAACTTAGGCTCTGGAAGGCTTTCCAAAGAAAATTTGGTGGCAGGAGAGTGGGGGGTAACGAGATATTGAACTAAAGGCTGGAAGATAGTAGACAAGAGGTCATTTCCCTAGTAAGGGTTCATGTGAGGCTTCCTTCCCCATAAAGGTTGACCTAGAGTCAACTCTTCTAAGATGGACAATTAGGCTCAGTGATGTTTTCCTCTCAGAAATGCTATTACATTGTTTTCTCAACTCCAAGGCTACATCAAGGGGGTGGGTACCGGAGATTGAACTCAGGGGCACTGGGCTACTGAGCCACATTCCCAGCCCTTTAGAGACAGGGTCTCACTGAGTTGCTTAGAGCCTTGCTTTTTGCTGAGGCTGGCTTTGAATTTGTAATCCTTCTGCCTCATCCTCCTGAGCTGCTGGGATGATGGGGTTGAACCATCATGCCCGACAAGGCTACATTTTTATGAGAGGAAGTATATATATTTAATCTATGAAATTATAAAAAAATACTAAACAATTTTAAAATAACAAAAGTGGTGAGTTTACCTGCATTAATAAATTAAAGCTTGAATTGAGTTCTTATTAAATTACATTAAATTGACCAATATACTGCTTACTATCCTTTAATCACTACATACATAAAAGTTTACTGTTGTATATTTAAGTTACTAATTTGAAAATTAATTAAGCATTTTTCATTCTTAACATTGATGTAATAGCAATCTATACTAATTCCACATATTTGTATAATCTAACCATGAACATTTTAGCATTCATACTCTAGTAGATGGTAGTTTGTTATAATCTTATTATAGCCACACCAAAAATGACTCCCAAATTTATTAAAAGCATGTAACTGATTTAAAAGCAAATAACTGATAATTAAGTATAGAGAATAACTTACTTTCTTTATATTGCCATACCTGTGAAACTATAATGACATAAAAAAGCAAAGAAACCTGAAATGAAATTTACCACATTAAAGAACTCAGTGACTAAACTGAATAATTAAAATTAATAGTTGTTTTGAAGTAGTTAAAATGTAATTGTTAATATAGGAATAAAAACAGAAAGCTTCCATATAAAACCACATAGTACAAGCCCAAACTTGTTTTCTTGTACTATTTTCTCCCTAAGCCTTCCAATATTTTATGGCATTTAAATGTTAGATTCCTCCATCCCTTGTAGAAACTCTTGAGTCTACAGAGGGATGATAATTTAGGCTCTACAAATGCACGCTGGAAAGCAGGTTTTGAGATGCAACATTCTCCAGGCCTAATTCAGCCACAGAAAACATGCCTGGCTGTAGCAGAAGCCCGGCGCAATGCTGTGGAAGCTGCACACTGATCCAAGAACCATGTTCTCAAAGACATGGTACCTGAATATGAAGTGTTCAAGAAGTATATCACCAGTACCATTCAGAGGAATGGGTTATTTCAACATTTAAAAAATGACAAGAATTCACAACCAAAAAGGCCATGAGACCATTTTTCCAACCTCTCATATCACATGACCTTGTATGGAAATTCCCCTTTACGATGAATATTACCCTTGATTTTTATCCAATTAAATAATGAAATTTAACTTTCAGAGATGGAAGAGAATGTTAGCAACTGGCCTACTTCCACTGAAATGCGCTCACATTTCATTTATTTTCAGTCAGCTCTTAAATGTTTGACTCTCACAAACTGCTGCATGATTCAAGAGACAAAGTAAAAGATTCAGCCATTACAGATTGCCTTTAAAAATCTAGCCATTTCTCTCAAACATTCTGGATTTTGTCTTACTAGTAGAAGAGGAAAGTCTTTTGATCACACATACTATCAGGGCCTTAGTCTGATCTTTGGATATGCATACCCATATCTTGACTTATCATATTTCACTTGAAAAATAGGCAGCCACCTATTGAAGCTGTTTGGTTGCCAGTCTAAGGCAGAAAGAAAATGGCTTATATTTTAATGGCTAATATTTTAATACTTGACCAATATCTCTTTTTTTCTGACCACTTGTCAACTGATTAAAAATATAAACTGCCACTATTTGGTTTTGTTTTGACACATGTTCACAGCACAACATCCTTAGTGCTGCTTTTGTTTAAAAATAGCTTGATAGGAACACAATATTTGAAACTGAAAATAATTACATTGTGCTTGAAGAGTAGGGTAAAAGAGCATTAATAGAAATGTGTTGTAAATGGCTATCCAGAAACCCCTCCCTGCCTCTCAGAAAGAACGTTTGGTGACACTGGCAGCATAATAGAGGAATGGAGAGCTCAAGTTGTCCTCCCTTTACTCTTCAAAGTCAAAAGAGCACCACGCCTTCCCCCAGAAGGGCATGTGCTCAGGACTTCAGTCCAGCATCTCACAGTTCCCATCAAAGCTTCAAAAAGGAGGGCATCCTGCAATGCATATGGTATAAACGACAATTTGCCAATACCATTTAAATCTAGTCTGCTTGTGTAAAAAAAAAAAATCAGATTTTCTTTAGTGAATACTAATGCTATCTTGCACCTAACACTAAGTCAATGTTAAATAAAATTTACATAAATGATTAGAAATTTTTTTTTATCAATTATTAATAATCTTATTTCTTAATTTGTTGTATTCTATAGCTAATTCTCCATTTCCCCAGGGAAAAGGAAAATATGTGCAAATTAAACCTAGAAACAACCCCAAACTCTAATTAGATATTCTTTGTACCAAAAGTCCTGGAAAAGTTCAATACTTCTGAAATTTTTACTTTTACTTTATAATTTTCCCTCCCAGAACCTGCACTTTGGCTGAGCTATGAACAGGAGAAAGTAGATTCTAGAAGCTTAACTAAAGGCTTAGTTAACCCACAAAGCTACAGTAATCTTGGGAGATGCCCTTAACTCCTAATGAAACTATAATTAATAATCAAAAGTAGTAAATTCTCCAAGTTTCTTTTTTGCCTGCTTGGTTTTGCGTAGAATATTGAGGAAGAAATTAACATACATAAGGAAAATTCCAAATAGAAAATGAGTACATTAAACCAATTACTTAATGATCAGGATGTAATGAATTTTTTCTTTCTATATCATGATATTTTCCTTCTTTAAATTACTTTACAAAGATCATTATGGTTTTACAGATACTCAAATCAACAACATTCCTAACCTACTGAAAATCCAAGATATGTGGTGTCCAAATGCATAAACAGACTATGGCCCTTATTCTCCAAAAACTCAATGTTTACCCTACTTTTTTTTTTATAGAGCCTTTCCCAAATACATGAAAGCAAGCATTTCCATCTGGAATATATGAATTAAAGATTATATACATGAATCTGAATATAATGATATGAAAATGGCAGTACTATCAGGACAAAAAACTGTGACTCATTTTAGTAATAAAATTTACTTATAAGGGCTGAATCATCAACAACAAAAAGGTTGTGGTCTTAATTTGATGAAATAAAAGCAGAGAAATAAAAAATGCATGCTCTCTTAAGTCTTTGATTATATTGAATCTTTAACATTCCTATCATGTTTTAAAATAGATATTATAAATCCTATGAGCATGCAATTATTGCTTTTAAAAGTCTAAAAGAGTAAACTGGAAAACTCATTAGCAGAACTAAATGTGATGTTGGGACTTCCCATCTTTCCTGACCATGCTGTGATGTCACACGCTTCAGCAGAGAGCAGCTGGGCGAGTCTAGCGCTTCCTTGCCACGGCAGGGGAAGGAACAGAGCCGAGAATCATGCAGGCCAGTCAAAATCATTTAGAAAGTGATTGTACATGTGCAACTTGCTTGGGTAACCTGGGTAAAAGTGGTGGCACGAGCCTCTGGCTGGTTAAAAAACACCAGAGCTGCGTTCCTGATGGCTCCAGCTTGATTTTACCCCTGTGAGAAGTAAGAATGGTAAGCAGTGAAGGTCACAGGATGACATTGCCAGACTGAATTTGGAATTCAACTTCAAATATGATTGTTAAAAGCATTTATTCTATATCCTTCACTTAGGAAGACAAATCAATGACCTCTTAAGAAGTATGTTTTAAAGATATATAGTTACATAAAAATGCTAAGAAATCATGATGTTGTGAAATTTAGAATGCTAAAAAAACCTTCTACAATAGAGTTTGTTGCAAGATTTTGTACAATTATAAGTTTTCTGAGAAGAAAAAAAATATCTATTTTGAAATCTATGCCTTCGGTTGTCTTACATTATTTTTTCATGCAGTGCTTTATATTTATTTCCATTATTTTCATACCTGCCTATTTATGTTAGTGGTATACGTATATACAAATATAATATGCACACTTTTTAGAATACATATTATGTAATTTATGAAATAAGAGCAGTTCGTATTTTCATCTCTAAAAACTCCTAGGGATCATTTATCCCATGCTATCCATGCCAGGCAGACTTTATTTGAAAATGAGAGAAAGAAGAGAGGAGATGGAGTTTTCACATACCACCTAAGTTAAGGAGTTAATTTACTGCTTCCTCTTAAAACAGAAAATATGTATATTTTTTTTGTAACATATTTATTTTTTATTTGTTCTTTTTAGATATACATGCAGTGGAGTGTATTTTAACATATTATACATTACTGGAGTATAATTAGAATCCCATTCTTGTGGTTGTATTCTTTTTTCTTTTTCCTTTTTTTAGTGGAAATATATAACCTATACTTTGGTTAGGTTTAGCTTATATGGTTGCTCAGTTTGTCAGCAAAGAAAAGGAATGTTCTGTGTTCTCCAAAGCAGAGCTCAATATTTTTTTTTTTTTTTTTTTTTTTTTTGTAGTTTGACCAAACATCTCGGAAGCATGAATCAAAAGTCCACTACTTGTGTGTGTGTGATACCTTTTTAAAAAGCCTAACAATGGAAGCAAATGCAAAACTGAAATGTGATCAGTCATCAGTTTTTGGAATTTTGGATCAAAATTGTTTTTCGTTGGAACTAAATAGTTGAACCTGCTGATCTTTTGCTTTTATTTTTCAAAACTGCTTTTTATCTTGTATGTGAGCACAGATGAGAATTGCCCTATTACTTGTTTAGAATGTTTTGTGTACTAATTTGAGCACATCAGCCATATATAATTATTGTTGAATTTAGTATTACTGTGCAAGATCATTTGAAAATTTCTTCTTTCTTTATAAAAACATATAATTTCATATGTACTTTTGATGATTTTCCACTAATATATTTTTATAATGTAAACAATTTCATTTTGTTCTGTAATTGGATTCCATGTATTCAAAATTAGCTTAAAAGAAAAATTCACCCAATAAAATTTTTTTGTTCAAGTAGTAAATGTTTTGAAGGACTGATGATGAGGAAAAGACTATCTCAATATTCCAAATTTGTAGTTTGAGGCACTGAGAAGAAATATCTGTAGCCTTAAGAAGGTTTTGAAGTATTTTGAAATCCAGCTATTTGGTAGAAAGAAATTAAGATATTTACTTTTTATAAATGTGATGTCACAAAACCTTAACTTAACAAGTTTCTTTAACTCTTTGACTTTTCTTGACCCTAAGCTACTCATGCTATTTTGTCCCTAATCTTCTCTCAATTTTGCTTTACAATTAATTCTTTGGTGAGCACTTCTGTTTTCAGGGAACCAAATTATTATCAAATATATATCAAAATAAATTATTATCAAAATAATATCAATTTCATCAAATCTATTTTTAACCCTGACTTCTTATTCAGACTCTAATTCCTAACACCATCACCTCTAATTCAGCATAATTATCTCATGGTATCCTTGAGGCTCAGTTTCAGGACCCCCTCCCAATACCAAAATCTGTGGGTGTGCATGATATAAATGTGCTTAGTATTAGCATATGACCCATGCACCCATATGACCTTATATTTTAAGTCATCTTTAATACCTAATATCATGTAAATACCAAATAAAGAGATGTTATGCTATATTTTAAGGGAATAATGGGAAGATAAAATGTCTGTTCATATTAAAATTTTAAAATTTTATTACTGATCTGAGTTTGGTTGAATCTCTGGATGTGGAATCCACAGTTATGGAGGGCTGATCTCTCTCCCACATAAAATGTGTAACCTTTTAAAAAGGCCATTCTATACAGTAGCATTGACATTTTCCTGATTTCCTGGATTCTTTAGGTTTGTGAAATTACCAGTTATAGTTACTCATGATCCTAGCCCCAAATGTCATTATCTCATTGCTATGAAATGATCACTACCACACTCTCCAAGATAATCTCTCTTACCTCTCTGAATTGTTTGCTTTTGATACCAAATAAATATTTCCAATCATTTTCCTATTTCCTTCCTCTCTTTCAGAACAAATTCCTTATTGATTAAGCAGGCAATTCCAAATTCTGACTTACTTCAAAACTTTACAGTCTTCACCAATACTTTATTAATAATGATTGTTTCACATTCTTACTTTAATACCAAGAGCTCACTCTCAACTTTGGCTTTCCTTTTGAAAGTTTCTACTTTTTATTTTCTGTTTGTCTGTATTTGACCCAAACTTTCAGGCCTATTTCAATTTTATCTCTTCCATTTGACAACTACTCTTGCTGTCCTCAACACTTACAACTTTATATGCAGTCCTGCAACATTAAACTTTTAAACAGGTCTTTAATAATTTTGTGAAAAGTGTTAGCTCACTCAAAGATGTTAAGATCTCCCTGAAGGAGAATTATAAAGCTCTTCTTTAACTCTTCCTTACCCGTATTATCCAATAGAGTGCAAATTCACAAAAAGTGGTCAATAAATGCTTGTTAATTAATTGGTGTTTCTTCTTAAAGAAATCTATATCAGATGATGGAAAATGAAATTAGAATTAAATTCTTAGTTTACCAGAAGGAACAATATAAATTAGAAGTGAACTCATCAAGCAGACTTTAGAGAAAGAATATTGCTACCTCATTTTGTAAATACTTCTACTTTTTTCAAAATTTATTTTAAAATTTACTATCATATTTTAGCAGCTTTGAAATACTTGGAAAAAATCAGGAAGTTATGAGTGGTAACATTGTCAGTTACTTATTTGAAGGAATTCAGATCAAATATGTTGGTATACTTATTTTTAAAAAGAAAGTTCCAAAATGTGCTCACAAAAATCAGACATCATTGGTCTGATTCCCATGGTGTCAACATTATACCCTCAAGCTAAAACAAGTCTTTTATAACTCCATCTGTGCTAGATTCGCTTCCAAGTTTATATAAGAAGATCATAAATAAATAATACTAAAAGTTTAATCCTGTTCTTCACAGCACAGAATTGAAGAATTGATGACATTAAACTACTATCATAAGACCCTATGAATTCTAACCATGAGATATGTACATTTTCCCTTCCTTTTCCTCCTTCCTTCCATCCTTTCCAACTAGTAATGACAGTAACAGCAGATTTTCCATATACAGTTTAACTGTAATCCTCAAATGGCACTTTTATAAGTAGTTAACTAACTTAGTATTTTCAAGTTAATCTGGAAGACTTTATCATGCAAATGTGCTCATCTTTGACAAGACAAATGAAATCAGTACTATTTGAACTTTCCTAATAAATATAATATTTCCATGAATATAATACTTTCATAAATAAAGCACTCTATCAAAGTGAGTAAAGAGGTGAACAGAAATACACAATACTTTTGTATTAAGAATCATAGCAAAACCTAATATAGAAAAGAAGGAGATAACACTAGCATAATTATAATAACCATAGTTCACTGATTTTTCACAAGAGCATAATGTAGTATAGAGTAGACTTTATTAAGTAAAACTCTTTTTATGTAAAGCTCCATTTTCAACCAAACTTTCCAACTAATGAGAAAATGACCACACTGATTGTTCAGAATGGCGATTTGCTGTGGAATGCTGAAATCTCTATGGACTTCCCAATTTCTCATAATTTTAATTACCATATGACTTCTATATTACTTTTCTTTTCAGTGCTAGGATCAAACTCAGAATCTTACTCATACTAAGCATGCACTCTACCACTGAACTACATCCCAATCTCCATATTAATTTTTAATAATGCACCTAAACACAGTAAAACTACTGAATAACCATACTGTGTGGCTCTTACAGGAAATACAACCAAAACTTACAAGCATTCTTACCTCTTTGCTTTCTTCTAGTTCTGACTCGCTGCTGAACTCTTCAGTATTTAAGTTTTCAAAGTCAGACTCTCCAACAGCAATTGGCACTGTTACAGTGAGGCTGGGGTTGTTTATGAACGACATATAATCATTTTCATCAATTACGTATTTTTCAACACTGCTTCCAGTACCTACACCACTGGTGGTTCCATTTCCATCTTTAAGATAATTAATCTCTTTGCTTATTTCAATTCCAGTGTTATTGGACATGCAGCTGTCTATTTTGTTGCCTTCATGGATTTCTATGACTTTTGGCTTTCTAAAGAAAGCTTTTCGGAAACATTCCCGTATCTTATTTTTCACATAATCGATTCCCTTTTGCATTCTTCCTACTGCAATTTGGAGATTGTTCATTTCATTATCATCATCAGTAGCAGCAAGGTTGTCTGAGCTGAAAGAACTCAACAATAAGGCCAGAAAGAGGTTCAGAACCTAAAAGAAAAGAAGAAGGCAAAAAGTTCTATTAGTATTGAAGTATGTGTAAAAATAACAGGCTAAACAGGGAACTCAGATCTTAGCTAAAATTATTTTAACAAATGCTTCTTGAATGCTTATTATATTTCAGACACCATGTGGAAATCACACACTATTTAAAGGACCAGATATCGTCTACCTGCTGTAAAGGCAAAACTGAAAAACAGGCACCTCTTCCTTCTCACAGAGAACACTAAGAAAGGAGATCTAAGGTTTAAATGGTATCGACTCAGACTTTTCAGTAAGAAGTCAAAACCTCATGTTTAAAGATTTGCCAAGAAGAAAAAAATATACTTCAGTTTTAATCATTTTACTGTATCTTACCAGTTTGTCTAATCAATGTCTAGCTTCATGTGTATAAATAATAAACTTATTTCTTTAATAGCCTTCTTATCTTTACATAAACAATATACTTGAAATACAAATTCCTTACAAATTACTTTTGTAACAGTAGAAATTTCTAAATGCAAATTATATAAGGCTCAACACATTTCCCATCAAATATACTTTGAAATTTATGTGTTCAAATATCTCAACAGATGGAGAAAAATCTAAAATTATTCAAAGGTTTAGGCTAGACCCATATAATGTAAATTACTTTTTTCCCTCATTTTTGTTGAGAAAATATGAGGAAATGTTAATTCTCAGAGTGTCATCAGGATACATAGAAAAATTACCCAATTAACCAAACAACTATAGCAGTACAGGAGTAATTCCCAATTTCTGGTGTAAAAGGAAATTTATTTATAGGAATATTTTTAGCTTGAAATGTAATTATTGAGTTCCAGCATATGTTACATCATAGACAAATGCAAAGCTAGAATCCTATCTCATTTCCTTTTCTCTGTATCGGATACTGTTAAGAATCTGAAGCTTTCTAATTTACTATTCTGGGGGCAAAATTTCCATGTTCACAGGTATCTCACTAGTATTGTTTTGAGTAATTTTTTTGTTTAAAATGTATTCTTAAAGGGAAGGATTAATAAGACTGTGCAAAGAAAAACTTTGTCTACACAAGACTAAGAAATTCAAGCACTAACACATATATACAAATTTTACTTTCACATTATTGCTTTTAAGTAATAGCTAAAAGTCAGTCTTTTAAATCTGATCAATGTCCATGCATATGAATAAATCAAACTGCAATAATTTATTTTTCTTTATTAAAGCAAATTTAGGGAATAACATATTTAGTACTCTGGTAAATTATTTGGATAATTATACTCCACAGCTAAAATATAATGCTCTATTTCATTGAATTCGTCTTCAAAATTTGCTAGTATGAACCCATGCCCCTGAGTTAGCAAACAATATGAACTATAGACATGTAAAAAGGAACTTCAATATAGAATGCATAACTATTTTAGGTTCAGTGGAGATTGTCTTATGAAACTAACATTAGGATAATATTAGTCTTAATAATAAAATGCATTTTTGAAGAATTAGGTAAAAGCAAATTGGTATTTATGACTTCTGAGCTTTCATTAGATAGACCTCACTTTATTCTCATATCAACCATGTGATTTTAGTTTTGTTATTCCAGGGTCAAAGATAGGGAGCCTCAGTCTCAGAGAAGGTAAGTAACTTTCCATTCTCAGAGGGCCAGTAGGAGGATTTGAGACTAAGTCATTTACTATAAAATCATACATATGTTTGCCACTCTGGCCTTCTTTATCTACTAATACTATTTTTTTATGATGAGCATGTGTAACACATACATACCACAAGGTTCCCAATGACCATGACCAACATGAAAACAATAAGGCACATGGTTTGACCAGCAACCTCCATACAGTCCCACATGGTCTCTATCCACTCTCCACACAGCACTCGGAATACAATCAGAAAGGAGTGGAAGAAGTCGTTCATGTGCCATCGTGGGAGCGTGCAGTCTTCATTGATCTTGCAGACACATTCTTTGTAGCTCTTTCCAAAGAGCTGCATGCCAACCACGGCAAAAATGAAGACAATGATGGCCAACACCAAGGTGAGGTTTCCCAGAGCCCCCACGGAATTGCCAATGATCTTTATTAGCATATTCAGTGTGGGCCAGGATTTTGCCAACTTGAAAACTCGAAGCTGTAATCAAATGGAAAGATATTCTGAGTGTTAACCGTGACATAATTTTGGAAGTTACCATCATTTTACAAGTATATGACATTGTAAACCCATGCCTGTTGAATAAACTTATGTTTCTTCATACTAAATTAATTCAACTTCAAATCCAGAAAAAATAGTGTCAATAATACTAGAATCATAAATTAGATCATATTATTTAAAAGCAAAAAAATTTAAGACTCATTTCTGATTTATCAAAAGATATAAACATGAACACAAATTGCTACTTTCATTGGAAACATTTTAAAATTTATCAACTAATGTCTCTTCAGACTCTATTTTAGAAACTGAAAATAAACATCAAAGCTATTAATTATGTATTCTTCATAGACCATTATAAAATGAAAGTGAAACAAATTACTTTGTTGAAAAGATAGAAAGTCTTTCTTTCAATTTGAAAAAATATACACATATACTTAATTTCTAATAAAAGCCTACATATTTTAATATAAATGTTTTCCTATAATTCAGAAAAGTTTCTATACTATTTAAAACGCTAAAGGCATCAAATAATTTTCTGAATCTTGTTCAAAAGTAGTACCTACTAATATCATAGAGTTGATAAAAATTTAAGATTAATACAGGCCCACCATTTTTATTTGCATTTCTTTACATACTATAATGCAAAAAAAACCCCAGAAATTTACGACATAAAAGTGTTCTTTATATATCATCCTTATAAAGTGTTTCAACCACTTTTATTTTTCTTTGAAAATATTCTTGGCTTTAAAGAGAATGCTTATGTATTTTCTTAGGATATCACATATTGATGTAAATTATAACATCATTACAAAAGCTGAAGTAAGTTGTAAATATACATCTCATAATATGTTATTCAAATGAGAGATGTGATGTAAATGTAGGGTATGCAGGTACCAGTCTGAAGGATCGCAGTACAGACAATCCCTCCACATTTGCCAGACCCAGCTCCATTAAACTCAGGCTGACAATAATTCCATCAAAGATATTCCAGCCTTCTTGGAAATAATAGTAGGGATCCATGGCAATGATCTTGAGAACCATTTCTGCTGTGAAGATCCCAGTGAAGACCTAAAGTAAAATAGAGAGCAGCACTTCAATGGCACTGAAAAATGTTGGTGCTTCAGGATTTTATAAAGAAGAATGTTAATGAGTAAAAATATTTAAACTTTAAATTTAGCATCAATTCAAGTTTAACATTCCCCAGCAAGGTAGTAATTTGTTAGGTGGGTTTGGTTCAGTTAACAAATTGGCTGGATTTCCAGGGAAAATATAGATGTTAAAAAATTTCACCATTCACGTTTTAAATTTGATACTGAATAATAGCTACTGAATTACTGCCCTTTGGTACACTATGCTTCTACATGCAGATTTATTTGGGGGAATAATTTTGTATCTGGAACAAATCTAAAAGTTAATGAAAATTAATAAAAATTAGTTAAATTTTGGTTAAAATATATATTTTGTTCTAGATTTTGTGTTTTTAAAACAAACAGTGTTTTAGTTTTATAATTTTATAAACATTCCTAAAAGAAGATTATTTTAAAATAATAATCTTTGGGTGCATGCCTCAGAATTAAGGTTAATGAATTAATAGAGCACAGAACTAGAGATTTACTTGAAATCATCAAGAGTACAAACTAAGTATGCATATACCCATAATTATGATCAAGAAATTATTTGAGTGGCTAGATAAAAATGTGTATTTGATAACAAAAAGAAAAACAATGAAAGACAGTTAACATTGTTTTTTAACTTAAAACCACAGGTGAAGCCAGGTGCCCTTGCTTATGTCTATAATCCCAGTGGCTCAGGAAGCTGGGGCAGGAGGATGAGTTCAAAGCCAGGCTCAGCAAGGGCGAGGTGCTAAGCAACTCAGTGAGACCCTGTCTCCAAATAAAACACAAAAAATAGGGCTGGAGATGTGGCTCAGTTGTTGAGTGCCCCTGAGTTCAATCCCTGTTTTTTTAAAAATGACAAAAACAAAAACCCACAGGTGAAGATATACAAGGACATGAAGAGTTATGGAATTACTCTTGCAAAAAGTCTTTTAAAGCAATTTTCTTAATTCTCTTTTAAGAAAGACTGCATTTTATGATCACAAAGTTCAGCTTTAGTAAATCAGACTTTGAAATTGAAGGAATTATGTTAAAGTAACAATATTATTAAAATTAGTTGGTGCTCTAAAACATCACATTAATTTAAAAAGAAATCTTGACCACTCTTATAAAAGTAATGTAGCTAACATCTCATTTTCCTAATTCCAGCAAGATCTAAGGAAAATGGCTATGCCAGAAAAGAACTTCACTGCTGTTAGTCATGAATTCACTTAACCAGGAATAAGATGCATTTTAAGACATGAAAATCTAGGAACATAATGGAATTAATTTTGAAGAATATATATATATATATATATATATATATATATATATATTTCATTTTATTAATAAGAACAGCTCACCATGGGATTTTTTTTCAGATTGTGAGTTTCCCTAGTGAATTTAAGTTCTAACTTACACAAATTTGATTTCTTATATAAGATTTTCAGAACAGCTATTATTTGAACAAGGCACCCTGTCAATAGGAATGCGTTAAAGTGAGATAGATATTCTCTATCTAAATGATCTTCAAATATCTCTTCTTAGAAAATCATGAGGTGATCTTTTTAGGTCTTCTGAAATGACTAAGTCTCCTACATTTAAAAACCTAAATTCATTCTCTTTAAAAACCTAAATTTATTCTCTTTCATCCAAAACATAATACTACCGTGCAACTTCTCTTTATAAATATTGCAGTTACAATTTGCAATTAAAAATAAAAGCAATATCATTTTGAATGCTTTTAATTTAGGCTTCCAAATCATTGTTTTTGATACATTTTAGTCTGGATTTAGCATTGTCAGATTGGCTGGGAAAGTTTATATGATGAAGAGGTTATCTAACCTACTATGACTGGTGGTCTCTTTCTAGCTTTTAGAGAAGCTGAGGAAGGATGAGTTTTAAAATAGCTTAAAAACAACAACAATAAAAAATGAGTTCCTATAAAAACACATAGTTTTCTTATAGAAACTCAGTGCAGATTTGATGTCTTCCAGATACTCAAATTTGATTAAACTAATCAGCAAAGAACTGATTGAATTTTTATGTACTGCAAGAACAGGATACAAAAAGGGGCACTTTAATTCAAGACTAAAGGATTCACAACTCTTTTGCGTTCTTTTGTTATTGCTTCAACCAAAACCTTTAAATATTCATCTATAAGTCAGTATGAACTCATTGGAGCAGCAATAAGCCAGTCCACAGATGTTCAAATATTTTAAGGGGCAAACTAGAAACTCCACACAAAATATGCCATACTACCACCAAAATGGTATAATATAGTTTGAAGTCAGCTAAGTACACATGAAATACTTTCCAACTCTTTTCCTCACTATATAAAAAATATATATATATATTATTTTTCATATGTATAAATATTACAAGGTTGTTGTGAGTATTAAATAAGATACATATAAATTATAGTCAAATTACTTTTGAAATTAAGCTATGACTTATTGATATGTTAGTATTAATTATAATGAGGTTTCAGTTCACAGAGATAGAGATCATAAATTTTCTTATTCTCATAGTTGGATCATTCAAGTCTATTTCCTGATATCTATCCTTTCCATCTTCATGAGCCTGTTTCCCCAACACTAAACTGAATTACTGATGGTTCCATTACCAGCAATCTACTAGTCATCAGTTCCCTGTTCTACTCCACTACCTCATTACTTAGGTCACCACCATAAAGTCATGGAATTGTAGATATAGGAGGAAATGAAGTTCGCTAATCCAACACAGTCATTGATTATGTGTGTTGAGAAAACAGACCCAAGGATATTAGTGATCTTTTTCAGAACCACACAGACACCTAGCATTGACTCTTGGACTAGGATGCAGATTTTGTGCTTTAGATCAGTGTTTTTCCATTTGTTTACCATAAAATCCAACATCTATTTATCTTGTGCTTCCATACTCAATTGGAAGTCCATAAAACCTCAATTTCCTGCTCTATTCTGACAAATTTCCAAAATATTCTTCACCTATTCAATTTCCCTAACTGTCCAATATCCTGGGAAAAACACAAGAGCTAGGACAGAAATATTTTCCATCAGTGTTTCAAAGAAGGGTTCAAGAGGTTAATAGCATATATAAAAGGAAGGAGGAAGGAAGCTGTTTAATGAGCACATGCTACATGCCAGGCGCAGAGATAGGTGTTTTCACATTACCTCATTCGACCTTCACAAAGGCTCTCAAAGATCGGTATTATTACATCCATTTCAATAATAGAAAACCAAGACTCAGATTGTTTGTTACACTTTTCCATAGCCCATATTATTAGTAAACATGGGCTACTATGGTCAAAACCAATTTTGCCTGACTTAGGAGCTTGTGTTCTTTCACAAAAATATGCATTTCCAAGCAGCTCTTTGGGGATAGAATCATCCAGTGGATTCTTTATCAAGTGACCACTATGTGAGCATAGTTGGAGCCACAAAAGAAAAATGTGTCATGACCTCTGCCATTGAGTAATTTATAAGAGACTGAAAATCCAAACTCAAGGTATAATATTCAACCTTGAGTTATTCACAAGAGTATTAGGAGTTAAGAATGTTCATATGGACTGAGTATCATGTTAGAGGAGATGTCACTGAAGTTGGACCTTAAAGAACACAAAAAATTGAGATGAGTGAGAACATTGCAAATATGAATGTAGAGAACAATAACAGATAAATATTTTGTTACATGTACATATATAAATATGTGTGTGGTATTTATATTTGTGTAGTATATATGTGGTATAGCTCTCAGAGATGGGTACAAGGTTCTTCTGATGGGGCTGTTTTGACTGTTCAGGAAACAATGGAGATTAGTACTAGAAATATTATTTTACAAGTAGTTTTACAACAAAAAGACATACCTTGAAAGAAAAAATAATGGGTCTTCATATCAAGTTTATATAAGAAATAAAGGAAAAGTAAGCCGTAATATAATATTCCTACCTTTGGAGCCAGAAGGTCACTAGTTTAGGTAATAAAAAATTTAAATGATGTTGACAGTACTTCTAGTAAGCTGTGGGAAAGATGATCTTCCAGCTGTGCCCTGATTTTATCTAAAGTAATCCTTGAGCTATGATCTGTAACAGTTGTAAATATAGGACTTGAACAAAAGTTATACCACTAGAGCAGGTAATTCCTAGCATTGATGAGTGAAAAACATACCTTAATAGGAATCAGAAGAAAAGTTCAAAAACAAACAAAAGGTAAATTAGGCAGGGATGGTGGTACTGGAAAGATCAAGGAATGCATCAGGAAAAAAACCTGAGCATCACAGGTGCTAAAGATGGAGAACATGGTGGGTACTCTCCTGAATCTAATAGTGCAGAAAAGTTGAAGTGACTTATTAAGGAATACTGCAATTGTCTGCTCAGAATTCCTTTCACCCCATCTGTTGGGAATTCTTCCTCCACTTGCTTGATGCCTCAGGGCTGCCATATGCTGCCAAGGCTGACGAAGAGGAGGTGGGCAGCTACCAACCTATGCCCAACACACTTCTATCATGAAGGTCATTGAATTGGAACTCAAAAAGAGATCTAATCTTTTTCTATTGCAGAGGATAGAAGATGTAAAACCTGTGTTCACAGCTGTGGCTGAATGTTTTCTGCCCTGACTACAAAAGACACAGTCAGTGTTTGGGCTACATCCAAGAACTGTTCCTGAAACCCAACTGCAAAAGCCCCTTTACAAAGCTTAGTGATTCACCTTTTCTTTTCATTCTGTGAGTCAGTCTCCCCCACCCCTCCAAACGGTGTTGAATTAGTAAAGAGGAAGATCTTGATAAATTATCTATGTCCATCCTAACTCATAACATCCTGTTGAAACCAGTAGGGAAGAGATGGTGGGAGAGAGGGGGAATCAGAGGAAAGAAACTAACACTTTCATGGATTAGACATTTCATTTAAAATGAATGAAATAGCTTTTTTTCCCACTGATTAGAGACCTTAGGCTCAAATAATAACTTTCAAAAAGCACACAGGTATTAAAAGCCTTAGGAACATGCTGTTTGGGAGGTGTTACCCTTATTAGTAACTTTCTGTTAAAAAGAAGATGGAGATTTCTAATGTGAAATTGATACTAATAATAAGTTCTCTGCCTTCAGGCCTGAGAGAATGCTTCTAAAACACACTAGATAGTCACAATTGGAAGTTCCTGAACCTCAAAGCTCTGATCAGATCCCTAGGATCAGAAAGAATGATGCTATTACCTTTAGGGCTTAATACACCAAACATCATCCATCTTCATTGATGACTCTATCACCCACAAGGAAACAATGTACTCCGGTTATATACTACTATTCAGAAACTACAAAAGGAATTGCTTATCCCATATATTTTTATCTGAAACATTTCCAGGTATTAGGCACTAAAGATACCTTAAAATAAAATAAACATAATCACTGATATTTGGCTATGATCTTTTCTTAAGATAGTCTTAAGTACTAAAACCGAGTGTTCAATTATAAATAAGGGTAATTTTTATGAGGAAAAGATATTTGGTATTTTTTTCCTTTGAAATCAACTTTATTGGCCCATAAGTTTATTGGCAAATAAGTTAAGGGTGCAGTTGGATGAAATGAAGTTTTGATTTTTTGTTTTTCAGGTACTGGGTATTGAACGCAGGGTTGCTTTACCCCTGAGCTACATCCCTGGCCCTTTTTAATGTTAAGACAGTTTCACTAAGTTGCCAAGGCTGGCCTCAAACTTGGGATCCTCCTTCTTTATTATTTTTTTTATTGGTTGTTCACAACATTACAAAGCTCTTGACATATCATATTTCATACATTAGATTCAAGTGGGTTATGAACTCCCAATTTTTACCCCAAATGCAGATTGCAGAATCACGTCGGTTACACATTCACAATTTTACATAATGCCCTATTAGTAACTGTTGTATTCTGATACCTTTCCTATCCTCTACTATCCCCCCTCCCCTTCCCTCCCATCTTCTCTCTCTACCCCATCTACTGTAATTCATTTCTCTCCTTGATATTTGGTATTTTGAAGGTAAAAACTAAGCAAAACTGTCTAACACAGAGAGATCACAGTAGCCAAACTTGTTCATCCATTTTAATTGTTTTCCTTTGCATGTAGATTTAGGAGGAAATGTACGTTGGCAAAAAGATGTATGCTCAAGTAATTTGGATCTTAAATAGGGCTAAATTACAAATGCATTTTTGCAATTTGTTTTCTTCCATGACTATCACTTAAGCAATTCATTAATTTGAAACAATTATGCTTGTCCCTTTCCCCATTTAAAGGAAATCCAAACCTTGGTCAGCCCTCCAATAGACATAATTTCTTTAAAACGTGTGTCTGTTAATGCTATCACCTTAGGACTGATAATCAGGATCTTGTGATTCCTCTGGACCTACATTTTCAGTAAAAAATAGAAGATTGTGAGGAGTTTATTTATTACTGTTGACACCATGATCAGTCTGCACCAACGTTAGCCTCAACAATCAGCATTGATAGTGGGTGAATTTTAGAATATATCTCCTAGATTCTCTGTAATATTCCTTTAACTGTTTTTTTCTTATGAAGAAAGAATATGTAATTTGGGGGGTTAGAACACAGGACACACGTCTCCTCACAACCTTTGGTCTACCTCTTCTACCCCTACACAGGAAATAAGTAAATTTCAAATGAACTTACCAGGTTTCCTACAGTTAACACGCTAC
Source organism: Urocitellus parryii (assembly GCF_045843805.1). Lineage (NCBI taxonomy): Eukaryota > Metazoa > Chordata > Mammalia > Rodentia > Sciuridae > Urocitellus > Urocitellus parryii. The sequence goes on from NC_135531.1 coordinate 218,774,344, forward strand.
TGAATTGGTCAGTCATGGGGTAGTGTTCCATGGCCATAAAAAGGGTATTTAAGACAATGCAAATAGTGATGGCAAGATCAACAAATGGATCCATGACAATTAAATTCACAAGATGCTTTACTTTTAACCAGGCATCGCAGCAATCCCAGATCAAGAACACATTGGCAAATCTATACCAGCAAGGTGGACATTTCTGTCTAGACTCTTCAAGTTCTAGGAGGATAACAAAAAAGAGTAGTAAGTAACAATAAAAATGAATTATTGTTGCTAGTAGACTACATATTGTTTGACAAAATTGATGCTTACTTGGGAAAAAAATTCATATTAGCTTAACAAACTTGACAAGACAGTCCTACTAAATAGACTTTCTCTTTTGAACACAGAAAATAAACACTTCGATCATTTTTATTCAAAATAATAATTAAAGAGAAAATTTTATATTCTCTTTATCAAAATAAGCATCACAGCAATATTAAACTTAGCAAAACATCATTGTTTCTTGTAAAAGTGCCCTTTAAAGAACATTGTCTAAAGCTATGATCCTCATTAAGATCTATAACCTATTGTTTCCTCACATGAACATTGATCTTGTATAGAATGAGAACATGTCTTTCTTCTTTGGATTCAGATCCAAATCTACACTCCCCTTTATTCATATAGTTGAGAATTCTAGCCTCATACATAAACAAATTACTGGTAATTTTAATAAATGAAGCCTGCTATAAAATTATTATGGGACTATTTGAATATCTAATATGCTAACAGGACAAATAAGAAATGCAATTGATATTTTCTAAAAAAATCTGTTAGAATGTATCCATATAATTTATTTACAAAAGTGCAGTACTAATGTAATATTGCACCAAATTTCAAGAAGTAGGGACTTGTTTAAAATGTAAATAAGGGAGTAGTAGTTGCTGTCCATTCCTGTGTGTTAAAACCAATGAGCATTCATGTCAAGTGTCCTTTGAAAGAATGTCATGTTTGCTGTGTATGTGGAATATGGAAGAGAGAAAATTTTAGGATTTTTGTTGCAATGTTTTGATCTAACTCATTCTCATCCTTCTTCCAATCCCATAACCACTGCCCTGTACTTCTACACATTCAGATTTTACAAAGGAAGTGCTCACATAAAGTATAGTGTATCATTAGATTAGATCTTCACTGATGCAATATCAAGGGTAAATTATCATTCTAAGGCTGGAAATGCAGTAGTGCCAATAGTGCTAGCTTGGTATGCAGAAGGCTCTGGGTTCAATCCCTAATACTGCAAAAAACAAAACAAAAAGGGTAAAGAGTATCTCTCCATAGATAAGATGAGGACTTAAGTAGAAAAGAAATAGGCTAATGTCAGTTTTTGTGATAATAACATGCTACAATTTTTACATGTACATGTCCATAATGCAGTTCTGCTCTTAGGGGAAAACAAAACAAAGAATTCTCCAAGAAGAAAGAATAGCTCCACAAAGCATACTATCTATAGAGAGCTGAGCATCCCCCTCCTCGCCCTGCCTGCTTCTTACCCTCCATTGTGTTGGTCAGGATGCTGGCTATACTCATGGCTCTTTGCCTTCCAGAGGAATCCTCCAGCATTTCCATTGAAATCTGGTAAGAACTTAGCCTTCTCTTTCTGACTTCCGTTTCAGTGGTGGTACCCTGCAAACCAAATACTGATGGCTCAAACCACCCTTTTAAAAAGGTAATACAAGAACACATAACACTTCCTTGGAAAATCATGCTGCATGCAATTTTTTTTTCAGGTAATCACTTTCAAGTAATAATAAAATATTGAATTTATTATTATATTATAAACACTTTTTGAAGGCAATATTACAGGTGATACCTTTCGACAAGAATTCACCAGTTGGATGAAATTGTATAAGGCAACCATGTCACAAAATATTTTAATTAACATGTCAGATTTTTCAGGGAAAATTTTTATAAGCATGCTAAAATACTATTTAATTCAAATGCAAATTATATTTTCAGCTTACAGAAATGATTAACACTCAGATCAATATTCCCCCAAGATAAATACTATGATTATATAGTCTCAAGGATAAATTATCTTCTCTGAGGCTATATTGACAATATCAACATATATGGGCCAATTTTTTTCCATGCACAAACACAGATGTACAATGAAATGTGTGTGCTTTCCTGAGATTTCTTCAATTATTTCTATATGCCATCCTACAAGAAATTAACACATTTTACTTTAGAGTCATTTTAAATTGTACTATAATATTGACAGTTGTATGAAAACTGCCTATTATCAATATATTAGTCATACAATATTTAATTATTTTAGGAACAAGAACTTTTCAGAATATAAATAAATAGATAATTTTATAATTTCGGGTGAACCTATCTAATCTATGTCTATAATAAATTTGATTACCAAAGTGCTTAACATTTTGTGTTGGGAAGTCTACCAAATTTGCAGGTTTGGGTTTCATTCCAGACTCTAAAAATTAAGTTCTTTTAACATAAAGCATTTGAAAGGTAATGGTTGCATACAATTCAATTGGTTCTCAATATTCTATTGTTTTCCATTCATGTATTATTTGTAAGGACTTTAATTTTGGGGAAATGAGATGGTATAACAGGCTAAACTGCCCAGGCCTTGGATCATTTTGAATTGATGTACAGTGTCAGTAGCAGCTAGTTTATCTATTATCACCTCTGGCTGAAGTTGTCCAGTAGGTGACGTTAGAGCTGATGGTCCACCCACCAAGGAAACCACACCATTGCAATCCACAGTGCTGTGCATCTTCCCATTTGCTGGAAGCCCTGGCACCATCCTGGATGACATACTGGCCTGACTAACGTTACTGTTGCGTCGCTCTCCATGTCTGTGAGGCACAAACAGTGAGTCTCTCCTGCTCTCGCTGTCTTCAAATGTGCTGTGCTCATCATCAGCAAAGTCATTTTCAGATCCAACATCCTTTGTCCGACCTCTGAAGCTGAAAATGCTAGTTTTGCTATTGCGTCTTGGGGAAAACAGGGATCCACGGATACTCAGCAGAGACTGTGGAGAAAGCAAGGAAGAAAGGAATTGGGGGCAAGGGGTGGAGTAGGACACAGTTATTTAATAAAAATCTTAATATTGTAGAAATGATTTGCTTTTGCGCTAGAGTAATCTTACTCTTAAATATGGGCAATCAGTTTATAGGAAACATGTGTTTTGATATTTTTATTAATGACCATAGAATGATTTAAGTGTTGTTCTAAGAATCCTGATTTGCAATTCCACCAAGTGCACAACCTCACTCTAGTATGAGACAGATTGCATTACCATGCTATAGTAGGCAAGGGTTTAGATGCTGGAAAGGATAAATGATTCTTTTTTAGGGTGCAAGTGCCACTATGATCTGAAGGGCTTGTGACTTGGAAAATAGGTTTTGGCTCAGTGGTTTGAATTTTAAATTCAACCATTTTACATTTTGATAATTATAGTATTGAAAGAATACCATTATTTCTCCATTCTCTTTTCTGGATTCTAAAATCAAGATCTTCTATGGATCTGTCTGATTCTATCCACAAAGGAATAAAAGTCACAAAACTTTACCTAAATGCTGTATTCCAAATTTCCTAACAATTTCTCTAATGGCAATCAATGATTCACTTTATTTGAGTGACTCTATGTCATACCAAACACAGTAGAGAGGATTTCCTAAACTATTACCATACATTAGTATTCTTATTTAAAATTTAATGCCAGCTTAAAGAGACAAGATATATAACATGACTTTACCAAAAAGGGTGATAGGGTGATGGAGAATATAGCTTATTCCTCTGACTTCACTTTAATACTGTAATTATAATAAAAAGTACTAGTTGATCAGACATGATTTTTTTTTTCAGTCTCTGAGATCAAACCCAGGTTTGATCTCATACAACTTAGGCAAGAATACTGCCACTAAGCTACATCCTCAGCCCACAAAATTGTTTTTATTATTGACATTCATAAATAAATCAAGTAATTGATTTTCTAGTACCAGAAAAATGGGGATTTATCTCAGTGTTAAATCTTTAACTTTTTGAGTGAAATTTAAACTGGCAGCATCAAATAACTCTGTGTTTATTGCACTCTTAGTGACAATTTTCAAAAACATTTGTATTTGGTCTGCAGAATATTTGTTTACTTCCCTCGCTATTAATGCTGACACTCTTCTTTGACCCCTCTTTTTGGTCTCCCATTCCCTTTCCTAGTTCTTTTTGCAGCCAGGGTAATATACCTACATACTCACATAGACGTATGCATATATATGCATATGCTAGCAGCAAACTTGCTCCCACATTTCCTTCTAAGTTTTAGTGTAAAAGCACATAAAATACGTTTAGTGGGAAAACATAGGAAAAGAAGACTCTATTGGACTATTTTGGTCTCTCTGCCTAATTAGGCCAGGCTGATATTCTTAGGTCCCATTTTTAGCTTTATTTTTTATGGCCTCTCCCAGACTCCAAAGCAGCAGAATAATTTTGTTGCCCTCCATCCCAGTGATATTCTTGAGAGAGACTATTCACTAGAAATGGCACTGTTTCTTTGGATTTGGTTAAATTCTCCACAGGAACTGATGGCTGTTTAGCATATTGAACCTGAGGCTGTGTCTTTGTGACATTCAGTTCCTACAGAAGTGTCTACCTAATGCTAAACAGTAGTGAGACTGGCTTCTTATCAAAGCATTCAGGAGATTAAAACCTCCTCAATTTATAAAGAGCACTAATATGTTAGTCTCGTTACTCAGTTTAAATTAGATCAATATATTATTGGTTATATTCAGAACTCAGTGTTTTGAAACTTTATGTTTGAATCACTTTGAGAGTTTAAAATATGAACTTTTAGGTCCCATCTTTTTGGAATTGTGATTGAGAAAGTAGGTGCTGTGGTTTGAATGTGTGTCTCAAAAGTTGAAGTGTTGCTTCAGTGTTTATAGCAGTACAATTTACAAGAGTCAATTAGGGCATCAACCCCTATGCCAGTCAACAGATGAATGGATCAAGAAAATGTGGCATACACATACAATGAATGTAACAAAATCATGTTATGTGCATATATAAATGTACCATAAGGAATTTCATCTTTATGCATATGTAGACTATACCAATAAAAATCAATAAAAGAGTGAAAGGAAGATCAATAGAGTAGATGAAGGAGAATAAGGAAGGGAGTAGGAAATGGAAAGAAATGGGGCAATAAGAACTGAAATCAAATTTCTTGCATGTATGGTTTTGTCAAAGTGAACCCAACTACTGTGTATTACTATGTTGCTCTAATGGAAAAAAAAAAAAGTTCATGTCAAAACCTTCATTCTTCAATGTGGCTGTGTAGAGATGGGGCCTAGAAGGAAGTGGTTGGGTCATGGGAGCAGAACCATAATGACTATATTGATGCTTTTTTTGTGGGAATAGGTTAGCAGTTACCAGACTCGGTCCCCTCGTTTCTCTTCTGTATGCACCCATTTGACCTTCCATGCACAAAGCCCTCACCTGAAGCTGAGTAGATGCTAGGGCCATACTCTTAGACTTCAAGGCTTTCCAAACATGAGTCAAAATAAACTTCTTTTATTTATTAATTATCCAGGCTTCAACTAGTCTGTTATAGAAACACAAAACAGACTAAGGCAGCTGGAGCAAGGATTCAGGGATCTGAATAATTACCACATACTAATGCAGGTGAACCTCACTTTACACTTAGAGAAATACAATCTTACGTTATATTATCTTATCCCTTATATTAATCCTTTGGGTGGTTCAATGTAATCATCTTAATACATTTGTGTCATAAAACCTTCTCTGAAAACTGAAAATCACCTGCGTAATATTGGTGGTGGGTATTTGGTATGTTTTCACATCTATAACAGATCTGGTACATGCCTTTAATTTACATGTTTTTATGTTGGGGTATTTTCAGAGGCGTTCCGAATCTTTCAGTTTATTTGAAACTTCTATTCACTCTTTGGAAAGTATAATAATGGGTGTGAGCACAGCTTTCAAGGCAACAGAGACCAAAAAAGAAGATAGCAAAAATAGTATTCAGAGAAAATAAACCAAAAATAACACACTAGAAGACACAGCAGAGTGAAGGGAATACCCACAGCTGTGGCAACCCTTTCTCAGGGAAAAAGATCTTTGATGCTGAACAGAGGCCATCTCTCTCTGTCTCAGGCTTGCCAAGAAATAAGCTACAGGGATTTATTTATTTTTTACCTGTTCTAAGAAAGTAAAAACTTATTCTTAATTTTCAGCAGTAAAAATAAAATACAGAACTAAGGCTGTATGGCACAATTCTGCATGTAGGGTTAGGCTCAAAGTGGGCTGGGAAAAATCAAGAAGAAAAAAGTAGCAGGAAATTTCAAGAAAAATGTGAAATTAATATTTGTTAGAAATTCTTAAATAAATATTTAAGTTAAATGTATGTATTTTTTGTTGTCTCTAATAAGTCAACAACTGCAATTAGTTCTAGCTACAAAACCTCTAGTTTAAAATAAAAATGCCTTAGTGTACTCAAGCAACGTAAGTCTTTGTTAAGATTCGGTTTCCACGGTCACCTTTAAATACTTTTTCATTTTTCAACACTACTGTGCATTACATATTGAAAAATAGGATAATATAATAAATGTAAATTAACATTTAAAATTTAACATTAGTAGAGGACAAGGTGCCCATAATTTATGGCCTCCATGCTTTGACATTTTTCAGTAATGTATTTGTTTTAAACAGTATGCCCTGTCCATCTTGTGCAAGGATTCTTGTTCCTACCAGAGACAGACCTTTTCTGTTGACAAAGCCAGAACTGTAAATGGCTTCTGGCTTATTTCTGCCTGTGAGTTGTGTTAATTCCCTCTTCCTGTCTTTACTAGGATTTGTAAATTGAATGCTAATTGGTCATTTCTTTTGCTTTTGAAATTTTGTCCATCTATCTATATACCTACCTATCTATAAATAGAAAATGAGCCACATATACCATATGCATAGACCCATTCTCTTTTCAGTGTTAAAACCTGCTGTCAGCTAACGTCCCTCTTCTATCAGCTTCTATCAGCTGGGTGAGCCACTGCAACTCAGGCCTCTGAGCAGCTCTTTGACAGCACAGGTGTGCCACCACATGAGGTTCTTGCACTTCCATCAGATCAGCCTGGAATGTTGTTCCATCAGACAGCCACTTCCTTCCTCTAAATCTTAGTCAAAATGTCTTTTCCACAAGGGAGATTTCCTAAACCACCTTATTGAAAAATTTACTTCCAACTATTTCTCGTGTTCTCATTGTATTGCTTTAATCCCCCCCCCTAGCAATTATGGCCTGCGAGCACTGTGTTTAACTAATTTGTTTTGTTTATTGTTTATTAAAACTTTAGAATAAAGTTCCATGAGGTCAGCTAGTTGAATTTCTTTGTTCATTGAGGTATATTCAGGATCACTATTCGTGCCACATGGGAAGTGATAATACATTTTTGTTGACTAAATGAATTAATCAACAGTTATTATTCTATAAAGGAAATAATACTATTTTCAAAAGCACATAAATATGCTCATGTAAATATTACTCCCTATACATATGCATTTATAATTGAGTTACTCAAAGTTTTTAGCATTTTCATTTGAAATTCACTCACCCATCTTAAAAGAAACTTTCTCTTTGTTACATAGAATTTCCATATATTGCTTTATCCTCCACAATCTTCTAAGACATATGGGAAAATTTACAGAAAATTTTAAAGTACAAGTGACTTGACCAAGGTCACAGAACTGGTTTGGAGTTGAGAACTTAACACAAACATTCATAGTGTCAGTCATTATTTTAGACTGTAAAATACTTCTAATCCTAATCATTCCCAAGAGTTTTAAGAATGCCAAAATACCAAGGGTGACTGTTTTATTTTTTTATTTTTTTCCTTGCACTGGGTATAGAACCCAGAATCTCACACATGCTTGGCAATTGTTCTACCTCTAAGATACATCCCTAGCCTTTTAAATTTTTAAATTTTGAGACAGAGTCTTGTTAAATTGCCCCAGCTGGCCTAAGACTGGCCGTCCTCCTGCTTCACCCTCTCAAGAAGCTGGTTTTACAGGCATATGACACTGCATACAGCTAAGGGTGACTCTTTAATTCAAAACATTTTTGTCTGAGAAAGTGATTTCCCTACAGGGCTTCAAATGAATCCCAAATGTGTTACATGATTAAATACCATATTTTACATTTGTATTATGTGAGAGAGTAGTAGTTAGCCCCAACTGTCCTCATCACAGAACTATTTACTCTTTACATTATGGAATCCATAGTATTTATTAACAACAAAGAGTTGAAACTATTTTTTCCTATTTGACTTGAAAATATGTTAAAGCATTGGGGAGTAGGCATTCAATTATGGGGCAAAAAATGACTGTCTTTGATGTCATCTCTTCAGAAGCATTTAGGCCATAATATCACTCTAATAGATCATGGCATGACTCCAGGCCAGTGTAATGGAGACTACCAGCAGTGCAATTCTCACATCGAAGAATAAAGGCAAAAGGAAAATCCAGAGACATTTATTTTCAAAATTCATACATGTGTTACATATTACAGTTTCAGACGATAAAGGCAGAGAGACCCACACATGCAAAATAGTTTTTCCGAGGTCTCAAAATGAAAAAGATTAACAAGAGCTTCCAAAACTATCCCACTAAAAAGTCTGATGAGCAGGTTGTACCAAAAAAAAAAAAAAAAAAAAAGACTAATTAAGAAATATGGTCTCAAGGGCTGGGGATGTGGCTCAAGCTGTAGCGCGCTCGCCTGGCGTGCATGGGGCACTGGGTTGGATCCTCAGCACCACATAAAAATAAAATAAAGATGTTGTATCCACCGAAAACTAAAAAAATAAATAAATAAATATTAAAAAATTCTCTCTCTCTCTCTTTAAAAAAAAAGAAATATGGTCTCAAAATCATGAAAATGTTTAAAATAGATTCCCTTAAAAGTTATGAATGGTTTAATTTTAAAAAATCCCTTTTAAAGAATTTATAATTTTAATATATAACTGTATTAAATGTTAGAAGCCTGTCACTCAAGTTAAATACTACAAAGATACACCAAAAGGAAATATGGTAATTAGAAGGCAAAAGCAATGACAAAACAAACCAGAGCTCCCAATAGACATCTGTACCTGATGAGGGGAGCAGAACTTCTTGTCACCAGTCAACCGGTTTCCATCCATGGAGAAAAGAAAGCTTCTTCTTTTGACACTGTCTTCCGATTCAGATTTGGGAAACGTGTCTCCTTCTCGGTTTCCTTGGAGATGCTCCCTCTGTCTTCTTTTCTTTCTCCGATTCCTCCACTCCTTGGCACTTTTGGAGCTTAACTTTGATGCTTCTGAAGAACTTTCCAAGAGCTCTCCCAAGCCACCTATCCCACTGAAATCTCTTGAAGCTGCGGATGCGGCTGCAACTGCCTGTGTAAGACAGAGACAGGTGCTGCTCAGAATGTGTAACTTGGAAGTCAGTTGACCACAGTTCAAGTGCTGTCATTTGAGACTATTAACTATATGTGTGAATTAAGGCTTTTGTGTTTTTATTTTGCTTTGCCAGCAGAGTTTACTTAAAAATAACCCTTCTGTGATAAGTAGCATAAATTTATCTGGTACTCTATACATTAAGGCAAGTAAAGTCTGCCCTTGCTCATCTCAGTTGAGATCAACTTCAGTTTAGGGGATGTTTGCTCTTGTAAAGTGTCGTCTGTATCTTTAAAAGTAAATGCTTTGTTAGTAGAAGTTGCTCCTCTGATCACTATTCCATTTTAGCCAATTGGATTATTTCTCCAAAATGTAACTGTCCTTTAAATCCAGGACAAAATACTTTCCTTTTTTTGTGAACTCAAAACTTTTATAGTATCTACTATTTTTACCTCCAGATAGAAGTAGTGGGAATGTGTTGGCTAGTTTTCCCCCTCACTTATTTGAATGACACTTAGGAATATAGTCTACATCTGTGGACATATGTTAATTTCAGAGAATTTATTGTATATCACTTTTTGTTCTAAAATTTAAATATTTACAAATTTATTATTATTTATTGTAAATTATTAACATATCAATAAGTAAATGCGTGAACATTTTTTCAAGAGATTATGAGAATTTTTTTTTCAAATATTTTCTTGCTACATTTCAGCCCTAAGTATTACTAAGCATCTTGAATTTCTGTACCTGCTAATGAAACACAGACAGTTCTGAGGTTAAACATGACAAATGTTTTGTACTTTAATCTATATTAAGAACATGTTTAGACTGGAAATGATTCAGCCATGACTTAGAGAGGATATGAAACAATATGATGTATATCAAAGCTGAATTCTCATTAGGTATGTTCATGTTTTGAAACAAAACCATAGAAGTGAAAATAATTAAATTATGAAAACACTGATTAAAATTTTCACATTACTAAATAAAAACAACTCTAATTTATCTACCATTTTGTCACTCTTCCCCCATGGACTGTAAGTTAGACGGGAATTTTGTCATTGTTTCTTTGCACAGTGACTGGTATGTCATCTGACGTAAAAGTTGCTCAGTAGATTTTTGTAGCATAAAGGCTTCAAAAGCATTTTATTGTCAATTTTGTCAGACACTGGGGTGGGGGGTGACTGGGGGCAGACATGTGAGCCCTGACTTTTCAAGATCTCATAAAAGATGATGGTTTGTAAAGAATGGTCGATAAAATAGCAACTTATTTTAGGAAGGAATAAAGGTAAAACCCATTTACAGCCTCAAAAATACTTTGTGCTTTATTTCTTGCTTGCTGAAAAGAAACAAGTAGTTTTTATTTCTGAATGTCATCTCAAATGAAGTATAAAATGTTTGAAACCAAAAAAGCTACCCCGTGGATTTTCTAAGATTAACATGACCTCAGAGGAGCTAACTGTAGTACTAAATATAGTGCTAAATTTATGTGTTAAACTCAGCAACACGAATATTAGTTTATGCTGAGTGCTATATTCACATGGAAAACCTAGATCAAAGACTTGGTATAAGACAATGTCTAGCATTTATTTACATCCTAATTTTCAATTCAGATATTTATAAAATTGTATATTATTAGACGACTTTCTTTATGACTATTGATTGGCACTAATAATTCCAATATCATCCATGGTAAAAGATGAGAGATACTAAAGATATTTTACTACATGACTGCATAAGTATAACAAGACAAATAAATTAAGCACTTGTCTGTAGTAAGTTACGTTTGCAAAGTGCTTGATCCATAGAGGTACATAATATATGCCATTTTTTGAAGGAGCTAACAAATGTCAACATATATCTTTTCTTTTAGCCAAATACATTCCTAATTCTCCTTTCCCCATTATACAGACACATGCACTCAACACATAGGAATATCATTTATCAACTTGTTTGTCCCTAGAAACAAAAGGAAGTGGTGGTACTATTCCCTTGCCATAATCCTGAAACTCATGTTCATTTAAATCACGTCTGGAATTTGTTTTGCATAAGCATGATTTCCCTATCTATTCTGAGTAGCAGTTCAAATAACTAAAAACCAAAACAGGTTTTTTTAAGGCAACAAAGGTAACCTCCGACACAACACATTTTCTCTGTCACTCATCAACTCATATCTGTCACTTGTTCCACTTCCAGAGATTTGCTGATTCCCTGAAAGGCAGATGTTTCCTGTCATCTCTCATGTCTGCGACACCGCCAATGTCCTGCTTATTTAGAATAATAGCAGTTTTTTCACAACCAACTTCCTGAATTATTCTTGTAACAAATAACAGATTAGTGTATAATACTTACACAGGTAAGAACATTTTCTTATTACATTTCTTTGTGGTTCAAAACAGGCTCCAGAACTTCCTGTCTCTATGTGTCTTCAAAATAAACCTAATAGTTCTTTCATTTTAAATTTAAAACTCAGGTAAAATCCCATTTAAAACCATGAGACATTAACTGTACCTGTTTCAATTTGACCCCTAATTATTACATCTCTTAAATGCTATTTCTAGTTTTGTCTTTCAACTGACTCCTAAATATTTTCTTGTTAGACCTATGTAGATCACAATGGGATATGCTAAAGTTGGTCACTATTAGGCATTTAAAGATCATAAATGCCAAACATAATTCCAATGATCTCTAGCAAAGTTTTTATTTTCTTCTAGGATTGGTCTTTTTTCCATCTCTAAAAGTTGCACTTGATTTGTGAATCCCCTGAGCTGTACATGTCATGTTTTCATGTCTAAACAATGACTAAAACCATACATGGACCCTCAGCGGTATTAAATGAAATGGAAGTGATGCTAGGCTTTGTGAAGTCATTAGCTAAAGAGTCAGTTCTGAAGAGTCATTCGTGGTGAGCAAGATTTAGACTACACTGCAGTATGAATAATTCCAGGAGTGCACTAATGCTTTCTAGCTCCCTCCTCCCTCCAGCACGAGTTTTGTTTCTGATTCCCTCCTCTGCTTCAGTATTGGCTGTCCACCAGTCATTGTAACCTGTGATATCAAGAAGAAACTAAAATTGATTTGGTACTGTGCAATCACAATAAATGTTAAAACATTTTTTTCTGAGGTCAATTTAAATGTTGTAAAGAAAAAGCTAAGTCAAATCAAGATTTAGTCACTGGAATCTAATAACTGATTATTAAGTACATATAATTAACATTTTTTGCTGACTAAATTTTAATAGACATAATTAGCTTCTTTAAAATTCTACTAGACATAGTGCACTTTTATTTCTAAATTCAAAAAGATGAAACTCTTATTAACTGATGTCATATTTTACTTTAAAGAGGCTGCATTTTAGAATAAACTTACTCTTTTTGTACTGTTTTCTGTGTAGCATTTTTAAACACATAAACTTGTCTGTGTTTACAAATAATAATATGATAATGCTTTAATATAAAATTATATGTAGTGTGCAAATATTATTTGTTATAACATTTATTTAAAACTTTGAAATAAGAAATGTCTTTACTCTCTAAATAGCTATTTTGCTATCTTACAAATGTCTTTTACTTATAGTAAGATGAAATAAAACTCCCTAAAAATTCTGGATATGAATAAAACTTTTTGGAAAGCATGAGGGATAGTTTTTGAGATTCCAAATATTTCAAATTTCTCCATAGTTTCCTTCTAAAATCAATAGAGTAAAATCATATTGCAACTTCTTACTCAGGGTAAGATGCAAATAGAAAAGCCTGCATTGAGTTCAGCAGGTGCTAAAGCCATGATTGAGGTCAGGAATTAACTAAGCCACTCACTGCCAAGTCCCTGTTTTACCAAAAATGTTTCAAAAAAAGACCAAATGCTGTGAGTCTTCAAAGTAATTCATAATTGTTAAAAACTTAAACTTTATATACTGCTATTTAAAGAATAAATATCTGAATTCATTCATCTGAGAAAAAATTTCTAAAATGTCAGTATATAAAAATATTATTTGGACTTCTGCTTTTGGCCAAGGTAGGGTAATAGAGAGCAGTACTGCTTTCCAGACTATAGGACAAGGAAGGACTACGTACGGACTCCATAAGTGGAAGACACAGAACTAGGTGTCCAGGGACTCTAAGATGGCTACAGTTCAGAGGACAGGCATCTTAGAAGAAAGGGCTTACCAGAGAACACGGGGGCTCTTCTGAGGTCCCTCATGAGTACTGAGAAAAATATTCATCAATGCATGTGTATTAGGCTAAGGATTACAGGAAATGCCACTTACTATGCATATACAGAGCCAACAGCGTCTGCCTGTTCCTACCAGCGACACTAGTAAAAACTTCATTTTAAATGGGCCATTGAGTAGAGTATTTGGAAATGCCTTCCCTCAGTAGTGTTCAACAATCAGCCTTAGATTAAACGCTGTTCTTGACTTATCTAGCACCCCCAAAACAAAAATGGACAGTTTCTGAAATTAAATTTAAGATTGTCATAAATGTATAACAGAAAGAATATTTAACCCAAGATGAAGAGGCAACTTAATTGAAACTGACCAATGACCAACACAGACATTAGAAGTAGCAGACAAGGACATTAAAATATTGCTATAATTGCATTGTGTGTGGTGGAATGAGATGGACATCATTACCTTAGGTACATGTATGAAGACATGAATGGTGTGACTCTACTTTGTGTACAACCAGAGAAATGAAAACTTGTGCTTCATTTGTGTACTATGAATCAAAATGCATTCCGCTGTCATGTATAACCAATTAGAACTAATTGATTAAAAATTGCACTATGTATGTTCAAATTATTAATTATAGACTTAGAAAATATAAAGAAGATATAGTTTCAACCTTCATTGATGAAAATGATAATAGTAGAGATTAAAAATACACAAAATGGCCAGGCATCATGGTGCATGCCTGTAATCCCAACAGTATGGGAGGCTGGGAAAGGAGGATTGTGAATTTAAAGCCAGCATCAGCAATTTAGCAAGGCCCTAAGCAAATTAGTGAGACTCTGTCTCTAAATAAAATACAAAAGGTAGGGGCAGGAATGTGGTTCAGTGGTAAAGTAACCCTGGGTTCAATCCCCAGTACCAAACACATACACACACACACACACACACACACACACACACACACACACACATGATGGGATTAACAGCACATTAGACACTGCTGAGAAAAGATGATAAACTTGAAGACAGAGTAATAAAAATTAACCAAACTGAAATAGACTAGGTTATTCTAAAACTCATATGGAACTACAAAACAACTTTGAGAAGAAAATTAAAGTTGAAGAGCTAGCATAATCTAATTTCAAGGCATATAAAAAGCTACAGTAATTAAAAGAGTGTGCTATTGGTGTAAGAATGACAAATAAACGGGACAGAATAAATCCCCCAGACAGACTTACGTGTGGATAACCTTTTGATGAAGGTTCAAAGTCAGTTTAGTGGAGAAAGGATATTATGTTCAATACGTGCTGTTGGAATATCTCCATATTCATATGCAAAAAAAGAATATACAATACTCACACTCTATGCAAAAAATTAACTTAAAACAAGTCATCGACCTTCATGTAAAATGTAAAATTATTTGGATTTGTAAGAAAATATAGGAGAAAATCTTTGTGGAATTGGTTTGGCAACAATTTCTGAGATGCAACATGAAAATCATTGAGTTTTTAAAAAGTCAAAAATTATATAAATTAAATAAACTAAAATGACACATGTGAGGCGGAAGTTGCCTCCATGTTCTCTTCCTTTAAGGGACTGGAACGTCCTGTGGGACTCTTGGCACAGAGAGATTAGTACCTAGGAAGAAAACACTGTATTCAGGTCTCTGCTGAACCTATCTTCTCTGAGAGCCCTCCTGTGGAAATTTTAATTCAGATTAAAAACTTTTGCTTCAAAAAATACAGTTAGTAACTGCATGCAGTGACACATGCCTATAATCCCAGTGGCACGACAGTCAGGAGGATTGAACAGACAGGAGGATTGCCCATTCAAAGCCAGCCTCTGCAATTTAGTGAGGTGCTGTTTGAAAATAAAAATAAAAAAAAAAATATTTAAAAATCTTGGAATGTGTCTCAGAGGTTGTGTGTGTGTGTGTGTGTGTGTGTGTGTGTGTGTGTGTGTGTGTACACACACAACTGGGAGATTATAATTGCAAAGTATCATATATGTGCACAAATAATATATATGACTAAGGACTTGTACCCAGAATATATAAAGAAGATTCAAAATTAAATTCATACAAAACCAAGCCTAACTAAAAACACTAACAAAGAAAGGGTATAGATGAAGTTTGGAACAGTCACTTCAAAAAAGAAGTATACAGGTAAAAAATAATAACATGAAAAGCATTAGGGAAATGCAAATTAAAATAGCAATGAGATGCTTAGTAGAAGGACCTAAATTAAAAAGACTGCCCATACCAAGTGTTGGCAAAGATGTAAAAGAATTGTATCTGCAACTGACATGAATCAGATTCTCACAATCTCTCACCGTCTTCATCTTAAAATACATGTTTTCCCCTACTCCCCTTTTGCTCCAATATTGTGCTCCTGTCTGCATTCCTTAAGACCTGAGTGACTCATTCACTAAACCCCTAACCAAATCAACTTTAATACTAATAAAAATCTGAAATTGGTGTTTAGTTTCTGATGACTTCCTAATATCTTGATATGGACTGTAGCGAACACGTTTTGCAATGCAGATGTCCTGAAGAATGGTTAAGTGTTGGTATACATAATGTCATCTCTTTGATATTAAAAATCAATTAACTTCAGAAGAAAACAAGAAAATTAGAGGTGAAACAGTAATAGTTGGAAATGCCACTTATACTTCCTTTTCAAATTAAACTAAAAATTAGATTCCTCTCTCTGTTTCCATGAGGTAATCATATAGTAAATGTTATCTCTAACTCTTTATCTAGCTACTAGCTAATTTCTTGGTAATGTATAGTGTCTAAAGAACTCTTGGGCTGTAACTTCAGAAACAATTTTAGGTTTGAATGATTTTCTTTTTTAAAAGTAATTTCTACACTCAAAATGAGAAGCTAGCTCCAACTTAACCCTTGTGATACAATAAAAATATTCCTACTAAATAACTAAAACAATCATAAGGCTGTACTTATTTATCACTCTGTACCTGAGCTTCTTCCTGTTGTTTTTTAAGCTGTTCAAGCATCTGCTGAAATTCTGCCTCCTTCTGTTCTGCCTCTTCCAGTGTGGCCTGATTCTGTTCCTCGTAGGCCATGGCCACCACAGCCAGGATCAAATTTACCAAGTAAAAAGAGCCCAAGAAAATCACCAGGACAAAAAATATCATGTATGTTTTTCCAGCAGCACGTAATGTCTAGGGGAGAAAAGAGAAATTTATCAGTATTTTAGAATAGTGTCCCCAAATAAAGATCTAGTCATCACAATTAGAAATCAAGAGATGAATGCTTTTTAGTACTCAATTTATTTTGATCAATTTTCTTTTGCTCCTAAAATATGCAAGCATACACACATACGAAAGTAATAATCAAATTATCAGAAGTTTGACCATAGTGCATCTGATATAAATACATTTCACATTAGTGCATCTTGGATATATATTTGAAGGGTGAATAAAGGAGGGTGATAGAACAACGGAGAACACTGGATCTTTCATTTCTTTCAGTTGGGCTTCTCACCCATAGCATCCTCCTCTAAATCTTCTAGAAGAGACACCTTCCTTCCTTCCTCTTTTAGCTTCAATTAATTACAGCTTTAATTTGAAAATTTTGTATAATTGACTTTGTAAAATCCTTTTACATGCTGTTTCTAATCTCCATGACTAGTTTATAAACTCCTCAAAGCCATGAGCATTCTTTGCATTTGCCCCAGCCCTTAGCAGAATGCCTTTCATATAAGTAACTCTCCATCTATATAACTGACTGAGCAGTAAGGATTCTATGCACACTTACTTTATACCATACCCTTTTATGTATTCCAGAGTATTTTAAAGAAATATCCATACTTAAAATTTTATATATGTTCAAAAAAGATTCTATTCACGTTAATTTGGATCTTACCAACTGATAAAGGTTCTCCCAGTAGTCTTGAGTCATCAGACGGAATAAGGACAGAAAGGCCCAACTGAAGGTGTCAAAGCTTGTGTAGCCATAGTTGGGGTTCCGGCCAGCCTTCACGCAGATGTATCCTTCTGGACACTGACTATGAAAAAGAGGGTTGATAATGAGGTCAGTATAGAAATTATATCAAGTCCAACCCATCTTGCTTTGTAGGAATTGTCATAACCTGGAATTATCTGCAATGGATTATTTTTTGCCTTCCATTTTAGAACACTTAGGTGCCTGCTCACAGGGAAACTCATCAAATAAAAAACAGAATTACCAGGAAAACCAGAATCAAGTTAGGCATAAAGGAACCATATCTACAGACATTTAGAACTGCAGATCTTTGGCTCTGACACCATAATTATTCTCTACAAAGTGGCAATAACAAATAATTAAAAGCTGAATGTCAGAAAACATTTGAAGGGTGAGAAACCACTTAATTAATGGGCTATTTCAATTAGTTCTGTAGAATTATCTAAAATAAAATTTATGATTTAGAACAATTCTAGTTTCACAGAAAATCTATGAGAATAGTACAGATCTCCCACATCCTCCATGCCCAGTTTCTAATATGGATACTTTATTATTAATTGAAGTCTAGACTTTATTC
Organism: Urocitellus parryii; assembly: GCF_045843805.1. Taxonomy (NCBI): domain Eukaryota; kingdom Metazoa; phylum Chordata; class Mammalia; order Rodentia; family Sciuridae; genus Urocitellus; species Urocitellus parryii. Next base: position 218,792,493 of record NC_135531.1, read on the forward strand.
CTATTTCTTCAATTTTTCCTCAACATCCCTTTTCTATTCCAGGACACACAAACATCTAATCCTCATGTCTTCTTAGTCTCCTCTTGGTTCTATAGTTTTTCAGACTTTCCTTGTCTTTGGCAAACTTGACAGTTTTGAGCACAAGTCAGGTATTTTATAGAATGTACCTAAGTTAGGATTTATGTCGTGTTTATTTCATTATTATTTTGGGGTTATCGATTTTGGGGTGGAAAAATACAGAATAAAAGTACTATTATCCTCTCATCATGCCAAAATCATGCACTTAATCAATGTCATTTTTCATTGTTGACAACATTGATCACCTGACAGGACATAGTGTTTGCTCGGTTTCTTCACTGTAACTCTACTTTTTTCTTTCTCTTTTATACTACACTCTTTGGAATAAAGTCAGAATGTGCAGTCCACACTTAAAGAATGCACAGTTATTATCTCCTTAAAGGCAGTATATACATAAAATTTATTTGGAATTCTGCATGGGATATTTGTCCATTATCACTTATTTATTTGATTACTTATTCACATCAATTCATAGTCATGAATATTCATTTTATACCTTGAATTAAAATGTAATATTTACTTGCTCAATTTTTCAATCTTTGGTCATTACCAGCTTTTATTGTTGATATTTGTACCAGTTTGATATACCCATTGGCTGCATATTTTGTTTTTGTTTATTTATTTTTTTCTTAACACTTTTGTACTTCCTGACCTTACAAGATGCTATAGGTTCGTTTTATTTTCCACACTAGTTCTTTAATCAACCATTTCTCCAAGGATTCCCATTTCCTTTTATTGGAGAACAGTATTAAAAACCAAGGTCAGATGTTAGCTGGGTGTTTGTTGCTACTAAGATCTCATTGCTTCTAGTGCTTCTGACCTCACAGAACAAGGTCACATATATGTTAACTTGTGATGTATATACACACACAAATACATAAATCATTTGTGTTAAGATTAAGCTAAATTTGAGGTCATGCTCATGTCTCCAACTCAAATCCATTACCACAGGATCATTCTAGACTTCTCCATTTATTTGAAACATGTCACTGCAAAAGTGAGAAATCTGCCTCCTTCTATCCACTATCCACTTGCTTAATTGTTCTATGCCAGTACACATGCATAGTAGTTTTAGGATTATCAGTTCATACCACCATGAGCAATGACTTTATCCACTAGAGTACTGTTCCTTGGCCCTTTAGTCTCACAGACCCTGTTCATTTCTAGAGTGACTTAGGATAGCACATTATTATGCCACTTCCTTTAGTCAAATGGTTTCATACATTCATAATATATTTAAATAGTCTTTTCATATTTATTATTTCATCCTGGGATCCCTAAACATTACAAAGGATTTTTTAAAATGATTTGTGTATGTTAAGGTTTACTCTTTGTTCTGTGAGTTTTGGCAAATGCTTAATGTTTTGTATTCACCATTACAGAGTCATAAAATACTTTCTCCACCCTCAAAATCCCACATGCTTCACTTAATCACGTACTTAACCCTTAAACATGAACCCCTATAAACACTGATCTTGTTCTCATCTGTACTGTTCTCTTTTCCAGAATGTCAATATATTTGGAATCATATCATGTATGTTTATCAGGTTGGCTTTATTTAAACATAGAAGCATGCATTCAGATTCATTAAAGTCTTTTTTTTGTCTTATTAGCTCATTTTTTAAAATCACTTAATATGTCACTGTATGTGTATAATAATGTATTTATTCATTCATATATTAAAGATATCCAGGTTGCTTCCATCTTTTAGTGATTATGAACAAAACTGTTACAAATATTCACTTACAGGTTTGGTATAGATATGTCATTATATTGGTTGACTGAAAATCTAATAGTGCAGTTTTCTGATCATCTGGTAAAAATTGTGATTATTTTGTGAGACTCCACCAAACTCTTTTGCATTCCCACTAGCAATGAGGGAGAATTCCTGTTATTTTGCATCCACAAGTTGGTACACCAAGAAGTTGATATTGCCAGTATTTTGGAGATTTTAGTCACTGTAATATGTATACAGTGGAAACTAATAGAGGTTTAAATTTGTAGTTGCCTACTAATAAATAATGTTGACCATCTTTTTGTATTTTACTAGCCATCTGTATATATACTTTTGTGAGTTGTATGTTCAGGATGTTTTTGTCATTTTTTTTTTCTTTTTTAAAAATTTTTATTGTTGGTTGTTCAAAACATTACATAGTTCTTGATATATCATATTTCACACTTTGATTCAAGTGGGTTATGAACTCCCATTTTTACCCCGTATACAGATTGCAGAATCACATCGGTTACACATCCACTGATTTACATATTGCCATACTAGTGTCTGTTGTATTCTGCTGCCTTTCCTATCCTCAAGGGGAAGGGAGGGGGGATAGTTTTTGTCATTTTTGAATTGGGTTATTTATTTCCTTGTTATTGAGTTTAAGAGTTTCTTTGTATATTTTGAGTGTAGGTCCTTTATCAGATTTGGGTTTTGTAAATATTTTCTTCTATTATGTGCTTTGTCTCTTCATTTTCTTAAGAATGTGTTTGTAGAAGAGAAGATTCTAACTTTAATAAAGTCAATTTATCACCTTTTTTATTTCATGGACTGTGCTAATTGGTTATATAACCAATCTCAAATTTATGTAGATTCTCCTATATTTTCTTAAAAAAGTTTTATATCTTACACTTAAATGCATAATCTATTTTGAGTAAGTTTTGTTGCAGATATATGTTCTGTTTTAGTTTTGTTTCTTTAAATTGTTCTAGCATCATTGGTTGAAAAGATTTTGTTTACTCTATTGAATTACATTTGCTTGCTTCTTTGTCAAAAATTGGTTGACTATATTTTTACATGACTATTTTGGGGTTTGGGTTCTGTTTCATTGATCTATATACCAGTTGTTTTTTTTTTTTTACCAATGGTATGTTATTTTTATTACTGTGACCTTATATGAAGTCTTGAAACTGGGTAGATATTTTTAGAATTTTGACATTTAACAATAGAGTGACTATCAATTTTACCATGCAAATTTCTTAACCCATAGTAGGTATTTATTAAAGAGAAGTGATTATTATGTTTTCATAGGAATAAAATATGCATTAACTAGCCTTATCCAAACATTTATCTAGTCTTTTGAGTTAACCATAATAATAAATAACAGCATTAGTTACAATCCTATTATAAGCTTATGATATTATAAATTATAATGCTTATGACAGAGCCTGTTCTAGTACAAATGCTTTATGTACATTAAATAAATATTCATCACAACAACTTTAAGAGTGGACTGTATTACTCTTCCAAGTTTAGAGATATATAAATTGAAGTAACCAAGAGTTTAGTACACTTGCAAGTTCAAAGAACTTGCAGATTGTGGAGTTAGAATTTGAACCTAGAATCCATGCTCTTATCTATTACATTCATGTACCAAAACTGTCAGGAAAAAAAATTCCCCAAAGCTCTATCTATAGGACTAATATGTACTTCCATTGATGCTCTTAGATTTTATGACCACACCAATTTTCTGTTCTAAGATGCCCTAAAATATGTTCAAGTTTTATGGCCTCTGAGTCACCTACTATTTGTTTTCCTTGCTTTTAAAACATTATCTGTCTTGATTTAAAATTAATTTTTAGTACTTTTGGGAAAATATGTTAAATGTGAGAGATTAGAAGGATGACTAAGATATCAAAGGATCTCTCATTGCAGAATGTAACCAAATAGAAGAATTATGTAGTTTTCTGGCTCAGACTTGGACATACCTTTGGCTCTTTGCTCAGAGATTCATGCGATTTTAAGAATACCTGAATTTTCAAGGCATTTTCTTGAAACATACGGCATCTTTTGTGGATTTTTTTTTTTTTTTTGCCACAACAAAACTTACTTCATCAGTACAATCGCACATTAACAAAAATGTGCCCACCTTGTGTTCTTTTCCTCTGCTTCCTAAATAATCCTGATGGGTTTACAGAAAAAGCTGACTATGGGTCTTCACTCATTGGAGAAATACATTAGGTACATCCTGAGTGTAAATTCTGGAGAAAACATCTTTATCCAAAGGAATGATTTTTCAAAGGCTGTGAATTTAGGGTCAATGGTAATTCAGAAAGTCAGACAAGGCCCTTGCTAGGTAGGCAGACATGCTCTCATTATTTATATGTAAGTATCCTTTTGTATTTTTTCCTGACTTTCATTTTCTTTTTGTTTTGTTTTCTTTATTTCTTTTCATAAGATTTGACATCTTTTTTTTTTTTTAAAGAATTGTATTCCTTACCCTGCATCTGAGCCATTCCCACAGAGTAAAGGATCTTTTTGTCCATCCAAAACATAAAAGTGACCTGTTAATATAAAAAATAAACTCTTTTCATTTGATCAGTCATACTCACACTAAATAAAATCCCCAAATTTGTTTCAGTTATTTTCGACATGCTCATTAATGTCCTTAACCAGACTCCTAAAGCATAAGCAGTAAAATCAAGAAATCAATAAATGGGATGAATCCAAACTAAAATGCTTTTTCTCATCAAAGGAAACAATCAAGAACATGAAGAGAGAGCCTACAGAATTGGAGAAACTCTTTACCACACACACATCAGATAGAGCACTAATCTTCAGGATATATGAAGAATTAAAAAAAAAAAATAACACCGAAAAACTCCAAATAGCCCAATCAATAAATGGGCAAAGGAACTGAATAGACACTTCACAGAAGAAGAAATACAATGGTCAACAAATAAATGAAAAAAATGTTTAAAATTTCTATCAATTAAAGCAATGCAAATTAAAATACACGGAGATTCTATCTCATTCCAGTCAGAATGGCAGTTCTCAAGAATACAAGTAACAATAAATGTTGGCGGGGATGTGGGGAAAAGTGTACCCTCATACATTGCTGGTGGGACTACAAATTGGTGCGGCCACTATGGAAAGCAGTATGGAGATTCCTCAGAAACCTTGGAATGGAACCACTGTTTGACCCATTTATCCCGCTCCTCAGGTTATACCCAAAGGACTTAAAGTCAGCATACTAAGTGATGCAGGTGCATCAATGTTTATAGCGGCTCAATTCACAATAGCTAAACTCTGATGCCCTTAAACAGATGAATGGATAAAGCCAAACCCCACAAACCAAAGGCCAAACGTTTTCTCTGATAAGTGGATGCTAATTCATAATGGAGGGTGGTGGGGAAGAATGAAAAAACTTTGGATTGTGCAGAAAGGTGTGAGGGGAAGGGACGGGTTGTGGGGATAGGAAGGACAGTGGAATGAGTTGGACATTATTATCCTATATATATGTATGATTACACTTCTGGTGTGACTCTACACTATATTCAGCCAGAGGAATGAGAAGTTGTGCTCCATTTGTGTACAATGTGTCAAAATGCATTCTACTGTCATGTATAACTAATTAGAATAAGGTTTTTAAGAAAGTACCTTCACAAAATCTCAACTATCTCTAGTTGCAAACTCACTCAGCAACACTAAGGTTAACATATGTGGTAATACTTCTTACTGTCATCTCCAATGTAATCTTTCCAATTAAATGTGCTCATTGTTACATTAACAAATGTCCCATTTGAATCCATTGTGCCATTGAAGTAGGAAGTGGTGTTGGTTTCAAAGGCAGAATCATTTGGGGGCCATTGCAAACATTTATTCCTCAGGTTGCCCATGAACAGCTGCAGTCCAATTAGAGCAAACACGCTCAGACAGAACACAGTCAGAATCATGACATCTGAGAGCTTCTTCACTGACTGGATCAGGGCCCCCACGATGGTCTTCAGACCTGAGGAGAAATAACTCAATTGAGGAAGAGTGTCATAAACCATGACTTTTTTTTCTCACAAGCTGCACACATTCCTATTTCCCCACAAAATATTGCTTGGCCATGTACACACCAAAGCTTTATGGACAGCCTTATGATCTGGAAAGCAGATGAAGCGCAGACTTTCAATATGAACGGTATGCTTTCTGGAGGTTCAAAATTAAAGTTTAAATATCTAGGCAGGAAGTTTTGCTTGTGCGATTTTATGTGCTGCCATATAAAAGACAAAGTTGCAGTTGTTTTTCCTTTCGGATCCTGTGTTTCATGAGGCTATTTCCCTCCAACCCACTCTTTACACTAGCCTCCAAGTAGCAGTGATTTAGAGGAGAAAAGAATTTTAAGATATAGAAATCCCATGCAATGTGGATGCTTTTCCATATAATCTTTTCTCCTTTATCAAAGAAGATCTATTTTTGAAATAGATCTACAGTGAATGGTAAAATACAAATCAGTAAAGCCATGGTAGCAAAGCTTCATCAGAATGCAAGAGACAAAACTTTGCATCATATGCAAGAGAGAGAAGTTGGGGGTGGGAACAGAGAGAGCACAAAACCAGTAATATCTTTTTTTTTTAGTAGATGTCTCATGCAATTTTTTGTTAAACTCAAAGGCTGACTTTACAAAGAAGCAGAAATTACTAAAATTTTAGGTAATAATCTGACATTGAAACATTATTTGGCATTCCTTAAAGTAACCAGTGAGCAATAAGCAACAAGGTTAATTGCATACATTTGATATCAACCTGAATATTATTGTAGTGTATATAAAGTCAGCCTCGGTGTTTAACCTAGCTCTCACCTGGAATCACTGAAATAGTTTTCAATGCTCGGAGAACTCTGAATGTTCTCAGTGCTGAGACATTGCCCAGGTCCACAAACTCTGTCACATATCTGTAATAGGGGAGTTCACACACAAACACAATAACACACAAGAAAAGTTGGAGATATAAGGGGCCTATCACCTTACACCAGTTTCTTCTTACCTGGAATTACAGAAATAGTTTTCAGAGCTCGCAAGACTCTGAAAGTTCGAAGAGCTGAAACATTGCCTAGGCTTACAAATTCTGTTACATACCTGTAGAATTAAATCAGAGTTACTGATAGTTTTGGAAAATTTCATGCTAAAGAAATAATTAATGCTGGATTTGGCATATATAGCCCCTTGAGTTAAACAAACAGAATTGCCATAGACCTCAGGGTGGCATCTGCTGAAGGGTGCCTTTAAGGAAAAAAAAAATTGTTGTTTTATTTCTATGTAGGTTTCACTAATATGGATATTTCTGTTTGCAAAAACAATCAAAGTACAGTTGTAGCTATTAAATTTTAGTCAATGAATAACTTCATTTTGATGAAGATAAATACTGTGACATCAGAGTAATTCCATTTATTGCTCATTTAGTAAATCTATTTACCTTGCAATATGTATTCTCAAAATACATGAGGCATATAGCTAACTTGACTAACGTGAAAGCTCTACATTCGTGATATGTCTCAATATCCTGGTTTATGCTGTAACTATTGCCATTCCCTTTGAAATAATAAAATTTTGAAAATTACTCACGCCATCACAATGACACTGAAATCCAGCCAGTTCCATGGATCACGAAGGAATGTAAAACCTTCTAAACAAAACCCTCTTGCCAAGATTTTTATAAATGACTCAAAGGTATAGATCCCAGTGAATGTGTACCTAGGAAAAGCATCCAAACCAAAATTAATAATTTAATTTGAACTGTTAAAACACATGTTTTCAAGTATATGAAATCCTTCTTGTGTGTGTGTTTTTTTTTCAATTCACTAAACTTTTATTCTGGATTTCTATGTCAAAGAATCTTCTAGTCTAATTAATCTTATTAGACTAAGTAAAAGGTTAAAGTGAAGAGAAAACATATTCTTCAGGCATCTGTTCTTGTTATACTTTTTGGATTTTAGAAAAACAGTTTCATGTATTTTGTGGATAATCAATAGGCTTGATTCTCTAGAACAGAAATGTCCAACAGAAATATAATGTAAGCCACAAAGGTGATGTGCTATTTCCCAGTGGCCAAATTACAAAGTAAGAAGGAGCAAGTGAACTTAATTTCCATGTTATATTTTGATGAAATCAATATATCCCAAATATCATCATTTCAAAAGCTAAAGCTAGCCAAATTCAATAGCAACATGAGGCTGATGACTCCTTCATTGGACAGAACTCTACAGGCAACATAGCTTGGATTCACTTGTATGAAAATGTTTCTATTCAAATTTCATAATGATTAGATTCATTTTAGGTTTATTTTATGTGTCTTTATATGGAAAATATACTTCATTTTTTGTCATTAAGGGTCAGGCATAATTATAAAACTACCCACCTCTCCTGTCTCTTTCTATCTCACCATACATAATTGTATATATATGTTTACAGTCACAAGAAATGATTCGGTTCTCTGGTATGTTGTATGTGTCTATATTTATATAGTTACCAAAATTCACAGCTAAAAAAAATTCTTTTCATCAGCTACTATCTCTTTTCAACTCACTGGGTCAAATCATTTAATTCTTGCTTAAATTCCAATTTCAGCCTCCAAAATGATGGAAGACTTTTGTTTGCTATTCAATGTAGTTCATTTTTTCTTTGAGCATTGACAATAAAGTTATTTTTGTTTCTGTTTCTTCCAGAAATAGTTGAGGTTACTCATTTTTAAACATTTTGTTCTTTAAAAGTCCAATCTCAGTCTATTTTTAAGAATACTTCACTCAACTCACAAAGATTTCATTTGCTCTTATTAAAATCCATTGTACCCTCCAGTCTACCAGTGTGTCATATGTGCATAATGTTGGGATAGGTATTTGTAACTTTCTTCTGCAGAAAGTTTTCTCATGTGACGGAACAAAGAAATCGGAGAAAAATGTATGCAGAAAGATTCACATCCTGTTTTCCTAAGTATATTCTCTTCCATTTTTCTTGACAACTCAATTGTTTCAGGAGCAATAAGTATAATTCCTATCTTTGCAAAATTACGAAGTAGCTGACTACTAGGAGAATATGTATTTGACAATCCCAAACTTATATGTGTACTTGCACTTTTGTTTGGATCATTGTGTACTAAATATAATCACTATGACATTTCTATTTGGAGAGATATGTGTTCTTTTAAAAGGACTTAGAGACACATTACATATATGTGCTATTTGTCATGTTAGGGGTTAATGCTCTTATCTATTCTTAGGCAGTTTGTGAAATTACTCTCAGAGAGATTAAAGTATTCTGATCTTGTTTTAGGAAATGTAATCTATATGGGGACATACAGTGTAGGTAGTACATGAAAGACATTTAGAACTGAACTATGAGAAAGAGCTTTACATAGAACAGGTATTCAAAGTGCTTATTAACAAACTAGATTGGACAGGTATGTAGGAATTAGGAGACCTGGATCTTTCTTGGCTCAACCCCTACTACACTCCTAATCTTGCTCTCTCTTCCATCCATGTGACAGGATTGTTTTTATTTTTATTATTCTTTTCTTCTGTGATTATGGAATCTATAACAGGGCCCTACCTTACATAACACTCTCCTCACTATACTGTATCATCCTGAGGCTATTTGGGGTATGTCACATCTTTGTACAGGGACCATTTCCAATTTCAATGGCTTCTGTTTTCATCTCAGAACTGAATTGTTTTCTCTTCTCATTGGACTCTAGGTTTTTGTTTTTGTTTGTTTATGCAGTAACCACTACTGTTTTGCTTGTTTTCCTGATACCTTTCTGTCCAGCTACTTGAGATAATTGATCAGAAAAATTGCACAAAATTTTCTAACTGAAAAATGCAGTTCAAAATTTCTGTAATGCTGACTATTTCATAATGGGTTAAAATGTCTGTACATTAATACAATTCTGTTAAAGTATATATATATATATATATATATATATATATATATATATATATATATATAAAATACCACCTTTACCTATTTTTCATTAATTTAATACAAATAAATGAAATTTATACAGGTTTAAATGCTTCAATAATTCCTGCTGGGAAAGAACATACAGAAGTTTTATATAGCTGTGTCTATTTTGTTAACTCCAGAATCACAAATGGTAACTAATAGCTCTGTTAAATGGCCTGCCTCAACAAAAGAACTGGACTCTTTATGACAAGACCTTCTAGAAAGCATTTTCAAACTACTATTTTTAAAAAATTTTTCAACATGTTAAATCACTGACAAACAGTGGCTTAGAATAGAATATTAAATTCTAATAGAAATCTTCAAAAATGGTTAGAAATAAAAAATGACAGTGTTTGCTTTAATATTTTATTTCCATTGGACATTACTTTATAAAAATAAAAAGTGTATTCAAATTTTCACTGAATAGATCAAATATCTGGCCATTGTATTATACTATACATAAATAGTCTATATGACCTAAATATCTTCCATTTCCCTAAAAAGCATATTTCTTTGACATAAGCAATCTCATATATGACTGACAAGAGAATAATGTGATAATATAGAAATTGTGCTGCTTCATATTAATGTTTTGAAACAATGAGGAACATTTTATTTTCTAAAAGTTAAATAGAAAATCTCTAGAAATTAAAAGTACTTTAAAGTGAAAGATCAATGGAAGCATTTCTTTTAGTGCATATAAAGGGCTAGGTTAGGGACCTCAAGAAATAACATGTTTTGGTTTTCCTATTGATTCTGTTAAAATACTGAATCAACTGTTTTAACAAATGTTTAAACAGCTGCCCCTGATCTTTGTCTCAAAGGGAGAAAGAATGAGACAGCCAGGATCTGAGACTGCTCAGGACTATATCTATATGTTAGAGTCTGTAAACAAGTCTGGATGGCGCCTGGCATTTTGCCAGAGGGAGTGGTTTGTGAAGTAACGCCATTAAGTGTGGAGATTCCTTATTGGTTGACTGATGTATCTAGTTTATGCTAATTAAGATAAGCTGTGTGGAATGTATAAATACCTCTGTTGTCCTACAATAAACGGCTCCTACTCCTGCTGTATCAAGGTACACAAGTTGTTCGTCACTCCCTGGTTATTTTGCTGCAGCCGGACTGCAGCATCTATAATGTGTAACAATGATTGAATCTTAAATTTAAGACGTAAATGATTGGTTTAGTGGATGCTAATTGATAGCCTCTTTTAAATGGGTACTATCATGAATTTGTTGGGAAAAAAAAAACTTACCTCAAAGAAGAAAACCTCCCCCAAAGAACATTCCTTATCTTCTTTCATATTATGGAAATATAACTTTTCTTAGAAGTATTTAGCCTGACTTCAAAAAGTGGAAATGGTAAGTCAGACCATAACCACAAGGATAGAGCTAGAGAATACATGTGTGCATTTCTCATTCCAGTAAGTTTTTCCTACTTACTCTACATTCTTTGTCCAATCAGGAGGGTTACTCAAAGTCATGAATACACAGTTGGTCAAAATAGTGCACATGATAAGCATGCTGAATAAGGTAGATTATAGTTAAGGAATAATTGTTAGTTTGTTTTCATGGATATTTAAAAATGATCCAACACACACACACACACACCACCACCACACCAAAATTTATCAACACAATGTAACTCGAAAATCAATCTTACTTATTAGTATTAAGACAATGGTAAAAATAATAATAAACTCTAAAGCCTGTCACATGGTCTTGGTCTATTCTTTTTGAAATTTTACATCATATGCTCACAAAACTGAATTAAGTATTTGAAGCAAATGAGAAATATTTTTCATTCAAGTCAGTTCTGTGAAGTTGTAGTAGAAGGGTAACTCACCATTTTTTAGGTTTATAGTATGATATAAGTGGAATCATTGCACTTCTGATCTAACTAAAAAACTCCATGGGGACAATAGGTTAACGGATGCAATATACAAACCTGAGAAATATAAGCACAATATTTTCAAAGATCACCTTGAGAACTCCACTGTAGGGAGATTCTCCTTGTAGTGATGTAACTCATTCCTTTATAATTTACAACATAATAAAATTTTGTGTCAATAAGATAACATTATTTGCTAATGTTTTTGTTTTCACTTTAAACTCTAGGGGAACCCAAGAGGCCATCTAGCTATCCTCCTGCATCTGGTCCACATCATTCCAAACCAGTAAAGAAGTGTTGTGAAGAATCAATTGTAATCATTTCTTTTGGTATTTCAATACAGACCTCACTGCAAGAAGTTTATGATTATATTGAGATAAATATCGTATTAAAAAATATACTTTACTTTCCAATATAAACCCAGAATGAGAGAATTCAAATGCCCTTCAAAAGGTTGTCAGTCCCATTTTCTCTGTCTCTAGGTGAACCGGTCTTTTAGTTTATATATAAGCCTGTTTTGAATTTTCCTATATAAAAGCCCATTCTTAAACAATGCCTGAATCAAATCACCTTTCTATTTTATCATTTCTTAAGTATCTATTAGAATCTACACCTAGTTTTATATTCTTCCCCTTCACAAAATTCTTTTGACTGAAAATGTAAATAGTTTCTTTTTTTGATAGTGCTGGGGATCAAATCAAGGGCCATGTGTATATGTGCATAATAGAAAGCACTCTACTAATGAGCTACAGTCTCAGACTACGAATAGTTTTAACAAATATGAAAAAAATAGTTTTTCATATATTATCAACCAGATACAGAAGCACAATGAAAGTTTAATAAATATTTACTAAAGGAGGAATGAAAGAAGGAAAAGAGGAGAATAGACTCAGGTGCCAAGATATATAGCCAATTAAGGTACAAAAGTTTAAACATTTATCAGGGTGAAATGGCAAAGTCTTGTAATCCCAGCAATTTGGGAGCTTGAGGTAGGAGGATCAAGGCCAGCCTAAGAAACGTAGTGAAACCCTCAGCAATTTGGCAAGACCCTGTCTCAAAATGAAAAATTAAAAAGGGGTTGGGGATGCAGCTCATTGGTAAAGTGCCCTGGGTTCAATGCTCATGCCCCCAAAAGAGTTTGAGCATTTAGTAAAACAGATAATAATATTAACCACAATAAATTATGTTTTTTAGCAAAGGTTATATATTATTTAATTAAGATTAGTTATTTAATTAAAATTAATAAAAGTCTGAAGGGGATCAGGTCTTCTACCTACTATACAAATATTGTTCATTTACACATGAATTCATTCCACATGAATTCACTACACTGTTTTCAAATTTACTTCAAGAATTATAATAATGATTCTATAATAATCTTAATTACATAAAGTTTCATGCTAAAGCCAAAGGCAATAAACCAATTAAACTAACAATCCTACCATTAATCTCAAAGAAATTTTATGAGGATTTTGCAATAAAGGTGACATTTTCTTTAAAATTTTCTTTTTAGAAATAGCACTTGGACAATTCACATTAAAAGGATATGAGTGTACTAAAATCTTAATAGCGATTTTCCTTACAGGGTTTAATGGAGTTAAAATATACAAGGCAGAGGTGGCACTGAATCGGAAAATTGCCTTCCCTTTATTCAATACTATAAAAGTCTGAAAAAGAAAACATGAGAAAGAAATTGTTAAATTAGACATGTGGCTTATTTGAAGAGTTGATATACATCAAAAACTTTTTTTCTGATGTGTTTGTTCAAACTTATTTGTTTAAACCATTATAAACAGGTAAAGTATACATGTTAGGTGTTTCTCCCATAAATTAACATAAAATTATCTATAAAATACACTTTACTATTATCTAATCTGTCTCTAAGGTTCCAACTTGCTGATACAAACTGATAATCCTACACAAAATTTTTTTAGCAAATTATAATGTAGCTTTACAGATTTCAATTCTATTTAAAGCTTGCCATCTGTCTCCAGTTTTTGGTAACTTTTCAGATTATTCTGTACACAATGCTATTAAAATAGTGTTTTTCTAGATATTTTAATTAAATCAAATCTTTTAACTCCAAAATGTGTGGTGGCTTCCTATTGTCCCTTTAGTTGTTCTCTTCTTTTAAAAATTGTTCAAGTGGGTTGAATTACCTGGCTTTGCTGATTCTGCACATCAGCTGGGAAGGGATCAGCTTCCCAGCTAATACTGAGAAGGGACAGCTGCATTGAAAATTAACCTGAAAACATCACTTTGAAGGGCATTCCATAGCTAAGGTTCTATGATCTGAAAGCTATAATCATCAACCTAGCATCTAAACTATGCTGCCCGGTGATTGCCAAATAAGTCAGTCTTGGATCATCTTTTCTTTTCTCCTGTAAGAGTCATCTCAGCTTCAGCCAATTCAATCCACTCTTCAGTCCTACTCACAACCTGTCAAACTCTCCCTCTGACTCTGAAAATGAGTGTCACAGAATCTTAGAGAAAGGTGGAACCCGAGAGGTCATTTAATGAAAACTCCCTGCCATTTCAGGAAGACATCTCCAGGACAGATTTGACAGTAATGTCCCACTTAAATTGACCCACTATTATATCAGTGGCTCTTTAAAAATCTTGCATGCCAAAATGTGCTGGAGAGAATTTTAAATTGCTGAAATTTAAGTCTCACATCAGATCAACTGAATCAAAAATTTTGCAGAATGGGCACAGATGTGGGTATTTTGGATGCTTTCCTTGAGTGATTCTGTGATTCTAACGTGCATTTGGGGTTGATAAATCCTGCTCTCTGGGCATGTCCTCAGCTGTCAAATTACCTCCTTCCTCACATCTTTCCCAACAAATCACACTGTTTCTGACCACTCCTTAATTGCTTCCTTTACCACTAAGTCTTAGTATATAAATTTGCATTCTTTTGCATGTTGCATGTAACCAGAATTCAAGCAGCAATTTCCTTGGGAGCCTTCATTCTAGGGAGGACTAGGTTAGATGTAGTTGTACACCACTGAGCACAAAGAGTCTGTAATTGACTTTTCCATTTCTCCCTGCAGTATTTAATAGCATAGTTTTAAACTAAACACTTGTTTTAATTGAATATGGGTTTACTTTAAGATGCTATTCACCTTTATGACATCTGTTCTCTGTATTGATTTACTTGATAATATGTTTTTACCCTTTAACTATGGGCTATATCCCATATATTCATGTTCACTGACGACAAGCTCTGTTTGAATAGGTAGGCAGAAATATTTGTACTGTGGGCATAAGGAGCAGGGAAAACATGTTCTCTGTTCTTCGCCCTTTACTGTTAAAGACCTTGGAGCCAACCATTACTTAACTAACCAATTTTAATAAACTCCCACAAATTCTATGAAGATGGCTAGTAAACTAACCTTTACTAGCAAGATTACAACTAGGATTATCTGCAGGGTCAGTGGACTTTGGGAAGACTTCCCTTGAAGTGCAGGATTGTCTTGATTTCAAAGGATTAGATCATTAAATCTTGCAGTTAAACAATCAAGATCAATTTAGGCATTCAATGACAGCAATAACATGTAAAAGTTCACTATACTTTAAGGTGCATTAATTCATGCTTTTCAAACAATTTCCATGAAAAGGAAATTTTTACTTGCAACATTAGAGAAGGACTTTGTTTTGAAATATCACCAAAAACAGAGTGAGCAGGAATTAAATGTCCTTTAAAAAATGGAACCCTCTGCTACTCCTGCAGGATTAGCCTGTGTAGTACTAGTGGAATTAGGCTAACATGCCAAGAGCATCTTTATTAAATTTATGTTCTGGAACAGGGAAGACCTTAAGAACATAATCCCAGTTCATTTCTGGAGAACAAAACCCAACATAAAACCTTCAGTTATGAAAAATTAGGAATAAAATATCAATGTCCTAGATAATGTAAGAATTACAAGAAAAACATTTGAAACTTAGGGCTCTGATATTATTAAACTATGTACACAAACTGGAAATTACCTGAGGCAATAACAGATGATTGGGTGGATTAGTGCCAACTTTAAAGTCAGGTTTTCAAATAGTGATAAATAATGGTGTGCCTATAGAAAAAAATAGTTCCCGTTGCTACTACATTGTAAGTACCATATTTGGAACTATATTACAGTTGTTGTTTTCTACTCTGGAGTACTATTTGCTTCTTTTTCTCAGGCAAATGCACAGCTTGTAAATTCACTAAAATTTTTGCTACTTTGAAGCAAGAGTAAGCTTTACATCTCAATGAGTAGGACCACATCAATTATAGAGTTTTAAAAACACAATACAACCAATTTTTTTCCACAAACCTTTTACTATATTAATAAATACTCTATATAGTTAGTGGTTTAGAGCTCTGACTCTAGAGCTCGACTGTCTAAATTTGAATCCTGTATCCAACACTTATGGACTGTGACCTGGTAAGCTAATTTACCTTTTTGGGGCTTTACTTCCCTGTCTGTAAACTAAGGCTAACAACAGTAACCACTTCAATGGTGCACAGAATATTAAATGAGCAAAAGCACTCAAGTAATATTCAACACAGTATAAGCACAGCAAATATTAGCTGCTATTATTGTTGTCACTATCTCCACACTATCACCACGGTCAAGTTACATGCCATGAAAATGTACTGTGACGCCATCCATCCATATGTGGTACCAAACTATATCACTTATTAATGGCAGCAAACAGTCGCATTATGCTTTATGCTATTAAAATGCTCTTTGCTTGTATTATTTCATACAATTAAAATAGCTTCACGCCACAATCTTAAATTCTAGACTTTCTTCTATTAATTTCATTCCATTAACTGCTTCTATGCATCATTGTCTCTTTCTTTAGTAGCACCTCAATCTCCACCTTTACCAGTACTTCATCTATAACAGGAGTGATGCCAACAGTAAAGAGCCTGACTAGAGATCTCCTAAGAAGGGTCACAGCAAAACTGGGAATAAATCATGACCCAAGTCTAGTTCTCAGCTCTGGAGGTAATAACAACTGGTTTTGTCAGCATAAAGAGAGCAATTCTGTTTTCTAGTGGCAGACTCATATTAACCAAACTTGAAAGCCTGACACATAAAATCAGA
The DNA here is from genome assembly GCF_045843805.1 of Urocitellus parryii. Lineage (NCBI taxonomy): Eukaryota > Metazoa > Chordata > Mammalia > Rodentia > Sciuridae > Urocitellus > Urocitellus parryii. The sequence continues at coordinate 218,809,255 of NC_135531.1, forward strand.
TGCCAATCTATTTACAGTGAGATATATTACTTTCACATGGACTAAAATAATTACAATGGCATAACCAGAACATTCTTTCCTTTCAGCAGATCTATGGGAAAACCAATTATAAACAGAAGTTTCTTGCTGAGCTTTGACTCAAAACCAGCTGATTTAATCAAATGATGCAGAATGTTTTATGTCATCTATTAGGCTAGCCCAGGGTAGCCCCTGCACAATGAGCTGGCCCTGCCCTTTCGGTGCTACTGAGAAGGTCTGTCTCCCTTGGATGATGTTTACCCTATTATTCTCCTTTCCCCTACCCGCCACTCCCCATGATCCCACCAAGCTGAAATTTCCTCTTCTTAAGTAGAAAATATTTTTAACTATGTCAGAGTGAAAAATGTCCCTGTCTCTCGAGGATATCTTTTCAAATACTTTAGATCAATAGTTCTCAGAGGAGAATTTTTTTTTTTTTCAGTTTCTTGGGAGACGTCTCATTGTCATCACCATTTATAATAATACTGTAACTTAATTTCAGAACTTTGTTTATCAACTCTGCAGTACAGTACTGAAAAAATATTTTAGGTGTGTATGATTATGTAATTAATGCCATCTTTTCTGAAACTAGTTTAAAAAGGGGGGAAAAAGAACCTGCTTAATTGTTTTCACTTGTTTTTATGATCTTAAATAAAACATTTGAAGGCTTGCTATTCAAAATGTGATTTATGTCCTGGCAGGATAGGTATCATATCACCTGATGGTTTGTAAAGAAAGGGAGAATCTCTGGCTCCACCCCAGCTTGTGGAATCAGAATCTGCATATTAATAAGATTTAGTGGTGACCTATGTGTTCAGGCAAGTTTGAGAAGTACTCTTTTAAAGCAAGAGGCTAGTCTGCATCTGAATGATTAACTGTCATTTCCTTTAGCTAGCCTTTATTTTGTAACTATAAATTGAATATTGCTTAAAGAATGCAATTTCTCAATCATTGCTTTTTAAAGGGTCTGCTTTGACTAAAATAGGTATTCAACATCTTCCCTAACCCATAAGTTACCAGCTCATAGTGATATTAATTTACCCTGAGTTTCTATATTGAAATATTTTTATGCATGTGAAGATAACATAAATTGTGGTTATAAAATGCCAAAATACCCAGTTAGAAATCATAGCACCTCAATTTGTTCTTTTAATATTTCCTATAAAATATCACCAAGCTTGTTTAACTACAGAAACTAATTCTTACAGAACATTTAACCTTCAGAGGTAACAGTCATAATGGTTACTTTTTTGTTGTTGTTGTTGTTATCAGGGATTGAACTCAGGGCATTCAATCACTGAATCACATTCCCAGCCCTATTTTGTATTTTATTTAGAGACAGGATCTCACTGAGTTGCTTAGCGCCTCCCTGTTGCTGAGGCTGGCTTTGAACTCAAGATCCTCCTGCCTCAGCCTGAGCTGCTGAGATTACCGAATGTGCCACCACACCCAGCATAATTGTTGCTCTAAGTCATGTATAGATGAAGAAAACTTGAATGTTTTATTTGTTTTAGTTTGGGTATTTTATTTTACTTTTAATCTTGACAATTCCCTCCCCCCAATAGTGTTTTAAGCATATATAGTATTCCAAATACAGCATAAGAATCTTGGTATGGTTAAGATTAGCTCTTAATCCTATTCCAGGTTAGTGGGTGGAAAACAAAAATATATGTCCTGGTGAACCTGCACTTCCATGTATTATCTGCCTGTAGAAGAGTGTTAAGTAGATGATTATTACTGTCCACTAGAAACTTCAAGCCAAATAAGAACTAAAAAGCATACCATAGACCCATAGTTACAGTTTTCTTTTCTTTTGCACAGCTGTTTGGTTGTCTATTGTGTGCTTAATTATGTTAGCAGTAGCAGATATTTAGCTTTGCTGGTGTCGATTTTAAGTTTAATTATTTATTTCAATTATTGAGAATTGTAGAAATTGTTATTTATTCCTATTTCCTCAGTGTGTAATCAATTCTTTATTTCTTATAAATGTTTCTGTTTATTGTACTGTGCATAGACGTAAGTGGCAGTAAAGAGTATTATAAAATCTTTCACAGGAGAAAAATCATGGGTGTCATATGTATATAAGTCCTAGAAAAGGATATCAATGCTCAATGCTTAAAGACACGTTACAAAATCAACACTCACTTTCTTATTGATATAGTAGGGGTCCAGGTCCTCCAGGGGCTCTGACACCATCTCTGGAGGAATGTCTCCGTAAATAAATGGAAGGTTCTTTCCAGCTTCCAAGTCACTGTTTGGCTTTGGTTTGTTCTCATCATCATTGTCTTGTTCTTTCTTGGGCTTCTTGGCTTTCTCTTCTGCGGCACGTTTTTCGATAGCAGCAAGAGATTCTCTAGTGAAAAGGCGGAAGCTTTCAGGTCCTGGGGGTACCAGCAGTGCCTGTGCCATCTTTTCATCCTGCACATTTAATTACGTTTAGCTTCTTGCATAAGAATTGCCTACAATAAATGAAAAAAAAAATGCACGAAAGTTAGGAGAGAAAGTGACAAAGAGGGAACAAGAAAATCAACCCGAATGTCATTTTAAAAGTAATTTTTAAATGACCACAAGTCATGCTTTCAGTGTTATACTACAAATTCAAAGTCAGAAACATCATCACCTGATCTAATTTTTAATAATTCAACTTTGCAGATCTACTCAAATTCTGTTCCGAATGTTAATCAGCTTGATTTAGCCATTTTACAATGTTGCTATATTTCAAAATATTATATTGCACACAATAAATATGCAGAATTTTATTTGTAAGTGAAAGATAAAAAAAATCTTACAAATAGCCTATTCTGAGACTATTGTGCCAAAACATATTATAGTACTTTTTTGATAAAAGAGTAATACCAGTAATACTTGTCGATAAAATTGTTTAAAATCCCATTCTCCCTCTCCACCAATGCACACACTCTTTTTTTTTTTTTTCACAACTTACTAACTCTTCATATAAAAAAGTACTGGTAACAATGCAATGATTTTGATACATGCCTGACTCAAATATCAGGATAAGAAAGGAATTATTTGTCTAACCCAATCACTGCTCTGGTGGTCAGCCACATTAACTGCAGCACCACAAAATATCTGATCAACAGTAGCAATAAGGAAGCTACTGCCTTCCCCAAATAATTTGTCCATCTTTGGTTAGTATTCTCTTGCTTTTATTAAGTCAAACTTTTTTTTTTTTTTTTTAGCTTCCTGATTATTATTCTTCCTGATTCGTCCAGTTGCGGTCGAGGCTAAAAGAATGAACAATGAGGCTAGACTCCCTCTGTTCTAAACCTTGGCCCTGCCACTCTTATCAGATATGTGATCTTGGAAAACTACCTCCTCATTGCTTCAGTCTTCATCTATGAAATGGGAATAATAGGAAAACTGATGACCCAGGATTGCAAGGAACAATCAAGTTAATTAATGTTGTGTCTAGAATAGTTTCTGGAGTTAATAATCACTGTATTATAATCAATGATCATAATTGAATTATCTTCATTTTGCCAGGCATTTCTCTTCTCTCATGGCTTCAAGCATCCTCATAATTCAAACCATTCTCCTTCAAACAAGCTCTTAATGTGCTGGGACCACAACAGACCCTGGAGCTTCAGGAAGGCCCTGAGGAGTGCAGAATATAGGGGCATTTTCATACATGCCTGGCAACTGGCTGAGAAAGGAAAGGAGAGAAGGCAGACAGGTGGAGGGGCCCTTTAATTTTCCAGGGAAGGAAAAAAAATATGTCTGCAGAAAATGTGACAGGACTGTCAAAACTATAGGAAATCAGTTATGTGAATGTTCAATCATAAGTAGCAGTTATTATGTTTTTTATTATGACAAAACTCACATTTAAAAAAATCAAGATAGGAAATAGAAAACAACAATAAAAACAAAACATGATGAGCACATCGATCGTCTTGTAAAAGGATCTACAAACTATGGTATCAAAATCATTGTTAAAGCCATTGTGACTTTTTTTCCCACCTTAAACCATCTCCCTCCAGCCTCAACATTTGTTCTAGTCTCCATAGTACTTTGTCCCTGAGTGGCCTTCTAATTTCCAGCAGTTTACTGAATGCATATACTGAGTTTACAACGAGAAAACATGGATTCTTTAGTAATATAAAAAATATGTATATAAATTACTATATATTTTCTGAGATTACATCTGAATTTATAGATATAAACTATATCTATTACTGCATGTAGTATTGATTGTGTGTTGCAATGACAGCAAACATTTTTAATATTAGGTGTGTCTATATAATTTTTATGATATTATCATATTATGATATAAAGTCTGCCAAAAAGTTACTGCAATTTTCCTGTTAATTTTATAGAAGAACTCATGTTTTGCGGTTCTGTATTTTTTAAAAATTATCGATTAGCACATGAATTAGAACGTCTGAGAACAATTTTATTTTACTCCAAAAAAATCAATTAATCATATTTTTGGTGTGCTTTTTAAATCTGTGGAAGACAACACAACATTGAACTAATGTCTTCACCCATCTCATGTCAATTTTGATGGTCACACTTCGGTCAACTCAACACCAGGCTGTGTACTTTCAAATGCAGGACAAGTTTGAGCATTTTCTACAAATCTCAAAGACCTAAAGATGTGCCATCCACCTGTCTCTCATCACCTGTCACAAATTGAATGCCTGTGATTCTTCCAAGTGCTAAATGAGAATGCAACAGCATGACAAATATGACTTACAGAAATTCTCTGCAAGACGCTTACTTTCTTAGGAAATAAGAAAGGCTGTGTTTGTATTTAAGCATTTAGTTGAATTGATTTTGGTTTCCTTATTAGCAGTAAACTGAAAAACATGCAGAAATTGGAATGGGAGATTTGGGTTAGCATTGAGCCTGCCGAGGACACTTTGCCTGTGTCACTGAAACTTGCAAAACCTCAGCATCATCAAAGTACTTCATCACAAAGGTGGCAATACTCTGAGATAGAGATAAAAGGCTGACATTTCACTTAATTGGAGACTCCTTATTCCTAAAGTTTCAAAATAAAATTAGATTTAAAATATCAACCATGGAAATCTCTTAACAGATTATGATGTCTCTAAAGTGATGCAGACAAATATGCCATCATAAAATCATAAACATTTATTGTCAAAGAAATAATCATGTATCTTCTTATTTATTTATCAAGGGATACAATAAACAATTTGATTCTTGGTTAAAAGGAAACAAAAAAATCTCTGTGAAATTCTCAGAATATTGTCTCTAAATCCTGAGCAGACAGGCTACCAGACTCTCAGCTTTTCCCCTGTAAGGGGAATTGGGGCTTTTCATTGTTTGCGTAGGCTTTGACTTTAAAGAACTCAGTGGGCAGAGTTTCTCATAGCTTCATCTATAGCTTTGCTGTTCAGAAATCTGTCATGGTTCTTTGGCAGTTCTGTTTTAATTTTTCTCTCTTCTTTCTTGTCTTTTGTGAGCTTATTATACAGAGCTCTTACATAACTTTATATTCACATTAGAACAGACTTTTAAAAATTAATTCATACTGACGTCTTGGTATGGAATATGTATTATTAATGGGTATATGTGCATTATGATTTATTAAAATACATCATATTTAATATACTAAAGTTTCTCCAGAAGTCTCTTTTCAAGAACAAAAAAGATAAGGAAAAAAATCTGAGGATATGACTCTTTTGATTAAAAAATGAAGAGCCTGGATGCCTGTAATCTCAGCTACTCGGGAGGCTGAGGCAGAAGCATTGCAAGTTCAAAGCCAGCCTCAGCAACTTAGTGAGGCCCTAAGCAACTTAGCAAGACCCTGTCTTGAAATTTAAAAAAAAAAAAAAAGTAAATAGGAGCTGGGGATGTGGCTCAGTGATTAAGTACCCCTGGGTACTTAACAAAACAACTACAACAACAAATCAAAAACCCTTCGTGCATGATTGTGTGTGTGTAAGCAAATGCATCCCTTTATTATTTAATTAAAAGATTGTGATTCAAGATCTCTGCTATAGGAATCAACTATTGAATTTCAAACTTGGAAGAAACCTTGGGGGATTGTTTATTCAAGAATATTATTGAAGGTCTGTTATGTATCTAAACTGCTTGAACCAGGCTTTGATTGTCCCTCCTTCTAAGAAGCTGATATTCCAACAGGGAAGACTGATGCTTTTACAAATTATTATAATACAATTATGCACAGCTGGTTATTATCTGAAGTCATTAAAGTGTTCGATTTATTCTGCCCAAGGAAGGAAAGAAGAGTTACAGTTCAGGGAGTTTCCCTGGGAAAGTAGTATTGGAGTACATTTTGCTACATGGAACTTGACCAGGGTTGTTGGTGGTAGTAGTAGGAGAAGAGATGTAGGAAGACATATCAATAGAGACACACTAAACAGAGGACTGCATGTGTGTGGACACAGACAAGAAAAGTGTAGAGAACTATAAGCAGTTTGTTATGGGTGTACATCAATCTGCACAAAAGGAGGTGGGGTGAAATAGAGCTGGGATGTTAGGCAGGAGAAGTCACCAAGGGTCTTTATAACATACTAGGGTAAAGCATGAAAAAATAGTGACATGGTCAACTTGAAGACTGAAAATATGGCAGCAGTATGAAGGGCAGGCAGGAAGGGTGTAGTCCTTAAGCAATAGTTTTCTTTAGTTTCCATGTCCCTTAAAAATGAACAGGGATAAAAATATAGTTCCTTTCAGGTAATATTCTTCTTTGATAATACATCAAGATTCCAGAAATGATTATTAAATTTAGTTTCAATGCGGAATCTGAAGCCATGTCCATAAACTTTTGATCAAGCTTGCCTTTTGAATGCATCTTTTATTTAATTATGCATGATTCTGTACCATCATGCATGGGTCATTTGGAAATTATCAGTTCATTGGTATGCAGATCTTCCAAGTTTTGGCAAATTTCATCATATAATACCCAGGAATCACATTTGTTAATATTGCCAGTGATGTCATGAGAAAAGCCATAATGTCTTGGAAGGCTGTCAGGCTCCCAGTAGCAGGTGAAAGTTTTGCAAAATTCCAATTTCCACTTGAAAGCTCCAGTTCTAACATTGGCAACAAATGCTGTCATTTGCTTTTCCCAAAGTGACAGGCTTTTCCTTTGTTCATTTTTGAGAATATATGTGCCAAATAACCAAGTCTGAATAACCATCGTTTGTCAGTTATTCTTTCAAGTGAAAATGGTGTTCCATGAAAAAAAAATAAAGTGACTTATTCAGCTCCTGACTCCAATAATCACACAAATGTTTCTGAGAGAACCATGGTGCTTCAACATGCTCCAGAAATACTTTATGTACTCTTCCACTTTCATCACACAGAATAATACTAAAAATGTGTACTCTTTAGGGTTGAAGTTTAACAAAATTAATATTAACTGTTTCATCAGAGATTTCACGTGTGAACTGGCATTTCTTTTCTTACTTAGAGTGTATAGCAGTGAAGTAAACAAAGACAATTTCTCCAGTTTGAAGCCACTTCAGTAGCTATTTTACCCCCATAACTATTGCACTACCAGTACAAAAGCCCAAACTGTGAAAACAGGCAAGTGGCAGCTTAGTATTATTGTGAAAATATCTTAGATGTCACAGCCCTTTCCTCCAAAAGGCTCCAGCGGCCTCCAGTTACAGAAAATCCACACTTTGAGGAAAGCTTCCCTAGAAAAAAGCAGTTGGTATAAAGGAGCAAAGAGGGTCTTACTACAGCTCTGCTGCTAATGGGCATGGACTTGGCATTGGACCTGGACTCAAGCCCTGGCTCTGCTACATTCTAGCTGCTTTAAAATCCTTTATACTCTTCAGCTTCTCTTGCTCATAGCAATGAAAGCACATCCTCTGCAGAGTCAACAGAAAAATTCCAATGAGAAATTGCACCTATTGGCTGAACATAGCACCTGGAAGATGGTAGGCCATCAGAAAGTTAGGGAAGAAAAAAACTGAGACCAAAGAGTATATTCAAGGCAAGATCATGGAAAATAGAAAATTAATGAGATTTTGCACTGACTTGATACAAAGAATGAAGAAGAGGTATGGAGTTAGTCTCATTTCTGGATTTTCAGCTTAAGGCACAAGTTGACATTAGCCCAATAGAGAAGTGGAGAAGGTTTGTAAGCATAATAAATTCTGTCTGGGACCTGTTTAGTTTAAAATGCCTGTGGGATATCTGGTAGGTAATTAAAAATATGTGTCTGAGATGCAGGGAAGCTGTCTGAGCTGGAGAAATGCTGATTAAGGGGTCATGGGTTGAAGCTGAATCTGGGAATCCTTTTGACATTGCCTAGGAGAAAAGTGGAAAGGTGAATAGGCAGACCTTGTGGGACTGTCAAGCTTTAAAGAGAGGAAGCAGAGAATATTAGACAATGAAGTCAGTATGATTACCTGGACCCCAAAAGAGGAATTTCCAGGATGCTAATGAAAAGGCATATATTGGATTTGACAATTAGCCACTCTTTGCTTTTAAAATAAATGAAGAACAGGCCCAAAGAAGCTAAGTAATTTTCACTGAAACATTTATTGATAAACATAAATCGTTGCTTTGAGGCAAAACATTTTTCTGTATCTTCTATGCTTCATTGGCTTCCTATTATAGTTTATATATTTGTCTTAAATATTGCTATGTATGATTTGATTTTGAAGATCTAAGCTATATGTAAATAATTACAGAAAAATAGATTTATACAGATCTATTTGGTTTCCCCAGCTTACATATCAGTGTGCTATAATACTATCATAAACTTATGAAAGTATATAAAACTGACCAATACAATGAGTGCAAGTGCTAATATTTGCTAATAAATCAGAATCTGAGAAAAGTCGCATAGCAAATATTTGGGATATGCTATGATGCTATCAAACCCAAGCTCCTTTTCTTTCCATTAGTTATATGGCCCATGGGTTGTTATCTTGACTAATTTTCAAGAATAGCAGAAAAACTTGCAAATTTTATTGGTTTCTAACCTGTTAAAAATCTTTCCCTTTTCCTCTGAAAGACTTTTTTTATGGTTATATTGCAGACAAAATTGATTAGTTCTGGTCTGTTCCCATGGAAACGAAATTATGTTGGAAAGCTGTGAATCTGTCATCTTCAAGGTTGGAAAGGTGCTCTATGTCACACAATGTGAGCTATCAGAAAAAAAAATTCAAGATGTGTTTTCATGTCCTTATGATGGCAGAGTGAGTTATTAGAAAAAATGTAGTTTACTGTCAAAGGAAAGATGCTGTTTTTCTTGGTATCAACAAAACAAGCTATCATTGGAAGTGAATAATCTAAAAGAGAAGATGAACCAATTAACTACCCTTTATTAAAGAACACTATTTTTTTCTAATAGAATTTTCATTTAGGACCAATCATTGTCTGATATTTATCATATATTCTCAGAGAGTGTATGTGACCAACAGCATCATATTTGACTGAAAACATACATACAGCCTTCAGCACACTGCAGTGACAACCATTGAACCTACTACAAGGCATATTAAATACTACTTTATGTATTTAAAGAGTTCTAAAATTATATCTGGCTGGTGTACCTTTTCTAACCAGATGACTTTAAAGATAAAATAATAATAATCAACAAAATTCTGTTAAATGATTACTATGTCTCCCATACTCCCATGTAATTTATGCATATTAGCTCATTTAATCACCATCTCGTGAGATTGATACAGTTATTATTCCTATTTTACAAATAAAGAAGCAGGTGAAGATAGGTTAAATAACTTTTCCAAGTTAAAAAATTAATAAAGTGAGGTAGCAGGATTTAAACCTGAATGATACAGGAAACAAAAAAAGCCCGAGTTTCTAAACCTAGAAAATAAGAAGATTCTGTGGTAGTGTTTGCTGAGATGGAATTAGGATAAGCCAGTTATCTTATTGGGAGATTATGTATAGAGCCCTGTGTGAGGAATGGAGTGTATAAGCTAAGAAGCATAGTGGATAACCCTTAACCTTCATTTTAATGTAGGAGACAAAGCAAACCAGAATGAATTAATAGCAAACATAAAACCCACACCTGATAGATGTATTTTCACATGTATGTTAAGCACTTTGGAGTTATTTTAAGGTAAACTAAAAGACTAGGCTGGCTGTTCTGTATCACACATGTCTTGCTCTCAGTGTGTTGACAGAAATTCAGCATTATTATTAGTCTGAATAAACACATCAATAAAGCAACTCTTTAGTGAAAATATCACTATGTAATGGCCAAATAAAAATAAAATCTTGACTTTATTTTATATTGTTCCCTCCATACCAGCTGAATACATGATTATCAAAACATGCATATTTATTAATTTGATAAGAAAGGTTTATTTCTGTCTTCCTGTTTATTTCTGTCATACCTCTAAAAAATTAGTAGAATAAGAAAACACAAGCTCATTTCGGTATTCAGAACAATTTTCTGGAAGTAAGAAGTAGATTTTGGAGGTTGATATTTTCTATGACTTTGTCCTCAACAGACCACAACTATAAACTTGAGGAGACAACAATTAATTAATGACAAGAAGTAAGCCAACATTGTAATAGACAAATCAACATTGCTAGCATTGGCTGTTGAAGTTTTCTACCAAATGTTTGCAAACTGAAATAGGTAATATGTTTGTGTTCCCCACATCCATTCCACTCAGTATACTTCCTCCGGGTGATCAGAGCTTAAGGAATAGTCATGTGACCCAATGCAGGGTGTGTATATGGGGGGGGGCGGTCTGTCAAGTGGATTTCTGTGAAAGATTTCCTTGATCCTTAGAGAGAGAGAGAAGGAGACAGCATCCTTTGTCCTCTGGACCTTTTTGCATCAGGGTATAATAAATGGCACTACTTCAGCCAACTGAGGTTCAACCAGACGGATGCCATTCTGAGGGCAAAGCTGACACACCGAGTGTGGCAGATCTCAGCGACAGATTTACCCCTGGGCCCTTGATGGATCGCTCAGCTCTTGGACCCAAACAACCTCTGCACTGCTTGTTATGTTCAATAAACATCCTTCTTGACTAAGATACTTTCAGACAGCTTTTCTAGTTAGCAGCAGCTGATACACCAAATAAACAAGTACTTTTTGGTCAGTTCAAAAATTTGGCCAGCCCAGAAGCCAGCTCACAACCAAATACTAACCACACACTGGGATATCCTTTACCCAGTAGAAGCAGGTGAGCTATGGATCCAATTACCAAATAAATATAATAAAATTCAAAGTAAACACAATCCCAGGTAATTCACTAAATATACATCATGAATGTCCCTCTTAAAAGAAAAGAAATAAAAAGCTGGGTTAATCTCTTTCTTGCATCAATAGCCTTTGGCATGGTTCCATTCCCTGAGGTCATATCTGCCACTCTTTATCTATTTGTTTGCCTGTTTGGAGGAACAAACTGAGGAGGGGGGGGAGGAATCTCACTTCTACTTTCTTTTTTGTCCTGGTACAGCTGTCCTTGTTGGCTAATAGAAATTTCAATTTACTCTCCACAAACACAAATTTATGGCCAAGTAGCAGTTTATGTACCTCTGATAGTCCCAGTACCGTTTTTCAGGAAAGCTCCAGGCCTTCTCTGAGAATTACCTCATTTGTTCTGCAGTATCCCTAGAAGAGATTTTGTGTTTTTCTTCCAGCAAGCCACTCTGCCATGAATCCTTGACAAATTTCTCATAGCTGACCAACTCTGATGTGGTTTGGCTTCAGCTCTCTTGCTCCATGATCTGTGTAAAAAGAGACTCTAGTTAGGTTAGCCCAGCATCTTGGCCATTTAGAATGCAGAGGGCACTCTGGCTGTGAGTCCTTTGTTTACTTATAGCCACTGAGCAATAAAACACAGCTAATGCAAAGCAGGATATTTGACCCTCCAAGGAAGTGTGCCTGGCATGTTCCAGGATGCATGGAGCCAGGAGCCACAGACACTGGCTGCTTTGATGCACTTACCCTGTCTAAAAATGTGCTAGCACTCTGTGTTACCAGCACCCTAGGCCAGGGAGGGTCCCAACAAAGCAGAACTAGCCACCTGCCCTAAAAACCAAGCAGAAAGGTGACAGTGAGAATCGGGAAAGGAAACTTAATCAACATGACTGTATTGGGAAAGCAAAGCAAGATACAGCACCTCAGCACTATCTGTGGTTGCTGAGGAGAGCTATAGGGTTAAATAGAGGAAGCATTAGGGCTGAAGACGAGAGGAATGCACAATCTGTCCTGGTGAAACCGTGGTCTGGTTGATCATTTTCTATTCTGGTTCTAAAAGATGGCTTCAGAGAAGTCCCTACCATTTGAGGGGGAAATCTCCATTTGCTAGTCAGCATGTTTATGCATTAGACCTATGATTCTGGAAGGGGGCAATTCAGTTCCCAGGAGATGATTGCTCCTGCTTAACGGGCAGTCTTGCCATGGGCAGACTCAGCTGAGTAGGGTAATGACTGGAGCCTGAAACATGGTGCTGCAAATCTCGCCTCAGTCTTGGGACAGAATGGGATATGATAGGTAGATTTAGGGTGAATAAAACATGTACTACTAGATTTTAGATGAACGCTCTTCAAATGATTAATAGGACTTTGTGCAGAGCCAAGCAAGGACCTGATCCAAAATGAAGGCAGAAATGCCAAGCTCTATCCTGCTTTTCATTACCCATCTGCAGACCTAACTGAAGAGTTGTTGCTTTTAGCAAAAGCAGTTTCTCTAAGTCCCTATCACATTGGGGTATCTTTCTGTTTGTACTTCCTTCTCTTCTTGCTGGTCCTTTCTTCTTCCCCTTTGGTTCTTTTCCTCAAATACCTCAAAGACCAAAGAGGCAGAGTAGGGGAACATATGCTCCACTTCAGTGCCATGGGTCATTATTCTAGTTCTTTTTCCTCTCCACCTAAAACACAATTCTATTAGCTCATGAAGATAAGACAAACAAACTTCATTGAATAGCTCCTAAAATTTTAGCATTCTAAAAAAACAGCATGCTAAGTGAAATCAAATTATTATTTTGAATGTAACAACTGATATCAGTCTCCTCTCCATTTTAGTCATTATTGATGGCTTAGCACAGATAAGCCAAGAACGATTATTTCAAAAGACAAAATATGTGATTCAAGATCACAATTGATATTTAAAATAATATTTACAACAATTCACTTACACCATGCTCATAAATTTAATTGGTCATGAATTCTCACCAACAAATCTCTCTTGACCACTTATTATGATAAAAAAAGAACCGTTAAATCTCATATTTTAAACTTTATACAAAGTGTATTAAAATCTCTGTCTCCAGAGGAACTCTCCCTCTAAGTCACCTATCTTTTCTCTATTCTATCACCAAAGACAGAATATTATTAACACCTGTTAGTGTCTTGCAGCAACTTAGAGTCACTTTATCACAGTGTGAAAGTGACATCATAACCTGGCATCTGCTTCTCCCCCCCCCCACCTCTCACTTTGTGGTAACTCAGGCATGAGCCTGCCATCCACTGCCATATGATGTTGAACGTGTTTCTTAATCAGTCCAATTTCTTGTTCCCCATATGTTAGTGGGAATTATATCTAGCAAAATAGGATACTTAGCATTAAATTGTGTTTTAAATTACTACACATGTGTACATATATACACATGTTTATATGAATTTAGTTATATCATAATGTTAGGGGATAGACAGATGTGAATGGTCAGAATGTGAGGTGAAGAGAATGATTCTTCACCTCACTGGGCCTACTGGGCTGACCCCCCACAGGCTTTCTTTTCTAAGAAGCCATTTACCTGAAGCCCTGCCTGGCCTAAATGGACAAGATGTTTCACATTCCTCAGCAAGCTACCTGTTGACTGCAGGAGAAATGCAGGCCCCAAAGAATGTTGATAAGAGGATCCCAAGTTACTTGAAGGAGAAGACTTTTGTGACCAGATCCTGGTACTCTTGGAGATAAGGATAGTTCTTCCTAACCATAAAATCTGTAGGAATCTATGACTAGGAATCTAATTAGAATCTGTTAGCATGGGTCAATGTGACCTAGACTTGAAAGTCTAATGTCACTCTGCTATCAGTCAACAGTCAAAAGGTGGACTTAGGTGGGACTCTCTGGAAACTTCTCTAAGATCCCCAATAAAACTGGAGTGTAGGAAAGGCATATTGTCCCTCTCCTCTCTGAGAGGAGTCACTCTCTTCCTTGAGAATGTCCCCTTTCCCTTTTTCCTACCCCTTCAATAAACTCATGCCTATTATTTTGAGTGACATGTCTGAAATATTTCTGAGTTGGTGGTAAGAATCAGGGTTTGAAGAGGAATCTTTCATGCTGCCTCAGTTTCTCAGAAGGCCCTAGCTCTAAAACAATAACTGGCATAAAATAGGTTTGCCATAAAAGCTGGAGGTTTTGATGGCATTATTAGAAGTAGCAGTAGTATATCACACTTTATACCTTTATTTATTTTTACGTGCTGCTGAGGATTGAACCCAGGGCCTTAACCATGCTAGGCGAGTGCTCTACCACTGAGCCACAACCCCAGACCTTATTATTTTTCTTTAGAATGACAATAATTCTAGTAATTTTACACATCTATAATAGATTTCATCTGGAATGTCCCCAAAGGCCTGTGCATTGAATGTTTGTTCCCAGCCCATGGAATCTTTAGAAAGTGGAGGTTAGTGGAAAGCTAGGTCATGGGGTTGTATCCTTGAAAGTAATATGGTTAGCTTGTCTTTGAGATTAGAATTTCAGTATATTAGTAATTTAGGGCAAGTTCTTCATTCCACAATTGAGGAAGTGGTAACTCAACAGCATAACCAAGGCTTTACTCTAAAAATCTTGACTCACACCACTCTTCCTCTTCCTCTCTTTGCTTCCTTTCCACTGTGAGGTGAACAAGCCTCTGTCTTGCACTCTTATCATGATGTACTGTGTCACCAGAGGCCCAAAAGAAGTATCCATGGACTGAAGCTTTTGAAACCATGAGCCAAAAATAAACCCTTCCTTTTTATACGTTGCTTTTCTCAGGTATTTCGTCAAAGTGATGAAAAGCTAACACACCATCAGATAGACCCATGAATTAGAGATTGAGTATTACATTTTTAAATAAATTTATATCCATTTAATAAGTGTTAGTACCCTCTATTTCATAGCTACAAGCTTGATAAACATTACTTCCCTAGATTTCATGGAACATAAGTAACTAGATTTTAAATACTTTGGCCTCCTGCCTGACATGTAGTGAGAATGACATTAAATAACCAAAACATCATGTTGAATATATTTTCTTAAATATTTTAGAGGTCTTCACTGGAGATACAAAGGGGTATGAGGTAGGAAGTTCTGGTTATCCAAAAGGGAATAAGAAACTGAGTAGGAGCAAGACAACAGACATTGAAAATGCATTCCAGAAGGTTCTGAATTGCTTGAGAAATGACACTTTTCTCCCCATTTTTAAGAATATCACTGATTTACACACTAGAAAAAATATATCTTATGGCTTGGGCTTGAAATGGGAGAGAGTGTTTGCAATCCTGAGTGCCCACTGGGAACAGTCATTTCTACATACAGCTTCACACTCTAGCTGAGACCTCATGCTCCAAGCTTCATTATATCTTAATAAGATTTCTATCTCACTCTTCTTTAAAAGCAGGCCATGGCTTACATATTAATTATAGCATAAAATGAGGCTCTTTAAAGCAGTTCAGAAATTCGGTATCTGAATTACTTGAGCTACTTGTTAAAGATTCAGATTTCTAAAGGGAAGTCCGGGGCAAGTCCCTAGGATCTGCATTTTTAACTAGCTTCCCAAATGAATTCAGTGTACATGGTACATGGACTACAATTTGAGAAAGGAAGCTATGGAAGGAAAGAGTAAAGCTTACTAGAAATATTGTATAAGGACTTGACATTATCAAGGCTGGAATTAACCTCTAGTGTATCCAGTAGCTAGGAGAACATAGAAGCACACTGGGTCACAAAGATTATTTTATTTGAGGAAAAAAACTAAACAAAAACAATTCTATCAGTCATATGTGAAAAAATAAGCTTATTCCAAGAACTAAACTGAAAAGAAGTTTGCTTAGAACGTAGCATGAGGAACACTCGGTAATATGCTCAATAGGTATCTTACATTCAATTTTGCAGACTTATACGAGATTTGTATAAATCTTATAAATCAAATAAGTCTTCTACCATTGGCTAAAATTAAACTGAAGTGAATTGTATTTAGAGGGTGATAAATGGTTCAGAAACTTTGTTTTCAGGTGATCTAATATGTGTATTGAACTCAGGGATTTCCCCCCAAATGGTTAGCTTTTCTTTGAGATTAGAATTTCATCATTTCAGTAATTTAGGAGAAGTTCTTTATTCCACAATTGAGGAAGTGGTAGCTCTAAGAGCATCATCAAAGCTTTACTCGAAAAAGGGTAAGTGATACCAGCTGAAGTTTCCTGTAAAAAGTTGCTGGAATTAACCTCTAGTGAATCCTGCACCATCACGCCAGGCCTCATTCCTACCTTTACTCTAAAAATGTTGAGCTTAGGGAACTCAGAACTAAATGTACCTTTTTAAAAAGTAATTTCATTAACTCACAGTCTTTAATGCACTTATCACATATATTTCTTTCATTTTCCGTGTCTTGAATTTCTAATTGTGCAAATTGTAGACAACTAGTAATATATCAGCTTACGTCACTTTTTTAGAGAAGTGTGATATACTTAAAAATAAATCCTTGTAAATATGTGATTAAAATAATTTATTTGTTCTGAAGCATGAGTATACACTTCTTATAAATAACCCATTTTTTCAAGAACTAATTTTACAGTAAAATCTTGGAAGCACAATATCCTCAACCTGGAAAGGATATTTCAGTCCATCTAGTTTTACCCATCTGGTTTATAGCAGTGATTACTAAAATTTAGCATCAGGATCACCTGGAGGGCTTTTGTTAAAACACAGCTTTCCTGACCCCACCCTAAAGTTGCCTGTCAGTAGCAGCTAGGGGTGGGGCTCAGATTTGCATTTCTAGCAAGTGCACAAGTGCTGTAGATGCCCAGGGTCCCCATTGCCACCACTGCTAGCTTAAGGAATCGAACATTTTGTATTTTTGCAGTTAGAAACATTCATATGGGTCATGCTGCTCTCATTTTAGTGATTTCTCAAGGATGACAATCATGGCTTCTGCAGTCTCATTTATTCATTCATTAATGTCCTTGATGTAACTCCTCTGAACCTGAACCTTGAAGTGATTTGTGGCAGTATTTCAGAGAGGGCTGCAGTAGCTTTCTATTTCCCTGCTTTCAAACTGACTCCCATATTACCTAATTTTATCTTACCAGTCAGAGTGATCTTGTCATTCTTCTGCCCAGAAGCCCCTAGTAGCTAGCTGAAAAAAAAGTCCAAAATCCTTACAGTTGCCTGCAAGTCATCCTGAGCCCCCCTTTCAGCTAGCTAGTTGAACTTACCTTGCTTTCCTCTGCTCCTCCCTCACTCACTGGCTCTGGTTGTCCTGTCTCCAAGCGCCTGGAAGTACTCACAGGTTTTTTCACCCCAGAATGCTTTTCCTCTAGTAAGCTGAATGATCAAGTCACCTTCTTCAAGTACTGACAAAATTTCCCTTCTTCATGAGAACTGCTCATATTTCTTTTCCAGTTATCTACCTTCCTTGCCTTTTTTTATTCTAAATCACTTATATTATATGACATAATTTACTTATAGTGTTCACTATTCACTTTCTGTCTCTCTTAGATGATACATAAAATTCACAGGAATATTTTGGGGGACCCCATTTTATTCAATAATGAATCCCATGTCCCTAAACATAGTAGGAGCTCAACAAATATTTTTGACTCACTGAAATATTTAATTTCGGTTTTTCAAACAAATTTTGATAATTTTTTTAGATTTACTATCAGAATATTTATCCCACCCTTTTTGAAACTCATGTAATCTATTTATGGAAACATATTTTATGATAGCAATGTCTAGTAAAAACTGAAATATCCAGTAATGAGGAATTGGTTAAGTAAATAAGGTAACTTAGTTTTTTCACAATGCAACCATTAGGTCAATGAAATATAAAATCTTTCAATGTAGCAACAAGAAAGTCAAGTTCCCAATAAGTATCTTATGTCCTAATAATATATTCCTGTTTAATCTTGATCAAAATACATACATTAAAATCCTGTTTGCTGGATGCTGTGGCACATGCCTATAATTACAGTGGCTCAGCAAGCTCAGTCAGAAGTTTGAGGCCAGCCCCAACAACTTAGCAAAACACTTTCTCAAAAACAGAAAAGGGCTAGGAATATATCTCAGCTGTAAAGCTCCCCTAGTTCAATCCCCAGTACCTACCTACCTAAAATCCTGTCTACCTCAAAGATAGTTGTGTAATTATTTTATTTATCAGACTCTCTTCAAAATAAAGCAGAGAACTGAATGTTTCACTCAAAATATTCCCGACACCAAAATATCTTAAAGAAGTAATAATAATAGTAATAGAACACTGCTTAAGCACTTGCTGTATGCCAGGCTCTGAATACTTCATTTAATATTCACAATGATCATATATGATAAATACTATTGGTGTCCTCATTTTGCAGATAAGAAAAACTTAAAGTTCAGAGAAGAGAAGTACCCTGTCCAAGGCCACATAAATTTAATATTTTATAATAAATGTTGTTTCCAATTTCAATGATATTTTCCTTTGGAAGAAGTAACCAAAGCCTTGAAAACAATTTTACCAATATTCTTCTCTGGATCTGTCTTTCATACTCTGCCTATATGCTCTTCTTTAGTCAAAGTGATGTATGTGCCATTCCCTAAAATTCCCCAGTCTCTGGCATTCAAAAATGTTCCCCTAGCCTAGTATATCATTAGCCAGCAATCACTGCTTTTTAAAATCCTGCCTACACTCCAAGGCCATCATACACCAATTCTGAGTCATAAGTAATTTCCCCTTGCCCTAAACTTTCCTGGCTCACTTATATTGTCCTTAAAATTCATCCATGGCTTATAATGTTCTGTCTTCTATTGTTATTGAGTAAGTGTCTTATTGTTTCTATAATTACTGTTAAATTCCTTGAAGATAAGAGCTTATCTATTGACTACTCACAACACTAAGTGGGAAATTATTAGGTATCTGTTGAATATAATTACCTAAAACAAATTCTACAAAATTTCTGTCCAATGTGATATACACAGACCACATGTTGAAACCATGCACTTAGAATTTGAGTTGGTGCCAAATTTTGAGATGATAATATTTGGGGCATATGGTCTTAAATAAAATTCATCACTAATGAAATAAAAAAAATTCTGTTCTCCTTTTCCTATTTTTGATGTTAGCATCTAGGAAATTTTAAAGTACATATGTGGGTCTCATTATATTTCCATAGGAGGTGCCACTTTTATATAAATCTTCCCCTACTCCATTACCCTCCTCCACAATTGAACAAATCCATGATTGATAAAAGGGCAATTCCTATATTAGGTGCTCCAAAAGGGAAGGGGTCTCTCTGTATTGACAGTTTTCTATTTTTTTTAAGATCTTTGCTTTTTATCCTTAGGTTATAGGATTTTGGATGAAGAAATACTACAATGAAAAAAAAACTCCTCTGTCCTTAAGAAAACATTCTGTGTGTGTGTGTGTGTGTGTGTGTGTGTGTGTATGTGTGTGTGTGTGCGCAGTGGAGTAAAGCTCACATTTAAACCTGACTATAACCGAATTATAGGAAGCTTTCTATTTTGAAGCAGACTGGCACTATGACAAATAGAAAGCAAACAGCATTCTCAGACCAATAGCCAATCCTGGATCCACCTTACCCTCAACCATAAGAGCAAGCCCTGGGAGTGGCCCTCAGCCGCAGTTCTCTTGCTGCTGGTATCCTGTGCTTTAGGCAGTTTCTTCCCAGGCAAACACAGACTGTTTACTAACTGTAATCAAAATGACAGCACACTGTTTTCACAACTGAGTGCTGAGAGTTGATTGCCTTTTTTATCTTGGCAACCTGAGGGAAATTTAGAACTAAGATCTTGAGGTACAACTTGCATTTCTTCCAGATGGTAGTGTTGACCCCTCCACAAATTATCTGCGCTTCGGTGGAGGTTTAAAAGACAGAGGGTTAGGATTTATGTAGCATGGAGCAAGAGAGGTTTCAATCACTGCCCACAGATCAGTGCTGGTGGTAAACTCCACTGGAGCACAGGGTGATGTAGGAGATTCTGGATTTCATCTGTCATGTGATTCTTCATTAGTGGAAACCCAACTGTAACCACAGGAGGAGGCCTTGCATATTAAGCACATCCTGTGAATAGGCAGGTCACCTCAAGAGGTGCCCCAGAAGACAGGGTGACACATCAGAAAATCATGCCCCTGCCCCATGCTGTTTAGAAACAGGATTTAACAAAAAGATGGGAGAGAGAGACAGAGAGAGAGAGAGAGAGAGAGAGAGAGAGAGAGAGAGAGAGAGAGAGAGAGCGAGCGCGCGAGCAGGGGTAACTAGTAGTAATTTAGGCAACCTTTATTCTAGACTTGCCCCTGCTGTCACTTGCTGTGATATATTGAACACTCAAGACCTCAGGTGTGAAGTGTCCACATCTGCAATAAATGAAGGGAGCAGAGGGAAAGTGACCAGTTAATTTATAGTGCTTCTTTTATCACTAAAACTCCAGGTCAGTGTCCAGACTTGACTCTGTATTTATCTCCTCATGAAGAAGAGTCTGAAGGCACAGCAATACCCCAGACCTTGAACAAGGGTGACTGGATCCTTCACCAATCATGGTACTAAGGTGGGAGGGCTACAAATTCTTTAAATTTAGAAGACTTTGATAAACTGGATGCTTGCATAGGTCCTCTCTATCTCAAATTGAAACTTGTTTTTCATGAATAAATAATTGAATGCCTTGAATAGAGCCTAGGTTGAAGGCTGATTGCTGAAAAGAACTGTATCTTGAATCCTTTCTAATTATAGATGTTCAATTCTATATATCTGATTTGCTCATGAAATGGTATTGTTAAAAAAAAAATTTCTCAGGGCTGGGTTGTGGCTCAGTGGTAAAGCACTTGCCTAGCATATGTGAGGCACTGGGTTTGATCCTCATCACCACATAAAAATAAGTAAAATAAAGGTCCATCAAGAATTAAAAAAAAGTCTCATCTTAGAAACTATGCAAAGTGCAATTTTTAAAAACTACAATATTTTAAGGGTGATTTTCAGTGAAATGTAACCAGACCCTTGGTTAAATCCCCTTAAAATCGGCCTATTGAAACAAAGATAATTCAAGGGGGGAAAAAAAAGTTATTGCTAGGATCTGAATCCAGGACCCAGAGAGTCCGTGTTTTTCCTTTAGTCATGGAGCATATCATTGGTACCAAAATAGAGCAAGGGACTGCGAGCACTGCCCTGATTTAGGTGTGATGATGCCACTTACTGCAGCAGGAAGCGCAGAGTGGAAGGTCTCTGCGCATAAAGGCAGGAGGGATGCTGCTCAATGCTCAATTCTTTTGAAGCCAAAGAAGAGCCACAATTCTACAAGGTAAGGGAAAATTACATGTGATGCAAAACCTTATTTTAAACAGGGATTATAGCGACCAAATTGCTAACAAAAGCCAGAAAGAGTGGCCTGTCTCCACCCTTCCAAGGGTAGAGGATCTAGTAAGTGAGGCACACTGGCTGGAGAGGGCAGCAAAGTTGAGAAAACTAAGATGAGCAGAAGGGGAAAGAAGCCAGGTAGCATAGGTACACTACCGAGTGCCAGGTGTCTCCTCAAGGACATGGGTGATTCAGGGTTCTAACAAAATTGTCTGTGCAAATGGGACATTGAAGTTGCTCATTCTTCAAGTGCTCCCCCTCCTTTTAAAAAATTAATAGAGTCTTTTTGTTAAGAGCTATTTTAGGTTTGCAGAAAAATTGATGGGAAAGTACAGAGAGTTCCCACATCAGATGCCCCTTTTATGTCTTAAATATTTAGTCTTCATATTTTTTATTCAGAAAGAAATTAAGAGACTAAGTAGAAAATATTTTGTTTTGCATAAAACTTCCCCCAAACTTTCCTGAGAGTTGTGGATTGTTGAAAAAGTATTTATTATTTCCTGGTTAAATTGGTTTCAGAGTGTTGTCTGAAAACTGACACCATTGTGGTGCCTTTAGTGGGACATTCGAAAGACTTGTGTCTGACAATGACTAAGGATAATTTTAAGGTACCAAGTAAAAAATCATATCTTACAAATGTATACAAGAGGTAGTTCACCACTGTTGTGGTTCTTTACTTTTCTGTGTTAATTTACATGAAGATCTGCATCATATTTGATTTGCTCTCTCGCTTTTTAAAATTTTTCTTTTTATAGTTGTAGATGGAGAGCATGCCTTTATTTTATTTATTTTTATGCAGTGCTAAGGATCAAGCCCAGTGCCTCACGCATGGTATGCAGGCATTCTGCCACAGTGCTATAGCACCAGCCCTGTGCTGCCACTTTTAATTAACTCTTCAGTATTATGCTTTCTTTCTCAAAATGTACTGGTAAAAAGTTGGAAAGCTTTCCCCAAAAGGATCAAGTTCGCTCCTATGGTTATCACCAAGTTGGTGGATGGGAATGGTCGTATCAATAATAAACTATTCAGTCTCTATACTTATTTGAGCCTTTTCAGGCTTTCATCCTTATGAATATATTACTGTCATATCATTTATATTTTCATTGTGGACTGCCCAAATATTTTGTGTATTGTGGGAGGATGTATTTTTTTTTTAAGTAAGTGATCTCAGTATGAGAACCAAACATTGTGTCCTAGACATTTATTATAATGCTGGCCCTGAACATGATATTGTGTTCCTTCTGTTTGCCATAGAAGCACCAGGAAACTGCTTTAAAATATAGATATTCTCATCCTGAGATTTTATAGATCTTGTCTATATGGTGATAATATTACTGACCAGACTGACAGAATGTTAGAGATGGTAATGAAAGGCTAGTTAAATGGTCATATTAAATGATGATCCTCTGAAGGAAAGACTAGGGTGGAATCTGCTCTCAAGGACATAAAGCATTGTTTTATTAATGGCTCCTATGGTTTCCTCCCCAACTGTGGAAAGGATTTCGGGAAACCAACTCGGAAAATCAACGGAGGTGTTAACCCAGGAAGTGTCTCCTTAAGGAGCTGAAGACACTGACTCACGTTAATAATGGAATTCCTTTTAAGGAGTGAAATTAATTATTAATTTGACTTAGCCACTAGGTTAATTCACTTCCATCTAACAAATATCACTCTTTGAAAATGTATTTTTAAATTGCATTTTTGGCTTTAAAAAAATTGCAGTTTACAAAAACTGCCTTTTTTAAATCTTCCAAAGATTACAGTTGAAAAATACTGGAAATCAAGTGTTTTGTCCAGGATGATCTGGAAATTCAGAGTGTCTTTCAATAGACTTGCTTTGTTTGATTATTTAAGACTTAATTCTCAAGACAGGAATTTATATACAGAAGAAAAACAAGGGTGAATTCTTGATTATATAAATTGAAATTTACTGATTCTTACTTAAGTATGTACAATTGTTTGGATGGTTACTTTGAAAATATACCATAAACCGAACCTGGCTCAACAGGGTTAGGTGTAAGAAATCAACTATTTGAAGTATAAAATTGCTAAACATAGAGAATAAACACCAACTTGTTCTTTTCTACTGCTTCTTTCCTATGAGTGTATTTTTTGTTTAATTTCTTAAGTATCTTAATACCTTTCACAGATGCCTACTCTTAGCATTTTGAAATTTTTTCAAAAGTGATTTGTCAGCTATTCTTCACTTCTTCAGCTACATTTTCATTAGCTTCTCTCATTTTTCTCCACCTTCCTCCAGTCAATTGATTCTCAAACCTGGTTGCCTATTTGAACTCTTTTTGTAGAGCTTTAATTGACACCCAGGCTCAGCCCCAGAGAGCCTAACAGAATTGGTAGACAGTGGAGCCAACATTGCTCTTTTCTGGGCTTCCCAAGTGATTCTAATGTGCATCCTCAGCTGTGGGCCTCTCTGAATGAGCTCCTGGTGTTGTACCACTTTCTGTTTTCCCTCAGAATGTCTGTGTACCTTTTTTCCTTTAAGCTGGTAGTTTTTAATCTTCCTGTCACGCTTCGATTATTAAAGTTTTATAAATTTTTTCGTAGGTCATTTGGCTTTTTCTTTCTGACCTCTTATTTATTGGCCAAGAAGTTCTTATTCCAAGTACATGTGTTTGATTTGTATTCTTATCAAAAGTTACCCAGGTTTTATGTCACTGGAAGATTCACAATAAGATCATGAATTACAATTTTGCTTTTGTTCCAATGCTAATGGTCTATATGAGTAAATATGTGAGGATTAATAGTAGAACTTGTTGCAGTTGTTAAAAACGAACAGTAAGAAGGGGTTTGGGGGGCTGGTAGTATAGCTCAGTGGCTTAGTGGCGGAGTGTTGGCCCAGCATGCATGAAGCTCTATGTTTGATCCCCAGCACTACATAAAGGGAGAGAGAATGAGAGAGAGAGAGAGAGAGAGAGAGAGAGAGAGAGAGAGAGAGAGAGAGAGAGAGAGAAATCATTTAGTAGGCCAGGTGGGGATGTAGCTTATTGGTAGAGCACTTGACTAGCATGTTCAAGTTCAATCCCTAGTACTGTAAATAAAGAGACAGAAGCACCAAGAAGGAATTTACTTTAATTGTTGTCATTATTGACAATGATTAAGATAATATAAAGTATTAGAACTTGGAGGCCACATAGGTCTGGAGGATATGTAAATATTCTATCAACAACATTTTTCAATTTCACAGATAAAGGACTTATGTACCTCTAAGTTTTCAACTTTAAAGATAAATCTCAATAGTTTCAGAATACAGCAGGTGTGAAGATATAATATATGGAACCAACTAACACATCAGGAACAAGATATCAACAGCAAGGGAAGCCTTAATAGCAACAGAAAGAAAAGGAAGGATCTATGATGTTAACTAAACTTCTGTGGTGATATAAATGTTAGCAGGAAAAAACAGAATCCTGGGAGGTAATGTGTGGACTATTCAGGAATTTGAAAAGAAGAGATAGAGAAAGGGTTGGCAGCAGGTTGAGGCTCCAGTACTAGATAAGAAACCTGAGCTCCAGCGGAGCTGTGTCTCCAAATATGGTCAAGCCATTTCCTTTCCATAAAGTTTATTTTCCCTCACTGGCAAGAATATTGGTTGGATTCAGAAAAAGAAACTGACCACACTGTGACTGGATTCTGCCAATAGCCATACTGCATCAGATCTACCCAGGATTAAGTTCAATAGATGACCACATTCAACAAGAGGAGATTTCTACTAAAATTTGGACTTCTCAGGTTTTTCAGAAAAATCATTGCATTCAACAATTTAGGTTCTGAGAGGGAACTTCCCCTTTTTAGCAAGAGCTTGAGTTTTCTGGTTCTTCAGTTTTCAGCCTGAGTGGCTCCACTCATTTTTCTCTGATTCACTTGGCCCTGTAGGAGTTTGGATTTGTTTCCTCTAGAACTTATTCTTCAAGGTCATTTCCAACCCTAATTCCGTGTTTAAAAAAAAAATGCCCAGAATACTTCAGCCCTCTTTGGTTAGGGCAAACAAAAATAACTTAAGAAAAATAAACATCACAAGCAGAAGCACCAAGGAGACAGAGAAAGTAACAAATAGACGACCAACTCGCAAATAGAGGCTAAGCTCACAAAAGACGTCCTATTAAACCTTATGCACCAATATGCTGGTGTTCTACTCCAGAAGCACAATGTCACTTCTTAGCAGTAAGAGTTGTGATTTAGTGAATTATTGTAGTTCAAACTCCTGGGAAAGAAAAAGCACAAAATGTTCTGTACAACTCAAATAAGAATAAAGTATATTCTGACCATCAGGAGATTAAAATTCCCAAAAGGGAACTTCTTGGCAGAAAATGGCCAAAGTTATTTAAAGAGTGACTTCCCATCTTTGAATTCACCCATTGAATAAAACAATATTAAATCACTCTTCAATAATTCAGGGACCTTCATTTCTCCTACTTTGTTTAGCACAGAGCTTAATCACATGAAGGTCTCACTATATAAAGTCTCTGAAAGGACTAAAGCTTAACTCATTTAGTACAGAAATAACTCTGGACTTTCCAAAGTTATCTGAGCTTACACAGTCCCTGAAAATTCCCTTGAATAATCATTTCCTAGCATGTTTATGTGAACTGAATTTTAATATTGTCAACCTGCTTGTGAGCTATTTTGCAGTTGTTCTTTATTTGCATATCTTAGACGAAAACTTCCTGAAAATTCTTTCCATAAGGTCTTTTACCACTTCAAATTCAGAGAAGAAAAAGATGGGACATAAAAAAATCAATCAGTAAATACGTGGCACATTAAAATTTGTGGTATCCTGCTGAGGAGGCACTCATATCCATTTTAAAGAATTCTCCTGTGTCTAATTATATGTCTAGATTGAGATTCAAATTTCATATCTCTAAAGAGCTGGGGCAGTTCAAAGAACAAAGTATGTCTTTGTGAAGCAGGACAGAAATATTTTATTTATTGCTGCATTATTAAGTAAATGAAAATTAGCCCTATTCTGCTCTGAAATTAGTGTCTACAACTTGTTATAACTCATTAAAATGTAACTAAAGAATGTGTTAACTTCACTCTGGAGAGAAAAATATTGTTATTTAAAGCCAAACTACAAAAGTAGCCTACTGATCAAAGACAAATGTGTGAACTTGTAAGACAAAGCAACAGTATGACTGGCTCTCTTCCTTCCCAAATTTTATGACTACCTCAAAGAACAATCACCTTAATATCAGTAATTCAGATGTCCACATTGTATATCGATTTTCCAGGAAAACTTTTTATGGGGCAAAATTCAAATGGACAAAAAAAAGATAATCTAGAATTAAAATTAGTCAAAGGTAAAAGAAAAATAGAAACTAAAAATACAGAAGTGAAGTGTCAATGTCTTAAATTATATTTCAGAAGTAGGTGCGTTATTAATCCTCATTGTTTTGGAAAACCAGTAAAATGACCATCAAAATTATGGTAGAAATGAATAATGTACTTTTAGATGACAAGTTAAAGATTAATTCCCAACTTCAGTGAACACTCAATGTTTCTATACATGAGAGGCCAGAAAATAGTAATCTGCACAGCCATTAGTGCAAAAAAATTTCACTGTCTATTCACAAGTTCATTCTTCAGTGAAAGGAAAGCTTGTCTTTGCATGCTTATGTTTATGTATGCTCAAGAGCTAGGAGTGACCTAGAACCAACAGAGATGACCAGCAGCAAATCCAAGCACAGCATTAGTCTGACTGAACCCTCACCCTCCTGTTTCCAAGCCTCCAGAGCTCTCAGGTCTCTCAGATCTGTCTAATCATGAATCCATTAAGTCATCTGGGCTGCCATGAAGATGAAGCTGACAGCACAGTTACTTGAGTCAGTTTAAAGAGGCCCGGGGTGGTTGAAGGGAAGGATTAGGAGGCCTGGGGTGCTAAAAGGCCTAGCTCCCAGAGATCCCAGTAGCACACAGCTGTCAGGAACACAGAGCTGCTTTTAGAGAAAATCTTTGGAGGGAAACAGGGATTTTGCAGTATATCAACAATTTCATCAGGCTCGGTTCACCTTTCTACCTTCCATGGTATCATTGAGTGGATTTAAACAGCAAAGAGTTAGTGGGTTGATCACATAGCCAAGACATTTCCAGGATTTAGGTTCTGTGATCTGATGCTCACAGTAGAAATTATTTGGTGTTTAAATTTGACTTTGGATGAAACCTAGATTGCGTCTGTGAATCCTCCCAGAGGTCTTTTGTTGAACATGTAACATCTATTGAGGCAAACTGGTCAATCTCCTTGTTTCTATTTTGTTAAAAAAGAAAAAGGCATAGAAACAGAGTTCATGATAATATATTTGGACAGATAGAACTGTCTTTGAGAAGGTATTACAGACTTCTATGAACTCTCCAGAAAGCGCCCAGAATGTTGCCGCTAATTGGTATTATTATAGGTAACACATTTGTTGCTGTTGTTTCAGCAAGGGCGATCTTCCAGGATGAGAATTATTCACTGTTCAGCTACAGAAGTTCTTGGCAGTTTCATTCTACCCTTCCTGTTGTGGCAGAAGGTAGTTTACCACTGGCACTAACATTAACAGTGATACCTGTTCCTTTCGGTGGGTGTTTGTCGAGGTGTAGACAGAGAGAAGGAGGCAGTAATCATGTTCCAGGCTCTATACTATACGCCAAATAGACATTATCTCCTCTCCCCATTCTTGTAAGTAGGCATTATTATTACCATTTTGCAGATGATGTATTAGAAACTCAGAAAACTTAAACGTTTTTGTCAAGGAACACTGGAGCAAGGATTCAACCCACCACCCTCTTTCTCTTAACCACTTCTCCATATTACTCCCCACTTCTTTTCACACAGAAGAAACTGACCAAGGACCATCAAAACATCTCTATTTCTCTATCCTCATGCTTATTACACCTTTCATTGTAATATGCAGCTCAGTGAGAGCCAAATGTGTCTTAGATTATATTTAAGGGAGAAATAAAAGAATTTTAAAAGGAAGGGTCTTCGTATATTATCTTTGATTTCAATTCCCATCTTTTACAGGAAGGAAAATGTACTTCAGTGATACATGGTGTCTTTTCTGAGGCAACAAAGCTCATTAGTAGCAGAACTTGAACCAGATCCTCAAAGCTCCATTTCAGAGCCCAATCTGTTTCTATTATATGAAAAAAATGACATGATCATTCTTGACCTTACAAATGAAATCACAGATAGATTCTTATAATCAAACTTGTTTCATATGTCATTTAATTTCTATCAAAATTTCAAAGGGCACATTTTGTGAAGAGTCTGTCTGGTGCATTTGCTTTTTCGTTCTGACTACACATACAGATGAACAACCAAGAGATTATCGCAACTAAGGGAGAAAAGGGCAACATTCAGGGCCAAAATGCAAACACCCATTCATAAATGTAAACCACCTCAATCAACCAGCTCTGTTGTTTACGGAGAACAAAGTTACTCACATCAGTCACCTGTGGGGCAGCATGTTGTACAGCACAATACCCTCTAGCCAATTCACATTTATTTCTAAGAACCCTTTCCAAAGAAACAGTTTTCTTTATGTCCTATAATAGGAGTTCTTCTAAAATACACAAGACCAGGGCTTTCCACAGAGGCAATCACTATTTTAAAATGCTTTTAGGGGGAGTGTTAGTGCCATTCAATGTAAATTGTTAGGTGAGATCTCAGTTTTTTACCATATTATTAGAAATTATGGTCCAGACACCTCCAATTCTATTTTTTAAGGCCCTTTCAGCTAGCAGTGACCAGAAACCCAGGTTGAAATCACAGGTCTTTCTTTCATAAAGGGCAGACACTCTTTGGAGCAAATGCCATGAGACGCTTCCATACAAATTCCTACAAGCACGTATGCCTTTTATCTTTGTCCTCATAAGTGACAGTGCACTACCTGTTGTATACATTAAAAAGCCTTTATCATTTAAAAAACTTGTATTTCAATTATTACCCACGGAATTTCTGTCCACAATTTTCTCTTCTAAGTATATAATTGCTGGCTGAATGAAACACTGATGGTTATGGTATAAAAATATTTTAAAGACACCTATAGAAAATATAGACCATAGATAAATTATTGTCCTTTTGGATTAAATGGCTCTTCCTGGTAAATAATAACCAATCATTAAATCCACATAGAGAAAAATAAACAGAAATATATCAAGCTTATGGGACAATTTACCCAAAAGATATAATACCCTTTAAATCAGTGAATTAAAAGGAAAATATTTAACATAAGATGAATATACTAAAAGAAAAGGAAATAGCACATTATGGAACACATAGAGATCATTTTATTATTGAAGATTAAATTTCTTTTTAATGATTAGTATTGGTGATCTCCTTTCCTCTATAAAAACAGATTTTGGAGAAAAATGATAATGTGTCTCTAACAGCCAAGCACCTCTGTATTGTTATCACTCCTATATGCATGGCCTCTCTAAAGCTGCTAAATGAAAGACTAAAGCATAAAAAAATATAGTTCCAATGTCACTGTACATTGATGTATAAAGAAACTGGACACACTGAACATTTAAATAGGTGAGGTACAGCCATAAAATCCATTAGGTTTGCTTTGAGTGTAATAAAATATATTTTCTCTGAATACAATGAATAATAAGCATCTGCATGTTTCAAAAACACAAGATCACTAATGCCTAGTCTGTACTGTAAGTCACCATTTATAGACACAGGCTCTATTTCTTTTGAAAGATAAAGAATAGTAAGCAGTTTACACATCAAATGATGCCTTTGGTTTTGTAATTTATATTTAAACCTTGTATTAAAAATAACATGAAGATGATTTTAAAATGAGAAAAATGACCTGCTTGCTAGATTGCATGGTGCAAAAAATAAATGTTTTGTCAGCTTACCTGATAGAAAGCCTTAGGAATCAGAGCACAACAAAGCCCAGCATCCAAGATGGTTAGACTGTAACACGCCTTCCCCTGCAGTTCTTCAGATATTTGACCACAGAGGCTTGCAAATTAATTACAGTTTTTTTCTTGCTTTCTCTGTGGACAAGAAAACAAAGAGACCTTTCCAGAATCCTCTCTGCTTATGCCTCCGCTTCCTGTTCTGAGATTCACTCTATGGTACCCAACATATATCAGAAAACAGCTTTGAAAAAAAAAAAAAAAAAAGAAGAAGAAAGAAAGAAAAAGAATGGCTGGCAGCACCCAGCGTGGTACCGCCATCTACTGGCAGACTTGCAAAATCGAACAAAAGACAGAACACTCCCATTATTCTCTATCTAGGGAGAAGGTAAACCTGTGTGGAAACGTCGTGAATCATCAAAGTGTGCAAGATGACAGCAGTGAGGTGAAGGAAGGTAACATTTCCCAAGTTGCAAAAAATGTAGTCTGTCTGCCACACCTGAGTATGTACAAAGAGACCCTTTTGCATACCCAGTTATTTAAAATCACTAGCAGATTTTTTTTTAAAGTTTTATAAATTTGGAAACTTCTTTCACCTTTCACTTATAAATTGCTAAAAGGTTTTTTTTTTTAACCTTCAAATTTCTATTCAGAAATGATACTTATAGGCTACCTTATATCTTGTATGTAGAGTTTTGTAAGATCTCTTCTATGGCCTGCTTTGATTTTCTGAAAATATTTTCTCTTCATCGTGTGAATTATTTTCAAAGTTTGTCACTGGGAATTTTAGAAAAAAAAATAATAAATTTTTGAGAAGAGTCTTTTTATGTTGTTTTATGGTAAAATGTTTACCAGAAACTACAAAAATATCCTATACCTTGGTAAAGCCTAGTTAATTTAGATCATTGGTTATAACAAGGTGTATTTGTGCAACACTAGGAATTTTTGGAATTCATCCTAAAGAAGATAATTCAGATGAATTTTAATATGTAGGTCTTTAAATACTTACGAAAACATATTTTATAATGATATTAAAACATACACTACATAATGAAAGTGAAAATTTCTACCTGTTAAGAGATTTCTCAATCTAAATGTGATTTTTTCATTTGACTTTTCGATTTATTTTCAAGCAAACAACTATAATTTACAAAAAAACTAAATACAGTTGTACTGATGGAACAACTGCATGGATAGGCAACAACTAAGTCAAGAATTATATTAGCTTTGAAGACAAAGATAGAAACATACAGTGTCTGTCATTTTAAGCAGCTTACTTGTAACAAAGAGAGACAAATATAGCTGACAACATATTTTCAACAATGTGCTTGGGAAACATTATTTACTTACTTTTTAATTATAGCCCACACTTTGCTTGATGGCAGATAAATAAAGTCTAGTCAAAGTGAATCACTTGAGGCGCTTCCCAATGATTTCAGCTTTACACTAAACCTGTGCATGATTTTTTCCTTTTCCATCTCTTCTCATGGAGACTGATGTAAGTTCAGGAAAACCTACATAGATGGAGAATTCACAGTGTGATCCCTAGCCTTTCCCCTTCCTATGTGAACATTCACTGAGGTCTAGAATCTGGTCTGATCCATGGATACTACCATCCCTCCACATCTAAAACGCACCCACACTTCCATTTGGCCCCAGAACATCATTCCTTCATCTTTACATGGCAGCATCCTTTATTTACAACTATTATTTATCTCAGGGTACAACAGCCTTTCCTCTCAGGTAACTTTTGATCCTGGCCTTGGCAATGGAGGGAATAAAAACAAGTAGCATCTTTTCAGCATCACTCCAGGTTGTAAATGGATGATTAAAGCACGCCTCCCTGTCCCAGGCAGCCATCTCTTTTCTACTGTTTCCAGTCCAAGGGATATAAAGCACTCTGTGGGCTTTAAGCAGCTGAAGTGCAATCTCTTTTCCACCAAAATATCCATACTTCTCATTTTTCCAACTTATTACTGAGTAAAATACCTACAGTTCCTGTATCAGAGAATCCACTTGGGTCGGGTTCTTTTGCTTCTAAACGAACTCTCTTTCCCTTCAGAAGAGCTTTGTTTGGATTTTTCTTTCTATGTCATAGTGAATTGGATCTACAAGTTTTCCTCTTAAATCTTTCTATCTTATATTCAAGGTATCGGTATATTATGGCTGCTATAACAAAGTACCAAACTGGGTAACTTATAGCACATAAATTTCTTGTCTCACAGCTCTGGGGCTAGATGGTCAAAATCAGATATCAGAAGACACATGCTCCTCCTAAAGGGGAAGGATATTTCCTTTTCCTCTTTCAGTTCCTGATAGCCTCTGACATTTCTTAGCTTGTGATAGTGTAGCCACATATTTCCACATATACATGATGATTTCCTTGCATCTCTAGTCACAGAAATTATCCCTGTTCACCATCATTTAACTAAATGTTCATTAATTGTTCCAGTCCCAAGCACTACACACTAACTTTGCCACTAGAAATAATACTTAGTAGGATATTCATTCTAACACCCACCTTGAGGACGCTGGATACCCCAAACAGTTCCTCATTAGTGTCTTCTAGGGAGCTAATTTTGGGGGGTGGTTAATATTAAGATACATTTTAATAAGAATTGAATTGAACAAAATAAGAAAAGCTGTAATTATTATGCCAGTATACCTCATAGCAAGAAGAAATAATAACTCAATGCCAACAAAGAGACCTTTCCTCCATGTTGTTAAGAGAAACTGACTTTAGAAGGGCAGAATTTGTCATTTTGAATAGGAAAATGGAGAAGTGACCAGAAGGGTAATGTTATAATGCTAACCTACCTTGTCATTCTGCAGACAGAATGACAGATAATGTTCAGGTCTTCAGGAAGTGGATCCTGGGGAGATTTAGGTAAAAATAGTTACTGGCTGCAAACATAAAGCTCCTGGAAGTAGAGTGGGATCTAATCATACTTTGTAAACATATCCTGCATAAATAAGAAATAGTCAGAACAGTGTAGAGCTAATGCTTCCCGTTAGGCTCTTTGGGTTGATCTCTTCATCCCTTCAGCTTCTGGTTCCTTGAGGTCTTTGATTTTAAAATTTTCATAGCCAAGTGCTTTTTCATTATATCTATAGATCCCATGAAAAAAGTTCTGATTTGTGCTCTATCCCTCATTTTTTAGATCATTGTTTCCCAAATGGTGTTCACGGGAACACTACTGTCCTGATGAATTAATGAAGTACATCAACCCACTCACCAGAATGGCTAAAATTCAAAACGCTGATTGTGCTATGTATGAGAATCTGGTGAGACAGCAATTCTCCTATATAACTGATGGAAGTGTCAATTAGTACAACCATTTTTGAACAGCAGTTTGGCATTGTCATCTAAAGCTGAGCACAAGTGTACCCTATGAGTAAGGGATGTTAAAAGGCAGATATTTGATAGAAATGTGTGTATATGGGCTAAATTTTTCATAGTTGCATGAAGGAAAACAGCAGAATTGAAAAGGAACCCAAATGTTCATCAGCAGAACAACGGATAAAGTAATTATGGTATATTTGAGACATAGAGATATGATATATCATACAGAGATTAAATAAGGAACTACAGCCACTTAGTGAGACATAGTGATTTTCACAAATGTAACATGGAATAGAAAGAAGAGAGACAAATATAAATAAAACAAGGTCCTAATTATTAAACTTAAAACAGGGTAAATGTGTTCTAGTATTTGGAGTGCAAATATTGGTTTCTCTTGAGATAAGATAGTCTTTGGCAAAGACTGGTTGAAATAGGAGCCATTCTGGGACTGGTATGATCATGTTTCTTGACTTAGAGGGGTTATTATGTAGGCATTTATGACAGTTAATTGAATCAAATATTTATACTTTGGATACTTTTGTTTTACGGAGATTATCATTCCAATTACAAAAACACTCATACATCAATGTTGTAACATTTATACTTCTGGGGTGGGAAAGGGAATGAAATTGAAAGGTTCAGAATTTCCAGGATTTTATCTATATATTTCTGTTCTGCTTCAGCCTCATGCAGATATATATTGGTGTATTCGCGTAATTTTTTTTTTAAGTTGGTATCTTGCTAAATTGCCCAGGCTGGTCTCAGACTCGTGATTCTCCTGTCTCAGTCTCCAAAGTAGTTGGGATGACTGGAGCATATGGCCACACCCAGTTCTTATTAATATAATTTTTCAAAGTAAACTTAAGATATTAAAAATACATTAAGTATTTCCTTTCATACCCTCTATACTTATGTGTCCCTCAGTTATTCCTTTTTTTTTTAAGCTGAATGGATCTCTTTTTCTATTTTAAGTTGAGTCCACCCTGGAATCTATCTTCATTTAAGCTAATATTCAGCTTCTATTTTTCTGCATTCTGTCACTTTGATGAAAAAGTTACCTGCCACTGTGCTGGCATTTATGTTAAATGAACATAAATTGACTTCCCTTATGCTCTTTATGCCTCTACAGCTCTATAGTGCACTTTAGATTGGAATCTCCTGATGATAAATACTGAGACTAACTCGTTTTTGCTCAGTGACTAATATATAAGTTGCCGTGAGTTATATAGATAAATAAATGATCTCCCGATGAAGGGCAATGACATGCCTTCACATTTATTGAGTCTTTTCTCTTTATAACATCTTTAGAATTTGAAAAAATGTATGTATTTCTTACATTTCTCATTTGGAAAAATTGAATCAGAAAAGCAAAAATTACACCATGGTAAAAATTATTCTAAAAATTAAGATAATTTTCAGTTTAAAAATCTACTCACTAGGTAATTTTATATATCAAAGACTCAAATATTCCAGATGTGATAACTTTCAAAATATTATTTATTAGATGTACTTGAATTCAATAACATCAAAAATTTTAAACTTTTATTATAAAAGAATAATACAGTAAAACATAATCTCCATGAGACATCCAGTGTAGATGATCTCCGGTGCTGTAGTTATATACTATATAATTTCAGGGTTTTTTAAAAATATATTTATTTATTTTTTAGGTGTAGATGGACACAACACAATGCCTTTATTTTTATGTGGTGCTGAGGATCGAAGCCGGGTCCCGCCCGTGCTAGGCGGTTGCTCTACCGTTGAGCCACAATCCCAGCCCCTATAATTGCAGTTTTATAAAGATGTCTTGAACCACTAATCCTGTCTAGTTGCTGTTACCTTTATTGAAATTAATGTCCTTCATTGCCGTTCTCATCACTATTTCTCTCCAACAAGTGGCCAACTACTATCTATTCTAGAATACTCAGAGTAATAAACTTGATATCCTGTCTTGCTTTTCCCATAAATGACTTAGATACCCTCTGCTGTATTCCCCAAGCTTCAGACTACACTTCATAATGTATTACACTTACATACTGACATGTTTGCTTTCAACCACCCTCTTCAACACTCTCCTACATAAGACTACAAGTTCCTTGAGAGCAACCACAATACTTTCTCTTTTTTTTTTAAATTACCTAATCCAATTCTTGATATATAGTAGCCGGAACTCAATAGGTATCTGCTGTGGGTGGGATAGCATTTTGTCATCATCTATGTATTATTATGCCATTTACCACTCCCATTTAGAAAGCCAGTAACAAGGAAAGCTTTGTCATTTGACAAAGAGTTAAATAAAAATTCTTCTATTTATGAAAAATAGGAAATTTTGTTCCATCTTACCAATAGCATAACACCCCACAGTAATCTATACCTAAGTGCAAGTATCCTTAACTTGACTGCCTATCATAGAGCTATACATGTTTTTACAAGTGAAAATGATTCAGCCATTCATAGGACTAAATATTCTTAGGTACTTGTAAATGATGATAGGATTTTATTCACAGGTGTGAAGCAGTTAAGGGCAGGTTCTGGGAGATACACTTCTCTGCTCCTCTCAGGAAAGGTCGCCAGATGATCTGTTTACCCATATGCACACACTCTCCACTCTAGGGCTTTGTGACTAAGCAACAGGCCTTTTTTTTTTCCTACACACTTTGTTAGTGTGACACTGTCAGACTGTCGGATCATCTAAGCATAGGGAAAATATTTTTTTTTTCCATGAAGCCTTAGTATCTATCATTGCTAATTATAAACAAGTACTTTAAGATAAATCATTTATTCAATCTCTCATTCTATCTTCTAAAATACAGTGCCTGCAAGTAACTGACAAAGTCTACATCTATATTGAGAAAATGAGTTAAATTTTTTATTTAATGTGTTTATAATGTGTTTATATAGTTTTTAGAAAATATTCACTTGCATTTTATTTATAGCTTGACTTATGTTTTGCTGTTTATTTTGCATTATTAATTCTAAAACAATCAAAAGGCAAACCATTTTAGACAATATGACTTCTAAGTCTAAATGATGTGATGTTTTGAATATGTATTTTATGAAATATGTATTTTTCTTGTTTTTCTATTTTAAAAGACACATTTAACAACAAAATGTCTCACAGTTTGTAAGCTCACTTTTTTAGTGGAGAAAATAAAGGTATTATTTTAAAATCAGATTGATAATAATTGAAATTTTTATGTGTTTCTATTTCAGAAGACCACCCCATTAATTTCACACAAGGCACATTGATTAAGACAATATTACAATGTACTATGGGAAAGGAGAGGGGTTATTAAGAAGAGTGGAAGGATGAGTGTTTCTGAGGGCAATTTGGAGATACTAATAAGGAAACTGGAGAGGAAGTAAGGGATTACATTATTAAGGAACTGTATCTACTAGAAAGAATAAAAAAGGAAGTGGTAAAGGATGTCCTGCTACTCTTGCAAACCTAGAAGAAAAAAATATCACATACGAGTTGATGGAAGTGGTGATGGATAAAGATGTATGTATTTGAATGATATTATACAGTTGTTGTCATAAATGTGAATTTCAGTCTATATCTATGTGTGTGGGAAAATAATGTATTAACAATTCAACTTCAGTTATTACTAGGGCACCTGCACCCATCATATCAAAGCCCCAGAGTCTTGAATGAAGCCTAGACATAAAGGTGGAGGTGAGAGGTTTAATCTTTGGTTATACATTTCATAGGTGACAAGGATTCATTTTTTTCCATACCATTATTAAGCATTTTCCATTTGCAAGAAACTATTCGTGGTGCTTAGAATATTCAGTAAATGGAACAAAGATTCCTTATTCCTAAGAAGCATATGTTTTAAAGGTAGAGAAAAGGTAGACAAAAGCAATTATCATAATAAACTAGTAAATGATATGTTAAAAGGCTATTTGTGCTAAGTTTATCGAGTATCCACTGTTCTCAGTCTGTGTCCCAGTTCAAGGGATCTCTGCAGATATCTCTCCTCACCTATTGTTCCCCTCGATTTCTCTTTATTTTTTTAAAACTTCTTGTTCCTTCACACTGTACTTTGGTAACCTAATATTCTCTGCAGTTTTCCAGCTATGGTAGTTGAGGTAAGTATTGAGTTTTATTTCCTACTGTTTTCTCAGAGTCTCTTGCTCATCTCCTTTCTCTTGCTTGATGTCCCATCTGGACCGGGTTCCTCTCCTTTGACCTAGAAACAAACACCAAAATATGAGGTAGAGATCTGCTTTATTGAATGACTGCTAACTGCCTGGAAGATGTATTCCAGAAATTGGGGCGTTTGTTCTCCATAGTATCAACTTTGACATAGGTAGTAAGTTTAAGTCAGAGTCTACAACCTAAGCATGAAGGAAATATTTTTTTAATATTCTGCAAACGTATGTAATTTAGATTTTCATGCCCTTATCCCACTAAATTCTCAGAATAGTCTAATTATTGTTTTAAGGCTTATTGCTCCTCCTCAAACCACAAGTGAGGTTTCCAAAGCCTTAATTAATGATATCGGTCTTCTATCCAAACAATTTATCTCTCAATTTTTCATTTATTTGTCTAACCTGAGCCTTCATCTCTCTAATACTCCAGCGTAAGATATGCATGATATGATTTCCTATGAAGCTGGAAATTGGTGTCTAGGGTCTTATCTCCTAAGGCATAGCATGAAGCCATTCCTTGGTTAAATAATATTATCTCTCCAGAGATCTTCCAAGAAAGTGTCTGTCTTCTACTCAGGGTTACACAAACCTATTCCTTTCTCCATTATTTGGAATAATTTCCTCAGTTGGGGTACACCTTCTGTATCTTATCACTGCTCCCAGGCATATACCTTCTCTCTTCCAAACTGCTTTTCCAAACAGACTTTCAGAGTCCATTAAAAGTATATCTAAAATCTATGACTTCTAAAAAAAAAGAAACCACACTTCTTTCATTAGGGGCAAGGAAAGCTTCATCTTCAAACCCTTACAAGAGATTGGGGAAATTATCTTTCATTCTGCTAAAACATCAAAGAATATGGAAAAGCAGTTGCTCTGAAATTAAGTAGATTTTTCATACTAAAAAAAATTCAAATTCTATCACAATATTGAGTAGGTAAAAATAGACAACATGGGGCTAGGGTTGTAGCTCAGTGGTGGTGTGCTTGCCTAGCATGTGTGAGAGTCCAATTCTCAGCACTGCATATAAATAAACAAAATAAAGGTCTATCAACAACTAAAATTTTTTTTAAAAAATAAACAACATGATTTTGAGCCTGGATAGAAGAGTGGAAATAAAAAGTAGAGTAAGATGACCCCTGGGCTTTTGACTCAAGGAAAACAGAGACACTTTTTGCTTTTAATGAAGATGAACAAATCATTGGGGAGATCAGTTTTGTGTGAAGACAAGGTGTTTAGTTTAGGGCTTTATGTATTTGGGGTGCTTGTCCAAATAGAAATGTCCAGTGACATTTAGATCAATTTTTAGTAACAACAACAAAAAAAGAGCTTTCAGTGGAAAACCATGAGTCAGAGAAGATGAAATCATTTATCTGTTTCTGGCCTCCCACCATTGTTCAGGATTCTGTCCCTTCAATTTCTGCCCAGAACTTGCTCTATTATGGAACTTTCATCTAACCTCATTTCTTCAATCACTATTTCAAATTATGGCATAGGTTCCTCTGACTATAAACAAGTCCCAGCATAAAAACGGAAAACAAGAAAAAGAAGGAAAGAAGGAGGGAAACATTGAGGAAGGGAGAGCAGGAGAGATGACAGAGTTTCCTAACCTTAGAAGTTGCTCCAGCAGCATCCTGTTTAGTCTTATGCCTTCAGTGACCATTTTTACTGAATGTCTCCCAAGTCTCCTTCCAGCCTGAATTTTTACCCTCTGATCATCAGCAAAGGGTCTTCAAAAAAGTATCTGTCTGGCTATGATGCCACTGCCACCCATTTGACATGGTCACCATGCTGAACAGACATTGGAAACAACCCTGTCTTACTCCTGTTAGTACACGTTAAATGTGTCCCTATTGCCCAGATGCAGTTTTACCTACTTCTCCCATCAGCCACACTGTTTTACTCACTGAATCACAAACAACCATTGCTCATTTCTGCCTCTGTGTCTTCATTTATTTCTACTATTGTCTTTGCCCAGCCTTATAAACTACCTTCTTCTCAGGGTCTAGATCAAGTTTGACATTGTGCATTAACACTCTAGCATCAATCCTTTCTGACCAATAACATGTCTAAAAGTCAATGGAACTTTTCACCATGAAATTAATATGAACCATCTTTCTTTATTGGTTATCTCTACTTTTATGTTTGGGGGTCTTACTTTAACAAGTACATTAGAAGTTTTACAATCAAGTGAAATCTTGTATGCTTTTGTTATGCTCTGCATGCTTGATAGAAATTTGTACTCACTAAAGGCTTGCTGACATAAAATAGACTAATTCACCATTTTCTTGTAACCAAGCTCTTCCATGAAATTCATTTCTTCAAGAATGAAACCTCAATAACATTGTTATGTATTCACCAACCATGTAACCTTGGGTGCGTTACTTGACTGCTCAAAGCCTTAGTTTCTGCAACTTTAAAAAAGTAGAGCACTTAATACAGTAACAGTCATTTCATTGTGCCCAATAAATATTCCTCAATATATTATTATACATTTTTATTTTAATTATAGCACTATAACTGTATAGCAATGGAGAGCTGGGAGATATCTTCATCACCTACTCTTTTCCTCCACATCATATCTGATCAATTTCTGATCACAATAGTTTTCTAAGCAGCAGCACAGTACTGCTACCACCACAACGATGTTCTTATGACTCTTACAGTAGATACTGCATCATTACTGATTGGTCACTCAAATGAAACCCACTGTTGCCAAAGATGGTACCCAGAGCACCACATGTCATTGTCCTAAGCAAAATCTTTAAGAAGCTCTAGTCTCCTGCTTTAGTCAATAAAATCAACCTCAAACTCTTGAACTTATTCAAAAAACTCTTAGTCTAAAACTTTTGAATTTTGAATATGGACTAATTATGAAATGAAAACAAGAGTTAATCTTTTGTTTTCCTATGAGTAATAATGACATTGGGTTACATGAAAAAATGTTTGCATATTTTAAAAGTTCATCCTAAATTACAAAGGAATATAATGTCATGAAAATCTGGAATTTGTTTTAAAATAATTCAGAAAAAAAGATTGATGAATCAAGTTTCATAAAATCTTGATAATGGTATTATATAATGATAAATTCGCTATTCTCTCTGCTTTTGAGAAGTTTAAAATTTCTATAAGTAATAAAAGATAATAAACTTAATAATCCCATTTTCTGTGCTACATATTTTTCATATTGGTAAGAGCAATTTTCCCCTACTCTAAACCTAATAACATTCTTTAATTGCTGCTTTTCAGCACTTGTTAGATGTGGACATGAAAAAATTGTTAAATATATCACCTAGAGGACTCTAATATCATGAAAGCTTAAACATCTTACTTATCATTATAATCACTAAGTTTCCTAATATGATCTCTTGGACACATCAGTTTGTATGGTAAATAATTATGAGAAGGAATGTGGCAAAATCATGAAATGACAATCAAGAATCTTTGAGAGAAAAAATTATTTCTTTGATTAAAAAAAAAGAAGTAATGCATTTTGTAAGGTGATAGCATTTTTAACCTGAGATCTAATCAAGCAACTAGAAAAAACAGTGCTAAAATTAAGAGCCCTTTTCAGCAGGAGTAGTCATACCAGAAAATTAATTACTATATATGGAGACAAATAATTGTTTGAAATGGAGACTACAGAGTTAATGGATAATGACTTTTCACTATTTACCCAAATGAAAGAGTACCAATGGCATAATTGTTAGAGGAGTAGAAATCCTATAGGAAAATATTTGTTGTGTCATAGAGGTTTAAGCTCTGAGAGTACAAAGACTTGAGGGAAAACTTACACATATAAAACTTGGTTTTCTGGTGAAAAACA
Source organism: Urocitellus parryii (assembly GCF_045843805.1). Lineage (NCBI taxonomy): Eukaryota > Metazoa > Chordata > Mammalia > Rodentia > Sciuridae > Urocitellus > Urocitellus parryii. Next base: position 218,850,975 of record NC_135531.1, read on the forward strand.
ATTTATTTACCATAGGTCTGCTCAAATATATGAACAGAAACAACAAATTCTTATATTTTCCTTGATAATTAGCACTAACCATCTTTTAAAGGGTTTTTGCAGACAATTTTCTCTTTATTTTTCTTGCAATAGGTAAACTCTAGCAACACTAGTCCCCAACCTCTTAGTTTCCATTTGGATAAAAAGTAGTAATTTTATTTCCCTTGAAAAGTGTTCTTTCAGCTACACACAAAATTCATGCCAAATTGGCAATGTGTAGTCTTCTAGAAAAATCTTTCCCTCTGCTACCTAGCAAGACAGGTGGCCCTGGCTTTGGTCCCATTTTTCTGTGTCACTACACACCTGGAGTCAATTGTTAAATCTCAAGTGGAGCAGGTGGGATTAGAGTGGTCTGTCATGCAGGAAATAAATGGACTTAGCACAGTGGTTTGCTTCTGCCCCAGGCAGACTCACTGAGTGGATGGGCAGGCATGGGCTATAGGAGGCTCAGGAGGGAGCCAAAGAGAAGAGCAGATAATGCAAACACAGACCTTAGGTTCTAAAATAATTCCTGGAATTAAATAGGGCCTGGCAGCCTGCTTACACAGTAGTTAAATGAGGGTAACACCAAGGCAGGTGCTCTGCATTGACTAGACAATTGTGAGAACTTGGATAAATATTAGTTGTTGATTTATTCTCATTGTGTTAAGAGTATCCATTTCCCAGCCTTAGGTAGATGCCACTAATTTATTTTATCTAGTCCCTCATTTATTCACTCACTCTTAAGATCATTGTGGAAGAAGTAACAGCCACTGTTAAGTGAAATTGCAGTTCACTTTATCTGTGTAGTTTTGCAAACATAAATAAAAAAGGGAACTGATTAGTTCTGTTTTCTACATGTGGAAGCTTCAGGGATAGAATTGTGTCATTCATCTATGATATTTGATTATTAGGAGAAATAAAAATTCTCAGTGTTTCATGTGAAAAAATTATAAAATCACTCATTGTAAAGGGCAATCGAGATAGAAAAACTCACCTGAAATTTCATGAAATAATTCATGACAGTAATTGAATATTTTAAAAATACTCTGTTTTGAGCTATTCATTTACTTACCACATGTTTATTGAAAGCTTAAGGTGTTCATTCATTCTGATGGGTGGTGAGGCACAAGAACAAAATATGCCCCTGAACTTGAGGAGCTCACAGGCTACATCAGAAGACTGATAGAGAGAGCTCATCAGATTCAACACAATGCACATGTGAAGATGGAGGTGAGAACAGAGGCCACAGGACATCTAATTGGCACTCTTTCACAGAGAAAAAATAATAATAATTATCCCTTATTTTTCTGTGCAATAAAAACAGTTTGAAAATTGGATAGGAAGCTTTTAAAAATGCAGGTGTTCTGAAGTCAATGACCTTATGGAAGGGTTTCTGTGAAGGGCATTAAATGAGAGCTTCTAGGAAACAGTTTCAAAGAAGATTCACATGGCTACATTGCCACCAAGTAAATTTTAAGGCTTTGTGGGCTAACAGCAATATAACTGTAATTGAAAACACTCAAGAACTTGCTCTTGGATAGGCAGAATTAATATTATCAAAATGACCATACTACCAAAAACACTATACAGATTTAATGCAATTCCAATCAAAATCCCAATGGCACTCCTCATAGAAATAGAAAAATCAATCATGAAATTCATCTGGAAAAATAAGAGACCTAGAATAGCTAAAGCAATCCTAAGCAGGAAGAGTGAAGCAGGTGATATCGCTACACCAGACCTTAAACTATACTACAGAGCAATAGTAACAAAAATAGCATGATACTGGCACCAAAACAGGCGGGTAGACCAATGGTACAGAATAGAGGACACAGAGACTAACTCACAAAATTAAAATTATCTTATATTAGACAAAGGTGCCAAAAACATTCACTGGAGAGAGAAAAGATAAGCATCTTCAACAAATGGTGCTAGGAAAACTGGAAATCCATATGCAACAAAATGAAATTAAACCCCTCTCACCATGCACAAAATTTAACTCAAAATGGATGAGGGACCTAGGAATTAAACCAGAGACTCTGCCTCGAATAGAAGAAAAAGTAGACCCTAATCTTCATCATGTGGGACTAGGCCCCAACTTTCTTAATAAGACTCCTATAGTGCAAGAAATAAAACCACGAATCAATAAATGGGATGGACTCAAACTAAAAAGTTTCTTCTCAGCAAAATAAACAATCTGTGAGGTGAACGGAGAGCCTACATCCTGGGAGCAAATTTTTACCCCTCACACATCAGATAGAGCACTAATCTCTAGGGTATATAAAGAAATCAAAAAGCTAACCACCAAAACAAACAAACAAACAAACAAACAAAAACCCAAATAACCAAATCAACAAATGGGCTAAGGACCTGAACAACACTTCTCATGAGAAGAGGATATACAATCAATTAACAAATATATGAAAAAATGCTCATCATCTCTAGCAATCAGAGAAATGCAAATCAAAACTACTCTAAGATACCATCTCACTCCAGTCAGAATGGCAGCTATTATGAAGACAAACAACAATAAGTGTTGGCAAGAATGTGTGGGAAAAGGTACACTCATACATTGCTGGTGGGACTGCAAATTGGTGCAGCCAATATGGAAAGTAATATGGAGATTCCTTGAAAACTGGGAGTGGAACCACCATTCAACCCACCTATTCCTCTCCTCAGACTATACCCAAAGGACTTAAAAATAGCATATGACAGGGACACAGCCACATCAATGTTTATAGCATCACAATTCACAATAGCTAAACTGTGGAGCCAACCTAGATGCCCTTCAGAGGATGAATGGATAAAAAAAAATGTGGCATATATATACCCAATGGAATTTTACTCAGCATTAAAAAAGAACAAAATCAGGATATTTGCAGGTACATGTATGACGTTGGAGAAGACAATGCTAAGTGAAGTCAGCCAATCCCAAAAAACAAATGCCGAATGTTTTCTTTGATATAAGTAGGTTTGACTCATAGTGGGGTAGGGAGGGAGAGCATGGGAGGAATAGATGAATTCTAGATAGGGAAGAGGGGTGGGAGGGAGGGAAAGGAAGGGGGTAGGGGACTAGCAAGGATGGTGAAATATGATGGACATCATTATATAAAGTACATGTATGAAGACTTGAATTGGGTGTCAACATACTTTATATACAGAGATACAAAAATTGTGGTATATATGTGTATTAAGAATTGTAACACAGAAAGAAAGAGAGCTCATATATAATGGCAAAACATAAAGAAAGAAAGAAAGAAAGAAAGGAAGGAAGGAAGGAAGGAAGGAAGGAAGGAAGGAAGGAAGGAAGGAAAGAAAGAAAGAAATTTTAATGCAAAAAAAGTACATGTATAAAGGCATAAATTGGCATGAACATACTTTATATACACAGATATGAAAAATTGTGTCCTATATGTGATATAGAAATTGTAATGCTTTCCACTGCTGTCCTGTAGTTAAAAAAATAAAAGAAAAGAAAAAGGTGAAAAATAAAAGAAAAAGAAAATCTATGTTAAAAAAAAGACTATTTCTTCCACCTTTCTCTTACTACTTATGTCTGGAGAAACTAAACTATTTGGTTTCTGAATGCACACACACACACACACACACACACACACACAAAACGAAAACACTCAAGACAAAGAATCTATAAAAATCTCACAAAACTAAAACTTTCAGGAGCAAGAAGTGCTTTGGACACTTCTGTGTCCCAGGTCCTCAAATGATGGCAACTAGAATATGTTTCTCTCCAGCTCTGGTCAGTTTTTCCCTATGCTTCCTTCTTTGTTAGGTATATGCACAAGGTATACTCTGCATGTCCTCACTTTCATCCAACAAGATTCAAGAATAATGAAAATGAATATACTTTACTACTTAGTGTTCCAGAATAAATCCAAGGAAAATCTCTGGTGGCCTCTGGTCAGGTCAGATACCCAACCCTGACTAATCACAGGCACCAGGACAACATGAGGCTACAAATGACCAAACCTGGGTCATATGCTCATTTTTAGAGAAGAAAATGGAATCAGTTCACTGATGGACTGAGTACAAGTTAGAGGTGGTTACAGATGGGAAATCGGGGAGCTCTTGTTAAAAGTGAAAATAACAGCTACAGAGTCCCACTTACAAAACTCCATGGATTTCTTTTTAAATTACACTTTTTATTTGGAGGTAATCATAGACCCATGTGAGTATTTGAGCATTATACATTTTTCTCTAATTTAAAAAAAAATTAATATCAGTTCATTCTAATATCCAAAACTACTCTTAGAAACTAAAACTTATTATTTTAGTAAGTTATTAGAGAAAATTTCCAATATGTATCAACAGCTTTGTTTTAGAGCCTGGAATGAGCTTGTGTTAGTTTGGTATCTCCAGGGAAACAGAACCTGTAGGATGGATGGATGGATGGATAGATAGAGAGAAAAAGATAGATAGAAAGAAGATAGGTAAGGAACTGGTTCATGCAATTATAAAGGCTAAGGAATCAAGATCTGTAGCTAGCAAGCTGGAGAGTCAGGAAAGCCAATGACATAAGTTCTAGTTAATTTCTGATCCAAGGGCAGGAGAGTCAGTGTTCCAGCTGAAAGACAGGCTGAGATACATCTTTCTTACTCAGCCCTTTATTCCAGTAAGGCCTTCAGTAAGGATTATATGAGGCTTGTCTCTATAGCAGAGAGAAATCTGAGTTACTCAGTCCATCAATTCAAATGTCTATCCAGAACTGCCCTCGTAGACATGCAGAAATAATGTGTCCCGGTCAAGAGGATATACACATTCAACTCCCACAGAGCTCGGTTTTAGTCCTGGCTTTGCTATGAAAAAACTATGTGACTTTAGGCAAATTATTTGTGTTCTCATCTTCAAATTTAATATTAATTAAATTTTCTTGTCTTACCTGTCTCATAGAATTTTTGGTAAGACTAATAAAATAGCAATATGGTTTTTAAACTGAAAACTACTACTAAAATGTTTTATGGAATTCTTCACAAACTATACTTTTGAAAGTTTTATTCAAAGTTGTATAAAGATTTCTTCCATCTGCATTATTTCTACCTCTTACATACACACAAAATAACTTGGGTTTAGCATCTAATGTGATAATTCAGCCTCTTATGCCTCAAAGAAAATTAAGATTTAGATTGATTTAGATTTTTCTTTCTCCTTTCCCAGACTTCAATCGACTCTTCTCCTTCTCCTTTTCCTTCTCCTTCGGTACCAAGGATTGAACCCAGGGGCACTTAACCACTGAGCCACAACTACTAACTGCTGAGCCACATCCCAAGCCCTTTTTATGTTTTATTTAGATACACAGTTTCACTAAGTGGCTGAGGGCCATGCTAAGTTATTTAGGCTAGTTTTGAATTCATGGTCTTCCTGCCTCACCCTCCCAAACTGCTGAAGTTACAGGTGTATGCCACTGCAGCTAGCTTCCAATGACTCTCTATATTTATTAGTCATCTCAAATTTGGACAAAATTCCATTGTTTGGAAGCCCTTGAAATAAGACAAGAATTCATGATAGCTGGGTGGCTTCTAAAATGCCTGAACAAATAATATGCAACAATTCCCATTTATGAACCTTAAGAATAAATATTCCTATACATACAGTGACACTATAAAAAACCAGACCATCAATTTGTTTAAGGAATATACACAGCCAAACAATGCTTTAAACAGGCTTGATTCACAGAGTGGAATTTCCAAGGCAACTCTATTTTTATCTCTACTATATTTTAAAGAGAACTTGGTAGAAGTATTCTCTCTGCATATGGTCCCAACAGATATGCATAATCATTTTTGGGTTACTCTTAAATGACATAAAGTCTTATAGTCTCTCTCTTTTCTTTTTAGAATATTTACAAATGCTCTTTATTATGTGGTAAAATTTTGTTGCTATTTTTCCAGCACTTATTCCACAGTAAAGGAAAGAGCATATATTGGTGTTCTTGCATAAAAATTCATAACAAACGGGAAAAGGCAATTTATTCTGAAAGAAGATTTTTCTTGAAATAGCTTTCTTAAACAATTGGGAATATAGAAAGGAGATATTAATGTAAAAGAAGCATAAGAAAGTCTAAGTTCACATTTTTCTTTTAAATTATTTTATAGACTCATTTATCACAAACATTTTTAATTCTATCTATCTATCTATATACATATATATATACAGATATATATAGATATTTACAAAACAAATTTGAACTTGATTTAAACTTAAATTTTCCCTTGATTTTGGTGGAAATGGGAATGCAATTGAAAAATCAGCCTCTACCTCAGAGCAAAGCCTGTCCAAGGAAAGGGACATGACCTTTGTCCTTGGAAAGACCCACAGAGCACTCCTAGGCACATTCCCACCCTCCTAAGTTGTTTATCTACAAATGAGATCTTCTGCTCCAGGTGTCCCTGACTCAGTCAGGCTAGGTGGGGACCCATAGCAACCCCCTAACAGCCACCAATCAGCATGAGGCAGGGAAATACCTGGGATGCCAGATGACCCTCCCAGTAGTTTATGGTGTTGGGAAACCATGTAATTCAGCATGAACACCCCTCTTGGCTTAAACCAATCAGTTCAAATGAATCCCCCTCTCATAGTAATCAATCACCCCTACCCAACTTGTTCCCGCCAGTGAATGTGCTAATCATGTTTTAGAGTTGTTATTTGATTTTCCCATGGTGTGTGATGATTTGCTAAGAGATGCTATGATGTATGTGAGGGTCCCTGCCTTCTCCAAAGAATGTATAAAACTGCTGCAAATCCTGGGCTCAGGCCTCTCAGCATCACCAGTTGCTGTGTGTGCTCGCGGAGGACCCAGCTAGCTCGCAATAAACAACTCTTTGCTGTTTACATCGATCTTGGTCTCTGGTGGTTTTGGGGGATCCCGAATTCGAGCATAACATAATCCTCTATTTGTTCTCCTTAAAATTCTACCTTTTGTCTTTCTTCAGTCCATCCTTAGCTTCTGACCTTGTATGATTAAATTTGGAAGGAGATCAAAGTAGAAAAAGAAAATTTTTTATTTGGATGATAAATATGTAAGATATCTTTGTCATCTCAGCAATTGCCAAATGTTTAAATGTTATTGTTTCCTTCAATAGAGAAATATTTGAGAATGTTTGACTACCCTTTCGTTAGCAAGAACAATATATTATATTTCCTGGAAAAAAAACAACTCATTCCTGTTGATTCACTTCAAGCAAATTATTTATCCACACCTTATTGCTTTTCAGATGGACAGCTGAACTGGTTCCAGATGGACTTTCTTTACCATTTGAAAGCTCCTAAATTGTTTTGCCTATTTCCAGGAGTGGCTCCAATCCCAGTGGAGAGACCACCTTTCTTTTGTTTTACAAATGCACCCTGTATGAAGCAGCATTTTGAAATCGGCTGTGTCCTGTGTCTGCTGAAATACTGGGTACTGTGTCAGGCTGAATGACTGATCACTCTGCAGACCTCATCCCCACCCTTGATGGGAGAATGACACTCCTACTTTCCTTCTCTCGGTGGAGGATATGTTGGGCTCTAATTGTAGAAGCCTCAAATTCTCTTCACAAATCCCCTGTAGTGTGCATTGTCAGATTAATGTTCTTTTTTTCTGTCAAAGTCAAACCTGTAGTCTGAGTTTCCTAATATGGAACAACAATGTGTTTGCTCTAATTTAAACCATGTGGTTGAAATGTACCCATTTTGAGACCCTGCTCCATCTCTCTCTTTGTCCTCAGTCTTCCAATCATAATGACTTTAGTGTACCTTGTGATCCAATCATAACTACAGCCTTTCCCTTTGCCCTCCCCAATTTTAAATTAGTTAATCAAGTAGACTGTCGCCCTGAACTCCTCTTATCAGGGCTAGAGGCAATATGCCTTAGGGATAACAAACCTGGGCAGACTTCTGTTCAGTGTGCTTGCTTGCCAGATTTTTTTGGTAGCACAACCTTCTGCAGAAGTAAAATTCGCCTTGCCAAGTAACTTTTGAGTACATATCTGATTTCCTGCAGCACCCTGCTCAATATTTCTTAACAACACATACCAAATTTTATTGCTTTGAGGAGGATGTGATTTTGTAAGACTGGTAACACTTCATTGAAACATGGATGTCTGGAATCTTCTTTGGAATACATTGCATCTATTGATTCTTATAACAATTGGAATTGTCACTTAAGATATCTACTTCACCTGTCTTGTTTAAACCACATTAGTTTCATCTCTTTAAGTCTTAACAAATGTGCTGCTGCAATTGTATAAATCCCAGTGATTAATTACTTGCTAAGGGCTGAGGACACAGTTCAGTGGCAGAGTGCTTGCCTAGCATGTACAAGACCCTGAATTCAATCACCTGTATACCACACACACACACACAAAAAAAAAAAAAAAAAAAAAACAAAGACAATGCCATTTACTTTCCAACATTCTTATTATCTACTGAATTTTCTACCAGTAAAATTGCTCAATCTTTTTCTTGCAGTGTAATTCTGTTTGGATTGTATCCTTGTAGATTAATTGGACGAGCATTGTTCATATCATCGTGAATGAGCAGCATGATATAAATGGTGATAACTGTCAATAACACAGTTCACTGTCAATTTTTAAGATTAAGTAGCATGGATGATTTTTCTTCACTAAGTAGAAATTTATTAAATTTATTAAACTTAGAACTCTTTCTTGTTAGTAATTTTAAGCAAAAATGACATTTAGAGAAACAAATTAATTTACTAATTGTTTGTAACTATTATACAGAACCTTAGAAGTGGACAATTTGGTGAGCAGGAAAGAGCCATAAACATGAACCAGAATTTTTCCTAAACTACCTTCCAGCCCCGAAAGCCTCACATAACTAAAACCACACCAATTTTTGATCACCTTAGTGATATAAACAGAAATTACCTGATAGAAAAGAAATTCTATTTAGATTATGGTTTTGGTAACATGGAGAAAGATTAATGATCTAGGCCCAGCTTTCTCTCCATTCTCCTCTCTCTCTCATACTAAATCATTATCAGCAAGTCAGCTGGTGAAAAAGAAAGCATTGAGAAACCCTGTTCTATAAATCATAAATCTGGGTGAGATAAATAAAATGGACAAGGTGAGGTTTCCTACTATGTCTCTTTCACAAGTTGAGGGCATTGCAGTTAGGTAATACATATGTCTGCAAGACAATTTGTGTGCCACTTTAAATATTTTATCAATTATAGGAAAGATGGAAGGCCTTTTACTAAAAGCTTAACTCATAGGGTGTGTCCTAAATATTAGCAAAAGCAAGGCCAAGTATGAATAAGTGTAAACAAAAGAAAATTGTCAGTTAATAAGCTTAATTTGTAATTAAATGCAAGAATTTCAAGTGCTAAAATTTAAAACTACTTTCTGAGAGCTATCACATATCTGGTAATGTTTTCCCTGAACACTTAGCAAATAAAAAGCTTTTTCTAATATAGTGCTATTCCATTTATTCATTTTAGTCAGTTAGATCGATTACATTAATAATCAACATCATTTGGAAAGAAAAGATATTTGTTAAGCCAGCTTCAGTTTATGATTTATTTATTCTTGTGTGGGGCCTTGGCTGTCTATAAGAAAGACTGCTCAGTTTTTTTGTTTTGTTTGTTTTTTGCTTTTCCTTTGCCAAGAAACAGACATTTTAGAAAGAGTGATGTAAAAATTAGAACTATTTGCATTCAATTGATATACCCATTGGCTTAAGAAAAAAGAGAGGTTTTTGGTTCAGAGAACTAGAAAGTTCTCAGGGTGCTATGACTTCTGGGCATTATCTCTCCACTACTGATCCTTTATTTTCTATTGACTTCCTTCATAGACATGTTGTCCTCTCTTGATCCAAAGTGGCCTCCATAAGCTCCTTCTTTTCTTGCTTACGACTGTATTCCAGTTGAAGAGGACATAGGTCCCTCTTTGAGTAGTTCCAAGCTCTGATGTTTCAATTCATTGGCTCTGACTGGGACTCATGTCCAATCTTGAATCAAACTTGGTAAATGGAGGAGAGCAAGGTCTTGAAGAGGTCTCAGTTACATATCTATGCCAGAAGCTGAAGGCAGTGACTGCATCAGGCAAGCTGTTGGTAATGAGAGTTTGTGTGAGAAAATTCTGTAGCGAAAAGTTATGGGACAAGCATGAGAATATGAGAGGTGAGCATAGAGTACAAGAACAGCAAATGTCTGCTATAGATTTTAGTTCCAACTAATACCTGAAGAAGATGGTGAAGTGAAGGGAGGTGCCTTACAACATCTAACCTCCACTACAATTGTATTCCCTAGAAATGGTTCCTTGAAGGATTATTTCTTGTGGGGAATTTGTTTAGGGCAGCTGAACAACTAAACAAGTGAACAACCCATCTCCCTGGCCCAAATTCAGATAACAATTGTAACAAATGCTCTGTCACAGATAATCTCACGATTAGCCACCATATCCTTTGTCTTGTTACACCTCTGATTAGAAATCACAATAAAAATTTACCATATGAGAACTTGTAATCTTTAGGTTGTTTACCCATTTGTCCTTGCATCTGAAATAGAACCCAAGTGCTTCCCATTTAATTAGCTAAACTAAATTTGTTTTCCATGAATAACAAAGTATTATTTACAAAAGTCAAAGAGAATGACCTCTAAGAAATTTTAGTTTGATATTTATTCTGAGTAAATGTAATATCACATTTTTTTCCTTTTCAGATACATTTTATTAAGCCTGATCCACTTTATCCTAAATTTAAAGTTAGATTTTTCATCCAAGAAGAGACATATTTAATTCTATTCATCATTCTGTTTCCTTCCTTCCTTCCTTCTCCTCTCCCTCCCTCATTTCCTTTCTTTCTTTTCTGTCCCCTCCCCTTTCCTTCCCTTTCCTTCTCACTCTTTCTTTCATTAGTAAGATTTGGCTCATTTCCTCCAGAAACTGAGATAGTTTGAGGCTTACCTTTCTACTTTGCAGGAAGTCTCCTCCTCTCCCTATCTCTCTGCCCAGCCCCATATTACAAGGCTTGAGGTTAAAGTGATGCTTTGATGCTTTCCTCAGGCTATGCCATGGTCTTCTCTACCCAGGGACTTCTTAATCAAGATATGCACCCATCTTCAAAGCCAGATTTGGTGGCATGTATCCTAGAATTCCTAGAGCCAGGATTTACAACCTAGTTCTAGTTGAAGATGGTGGATATGAATTGGGAAAGGACACAAACGAAAAGCCTTGAATTCTTGAAATCTGGATACAGTGGTAGAGCAAGTGGAATAAAGATATTGCATTTGGGTAAGAAGGAAAGAAGATTAACAATGGACTAGAAGTTGAGTTTGTCCTGTGGATAATCTTAGTCAAGTTGACAAGAAAGCAAAAGGTGTGACAGATCCCTTGTTGAACACATCCCTTGACTAACTCAATCTGACTCATCCTTGCTCCTCACCAGGAGCCAATTTCCCCAGGGTCACTGACATCCTAAAATTACAAAAAGCAAGGTCACAATCTTGTCTTTGTGTTAACATGATATTTCTGTTATTTTACACTCTGGATTCCTGTTTCCATATAATTCCATTCCCTGATGACTTTGGTAGCACTGTTCATATCTTAATGGCTTTCTCCCATTTCTGTGGGTCTTCACGTTTCCTCTCTCATCATCCAAACCAGAAACTAAGCGTCAGCATAAACTTATGCCTCATATGTATTCTTTCTCTAACACATTTAATTTTATTTTTAAAAATTTTATTGAGACATGATTTATATACCATACAATTCACTCAGATAAATTATACAATGTAATTTTGTGTGTATGTGTGTGTGTGTATTCACAGAATTTCATAATGATCACCACAATCAGTTCTAGGATATCTTTGTCACCTCAACAAGAAACTTCATATTTGTTAGCAGTAATTTTTAATTTACCCACAGCCTTATATCCCTTCATCCCCAGCTCCAAGCAACTAATTTACCTTATGTCTATATCAATTTATCTATTTTGGATGTTTCCTATAAATAGAATCAATCATACATCATATGGTCTTTTGTGACTAGCTCCTTTCACCTAGCAAAGTAATTTTAAATTTTACCTAGAACATAGCATGTAATAGTATTTCATTCATTGCAATTATGAAATAATACTCAATTGAAGAGGTGTACTAGATTTTATACATTTATTTTTTAGTCGATGAGCATGTGGAATATTTCCACTTTTAGCTACTATAAATAATACTATCAGCATTTATGAATAATTTTTGTGCATATATGTTTTTGTAACTCTTGGGGTATATCTAAGAGTAGAATTTGCAACTACATGTTTACTTATTTATTTATCTATTTTTTTTAGAAACTGCCAAATTATTTTCCAAAATGATTATGCTATTCTGTTTCTCATATACAAATCATTTTGTTCAGATTTTTTTTTTGCCATTATGAGCAAAATACCTGACAAGAACAATTTTATTTTATTTTATTTTTTAAAATTTTTATTGTTGGTTGTTCAAAACATTACATAGTTCTTGATATATCATATTTCACATTTTGATTCAAGTGGGTTATGAACTCCCATTTTTACCCCGTATACAGATTTCAGAATCACATCAGTTACACATCCACTGATTTACATATTTCCATACTATGTCTGTTGTATTCTGCTGCCTTTCCTATCCTCTACTATCCCCCTCCCCTCCCTTCCCCTCCCCTCCTCTCTTCTCTCTCTACCCCATCTACTGTAATTCATTTCTCCCCCTTGTTTTTTTCCCTTTCCTCTCACTTCCTCTTGTATGTAATTTTGTATAACCCTGAGGTTCTCCTTCCATTTCCATGCAATTTCCCTTCTCTCTCCCTTTCCCTCCCACCTCTCATCCCTGTTTAATGTTAATCTTCTTCTCATGCTCTTCCTCCCTACTCTGTTCTTAGTTACTCTCCATATATCAAAGAAGACATTTGGCATTTGTTTTTTAGGGATTGGCTAGCTTCACTTAGCATAATCTGCTCTAATGCCATCCATTTCCCTGCAAATTCTATGATTTTGTCATTTTTTTAATGCAGAGTAATACTCCATTGTGTATAAATGCCACATTTTTTTTATCCATTCGTCTATTGAAGGGCATCTAGGTTGGTTCCACAGTCTTGCTATTGTGAATTGTGCTGCTATGAACATTGATGTAGCAGTGTCCCTGTAGTATGCTCTTTTTAGGTCTTTAGGGAATAGACAGAGAAGAGAAGGGGAATAGCTGGGTCAAATGGTGGTTCCATTCCCAGCTTTCCAAGAAATCTCCATACTGCTTTCCAAATTGGCCGCACCAATTTGCAGTCCCACCAGCAATGTACAAGTGTACCCTTTTCTTCACATCCTCGCCAGCACTTGTAGTTGTTTGACTTCATAATGGCTGCCAATCTTACTGGAGTGAGATGGTATCTTAGGGTGGTTTTGATTTGCATATCTCTGACTGCTAGAGTTGGTGAGCATTTTTTCATGTACTTGTTGATTGATTGTATGTCCTCCTCTGATACTGTCTGTTCAGGTCCTTGGCCCATTTCATGACTGGGTTATTTGTATTCTTATTGTTTAATTTTTTTGATTTCTTTGTGTACTCTGGATATTAGGGCTCTATCTGAAGTGTGAGGAGTAAAGATTTGTTCCCAGGATGTAGGCTCCTTATTTACCTCTCCTATTGTTTCTTTTGCTGAGAAAAGACTTTTTAGTTTGAGTAAGTCCCATTTGTTGATTCTAGTTATTAACTCTTGTGCTATGAGTGTCCTATTGAGGAATTTGGAGCCCAACCCCACAGTATGTAGATCGTAGCCAACTTTTTCTTCTATCAGATGCTGTGTCTCTGATTTGATATCAAGCTCCTTGATCCATTTTGAGTTAACTTTTATGCATGGCAAGAGAAAGGGATTCAGTTTCATTTTGTTGCATATGGATTTCCAGTTTTCCCAACACCATTTGTTGAAGATGCTATCCTTCCTCCATTGCATGCTTTTAGCCCCTTTATCGAATATAAGATAGTTGTAATTTTGTGGATTGGTTTCTGTGTCCTCTATTCTGTACCATTGGTCCACCCGCCTGTTTTGGTACCAGTACCATCCTGTTTTTGTCACTGTTGCTCTGTAGTATAGTTTGAAGTCTGGTATCCCTATACCGCCTGATTCACACTTCCTGCTTAGAGTTGTTTTTGCTATTCTGGGTCTTTTATTTTTCCATATGAATTTTATGATTGCTTTATCTATTTCTACAAGAAATGCCGTTGGGATTTTGATTGGCATTGCATTAAACCTATAGAGAACTTTTGGTAATATCACCATTTTGATGATGTTAGTTCTTCCTATCCATGAACAGGGTATATTTTTCCATCTTCTAAGATCTTCTTCTATTTCTCTCTTTAAGGTTCTGTAGTTTTCATTGTATAAGTCTTTCACCTCTTTTGTTAGGTTGATTCCCAAGTATTTTATTTTTTTTTGAGGATATTGTGAATGGAGTGGTTGTCCTCATTTCCATTTCAGAGGATTTGTCCCTGATATACAGGAATGCCTTTGATTTATGTGTGTTGATTTTATATCCTGGCACTTTGCTGAATTCATTTATTAGCTCTAATAGTTTCTTTGTTGACCCTTTTGGGTCTGCTAGGTATAGAATCATGTCATCTGCAAATAGTGATAATTTAAGTTCTTCTTTTCCTATTTTTATGCCTTTAATTTCATTGTCTGTCTAATTGCTCTGGCCAGTGTTTCAAGAACTATGTTGAACCGAAGTGGTGAGAGAGGGCATCCCTGTCTTGTTCCAGATTTTAGAGGGAATGCCTTCAATTTTTCTCCATTCAGAATGATGCTAGCCTGAGGCTTAGCATAGATAGCTTTTACAATATTGAGGTATGTTCCTGTTATCCCTAGTTTTTCAAGAGTTTTGAACATAAAGGGATGCTGTACTTTGTCGAATGCTTTTTCTGCATCTATCGAGATGATCATATGGTTCTTATCTTTAAGTCTATTGATGTGGTGAATAACATTTATTGATTTCCATATATTGAACCAGCCTTGCATCCCAGGGATGAATCCTACTTGATCATGGTGCACAATTTTGATTAGCCAGAATTTTATTGAGGATTTTTGCATCTAGATTCATTAGAGATATTGGTCTGTAGTTTTCTTTCTTTGAATTGTCTTTGTCTGGTTTAGGAATCAGGGTGATGTTGGCCTCGTAGAATGAATTTGGAAGTTCTCCCTCATTTTCTATTTCCTGGAATAGCTTGAAAAGTATTGGTATTAGTTCTTCTTTAAAGGTTTTGAAAACTCTGCTGTATACCCATCCAGTCCTGGGCTTTTCTTAGTTGGTAGTCTTTTGATGGCTTCTTCTATTTCCTCAATTGATATTAGTCTGTTTAGGTTGTCTATATCCTCCTGACTCAATCTGGGTAGATCATATGACTTAAGAAATTTATTGATGCCTTCACTATCTTCTATTTTATTGGAGTATAAGGATTCAAAATAATTTCTAATTATCTTTTGTATTTCTGAAGTGTCTGTTATGATACTGCCTTTTTCATCCCGTATGCTAGTAATTTGAGTTCTCTCTCTTCTTCTCTTCATTAGCATGGCTAAGGGTCTGTCGATCTTATTTATTTTTTCAAAGAACCAACTTTTAGTTTTGTCAATTTTTTCAATTGTTTCTTTTGTTTTGATTTCATTAATTTTAGCTCTGATTTTAATTATTTCTTGCCTTCTACTTCTTTTGCTGTTTTGCTCTTCTTTTCCTAGGATTTTGAGATGAAGTGTGAGATCATTTATTTGTTGTTTTTTCCTTTTTTTAAGGAATGAACTCCAGGCAATGAATTTTCCTCTTAGAACTGCTTTCATTGTGTCCCATAGATTCCGATATGTTGTGTCTGTGTTTTCATTTATCTCTAAGAATTTTTAAATTTCCTCCTTGATGTCTTCTATAACCCATTGATCATTCAGTAACCTATTGTTCATTCTCCAAGTGATGCATGATTTTTCCTTCCTTCTTTTATCATTGATTTCCAGTTTCATTCCATTATGATCAGGTAAGATGCATGGTATTATCTCTACTCCTTTATAATGTCTAAGAGTTGCCCTGTGACATAATATATGATCTATTTTTGAGAAGGATCCATGTGCTGCTGAGAAAAAAAGTGTAACTGCTTGATGTTGTGTGGTATATTCTATATATGTCAATTAAGTCTAGGCTATTAATTGTATTATTGAGTTCTATAGTTACAAGAACAATTTTAGAGGAGAAAAAGTTTGATTCACTCATGATTTCAGAGGTCTCAATCTATAGACAGCCAGTTCCATTGCTCTGGTGCCGCAGTCTGGCTGGGCACAAAATCACGAGCCACCACACACCTTGTAGATTCAAACAGCAACTCTTTATTCCCGAACTCTAACCGTCACTCTACACACATGTTCTGGGGAAATCCACACTTCAACTGGGCTCTGTATCCCAAAATACTCTCTGAATACCGCGAGAACTCAATGGGAACTCAAGGAGCAGGCAGGACACCTGAGGCAGCCGGATACGCCCTATTCCCAGCAGGATACACCTTAAACCTGGAACTGCCCTAAACCCAAGGAGCGCCCTAAACCCTGATCCGCCCTAAACCTGGATCCACCCTGGTCCTTGAGCAAGGTCACCTTACATGCAATGTCACTGCAAATGACCTGTGTCATGCCATGCGTCATTCCTACTCGGCAATGGCTCTCAGCATTTCCCCCCTTCTGATTAATTAAACAACAAGCAATGTGGCTTAAGAATGGTGCCTGGTAGGTTGTCCAATTCAACATATGGTTCTTACCCGTCATGGGAAAAACTGACCTCTAGGCATCAGCCTCCTGTCTTAGGTTGATACCACTGCAATTGGATCATACCCGCCACTGACTACCGGTCCAGCATACAGCCATACTTGTGGATAGGCCTATGCACCAGTGTGGGGGGGTGAGGTTCTTGCCTCACCTCTGTTGGCCCCCAAATTTTAGGCCATCACTAGCAGAAAGGAGGAGGATACAGAAATACCACGACACCAAGCCAGTTGATGGCTCCCTTGGAAAAATTGCATCACTGGTGACACCATCAGCAAAGATATGCCAGCACTACCACAATTCGGTGCACCAAATGATAGTTCACAATATATACAAGTGATACAGAGTCCAGGCAAGTTCTGCAAGCAGTTTAAAGCGGAGGAGTCTATCAATATGTCCATTTCCTCCCAAAGTAAATCAAGTCCTTGATTGAGCATTACTTTTTGAGTTATATTCATTGATGCATCAGTTTATACAGTTTACTGTGATAGCTATCATAGAAGCTGTAGTTTGGTTTTATCTTAGTCTTCATCGGCACTGGGATGGAGATGGGAATTCTGGCAATGATGCTAAAGAGACATTATCCTGAACAGAAGTATTAAATATAATGAAAAGGAAAGGTAAAAGTAAACAAACAGATCTGTTAACCTCCTTTAAAAACAATCCTTAACAGCTGTTTACCTAATTTAAATTAAACCATTTAAATCATGTGAATAAAAAAAAATTCGGATCCATTTTTTCATGAGCGCTCCTCATATATGATCTATGGACATACGCACATACAGACATACAACACAAAATACAAGTGTGCACACAAACGTACAACACATAAGACAATAGTAAAGGCCTTGTAGCTTTACCTAGGTGAAATCTCCATTGCAATGTATAAAAACTCCACAGTCAAAAAATAAAACTGATCAGAAAAACATTAACCTAGGTTTGTATGAGCTTCAAAAATAAAATAGAACTTTATGATGTGGGAAAAGGCAATAATAAAATAGATATTGAAAAGAGGATCCTGGTTAATCACTGTCGCAGATATAAGAATAGCCAAGCTGGAGCTCTGGATATCAGCTGTTATGGATTTGAGTCAAATCATCTTCTTTTTGGTCTGTAGAAATTGCTTTAGTTAGTCTCTCTGGAATCCAAATCGGCTGCTGTTCTCCCTGTGGAAACACACAAACAGAACCCCGACTCCAGACAATCACTGGGTCAGGACCTTTCCATTGTCCTGTTAGAATATCCTTCCAAAGTACCTTAGGCTTATGTACATTTTTTGGATACATATGCCTTTCCGCAGCACTAAGTCCTGATGAATCCAAATTTTAAAAGTTTAGAGTAAAAAGCGTTATTTTAAGTTTATCTTTGGGGGATAAATACCCCTTTCCAATTCCCTCTTTTTGTTTAATAAGTACATTTTAATCTCTATTTTATCCAATATTTGACTTTAAACTTCTCTCTTCTACCTTTTTCTATCTTGAATGTCTGTATCTAATAGTTGTCTTAGCTTTTTGCATTTTCTATCTGAAACACTTTACTTGACATTTTCAACCATTTTCTATCTTATTTCTATCTCCTAGTTTTTTGTTTTTTTTTTTTTAAGGTTTGTACAATCACCCTTAGTTGCTTTTTTTCTCCTAGTTTTCTTTTGTTTCCTATTTTGTGGGTTTAAAATTCTTGTCTTCCTACATCTTCTCTATCTTCCTACATCTTTTCTATCTTTTTTTCACTTTCCTGTACTTCTGTCTTCAAAGTTTTTCACTTCAAATTTTTTATCTTCTTTATCTAAATATCTTTTATCCTATTATCTTCCCATTTTCATGTATTTTTTTTAAGTAATGCTTTTAAGATTAACTAGGCTTCGAATGACGAAATCTTTCCTCCGTCATGAAGGCATCTTAACCACCTTCAATATAACCTTTTAAAGCCTTTTGCAACTTACTTAGACATTTGACAACTTTTTACTTTACCACACAAAGATTATCTCATCTAGAAACATTTCTTTTTCTTTTAACCTTCCATATTAAAATATATTTCCACATCTTGAATCTTTTTATATCTCTTTTTTCTTTTTTCCGCCATGAAGGTATCTCAACCACCTTCAATTTAACCTTTTAAAGCCTTCCAATTATCATCTATACTGTACTTTTAAATGTACCTTTTCACCACCTACAGCTTCACACTTTTAAACAAGGCTTAGATTCTGTTTAAATCATTTTAATGTTAGTTTACATGGCTGCCCTTCAACCAAAGGCTTTTTTTTAAGCTCCATTAAGAAGCTTTGTCTCAATCTGCCATGTACAAATATCTTTTTATTTTTTCTTCCTTTCTCAAGCTTTTAAAGTAAGTCTAGTTTCCTCAAAATCTTTTTAAATGGCATTTTACAACTTTTTACTTTACCACACAGAGATTATCTCATCTAGAAACATTTCTTTTTTTCTTTAGCTTTCATATTAAAACATATTTTTATATCTTTAATCTTTTAATATCTCTTTATTAGCCATTAACCCTTTTTATAAATTCACATTCTGAAACAACTCTTATAAAATTTCTGAATTTAGATAAATTACTCTAAATATTTTCATTTTTATGGTACTATAATGCTATAATTGAAACCCAACTGAAACTTCCTATATTCTTTGTATATAAACTACACCTGATAGAATCTTAGCTCTTAGTAACCTTGTTTTAGCAAAGACACAGACACAAAGCAATATTAAACCTTTTTCCAATTTATGAAAATTTACCAATTTATGAAAACACACTTAATGTTTAAATATATTACCTTATATAACTTAATAAGTAAGAGTACTTGATTTTATATTTAGTGGTTGATATTTTAACACTTTAGCTTTGTAAATTAATCAGATGTCTGTAAAAACCAAGATCTTAGACAAATGTAGTAAACAGAACTAGCCATCTCTTTCTTGTTGAAGAAAAATTCTCCTACAGGATACCATGATGGTCCCATTGATATACTTAATAACTCGTCTTTAAAAAGCCATGGGCTACATTTTTGTATTGTATCAACATATGCCCTAACTGTTCTTGGTCTTACTGGGGTGCCTCCTTCCTCTAACAATTTCTCTTTCTCGGGGGTGAACAACTTCAAACCTTGAGTCAACCATTTTCCCCAGTTTGCCTGAGAATGTACTAGGGACAGGCAACTTGAAATAAAAACAAAATAAATCACAATAAGAACACATTGTTTTTTGAAATGGTCACCCATTCTTTCGCTCTCCTTCAGAGGGGAACAATTTCACTTACCTCCAAGTTTCAGACGTTCCCCGTATGAGCCACCAAATGCCTCAGTCTGGCTGGGCACAAAATCAGGAGCTACCACACACCTTGTAGATTCAAACAGCAACTCTTTATTCCCGAACTCTAACCGTCACTCTACACACATGTTCTGGGGAAATCCACACTTCAACTGGGCTCTGTATCCCAAAATACTCTCTGAATCCCTAGAGAACTCAAGGGGAACTCAAGGAGCAGGCGGGATGCCTGAGGCAGCCGGATACGCCCTATTCCCAGCAGGATACACCTTAAACCTGGAACTGCCCTAAACCCAAGGAGCGCCCTAAACCCTGATCCGCCCTAAACCGGGATCTGCCCTGGTCCTTGAGCAAGGTCACCTTACATGCAATGTCACTGCAAATGACCTGGGTCATGCCATGGGTCATTCCTACTTGGCAATGGCTCTCAGCACTCTGGGATGGAGGAGAGGCAGAACATCATGGGGGAAGAGTGTGGTGAAGGAAAGCAGCTAAGGGCATGGCACCAGGAAGCAGAGAGAGCGCCTTCTTCACCAGAGACAAAATATAAAACCCAAAGCCATACCCCTAGTGACCCATCTACTCAAGCCACCCCTATCTGCCTATGGGTACTAGCCAGTTAATCCATTCAAATAAATTAATACACTGATTAGGTTAAGGTTGTCATAAATATTCCTGCATTATCTCACACTTGAACTTTTGAGGGATGACTCATATCTAAATTATAAGAACAACATTTCAATTTATCCACGTCATCACCAATACTTGTATTTTTAAATATATTGTTTAGGTGTCTATAATTAGAGTCATCTAGGTGTGAAGTGATATTTCATGGCTTTGATTTGCATTCCCCTAATGATTAGTAATATTATTCTTTTTCTTTTATACTTCATGGCTGCTTATATATTTTCTATGAAGAAATATCTATTGAGATCTTTCACCCATTATTAAATTGGTTTATTTATCTTTTCATTGTTTAGTTGTAAAAATACTTGATATATTCTATATTACTCAGCAATAAAAGAGAATGAAATCATGGTATTTGCAGGAAAATGGATGGAGTTAAAGAAGATAATGCTAAGTGAAGTTAGCCAATCCCCCCTAAAAAAAACAAATGCCCAACCTTTTTTTTTAATATAAGGAGGCTGCTTCATAGTGGGATAGGGAGTGGGAACATGGGAGGAATAGATGAATTCTAGATAGAGAAGAGGGGTTGCATGGGAATGGAGGGGGAATGGGGTTATTAATGATGGTGGAATGTGATGATCATTATTACCCAAAGTACAGGTATGAAGACACGAACTGGTGTGACTATACTATATATACAACCAGAGACGTGAAAAATTGTGCTCTATATGTGTAATAACAATTGTAATGCATTCTGCTGTCTTATATTAAAAAATACTTGATATATTCTTTATACAAGTCCCTTATCAGGTATATAGTTTGCAAATATTTTCTTCTATTATCAATAGCTTTCATTTTCATTTTCTTTATGGTGCTCTTTAAAGGACAAAAGTTTTGAGTTTTGACAAAAATGTTATTCATTTTTTCTTTTGTTCCTTGCCATTCTGGTATCATGTCTAAGAAAGCATTACTGAACACAAAGATTTACTTCTGTATTCTTTCAAGAGTTTTATCATATTTTCCCTTACATTTAGATCTATGATTTAATTTGGGTTGGTTTTTCTTCTTGATGTCAGAAAATATTCCAACTTTATTTTTTGTATGTTATATCTAGAAGATAGAGCCAGCACTATTTGTTGAAACAATCACTGAATTTTCCTGTAATTCTTCTTTGAAGTTGTTATTAAATACCATATCTTGCTGCTGCAACAGAATACCAATGGCTGGGTAGCTTGTAAACAACAGAAACCTGTTTCTTACAGTTCTGAGGGATGGAAGTTTTAGAGAAAGGCACTGAAAAGTCAGTGTCTAGTGAGGGTCCCTCTTCTAGTTCATGGGTCCATGTTATTGCTATAATCACATTGGCAGAAGGGCGTATGAGCTGTCTGAAGTCTTTTTTGTAAGGGCACTAATCCCATGAGTGAGGGTTTTTTCTTTTGTTGAACCTTCATGATCTGATTACCTACCAAAAGCTCCACCTCCTAAATCACCACCTAAGGAGTTAGGATTTCTAACAGTCTACCTAACTATACCTGCTCTTCTTCAGATTCTGTTTCCTCTGCCTTAGTTTACGACTTTATTCTCATTGGGTTTGTGCAATGTCTGTCTCCCCAACCCACACTCTTTATAAATGTATATGGGGGGGGGGATTTCCCCTTGTTTTCTGTGTGGATGCCTAAAATACCTTCTTCAGGAAAGAGGCTGCTTTTTGTCAGAGAGATTTAGAAGTATCAAAGGAAAATACCCTGAAAAGAATTTCCTTATTTTCCTACAAACTACAATTCTGAGTTCTTAGAAAACATTTCTTTGCTTTATTTTTTAGGAAGCAAGTAAATCTAGGGCAAGAACTGAGTAACAATAATGAGGAAAGTGATCCTATTAAAGGGATAGAGAAAGGCTGAGACATGAAACTGAAATTACATAGAGCAGAGAATAGTAAGGGTAAGGCAAACTTCAACTCCTTTGTGGTTTGCGGGAGGTTCAAGTAATTAATGGTCTTTTAAATAAGAGACAAGTCAATGAATTTGTTACCATTTCAGAAGGGATTTGGAGGGCTGTATTTGCAGGTAGTTTTATTGGAAAATTATAGAAATACATAAATTTTGAATCCCAGTTATGTCAAAAACATGTATTTCTTTCTCTAACCAAAAAGATATTTAACATGAATGCAGCTTCTTTATTATATTTTATATGATATAATTTTTAGAGGTACCATAATAACATTTATGGAGTGTCTATCCTGTTATAGACACCCTACATTTTTTTAAACTTATTCCTCACAAATTTGTAAGATAGTTACAGATGAATATCCCAAAAGCATTAAATGATACTAGGCAGGTTAAAAATGTACCCAAGGTCACAGAGTTTGTATCTATTGGTATCAGGATTTCACATAAGTACTGCCCTATTCCAAAGCATCCACTGTCTCCGAGCATAAGCATACACTTAGGTATAATTTTATTATTTAAGTAAAAATCAACACGAAAATACATTATTTAGAGAAGAAAAGAAATGTGGGCTGGGGTAGTCAAGGCAGGATAAAAAAGAGTTGACTCTTGAGCCAATCTTAGGGGGAGATCAAGAGAGGCTAGAGGTGTTTTGCATAATGAATAACATTGCATAAGGAAATAGTCTCTTACAATGTGGGCCTCATAAGAGATTGCTTTTTGCTTCATCTCTTTGGGACAAATGTTCCTGCCTGATTTAATAGAAATGATATTTTCTCTGCAGATACCTTTGAGCCATATTCTGAGATGCAGAGATATTTTGTGTTGGAACCAGCTCTGCCAGCATGCTTGAATAAGCAGAATTATTCCTCTAAGCTATCTGAAATGGAGCTGAGTTACCAATAAGCAAATCATAACACACAAGAATGGAAAGGACAAACATTTATTCCCTCCAACCCGTGCTTACATTAATCTGATTAATTAAAGCATGAATGAAAACTATTTACTTGTGCCTGTTGTAAAAGAGAAGTATTAAATTAGCTCTTCACCCTGGGAGACTCACTGTGATTGTTGGCTGTGGTTCTGTTTTAGCCTCATTGCTTTCTCATGTTTCCTACTAGCTGAAGCTGGGCCAGTGCGTAGCCAGGGAAGAGGCTTTTGCTTGTTTCACTGGTGACCAGATTCAAACAAAACAGAGGTTTTATATTGAAATTAATCTGGAAAGCTGTCATAAGAGAAGTCACATGGATTGTTAATCAACTTTCTCACTGCTCTGACTAAAGGATCTGACCAGAACAACTGTAGAGGAGGAAGAGTTTATTTAAGGGCTCCTGGTTTCAGAGGTCTATGTTCATAGAAGGCTAGCTCCATTTCTCAGGACTGGAGGCGAGGCTGAACATGGCAGAAGAGGGTACTGGAGGGAGTTCACATCAGGATGATCAGAAAGCAGAGAGAAAACTCTACTCTCCAGATACAAATAAAAACCCAAAGCCATGCTCCAATTGCCACCTTCTCCAGCCACACCCTACCACTTCAGTTACCACTCAGTTAATCCCTATAAGAGAATTAAACCACTGATTGGGTTAAGACTCCTACAACCCAATCATTTCTCCTTGGAACCTTCTTGCATTGTCTCACACAATGAGCTTTTGGGGGACACCTCACATCCAAACCATAGCATAGATGCCCCCAAGACAGCTACCCAAATGGAAGCAACAAAATGAGGACAATCTTTTACTTTTCAGAGGATTTTTCCTGTAAGTTTTAGTTTCTACTTGGGTTTTATCTAGTCAAGTTTCCTCCAAAATTTTTATAAGTTTATTTCCAATTTCCTATCTGTTTACATTTATAGGTGATTAATCAGTAGAGATAAATTGTGTTTGTTGAATCATTTGTAAAGAAGGATACTTTAAGATTCTTTGAAATATGTAAGAACTTGAAGAATTGGGCCAAAGTTGTTCATAAAATGACTTGGGTTCTGGCTTTGACTTTGCAATGTCTGTTTATGGCAATATTAAATACGGGAATGGGACTTAATATGATCTTCTGCCTTCCTAAATGAATCTTCAAGTTTTCCAAAGAACCAGAGAGAGTTGATATTTTTTAATGCAGAAATCAAAGTAGTAAGGTGTGGAGAATTACTTATAATTGAAAGTAGCTTAATTAATTTAACTTGTTAATAAATGATTTTGACATTGAATGCCATAAAATTAAAAATATTTGGCCATAAGAATTTTTTTTGGTCAAAAAAGCAATATGTTCAGTCATA
The DNA here is from genome assembly GCF_045843805.1 of Urocitellus parryii. Taxonomy (NCBI): domain Eukaryota; kingdom Metazoa; phylum Chordata; class Mammalia; order Rodentia; family Sciuridae; genus Urocitellus; species Urocitellus parryii. The sequence goes on from NC_135531.1 coordinate 218,875,882, forward strand.
ATTTTAAATATAACCTCAAGTTTGGTTGAAATACACACCAAGTTTATTTAAAGTTCAAATTAAATCAGATAGCAAGAGATGGCAAATGAAGTGTTATCTGGTAATTCAAAATGTGGGTTATGGTATTTTTCCAAATTTAGAACACTTTTTTTTCAGATGATAAGTTTATAGAATATATGCTCTAAATGGGTGGATAAAGAGAATTTTATGGGGGAAAGTTGTATAAGTATACTCATGACTATACTTTGGATGTTTTCATATCTGAAAAACTTCTCTTAACCTCTTCCTTGCCTCCGACCTTGGGGGTTTTGTTAGTTATATCATTTTCTGTATTTGCTTGTACTATAAATGTATTCTGCTCTAACTACGGTCACCTTGGTTCTGTTTCCTTCTCATCTATTAGGAAATGAACTTCTTAAATCAGAGGATTTGCCTTATTTATGTTTTGGTACCTGCACTCAACACAGGGCCTGGTGATACTATCATATTGAATAGATCTACCCAATGGTGTGGACATACTTAGACTTTTAGGATCCCCTTTACTTAAAGAGATAGGAAGGGCTTGAAATGCTTTCCTTCTATCTTTTGAAGTTCATGTCACTAACACCTAGAGGTGCAAACCAGGTTAAGGAGAGCCCAGGAGCTATTTCTAGAAAGAAAACTTTTCTTTGATCTTTGCTTCTGCTCACAGTGTTAATAATACTTTGTTCAGCACCCACACTCTCAATTTCATTCCAGGTGGGACTCGTCTGCTCTTTGGCTTCCCAGAGGCACAGAAAAAAAGAAAAAAAAAAGAAGAGGCTGCAATGGAAGAATTAAATAGATAATGATAACACACCATGACAATATCGTATGTCAGTGACAAAAGGGTTGTTATAGAACATAGCAGGCTGATAAATTCAAAATAACCTTGTAATAGTTGACTGTTTCAGAAATACCTTCATAAACATTTTTTCATTTGATTGATTCTTATGGTAACCTTATGAGTTTGGGTGATGGGGGGAGCTATAATACTGTATCTATGCTTAGGGAAAAGAGAGCCATGAATCTGCTTTTAGGCAATTGGGGAAGTCTTCATAGAGCCTCAATTCACTAAGTTAGTTTCCCAGACAGATAATTTTGAAGAAGAAGAAAAAAAAAGCAGGAGGGAGTGGCAACTCTGAACATAGGTAACAGAATGAAGAAGAGAGAAGAAGGATGAAAATGAATGTCATGTTTAGGGATGTTTAGTAATACAGAAGTCAATGGTACCTGGTGGAAAGTGGGTGAAGATACACCAGCAGAAGCAAAATATTCAGGATTCATATCACAAAGGACATTTGCCATCTTATGGGGCTCAAACTTCATTCTTGGACAGTAGTGAATCATCAAGTATATTTTAGCAAGGAACATCTGTGATTAGTTCTTTCCTCAGTAAAAATTATTCAGAAAGTATACTTGCTTGTGATTAGAGCAGAAGCATGTAACTTTTTTCTGCTTCAGAATCTATGCTGTCCACACCAGAGATCCAATTTCATCGTCGTCTCCAAAGTGAAGTGCAATTCCCAACCTGCTAATTATAAATCTATTTTCTTCTTATAAAAAATGCCTATCTTGATGAAAGTGATTGGGGCTTTTACTGTTACCAGGATAATCTCGGATACACTTTATAATAAAAATCATGATCTGCAACTATTATCCCATTAAATGATGCTCATATTAAAATGATGCTTTTTATATTCAAAATATTTCTATCTTTTATCAGACAGAAATGATGATAGGGGAGAAGGCAGAAGAAGAGCAATCAGAACACTAGGAGAGAAGCCTAGACTTATTGGCACATGGCAGAAAACCTGAATTTTGTTGCTGTAACCACAACTGCCATTATATTTGTCCCAACAGCAAAACTCCCACTCATATATTTTAAGCCTTCTGTGCTGGTACTCTGTTCTAAACTTACAAAGCTGGATGACTCCTAACTAACAAGTGTTAAAAATACTGACGGTAGCTTGGAGATTTTTTTTTTTTTATTGTGTGGGTAAAGATTTCTCCTTCTTCAGAAAGTCCAATTGAGAAAGCATTTCATGCTTATTTCCAAGCACATACACAAATTTGGGAGCTGTGAGATAAATTCTCTGAAGTTATTTTGATTTATGTTTTTCCCCTTTAGAATCTGTGACAAGACATACATTAAGTTATACATGGTTAGTTATATTCCAACAAGAACTTCCCTAGTGGGGGCTGGAGGTTGAAGTGGTAGAAACTTCCACAAAACCAGGGTATGTGAACTTCAGAGGACTTTCCTTTTATAATGAAAAAAAAATTACAGGCTAATATTTCTGATAGAATAATGTTTCTGTAGAAAACTTGCCCCAGAAATGCTTCAAGGGAAAAAGGGTTTTTTTTTTTTCTTTTTCTTTTTCTTTTTTTTCCCCCTTTTGGTACCAGGATTGAACTCAAAGGCTCTTCACCATATGCCTAGTCCCTCACAATGAGTGTAAGTGTTTTAAATATCTTTAAAACTCTTCAGTAACAAACCTGTTTAATATTGAATTGCTTGTTCTCTACTGCCGTCTCCTTGCCTTGGTTCAGAATGTGGACATGAATGTCAGCCACGTTCAAGGAAAGGGTGGAGGACAGCACCCTAAGAGGAGAAAGAATAGCAGATGGGTCTCTGATGACCTCTGAAGCAATCTTCCCACTTCTACAGGAGAGATAATTGTGTCCCATTTGATACTTTTCAGTTTCTTTGTTTTAGTGTCTGAACTTCTCTCCATTGTTATACTCAACAATGTTATTTTTATTTTTTAAAATTTTAAGCGACACATACTTGTTTATGTGGTACAATGTGGTACTTCAAAACAAGTATATGATATGCAGTTATGAAATCAAAGTATTTGTTTATTTATCTCTCCAAATATTTGTGTTCAGAACATTTAAAAGCTATTAGCTATTTTGAAATATATAATTGAGTATTATCAATCATAGTTAGCATCTTATAGAACATTAGAACTTATTTTTACTTTTATCTTGGCCTATATTGGCCATACAGACTACCTTAACTCATTTAGTGGAAAATCTCCCATAATAGTAATTAAAAAAATGAATTTCTACCAAATACTTTAGACAATACTGAGTTTACCCAATAATTCTTTTAAGTCTGATTCATGAGCCTACAATGAATTCCTGAAGAATGACTTGCTCTATGATTTTCCTCACTATTCTATATCTTCTGATTGGCACTACCATTACTAACTCAGGACCTAAATTCTCTCTGTCTAATGATTCTTCAGAATCCTTCCCTCAGTCCTATAAGCTGGGCCAGGATACAAAGGATAGATAAAAGAGAGTGCGAAAGATCACATGAGACATTGTGGGTTTTCTTTCGTGGGGGAGTTCTGCAAGAAGTAAACATCACTCTTGCTTAGTATTGAATTTGTAACTTTAACAGGTATTTTTTTTTTATTTTATCTGATATTTTGTAGTACTGGGGATTGAGTCCAGAGATTCACATATGTTAGGCAACACTCTACCACTGAGCTACATCCCCAAACCTTAATGTTGTACTTTGTTGTAAAACAGTCACATGGTCCCAATTCACAATTGCCAGTGAACTGGGAAACATAGTTTAGGTGTGTATTAAGGAAGAAAACAAAATGGTCTGATAAGCCAAGCATCATGGTGCATGTCTGTAATCCCAGCAATTTGGGAGGCTGGGTCAGAAGGTTTGCATGTTCAAGGCCAGCCTCAGAAATTTAGTGAGACCCTCATCAACTTAGTAAGGGCCTATCTTGAAATAAACTATAAAAATATAAAAATGTCTGAGGACTTAGCTCAGCAGTAAAGCACCCCATGGATCCAAGAACCAGTAAAAGAAAGAAAGGGAGGAAGAGTTCAATGAACATAGAAAACTGTGCCTTCTACTTTGAAGTTTGAAACTTGTTGGAGATTCACGTCCTTAATTTAACTCATCCTAGCTGTACTTTCTGGAACTACACAAAGTGCTTCCACACAGAACAGTACAAAGCAATGAGACCACTTAGAGAAATCCCAATGAAGAATTGCACATGCTTTCCATGGGTCAGAAAATAGTTGGCTTAGTAGGGGGAAAAAAAGCTGATTGGAGTATAAGGTAGTTATGTTGTTAGTTCTCTTTTGAAATGATGATTTTGTTAAGTCATGATTTTAGTCAGGATTCTCCAGAGAGATATAACCCATAGGAGCATGGGAAGGATGGACATAGGTAGATACATAGATACATAGACAAAGGAGAATTTGTTAAGAGAAGCAACTGATTCAGTCAAGGAGGCTGAGCACTTCCACAATAGGCCATCTGGAAGCTGAAGAGACAGGGAGCTGGTAGCATGGCTCAGTTAAGTTCAAAGGGTTAAGAACCAAGGAAGCACATGGGGTAAATTCTCAGGTCCAAGGCCTGAGAATCAGGGAACCACTGATATGAGTCCCAGAATCCAAAAGCTACAGAGCCTAGAATTCTGATATCTCGAGGTAGGAGAAAAAGGGTGTCTCTGCTCCAGAAAAGTAAATTTGAGTAAATTTGCCTTTTTTCACCTCTTTGTTGTATTTGGGGCCTAGGCAATTGGATGATGCCCACCCACATTGCATGAAGGAAGGTCTTCCTTACTCATTCCACTGATTCAAAGTTAATCTCTTCCAGAAAAACTCAGACACACTAAGAAATAATGTTTTTGCAGCTATTTGCATATCCCATAATGCAGTCAAGTTTACACATAAAGCTAATAATCACACTTGCAGAGCTTTCCCTGAGGATCTGTTTCCCAATTTGTAAAATTATATTCATTCTGGTAAGGATATCTCATTATTGAAGAGCCAAGATGAATATAGGAGCCAACAGTTTCTACATAATACTCAATATAAGAAAAGACAGGGGAATGAATCTGACATAATTTTCCTATGTATATATTCGAATATGTCACAGTGAATCTCACCATCATGTACATACACAAGAAATTAATTTAAAAAAATCAACAACAGGTAAATGACAGAAAGATCAATAGAGGGAAGGACAGAGGGGGAAGAGGTACTGGGGACTGAATTAGAACAAGATGTATTCATGCTTTTATAATTATGTCAAAATGAATTCTAAAAAATACCAACAAAAACTCAAAAGAAAGAAAGAACACATTTGACAACTCCAACAGGTGTTGAACCTCTTGTGGAATTTAAAGATTTTGATCTATCCATTGCCATGTAGTCATCAAGTTCTTATATTGAGCAAAAAAAGTTATGGTAAAAACAAACAAAAGTTAAAGATTTGAGTCCTCCTTCTTATTTGGAATCATTGTGAATCAACTGACATCCTTTTTCAGTATTCATCTTTCAACTGAATATTACTACCTCTTTTCATGTTTGTTCAGTGTTATTATTCATTGTTCAGCAATCTCACCCGAAGGTATTTATTCTTGTTTTGCGGTCATTCCTCCAACTGGGCCTTATCATCCTAGGAAACATAGAAAGCCATTGATGAATATTTAATATCCCTTGACAGCTTCATCTTCCTCCTGGATGGATTCCTTTTGGATCTTAATACTGATATCTTTTTTTTTCTTGTCTCACCATCACATATAATCCACTTGTGTATAATAATGTGACTTCAATACCTGTTATAAATATGGCTTAGGATGCTACTTCTGATTCTTTTTCCTCTTCTTATTCCACTACCATATATGGAAATTCGTAATTCCTATTCGCCTTTTATCCAAGAAGAAGATGGGTTAAATCTCCAAATATGCATGAATTTCTCTCCATATATTCTGTTTACCTCAACTAGTGAAAAGATTAAGATTAAAAATTAGAAATTTAAATCATCCCTGGCAGCACAAGAGGATCCTCCTATGAACACAATCACAAGGCATCTGGAAAATGTTTGATGAGGTATTTGCTCTGGAAAGTGTGGGTTTAATCAAATGTGGCTTGTTTTTTTTTCTAGGATTTTCTAGTTATTAATAATAAGTCACTGCTCATTTTTCCATCCTGTTTATCACAATTACTGATCTCAGGAATGATATTTGAGTAGATGTAAAGACATGCTCACCCAGAGATTCAGCTGACTTCTTCTATGCTGATGGAGGCGATGATGATTCCACCATGCTGGAGGATATTTCTCTCTCAGAAATATTATTCTCTGTCAATTTCTGTTTATCCAAGTAGCTCGTCCTGCTGAGGTAGTAATATTGACTCACCAACAAAATCTCCTTTGAAGCCTCAGTGCTTTCCTTCAGGTCACCCCCTTGAACTCAGCCTGTGTCACTAACTGATCTTGGCCCTATGCTTTATAGGAAGAGTTATGATATTGTACTTGCACAGCTGTTGAGGACAAAACTGTTTTGTCCAAGGGTCTTCTATATCCCTTTCTGCATCACTGATATTATACTAGAATTTATATACTAGAAAGGCAATACTATTGCTGTTGATGGCATTCTACTCCTTTAAGGACATGTTTACATTAGCATTCTAATTTCAATCCTCCTCCCCATTTTAGCAGCTCAGTGACTGGCTACATGCTTCCAACAATGCTAATCCACTCAAATGATTCTGTATTGCCATTCAATTTTCAGAACATGGAGATCCCCCCTGCAGTTAAATCAAAGGGAAAAATAATTGAGTCAGTCATTTCTATAATGAAATACCTGTGATAATTAACTTATAAAGGTCTATTTTGACTCATAATGTTGGAGTTTCCAGTCATAATAAATTGGTCCCATTGTTTTGGATCTGGGGCAAGATAGCACATCATGAATAAACTTTTGCCAGGAAACAAAAGAGAGGAAGGAGAGGGGCAGAGTCACACAATCCCCTTCAAAGGCACTCTTCAAATGACCTAAAGACCTCCCACTCCTCCATACCTTTTAAAGGTTTCTTCACCTGCCAGTAGCATAATCTGGGGACCACGTCCTTAACATGTGGAATTTTGTGGACATTTAAGACACAAACTATAGCAATACGGATGCATATATGCTAGGTAAAAATGTATTTAATAGACTTGTGCTTATTTCTACATACATAAAAATTCAGGAGCATTGAGATAAATTTTCTGCAGTTTTTAGATATGTGTTGTTTCCCTTTGGAATCTGTGTATGGAAACTGTTACACAGTGTTCCACATCATTCTAATACTTCAGAAATGGAGCTGGGTGTATGTGCATCTCTACTGGCTCTATCTTCATCATCCAATATCGGGTGAATTTGCATTATCTCTTGATGCTGGCAGAACATTATGGTGCCAGGTGGCAAAATATGTTAATTATGTGGTATTTCATCTATAATTTTTTCTTCCTATTCTGATATCCTTTATCTTTTATGATTCAGTAATTTGCCTGGCTCAGAATACCAGTGATCTACCAGGTGAATTCTAATCATCTGTGATTTCTCTACTCTGTCACTAATTCATCTCTGGTAGACCTTCCCAAAATTCTTTGTTGGCATCAATTAAGAACAGAATTATAGTTCTCTACCTTGTGTTCACTACCTCACTGAGAGGTGAAATTCTCAGAAGGTAAAATTAGGAATTTACCAAAAGTAGATTTCCCTCTGGAGTCTGCACCCAGTAGTACTCTACTATGAAGCTACAACCAAAGCCCTTGTTATTTTTAAACTTTGGACCATGGTTTCATTAAGTTGCCCAGGCTGGCCTCAAACTTTCAATCCTTCTTGCTCAGCCTCCTGAATAGCTGGAATTACAGGCATTCACCACCACATCCAACCCCAAAGCAGTTTTTTTTTTTAAATTTAGCTGATAATTACTATTATTATTAATAATGATGATGATATACTTAGAAAAAAAAAGAAACTATGTGAAATGGCTACCATAAGAACCATCAAAAAGAACATGGAGTTTATAATCAACCCTCTATTTATTAGCAAGATTTTTGTGAACACCTGGGGACCATGTTTTGCCCCATGGTCCAAGGGGCATCAGTTTATCTAAGTGGCTCTTCATCTTGCCTGATGTAGTTGTTTGCTCTGGAGAAAGCACACCTCCTAATTAGTCAAGCTATAACAACTCAAGTGAGAGCTTGGAAGGGGGCCACCAGCCAGCACCCGTGTATTTCTCTTACCAATAAGATCCCGTGAGGCTTGCAGCAAGTAGGAGAACTCCTTGTTGCTCAGTGGATCATGGGATGTTGCTCTCTTGTAGAGTCACCTTCTGGGAAGAGAATGCCCTCTGGCAGGGCCCTAAGTGTCCGTGCTTCTCTTCTTTTACCACTCTGCCCTCCTCTCCCACTCTTTAATCTACTCACATTTTTTTTCCCCTTAATCACTCTGGATCCTGTTTCTCTTCCTATATTAATCCTTCCATCCATTTCCTGCTCAGAAGGGACAAAATGAAGAGTTTTTCCCCAAAGACTTTGTTTCTCTTCCACTCCCACATCACCCTTTTGGTTCACTTACTTGGTGAACAGTTGGAGCTCAGGAAAAAAAAGCACATGAATTTTAAAGGTCACTAGGATCATTTTTTCAGAGTTTACATTTTCCAGGTTTCAAGTAGAACTCAAGTAGAAAATGGGCACTGACAACAGAGGTCCAAGTTAGATTCAAGATGTGTCTTTTACTTTGCTTCATTGTCTTCTTCTCTCATTAGGAAAAAAATAAAAACTATTTTACAGGCCAGTTGGAAATTCAATTAGATAAGTTATTCGAACTGTTTGGCACACTTTGGCACATAAAAAGAGCACAATGAACATGATCTATTGCTAACATTATTTGTAACTTCCCCTCTTTCGAAGGATTATGGGAATTTTTCTGTTTGTCAGATTTTGCTTATGGAAATTGTATGTTTTCACCTATTTTACCTCCCCTATGTTTCTTCACCTATCTTTTGATAACATACTAGTAAGTGTCAATAATTTATGTACTATTTGGAGCTAGTCTAATTAGCTACTCATATCAGTATTAGCAGCCTTTGAACATGGCATAAAAAAATCAGCCTTTTCTAGTTTCTAGATCTGTGATAATCATATGATAATGTTTCAAGAGAAACATGAGACATGGCGTTCAACTTTAAAAAATTGGTGGAGACCAAAAATTGAAGAGGTTAACATAGTTTAATGTTACTACAATTGTATAAATTAAATTGTCCTTGTCAAATGGCTATTCACTGGAATTTGTTAAATGTAGATATTTTACATAAGAAGAAGTAATAAAAGAAAAATGTGAAAAATATTAGGCATATACTAGGATCTTAGAGTTCCTTTATTTCCTGGAAAAGACAAATGATAAAAGTGTGGGTGAATAATAAATGATTTGAAAATTACAAAATTAAGTCTTGGTCAATGCCTACAACTTAATGAGAGTGAAATAAAGATGAAATGCATGCTTTTATCTTTACAAATTAAAATAATTTTGAAAATCAAATTGCAAAAACAAAAGTATAGACTTTATAATTGAATCAGTAAGGGAGAGATATAACATCAAGATGTATTATTGAGTAATAATGCCATTGGGTTTTTGCTGCTAAAAGTGACCAAGTGTTTTGGTTAGCTTTTCATCACTGTGACCAAAATATCCATTGAGAACAATTTAGAGAAGGAAAAGTTGATTTGGGGCTCACAGTTTCAGAGGTCTCAGTCCATAGAAGGCCAACTCTATTGTTCTGGACCCAAGATAAGGCAGCACATCATGGAGTAAGGGCCCAATGGAGAAAAGCTGTTAACTCGTGGCAGGGTAAGGAAGTGGGGGGAAGGGAAGAGAAGAGTAGAGTTGAGTTGAGTTAGGTGGCAGGAAGAACAATTCTTCTAGGGTATGTCCTCAGAGACTCACCTCTTCCATCCTCATCCCACCTACCTATAGTTACACCTAGTCAGTGCATTCAAACTAGGATGGACTGATAGCTCTCAAAATCCAATCATGTTACTTCTGAATATTCTTGCATTTGTAGGAGCTTTGGGGGGACATCTCACATCCAAACCATAATGTTCTGTCCTTGGCCTCCAAAATCTCATGTTCATCTCAGAATTCAAAATGCATTTATTTTGTTTCCAAGAGTTCCACAATCTTAACAGTTCTGGCATTGCCCCAAAATCCAGTCCCAGTCCAAGTCCAAAGTCTCACCTGAGACTCAAGGCAATCTCTTGATTGTGAGTCCCTGTATAAATCAAAAGCAAGTTACATATATACAATATACAGTGGTACAGATTAAACATTTCTACAACAAAAGGGAAAACAAGGGAATAAAAAGAATGGATGGAGCCAAAGCAACACTGAAACCCAGCCAGGCAAATTGGTCTCATAACTCTGCCTGTAACTCTAGGTACAGCATCTAGGACACACGGCTGTGAGATGTGCTCTACAAAGGATTTGGGCAGCTCTGCCCCTTTGGCCATGCCAATTGTGCACATGGGCTGGCTTTCTTTTGGCCACCTAGTTCTCTCTGTAGACAGCAGCTTTCTCTGCAGGTAGTCATATTACTAGTGTCTCTGAGTTCTTGGTGTCTCCATTCCAGTTTCAGGTTTACCTTTGCAGCTTCATAAATTGTCCTCTCAGGGAAGTCTGCAAGGACTCTAACACTGCTGTGTTTACCTGGCCTTCCAGACCTTATACGATTTAAAATCTCAGACATATTAATAATACAGTAATTCACACACACACACACACACACACACACACACACACACACACACAAGCATTCCCGTGCCAAAGTAATAAAAGTGATATGCATAGCATATGTCTGTGACATTCATTCACTATTTGTGCAATTTTGTTTCAGGTATGGTTTTATGAAACAGGCTTGTAGAAGTGACCAAAATGAGCAAATACCTCTTCCTTGATGAAATTTTTATCTTCTTCACAGGAGGCAAACAATAAACAAAATATTAGGTTGCCTCAGCATACAAGTGAAAAATCACTGGGGAAGGCAGATGTGATGTTAGACATCAGGTCCAGTTCCTTTGAGGGTGAAGCTATTAGCCATGACCAGAAAAAGGGAAGTGAGACACAAGCAGCCCATATTCTGGCTAAGAGATCAAATACTGGATACTTCCTGAGGATGGAGAATGCTTGACATGTTTGAATAACAATATATGTGTTTTTTTTAAAAAAAAAGAATAGCTGAAGTAAAGTGAGTGACAGCAAGAATAACATCAGAAACATAATGAGGCTTGGATTACACAGAATACTGTAAATATTTGGTAGAGTTTGGCTTTAATCTGAGGGAAATAAGCAGCCACTGGAGTTCTGAGGAGAGGGTTATGTTATATATCATGCAGTTTAATAGAATTTTTCCAGTTGCTATGTCACTAAACTCTACTGTCTTCAAACTGAGATATTGTATCCCTAGAAGCCTGCAGTAGCATATCTGAAAAACACAAAATTCCCGGTAACCTAGGTGCATATTCCTGATGCACAAATTTGCCCTCAAAATTATGGGGAAAATAATTGCTGTATTAAGAAAACTGTTCAAATATTCTATAAATTATTGTAAAATTCTCATGATTTTAAAAATAAAGTGAGACTTTTTAAACTTTTTTTTTGAGAGAGAGAGAGAGAATTTTTAATGTTTACTTTTTAGTTTTCGGCGGACACAACATCATTGTATGTGGTGCTGAGGATCGAACCCGTGCCGCATGCATGCCAGGAGAGCGTGCTACCGCTTGAGCCACATTACCAGCCCTAAAGTGAGACTTTAATGATATTTTATGTTTGTTGCATCTAGTGACCATCTATTTTGGAGAAAAAAATTAAAAAACATCATAATTGATGTGCCCCAAGGGCTTATAACAATATTCTATGTTATCATAGAAAACCTATAAGAGGAAATAGTTAAATGCATATGTGAAAATACTTTGACATAGAAAGTCACTTTAATTATTTACTTGCATAATGTTAAGAGCATTTTTTTAAAAAAAACATACAAATATATCTTAATAATATTGTAGAACTAAATGTAAGGTGAGGAGGTAGTGCATGGTAGAACATTTGCCTCATGTGTGCAAGGCCCCAGGTTTAATCCCCAGCACTTAAAAAATAACAAGGTAAAACTTGGAAGGCACCAGGTTTATCCTTCTAACTCACTTATTAACTAACCTCATAAATTTCTGAATAATGAACTTTGATTTTCTCATTTATTTCAATGAAAGCACAATCTAATGTAACACAATATATGTGATAAAATACCAATAAGTATTAGAATTAGAATACCAACAAGGAAGAAATTAAATATAAAAGATTTACAGAAAGTATTACTTGCAGTCATATTTTTGTTAAGTAGACTCCTCAGCATTATGACTTCCGCTTTATGCACATGCACATTTTGGGTATATTTGTATATTTGATGATATTAACAATTCTGGTAGATCTAGACCATCTAAGAGTAAAGTTTACATAACACTTGGGAAAAATATTTCAGACCACTATATCACTTAGAACCCTCGGAGAGCTGAAATTGGTTTTTCAGCACCATGGACAGCATCACTGGGCTGGGAATTAAAGTAGGAAAATTTTTAGTTCATATTCCTCCCTCCACATGTACGTGGTATTGTCGAAATAATGGCAGGAAAATTTCCATATTTTTATTTCAAAATTTTAAAAGTGATCCAGACCTTTACAACTGATCATAGTTAATCATACACACACACAAACACATTCACACACATACACACACACACACATCATATGAGCACTGAAACTGGTTTTACAACTGTATTATTTACTATAATTTTGCTCCTCTCCTCTTAATAAGAACTAAATTCACACTATAGTATACTTCAATTATTAAGTTTCATAAAGCATATAATTTGATATGTACAATTTTTGAAGTGATATATAAAGCATGGATTGAATAAAGAATTTCAAATTTAAGTTTTAGTCATTTCATTATCCTGCATTAAACTTTAACCCTCCAGGATTTTCCTCAAGCAACAGCAGTACCAACAAAACACAGAACTTCACCAGTAATAAAACTTATACTTCTACACAAAGAAATAACAACAAGTTTGACATCTAAAATTATTTTTGTAGTAGATACATAATGCTTTCTAGATAGTATATGAAGTTAAATAAATCTTAGGGTAAGCATTTACTTTTTAATAATGTTGTGAAAGCTTCCATTTAGTTTAAGCATAATATAAATGCATTTAACTAAACCCTCAAAGCAGAATTATGAATTTTTAAAATTTACATTGTAGATATTCTTGAATGTTCTATTTATAGTTATTTAGAGTAGCTGATTTAAAATACAGTGGAATTAAGGGCTATATACTATTCAATCATACTTGCTAAATGCTGCATTGCCAAACTTGAATTAAAATGGTTCCACTTGTGACCAGGAGATGGCGCTGTCATGCAAGATGCTGCCTTTATTTATTTATTTTTTTATTTTAGCATGCTGTTTTCTAACAGACAGTGGGTACCATCGAGTGAGTGTCAGAACAGAAAGCTAAGGCAGAAGCAGGGAGGATGCTGTGGTCGCCCTTTCTTGTTTTTTCTTCTTTAGTGAGGCTAGAACACATGTGAGATTTTGCTTTCTGCTCTAGTTAAAATTCTAAAGAACTGCATTGGAGACTGTTATATTCAACACATACATGGATTCTGTGCTATGATTTGCAATTCCTTTCTTTCAGGTAAGTCATCATGATTCTATTTTTAACCTATAAAATGGATTGTTATCTGTGTTATTAATGGCATTTAAAATAAGACGTGCTTTGTTATCTTGTATTCAGATCTTAAAGATTCAAAAGCTATAATTCTAGCTGTTCTGCATTCAAATATATTCCTAGGCTAAATTGAGCTTTGACTATGACATATTGCATCTTTAATATTTGTCTGGCTTCCCAGACTTTAGCATCCATCCATGGCTATATTTGCTTACCTTTTAAAGGTGACGCTATCAAAGTGAGGGATGGATCTTCCTCTCACAAGGGAAATACTGCTTCTTAATGCGCTGAACAAATTGTAAAGATGTAATGAAGCAGATCAACATGGCAGTGGCTCTGCCAAAGCTCAGGGCTGAGCCTTCTGATAGCAGCCTCAGAGGCATGCCAACATCCTGAGCCCAAAGGCCTTTTGAACAATTCTTGCTGGTATGATGTTATGGATTGTTTATGCTTTTCTTTCTGCCTAATAGAAACAACACGTAAGTCATTTCTCCCACCTGAATGAAGATTTATGTAATGTGTTTAATAGACTTGGAACGATGGCACAGAGCGTCCCCCTCCCCCAGTGTGACTATAAGGAGTAAATTGAAAATAAATTAATTGTACAGATGGGTTTTCCTTAGATTTTAGTGAATTTGTGATGCTAGGATTTTGGCCATTTAGAATAGTTGATGTTGCAGAAGGTGTTCACATTTGGAAATAATTTTGGTCATGTGATATTAGCTGTGCTAAAGAGTGGAATGACTCAGGAGGTGGATATTGCATGCAACAGCCTTGCTTCTTTCTGAGATTGCTCATGATTTAAGTCCTTTTATTATTATCAGAATAATCACAAGAAACAAATACAGAAATCCCACATTTAAAAGCTACTGGTTATTCATTTAGAGGCATTTTAATTCAATCTTTTAAATATTTAAACTGTTTTCTATAACATAAATTGTTAAATGCTTCACTCCCTCCTCTCATGGAAAAAGATGTGTGTGGTGCAGTGTGGTGTGTGTGTGTGTGTGTGTGTGTGTGTGTGTGTGTGTGTGTGATGGTGGAGAGGGTGGCAGGTGGCGGGGGTGAATAGGGATGTTTCTATCTCAGTTATGGCTTTCCTATAAAGAGGTAGTTGTGCTGTGTCAGAGGTTGTGAAAGCCATGGGGAATGATTTTATGGAATGATTTAAGCCAAAGAGAAAGAAAAATCTATTATTTCAGTATATGGATTTTATAAAGACTTTTCATTTCCACATGGCTCTATCTACATGGGTATTTTAGAATCACAGATTTTTAAAAGCATTTATCCATTTACCATTTTTTAAAAAGCAACTATGGCTGAGACATTAGGTAGATTTCACATTGAGTGGATTTATGCATTTAGAGTCACATACTATATTAAAATCGGGCAAGGCTAGAAACTGACTGGCAGTTTTTCAGTGTTTTCCACAAAACCAATTTACCTTTACTGTGAACATATCTAAATGGCATAGGTGTATTGATATTGACTGTGTGTGTGTGTGTGTGTGTGTGTGAGAGAGAGAGAGAGAGAGAGACAGAGAGAGAGAGAGAGAGAGAGAGAGAGAGAGAGAGAGAGAGAGAGATTTTGGGCAAATTCTATAAAGTAATTTCAGTGTACATGTTGCTCAATGACATATCATATGCAGTGTTAAATTTTCTTGGGTACTTGCCAAAATATCCAAGAAAACTAAATTAACAATTGTGGTGACTGTTTTCTTGGTGTTCTCTTTTCACTATTAAATTAGGTATACCGCATTTTTTTTTTTTTGTACCAGGGATTGAATCCAAAGGTACTTGACTGACAAGCCATATCTCCTGCCCTTTCTTATTTTTTGAGACAAGGTCTTACTAGGTTGCTTACAGTCTTGTTAAATTGCTGAGGCTAGCATTGAAACTGAGATCTTCCTGCCTCAGCCTGCAGAGCTGTTGAGATTACAGGCAGGCCCACCATGCCTGGTTTAGGTGTGTCATTCTACCCCATGCCCATATGAAATAGATGGCCTTGTACTAACTCACAATTCTGATACTTCTCCTTGGGAATAGATTACACATATAGATTTATCTATTGACACAAGGCTTTTATCTCATGTCCTGGCCTTCTCTTCCTTTTTTACTTTATAAGTACCAATTTTACTCTAATTCTTCAATTTCTTGAGAAAAGAAGGGAACTAAAATGTGTCACTTCTGTATGTAGTATTTGTGAGGTGTCATATGTTGCCAAGAACTGTCCATAGAAGAAATTGAGAAATAGTCATGGAGTTTACATCAAAGAATTCAACAGGAAAATATACATATATAGATAGCATTGTAGCTGCAAATAATATAAACACCAAAATAAGGAATAAAGAAAGATGAGAACATACATGTAATCCAAATATGAGGGCTTGTCTTACATAAAACATTTTTTTCTACTTAAATCAGATGGTTCCTCTGAAAAGGTACCCTCAGACTCAGAATAAAAGTAGTCCTAATTTCTATCCATGAGGATCTCAGAGCTCAGAGAAAAAGATTTTGTGAGGATGTGAGAATGAAATTTGATCTTTAAGAGTGAGTTGGATATAAATAAACAAAAATAGAAAATTGCTCATTTGGGGTATAAAGGTGAGGAAAGCAAATTACAAGAAAATGGAGAATTATAGGGCAGTGTATAGGAAAAAGATAGAGAATGACAGATAATCCAATCGTATTGAAGGGATTTGCCTGTTTGTTTTTGTTGTCATTTCCCTTGGAGCATCAAAAGAAAGGATTTCAATGTTGTGCATGTGACATACTGACACCTGCTTCCACACAAAGGTAGTCTGTAAGAAGCTAAAATGTTTATGTCCAGAAATCAGATGTGAAGTTAAGGCTGAAAATATGTATTTAAATGAAGTTTTGTGCAAGAATTATGACACATAAAGGCACATCTAGGGGGAATAAAAGTGAAGTGAGATGATGGGGTATGATCTTAAGATTTGGGGAGTAAAGGGAAACTAGAAACCATGTAATTTATGTGTAGAAAAATAATGGCAGAAATGGGTGTCATAACAATGTCAGAGAAGGCAAAAACAGGTATCTCGAATGCAAAAATGAGGATCAGCGACAGTAGAAAACCCATAAAGGAGATGATTAATAAGAGCATAGGACAGAGATGAGGGACTTAGTATTTGAGAAGAGACTTAGTAGACTGGCAGAGTCTGGAGCTCTAAGGACTAAATGGGAAATGAGACAGTTGGGAAGTATATTTTAAATTTTAGAAAGTTTACCTGTGAAAGTTAAGAGAGAATATTTTACCAGGTACTATGTTGGGGGGACGCTGGATTTTAGTTAAGATTAGAAAAACTTTGGCCCCTTTGTAGAGTAAGGATGTGAAATCAGTAGAGAAATTCTGAGGAAAGAAAAAGTCTTTAAGCATTAGTCTTAAAAGAGTTGGGAGAAGAAAGGACTTTTCAAAATTTGAGAGAGGAAGGGATGGGTGATGATAGAGAAGAAAGTTGGTGTAACTCACTTTGAGTGGCTTGTTCTTGGAAATCAAGTCTTTGTCTGTAAGATAAAGTATTTAAATCAGTTGGTTCCTCACAAAAGGCTATTTGCCACATATGGACTTTCTGGAAGAAATAATTAATCCCCAGTAGCAAAACACTTTCCCCAAGGAGCAAGTGTAGTGATATTAATCCTTGAACTGGAGACAAATAATGGTGTTTCTTGTTAAGCTCATTGTACATACTTAATTTATCTATTTCTTATTCGGAATGACCTGTTTATAAACAGCTTCTATTTAAAACTTGCAATGCACCAACACACATCTATTTCACATATCAAGTTTGATTATTAAAGGCTGGTTTTCTGGCATTTGGATAACTCCCTCAGTTTCATTAGTGCTTTCACTGGGATTTTTGTAGAGAGAAGAAAGTCAAGGTATCATAAATGTTCTTTCCTTGAGGAAGTCAAGTCCATTGTGCAAACTTCCTATCAGATGGTCTTTTTCTCTTTTCATTGGTAGTTCCAGAACCCTCACTCATCTTTTCTAGAGCTGATCTCTAGGGATTCTCCTGTACTCACAGGTCACAGAATGGCAACGTGGATCCCTAAAAAAGGTGCAGGTGTTGATGAAGAATCCCATACCCCATATGGGAGCCTTCTGAAAGAGCTGTTTTCTCAACTCAGGCAAATGCAGTTCAGTTTAGACTTGGTTGAATATAAATATGACATCCTTCATTCCAGAGCTGACTGCATCCCACTGTCTGGTGAGCTAGGCAGGTCAGAGTGACAAGGGCTGAAGAAGGCATGCAGGTGGCAGTGTGGGCACCAGTGGCCTCTCTTCCTTTGGGGTCAGCCCTAGACAACATCATAAAGGCAATGTCCCCATGTCCTACAAGTGTCCTGTTCTTCCTTCCTGTCCTCCCCTGGAGACCCCTGGGTATTCTTGCAATTACCTCATTCAGTTTCCAGATATTATGTGAAAGAATCTTTGTCTAGTTCCAATTCCTAGTAATTAAAGTAAGAAAGAATTCAGTTTGTACCTTGCTATAATTCTTATTAATAGATTCAGATTATTATTGCAAAGTGTAGAATTCATAACCCAATAAATTTCAGTATTTTGATGTCTTTGTCTTTTTAAAGCAGTGGGATGGACATTTGGGGGGTGTGGATGGAATGCCTGCTGACTTGAAATGGAAACACTAACTTTTAACTCAAATTGAATTCCCTTAACACGTGCTGCACGCCCACTGGAGGCTCCTGAGCTACGCTTGGCACTAGAGCTTCCAGGGCAAATGCTGACCATGCGGCAAACCTCGGTCATCGCTTCTCAGCTTTGAGCACTTTCAAAAGCTCCAAATAGCACATTTGAGTTTGTTGTTAATTCCCTTTGAAAAATATCTATTTTATAAAGTTGTAATTTAAATATAGGAGACAGAAAACACAAGACAGCTCTTAGAATAATCGCTTTCAGCTTTTTCTGCTCTTGAAAAATATGCTAGAAAGTACACGTCAGGGTCTTCTAAAATTTTCTAATGAAAACTTTTTGTAGCCAAAGTCACAAACACTTTTAATATCAACTCCAAGCCACTTTTAGGTGTTGCCAAAAGAAAGATGCACTACTTTCCCTGATGTTATCTCTTTTGCTCTATACATTATTAATACATTTTACTCAGTGTGTTTAAATAATGATGATAGTTATCGATAAGTTTATTTCAGAGGAAAGCCAATTTTGTAAAAGACTCAAGATTTTAAAATACATACTTTGCATTTTAAAATATTATTGATATGAATTTTGCCAACAGCTTCATCACATGCCTGTTATATCTAGAACACAGTTTACATTATCTCCTCTAATTTTGTTTGAATATACTGAAAACAAAGTTCATGAAAAAATGATTTGCTTATGTTGGCAAACGATCTTGCTTAAGATTCAACAAAGAAGAATAATTATAATTTCAATTAAGCAAATGAGATTTTTAATAATCAAAATGAAATTTGTATTATATTAATTTTAAGGAGCCTCAAAATTTTATGTACATTTTTATAATAACAATGAGACATCATTGGAAATGGAGTACTGCTTATTGAAATATTATCTCTGTGTAGGAAAGATGACTTGCATGAAAACCATGAGGTGAAATTCTATCAAAACTAAAAAGTAAATACTATTTGCTTATCTCTGTATAATATTCCCACGTTAATGTTACCTCTTCTTTATTGAATTTGGATTTACAGTAGTAGAAGACAAGTAGAACCAGAAGTAGAGTTGCATTTAGAAAATTAAAAATGTACGTTTTCCCCAGTAATATTGCATTAAATTTTTCAATCAAGATTTCTATTTTGATAAAAATACAATTACTATGTTAATAATACAGAACATTTTTACTTAAGTTATTTCTGAAAAGTTTTAGAAAAATAAGAATCAAGGGTATTTAAATATTTTTTTCACATCAGAAGGTATAACATTTTTTGAGGGTAAGAATATAATCACATTAGTTAATTTTGATATATCCTTGGTCAAAATTAATCTTATCCTGGATAAAAATGATCTCAGGAATTTATCACCCCAAGACATGCTTTAAATTTTTTCAGTTATTATTATAGTTGTGAATTATTCAGTAATTGGTGGTGTCTAGAATCAATTGAGATTATGTTTTCCACGTGGGCATGTCTTGGTGATTCTAGTGAATAACTATAAAATCATGTGGTTATGTAATTATGCCCCACTTCATCTTGTGTTGAGTAATACCCATGGGAGAGTAACAGTGGAATAACAAAATTCTTATTCACCATGTTTGAAGGACAGTGGATTGGTTGGAAAATCATGAAAAAGAAGACAGGGTATGATAAGATAGTGGTGAGAGAAGACTGACACTCTTTGCCTTCCCTGAATAACTGATGTTGCAAGTCAGTTAGTGGTAACAAAGGTATAAAATATGAAATGTTGGTTGGGGTCCAGTAAAGAAAGCCAGCGTAAGGAACAGGAATGTGTATCCAGTTGTGCTGGTGAGCAAGGGAGAGCCGTGGAAGAGCAGCCAGAGATGGGCCATGAATGGGAAGAGGCACATGTAGACCAAATGGGATGGCTGTGGAACAAATTACTTAAAATGAATAACATGAATTTTATTGTTGGCTCGTCCTCTGAAGCAAGAGAACTAATACTTAAAGCAGAAAAGTTGTACCGGATATAGTTTATAAATATTTTTCTGATTTTGATTTATTAATTTGTTTGTTTATTGCCTTTAAAAATTCACCATCACTTAGCTGTATAGTTCAGATTCTCACAAAAAGAGATTGAATATGGTACAGAGGTTTCCTTTCTACCCCAAGTTAAGTCCATTCCTATCACTCCTTTTCTAGGCGATAGCTGTTTTTGAATTTGATACACAATCTTCACATTCATATTTTTTTTAAATTATGCTTCACACAACTTGCATGCACGTATAATTTAGACCATTGCTTGTGAGTTTTTAAAATTCTATGTAGTGGTATCATGTTGCCTCATTCTTGATTTTACTTTTGAACTTCAAAGAAATGATTTTGAGAATTGACCATTTTGATATATAGATGTACACTTCAACTGAGCTGTAGGATTTTACTTCATGAGTGTATCACAAAATACTAACACTTCCCATAATGACGAATATTTTATTTAAGTCCATGTTTTCACTATTATAAGCAGTAATTCCATGAACATTATTTATGTATTTTTATACCTCTTAACATGAATTTGTGAAGGTCAATGGATTTTAAATATATTTAAGTACATTGTTTGACATTTTTATCCCTTTGACTCTAGTTCCAATAGTTAACTCATCAATAGTCCCAAGTTTTACTTAGAGTGTTATATTTGTGAACTGCTTTCTTTGACATAAGGCAACCCATTATCATATTTTAGAAAAAAGAAAATGGAAAAATTTTCAATATTCATTTGATAGCATTAATGGGTTTGAGGAGTACCATTAAGTTTTGTAGGATGTCCTTCCTTTGGAAGTAGTGTGATGTTTCTCTCATGATTAAATGGGCATTAATTGATTTAGGGGAGGAAAACTGCAGGAAGAAAGTGCTATTTTCAGCACATCATTTCAAGGATACATACTATCCACATGGTATGTTGGCTCTGATCAGGTGGCTGGAGAAATGTTTCATTTTTTACTATTGTGAAATTGCTTTTTCCCCTTTTCCATACTGCACTCTTTAGAAGGATGCCACTATAAACAACCCACAGTTAAAGAGTGAGGATTTATACTCCTCCATCCTGAGGACAGAGCATTATTTGGAATTTTTCTGCATAGGAGATTTTGATCCTATTTATTTATTCAATTATTTATGTCATTATAGATCATCTATAATTATTTTCAACATTGAGTCACAGAATAAAGTAACTTAATTTTGTTAATGAAAAACATCCCAGTTTGGCTGTTGGGTGCTCTTTCATGTGGTTCCTGTGTACCTTTGATTCACTTCATGAATGTGGGCACTATATGAATTTAACCTGTTTCAAAAATACAATGAGAATAAAGTTTAACTTTGAAAAATACAGTATATTTCACATATAATCATGCATATACCTTTTAGTTTGCTGGAGAGTTTATTGTTTCTTTCCTTTGCTCTTGTTTATTTTTATTTATTTGTTTGTTCCTCTTAGATATACATGATAGTAGAGTATATTTTGACATACCAAGCATATATGGATATAAATTATTCTAATTAGGATCCTATTCTTGCAGTTGTACATGATGTGGATTTCCATTGATCATGTATTCATATCTAAACATAGGAAAGTTATGTCTAATTCATTCTACCATCTTCCCTAATCCCATTCCCCTTCCCTTCCCTTCATTCCCTTTTGTTGCCATTGCCCTTTGGTGAAGTGACTTCCTATGCTTGTGTGTCTCCCATGAATTGTCTGCTGTCATCTGTTACACACAGTTCTAGAGACCTGGAGTACAGCAAAAAAAACTGCACAGTACTCCTGTTCTATCAAGTTTGTATTATTGTATACAAATAATAAATTACCAAACAAATAAGTAAACAAGGTAATTTCAAAGAGACATAAATGCAATGAACATGAGAGAACAGCTATATATTAAAATATGACACGCTGGACATGGCGGCACATGCCTATAATCCCAGCAGCTCAGGAGGCTGTGGCAGGAGGATCACAAGTTCAAAGCCAGCCTCAGCAACAGCAAAGCACTAAGCAACTCAGTGAGAATCTGTCTCTAAGTAAAATACAAAAAAAGGCTAGGGATGTGACCCAATGGTTGAGTAGTGCCCCTGAGTTCAATCCCCAGTACCCCCCCCAAAAAAATAAATGACCTGCTTGAGTTAGGAATGGGCAGTTAGCTTTGGTTAAAGAATATGGCATTGAGGAGGGACTATTTGAACTAAAATATAAAATTTTCAGCAATAAGAAAATCTAGAGTTGTGCGTTTCAAAGAAAAGGAACTGTGACTGCAAAACCCATAAGGAGAGAAAGGACAATCATGTAGGTCTTCATAAATTATTGTAAAGATTTTAATGTTGTCAAAGAGCAACTGGAAGCTCTCAGTAGGGATTGATTAGAGACTAACATAATCTCATTTGTATTTTTAAATAACTCTTTTGACTATATGTAGAGAATGGATTACAGACAAACAAAGATTATAGAAGTCTTTTATGAGACAGGAGAGATGAGGCTGACTTAATGTAACTGGTAGTAAAGGCGGTGGAGATATTGGAGCCATGTTAAGAGAATTTTGTGAACAATCGTGGTAGGCAGGACTCTGGGTGGTGGGGTTAAAGATGAAGAGTCAGGATTAAATTTATTTCTCAGATACTCAGTGACAATGAGACCAGTCTTCAGGGAATGCCCCCCACCACCACCACCTTTTATGAGCAGTCCCAAGCTAACTGAAAGACTCCAAGTTTGGCTACAGCAGGGATTTCTAAGCACAGTTTCAGTGAAACTTCTGCTTGACCAATTCGTCTACTCCTTTCATTAAATTTAAATTAATTTTATTTTTCCATAACATAAATATACTATATCTTCATTAGTTCTGTTTTAAAAACACAAAAGAAAACTAAAAAAATTATTAATACATTTTCTATCAGAAACTATTTGATAGCTAGTTGGGTAGTTTTTTATAAATATGATTTTATCTTGTACTCTTTTCTTTTTAAAACCTACTTTATTGCTTTTTTGTCATTAAATTTTCGTCTATATAATCATTGTTTATGGCTACATGTTATTCTATTATAGAGGATTTCCAAAACTGATTTCAACAAACTCCTTTTGAACATCTGTGATTTTCTATTGAACTTTTGAATTATTTTCTATGCTTGTATTCCCATTGTAACAAATATTTCAGGAAATAGTATGGTAAACTTTCGCATACATTTTAGTATATTTTATGATATTTTCTAGATCATGGATTACTGGATTAAAAGAAATGCACTTTTTCAAGGTTGTGTATGTGTAATTGCCACATAGAAAAAATATGTTAGTGATTTACATTTTCTATCATCATTATACATGAATGCCAATTTCCTTGTTAAATATGCCAACACAGGGTATAAGCATTAATCTTTTTCCAATTTAGCAGTTAAAAAATTGGCCGGCAGCAGTAGTGCATGCCTGTAATCCCAGCAGCTCAGGAGGCGGAGGCAGGAGAATTATGAGTTCAAAGCCAGCCTCAGCAAAAGCAATACACTGAGCAACTCAGTGAGACCTATCTCTAAATAAAATATAAAATAAGGCTGGGGATGAGTTCAATCCCATATATATTGAACTCATATATATGTGTGTGTGTGTGTGTGTGTGTGTGTGTGTGTATATATATATGATTTTATCTTGTACTCTTTTCTTTTTAATATAAATATATAATCTATTTGATTTTTAACATTATCAATTAACATTTTAAATGTTAACATTATAAATCTCCCAAAGATAAAATAAAAAACATACTAAAATATGGATTCAAATATTTCCATATTTGGAAATGCATCTTCTTTTTTTTTTTTGTACTAGAGATTATACCCAGAGTCATTTAGTAACTAGTCACATCCCCAGCCCTTTTTATATTTTATTTTGAGACAGGATATTGCTAAGGTGTTTACTTAGTCCCTCACTAAATTGCTCAATCTGTCTTTGAATTCATGATCCTCTGCCTCAGCCTCCTGAGCTGCTGTGATTACATGGCACCTGACCTTGACTTTTACCTTATTGTTTTCTCATTCACACTCACTTCATTTTGCTTTCACACATATCACTATTTGAGAGTGTCCTTAGTTTAAGCCCTAATTCTCTTTTTTCTTCTATTTACATCTATTTTCTTGTGACCCTCCTCCTTGAATTTCATGACTTTAAATGTCATGTAAATAATGATTACATCTGAAGGACTCCAACTCAGGAAGTTTTTTTGAAGTACACTTGTATGTCTAATTGCTTATTTGACATGGTGATTTCAATACTTGGTAGATAGCTCAAAGTTAATATGCCCTAATCTAAATTTCTGACCTTCCTTCTCACCCAGTCAACCTCTTCCCATCCCAATTCTTCTTCATTTTGATAGAGAGGTCCCTCCAATTTTCTTTATGCTCAGGTTGAAAATTCTGTTATCTCCTTTGATTATTCTCTTTTTCTGGTATCACATATTCAGTCCTTGGGAATTCCTGTTGACTTCGACTTTAGAATATACCTAGACTATATATCTGACTATGAGCTTCCATTTTCCCTGAAGGTAATCTAAATAAGCCACTCCACGTCTCAATCTGTGGTTAATTTCCTGCCTAGCCTTTATTATTCTATTTTTTAATATAATCTATTCCTAAAATAGCAGACAGAAATACATTTATGCCACATCACTGCTCAAAATCCTGTAAGTAATGTCCCAACCATTTATTTTCAGAGTAAAAGCCCACATTATAATTTCTAGTAAGATAATATTTGATCTGGTCTCCCATCCATTAGTTCTTAACCGCATCTCCAATTTCTCTTTCCCTTATTTAATTGTGGTATTTCTTGAATATTTTAGGAATACTTCCATCTTTGGGGCTATTCCCACTGCCTGGAAGGCTTTGCATCAGATATTTGCATGAGTAACCTCTTCACCTGCCTTACGTGTGTGCTCCAATGTCATTTCTAAGCCAAGACTGTTTTGACTATTCCATTTAAATTATCAACCACTTCCTCTCAACCTATGGTACAGAAACAATACATTTTGTTGAACTATTTTTCTTTGCTATCTTTTTCTTTGCTTTGTTCTTGTGTTTTCTTTGTTTTCCATCCCCCCTTTTTTTGTAACTCTTATCATCTTTATTTTGAAGCATACTCTGTACTTTCTATTTCATGCATTAGTAATGCAGGTTCTATCTGGTGTACCGATGTTTCACAAGTGCTTAGAATAGTTACTGACATATAGAGGAACTAAAATTGTTTGTTGGATAAATGAGTGAATCTTAGATTCATAACTTGTGTTTCTTTAAGGTGCACCATACTTTCTCTTTCACCTTTATTGGGCAGACTTACACTTAAAAATACCCACTACAATCTGCCTGATTTTCATTCAGTGTTTATGACAATAGGAATGAAATGCATAGTTATTACAACACCAAGGCTTATAGGAATGTAAATGTATAATTAACCCTGCCTGATGACCTTTTCCTGATTTATCTAACATATGATGCTTCTCATTGACTTCTTTACTCTTTGCTTGCTTATCCATGTTCTGGGTTGGGAGAGCCTCTAAATCAGGAACTTGATTTTCATATCTATCTCCCAAGCATCTAGCCCAGTGGTTGGTGCATAAGAACATTTTAAAAGATGCTGGTTTAGTCACAGGATGAACATGTACTTAAAATATAATATCGTTCCAGTATGTGCTGTGCATCATGATCTTTCTCTATGTAGATGCCTTCAATCCTTACAATAGTCTTATAAAGGGAAATGTTAATCTCACTTTTTTAGAAGTGGTGAAGCTGGTATTTCACCCAGTATCTCAGTCTTTCTCAATTGTTTCAATTATTAATCCCAGTAGCCACATGATAGAAAATTTAATGTACTCCCTGGTTCAAAGATAAATATATGTAATGCAAGATTTCGTGGAAATATTGTATTTTTTTCAGTTTGAAGCAAACCCTTAGATTTCTGAGTATTATGTGAATTTTGCTGCTCAGTTCAAGCGAGAAAACTGTTCTGCTTTTAACTGTAATAAAATTTTGTATTAACTTAGTGTTTTAGTTAGTTTTTCATTGCTGTGACCAAAATACACAACAAAAACAACTTAGAGGAGGGCAAGTTTATTTGTAGCTCATGGTTTCAAATATCTCAGTCCATAGACAGTTGACTCCATTGCTCTGGGCCCAAGGTGAGTCAGCGCAAGGTGGGGGAAAGTCCCAGTGGAGAAAAGCTGCTAAGCTCATGACAGGGTCAGGAAAAAGAGAGAAAGTGAGGGGAAGAGGCCATAGGAAGATGCATCCTTCCAGGGCGTCCACCTCTTCCAGTCATGCCCCACCTGCTACCTACAATTTCCATCCAGTTAGTCCATTCAAGCTGGGATGGACTGATTGGGTTATAGTTTTCACATTCAATGATTTTACCTCTAAATATACCTGCAGAATCACAGGAGCTTTGGGGGGACATGTCATATTCAAACCATAACACTTAGTTTATATAAACTAGAATCTAATCAATATTACCCCACTGACTTCCCCAAAGATAATTCATGCATATTTTATTCTGAACCTCAGCTTAGACATTTGTTCTTGCTAAACATCTAAAGTCCATATTTCTTTATAGAAAATTCCGACTGATATAAAAATGCCAACTGGCCATTGGAAATTGTATCTCTTTCCATTCGATCCCATACTAAAAACATTTTTCACTAAATATAATTCTGACCTTCATAAACTTCAGATTTCCAATGAAAATATTTTTGTAATATCTCCAATACTTCAGAAGATACTATGAACTTTTACTTTAATTAGGTCTAATTCAAATATCAATCCCTTTATGACATTCCTTTTGTTCTCATATGCAATATGTACTTCCATTAAACTCTACATTATCTATGCACTTGTTACCCTGAATATTAGCCATATGTATATATGCATACCAGAGTCATTATCTGTCATTTAAATCAGTGAATTATATAAGGACAAATATCACATCTTATAGTTCTACAAGGTACCCAGTACCTATACACACAGCCTGCCATAGGAGGTGACCAATATATCTGTTGAAAACTTCAATCAAGATACTGTTTGAGTTGTCTTACATTTATAGCATAACTGTGTTCCACTTCAAGAAACATTAAAATAGCACTTGGTAGTTTAATATATATGCATTTAATAGTTTTTAAATTTTGTGTTAATCTTAGTGGACTACATGTTGAGTTATAAAGTTATATGGATACCGTTTTTATAAAATTTTCAGAGAAAACTTTGATGATTATAGTTTGGGGATTCCTCTCTCTTTCTCTCCCTGTCTCTTTTTCTCCCTCCAAATCTTACTTAGTGTTTTCTTATTTCAAAGTGAGTAATTTTTATAATCAGTAGCAGAATTAACTATAAACACATACATCTGCATATACACAGCCTACCTCTCCTTTTATCATTGTTATCTAGCTTTAAAAGTGCAATCTATAAAATACAATAACTGAGCTTCTACAGAAAGGAGTGAAATGCAGATTGCAATAGTCTACAGACATCACAATGGCAAAAAATGTATAGCTTTGCAGGAATTTTAAACACTTAATTGCAGGATTGTTTGAGAAAACATGTTGCTCAGCCAATAAGAACCCATATGTTCTTCATTTTTCCCTGAGGTTCTAGTTTATCAGATTGCTGACTTCAGTGGACTCTATCAAAATCTGATCTCATTGTTAAAGAGCATAAACAGTTGTAAATGAAATGAAACATGATTTACAAATCAATAAAATACATTTTACAGTTCAAAACTTTCTACAAGGTATGGTTTTTATTTTGTTTGTTGTTTTTACTATGTTTTAGTTGATGGTATCTTAATTTTAGTGACAGTGCATCTTACAAATTGGTGAAATGATATTTCAGGACACAATATTCTCTACAGCATCTAATAGATAGAAACAGCCTCAGGAGAATATAAGCAAAATCAAACCAAACCAAAGAATGTATTGACTGGTATAGATTGGCTCAGAGATGTAAGTATCAGAGATATTCAAATATATAGGCAGTAAGAATCAATGGAACATTAGTTATGGAGGCGTGGTAATAACAACAATATAAAAAAAAATTTATCAGGTATGTTTTACACTTATATTTTCAAAGAGAACATGACAATACTTTGTCTTGGGAACTGCATTCAAAGTGCTATGTGTGTTGCCACCTTGGGTGTCTGCCAGCCCTATGACATTTCTATGGTGTGGTGTACAGTGCTCCTTACCAGATTCCTTTCTGTCAGATTGCCATGGTTGAACACAAAAGCCATTCTCTTGCAAGTGGTCTCTGCTTCCTCCAGATTCCAGTAATTATTTCCTCCTCTTGCTTCCTACTGCTGTTAGCCCTGTGATGCATAATACTTTGCTACTTTCCCTTAACAGTCTTTTCATTTTGTTTTGTTTTGTTTTAATCTCTTCAATTAAATTCCCCTCTTTGGCTCTGGCATTTGTTTTCTACTAATACTTTAATTGATAAACAAATAACACAAATTGAATGATCACTGCTCTATAGGCACTATTGAAACCGTTTATAGGAATCCAATTATTGGGTCCTCACAATGATCGATTCTGTGAGTCAGGTACTATTATGACCACATTTAACATCAGAGGGTACTGAAGAACATAGAATTTAAATTAAAAAAAAAAAACTATCTAAAAAAAATAAATCCAGGGAGTCTAACTCCAGATTTGAATTTAGATGTGGTAATAAATAAATTAACATGATTTTAAAGGTATGTAAATTACATAGACAAAATCTAAGCAAAAAAAGAAAGAAGTAGAAGCAAGTTAGAAAAACTTAATGCACAAGTCACAAAAATAAACACAGAAGACAAAGATTTAGATTTGGAAACAGTTTGTAAACAAATTGTAGATATCTGAATGCTTGAGGATATCACTAAGTATATCAATGCTCCGAAAATATGGAAAGGGTAGGAACAGCATTTTCCTCAACACAAAAAATTATTATTATAAAATCATACAAATTAAAAATCTATTTGCTGTCTTGGAGTATTTTAAGTGAGTAAAAGTATATGAATAAAATTGAATAGAAAAAAATGTTACTTAAATTCCTAAAGATTGATTAGAATCAATAAATGCATTTACTTATCAATAATCTCTCTGAAGATGCACATTGTTTTTTTAATAACCTTTTTAATTTAAGAAAAAAGCATTATTCAACTAGGATGAAAATATGAATATTTTTACTGGGAAATTCTTGCTGATTTTCATGTGTAGGTAAGACAACAATGATGTCAAAATTTATTGTTATTCCATCTACAGAAAGTGGGAGAGAAGATGATTCACGTGTTTCATTAAACTCCTCTTGTCCTATACTTGCTTTTCTTAACTTTTACATCAAAATTCTAACTCTGGCTGTGCAATATCTGGTAGTAAGTACTTCTACATGATGTTTGTGGAATTCTTCATGACATGACATAGGCTTTGATAGCACCATTTTTGATCTGCATAATGCTTAACAAGTGGTTATTGAAAACATCACTGAAAGGCTATGCATAGCCTAAATAACAGGGTCTTACACACTAAGTTAGTTTGTAGTGACTTTTGTTAAAAATGTTTAAGAAATACAGAATATATCACAACATATAAATATTATACCAAACAAGTCCTAAAACATTTGCTAAATGGTTTCTTTCTTTTAATTTGTTCTAATTACTTACACATGATAGTAGAATGCATTTTGATACATCACATAAATGAAGCACAACTTCTCACTCTTTTGGTTGTATAAGAGGAAAGTTACACCAGTTGTGTAATCATATATCCATATAGGGTAATTAATATTGTCTGATTCACTCTACTACCTTCTACCCCCATGCCCTCTCCCCTCCCTTCACTCCCTTCTGCCTGATTCAGAGTACCTCTATTCTTCCCTGGCTCCCCTCTCCCTTATTGTGGATTAGCATCGAATATCTGAGGAAATATTTGGCCTTTGTTTTTTGGAATTGGCTTATTTTGCTAAACATGGTATTTTCCAGTTTCATCCATTAACCAGCAAAAGCCATAATTTTATTATTTTTTAATGCTGAGTAACTTTCCATTGTGTGTATATACCACGTTTTCTTTATCCATTCATCTGTTGAAGGGTGCTAAATGGTTTCTTAAACTGTTCCAGACCTGGCCTATATTCTCAACTTAAACCATAATTGCAAAGTTTAGGTGGTTGGCAGCATTTAAACTTCTGGAAAAAATGATTTCATACAGTGAAATACATAGGTATGCTTACATTACATATTTTAACATTTTTTCAGTTCCTTTTTTTCACGTTTTAGGAACATAATTTTGTTTCTAAATAAGTTGATAATTATGTTTATTCTTTTTCAATATTTCTTTTTTAGAGACTGGATACCAACAGTGGTAGAGTACTTGCTTTGCCTTCTTGAGTTCCTGGGTTCAATCCCTAGCACTGCAAACAAACAAAACAAATTACAGAGATTTACTTCTAAGCCATGTTTCCTCTACTTATTTCTAATCAGTATTTTCTTCTAATTAGAGTGGCAGATTTGCATGGGAAATATTAATGTTGTAAATTTCTAGCTTTTTCCTAACTTTGACACATATATTTATAGTGTTTTGTCACTATATTTATATCAGTATATTTCCTGATACAAATTTGATTTGAGACAGATTTTATCATGCAAAGAAATATCTTTGATTTTTCCTTACAAGGAGTATTATAATTTACAAATAGATGTGATACTTATTAAATCCTGTTTTAGCATCTGGTTATGGTTCATACTATATTTAAACCATTCATATAGTGTATTTCATTAATATATTTTAATATTGTATTAGTTTTAACATGACTATTTTGGACCACTTGTCTAGTTTTATTATCTTATTAAATAGCTGATAAGTTTTATTTTATTCTATTTAAGAATGCTATACCTGTATTCATTAGTGGCATTGGTTGCAGGTTTTGTTTTTGTGGTTGTTCAATTTTCCATATTTTTATAAGTGCATTATAGTTGTACATATGGTGGGATTTGTTGTTACATATTCATACATGCACAAAATATACACAATATAACAAGAATATTTGGCCAATATCATTCTTCACTATTATCCTTTGTTGCCCCTCCTTCCACTCCCTGGGTCCCTTTCCTCTACTTTAATTTTCTTTCTTTTAATTTCCAGGAGATCCCCCCACACACACACACAGAGACACACACCACACACCTTTCTTTTCCTTTTTTCCTCTCCAGCTTTCACATAGGAGAGAAAACATCTGACCCATGACCTGAGTTTGGCTTATTTCCTTTAACATAATGGTCTCGCATTCCACTATTGGTTTTCCTGCAAATGGCATAACTTTTTGAGGGTGTTCTTTTTGTGAGGATATTTTTACCACCAAGTTTATATAGTTTCCTGAAAAATTTTTTTGAGTAATTTTTCTATTTTGTATGATTTGAGCCAGTTTATAAAGTGTGAAAATAAGTTGTTTTAGATAATTTTAGTACTTCCTAGAAATTAACTTATCTACTTAAAAAATGTTATTTTAAAATAACTTTACATATTCTTTTAAAATAATTTCCATGAGATTTGCTTGGTCAAATTTTCTACTTCATGATTATTCTGACAATTTTCATAGACATGTTCATTTCAGAGAGAATTTCAAGGATTTTAACATAATTTTTCATAGCAAATTTTACTTTTGTTTTTATAGCCACTTTTCCCATTTTCTGTTTATTCATCTTTTTTTAAATTTTTAAGTCAAAATTAGTGCATTTTTTTCTATTTTTATTTAAAGTTTCCAAAAATGGAGTCTTAGATATATTTTTAAATTATTCTGTTTATCTATATGTTTAGTTCTGCTTGTTCCTAAGTTTTTTATCCTTACTTAGGTTTGTTTTTTATTCTTTTTAGTATTATGAAACAAATGTCTAATGAATTTTTCCTTATTATAAGGTTATTGAAAAATTATATAAATCCAGGACATTTTTTGGAAAAAATACCACTATGACTATATCCCTAACAGCATTCATCCATTTTATAGTTCTGATTTCTTCTTTTAAACCAATATTTACTTTGAAAAGAGCCATAAGCTTTCAGTTTTCAAATAGAAGTTGAAATTTTAGAAAATTTTATAAGTTTAATGCATTGTGATCAAAACATGTGGGTGAGGTCTACCAAATTTCTGCCTTTAAGAATTTATTGAGGTGGGATTTGTTTGTTTATTTCATTGCTTTGCTGCTCTGTTTGAATTTTTAGAAATTTTTATTGCTTTGTTGTTTTATAATTGATTGGTTTGGGAAAAGACAAAAGGAATGTATTCTCTGTATAATGCAAAAGTTTAGTATATACTTCTTTTAAAAACAGTAACAATTACTCACATGTCCAATGCCTTTATGTTGTTCAAGTTGAATTTTCACATAATAATTTACTTTATGAATTTCTGAATCTTTATTCAAAATTTTACCTTTATTAATATAAAATTGCCTTATTTATAATATAACTTTTTTTCCTTGATATACTTTGTCTTATTAACTTTGCTAAACCCAATTTTATTTGTATTTGCCTGGAATATTTTTGCCCACATTTTATTTTTAATTTTGGCAATTTGTTCCATGCTTCTTTTAAATAAACAGCATCTGTTAAGCTTTTGCATTGTGATCTAATTTGGTACTTTTTGTTACTTAATGTGAATCAACCAATTCACAATTTATTTTCATAAGTGGTAGATATATTTGGTTTTTCCTCTAATAAGTTGTTTCATGGTTTCTACTTTTAATTCTTATTTTTTTCATGATTGATCTATTGGATTTCATCAAATATAGGGTTTTTCTTCTTTCTTTTTTCTCTATTTTTTCTAGTTATTTGTAATGCATATATCACCTTGTTTTCATTCCATTATCTTCAAAGACATTGTAAAAAGTGAAACAGGACTTATTAACTACCCTCATGTAAAATTAAAATGCTCATCATTTCCTTACCTGCCCAACTGATTTCTAGTTTTAAATGTATATATTGAGCTCAAAAGTAGCTTAATGATCAAGTGCTTACCTAGCATGCTAGAGGCTTTGGGCTTGACCCCCAGCAACACAATCTGTCAATCAATCAGTCAGTCATATACACTTTGGTATTTCACATTAAATTTAGAGAGACATTCATCATAACTTTATTGTTTTATAAGCATGTTGACAATAGTGACTTAAACTTAGCCTTCCATGTGAACTCCATATTTCTAGTGTTCTCTTTATCACAATTTTTCCCATTCTTCCATCATCTTCTGTAAAGCTAAAGTGTACATAAAAATTATTTTTCCTTAAAGCACATGTTGATGATGTTTCCATAGCTATTGCTTTGAGAATGTTTCTCTAATGTCCCATAGAGGAGTGACAATTTTAGTTTCTATACCAATATTTTTCTCTTAAAAAAACTTGTTCATTTATTTTCAGATATTCAGTATAGGGAAATATAACATAGTCAGATTTTTACTTGTGTTTTTCCTTTCCTTGGAAGCTAACCACTTTTCCCCACCAAAATCAAAATGATTTTTTTTCTTTATCTTTAACCTTCTGTAGCTGAACAGGATATATCTAGTTTGGGGGTTATCAATGTATGTCATATCCATTGATATTTTTTCATTTGAAGATTCTTTTTGTTTAAAGATTACATTCTTTCTCAAGAACAGAAGTTTTTGCAACTATTATGTTTGCTTTCTTTTCTACTCAAATAACTATTTTCACTATTTATATTTCAAAAATATAAACATATATATGAAGCAAAACATCCTTCAAAAATATAAACATATATATGAAGCAAAACACCAAAGGATGTTTTGCTTCATATATATGTTTATATTTTTGATAAGCACTTCTCATTTTTTCTTGCCCTCAGATCTTGGGAAACTTTTTGAGTTTGTTTTCTGTTTGGCAGATTCAATTTTCTGCATTTTTCAAACTGATTGCTTACTGTTTATGTTGTACTTACAAATTTAGCTATTTTTAAAAGTATCCACGTCATCTCCAATTGCCTGCCTGTCAGCTTTGTCTTCATATTTTTAAAAATGTCCTCTTTAATCTTAGAGTATATTTTGGCATTAAAATGTTCTCTTTTGGTTCTTGTAGTAATTCTATTTCATAATGAGATATCTTCCCAAATTACTAAGAACATGCCCCTTATTTTAGTCAATAGCATCTTTTCTTTGTATTTTTTTTTCTTTTTTCTGTTTACTCATCCTTACAGAGAGTATTCTATGCAGAACAACTTTGGGATTCAGGATAACTTTATCCAATTTTTTAATTTCCTGTAAACATGTACACAATCTTCTAGGCAGAAGAGAAAGCTTTAAATTTATGAGTTACTAAACTTGTTTTAATTTCACTATTCCAAGCTCTAGTGAACTAAGGAAAATAGAGACAATCACAGCCGGGCTTGTGTTGGTTTGGTGGCCAGGATTAATCATGGGCAGTGTTACATTATTTCCTGAATTCGATGTCTTCATGGGGAGCAGCATTCCTGTTTTTAGTCTGGCAAGGCTGTCTACACCTGTAAGCCAGGTACACACTCTCCCATCTGGCAAATATTCAAAAGTATTGGTGAGATCCACAATGTCCTACTATGGTTCTTTTTCAAACCTTGACATGAGGTTCAGCTGTGATCCTGGCATTCTACTGGCAAATGTTCCTTTTTCCTTGTCATTTTTTCAATCTACCCATTCCTACAATCCTGCATATGCTTGACTTTTCTTCCATCTGAAAAAAGGCACTCTTGGCACATGCCTATCTCACTTTCCTAACTTCCAGCAATGATCCATGTTTTTCCTACTCACCATGTTCCTATTATCCAATGCTTTTTTTTTTTTTTTTACTTGCATCTAACCAAAGAGTAGGTAGAAGATATCTGTGATCCAGTGACTTCCCTACCCTAAAGTAAATGCCTTCAAATATTAAGATTATTCATGAATAAAAGAGAGAGAGAATAGAAATATTCTATTAATAAATATTTTCATTTAGTTAATAGAAGATAATTCTTTTTTATCATATTTCTCTTCAAACAACTTCTCTTTCTTTTCTTTCCAAAATCTCTCTCTCCTTTCTTCCTTCCTTCCAGAAATTCTGTGTCTCTGTCCTTCCTTCTCTCTTTTGTTGTTTTTAGGGATAAGGAGCTATTAACAGGAGTCAGAAAAATGGATCTAACCTAAACTACAAACATTCTTAAATTCTATAAACCTCAATTTTATCACCCATACGATAATAGAAATAGACTGTATTCTTTACAAAGTGACTTCCACTTCTGTATTTCTTCTAGCCCACATTCATAGAGCTATTGTTGTGTGGATACCCATTTTTAAAGAACTACATGGTAATGTACATGAAGACATAAAGTTGTTCTCTCATTGAAAAGAAAAGAGGTTGCCTAACACTCCTGGATTATGAGGAAAACAAGTTATGTACTAAGTCATCAATGTGCTTTGAAGTTATTTAACCTTTATTTTGCCCTGTTCACTTTCTGCTCTGTTTTTTATCAATTGAGGAAATGAAATATGCTGAATGACCTCAAACATGTTACAACTATGAGGTGAGATTGATTTGGGGAACCTTCTATGGGCCTTTGTTAACACACGACATTTCTAACAGAATATTGCCATGGTTCTTACACCTGCCCATCAATTTGGTCACTCTCCATTGGTGTATAGGATGCTGACAGTATTTTAGGCATTTGGAAAAGAGAAAAGACATAACATTCATACTAAAGTGTTGATTTTAATGAATAGCAGTTATTTACTGTTGTTCTGGGGATTGCTTAATCTATACAATGAAAATGACTTTTGGGTGTTTTGTTCATCTTTCAATTGAAATGGCCTCTATTTTTTTTTTTAAGTGGCAAGTACTTAAAAATGTTCTAAATAAAAAAGGTTGTAAAAATCCAAACAAACTAGTGTTTTATCCAGATGCCTATCCTGCCAGGAAATATTAAAAGGATACACATTATAGTTTATAATAAGATCTAGACATTTTGCTCATGTTCATGTATGTTGTCCATACATTTGTAGTAAGAAGTGGAACTTTTCAACATAGTTTTACACTTACCCCTTAATTCAAAACTTTTTCTGAATTTTGAAATATTGTTGATTTTTTCATTATTTACTACTTTATTGAACTATAATTCATCTTTTCTTTAAATGAAAATTTCATTTTTAATATTACTTACTTATTTAAAAACACAGGATGTTTTTAACATTGTTTTCATTTTCAGTGAGAAAATTAAATTTAAATAAAGGAAAAAAGGAATAGTTTACTTTTTATTACCTTTATTTTTATAATAATGTTTTCTTTTATATGTATTCTTAATTAATGAAGACTTTGATTTTCAATTTTATTTTTAGAAAGATCATCATTTTACTCCTCATTATGGAGCACATCTCTATGCCCACCAGGGACAAAATATAAACCCCAACTGCATGCCACCAGTGACCTAATTCTTCCAATCACCCCTACCTACCTGCAGTTCCCAACAATCAGTCCACTCAAATTATTAATAAATCAAATGGATCAACTCACTGATTAGGTTTTAGTTCTCATAATCTACTCTGAACATTTTACCTTTGAACATTCCTGCATTGTCTCACACATGAGCTTTTGGCTGACACTTCAGGTTCAAACCATAGCGTTCTTCCCCAGGCCCCCAAATCTCATGCCCAAATCACAATGCAGAATAAAGGTCGTCCATTTCCAAGAGTCAAAATAATAGAATTGCCAAGAACACAAAATGGAAAAACAATAGTCTCTTCACCTAATGGTGCTAACAAAATCGGATATGGATAAAAAGAATGAAATAGGATTCTTATCCCATACTATATACAAAAGCCAACTCAAAATGGATTAATAAGTGACAAATACTATCAGAAAGTATAAAACTTCTAGAATAAAACATAGAGGAAGACCAGGCAAAGTGGTGCATGCCTATAATCTCAGCAGCTTGGGAGGCTGAGGCGGGAGGATCGGGAGTTCAAAGCCAATCTCAGCAAAAGTGAGGCGCTAAGATATTCAGTGAGACTCTGTCTCTGAATAAAATAGAAAATAGGGCTGGGGATGTGGCTCAGTGTTCAAGTGTCCCTGAGTTCAATCCACAGTACCTGCACCCACCCCCCAAAAAAAGATGAGGAAAAGCTCCATGACATTGATCTGGGCAATGAAATATTTTGGATATGACCCTAAAAGTACAGACAACACTACTGTCCTGTATTACTAAAAAGAGCATATAAAAAAAGAAAAAGCATGATAAGAAGCAAAAATAGACAAATGTGATTACAACACACTAAAAAACTTCTGCACAGTAAAGCAAATAATCAACAAAGTTAAGAGACAAACTGCAGAAGGAAGAAAACATTTGTAAATCATAACCTGATAAGGGTCAATATCCAAAATACATAAGGCATTCAAACAACTCAATGGCAAGAAAATAAATAACCTGATGAAAAAATGAACATAGGACCTAAATAGACACATATCAAAACAAGACAAGTACATGGCCAACAGGTATATGAAAAACGGTCAGCATCACTAATCATCAGGGAAATGGAAATCAAATCCACAGTGGCATGTCACCTCACATCTATTATCAAAAAGGCAACAGAGAGCAAGTGTCAGTGAGATTGTGGAGGAAAAGAAATGCTTACATATTATAGAGAAGAATGTGAATTTGTATAACTGTTATGGAAAACAGTATAAAGATTCCTCAAAAAATTTAAAATAGAACTACCATATGATCTAGCAATTTCATTCTGGGGTACATAGCTAAAAAAAATAATATCAGTATGTCATAGAGATAACCTGCACTCCTGTGTTCTGTGCAACACTGTTTACATTATCCAATATATGGAATCAACCCAAGAGTCTATCAGTGGCTATAGGGATCAAGAAATAAACACAACATGAAACACACACACACACACACACACACACACACACAGGGGAGGGATAGTATTTAACCTTTTAAAAGAAGGAAACTTTGTCATTTTAAATAACATAGATGACCCAGAAGGATGTTATGTTAAATAAGCTAAGCACAGAAAATCTAATACTACTTGAACTTATTTATATGTAGAATCTAAAAATTAGATTCATTTTGTAGAAGCAGAGAGTAGAATGGTGACTACTAGGGGCAGTCACTTGGGCATAGATTAATGTTTGTCCAAAGGGTACAAAACTTATGTCAAGAGCCTTGTAAGGTTTTGAACAACCAATAAAAAAAAAATTTAAAAAAAATAAAAAATAAAAAATAAAAAAAAAATTAAACTAGAATAGAGGAATAAATTTTGGATACCTACTCTATAACATGGCAACTATAGTCAATAATAAGATATTATATACTTGAAATTGCTGAGAGTAAATTTTAAATATTCTTATCACACAAAGAATAAAAGGTGATGAACATGTTAATAGCTTTTTTAATAATCTTGTAATATATTCACATCTAAATATCATTTGGTATATCATAAATATATGCAGCATTTGTCAATTAAAAATAAATAAACATTGACATGTCAGGTTGCCACACTCCAAATGCAGGCTTCTCTACATACGGACCTGTTCTCTTTCAGCTTTCTTCATAAAGTAAAATTAAAAAGTTGTTTCTACCCCCAAAGTTATTGTGAAGATTGAATTAAATAATTCAGTGTACATGCAAAGCATTTAGAAAAGTCCCTATCCTTAGAAAGTTTAAAAAATATTAACATTTTGTTTAACACAAAATTGGTAGTTATTATATGCTCCATTGTGTTACATTTCTGGGATATTCTGGGGTATATATTCAGATTGAAAAAATTAATAATCTCAAAGCAAAGTTGACCTCATATGATGTGCTAGTCAGCTTTCTGATGCTATAACAAAATACCTGAGATAATCAACTTACATAGATGAAGGAGAGAAACTTTATTCTGGCTCACAATTTTGGAGGTTTGGTCCCTAGTTGGCCCATTGCCTTTTGGCCTGTGGTCAGAAGGAAGTACATCATGGCAAGAAGCTCATGATGAAGTAAGATGCTCACCTTAGGTGGCCAGGAAGCAGAGAGAGAGAAAGAATAGGAAACAGAGTCTCAATATCCCCTTCAATGACATACCCCTATGTAGCTGGAAGACTTCCAATTAGGCCCTATCTCTTGAAGTCTCTACTACTTCCCAATAGTGCAACAGTTCAGGAATCAAAGCTTTAACATAAGACCCTTTGAGGTACACTCATTCAAACCATAGCATATGAAGAAGTCATATTTTCTTTCATTCAAATAAATAAGGCTTAATTTAAGGACAAGAAATACCTACATATATGTATGAGAAATTATTTTCTAAATTTGTTTTTATTAAAATTGTATCTCCAAATTCAACTTTTTATTTTTGTAATTTTATTTCTTCTGTAATCAGCCAACAAAACTCATTTCTTATCAGTGATAATTCAAATGACCTTATTAGTCTTTCCAGAATTGTGTGATTTCAAATCTTTTCTTCTCACCTTATTTTAACAGGATCTTGCACAGTACTTTATAGAAAAGATTGAGGTGATGAGGTGAATATAATCTTGTCTGATGTTTACCTTAATTTAGATCTCTCTGAATCCATTTACTTTGATTTTCTTTTCATGCTTAAAGATATGCTCCATGATTTCAAATTTCAAATCTTTCTTCTGAGTTCTTGATTCCCTCTAATCCTTTTTATTTCAAGAAAAAGGCCTCTTAAAGAAGTTTTATTTCCATAGCTTTAATTTCTGATTCTTTGGTACCCTCCTTTTGTTCCTGCTTCTCAAGA
The DNA here is from genome assembly GCF_045843805.1 of Urocitellus parryii. Lineage (NCBI taxonomy): Eukaryota > Metazoa > Chordata > Mammalia > Rodentia > Sciuridae > Urocitellus > Urocitellus parryii. The sequence continues at coordinate 218,915,896 of NC_135531.1, forward strand.
AAGTATGGCTCTCTCTTATACTAAGAAATAAAATGTGCTGTTTGGTTCTCTTTTTTCTTCTCTTAATAGTAAATTTTGTAAACAAATTTGGTTCATCTAATTTCTTTATTTCTTTACAACCAAGTTATTGCTTATCCATTCTCATCACTGTACTCAATTGTAACTTTCAATATGTATAATATTGGTATTTCTCTAATATGAATCTTGTATTAATTGTATAATATTAATATTGTATTAATATTTAATGTATCCTACAATACAGTTTTTTTAATATTTCATTTTCTTTTTTAAAAGCTTCAGCAAACTGCCATTGACCGTTAGCATTATATTTGACACTTTCTCTCATGCTCACATCCTTTCCTGATTAAATCTGCAAACTTCCATCCACCTAATCCTGTCATCCACCATTGTTGTGATTTGCCTTGTTTTCTCTTATCCAGAGCCAGGCACTGCTTGGAACTGGGCCTTGCTCAGGATTTTTTCTGTGGACTGGAATGTTCTCTCACCCAGACCAACCTGGGAATCCTGGTCTAAATTCCACTGTGTCTAAGAAGTCTTTGTAGTCACTTCAGCCCTCAATACCTGTAACCTTTTCAAAACAGGAAGTGATACAGAAGAGGTTATTTATTTATTTATTTACTGGAGTCCAAATACCCGGCATCTCTCCCTTATTTGCTTGTGGCCAGTGGTATAGCCTTATTGAAAGCTCAGTTTCTTCATCTAAAAGTCGAGACTATTTAATCCCTCCCTGATCCACTCTCAAGATTGCTATAAGTGAAAGTAAAATAATGAATATAAATTCATCACGTAAAATTGTTTTAAAATTACTCAAGCTTATCTTTGTTATCAAAACAAATTGTATACTACCTTGTTGTCTTGTATTATTTTTGTACATTTTTCTTTTATGTTGCTACTGAACTCAGTGTTATTTAAATCTCGATGTATTAATTTTGACTACCTAATAGGATTTTGAATTATTTGAAGGCAGAGTATAATGATGAATTCAAGTTCCTATTCATTTTAAACCTAAATACCTTAGAGGCAAAATTAGGCTTGCATTTTCCATTAAAATATGAACCATATCAGAGAAGCTTGCAAGGTTCTGGCTAGCCAAATAGAGGCAGTCAATTGAAGATAACCAAAAGGAACACTCTGTTAACTGAAAGAGGGTCAGCCAGAGTGAAAACAGATGGTTGGCTCACCGAGGCCTGGCTTGCTGTAGTCACATAGACTTACAGAAAAGAGGAAATAGATAAAAGTTTGTGGAATTGGGGTTCATGATAGTTCTTTCATCAAACTATGATTTCCACAAGGAAACAACATAAGCATCTTTCAAATGCATATTAGATTGAATTTTCAAAAATTTATTACACTGCTTATGACCTCAACTAAGATACAGAACATTTCCATCAACCTAGTGTCTTTCCCACTCAGTCCCTTCTGCTCTCAGAGATTGTTATGATTTCTATTCCCACAGGTTAGTTTTACCCGCTCAAAAATTTCACATAAATGGCACCGCAAGGTATCTACTCTTTTTTTCTTGGCTTCTTTCACTCAACATACCATTTTATTAGATGTAACTATTTTGCTGCATACAAGTGGTTTTATGTTTCTCCTGTTGAAGAGTACTCTATTCTATGTCATATTGTTTTTTTTTTATTCACCTACTGATGGACATTTGAGTTGTTTGGGGGTTTCAGCTATTATGAGGCTGCTGTGAACATTCTTGCATAAGTCTTTGCGTGGGTGTGTTTTCCTTATCATTGAGATTGTCAGACTTGATAAAAAGCAAAATCAGATGATATATAACAGTATATTTCAAGACAAATGATACTAACAGATAAAAATGATTATTTCATAAGAATAAAAGGGACAATTTGTGGCAAGATATAATAATCTTAAAAGTGATAATAATGAGACAGTAGGATCACAAGTTCAAAGTCAGCCTCAGCAAGGCACTAAGCAACTCAGTGAGACCCTGTTTAAATAAAATACAAAATAGGGATGGCGATGTTGCTCAGTGGCAGAGTGCCCTTGAATTCAATCCCTGGCACCCTCCTCCCAAAAAGTGATGATAAAATAATAGCTTCAAATTCCAAGAAAAATACATCAGAACTAAAGTGTGTAGGAAAATCTACACTAATTAGAGATTTTAATAACCCACTCCAATAGTTGATAGAAAAAAGACAAAATTAGTAAAGACGTAAAAGACTTAAATAACATTATAATTATCAGACGTGAAGAATTAATTGACATTAATAGAATATTATACTCCACAACTACAGAATATGTGTTATTTTCAAGTGCACCTGGAACGATTAACAAAGATCATAAAGAATTCTGAAACCATTTCAAAGAGCATTTGACTACAGTGAAATTGATTTAGAAACCTGTAATAGTGAAAATTCAAGGAAAATAAACTTCTTTTGGGGGGCAATTAATCAACATATTTCTAAATAGCCAATCTATAATCCAAAGAGGAAATCATGGGAAAACTTTAAAAAATGTACCATAATAGAAGATAATTGAAATGCAACATGTTAGACATGAACAAAGTCATGCATTTAACCATTTTTTTTTTGTCTCAGGAACTGATGAATCAAATTGGCATTTTATTCTCTTTAGTAGAAATGAGGAAGGGAAAAGCAGAAAAATAGGCTGAAGAACGAAAATTATGGGAATCATGCCCACCATGAGCAGGTGTTTTAATAGTACTACAATTGTAATGACATCCTTGGATCTTGGTTAAACTAACCTTTCAATATGCCAATAAACAGACCACTAAATAAACATTTTAGCAATTGTTCTCTGATAAGTCCCAAAGAGTGGCATGTACTAATGCTTTCATTTTCATCTAATGAAATGCTAGTGGAGATAGTTTGGAGAGTGTTAATGTTGAAAGAGATTATAACTAAAGGATACGTTAGATGGGTTAGATGGTGATTAAAGAGATGAATAGGCAACCAACAAAAGTTGTGAAATCTGCTATGAGATATGAGATGAAACCATCTGTCTCTGGTTTTAGTTTAATCCTTAATGAATATAAGAAGCCTGACTAAATGATCTGGCGGGAGGGTGGGGGGGTGACTTCCAAACACAAAATCCATTATTTTAATTGGTATTGACTATGGTGCCAACATAAAGAAAAAACTCTCTCGAGATCATAAATAAAAGGATAGATGTAACTCTGAATCTGTCAAGTCTTCTAATTTATAAACTTTCTTATTTGGAAAAATAACTACTTTCTAGAACCCAAACCATCCCCCTACCCCACGATCTGTCTTTCTTTTATGAGAAACCAACAGGAAGTTTAGTTTGCAATTTGTGATCATGATTTGAACTTTTCAAAAAATGTGTGTGAGTCATTTCTTGCTCTTTGATAATTTCCAAATGACAAGAATTTGCTTTTATAGATCAGTCCTTTTAATTATTTCAGTATACTTTGGTTGGAAGCAAGAAGAATAAATGAGAAATGTCATTCCTGAGGAAGAGCCTCATAATGAACACATAAAAAGCAAACGGTCATTTTGTGGTGGGGTGATATGTATTCCTGAGGCTTTTGCCCCTTTCCCTTCTTGAGCTGCTCTTTTTCCTGTTCCTTTGCAGAGGAATCTGGTGGAGCAATTTAGCGGTGTGGAAATCACATGAATCTAACGTATGTGGGCTTCAGCCACTGTGTACATGGATAGAGATGCTGTTTAAAAATCTGTCTTATGTGTTCTAACCATAATTTTAACATTCACAGATGTGGAATTCTATAGGGAGGTTTTACATATAGAATGCAGGAGATATATAACTCTTTGTTTTGAATAACATTTCTTCATTCATTCCTACAGACAAAACTTAAAATTTAAAAATATTAAGAAAAAGAAGAAAATGATGCATTCATTTTGCTTGGAACCTCTTCATCCAGAAAGGCTTACAACTAGGCTGACTTGCTCACCTTCTGCTTAAATCTCATTTTCTCTGCATAAATCTGATTTCCTAAGCAAAACTCTCTTGGCCTCCCTGTTTAAAAGTAGCATTGCCTTTCTATTTAAAAAAAAAAAAAACTGTTTTGTTTCCAATGGTCTGAATTCATTCCAATTAGCAATATTGTTGATTTCATTAGGAAGAGGGAGGAGATTTCTAAAAATTGTCAAAAAATAAAAAATAAAAACAATTATCAAAAGGTCAAGTAAACTGAGGGACAGAGCCACTGAATGTTTGTCCTCTCTGTCGTGCATTAGGAGTGAGCACGGGGGGAGAAGGTGCTGGCTGAGTCCATGCCTACTTGCTGAACAGGCAAATACACTGCCAGCAGAACCAGTATAGTTTTCACCATGAAAATAAACAAAAATCTTAGGCAGCAATACCTGTTTGTGGCAATATCTTTTCACTGTTGCTGTGGTCTATTTTACAAACTGCATTGTGGTCAAAGAGAATATCACTTTTCCAATCTTTCAAGATTTCAACAAATATTTCTAGATATTAGAGAAAGGCAACATTTTGCTTTATCTACTTTTTTTTTTTTTAATTTTGAGCTGATAGCTGCTAAATTTGGCTGCTGTACTCTCCATATCCGTAAAGCTGTTCTTGGGTCCACCCTGTGGGCAACCATCCAGGTATGGATTTTTCCAGGCAGCCTGGGCATGGCTATTCTGCTTTTAACCTCTTCCTTCTATGCTGGGGCTAAGGACATTGAATGGCAGTGAGCTTTCCTTTATTTCTGGTGCAATTGTTGCTTCTCAGGTCTGGCTTGGGCTCTGATCTTGACATTTATGTCACAGGTGTCACTGTGAAACTGCTGTGAAACCAGATGGCAGGCCTACTGGGGTTGGCAGCATCTGCTATTGTCCTCGCTGTCACTGCTACCTGCTCTACTTTCTTCTTCCTGTTGATGTGCTGTTGCCTTGTGTTGTCATTCCATTTGCTATTTGCCTTCCTTCAGGCCTTTTCAAATGTGAATACCTTTCCATAAGTCTTATGATGCATTCGCTCTGCTTGGAACCTCTTCATCCAGGAAGGCTTACAACTAGGCTAGCTTGCTCACCTTCTGCTTAAATATCATTTTCTCTGAATAAATCTGATTTCCTAAGCAAAACTCTCTTGGCCACTCAATTTAAAAATTATAACCCACCCTTCTTCACTCCAACTCTGATGGTTTTTTTCTCTTTTTCCTATGTTATTTTTTCACATAGCAATTAACAATACCTTGTCATGTACTGAATTTAACTTGTTTATATATTATCCATATCCCTTCATTGGTCAAGATTTTGTCTGTTTTTGACTGCTTGGTTCATTACTGAATTGCAAGCATCTGGAAGAATGCTGGAATGTACTTTTAGCAAATATGTCAAAATATGTGTCCAAGCACGTTTTTCCATTGATGTCCAAGCTCTTAACCCCAGAGTGGGATGCACTACTAAATAATTTTTCCATTCCTCATTTTGAAGTTGTTGCTTATGTTTCTAGAGAGTAAATTTGCAATTTTTTAATTAAGCATTTTTGAAACTTTGTTTCTGCTTACACTTTTTTGTGCAATATCACTCAATTAGAAGAGGTCTTAATTACTACTGTTTAGGTACTTCAAAGTGTTTGTTACATGATTAACTGGATTATAAATATTGAAAATGCAACCTATTGCCTTTGTATTTGGTTTTATTCATTGCATTTAGCATACTATTATGAAGAAGTGATTGAAAAACCCAGGGGAAAAAGAATAAGTAACATCTGCTGCATATACTGAATATTTGACTGAAGTTGTCTCCTTTAATCCTCACAATAATCCATGTAATTTGCCCGAAGAACCACAGTCAGAAAGTGTCAACACAGAAATGTAAAGCAGTTGTGTCTGGCTCCAAAGTTTGTTCATTTCTTCCTGAGGCACAGTCATACCAAACAGCAATAAGAACTCTTCTAATTGAGTGATATTGCACGAAAACATGTAGCTAGAAACAAAGGTTCAAAAATGTTTGATTGAAAAAATTTGCAAAGTTGCCTCCTACAAACATAAGTAACAACTTCAAAACGAGGAATGGGACAATTATTTAATAGTGCACCGCTCTCTAGGGTTAAGAGCTTGGACATCAATGAAAAAACGTGTTTGGGCACATATTTTGACATATTTGCTAAAAGTACATTATTTGCAATATGAATCCAACAAAATATATATATGCCCAATGCTAAAAAAGAGGCACCAAGATCTCTATAACATTGTTCTTGAGTGTTTTGCTTATTTTAGACTGCCAAACTATAATTTATTATATTTCTGTATTTTTTAAAGGAGACAATTTATTGTTAAGATCCTTCCTTGCTTTGTCTTCTCCTTTGATAGCTTTTGATCTAGTTGTACAGTGTACATTAGGCTTCTCTATTCATTCAGCACCATATATTTATGAAGACCCCATATGATGTAAAAAGCACTAGAGAAAGGAAAGTTATCTGCAAGCTCCAACAAGTCCCCTGCCTTATGGAAGAGCATCAGTTATTGTTCAGGGCAATGGTATGCTCTGTGACTATCTCTGGGATGCTCAGTTATCTCCAATCCAGAGTCTATGTAAATGATCTTAATGATTCACTTAATTATAATTCCATTTTTCTTATTTGATAAAAGTAAATTGCTGCTGTGTTTTTTCAAAGAAACCGTGGAACCTAGAAGTTAGAAAAAATCTTAGAACCATACTTTCCAATTATTTACCCAGACAAACATCCTCCTTATGGTATCTACTTGAGTATTTCTGATAATTGAGGATTGTTTCATATTTTAAAATATGCATTTTGTTTTGTATAAGTCTCCAAATTTAATCATCATTCCTTGTACTTGGGTTGTAAATATTGGATGTATTGCTTATATTTGTTAAAAATTAAACTAAGAAACAGTAAAATTTTAGAGTTTATTTGAATGAGCAACAGTTCTGAAGTCAGACAGCTCCAGACGAGAGTTGGTTTAAGAGTTCCAAAAAGTATCTCAAGAAGTCTTTTATAGGGCAAACATGAAATTAAAACAAAGAAAACATTAAATTGGTTGCAGTTCTAAGGATGTCTTACTTTGTCCATTCATTTGGGAATTTTCTAACCATGTGAGTTGGTTACTTTTGATTGGCAGTTACAAGAAAGACCTCAAGTTAAGTTTTATTTATATTTGCAAATCAAGGAAGGGTAAGATTACTTGTAGGGATTTTTGTTTGTTTGTTTTTAATTTATTCTAATTTGTTACATATGACAGCAGAATACATTTCAATTCATATTACACATATATAGCACTCTATTTCATATATCTGGTTGTAGACAATGTAGAGTCACACCATTAGTGTCTTCATACATGTACTTAGAATAATGATGTCCATCTCATTCCACTGCCTTTCCTACCCTCATGCCAGCTCCCTTCCCTTCCCTCCCCTTTTCTTTATCTAGAGTTTATCCATTCCTCCCATGCTCCCCACCATCCCCATTAAGAATCAGCATCCTTATATAAAAGAAAACATTCAGCCTTTTTTTTGGCGGGGGGTGGGGGCTGGCTTACCTCACTCAGCATGATATTCTCCAGCTCCATTCATTTATCTGCAAATGCCATGATTTTATTCTCTTTTAATAGTCCATTGTGTATACATACCACATTTTCTTTATCCATTCATCTACTGAAAGGCATCTAGGTTGGTTACACAATTTAGCTATTGTGAATTGAGCTACTATTAACATTGATGCTGCTGTGTCCCTGTAGTATGCAGTTTTTAAGTCTTTTGGGTACCAAGGAGTGGGATAGCTGGGTCAAATGGTGGTTCCATTTCCAGTTTTCCAAGGAGTCTCCACACTTCTTTGCATATTGGCTGCACGAATTTGCAGTCCTACCAGCAATGTACGAGTGTGCTTTTTCCCCCACATCCTCGCCAACACTTATTGTTGTTTGTATTCCTAATGGCTGCCATTCTGACTGAAGTGAGATAAAATCTTAGAGTAGTTTTGATTTACATTTCTCTAATTGCTAGAGTTGTTGAACATTTTTTCATATATTTTTTGATTGATTTTGTTTATCATCTTCTGAGAAGTGTCTGTTCAGTTCCTTGGCCCATTTTTTGATTGGGTTGTTTGTTTTTTTGGTGTTAAGATTTTTGAGTTCTTTATACATCCTAGAGATTAGTGTACTATCTGATCTGCAAGTAGTAAATATCTGCTCCCATTCTATAAGCTCTCTATTCACCTTACTGATTACTTATTTTTCTGAAAAGATGCTTTTTAGTTTGAATCCATCCCATTTATTGATTCTTGATTTTAATTCTTGCACTATAGGAATCTTGTTAAGGAAGCCGGGGACTAATCTGACATGATGGAGATTTGGCCTTTCTTTTTCTTCTATTAGGCGCAGAATCTCTGATTTAATTCCGAGGTCCTTTATCCACTTTTGTTTGTGGTGAGAGAGAAGAGTTTAATTTCATTTTGTTGCATATGGATTTCCAATTTTCCCAGTACTATTTGTTGGAGAGGCTATCTTTTCTCCAATTTATGTTTTTGGTGCCTTTGTCTAATATAAGATAACCGTAATTTTGTGGGTTTGTCTCTGTGTCCTCTATTCATACCATTGGTCTACAAGTCTGTTTTGGTGCCAATATCATGCTGTTTTTGTTACTATTGCTCTGTAGTATAGTTTAAGCTCTGGTATACTGATGCCACCTGCTTCACTCTTCTTGGTAAGGTGGTTTGTTTGGTTAAGGAGTCTTCAGAAATAGATTATGTTTTAATTTAATTTTCCTATAATAGCTATATTAGTTTTAGATCTTTCCACTATAGTCACAAGAGCATCTCAAATACCCGAACCCCCTTCAGCATGATAGCTTGCTCACTATTGTACCTCTTTGAAATTTGTAATTCAGTTATTGAGTAACCTTATTGAGTAAAGATATTGCTTTATGCATTTCAAGATTTACAAGGAAAAATACTGCATAGCTTTGCCTCAAGATAATAGAGGTGACTACCTCTATTTTTACAAATACTGTGTGGAAAACAAGTGTGTTTTTGAGCTTGAAAAAGTAAAAGGATGTACAAAGCTGGAAGGATGTGAAAATATTCATGTAAATGGCAGAATTTGAAATTTACTCCTCCTGTTGCTTCAGCAGACTGAACCAGCGATATAGAGAATTTCAGGGTAAAATAGCAAGAGCAACAGCTTTGAAGTGGAAATACAGAGAACAGGATGCAAGTGGAGAAATACTTGAGTAAATCCTTCTATCTGTCCCACAGATGCTGAGCGTAATTGATAGGGGAAGAGACCAGAAAAGAAATTTGCAGTGCTCTTTTTAGGGAGAGGAATTTGTACTTTATATGGACAGTAGTGGAGATTCCTGAGTAGAGGTGATAAATATAAGGTGATATTTTTATTAACATTGACCTAGGAGTAGTTTGGAGGATCAATTAAAGCAAATAAAAATGATCATAGAAGGAAGAGTTAGAAGATTAATATTGAACTAAATTTCTATTTAAAATTTAAATTTAGATAATGAAGAAGAGATTCCTTCAATAAGGTTTTCCAGAGCAATTAGACAAGAAAAATTGACAAGATTGAAAAAATTATATCAGCAAACTTTCTGTGCAAGTAAAATAATAAGCTACAGAGGTAAGAACAACTCCATTCTTCGGGGCCTGAGGTGAGGCAGAGCATCATGGCAGAAGAGTGAAGTGGGTGAAAGCAGCTCAGTACATGGTCACAGGAAGCAGATAGAGAAAGGCTCTCGCCCACCATGAAAAAAATGTCTACCTCAAAGGAAGACTCCCACCTACTAACCTCCTCCAGCCACACCCAACCTGCCCACCAGTGACCAACCAGTTAATCCCTATTACCAGATTAATGCATGGATTGAGTTAAGGCTCTCTAGCCCAGTCATTTCACCTCTAAACTTTCTTGCATTGTCTCACGAGTGAGCTTTGGAGGACACCTCATATCTGAACCATAATAGATAGATAAAGAACAGAGTGAAGAATGGAAACTCACCGTTTATTGTAGTACTACAAGCTCTTTGATATTGAGGGTCTGAACCTGATGTTGGCAATGAATGGAGAAGGGAAGAGAGAGAGATAAATAATTTCAGAGGCACAATTGACAGGACTTGGAGGGCAGTGCACGGAGGAGGAGTTAGGTGACGTTCATGCTGTAAACTTGAGTGCAGGAGATTATGCCTTTAGAAGAAAAAGGAAGGGGAATTTGGTGAGGTGGAAAGTTTTCCCTCTGTGTCTACTATGTATGCACACTACTGCAGTGCCTGGAACACAGAAGGCACTCTTTATAATCATTTATCTATGTATTCAGTCTTGACTGTATGCCAGAGTACTGAGCACTGGAGATATATATGGAAGCAAAAAGAAAATGGAGAAACAAGATTTGTTGCTCTTATTTAGTGTGGTGGACATTATGTTGCTTTATCCAAACCAGATTTCCTTGGTCTCTTCTCCTGTTTCTGTGCTGTTCTGAAGTGCTTTTTGCTTCTAAGAATCTGTAGCAGTATCTCTCTTTGGAGAACTGTCTTTTGGTTATTTGAATCTTTGTTCCCATTTTAGCAAAAAGCCTAGTGTCCAGGAGTTTTTATTTCTCATTCACATCTTTAGTTACTGACTACTTATTACAGTCTAATGAAAGTCGAGATTTCTTGCCTCAGGTTGGGACAAATCAAAAGACATAAATAATATTCCAAAATTGTCTTATAGGATTAGGAAAAAATAACCTTCTATAGAGTTTTGTTGGGCATCCACCTTTGCTTGGTTTCTTTCCCATCCAGTCGAGCAAGTTCTCCCACTCCTTTACTGGCTGATCGTAGGAGTATTTTCTTAACTCATGTCTGCTTCTGAGGAACCTGACCTAAGATGTGTAATTTACATTGCAATGGGAAGAGACAGATAAACAACATAAATAATTCAACTAAAATGTAGGTTATGAGCAGCTAAGAGGAAAATATGGAAGGAATGTAGTCAGGGTATGTGGATGTGTTCACAGTGCATTTGTAGGGGATGGCTTGCAACTTTGCACTGTGCAATCAGGAAGGGCTTTGTCACTGAGGTAACATACCAGCAAGAACTAAGAAATGCCATGGCAATGAGCTATGGAAATGTCTGTGGGGAAAGCATTTCAGGCAGAGAGAAGAGTAAATGCAAAGTCATGAGCTGAGGTTGTGCCTAAAGTGTTTGAAAAAGAATGTTCGTGTGGAAAAGCAGAGCAAAAAAAGAAATGGGAGAAGGGATTGATGGGGATGGGCAGATCTTCTACACCAACAAAAGCTGCTGTATGAAATTTGACTTTCTCCTTTAAGTAAGATGGAGAGTCACTGCATCACTGCAGAGTTTTCAACAGAATAATAATCGTCTTGCATTTTAAAAGAATCTGACTACTGAAAAATAAATCTGGCTACTACATTGAGGAGCCCAAGAATAAAGCAGGCAGAGAAAGCAGTTCAGAGATTATCAAGGCTGGTATCTTGGGACATCACACAGGGTTCCATGTTCAAAAGGGCTCCATGTATGGGGTTTAATGCTCTGCGTTCACCAGCTTGTAGCATATTCTGAGTCTTGCTTCTAATTCTGCATCCTGCCTCCCTGCTGAAAACACATTCAGTACCACCTGTGCCCCTCACCCCTGGTATCCCAGGCTGCTTAGCCTCCTCTTCCCACATCTTCTCAATGACTACTGCTCCCCTCTATGAAGTTATGGTGAGGAGAGGTCTGTGTTCTTCTTCCATTGTTCTTGTTGGGGTTTAGGGCACAAATACAGGTCAAGTTGAAATGAAGAACACACACTCTGTGCTGGCAGAGCCAAGGCAAGTGAGACACTCAGCCTCTCATCCACTCCCAGCCCAAGAATGTTCAGGTGCAGATGTTACAACCTCTTGGGTTCACCCCTTGAACATCTGTTGGAGCAGCAGACTCCTGGGAAAGGTAGATTGAATTCTCTCACTTTCCCTGAGGTCAGGTTGCTTCAGTTCAGCATCTAATGACAAGGGAAACCAGGCAGCTGGGGGTGGGAGCAGGAAGGTGTCCATGTGGCTCTGCACTTGTCCTTTATCTCCCTGATCAAGGGAGTGTAATATTAAATAGCAAATAAAAACATCGGCTCATGAGACAGACCATTTAAGTAAAAAAATAAAGTATGTTTTATAATGAACAAGGCGCCCTACATTTTCATTTTGCATTGTATCTCATAAGTTATGTAAATGGACCTTGTATAATCCTAATGGAAAGACTTGAACCAGGGTTCTAGAAATAAACAAAGTGAAAAATGGTTGGATTCTATATATAATGTGATATAGAACAAAAAGAATTTGCTTTTGATATTATGTAGTGTATGAGACTGAGATAAAGGTATCGAGGATGACATTTAGGTTTTCATATGAGGACCTAGCCAACATTTATTGAATGAATTAAGTGTATCTGTGCATGAAGTACATGGTTGGTAATGAAAGCATGGTGGTAGAAGCAAATCTTAGAGGTATTTTCTAAGGGCAAATATAAAGATTTGGTGACAGAGATGATAAAAAAGAGGGAAACAAAAACACTTCTAATATAGGAAAATAGAAGAAATTGGTATTAGTGAAAGAAATTAAATCTTTAAGAAATGGCACTTATTTATAGGAAGATAATTTCAATTTTGAAAATGTTCAATTAAGGCTCCAAGAATGGCTAGCCAAGGAGAACTTGTCTATATGTAATGGGATCTTGAATGAACATCCCAGACTATGGATCGGTATGGAGAGAATCATCATACAGTTGTAAGCTCCAGTCACAAGTTATTTTGAAATGTGCACTAGTAGAGAGTATATGATATTTCCAAGAAAATTTTAGATGGCATTTATTGTTAGGAAGCAAGAGGAATAAAGTTAACCTGAAAAGAGGGGCATGAAAGCAAGGTCAGAAAAGACTAAAATGAAGTAATCAGAATTAAGGACTCCACATTCAAGAGAATCATCAGTCATGTTGATGTATCAGTTTATTGCTAATATATCAGGTCTTCCTCTATCCCTGGGACCAGTATACTCAGTATGATTCATGCAAAGACACTGAGGAGGGAATTTTTCTTTTCCAATAAAGGATAAACTAGCACCACAACAGCCAGGTTATAAGGAGAAACTAAGTTATTCTTGAAGGAAAGCAAGGAACAAGAGATGGGCAAGCGAGACCAGGTATAGATGCAAAGAGAGTATATTTGTCAGAGCTGACAAATAAAGGCCATCTCTCCATAAATGGAGAGAGGCAATACAGGCTTGGGTTCTGTGACTTTTATGGGCAGGCTCAGGGAATAGAGCCTGGTGGGTCCTAATGCGGGGGTGGGGGGTGGGGGGTGGGGAGGTGGTTAAGAGTGAGGTTGGTATGAGGGAGTGATGAGCCTTTCTCAAAAATGCCTTTGGGCCGGAAAGCAAAATTTTTTCTTAAGGTGGCCTCTGTCACTTAAGATGGTCATCCAGATGCTAAGCAAGGACCTTACAATTCTAGTTTGTCTAACTGCACTAGGGCTGATGGATTGTACAAATGTCTTAGGTATAGATAGAGATCACATTCCTTTAGAAAAATCAGATGTATTTTTAAATTTGCATCTCAATGGTACATTTCTCATTTCTGAAGGAAACAAGGAACACTGAAATATATTTAGGATCTGAAGTCAGATGTGTGATTTGAAACTTTTGCTCAATGTGACAATGGCAAGTTACTCGACAGGTATGAACCCTGACCATTATCACACTTGCTAACTTACTAGTTCCTTCACAAGTACTGAAAGGGTTAATCAAGTAAGATAACTAAGTCAAGAATCTAGTAGGGTGCCAGAATGTTTAAGCTCCATGTTAACATGACACAAATAAACAAACCCAAGTTCTCTTATAAGCTCATTCTCTTTCTCTGTATCAGACACACACACACACACACACACACACACACACACACACACACACATACACACACACATACACACGCACATTTTGAGTCTGGGACATTTTGGAATAAAGCTATTTTTCGAGCATTAGTTTTCATTTCAAAGACCTCTGCCTCTGCCTCTGCCTACATGTTTCAATGTTAGGAAAATGGCCCCAGTGGAAGAGGACGAGAGCTGAGAGAAAAAATTTTAGGTGGAATTTCTCCATTAAAAAAAGGAAAGGAAAAAAAAAACTGACCTGGAAATATTCAGGTGTATGCAACCAATGAAAGTGCCTGCCCTCATGGAAAGAACTAGTCCTCAGAAAATTTTCTTTCTTACCCAATAATGAAGATCCAAAAGTGGAGCTCTATGATCCCAGAATATTCAATCCATCAAAAGCTAACACATCATTAGATTAAAGGTGGCCTTACTGCTGATGAGCCACATAGAGAAGATTGAATTAGTTCATGGAAGTCTATTAACACACATTTAATACATTTTGAAGATTTTAAAAGGACCTAAAAATGTATTATAGTCAAGCTTCAAAAATAAACAAATAATTTAATTTAATTGCTTCTGTAAAGATAAAGGTATGCTTCCTTTTGTATAAATAACTTATTTTTCTAAGGAAAGCTGTATATAAATTGACTATTTGTGAATTAAATTATATTTCCCATAGATCATCATGATAAAGTTTTAGCATAAATTCTGTTGAAGGAAAACAAAATATGTCCCAAGATATAATCATTCCAAGGAATACCTACACTTTTATAAAGAATATTGCTTGCTGGGAGCAGTGGAACATGCTTTATAATCCCAGCTTAGGAGGCTGAAGCAAGAGGACTCCAAGTTTGAGGCTAGCCTCAGCAATTTAGCAAGACTGACTCTAAATAAAAATAAAAATTTTAAAAATTAAAAGGCCTGGGGATGTATGTAGTTCACTGGTAAATGCCCCTGGGTTCAAACACTGGTAGCACTATGTATATTATTACTCAATGCACATAATAGGAAAATAAAGTATTAAAATTAAGTTTGTTTCATAGTGGAACTAAAACTACCATTTAAAAGAAAGAATAATGGCTTTTCTGACCAGTACATACTAAACTTTAATCTTTCATATTCTATTGTGCTCTGTTCTTAATATATAGCAGAAAAAAATGTAAGTCTGGTTGTTCAAAACTTTCTCTCCTTTATGAAAATGGTTAGCTATAGAAATGCTCTGGTGGATTCAGGCAAAATAGAAAAGTGTACATAAAAAAACACAGCAGGGAACAGTCCATGAGCATGTAGATTCAAACATTGAAGTAAGGAAACAGAGAATCCAAAAATCTTCAAATAATATTAAAAAAAACCTTTTTTTAGTTTATGTTCATATTACTTTAATATACTGAAAAAAACCCTAAAAGTTACCATTGTAAAACAGAACTAATAAGGCACTTCCAGTAAAAGATATTTCTGTCTTAGCTTTGTTAACTCTTGGGTTTAAAAAAAACAAAACTAAGTTTTGAAGACATGTCCACAATCATGAATTATAATATAAATTATTTCAATGAGGACATCATCATTTCCTTAGTGTAAGTATATCTTTACTTATTATATAAATGTCATTTTTAAAAATTTTTTGCAATGATGGATATTAAACTTACTGCCTCCTGCCTGCAAGGCAAGAGCTCTACCATTGAGCTACATCCCCAGCCCGTAAATGTCAATCTTTATGAAGAGAAATTAAAGTTACATAGTAATAATTACTACAAATTCTTCTTTTCCCTTGCCCCACATATAACTGTAACTATTTGTTCTGCATATACACATTAAATGTATATGGCTTAACTTTTTTTTTTACATTTTAATTTAGAAAATTCATGCTCCTTTTTTGCAAAGGAGAAAACAAAGAAGAGAAATCATCAGAAGGGAAGCACTATAACAATGTCATCAGAATTTAGAAATGCAACTTTTAATATTTTTTTATCTTCTTACTACTTCAAATTACATTGACTTTCCCATTATTTGTGTATCCCCCAAAGATAGCAACTAGCCTTAAATTTTTTAACAAAATCTTTTGTATGAAAAATAATATAAATGAATGTAATTATTTTTGTTAGGTAATGTATGTCATGTAAAATACAAAGTATCAGGTCAGAAGGGTCAGAGAAAAAGGAAGAAAAATTAATGTGCTTAGATTTTTGAAAATCTCATTCTAGGAACTTAATAAAGAGAACATAGTCTTATTTCAAACCTACACATAAATCTTTTTGATATGGGAAAAATATTCAGATTTTGCTCATTTCATGTCTTGGATGTACTGACAAACCATTTTATGTTCACCCTTTAAAAAATTCAAAGGCAAACTCACAGGTTAGGATCAATGGAAACGAAGGGGTGCCCCTACAACTGATATAATATCAAAGAAACTGCATTTATTGGTGTGTTTCTGATAGTGAATGATTCTGGAAGAAAATCTTAAGCAATGCATAATTTTAAGGAACATGGATTCTGTAGTCAGACAGTATGGACTTAAATTCTGACTCTACTAATTCCAGTTGTGAGAATTTAGTCTCGGTGCAAATTATTTAACTCTTTGGCATCTAAGTGTCTTGATATTTTAAATGGAGATGATAACACTATCTAACTTATCAGGGGGTTATAAGGATCAAATCATTTCATGGCTCTCAAAATAATACTTGACAAAAAATAAATACTACATGCTATTATTATGAACAATTTTCCCCTCAAATTACCTTGCAATTTTTTTACTCCCTAATTTATGTTTTGAATTAGAATCTTCTGTATAACCAGTTGATCTACTGTGGAGCACATTTACAAAGTGAGACATGAATATTCATTTGATAAATCTGATGCTTACCATGAAATATATGTGTTTTGTTATACTATATTCCATATCCTACTGGACAACTTACTTTGGGGAAGAGATATTCCAAATATCTTTCCTGGTCTCTGTTGGTATATGTGGTAAATTTTACATACACACACATATGCATATATACCCATATACATATTTGTGTGTGTGTGTATATATATATATATATATATATATATATATATATATATATATACAGAGAGAGAGAGAGAGAGAGAGAGAGAGAGAGAGAGAGAGAGAGATCTTGATATTGGCAATTGTATTCACCAAATATCAAGGCATTGCAAATATGACTGAAATGTTACTAGCGTGCACACTTACTAGTTTGTTCTTGCTTTTCAATATTTATTTTCCCCTTATTTCAGTATTAGTACCCCAACTTATTTTTGAGGAACTTATATATTATTACCACTATGACCCTGACTGTTCATACATTTCCAGGGAGGTTTCTCCTTGTTCTAAGGGTAAGGGATATGGATCAGGGGAAATCAATTAAAGGGCAACATTACCTTGGACAGAATGATGACTTCAAGTTGAGCGTGCATATGACTAAACTGCAGCCAATGAGAGAGAATGAGTTTTCCCAGGTCATTTTTTTCCTATGAGGTTTAAATTTCAGAGTGTTGGGAGGCTGGATTTGCTATAGCATCTTACTACAATCAGAGAAGAATCTGCTAAAAACAATACCCACTATCACCATGAAAGTCAGAGCCCAAGGACACAGCAAACTACATGCTAGTAACATCAGTTGACCTCCTGAATCATCCTATGCTTAAAACTAGTTGTAGACAATAGTATGTGAACAAATTCTGTTCTCTGTTTTTTCTTTTTTTTCTTTTTTCTTCAACTACTTTGAGTTCACTTCTTTCTCTTATAATAAAAAAATACCTGTTATAGTGACTCTGTTCTCTGTTTTTTCTTTTTAAAATTTTTCTTCAACTACTTTGAGTACTCTTCTTTCTCTTATAATAAAAAGATACCTGTTATAGTGACTCTGTTCTCTGTTTTTTCCTTTTTAAATTTTTGCTTCAACTACTTTGAGTACTCTTCTTGCTCTTATAATGAAAAGATACCTGTTATAGTGACTAAACTATTCTTTCTGGCTAAACCATCCCCAGGTTCATTTCCAACAAGTACATTTTCTAGTGAAAATAATGAAGCTAGAAAATGTGCAAATATATCAATTTAATAATTAGAATTGTTTTAATTATAATTGACAACATTGCCTGATTTTTATTTAATCTTTATTTGGGGTTTTATTTACATGAGCAAGTGTTTATTTTCATGACTGAGTAAAGATCGCAGATTTTTAGCGTCAGACTTTGAATTTGAATCCTGCTTATATGATTTTAGGATACTTCCCTTAATCTCAGTGTACCTCTTTTCTTCAGTTTTAAAATAAGGATCATGAAAGCATTTATTTGATAGTTACATGGAGGAAGAAATGGTACAGCGCACTCTTACATCTTAGCCCTGAAGCTGGCACTTAGTAAATCCTCAAATCTTAACTGTTATTGATTGAAAGAATAGCACTTGGATTTTACTTTTCCTCTGTGAGTTCTTTTTTTTTTCCTGGTTGCTTTACAATGACCTAAATCAGAGATAAAATAAGAATGATGTACCATTAACTTAATTTTCCTTTCTAAGGAAAATTAATTTGTATGACACAAAAGATGTCTTTCTATTGAATTAGCAAAGGATTTTATTGGATTTCAGATACTCTGGGATTGAGGTTAATGTTAAATCTGACTATATGTAATATGTCCTTAATATAACGGCTGGTTTTTAAAAAAAATTTTTTTCTAGTTGTAGATGGACACAATATCTTTATTTTTATTTATTTATTTTTATGTGGTCCTGAGGATCGAAGCCAGGGACTCACGCAGGAGATGCAAGGGCTCTACCACTGAGCTACAACCCCAGGCCTAATTGCTGTTTTATACAGGTTTTTATTTTTAATCTTGTACTATTTACTTTATTTTCACTTTTTTTCCCCCACACAAACTTTACTTTCCACCTTTATTTGAAATTCCTTCTTTTTCCTTTCTTCCAAAGTGGTCTGGGACAGTCACTTCAAGTGCACAGATAATCCTCATTGGGCAGCACAAGAACTCATCCTGACAATCTTCATTATGGGGAAAAACAACAACAAAAATAATAATAATAATAATAGCCAAAGCATTCATCATCCAGGAATCTGAATGATGAATGCTTTCTTTTTACCTTTTACTTGAATTATTTATATTGATTGAATGACTTCCTGCCTTTGCAAATAAAAAACATGAACAGAAGCACTATCAATTTTTAAATTTTTTTTCTAGTTGTAGATGGACACAATATCTTTATTTTTATTTATTTATTTTTATATGATTTTAGGATACTTGCTTAAAAGATATTTTTAAAATGAAATCACTGAAATTTGCAAAGTTTTAATGTTTAGTGCTTCTTTGCTGGAAGCTTCAGGCTCCCTCGCTGAACATTGCTGAAAGCTTCATCTGTGTATACACTGGAGGTTTTCCCCCTTCATAGTTCCCAGCCCTCTAGTGGTAGTTATACTAATGTCACTTTGTAGTCCCTGAACAGGAAATGCCTGTTTTTACTTCAGTTACCAGAATCCTTTCACAGGAAGTTAGGTGTGGTCTTTGAAGGAGAATTTGAAAAAAAAAAAAAATCTTTTTTTTTCTTTTCTTTTTTTTTTTTTTAAGCATGATGGAATTTTAGCTGCAGTCTCCTTGGTTCCAGCTTATCAGTCCCAAACTCTGAGTATAAAAGATTCTTCAGGGGTAATGTTTTAAATTCTTATTATGCTTATTCTCTACAATGCTTCTCTACCTTTACAGGAGAATCCTTGGGGAAATTTGCAGGGAGACCACTTTCATTTTTAAGCTTTTGGCAGCATGTTTTAGCATGTCTTTTCTATTAGAGCATCCAGGCATGAGAGTTTTCTCCCTTGAGTGTGCAAGGACCAGCTTATTGCCTATACCTATTGGTAGGCATAAGGGTCTCCGGTGATAAGTGAGGAAAATGAGGGATGTTTTGGAGGTACTGTGATACTGGGAGGGCAGTCTGATAGTTGGTGCCTGAAAGGTTCTTGTCAACTTCAAAAAAATATATGACAACTATATAGTAGCTTATGATCAGCAGTCCCTCTTTTCTCTGGCATATACTGGAGAAATGAATTGAATTGATATATTTTACTCTTAGAAAATGCATCTCATGTGTTTCAGTGGAGACTTTCATTTGTATAGTATTATGGTTAAAATGGTTTTATATTTTTAAAAAGGAGAAAAATAGTTTAAGTGATTTTTTTTTTCTGTACAGTTGGCATTCATAAGCCAAGGTTTGGGTTGTATTGTTTAAATAGCATAGAAACTCTTGTCTTTGGTTAAAGAAATTTCATTTGGAATGATTGCTGTGTTCTGCTGAGTAGTCTATTTTAGTCTAGTAAAAGATGGTTTGAATCCCAGTAAAACTCCATTTATCTTATCACAAAGACCATATAACAGGAGTTTGCTTAAAAGATATTTTCAACTTATTATTTTTTTCAATTCCAAATTCTGAAATGGATAGTCAGACCACTATGCTAGATTTTTGTAAAATGGGATCTATTTGAAAAAAAAAAGGGGGGGGGGGGTTACCTTTACCATATTTCCTAAGGTACTGCATATTTGTTAATTTAAAAAAAGAATCACACTAGCTAGCAGCAGGTTGCTAAGCCAGGGGGCCAAGCTACAGACCTCTGAGGTGTGTGACTTCCTGCCAGGTTTGGCAGGAACTGGGTCCCTTCCTGTGCAGCTTGCTAGCAGTTCCAAACACAATCGGGCATCCCCATTCCCTTGCTCTCAGGCAGTATCTGTGTTTCCACAGCCTGGCATTTCAGGATTTTTAGATTTTTTTTTTTAACCTGATGTAATGATTTTGAATAAACTCTCAAAGGTGCAAAAGTGGGCCAAAATAAAAGTGGAAAAATTTAAGAGGGACATTCAGGATCCTCACACAGCTCCATTTCTACAATTCTGTGGTTTTTCCTCTCTTATTTTGTTCCTGACATATTTTCAAAAAAAAAAAAAATTGAAAAAGATGGCTGCCAAAATATTCACACAAGTGAAAAAGCAAGCACAAACCAGTATCCTCCATTTCCAAGCTCTGAATTGGGGTTTTCCCCCCAAGTAGTGTAATCACTTAAAACATTTCGGGAATGAAAGATTAGATGACTTCATAGACACCTACTGAATGTGCATGACAGATCTCTGTGTAAGCAAATGAACGCATGCATAAGGTTCCCTGAATGCTAAACACAGCTCCCTTTGTAAAGTACTATGGCTTTTGGTTTGCATACTTGATATCAGTGCTCAGTGTCATATAACTGCCACAATAACCTTTTATCCTAATGGTCATTGCTTTTTTCCCTCCCTGTTTCTATAGCACTTTCTCATGCAAGGAGCTAAACAGTGATTAAAGAAGCAGGATGAAAAGATGGCACAGTCAGTGCTGGTACCACCAGGACCTGACAGCTTCCGCTTCTTTACCAGGGAATCCCTTGCTGCCATTGAACAACGAATTGCAGAAGAGAAAGCTAAGAGACCCAAACAGGAGCGCAAGGATGAGGATGATGAAAATGGCCCAAAGCCAAATAGTGACTTGGAAGCAGGAAAATCCCTTCCATTTATTTATGGAGACATTCCTCCAGAGATGGTGTCAGTGCCTCTGGAGGACTTGGACCCCTACTATATCAATAAGAAAGTGAGTTTCTAGTCCAGTTGTCTTTATTGCCCTATTGCCTGTTTCTGGGCTGGTCCCATGGATTATGGCAAACATTGTTTGACCTCCTCCTGTCTGTCTAAAGTATTTGTAAGTTGCTGGGTGGGCCTGATCCAGTAATGGACCAAGTATCCCAGAAATCTTTGGGAAACATTCATGTGAACCTGCATTCTGGGGACAGGCAGAGAACTGAAGAGGCATTGGGGGAATTGAGGAAGAGCAAATGCCAAATCACCTTCATGAATGCTAATTATATGTAAAATTGAGTGCAAATCAACCCTGGTTCTCTGGCAATGTGATATCAGCTTGATGTGAAAAGTGGCAAGTAGGAGTATATTTTAAATACATTTTTTTTATATTTCCAAGAACAGTATCTAAATTCCCTTTTATGATCTTCAGCTCTACACAAGGCACTTCAGTCTTCCGCAGGTTTAATTATGATTTCATGCCATAGACATTCTCCTTTCCATGCTTCTCCACAGAAGAAATAATCACAGGTGATATATAAGTGCCAGAAAGTGTTAGCCAAGAACATGGCCTGGAAAAACCTTGAAGTCCTCATAAGAAAATTATCTAAACCAAAGTAATTAAACCCTTTTTTTCTGTTTCCTGTGAATTTTACATGCAGTTTTAAAATACTGATGTTAAAACTTAATAAAGATGCCAAGAATTCCTATGGCACTGACAACAAATTTACTGCACATTCTTTAAATTATCATGCCACTTATTAAATTAGGAGAGTTTATAGTGCTCAGAAAAGAAAAACTCTATCATCTTGCCACATGTTGGCAATTAGTGTACTAGTACATTATTTTGTTGGGCAATGTTTTCACATATGGTTTCACCTTTCCCTTAAAATATCCTTAATATATATTCTAATTTTTTTTTCTGTGTGTATGTGTGTGTCTTCTTTTGCAGACATTTATAGTATTGAATAAAGGGAAAGCAATCTCTCGATTCAGTGCCACCCCAGCCCTGTACATTTTAACTCCCTTCAACCCCATTAGAAAACTAGCAATTAAGATTTTGGTACATTCATATCCTTTTAATAATGGTTGCTTATTATGGTATTTTTTCTTTTCCAAATTATTGAGCTATGAATTTTCTAACTGTATGTGGTTGGCTAGATGCTAGATGCTCTTTCTTTTTCTTTCCTCATACTTGACATCTAGCATGTTGCAAAATGGATTCAGAGGTAAGTAAAGCCCTGTTCCTCAACCTGGGTATTTCTCCTCCCACTTACTACTCCCTTCATTTCTCCTTCACTCCCTTCTGAATTGCTTGCTACATCAAGACTTCAGGCGTTTTTTTTGTTTTTTTTTTAACATATTACCAGGTTCTCCTTTTTGTCTTCACATTTTACAGTGTTATATAATAACTTTCATGCACTAATTTTCTTCACTACTTATACATTTGGAAAATCTAGATACATAATCTGAACTATACAATTTTGCGTCTTTTGATCTGAAGTCTACTGCTTTCTGCTTTTTATTTTGGAATTTGAAAACTTTAAGTTAATAAGGGTTTACAATTTTCTCTATATGCACACTAGCCTTACCAATATTTGTCAAAGTTATTTTCCCAGAAGTATTCCCATTAGTTTCCTCTCTCTCTCATATATATATATATATATATATATATATATATATATTTGTATATTTATATATATACAACTAATATATACATATATATACACTATAACTAATATGCATATATTAGTTGTATTTTCCATTCTTTATATATGTACATATATATATATATATATATATATATATATATAAAGAATATAACTAATATATATATACACATACATATGTATGTATTGTATTCTTCATTTTTTTATTGAAGTATTTACTTCCTAGAAATGGAATTGATAACACCCTGATGACAGACAGAAATGCATTTACTCCTTGAAGTCAAATGTAGTAGTTAGGAATAAAAGGTTTTTTTTTATTCTAGGCCAGGGGCAATTGTCTGGCTGAAAGCAGCCCTGGAAAAGCCCATGGAGCAAAAGCTTAGAAGACTGGGGCTATACCAGGCAGTGCCATTGACAGGAAGCACACAGAAGCCTTGGGATGAGTGGTTTGTGTCAGAACCAGAGGTGAGGCAGGGGAAACTCTTTTCCTCAGATAGGGCAATTGTTGGTATTCTTTCTTCTTTAGAAAGAGTCATGGCTTGGGAATCCCAGGACCTGGTCAGCTCAGAGCCTAGTTATAAGGCTTGCAGCATAAAAACCTACTATCATTATCAGGCACAGAAAATATTTTGAGTCAGATAGGTAGGAAACTTACAACATGGGATAAGTCACATATGGGATACTTTCACAGTACTGGATGGAGAGGATATAAAACATATCCCAGGCTCGCCTGAGCGCAAAGCAAACAATAGATTTAAAAGAAGGACATAAAGAAAGGCTGCGTTTTGCTCTACTGCAGCCCTATCTCCAAGTTTTGTAGAAGCATCAACACATTTTCATTTGGTATTTTAGATTGAAAATTTATGGTGTGTTACCTTAAGCAATAATGTTTCTTTATCTCTGTTTTAAGAGAATCCAGTTAGAAAACAGTGTCCATTAGAAATGAAAGATAAAGTTGGGATTTATATTTGGGTCTCCTGAATTATAAATGATGATCTCTTATTATATCTCAAGTGCAATGAAGAATTCTATCCATAAATTAGTCATTATACTTTGAATAGTTATATTTTAATTATTATTATGTACTTATAATGAATATGCAAAACTATATGGAAAACTCAGATTCAGCCCACAGCCCTGTTCATATGGTAGGTACTGGGAGAATATGTATTCAATAAATAAATGACTAATAAATTAGAGGTTAGAGAACACAAAAACATGTGGAGGAAAAAAGCAGAAGACTTGAATGGATCAGAAAAATTCCTTTTGTCCTCTACCAATGATGAAATGGAATTAAGAAAGCCCATACAAATGAAAAATAGAGACTTTTTTGAAAGATGCTTATAGAGATATCATGTATTTCTTTGAAAATCTCATAAAAACTCAAAAGAAAATATTCCTAGGATATTATGAATCCTAACTTAAGACCCTCTGGAACACAGGGCTTCATGGTAGAGGGCACAGACAGCTTTAGAAGTTCTGATGGAACAAGCTGGGCACTGAGGACAAAGTTTCTGCCAGGAGCACTCTAAAATGCTAGGTACAATTTTAATTTGAATGTTTTCCATAAGGAAGCATTCAATCTTTCATGGTAAATTTGGTAAGAGGTCTGTAGAGATGCAAGTTGAATTGTGAAAGTAACCAGGTAAATCTGTTAGATGGGTTAGGCTGTGATGTTTATTCTCCTAGAGACTGTGTGGTATATAACCACAGTTTCTTCCAAGGTAGACATTTAGACTTTCTCAAATCTCTAATTGCCTGAATGAAACTATTATATTTCAGATGTCTCACCTTGGAGTACAGATAAAAGAAAAGGCAGGTGGGCTAACAGTCTTAGACAGACAAATTCATCAGTTAGCTAGTGAACTCAGATATATATAACATTGAAGTTTTTGACCGATTTTCACAATTACATTGTTATCTATGCCTCACAATGCAAACCCTAGATTCAAACCTTGGTTTTCCGACTTCAAGTACAGCATTTTTTTTTTTTTTTGCTGTATTTTAAAAATGCTTGTAAATGGTTGCAGGAATCTGTGGTGGACTTTGGTGGAGACAATAACAGTGGCAAAATGTCAGAAATTTTAGATTTATTTTTCAAGAAAGGCTGACAGGATTTGCTAAGCAATTGAATGTGGAGAATAATGGAATAAGACTATTTAAGGGTTACACTAAGTGTTTAGTCTGGTCAAGAAGGAAAAATGGATTTACTGTTGATTGAGCTTGGGACAGCTTTGGAGTTGGAGTAATTTGGTGGGTAAAATCAAGAACTTGGTTTTGAACATCTTATTTTTGAGACACTTGCTAGACATTTAGTGGAAGAGTTGAAGAGTTAGACGTGTTTGCAAATCTGGAGCTCAGGAAATTGTTAAGCAGGAGTTAAAACTTTGGAAGATGTCAGTTTATGAATATTTCTTTAAAGTCACTGCACTGGATTAGGTCACAAAAGATCTGAGACACTTCAAATCACATGATTAACATAAAATTGCCTATCATTCACCAAATGTTAGAAAAATGAAAATCAAATGTTAGAAAAATGAAAATCATTGAAAACCTACATTCAGATCCTTCTGAGATTTACTTATCAGTTCTATGATGTTGAGCATTACTGTTTGCTTGCTTGCTTGCTTGCTTTCTTCTTCTTCTTTTTTTTTTTTTTTTTTTTTTGTACCAGTGATTGAACCCAGGGCACTTAACCACTGAGCCACATTTGCAGCTCTTTTTATTTTATTTTGAGATAGGACCTCATTAAGTAGCTGAGACTAGCTTTGAATTTGTGATCCTCCTGCCTCAGGCTCCCAAGCTGCTGGATTACAGTCATGTGCCACCACACCTGGCAAGCATTACTCTTTTTAATCTCTGTTTTCCATCTATAAATGATGATCATAGTTTATAAATCAATAATAATAAAATGTATGACAAATACCTCAACCTAGGATCCATGACTAGCACTCAGCACTTAGTGGATACTTGACAAAGGGTAACTATGACCACCACTGTTAGTAGTAGTAATAATTCTAGAAGTAACTTTTGTAAAGATTAGCAAGAAATCTTTCATATTGCTTAAGGAATTCCATACAGAATTCTATACAAATTACTGCTCAGCTCCACCTTATCCTTGCAAATGAAAAGCTCTTATAGCACCAAAAGTGGGAGCTTTACATGACCAAAACGCTCTGTAAGCATCCTCAACTCTCATTCTTCAGATGAGAGATGAGGCCCAGAGATGTTTAGTTCCTCCCTAAGTCTACATTATCCATCAGTAGCAGGGCTAAAACTTCAGACCCAATCCTCTGACTCTCAGCCCTTTGCATTCTTTATTCATCAGAAGAAAACTACTTTTTAATCTGTTAAACATAATATATCAAGGACATTGCAAAGTGTATATCTGCACATTTCAAAGGTTCTTTTCAGTGGCTCCAACTTACTAAACTTAGATGATACTTATAAAAAAATATTTCAACTGATAAATTTCCAAACAAATAACTATACAGGTCTATAGGAAAGGAAATGTTACAACTTAATGATTTTTCCTTCTTTTTGTTTTCAATATTCAAAGGTTCTCCTAGTTTTCTACCAGCAAAGAGGCATTTGCTAATATTAAAATTAAACAACTCAAGAGTGAACTGTATATATGTGAGATCTATTCAGTATTTTTCCTGGTTCATAAATAGGTACAGATATCTAGAAAAACACCTATCCTAATTCTGCTTAATTCTCCATTTTTAGTTCAGAAAAACTCTCATATAAATCTACTCTCTATGTCTTGTTTATATATAAATTAAAGATTTCTATGGATAATATTCATCATTACAAAGTTCTTATACAGATGAGCTGGGGATATAGCTCAGTTGGTAGAGTGCTTGTCTCTCATGCACAAAGCCCTGGGTTCAATCTGTAGCACCACAAACAAACAAACAACAACAACAACAAAGAAAAAACAATTCTTGTACAGAGCAGCACTCTGCCCTTCCTTAAGAATAACAGAAATATTCTATATTTTATGTCCAATAAACGAATGATTATTGGTAATAAAAATAGTTATTATCTTAGCAGACAATGACCATATCCCATAAGAAGAGTAATAGTGCTGTTATTCATATTTACTTATGAAAACTGAGCCTCCAAAAACTAAGCAGCTTGCTGAAGCCCTCCTGGCTGCTAAGAGCTGTCTGTGACCAACAGAGTTCACGCTGCCTCACAGACAGAGGGCAGGCCTGCCAGCGGTCCACATCAAAGCTCACAATCACTTTCAGCATAAACACAAAGGTCTTCCTCATTATATGCACACAGAAAAAATTTCACATTTTCAACTGGAAAGTTAGTATTCATCAGTAGGGTAACATGCTTTTACTAATACCTAGTATACAGAAATTAGTAGAAAAAAAGACTTTTTTTCTAATGTTTTTATAGGGTTAATCTGCCTGCTTTATTTTATAAAGCCAAGCTCTTAAGAAAGTATTATTCCAAGATAAATTGCTCTTTTGAAAAATGCACTCCAGCTTATGGCGGTGGCTTTAGATTTGGAAAATAATATAGGATTATGCATTTTTCTACCCATTGTAGCCCTTTGAAGTCTGCCTTTCCGGTGCAGTTTCTATATTAACATGGTATCACCACTACTAAATTCATACCTATATTTTTGCATTTGAATAACTGTGTGTCTAACTAAAACTATACTTTTTTCAGTCACCCATCAAAATTCAGGAGAAAGTATGTGACTGGTGAAATAAGTAATAATAAATTAACAATTATTAATAAAGTTAATGAATTTAGAAACTTTCTATTTAGATATACTTATGATACCCAAGGTGTACATACTTGACTCTAGCTCTCTCCTCTCTTATTTTAAGAGGAAGGAAGATACTCAAGTCCCGCAGCCTGCTGGGCTGATGAGATAAGCTGGGTTTAAAGGAGCTGGCTACAGCAATAACTAAGAAAACAGAGAAGAGACTACATAAAACACGATCATGAATTTCTAAGAATAAGAGCAGGACAGCTCTGCGACCTTAAGGGTCAACTCCACACTGGACAGCACTGGAAAATGAGCAAGAGAGCAAGCGCACCCACAACCCCTCTATTTATTAGGGAAAAGACATTCGATAGAATATTCCACCCAAATAAGGCAAGGGATAGGGTTTCGAAAGGTGGAGTCTTGCTTTGTAATGTCTTGTAGTCAGCAGATGGATGGACATCTTGGCAAGTCACACCCACCTCAGGTGCTGTGTGGGATCACAGGCAGAGCAAGAGGAAAGGCATACTTAAGTCACACCTCCCAATCAGTGTGCAATGCCCGACCAGTCCCCTCACATCATGCTCAAATTCGCATAGCTCATACACACAACCCATGGATGGCTCATGACACGCAAGTTCATTTTTGAGTGTGGGTCAGAATTTTTAAACTAAAGTGTTTATTTACCTCTTGCATTTATAATGATGCAATGTGAAAAATAACTGGTTTAGAGCATAATACCCTATTATCTATGACTTCCTAAAAATAATCATTATTCAATTAGTAATTAGTATTGAAATATACTTTAACTTATTAAATGCAATTAAATTCTACTCTTATGAATAGTATTTATAAGAAACAAAGCTATAGTTGAGTCCATATGTAATATAAATCTCATGAGAATGTCCACCTTATGTTTATTTCTATGTCCTACCTTTTTATAAAAATCAGACACCTTTATGTACAAAATATGTGAGATTTGTCATGAGGGGTATATTTTAAGGTACTACAGGGATATGTAACTAGTAGATATAAACAAAAGAGGCATTATTGTGAACAACTTTCTACTGAAAGTGTCTTTTTATCTCAGTGCTAAAGCAAAAACATGGATTGGCCAGAGTGAAGCAGAGACCATTTCCAGGGAGTGGAAATAGCGAGACCTTAGTATGCAAAGGGCCAAACAAAAACAAACAAACAAAATAACCTCATAACATTTATACACAAATTACAAAATAATTGGGATTAAGATAATACAATTAAGAGAAAAGAAGTTGAAAATGAAGTCTACAGGGAACAGAATTCTTAGAATCTTGACTATATGTGAGGATATTTGATCCTCATTCTAAGAATAGTGTAGAGCTATGAAAATGATCCAGATTACATTTCCAAAGGTCATTTGGGGATAATGTGCAGAATAGATTAAAAGGAGCCAAATATAGATTCATTGTAGAGTAAACTACTATAATGTAGATGGACTATTAGACTTGATTTTAGTCTTGATGGACACTTGGAACATGCAGTGATGTGGGGATGGACAATAGTGAACTAACTAGGGAGACAGCAGGCAGAATTGACAATATTGGGTTGGATGCATAGTCTTAAGGAGAGAGAAAGATCCAAGACTGCTCCTAGGTGCCTGGCTAGATCATGAGACATTTTGTAATATCCATAGTACCCAAGGTATTTAGAGGTATTTAGTCAGAGCAAAGGGATAAGATGAAAATATTTTTAGTTCCATTTTAGACCTTGGGTAAAAGTGCAATTGTCATGTAGACAACTGAGACAAATGAAGTGTCACGTGGAAAGAAGTCTTTCATATTGGTAGGCATGTGAATGGTACCTGAAGCTATGTTTGCTGAGGAGCTCTACTAGGATGGGGATGGCAGGATAGGAAAGATGGCTTGGATATTCTGTTTTGTTGTTTTTTTTTTTTTTTTTCAGAAAGGGAAATGCAACTTTCATGTTTTTCCTGTAGCATGAAGAAACTTAGGAACTTGAAAGCAAAGGGAAGAAAACTTAATGAAAATGGGAGGGATGATCCTTATTGAGTATCACTGGAAACCAAGTCCAATAAAAACTCAAAATTATCCTTTGTTTTTTAGTGACAAAACATGGAGATGTTTTTCATCTTTAGAAAAAAAAAAGCTGGCAGGCTGAGTATGTGATAGATACATATGGAAAAGAAAGATCAACAGCTCTTTTAAGAAGTGTGGCTGTGAAAAGGAGAAGAGTGGCTGGCATGTAAGCAGTTGAAGAGGGTTGTGGATTATAGGGATGATCTCCCTCTCCTCCAGGATAGGAGGGACATAAGCAAATTTGTGTTGGTAGGAAGAGGCCAATAAAGTGGTAGCCACTAAAGGTAACAGAAGGAAGAAGTAAGAGGTTGCTGACATAGTCTGGAAAGGTGGAAGGTGTTCAGGGTATGGATGGGGGGATAGAAAACTTCCCCACTGTACCCGGAAGGAGCTGAGGATACCCAGTGTACAGAGGTTTATCAGTTTGGGGATGGGAAATGGAGTTCTATGCCAGATTTTATCTCTGTAAAGTAAGAAATGAGACCTTGAGCTTGCAATGCAGAGGAAAGCAAGAAGAGGGTTGCTGATTGAAGAAAAGTGTAGAATGCTCAAAATTATCTCTGTAGGTAGTAAGAGGTAGGGCCCAGTAGTGGAATACATGGCTGCTGAGGACCCCCTAAAGCTAGTGACTATGCATTTAGAATGGTGACCATCTGCCAAGGAGGATTATATGTTTCCTGGCAGGGCCAGTCAAGCCAGCAGGCACAGAGGAACCTCTGGTTTTACCTACTAATAGTAAAGCATCTTTAATTTTATCGTATCTTTTGTTCATTTTTAGCAATAAAGGAAAACTGTGTTTCTTCTTTGAAATGGTGTTTTCTGTGTTCTCTAGATTGTAGTGCCCTCACGTGGCTGATCCACATCAATCAGTTATAACCATTTTCATGTGGATGCCTTTGAACAAGCTGAGAATTAAGCAAGGCCTTATAACAGTGTTACTGAAAACAAAAATCAATTATTAGTTTGAAGAAAGTTGCAAAGAAACTTTCTTTCTATATTAATACAGCACTGCCTACTAACTGTCCTATTGTGTCGCAAGTGGATGTTGTTGATATTTTGTGATGTTTAAGCAACATGATGATTTACAATAAGAACAGGGTGATGGGCTGGGGATATAGCTCAGTTGGTAGAATACTTGCTTTGCCTGCACAAAACCCTGGGTTTGATCTTGATCCTCAGCCTCCCCCCCCCCAAAAAAAAAAAAGAAACAGAGTGAGGAGGGATGTGAATAGTATTTAGTCCTTCCCTGGGATTTTTATAATTGTGTCAAAATTCACACTAATATAGTTTGCTGTATTATATAATTGAAAATGATTTTTTGTGCTTTATATAAAAGTCTTTTCACTTATGGGACTACTGAATATTTTCTTACTTTTTTTGCTGTTTTATTAATATAAAGAAAAGTGAAGAGCATTGGCTATACCAACATAGGCAAAGTGGGATAAAATGAAACAAACCATATATTATAAGCAGTATTCTCTATTATCCAGGAAATGAGGAAAGCAAAATGTTGAGCATCTACTATGTATCAGGTGCATGAAATATTAGAAAATTTGACATATTTTTACTAATTTGATTCTTGTAACAATCTTGTGAAATGGTTATTATTATTTTTTTTTACTTTCAACAATATCATATGTCAGTTAAGACTCAGGGAACTTCATAAGTAATTTCTCCTTAGTTACAAACTCAAGTAATGCACACTAATAACAGCCACTTTCACACACAATTTGGAATATTATGAGCAATTTCAGTATATTAGCATTCAGCAAGTACCTTATTATAACACATTTTTTTTCAGTATGACCCTTAGAATCAAGTTATAACACATTTAATTCATTACTTGAATACTTTTGTTGAATTTTTTCCAAGGTTTACTTACATGCTAAACTTGCAATTCTATTATTTAGTTGAGTCTGTTTCTTTGAAAACTTATATTGATGAATAAGTCACCAATGGACTCATTTCTCAACATTTAATCTTTTTAATATCTAAATTCATATACATAGTACCAAGTAAGTTGATGGTTTGGGCTAAAGTGCTCTACAAATGGATTACAGAATGAATTACAGAAATGTAAAAAAAAAATGATAGAATAATGAGTATAAAAAATAAGCATGGAAACTTTATCCTTCATGTGGTGAGGACATGATAATGCATGAAATTGAAATGTTTCTATCAGTCTTTATCTTCCTTGACAATTTTCTACTTTTTTCAATGTGCTCATTATGTGCACAATTCTTACCAACTGTGTATTTATGACCATGAGTAACCCTCCAGACTGGACAAAGAATGTGGAGTAAGTAGAAATTTTTAAAATATCTTTCAATGTTGACAACTCTTTGTTTCATGTTGTGGCTTTAATATCTTTTGACATTTTCAGTTTCTTTAACAAATCATGCCAACTACTCTAAATCAGACACAAACTCAAGTTCATTTCAATCATCAATTCTCTCTAGGACAAAGATTGCAGAGGCTTTTACAGTTACTCAAACTACTGCACTGGGTTGACTGTTAATATTTGTAGCCATTTATCTTCCTTGTGAGTTTTATATTCTGTTAAACATTACCAAATATTACTAGTATCTACTAATAAAAATTATGTTTAGCTTATATATTTCTTTTCTCATGCTTTACAGTTTTATGTTTTAGTAATATATATTTTGTGGTCCTTAATGGTGCATATTCTATGAAACACATATGTTCCATTTATTTTGGGAATAATATATATTTGCTTATATCAGATTGAAAGTCAGTATATTTCTGGTAACATCATCATATAATATGATTTTTTTGATTCTTAATATTAATTAATATAAAAAGAATGATATTCATTTAGTTATAGTCAATAAGAATGTCTTTCAGAATTTAATGCTACTTTTTGCCTTAAGCCCTAACAAAGCTCCATATCAGAGGGAGACCAATGTGAAAGCCTCTGTTTTATTTGTTGGTTAAGTCAGCTTTAAGATATGTACACATTGAGTGTGGCATGTAGCTCAGATCTCATAGAGAATATGCTTAGCATGCATGAAGCCCCAAATCCAATCCCTATCACCTAAAAAATTTTTTTTTAAAAAAGTATATTCATGTAAATTGCATAAGATCAAAAGACATTTAATGCAAGTTTGACGATTTTCTCTCAGGTACACCTTTACAGGAATTTATACTTTTGAGTCACTTATTAAAATACTCGCGAGGGGCTTTTGTTTAGAAGATTTTACATTTCTCCGGGATCCATGGAATTGGTTGGATTTCACAGTCATTACTTTTGCGTAAGTATCTTCATATATTTTCTTTCCTGGAAGAGTAAATCACTGGTGGGAGTTTACATTTTATTTCTGCTTACTGGCATCCCCTAGAAAATTGAAATTGTCCTTAGTTACCTTATGATTTTAGAATATTTTTCTTCCAATCAAATTATTCAGTTTGGAGAAATTAGGAACCATCATAATAAATTCTGTGGCTTTGGTTTCACTGAGCACTGTAAAAAAAAAATGATGTTACATCTCCCAAATAATAGAGATTAGGATCAATGACAATGCCATTTCTCTCTTAATTGGGAAATTTTATGGCAACAATCATCGAAGTTGAAAATGGTCTTGATTGAAGACCAAGGTAGACTTAGATTTCCCGAAATTCTGAATAACTCTGATTTAATTCTACAGGTATGTAACAGAATTTGTAAACCTAGGCAATGTTTCAGCTCTTCGAACTTTCAGAGTCTTGAGAGCTTTGAAAACTATTTCTGTAATCCCAGGTAAGAAGAAACTGGTATAAGGTGGTAGGCTCCTTATATCTCCAACTGTTTCTTGTGTTCTGTCATTGTGTTTGTGTGTGAACTCCCTATTGCAGATATGTGACAGAGTTTGTGGACCTGGGCAATGTCTCAGCGTTGAGAACATTCAGAGTTCTCCGAGCATTGAAAACTATTTCAGTCATTCCAGGTGAGAGCTAGGTTAAACACTGAGGCTGACTTTAGCTGCACTGGTGCTACCATCACTGCTTTCCTTCAGCAGGAGCCTTGTTGCTTGGTGCATATGGCAAATAACTTTGTAAAAAGCAAGAATTGGTACATCATGGTTTGGATGGATTTGATTCTGTGCTTTTTACTAGTTGCTTTCTTTTCAACTATTCTAAATCAGCCTTTGAGTTTAACAAGTTTTGCATGAGGCATTTGCAGTATCAGGCTACCTGGTTTGCATTATGTAACATCAAGCTTTTCGCAATAGAAGCTAAACTACGAGAATTCAGACTGATGCAAATTTGACCATGTAGGCCCCAAACTGGCAATATTTTTAAGTGCAGATAAATGAAAGAGCAAGGGATAGCATGAGTGCTGCATGGGGCTCAGTTTTCAGATGTCTTCCTTTTTTTTAAACCCACATTCAAGTTTTCAGATTCACAAATTTACAATCTCATAATTCAGTGACATCAAGATTTCTCACTATTCTATTCCTATAGACGTTTTCAAACCAATAATGGGTTAGAGAGTAAGACATCTGCAAATAAAAAGCAAAATATTTACATAAGGTTGAGTTTAAGCATGAATAACAAATTCATTTCTTTTGCTCTAAGAAGTGTTTGGAAACACACATTTGGTTCGTTTCCATTCACAGTTCTCTAATGAACATACAAGTTCTGCTTTCATTCATTTTCACCAGCTAGCAGGCTTTTCATGAAATGTTATTCAGTCACAAGCATTACACTAATATTGTTGGCATTCTGCATGACATTTTTATTTTCCAGGACAAGCTCATGATATTTTTATTGGTAAAATAGCTATTGAATAGTGCATTAAAATTCCTCCCTCTGGCTTTATTTGTAGGCCTGAAGACCATTGTGGGAGCCCTGATCCAGTCGGTGAAGAAGCTCTCAGATGTCATGATCCTGACTGTGTTCTGCCTCAGCGTGTTTGCACTGATAGGCCTGCAGCTCTTCATGGGCAACCTGAGGAATAAATGTTTGCAATGGCCCCCAGATAATTCTTCCTTTGAAATAAATATCACTTCCTTCTTTAATAACTCATTGGATGGGAATGGTACCATTTTCAATAGGACAGTGAGCATGTTTAACTGGGATGAATATATTGAGGATAAAAGTAAGATATACTCTCTTACCATTAAGTTGTTTAGTTCTTGAAATATTAAATACCATGTATGGTGGGAATTATCTCACATTTGATGGGAACAATGTGACTTTGACTAATTTAAGACAATTTACTTCATGTAGTAGGGAAATCCAATCCTTTTTCTATAAGAAAATTGCATTTGAAAATGTGTTGTCTTTTTCTAAACCACTGTGGTAAACAGTTCCATACTATGCTAAAAAAAAGGTCTGGAGTTTCAGACATCTTAATAAATGAGTAATATGAACCATTCAGTGTATTATGCTAATATGGATTATTAAGATCACTGGGGAAAATAATTTGGACCTATTTGATTGACTCAACACATACATTGAGAACATATGATGTAACTGGAAGTAGAGAAACCACTCACCAAGAAGAAGCCAGAACTTGTACACAAATTCAAAAGTTAAGCAACCTGGTTCAGTCATTCACTTATTGATATTTCATTACATTCCTTTGGTGTCAATCATTGTATTATAGTTGTTTAATCAGTGTAATTTATTTTAAGCACAGACATCAGAATAATCTTAAGATGCCATATAGTTCAGCATTTTTTCTTATGATTGAGACCATCCTCTCTGTCCTTTGGTAGGCCTTGCCCCTTCCTCTCCATGTAATATTAGGCCAGCCAAATTCCACTGGTCTCTTGATTATCCATACTCCACTGAGATATTTATTCTGAGATATCCTACATGGTATACATGTATAGTAGGATCATAAGAAATTATATCCCTTCTCACATTATAGTGCTGTTTTAAAAGTTAACATTCTTATAAAGATTTATATTTGAGAGAAAAAAATTATTGGATAAATGAATAAATCTAAAAACCATCAATTAATTATGAGATTTCCCATTTATTAATATATAATAATAGAATAATGACAAGATTTGCCCATAAATCTTTTCTTTATTTCTGGTTGTTTCCCTTAGATGAATTTCTATTAATAATATTTTGGAAGGGTGACAGGATATAACCAGATTAAGACTATACACATATAGCATCAAGTTGCTTTTCTGAGAGATCATACCATACTATATCCTCAACAGAAGTATCCATCTTACAGAATTCTCACTACTATTAATTATTATTGTATTTTAAAATCATTGGGTAGAAGGAAAAATGGACAATACTACTCTTTTGTTGTTGTTATTCCTCAATTATTAATTTAGAGAATTAAAATATGTTTAATAGTATCAATAAGAATTTAAATATTTCCTATAATGTGAATCATCTGTTGATTTTTTTATCAAGTATTTTTGGGAAATTCATATGGGATTTTTAATTTACCCAGTATATTAAAATTTTATGTTTTATTTTGACAAGTGTATTCTTAACTTGTTTTCCATCTCATGGGTTGTTTTTGTTGTTGTTGTTTTGGTTTGGTTTGGATTTTTTTTTTTTTTTTTTGGAGTACCAGGGATTGAACACAGGGCACTCAACCACTAAGCCACATCCCCAGCCCTATTTTGTATTTTATTTAGAGACAGAGTCTCACTGAGTTGCTTAGCTCCTCACTTTTGCTGAGGCTGGTTTTAAACTCACAATCCTCCTGCCTCTGGCTCCTGAGCCACCGGGATTACAGGTGTGTGCCACTGCGCCCAGGACTTATAGCTTTCTTTTTTTTTTTTTCATATGTCATTAGTTGTTGATGGACCTTTATTTTATTCATTTATTTATTATGTGATGCTGAGAATCAAACACAGTGCCTCACACATGCTAGGAAAGTGCTCTACCACTGAACCACAACCATAGCCCCTGTAGCTTATTTTTGATGCCTAAGTGATATTACATTTTAAAAGGCAGTCAAATAAACAAATTATTGTCATTTTTTTCTGTTTTGTATTTAGAAAATACCTGTTGATTAAGACATGAAAATAATCACCTAAATATTATACAAATAAAAGTCATGTATATTTTTGCTATCATATTTAGTGAACTTATCTTTAAATCTATAAACACCTAGAATTATTTTTAATATTTATTTTGATGTGAGAGTCTAATTTTTTTTTACAAAATATGACACAGATCTACCTACATCATCTATTAGAATAATCCTTGAATAAAGGACCTAAATATTAATATAACGAATTTGGGAAGTTCATATATGTATGTGTTTGTTTATATACATGTTTTCATGTTTTTATTTGTGAATATATAAATCATTTTCATATGTATGTTTGCTGAGCTCATCTCTTATAAAAATATTTTCATTTCTTAAAAAATAAAAATTAGATACGATAGACATGTATTTCAAAAGATAAAACCTTTGCTTTATACATTTGAAAGACAGAAATCAAGCAAAAACCCAGAACAGAATATTTTGAGAAGGAACAAATACTAAGCCCATTTCTCACAAGAAATTAAGTAAAACTGGGTGGGCGAAAAAAGTTTGAAGCTATTTTGTGTCCAGGCAAAAAGTATCCTAAAGTAAAGATTTATTTGCTTGTAAACACTTAGAAGCAGGGTTTCCCTCTCTCTCATTTTGTAACAAAAATCAACCTAACTTCTCAGTTTTGTTTTCCAGTGCCCCAAATAGTTTGAGTTTCCATTTACAATAAATAATGACATGAGAATGCTATCAGAGTTATTCCTTTGGAAAAGTTTCTTTCTAAAATAAGTTTTCTAAACACATATTTGATCAAAAATGTTATATAATTACGTTTGTTTAGTTCTTTCGAAAATCTTTTATTATTTTATCTACCTTGTTGTGATTGAAAACATTTGTAGGCTTTGTTACCTACGTACAATGTAATACTAAAGTGTTCTAAAGTCTTTTTAATGATTCTCTCTATTCTTTACTCTTCAAATAGGTCACTTTTATTTTCTGGAAGGGCAAAATGATGCGCTGCTGTGTGGCAATAGCTCAGATGCGGGGTAAGTTGTGCTTCCTATTGATTCTCAGCCCTCGCTGCTCCTTCAGCCTCAATAACCTATCACCTCCCACCATCCAGCCCCACACACTCCTCATTCAAAGCACTGCATAAATTCCACTTCACGCTGGCTCTCAGAATAGCCAAGATAAGTGTGGATTCTCACCTCCTTCACACACTCATATACAACAATTATTTTTCCATACTAGGTCACATCTAATCTTCCAAGTTAGCTCAATTGAAAATAGAGAGAAAAGGAGTGCATATACATAAGCGGCTTAAGTTAATAGAATTCATAAGCACATACTTGTAGACGTGTGACATTTTATTTATGCTAATGTGCTCTCCATGGCTTAAAATGCAAAATCTCTGAAGATAATGTCAATATCTGAGACTTGGTAACTAAATGTCTAGCATATTTTAACAAAGTGCAAAAAAAACAAAGACCACAGTGTGGAGTTTCCTCATAGATTTGTGCCTCCTCTAATCTTCTTTTTTTTTTTCTTATGATAAATGGGCATAATTATATACCCCACACTCACTTCTGCCTCAAGACATTTTTGGTGAATGTCAACTTTCCCTGTAGACTTTTTTTTTTTAATCTGGTCCTGACTTCTAGTTGCAGAAGATTAATTAATCAGGATATGATTGCTTTTATATGGAGATGTGATAAATATAACTTGACAGTTATGAATCACAACAGAACCCACAAAATAAACTTAACAGATTGTTATGATAAATCAGTTTGCATGATGAAGGGTCGAGTGCTGGGTAAGGTTAGAGGAACAGGCTTTCTCTAGAGTCTATCGAATAGACTGGCATCCCTAGGAACAGAAAAATCATTCAGTGGGCTTGCAGCTGCTGACCTCTTCTCCTTGCTCTAACCTAACTATAGCCAGTGTCCCGAAGGATACATCTGTGTGAAGGCTGGCCGGAACCCCAACTATGGCTATACAAGCTTTGACACCTTCAGCTGGGCCTTCTTGTCCCTATTCCGTCTTATGACTCAAGACTTCTGGGAAAATCTTTATCAACTGGTGAGAACAGACATAATGATTCTTCTGGGAAGCATGAAGCATGAAATACAGAGATTAAGAGAATCGCTGTGTAATGTTTTATTGCTTCAGAGTGAGAATTTGTAACATCCTATAAAAAATTTATTAAAATGTCTCTTCCCTTTTTGCAGACACTGCGTGCTGCTGGGAAAACATACATGATATTTTTTGTGCTGGTCATTTTCTTGGGCTCATTCTACCTAATAAATTTGATCCTGGCTGTGGTGGCCATGGCCTACGAGGAACAGAATCAGGCCACAATGGAAGAAGCAGAACAGAAGGAGGCAGAATTTCAGCAGATGCTTGAACAGTTAAAAAAGCAGCAAGAAGAAGCTCAGGTATAGTTAGCAAGCATGGGGACCTTCTGTTTCCATCTCAATTCTCTGACCTAAGTGTTAGTTAAAGTCAGTGGCATGATGGTTGACATTAGAGACCTGTCATGTGGCTATTAGCTTAGCCCTTTGTTTTGGTGATTACTGGCAATACTGAAGGCAGAAAACCATAAAGAAGTATAACTAAACACTTTTTTGCCTCACCATGAGAAAATTATCAAAACCCTCATTAACTCAAGCTCATAAAGTAGGTGGACCTACATACCCTCAATCAGACTATTTTCTTAACCTTCCAGGGAAGAACTCAGTTTCAGTCATTTCTTCTTGATAGTGTCACTACAATTGGGAAGTTCAGAAAATAATAGTCAAACTAAGAAGAGTAAATTGGGAAGTTCAGAAAATAAAAGTCAAACTAAGAAGAGTATTTCATAGAGACTGGAAAGCAAAGATTATTCAATGTTTGTTCTCCTGCACATGAAGTGTGTAAATACAGGTTTATGGGTTAATAAGAAATTGCTAAAACACTAACATTTTTATATCATACATCCTTTAACTTGGAAATGAGTCTTCAAAATGAGGCAAGTATTTCTCCTAAGTATTATTTGCCTGACTAATGGCATCAACCCATCCAGTTGCCTTATTTTGCTTTTCTTGAATATTGACTGCAATTGCCTTTTGTCTCCAATTATCCTTAAATATGCCCTAAAAGCCACAGAAGGAAGGTATGCTGAGGCAGTAGCAACCACCTCAGTTGTATATTTTTCAGAAACTGTACTATGAGAATTTATAGATAAACACAGACACCAAAATCCAGGACTCCCTAATACCTAATCTGTAATATACCTGTGTTGTTCATTTCCTACTGAAATTCTCAATACAAACAGAAAGTAAAAAGTTCATTAAAATTAAATACTCAACTGAGTTAAATTCAATAATTCAGTCTAGCACTAAAGTCCTTGCCAAGTCGAGGTGTGATGCAAGGCAAATGATTATCGGGCTTAAACAGGAAAACTTACACTTAATTCTTCCTTCTTATAATATTGCTTAAATCAAAAAAAAAGATGGGATGCCATATGAGTGTCTTGTTCATTTTGTAGGTAACTGGTTCACCTAGTGTGCAGCCAGAGCTGGAAGGCTGTCCTCATCCATGCTCATAACTTTCATGTGTATGCCAATTTTGTTCTTTGATCTAATGCACAAGGACTGTTTTTCAAAAGAGCAAGTGGAGAACTGTTTTTAAGGACCATATTCACTGTATTAAAGACAAATGAAGCAGCCGATTATTTAAATGTTCATCTGCTCTGGCCATTTGCTTTGTGCCCTTCTAGGCAGCAGCTGTAGCCGCATCTGCTGAATCCAGAGACTTCAGTGGTGCAGGTGGGATTGGAGTTTTCTCCGAGAGTTCTTCCGTGGCATCGAAGTTGAGCTCCAAGAGTGAAAAAGAGCTGAAAAACAGAAGAAAGAAAAAGAAGCAGAAGGAACAGTCTGGAGAAGAAGAGAAGGAAGATGGAGTCCGAAAGTCAGAATCTGAAGACAGCATAAGAAGAAAAGGCTTCCGGTTTTCCTTGGAAGGAAGTAGGCTGACATATGAAAAGAGATTTTCTTCTCCACACCAGGTAAAACATATTAGATGATATCAATCGCACTTTCATAATAAGACTTTTCAAAGAATATGCCAAGATTTGGTGGAGAAAAAGCTGCCTTTCCTCTGGATGGCACAAATGCTTTCAGAATGGTAATGACTATCAAGTGTTTTGGCTGTTGCCTCACAGATGTGAGTTTTACCACATTTTTGGAATCCCAGGAAGGGATTTTTAGATCCCACTGGGTTGGGAAGGTTTATGGTTTTGAGGTTTGTTGAAGACTTAAACATCTCTGGGCAGTTTTCCACAGAGGAATTATCAGCAGATGGTTCCCCTGCCTCTTGTGCCTGGACTCAGTGAACTGTGGGTTTTATGAGTGGCAGGGCCTCAGAAGTGTACCAGGGATACTTTCAGACCATCTGTGCAGTTTGTCTCATCCATGTGCAAACTTGACATGCTGGGTGCATTCTTCATGACCTTGTTTCAAAGGGAACTGAAGCCCACTTTTGCTAGAAGTGTAGTCAGAATTCTTAGGCAGAAATGCACAGAGGAAGGTTTATGACACTAAATAAACAGTGATGCTTAATTGTACTTGATTTTCCATGTCTGATGTTAAACATAAGACTTGCATTCAAAGAACATGCAGATTTATGTACTGCAGCATATACATCACCAGATGCCTCAGGCTTATGCACCCACACAGGCTCTTGAAAACTTAAAATTTAGGATCCTTTAAAATTACCGAGAGAATTCCCAGGAACACACAATTCCTCAGATGACAATTTCACCAGAAGTAAAACCTTAATGTCCATATAGTAACAATAAAAATTACAGCAACATTGATGATGATTCTAATGTTACTATTTGCCCATAGTATTGCTACTTGCAATATAACTTTGTTTGAATCTCCTTATGACAACCCAGGCAGGTACTGAATTAATTTTCATGCCAAAATTTCAGATACAAAGAGAACGAGAGGGTGTGTGCTTTGTTAAGTGCCTATTTTAAGTGCGCATTCTTTTTACACTATTCTAATGCTAACTGCTCTGGTGCTTTGTATTATTATTAGTATTGTTATTATTTTTACTTTTTTTCTTTTCTT
Organism: Urocitellus parryii; assembly: GCF_045843805.1. Lineage (NCBI taxonomy): Eukaryota > Metazoa > Chordata > Mammalia > Rodentia > Sciuridae > Urocitellus > Urocitellus parryii. Next base: position 218,957,914 of record NC_135531.1, read on the forward strand.
TTTTCCAGTCTGGGGATAGAACCTGGGGCCTTGTGCATGTAGGCCCTACCTCTGAACTACAATCCCAATCTGCATGGTATTTTTTCACTGTAGTTTTGGTTCAATGAAGTTAAATAGCTGCCCAATGTCATATAGTTATGAAGGGTTGAGGTACTATTCAAACTTGGCCTGACTCTGAAAGCCTTGAATGTTCCACTTTATCAGGCAGCCTATAACAAATATTTTTTAAAATTTTTTTTTATTGGTTGTTCAAAACATTACAAAGCTCTTGACATATCATATTTCATACATTAGATTCAAGTGATTCTGCAATCTGTATTGGGGTAAAAATGGGAGTTCATGACCCACTTGAACAAATATTTTTAAACTGATAAGGATATTTATAATCTAATTTCATTCAAAAGATACACATACCTAGCATTACACTTGCATTTTGTATGGTTTTAAAATAAATACATCCTTTGTAGGTCAGCTTCATTCGTTCCAAATCCAATTAGCATTATGGGGTGAGGTAAATAGGGTTTAATTAAAATTTAAAATAGAATGTATTTTTAATTATACTGAAACATTCACTAGTTCTCTGTCATTGCCTTTTCTCAACCGTTGTCATTCTATTAGAAGAAATATTAATCAATAAATATGAATCCCTTAAAATTAAAAATCTCTTTTTTGAAGCACTGGTTATTTTGTAAAAAAAAAAAAAAGGATAAGGGGGAACAAAAGGAAGAATAGAAGGTAGAGAAAAAAGAAGAGAGGAAGGGAGAGAGGAAAGGCAGATTATTTTGGCCTGGGTTTAATCATAACCTAAATTTGTCTAAATTATATCCTAAGTTAGCCTAAATTAGAAACTTAATAATTGATAATATAAATAGTTGCCCAGAGATTCTCTTCAATTTTCAGTATTTCAAATGCAATGGAACTAATTCCAGGAAAAATCGTGAAGCCTGAGAAGGATAGTCTCTGTTCCTCCCCTTTCTGCAAATGTCGCTCTCTAAGATAATCTTTCCCCAATACTGTCTTTTCCATACTGTGGCATGCCTACTTCCCAGCTACTTTGTCATTACAAGTGATCACCAACTTATAAAACATGACATTTATTTCTTAAGCAGTCTCACAAACAACTGGCTAAGAAAAGGAAGATAGAGAGAAAAGGTCAAAGGGATGGGGTAATGAGAAGAAGACAGAAAGAAAACCTCAAAATAACACTAACCCTACTTTGCATGCCTGAAGGCAATATTTAAACGATCAAGCCAGGTAGAGGTGCTTAACCTAGGTACAGCAATGAAGGGCCCTTAGCTTTAATTAAGCTTTTCAAAGGTCTAAGACTCGAAAATATCAAGAACTACCATTTTGTCATGACATGATGGAAAAGAGATGATGTTCATAATCATTTCTGCTTTCATACTGAAAAAAAAATACCCAATGTAGGCTTTTACTGCAAGATTACAATTTTCTCACTAGAGTAGGTGGAAATATGAAATATTTCTTATGCTTCAATTTGATTTGTTCATGTGGGAGTGGGGGGAAAAGAAAGTCAAGAGTGCACATTCTAATCAAGTCTCACAATAATCTGAATAATTTTTTCAAAGCCTTTTAAAGATAGAGGCTTTGAAGTTATTATTTCCTTCCCTATTTGTGATAAATCGGGCATTTTGCTTTCTAGAGATTCATTGGTACAGAGAGTTTTTCTTACTGGTCATCTTTTACTTGTGGAACAGCATTTGATTACATTTACGAAATTAATGTAAGAATTAGAAATTGATGCTAACAGAAGGAGTGCAACCATTTAGCATATCTGTTGCATGTAAATATGCTCTTGTACAATTTAAATAACCTTTGAATCTTGAGAAATATTGTGTGCACTTTAATAATGTATTTATTTCCAAACTTCTGTAATTCTCATTGTTTGGAGTACTTGTAGTTAAAATATAATCTCTTACTAAAGTGATACCTATAAATAATTTCTTTTTTATTTGTAATTGCCAAGCATTTCTTCTGCTGTTGATTTGAGCTAACATGACCATTAGGTCACAAATCGTGTCACTATAATATCCTCACAGCTAATTCAAATACCTGTGAAGAGAGAGAAAAAAGACATGCAAGAAATTATGTGGTCTAGGAGATTCTTTAAAATAGCCACTTGTATAAAAGCAATAAAGGAAAAAATGATTCTTAACAATAAAGTTGATAATAGGATGAAAAAACATAGGAACAAGAAAAGGAAAAAAAAAACTTCTGTAGGGGGAAAAGGTACATCTTCATAGATGTGCTTCTTTCTGTAAATAATGAGTAAGATCTCATAAGGAAGCTTCTAGCATTTATAGACTTTGTTGAGAAATAAATGATTGCCTAAAAAGAAAATTTAAAGCATATTCATTGGTCAGGGAATGTAAAAATGACAGTAGTTATGATTTTAATAACAAAACTAAATGATCATTTTAGTTGTCTATATCCTGTGGAGAGGAAAAGATTGAGCTAATCATTTTTACTGATGACATTAATATTCTTTCTATCAATATTCACAGAAACCCAACTCAATTTGGCTTAGGCAAAAAAAAGACAATTTTTAGATCATGTAAATAGTCCATGAGTATCTCTAGGCATCCAGGATCTCCAAACCATATTGAGACCAAGATTTTTCCCCATATCTCAATCCTGGTCCCTCCCGGATGGTGCCAAGAAAACACCCTTTAGCACCAATTATATCCCATATTTTTGGCAACTTCAGTTGAAAAGGCACCTCTTTCCTAACAGTTGTAAAAGAAAGGAATGGCTGTTAACAGGTCAAGCAGGACCTGGTGCTCCTCTTTAAACCACTCTGTGTACAAGGTATACAAAATGTACTAATTGGCAAAGCCGGGATACTGTCCTACTACTGGATCAAGAAACTGGGATTAGTGTCTCCCAAGTTAAATGGTTTGAGAGTTGAGCATTTTTTGAGACAGGCGGGGCACTGTCAACAAAAGAGAAGAGTATATTGGCAAAGAAAAATTAGTGTTTCATAGAGTGAGGTTACAAAAGGTAGACAAGTAAATACAGGAAGTAGTTCATTCTCCTTAATGTGGCTATAACTAAGAAACAAAATAAACGTTGTGATGAAATTGACAAGGTCACCATTTAGAATATTGTAAGTGATTGTTATCAGATTCTTAGTGAAAACCAGGTTTTTGTAAATATGGTGCTCTTCAGATTTCTTGAGACAGGAGAGTGAAAATCAGGGAATGAATCATACAGTTATTTCAGCTTGATTTGTTTAATTTATTCATGAAGATCATTATAAAATATGCAAAGGGAAGGGAAGAAGCTGCTCCTTGTACTATATTTAAACAGATCTACTAGCAAGATGGATTTTATTTTCCTCTGTGGGAAGATCTGCATCAGGGTGTGGTCACTTGTGAGTTCTTACTGAATATATTTTTGGCTTCAAAATCTCTCGATGTAGGTGCATATTTAGTTGCTTTTCACTCAATTGTTAAGTGAAATTAGCATCTAGAAGAGAGTCTAGCAAAAATTGCTGTTCTGAGTGTTGATAATAACACTAGACATTATCAGGGCAATACTTTCAATATACTAAAATACAGGAAAAGTAGAAGAAAATGAGAAAGCTTAGGAAAAAATAAAGGAAAGGAGAAAGAGCAAAACAAAAGTGAACCTAGCAGAAAGTGCTGGAATGCTACTAGCAGTTACCATAGGAGCCTGTGGTTACATCTGTCCAGTAACTCAGATAGGTCAGCGTCCACAAAAGAATGAGGCAAGTCATGTTTTCAGGATGCCAGCTCTTGATTTTACTCATCTGCTTTTATCTCTTTGCTTATTGTTCACAGTCGTTATTGAGCATCCGAGGCTCCCTTTTCTCTCCAAGACGCAACAGCAGGGCAAGCCTTTTCAGCTTCAGAGGTCGCACTAAGGATGTTGGCTCTGAGAATGACTTTGCTGATGATGAGCACAGCACCTTTGAGGACAATGACAGCAGAAGAGACTCTCTGTTTGTGCCACATAGGCATGGAGAGCGGCGCCACAGCAATGTCAGCCAGGCCAGCCGTGCCTCCAGGGTGCTCCCCATCCTGCCCATGAATGGGAAGATGCACAGTGCAGTGGACTGCAATGGAGTGGTCTCTCTGGTGGGGGGCCCTTCTGCCCTCACTTCTCCAGCTGGGCAGCTTCTGCCGGAGGTGAGGCCAACTAAATCTGCAACTGATGGGAGCAATGCAGTGGGCTGGTGCAGGCAGGAGTGTTGTTGTTGTTGTTTTTAAAGAGAGAGAGAGAGAGAGAGAGAGAGAGAATTTTAATATTTATTTTTTAGTTTTCAGCGGACACAACATCTTTGTATGTGGTGCTGAGGATGGAACCCAGGCCGCACGCATGCCAGGCGAGCGCGCTACAGCTTGAGCCACATCCCCAGGCCTGTTTTTTTTTTTTTGTTTTGTTTTGTTTTGTTTTTTGGTTTTTTTTAGATCTAAGAATTTTCCTGAATCTAATGTTCACAAGCCAGGAGTTGGTTTTATCAAGCTGAGAACTTTTCTTATCAAGTTGTCCTACACATACTTTTTTTTTTTTAACACATTAACTAGAAACATAAAACAGGTCTATGGACTTAATTTTGAAGTGTTTCTTCATCTTGATTATAATTTGAAACTTACCAAAAAGTGAAACAACAATTTATCAAGCAAAATGTTTCATTGATATAATTGAATTGATTGCAAGAAAGTTAATATGGACAACTTACATAAATATTTTTCTCAGGGATTTTGCCATCATTGTGAAGAAGAGAATTTGAAATTTTTGCTTGAAGCAAATACTAGTACTAAATAGATCAGTATATCCTAGAGCAGCTTTCTCTCTCTTTGTAGGTCAAAGTGGTAACATCTTAGCATCTGCTCAAATGGCCTTGGCCATTGTAAATTTGCTTCAGTAAAAGTAGTTCCTCAAAAAGTACTTGGTTATGAATCATATAATATAATTTTTAGACCAGATATTACTGTCATGAATTACTTTGGTAAACAAAGTGACTCTAAATCTAATGCATGGAAAAGTATTTCAGCTAAATACTAGACAGTTATCAGGATATTACTAGCATTTCCTTCATAAAACATCACACTTTTAATGCTGGTATTACCTGAAATTTCATTTACAAGCAGGAGCTCCTGGGTTAAATCCCCAGCACTTCAAAAATCAAACATACACTCTGGCAATATCATTTGATTATATTTTCCAGTTCTCAGAATCATATTAAAAATCTTTGCATGATTTTTTAATATAACTTCATTTATTATATTAGATTAGCTCTTTGAAGCCACTTTAAAACAATATGAAGTTAGTTTTCAGTTACCTCTTAGATGAGTTTCTTGCTTTGAATTATAAAAATAGCCACTGATCTTCACTTTTTATGTGTGGCTTTTCCCTGCCCCTTTCTCCCAGGGAAATTGTTCAAGCAACCAGGAGTAAGAGCAAACCATGAGAAAAGTAGATATTTGTAGTGAAGGGAAGAGGAAATGTCAGCTTTTGCTAAAAAATAGCTGTCACCAACAATGTGCCAGACACGGTCCCAAACACTTTACACATGTGAATTCATTTGATGCTTCACGATAGTTATTAATATCATCCCCATTATACAGAGGAGGAAAACAAGGCCTGTGCATGGTGGAACTAAGATTTCACCCCAAGTATGCTGGTTACTGAATCTACATTCTATCCAGATTAAAATATTACCTTCCATTGAATTTTCTTAATGGAAAAAAAATGGCCAAGTATACAAACACTTTCTTTCAACTAGAGTTTCTCAAAATATACTTCACTCTCAGACTAGTTAGAGATGAATCTTTTAAGATGCTCCTTAAAAATGGACATTCCTGGACCCACCCAGACCTACTCAGATTGAAACACTGAGGTGAACAAGGTTTGACTATCTTTCTCCCAATAAGGATCCCACATGGCTCTTATGCATAACAAACCTGACCATCACTGATCTTCATAAATATTTATTGAGAAAAAAGCCTTCACAATTTCTCTCCACAAAGGAGGATGTCAGTTTGTTGGAACCAGCTGGTATTCATCAGTAATCATCATAAATCTCCTGTCCTATCAGAGACGATGGAGTCAATCTCTGAAGGCAGAGTTGGGGCCAGTTTGAAGCAAAGCCTACCGCAATCCCTGTGCTGCCCGCCTCCTCCTCCATCATTCACTTCTGCAGTCAGGTGTTCAGGGTAGGAACTGCACTGCTGCACAAGATAATCTGAGTATGCCCACAAATGAAGCAGGCCCTGGGGCTGCAGAGGGAAGGGGAGGGCAGAAAATAAACAGCTGTGGTCAAATGGCACCTTCCAGAGGACAGGCTTCCCTGATCTTCACACATAAATTCAATTGAGACAATTTAACTAAAGAATTACCTCAGTGATGTCATTAAAGGTTTTGAATATATCATTAAATCCTAGACAGGGAGCTAGGGTGGTGGCTCAGGGGTAGAGTGCTTGCCTAGCATGTGTGAGGCACTGGGTACAATTCTCAACAATGCATATAATAAATAAAGGTCCATTGACAACTAAATATATATATATTTTTTAAAAAACCAAACAGATTTTGAGTTCTATATATGATTTTGTTTTGTTTTTGTTTGGTACAACAGATTTAAATCAGGGTCACTAGGCCATTGAGCCACATCCCTAGCCTTATTTGTATTTTATTTAGAGACAGGGTCTCACTGAGTTGATTAGTGCCTCTCGGTTGCTTCAGGTTTAGGAGATGCTGGAATTACAGGCATGCACCACCATAGCCAGCTACATATGGTTTTGAGTAGAGTAAAAAAGAACAAATAACCTTCATATGACCATTTTTTAAAAAACTTTCTCTGACAGTGCAAAATACTTTAAATTCTGAGAATCTCCCTTTTGATTTGAAACTTAGTATTTTCATAGAGGGTATATGTCTTTTTTCATTAGTTTCACTTATTTTTTTACCTTAAAATTAATTTTAGAGTAACCTGTGTGGATAATTATTGCCATTAGTGACAATCATATCAGTTGGGAAACTTTGGTTTTGAATATACGTGAACTAGAGGTGTTCAGGTTAATAAAGATAAAAAATAAAGTTAATTGTTCTTATCAAAATAAGGCCAAAATAGATGAATAACACTCAAATTTCTCTTTTAGAAATATTAGAAATATTAAAAATACTCAGAGAACTGAAAATGACTCCTTTATTATTAATACACCCTGAAATGTATTTGAAATGCTTAAGTTTTGCCTTTTGTCCTGTGATAGTTAATTTCATTGTTTGAACTCCTGAATTAGAAATTAATTTCTGCCCTTTTTGAAATCCCAGTGAGCTTATTTTATAATAGGAAAGTTTGAAATTATTACATCATTTCTATAAAAATAATAAAAATTCAAGGTTCCCAAACTGATGCCATTTTTTAATAAAAGGGATGGGTCATTTGTGGATTCAGTTGATTTGTAAATGTATCACCAAAGTTATAGACAAGTTAAAATTTAATGTTCCTATATTGGGAAATATTACCTATTTCTAATAAACAAAAGCATTTTACTTCTGGAATGTTTTTTTTTCCTCACACATTAAACCAAATGAAAATATGTCTATAAAGAAGTAATGACTAGACCTGGGAATAAATTAAAGAAAAACATGTTTCAGACTGAACTCCTCAGTTGAATTAGTTGGAAGTACCAAAAGATTATCTACCCAAAAGAAAACATCATACTTCTAGGAGAATATTCCAGAATGGAGGAACAGAAAAATTCACCTAAATATCCCAGAAAGCTTAGCATCTGGTGAACCTTCAAACACTCCCTAAGAATGATAATTCAAGCAATATCATCATGAGCTATTTATGACTGAGAAAACATGGTGAAAATTTAATTAAGTAGCATCTGTTATAAGAATGTGTTAGTTTTTGCTACCCTCAATAATAATTGTGGGTTGAGAATATAGCTCAATTGGCAGAGTTCTTGCCTTGAATGCATAAAGCACTGGGTTCAATACCTAGCACCACAAAAAAAAAAAAAAGGTGATTTTGTCTGAAATTTTATTTTTAGGGCACGACTACTGAAACAGAAATAAGGAAGAGACGATCCAGTTCTTACCATGTTTCCATGGATTTGTTGGAAGATCCTAATTCAAGACAAAGAGCAATGAGTTTAGCCAGTATTTTGACCAATACCATGGAAGGTATGTCAGAAGTCTTACACCATAGCTATGTGGTGGTATTTTAACAATGATGAAAAACCACTTCCTTAAATTCCAAGAAAATACTCCCCAACTTGTTTTCCATATCATCACTATTTCTTTTGCTAAGTAAAAGTAAAATCCATGAGCAACACATGGATTCTACTATCTCATAGATTTTTACATTTAGCCTCTAAGAAGCTGCTGCAAATTCAAGGTATATTTGGAATGCTACTTTCAAAGATTAAACTCTAAACTCTTGAAACATGTTGTGTGCATGACATTGAAATGAGTATAATGATAAATGGGTATCATTATGATGATGCTAACCTGCTGAAATTGTATTAACTTCTTAACACAGTTATAAAATCCATTGATCTAACCAGAAATATAAATGAAAAAAATGCAAATTAAGGTTTGACATTAACCTCATTGAAGGAAAGCATTCAAAATTTTGTAATCCTGCTTTTACAAAACTCTCTTTGACCAGAGCATAAAAATGCATTAGCATTTTCTTTAGTTACAGATTTTATCTAGGTAGTTAAAATAATGTTTAGATATCTGGATTGCATAATACCACATGAAGGGGAGCAACACAATTTGTAATTAATTCTTGGCTCTGCCACATGTTAAATGTGTTACTTTATGACTCAAATTATGATTTCCTCATTAGTGAAATGTAGATAATGATGGTTAGGCATAAAGTTATAGTAGGATTAAGTAAGGCACCCTATATAAAGCACCTATGTACTTGGCATGTGGAAGAAAGTCAATAAATATCATTGCTATTCGTTGTTATATTGTGTTGTTTTTGCTAATTCACATGTCTTTGCCTTTCCATATTACAAATGAATTCAAACAGTGACTGTCAACTTCAACTACTTGGAAAATAGTTTCATATAAAATAAGTTCTGTCCTTTCACTTTTCCCGCCTTTTCCCTTCCCTCCTTATTTTCCCTCCCTACTGTGATGTAAAATATATTCTATCCCTCCTTCTTTTGAACTCCCCTTGCACCCCTTCTCACATGTGTGAAAGTATATTTGTGATGTGTGTGTGTGTGTGTGTGTGTGTGTGTGTGTATAAAAAGAGAAAAAGAAAAGGAGAAAGAGACTGAGAGAGTTCCAAATGCACACGCATTTCTTGTTTATTACACTTTCTCTTGAGATTGGGTAGATCCCTGGAATAATTCTCTTCCAGTCTGAATGCAAAGATCCCATGATATCAGTACCTAAAACCTAAAAGTTACAGCCACAAAACCTCACAGTGTAGATGACTGTACACCTCACAGACAAAACATTAATACAAGACCCAGTTTTCATAATGTCCTAATGCAGTAGCAGAAATCTTTTCTCTGATTTCAATGGAATATTAAACTCTAGTCATTCTTCCCCAACCTCGCCTGCGTTAGCTTGCACTCCCTCTTCCCCCCCAGCTGCCAGTAGCTTGCTCCTCCCTATCCCTCCAGGTAAATCTTTTGAAGATTCTCTGGTCTTCTGCTCCTTGCCATAGCAAAACCACTGAGAGGAAGCTGCCAGTGGTTCTGCTACAGATGTCAGCAGCATGTCTGCTCCCTAAAGCAGGAAGTAGAGAAGGAGACAGGGTAAGTCTAAATCAACAGTCATACTTTGCACTTATCATAGCATTAAGTTTGAGCTAACATAAGAAATTATTCAGAAAGCATCAAACCACCACAAGATTGGACTTATCCATTCATTAAAGTACTAAGTTCCAAATGATCATACCCACATCCTTCTCCAAGGAAATGTGTCTCAGGGCTTGGTGTTTCTCAGGATGGAAAGAATGTTCCAGGAACAAGTATAACTTAGGAAGGAACAGAGTGAGACTCTTTAGGTTTGATTATCTACAGATCTTCTGACTTTGTGTTTTTGTGAGACAGTGGCTACATTTTACTCTGTTTTCTTCAGTTTCATACAATGAAAGGATGACTTTTCTTTACTCAATTATACCTAAGGAATGTGGCATTGGTCAAGGTTGGCAGTAGCAATACTTAGCACAGAATGCATTCTAGAGCTGACATAAATATGGTACGTTTTTGTTGCTAATAATGATAAGGAGGTTTCTTGGTTGATACAGTCTGTTTATTTGATGATTGCTTCTTCTAAGATTTAGTTCACCTTTCCTTCTTACAAACCAGGCTTACTGATCACGTGGCAACTTTTGTTTTCCTTATTTTTAACTACAGCCAAATCTTCATTGTCCAGGGTAATAAACAACCTCATGGTAAATGAAGCTGTGCAGGATGAGCAAAAATGACTTATTTGCTTTTTAAGCTTCATTTTTTTCTTCTTTTTTTTTTGCTTTTTAAAAAAATTTGTTCTTATTAGTTATACATGACAGAAAAATGTACTTCAATACATCATACATAGATGGAGTATAATTTCTCATTCTTCTGGTTGTACATGATGTGGAATCCCATCATTGTATAGTTATGTATCCACATAGGGCAATAATGTCTGATTAATTCAACTATCCTTCCTACCACCATACCCTTCCCCTCCTTTCACTCTCCTCTACCTAATCTAAAGGTTAGATTATTATTCTAACTATTCTTCACAAGCCTCAACTCCCTTATTGTGAATTAGCATCCACATATCAGAGAAACATTTGGCCTTTTTTTTTTTTTTTGAGATTGGCTTATTTCGCTTAGCATGATATTCTCCAACTTTATCCATTTACCAGCAAATGCCATAATTTCATTCTTCTTTAAGACTGACTCTATATATATATATATATATATATATATATATATATCACATTTTCTTTATTTCTTTTTTTAAAAATGCAAAACCACATAGAAAAATTTCCTGGTCACACCTTTGTGAAGGATTTATGAGGGTGAATTAGAAGCACCAGAGGAATGAAATCGAGCCAGCAAAAGGTACAAATTTAGCTGTAGATGATTCTCAGTGTGGTAACCCACACAGGAATAATGGAGAGGTGGCTGTAGTTGTCTCCTGAGTACTTTGCTTTTTTTCAAAATGTAAAATTCTTTTTTTTTTGGAATGAATAATTGAATGATTTTATTTTAGTGCTCACACAACTTTGCTCCAGTTTCTCCTAGTGTCACGATGAATAATACTGGCTGAATTTTTCTTTTTGAAATTTTCTCTGATTCATTTCATTTTTCTGTGCTATTCCTGTTTGCTTCTCTTTTTCTACTAAGTGGCAGCTAGCATATAAAAGTAACTTATTCTGATGGTACAGAGGCAAAGTGAGATTTTTGTAATTTTCCTTTTATTATTTATCATAAATTATTTTCATGTTACCTTTGGTGTAAACACAAGGTTTGGGGGGAGTCTTCAAATCATCTACAATTTAATTAATGCATAGCAATTATATGTATATTTTTCTCTGATTTAAAACTCAAATACTCTTTATTATTTTCCAAATTACACATAAAAAGAAACAGAAATAAACTGTTCACTTGAAGAATGTCAGTATCCAAAGAGACAATTTTTACTTTAGGGACATGGTAGTATTAATTAGTAGCAAATGTTTGTCATCAAGATAAGAAAATAATTACTGTAGTGATGATTCTCTATTTCACATATTGGTTCCTTCCTTACAAAATGTAGTCCATAGTAAACTGTGGCAGGATGGAGGTCTAGATGCCATAACAGTGACACTAAAGGTTAAAAACAAGAGTTAACTGGATGGAAAAAGAAGAAATCTTCACAATATCAGTGTGGGAACTGATGGTCCCATGTTTGGCAGAGCAAGTAATGGGGTATGCAACAGTGAAATTGGCAGAGGGCAAATCCCCCACCCACTGGTTAGTTCATTAAGAGATCATCTTATCAAAGGAAGACAGTATATATTGTTCCACTTTCTAATTCTCCAAAGTTATTTGCCATTGTTTACCAAAATTTACAATTTTGAGAATTCCTTAAAGATCTGTGCATTTCTTCCTTCTCCCTCCTATTATTTAGTTAAAATTCTTCTTGAGAACGTAGTTTTTTCCCCTAAAATTTTACTATGAAATTTCATGTCACAGGTTTGATATATAGTTTCAATACAATAAAATAAAAGCATACCATAAAACTTTATGAATTCTATGTATATTCTTTCTAAAATCCTGTTGTAATTTTTGACAGTACACAAATCCCACTTTGTGAAATGTTGATTTAAACTAACAATGGGGATGGCAGTTTCTTAGATTCCATATTTCCTCTTCTTTTGTGTCCTCTAGTTAAATTGAGAATTGTGGAAAGAAGAAATCTTGCTGAGTTTAATATGACAGCTGCATCAAATGAGTTTTTGTGAGACACTTTAACAGAGAATAAAGACACTGACAAAATCATCTCAATAGAAACCCCTAAAATATGTCTAATCCAAGAAACTGAGATTCAGCATGACTGAGTAAGGTTTATAGGACATCGACTGAAAAGAAGTTTCAATAACATATATGCCTCTTGATCTGTCTGGTACACGATGAACTTTAAGTGTAGTTAACGTAAGTCATACTGTTCTGGAAGACTTGAAGACAGTTGCCAAGCAGTTTAATGTTGCAAATGGAATCTTGAAAACTATGGTTAGCCATAAAAACTTTGGAAAACTGATTAGCCCTTCTCTGCCCACTCTTGTTAGATTGCAAACCCATTATAAATTTTTTCTTGCTTCACCATGAGATTAACCAATTAAACATTTCAACACCTTTGAATTTCTCAAAAAGTTATTTCAAGTTTAACCCAAAGACTATTTAATAAAAAGTAAACACTTTTCATGAGAATTTTAACTTTTTTTCTTCCAGAACTTGAAGAATCCAGACAGAAATGCCCACCCTGCTGGTATAAATTTGCTAACATGTGTTTGATTTGGGACTGCTGTAAACCATGGTTAAAGGTGAAACACCTCGTCAACCTCGTTGTGATGGACCCATTTGTAGACCTGGCAATCACCATTTGCATTGTCTTAAACACGCTCTTCATGGCCATGGAGCACTATCCCATGACGGAGCAGTTCAGCAGCGTGCTATCTGTCGGGAACCTGGTAAGACACTGAGGGTTCCTCTTCACACTGAAATAGTTCATGGCTGCCTTGGTGGATGTAGGTTCTTGGTAAAGAATGCTAGACTTTTGTTACTCAGTTAACTCAAATCAAATATCCACTTACTGGCCACATTTATCTGCACAACAAAAGTTTAACATTCTTTCTTTTAATAATAAAAATATATTATTATAGGTAAACATAATGCAAAAGATTCAGAGATTTTGTGAACAGTTTTGATTTAAAATTTAAGTTATGAATTCATTAGGTAATTGTGAATTATGGAGGCCATTGATCTATGATGATAGAATCCTGACACATTTCTCGGGTTTTAAGAACAAAAACTTTGCAAAACAAATATAATAATAATTTTGAAATAATTATGAAACATCATTTTTAAATACCTGAAGAGGAAATCTCTCATGGTGGTTGCTATTTCCATTTTAGTTTCTGCTATAATTCTAGAATTTGTAAATGATAGGTTTTACATTAGCTTTCACTTAGCAATAGAAATGAAAGTAGAAAGGTCTTATACAAAGAAATCAAAGAAGTAAAAACATAAAGCAAAAGTATATTGGTACTACTATAAAGTGATTATTACCTTCTCATCACCACACAGCATGATAATGAGCATTTAGACAGGTTGTATGTAAATAGTGAACAATGTAATCTAAGTTAGAGTATATAGCATTTGAGTTAAACACTATGCATTTTAATAATTTAAATTTCATTCTTTTTTGAGCTAGGTCTTCACTAATGATAAAGTTAACGTATGTTGGCCACTTACTTTTTATCAGGCACTACATTCCCACAAAGCCAGTCCTAAGGTAGCAGATACTATGATTGATTGTCTATATTTTTCAATCAAGAAAACTGTGCCGATGATAAATTACTAGAGCATCGGACAGTCTGAAGGCTCTACAGAGATCCCAAAGGCTATTTCAGAGCATACTGTAAGCTATGGCCACAAATCATAGAAACTTAAAGTAGGAAAGGACAGTCATGTTATTTAGTTCAAATTTTCACCTATATAGGAATCTAAAAAATGGGAATGTGATATGAAAAAGGTTTATGGAGGTGAATATCAGAACACAAATGAGTTAAGCACAAATAAGGGAATTCATTACCTTAAGTAACTGAAGTTTATTTGGAATTAACTCCAGATTCTAACCTGACTAGATTCCAGTTCTTTATCACTGCCATTGGGAATCTGCTTCTTGACCCATCTCTTCCCAGATGTTTCTTTTATCTTTGCCTGGATATCTCCTACTGTATTCAAGATGCTACTGAGTTTATTGTACCCATACAAGTCCCTGAACAGGAAGATTGTAGCTCCCAACTAGCAACTTTAACTAAGATCCAAGAAGTAAATATCATCAACCATGTGATAGTTACATGACCATTTCTAAGCCAATCAATTGCTCTAATTGTAGGATTAAAATGTCATATCTGGACAAATCAGAATAACTTCTTATCACTGAATAGTAAATGAGTGGCACTATCAGGCAGAAAATTGGGATACGATTATGAGAAGAAAGAAAGGTGGGTGCTGGAAAGACATAAACAATAGATGGGAAGTTAAAATTAGAACTTCTCAGAAATATTAAGAATGGCAGGATTTGCATTTGAGGTGAATCATGGAATACTAGAAAATATAAACACAGGATGCAATTTCTTCTGAAGTGCACATGGAAGCTTCCCTTGTATGTTAGGTGACAAAATAAACATCAATAAACTTAAAAAGCTATAAAACTATTGAAAAGTACTTTTTGATAAATAAATGAAATAAAATGTTAGAAATCAATAACAAAAATAATGGCAGAAAATTTATTATTATTTTTGGTGGTGGTGCTGGAGATTGAACCCAGGATCTGTGTATGGGTGGTAAGCATTCTACCAACTGAGCTATATCCTAGCCCCAAATACAATTTATTCTTAAGTGACCAATGGATTAAAAAATTCATCATAAAAGAAATAAGAAAACACTTTAAGATAGAGGAAAATGAAAACACGTCAAACTGAAATTAATCGGGCAACTAAACAGTGTTTCAAAAGATATATACTGTAAATGTCCATGGTAAAAAAGATGATTTCTTAAATCATAAATATATCCTTTCCCCTGAAGTGATTAGACTATGGATTAGAAGAATCACCTTTTACCATGGACATTTTGAGCATAAATGAAGAGCAAAGTGAACCCAAAATTTGCATAGAGATTAAAACAATAAATAGAAAAAAAACAGAGGAAATGAACAAACTGAAAGGTTAGTTCTTTGAAATGATGAGCAGAATTCATAAGTCTTTATCTAGACTAACCAGAAAAAAAAGGAAACTCAAATACTAAATCAGGAATAAAGACAGTATATCAGCATAGACCATATGGAAATCAAAAGAAGAATAAGGAAAAGTGTAAACTACTGTAGGCCAACAAATTAGATACCAAGACAAAATGAGTTGTTCCAGTTCCTTACATATTCTGGATATTAACCACTAAAAGATGTGTACATTATGCAGAGTTTCCCCCATCTTCTAAGTTGTCTCTTGACTGTGTGATTGTTTTATTGCTGTGCAGACATCTTGTAGTTTGATGTATCTCACCTCTTTTCACTTTTGTTTCCTGTGCTTTTGAGGTCTTATTCAAAAAATCCTTGCCCATTCCAATGCCCTTAAATATTTGTTTATGCTTCTTTATAGTGGTTTTATGATTTCTGGTCTTAAATTAAGTCTTTAAATTTTAAATTCATCTGGAGTTGTTTTGTGTATGATTAAAAACTAACTAGTGGTTCAATTTCATTCTTCATTCTTTTGCATGTGGATACTCAATTGTCTAATCACTATGTTTTTGTTTTTTTTTTTTTTTTGGTCCTAGGGGTTGAACTCAGGGACACTCAACCACTGAGCCACATCTCCGCCCTCCCCCTTTTTTGTATGTTTGTGTGTATTTTTATTTAGAAACAGGATCTCAGTGAGTTGCTTAGTTGCTTAGTGCCTTTCTCTTGCTGAGGTTTTGAACTGGAATTTCCTCTTGTTTCAACCTCACAAGCTGTTGGGATTACAGGCGTGTGCCACCGTGCCCAGCTTCAAAATTGTCATATTTGAAGAGACTGTTATTTACCCAGCATTTCTCAAAACAACACTCAAATGCCCAACAAGTATATGAAAAATGTTCAACATCATTAATAATCAGGGAAATGCAATTCAAAACCACAATGAGATATCATCTTACTGAAAGTAGAATGATTATTACCAAAGAGACAAAAGACAAAAACTGCTGTCAAGGATATGCAGAAAAGGAATCTTTATAGACTGCTGGCAGTAATAGAAATTAGGATAGTGATTATGGAAAATATTATGGAAGTTCCTCTAAAAAATAACAATCCCACTACTGTACATTTATCCAAACACTTTGAAAATAGTATAAATAGTATGTCAAATAAACATCTGTACTCTCATGTTTATTGTAGCATTATTCTAAGTAGTTGAGAAAAGGAAACCAAAATTTCCATCAAATTATCATGAGATAAAGAGAATATTGTACATATACATAGTGAAATGCTACTCATCCATTAAAAAGAACAAAATTCTGTCATTTCCAACAGCATGGATGGAACTTGAAGTCATTAAAGTAAGTGAAATTAGCTGAGCCCAAAAAGACAATACTATAGCATCTTATTCATATACACAATCTAAAAAATTGATCTTACAGAAATTGAGAGTAGAATGGAAGTTCCAAGAAACTGAGGAAAGGTGAAAGGAGAGAGAGTTATAGGGTGGTCAATAGTTACTAAATTATAGATTTTTTAAAAACCTAGAATAAAGAATTTTAAGTATTTTCATCACATAATAAATGTTGAAGAAGATAGCTATGCTTACCTTGAATTAAATATTATACAATACACAGAAATTGAAATGTCATGTACTACATAAAAACATACAATTTCCTATGTCAATTAAAAAGATATTTTTATTAAAAGCATAATATATTTGGAAATAAAGTCCTAAAAAGAAAATATGAATAGATATTTAACATGTAAAAATTGAATTAATAACCAAAGGAAAGTCTGAGCCAATATAGTTTCACTGGTGAATTGTAGCAAATGTTTAATGAAGACTTAAAATCAAAATCAATTTTTAAAAAACTGTCCAAAACCCAGCTACCTGTGAGGCTGAGGCAGTAGGATCACAAGTTCAAAGCCAGCCTCAGCAACTTATTGACACCCTGTCTCAAAATAAAATATAAAAAGGGCGGAGATGTGGGTCAGTGGTTAAGGGTCCTTAAGTTCAATCCTTGGTACAAAAAAAAAACTGTTCATAAAACAAAAGAAAAGTAATATTTATCAACTCATTTTATGAAGCTCAAATAACCTGATATAAAAACCTGACAAAAAAAAATTGAAAAGAAAGAAAGCTATTGACCAGTCTTACCCAATTGAACATAGATAGAAAGATCCTCAAAAAAATTCTAGGACAGCAATCACACAATGTATTTGGGTTGTTGGAGTGAACCAAGTGGAATTTATCTCAGAAATGCAAAATTGGAGCAACACAGAAATTGTTAATAAAATGTACCTTATTACTTCTTTTAAAAAATGCAATCATTTCAACAGAAGCAGAAATCACATTTAATAAAATGTCAGTTGCATGATAAAAAAAAATACTCAACAAAATTAACATATAAGGGAACTTTACCAATTTGACAAAAGCCATCTAAAAAGACCCCACACTTAGCATCAGAGTAAATAGTAAAACTGAAAAATACTTTCACTTTGAGATCAGGAACAAGACAAGTATGTCTCCTCTAGTCATTTCTCTTCAACACTGTACTGAAGGTTTATTTATTTATTTATTTATTTATTTATTTATTTATTTTACTTGGTGCGGGGTTTGAACCCAGGGCCTTGTGTATGCAATGTAAGCACTCTACTAACTGAGCTATATCCCCAGCCCTACTAAAAGTTTTAATCAGGGGGAAAAAAATTAAAGAATGACATCCAGATTGGAAAGAAAGATGTAAAACCATTTGCAACCTTCTCTTTTATTGAAAAAAATCTTCCTGACAATACACACAAACACAAATATAACTAAAAAAAACTAATAAATGAATCTAGCAGAGTTGCAAAATAGGAATAAAATCAAGAGACAAAATCCAATTATGTTTCTATACAGCAGTAATGAATAATCTGAAAATGAAATTAACAAAATTCTATTTATAATAGCATCAAAAACAATAAAATGCCTAGGAATTAATTCAACAAAATAAGTACAAGACTTGTACATTAAAACTACAAAATATTGTTGAAAGAAATTTTAAAAATACAAATAAATGGAAAGATGTTGCATATTCATCAATTAGGAGACAGTACTGTTAAGATAGTCATGTTCACTAAATCTACCTGGAAATTTAATGCAATCCTCAAAATCCTAGCTACTTAATTTGCAGAAGTTGACAAAGTGATTGCAAATCTCATATGGAAATGCCAATGGGTCATGTGCCAAAACAATCAACACAGAAGGGCCAAGTTGGAGAATTCAAACTTAAAAACATTAAAACTTACTCCAAAGCTAATGTTAAAACTTATTCCTACCTTTTCTTCTATTGGGCACAGGATCTCTGCTCTAATGCCTAAGTCCTTGATGCAGTTTGAATTGGATTTTGTGCAGGGTGAGAGATAGGGTTTAATTTCAAAGCTAAATTAAGCAAGAAAATTTGGTACTGGCATAAAAATAGATGTAGAGTTCAGTGGAATAGAATTGAGATTTCATTAGAAACTCCCTTACATTTTTTTGCATTAGAAACTCCCTTACATTTTTGTTCAATTTGTTTTCAACAAGGGTGCCAAAGCAATACAATTGAACAAAGAAGTGTTAAGTAATTGATGTGGAGTGAGTTAATATCCATACACAAAGTAATGGAATTGAACTCTTACCTAAGAACATACACAAAAATGGACAGTGAATGAGTCATTGACCTAAATGTAAATGCTAAAACTCTAAACAATGAGGAGGAAATTTAAAATTAAATCTTCATGACCTATGATTAATGAATTCTTAGTTTTGATATCAAAAACATAAGCAACAAAATAAAATTAATAAAATGGACTTCATCAAAATCAGTAATGTTTGTTCTGCTAATAAAATTATCAATAGAATAAAAAGATAGAACATGGAATAGGATATATTTGCAAATAATGTATCTGATAAGAATTTGTACACATATTTGTATAACTCAGAAAAAGGTATATAATTCAATTTAAGAATAAACAAAAGGATTTGAATAGACATTTTGGCAAAAAATAAGACATATACAAATGCCCAATAAACACACAAAATATAGTCAACACCATTATTCCTTAGGCAAAGGCAAATCAAAATCACAAGGAAAACCATGTGCAGTGGCGCACACCTGTAATCCTATCTGTTTGGGAGGCCAACGCAAAAGGATCAGAAGTGTAAAGTCAGCCTGCAAAATGTGGGAGATCCTGCTCAAAAAGAAAAAAATAATTTGTGCCTGGGGTTATGGCTCAGCGGTAGAGCACTTGCCTCGCATATATGAGGCACTGGATTTGATTCTTAGCACAGCATAAAAATAAATAAAATAAAGATAGATAGAACACAGATAGATAGATATAAAAGAAACAACAATTTGTAGTCCCATCAGCAATGTATGAGTGAACCTTTCCCCACATCCTAGCCAACATTTTTTGTTGCTTGTATTCTTGATAATTGCCATTCTGACTGAAGTGAGATGAAATTTCAATGTACTTTTGATTTGCATTTTCCTAATTGCTAGAGATGTTGAACATTTTTTTCATATATTTGTTGATCAAACGTATTTCGTCTTCTGTAAAGTGTCTGTTCAGGACCTTAGCCCATTTATTGACTGGGTTACTTGTTTTTGTTTTTTTTTTAAGTATTAATCCTGGAGATTAATGCTCCAAGGTGCAGCTGGCAAAGATTTTCTCCCACTCTGTAGGCACTCTCTTCACATTCTTGATTGTTTCCTTTGCTGTGAAGAAGCTTTTCAGTTTGATTCCATCCCACTATTGATTCTTGATTTTATTTTTTGTGCTTTAGGAATCTTGTTAAAGAAGTCTTGTTATAGAAGTTGACATGATGTAGATTTGGGCATACCTTTTCTTCTATTGGGCACAAGATCTCTGTTCTAATGCCAAAGTTCTTGATCCACTTTGAATTAGGTTTTGTGCAGGGTGAGAGACAGGGGTTTAATTTCATTTTGCTACTAAAGAATTTCTGGTTTTTCCAGCACCATTTGTTGAAGAGGTGATCTTTTCTCCAGTATATGTTTTTGGTGCCTCTGTCTAGTATGAGATAACTGTATTTATTTGGGTTTGTCTCTATGTCTTCTATTTTGTATCATTGGTCTATATGTATGTTTTGGTGTCAATACTATGCTGTTTTTGTTTCTATAGCTCTGTAGTATAATTTAAGGTCCTCGGTTTATACCCAAAGGACTTAAAATCAGCATACTACAGAGACACAGCCACATCAATGTTTATAGTAGCTCAATTCACAATAGCTAAACTATGGAACCAATCTAGGTGTCCTTCAACAAATGACTGGATAAAGAATATGTGGTATATATACACAATGGAATCTTATTGAGCCATACAGAAGAATGAAATTATGGTATTTGCTGATAAATGGATGGAGTTGGAGAATATCATGCTAAATGAAATAAGCTAATCCCCCAAAACCAAAGGCTGAATGTTTTCTTTGATATGTAAATGCTAATTCACAATAAGGAGGGGTAGTTTAGGGAAAAATAGAAGTACTTTGGATTAGATAAAGGGGAATAAAGGGAAGGGAGGTTATTGGGAATAGGAAAGATAGTAGAATGAATTGGACATTACTATCCTATGTGCATATATGATTACATAACTGATGTAATTCCACATCAGGTACAAACAGAAGAATGAGAGCTTATATTCCATATATGTATAATATGTCAAAATATATTCTATCTACTATCATATATAACTAATTATAACAAATGAAAATATTTTTTTAAAAAAAAGGAAACATCAGATACCCACTATGAGATCTCACCTCATCCCCTAGGAAGGTGATTTTCAGAAAAATACACTAGAACTATTATTAGCAAGGATGTATAAAAAATGAAATGCTCATAAATTTCTCTTGGAAACATAAAAATGATATATCCACTTTAAAAAACAATATAACTGTTTCCTACAATGTGAGAAAAAGAGTTACCCTATGACCCAGAGATTACACTTGTGGGTATACAAGTGAATTAAAAACATTTCTACATGAATAATTTTTTGTGAACAGATAATAAAAATAGTAATAATAAAACTTAGAAGCAACTCAAATGTTCATAATAATAGAAATGACTCAGATGTCAATCAACTAAGAAATGGATAAACAATACATGGTATTTTCTTGTGATGGAAAACTTTTCAACATAAAAAAGAATTAACTATTGCTATCTACTACAACATGGATGAATCTTGAATACATTACAATAAGTGTACAAACTCAGTTGCAGGATGTCACATATTTTGCCACTGCATTCATATACAATGTCCAAAGCAAGCAGATCCATAGAGACAAGGTATATTAGTGGTTACCAGGTGGTCATGATTGGGGTTATTGGAACTAAATGCTGATGGTATGGTATGTGATTTATTTTTGAGATGATAAAAATCAGTCTTAAATTCAACAATTTTCATGGCTGTACAACTCTGTGAACATCCTACAAGTCACTGAATTATAAACTACCTAATATCCACCATTTATTCTTCTAATGACCAGTTAATGGATGCTCAAGTTCATTCCAGAATTTATGTTCCTGTTACAGTAAACATTCTTGTACATATCACCCGTCCTAACATCACATCAATTTCTTTAGTATGAATTCCCTACATTGAAGTATTCTTGGTATTGAACATATTCATGCCACATAAAAATTAGATGGTATGTGAATAAATAGAAAAATGTAACTCATGGTTGAGACAAAAAAAGCAGTCAATAGAAATAGGTGTGGAAGTAACTTGTTAGAATAAGCAAAAGGATTCTGGAGGCGCTATTGGAAATATGTTGAACAATTTAAAAGAAAATATGGTCATAAAGAATTAATAGAGAATATAAACAGAAAAATGAAAACTAAAAAGGATACTCTAGACATTTTTTAATTAATAAGTTCAAATTTTAAGATTAAAAAAATCATGGGATGGATGTGGCTGAGGTTGTGGCTCAGTGGTAGAGCACTTGCCTTGCATGTGTGAGGCACTGGGTTCAATTCTCTGCACGGCATATAAGTAAATGAATAAAATAAAGGTCTATCAACAACTAGAAATTACATATAGAAAAATACGGGATGGGTTTGAAATAAAAATACAGATTTCAGAAGAAAATTTTTGGTAGGCATGGTAGTGCCCACCCATAATCCGAATGACTCAAGAGACTAATGCAGGAGGTTGCAAGTTTGAGGACAGCCTCAGCATCTTAGTGAGACTCTGTCTAAAGATAAAAAATAGACAATGGGATAGGGATATAGCTGGGGATTTAGATCAGCTGTAAAGTGTCCTTGGGATTGAGAAGAAGAAATGGTTGTTAAATTTAAAGCAAATCAACAGAAACTCAATTTAATGATTATTAGAAATGAATAAACTTGATGGCCATTAGAAATGAATGAATATTGGGAAATATAAAAGAGTGTCTTTTTATAAATTTCTTCATAAGACAACTTATTGTTGCAAAGTTAAAACATATGTAAGTGTAAAACATGAAAAAACGAGAACATTTCATATAAAATGGCACAACATTAACGTTACAGAGAAAATTACAGGACAGCATCCCTTATAAACATAGAGGGAAAAATCATTAGCAAAATATTAATACAATCTAACAATAAATAGAAAGTTTATTAATTATGAAAAGTGAGGTTTATCTCAGAAAAACAATATTTATTGAACATTTGAAAAGTGATTAATTGACTATGTTAAGAGAACAAAGCCACACAAGTTTGCACATACTTATAATCCCAGCTACCTGGAAAGCTGAGACAGGAAAAAGGGCTGGGGGTATAACTGTGAAAGAGAGAGGGGGAAAAAAGAAGGAAAGAAAGAAAGAGAGGGAGGGAGAAGGTGGGGACTAGTAGGGGAAGGAAAAATATAACAGAATATTGATAGTTGCAGAAAAGGCATTTGAAAAAATTAGACATTTGTGATAAAAAATAAACTTCAGTAAATTAGGAGTAGAAAGTACCTTTCTTAAATTAATAAAAGACATATAAGAAAACCTACAGCTACAATGTAATTCTGCAACCTGTACACTCAAAAAATGTGAAATTATATCCCATCTGATTCAAATGTATCATATGTCAAGATCATTATACTGTCATGTGTAACTAATTAAAGCAAATTTAAAAAATGGAAAAAAAAGAAAATCCACAGCTAACATTTTGCTTATTATTAAAATGTTGAATAGAAACCCTAAGAAAATTTGGATACTTGATCCAAAAAGGGGCCAATTTTTGAGGCAGGACATCAATTTTGGCTATTTCTAGTCAACATTGCACTAGAAGTCCTGCAGAGTATACTAGAGCGTAATACTAGATACTAGAGTGTAATAGGGGAGAAAACACAAACAAAATATATAAAAGTTGAAATGTGAGAAGATATTTTTATTTCATCAACATGATTATGTGTGTACAAAAGTTGCAATGAATCTGCAAAACAATTATGGTGTCTAAACAGCAAATTTAAATATTTATTTAAAATGTCAAATCTACTTAGTAATAATCTTGCAAGTCATTTCAAGACATCTGCACTAAAAACTACAAGAAATAACTGAAAGTAATTTTTAAAGATTTAAATAAGCAGAACATATATGCTGTGTTCACGAAATAGATTAAATATTGCTGGGTGCAGTGGTGGACGCCTATAATCCCAGCAGCTCAGGAGGCTGAAGCAGGGATCATGAGTTCAAAGACAGCCCCAGCAAAAGTGAGGCACTAAGCAACTCAGTGAGACCCTGTCCTTAATAAAATACAAAAATGGGCTGGAGATGTGGCTCAGTGGTTAAACACCCCTAGGTTCAATTCCTGGTACCCCCCCAAAAAAAAAGATTAAATATTAAATTCAAAATTGTTGATATCATATTATTAAGAAATCAGTTCTACTCAAATTTGTCTATCAATTCAACCTGATCATAATTAAAATCTTGGCAGGTTCTTTTTGTACAAGTTGATGGACTGAATTTAAATTTTATATGGAAATGCATAGGACTTTAAATTGCCAAAATAATGCTGACAAAAGAATAACAAAGACTTAACAAACATGACTCAAAGCCTTATTATGAAGCTACATTAATTTAGAATATTTGGTATTGACATACTCTAATATATCAATGAAACATACATTTATAAATAGATTCAAACTCTATCTCAGTTTTGAGTAAAACACCAAAGATATTAAAATAGAAAAAAAAAGAGGTTTTAGCAAAAAATTTCTGGAACACTTAGATAAATATATAATATTTTTATAATAAAAATAAACCTCATTTCCAATCTCACATAATATACAAAAATTGATAATGGATGGTAGCCTAAGCATAAAATTTAAAACAACAGAGTTTCTAAAATAAAACACAAGAGAACATTTAGAGAAGTTGAGATAGGCCAATATTTATGGAAAAGAGACCAAAAATTGCTATATATTATCTAAGTGAATATTCAAATATAAAATATCCAAACAATGAGGTTCTATTGAACAACAAAGAAGAGTAAATTATCAATATATACATAGTTATGTATTTATGTACCCATGGGTGCATTTCAATTTGAAGTATTCAAGGGTATTTTGGAAAAAAAATACTAAAACTCTTGGATTTCTGAGTTTTCCATCTAAGTACAAAGAGATTCATTTACTGATTTAGAAAATAATCAGAAGAGAAGCAAGGATGTGCATACAAAGCAATAAGGTGAATTTTGGACTTGTTGAATTTGAGCTATCTGTGAGATAGTCATCCAAATGGAAGTATTGAATAATCAGAGAAGTGTCACCTGCAGCTTTGGAGATATTCTTGAAGAGAATAATAGACCTCAAAATGCAAGCTTATTATAAAAATGTAATTTATTATAAAAGGTACAATTAGAGTAAAATTGTCTTGAGATCTTTGAAGAATTTCAATATTAAATAATTTGTTCCAGGAAAAAAAAAAAGCAACTGAGAAGCATCCAGGAAGGAATAGATTAAGGGTACCAAGGACAGAAAAATATTTCAAGGAACAAGAAACAGAAAACAATGTCAAAAGCTTCTAAAAGAACAAGTTAAACTATTAAAATTTCCATTAGATTTGTGGCAATGAGTTTATGTTGGTGAAGTTAGTTAAAGCAATTTATGTTCATTGGTAGATTGTTACAGGGGAAAGCAGACTACTTCAATTTAACAAAGTTTAGCCAAGCACAAATAGAGAGGTTCTAGAAATGAGAAGCATTCCAGATGGGCGATGTTATGGAACTCACCACCCAGCCACATGCCGTTTATATTTAAAGCCAGAGAAAAGAAAGTGGCACACAGAAACAACCTGTTTGTCTACAGCAGGCATTTGCCTTATATGATAATGTTTTGGCAGCTTTTAGCCTCTGATGGGTTGGAAGTCAGCTGCTATGACTGGTAAGATGCTGGTAGCTTGGTTACAAGGGTATATTCTTAGGTGAAGTTACCTTTGTTTAAAAATCAAGCTATCCAGTTTAGAATTCATTAGGTATGGAGGACCACTTTGAGCCAAACTCTTGAGTTAGTTAAGTGTAAGCTGAAGAGTCCAACTAATGAGTTTAGACAAGAACATTTGGCTATTAGAAGATGATAGTTGGCATCAACTGGAAAGGGAAATGGAGTACAAGTAGAATTTATCTGATGACAATGATGATATTTTTAAGGTGAGGAAGGACTGAGAAGCTGTGCTTCCACAAAGTCCCAACAGGAAGCAGCCAGTAGCAGGAAGAGGTTGAAACTATCCCTCAATTGAGAAACTGGATTCTCTGGGAAGTCTGAAGAGGCACATAGCACAATTGGGAAAAATAGTTCAGAACAGGGGCACTTCTTTCACTTTAACAAGGAGGAAAAAGCATGGATATGCATGTAATCAGTTTTATAGATAAAGGGAAATGAAAATTTCAGGTTGTCCAACTTCCATTAGTTCTAAGAAGCAAACACAGAGTGTGGAATAAGAACATTGTTGAAAATAAATGGAGGAGAAAGAAGGCTTGAAATAAATGTACATTCTGGAAATAGAGAGTGGAAAATGCTGTCACCCTTTTGCCAGCTAAAGGAACTTTTAAAACATCTTTAACATGTATTGGGTTAGTAATGCCCATGTTTATTACAGTTTACATGAATCCTCCATAGGACCAGCTTAATCTGCAGGGCCAAGAGAGAGGACCAATCCATTGTGCTTGGTGCCTAAAATCTGCACTGCTAGGTAAACATCTGGTGAGTTTTTGGAAGACTGGAGAGATCACAGGCAGAGCCAAGCAGTGGATCACAATAAATCAACTGCACCTTCTATTTGCAAAGAAGAGTATTAATTGTATCTTTATCCATGTACACTTTATCACTTGATAAACCTTAACTATAATCAACAATTAAATACTCATTTGAACACAAATCATTTGAAAGTACCAATTTGTTGGTCCCAAACCAAGTTTTAAAATTCAGAATTTAATTTTGATGTGTTGGGAGTAAATGAAATTGCTCAAGAATAATTTGTGTGTCAAGAGTATACAGTTCTGTAATCAACTACATTTCTCATTCAGGTCTTCACTGGGATCTTCACAGCAGAAATGTTTCTCAAGATCATTGCTATGGATCCATATTATTACTTTCAAGAAGGCTGGAATATTTTTGATGGTTTTATTGTGAGCCTTAGTTTAATGGAACTTGGTTTGGCAAATGTGGAAGGATTGTCAGTTCTCCGATCATTCCGACTGGTAAACTAACTCAGAAGGGTTGATAATTTTTATTTCTCTAAATAATTAGTCTTCATTCTTATTTACTAATAATTTTAGGATTTGTACAATTCTAATATTTTAATACACTCATGAAAAACCAAATTGCCTCATCACCAGATTGGAATTTCTTCTTCGTTGAAGTTTTGATAAGTAAATTTTATTTACTTATTTATTTATTTTTAACACAATACCTTTATTTTATTTATTTTTATGTGGTGCTGAGGATCGAACCCAGGGCCTCGCACATGATAGACCAGTGCTCTAATGCTGAGCCACAACCCCAGCCCCAAATTTTATTTATTTTTGAGAAATAGATTCTGTTTAGTTTATTCAAGTCAACAGTCAACAGTTCCCCCCTTCATAATCAAATGGCAAGTCTAACTGGGAGGTAGAAAGAGGAAGTTGCCATAATCCCAAGTCACAATTAAATACCACTGTTGTCAACTCAGTTATCTGAGGTTTGTGTACAGGTATAAGTCTTCATTTAGATACAGGATGAGTTCCCCTTTCTGCAGGCCTCAGCAATTACAGAGCAACTCATAGCCAAGAGTTGGAACAAGGAACAGTGCATAAAGGAGAGGATTACAGAATTAGCTCTGTACCTTTGTTCCTTCAGCCATATCAGAAAATTATCAAATCCACTCTTTGCTAATTTTAAAGATGCATCTTTTATTTGGTCCTTGCTATTCAAAGATATTTTTTGATCTTTTAAAATCAAGAGACTTATTTCCATCAAAAGTTTGATATGTTTTATTGTGCTATTGTTTTGAGTTGGTTTTAACTTTTTGTGATTTATTTTCAGATAACAGAGATTATATATAGTTACTAAAGACAAGTTCTAGATGATTTATCTTATGCTTATTATCCTCAAGACATTGTTGTGAAATTTTTAGAATTTTATTATATGATAAATAATATGAGCAACTACTTTAAAAAGATGTTTAGTAAACCTTCATGATAATGTGATGCAGTTTAGGGGAAAAGGGAGTGTATGTCATTACCACATCTTACTTAGTATGTTAGGCTCTTTTGCATAAATTTATTCTCTGGGAATAAATTAAACACTTTGGTGCTTATATTTGCTCCTTTGGGTCACTTAGATGCCATTAAATAATGCACTACTCTCAGCCTGACATTTATTGAAGCATCAGAAATAAAATACTGCTGTTGTTTAAATGGTACTTGAGAGGCCACTGCATGCTAATACAACCAAAGTGTCAAGCACAGTGGCAGAGAGACACACTACAATGAGTTGATTAATTAAGTCACTGAAGACATCAGATTGAAAACTGCAACTTTTTACTAAGTCCATGTATTTCTCCTTTAAATATAATATATCTTAAAAAATATTGCCTAATATTACAACAAACTAAAGGTATAGTTAGATTAAAATAATGTTAATACTCAAAAGATCAGTTGATTTTTCTCTCACCATATGCAATTTAAGCGTTAATATTATTTGCACTTGTGCACTTCAGTATAATATTTTAAGTATACTGAAAACTATATTGACTTTGAGCTTTTAAACAATTGGAGCTCCTACTTCCCTGAAATTGAATCTCTGCTATTTAGCCACCATTAATCTTAAATATCTTAGTTCCTTTAAGAAAAAGATATATTTCATATGCTCATGTAGGATTCTTATTATTAAAATGCTGATTCAAAAGCCATGTAACATAATTATTTTATTTACAACATGTATATTTCAGAATTAAAAATATCCCTATGGTATCAAATACCTGCTACATTTGCTAGATAATACTTTGACACTTAAATAATCCATCAATCTACAATTGAGACAGTCACCCTGTAGATTTCAGCTGGAAACAAAACCACAGATGCTTCAGAAATGTAGGTCATTCAAAGTTATGCAATGTACTATATAAATATTACACAGTGCATTCCATCTTTATGCATATCTATAAAGCATTCATTAAAAATGAGTAAATAAATAAATAAAGGTAAGACCAGTAGAATAGAGGAAAGGAAAGAGGGAGATGCAGGAGGGAAGGGAAAGAGGAGGCAGTGGGGACTGAAATGAACAAATTAAATTCTATGCTTGTATAATTATGTCAAAATGAACCCAACTATTATGAAAAAATAAAATGCACTAATAAAAGCACTTTTAGAAAAAAAGATAAAAGACAAATTTTGTGGCTTTTGTATCATTTTCTGTAAATTGTAGTGTGAACCAAAACCAAAAAAATAAAATTACAATCTGAATTTCTTGCTGTAAAAAGAAAAAGGGGGAAAAAAAGAAGCAAATAAATAAATGTAGGTCATTAACAGCCCTTTTTTCTTTTTTTCCAGCTCAGAGTTTTCAAGTTGGCAAAGTCTTGGCCAACTTTGAATATGCTTATAAAGATCATTGGCAATTCTGTGGGGGCACTGGGAAACCTCACCTTGGTGTTGGCCATTATTGTTTTCATTTTTGCTGTGGTCGGCATGCAGCTCTTTGGAAAGAGCTACAAAGAATGTGTCTGCAAGATTTCCAATGATTGTGAACTCCCACGCTGGCACATGCACGATTTCTTCCACTCTTTCCTGATTGTGTTCCGTGTGCTGTGTGGAGAGTGGATAGAGACCATGTGGGACTGTATGGAGGTTGCTGGCCAAACCATGTGCCTTACTGTCTTCATGATGGTCATGGTAATTGGAAACCTCGTGGTATGTACTAAAAACGTTTTCCTTACTTTCAGTATAAGATTATGTAATCATGAAAAAGTACACTAAACTGGTGAACATTTTGCATTATCTTTGTGAATTGTTTCTGTGTCAAAGTTATTTCCTATTTTCTATTATTCATGATTGCAAGAGCCATGCATTATTTAGATGTCTTTAATTCACACAGACCCTCAAAATGCCTCTTGAACCAACATTGGTCTTCCTCGCTGTTCCTCTTACTATTGGAAGGGAAGGTCTAGGGCTTTTATCTTTCAGTTCTTGTACTAAAGTATAGAAGTGTCATTATGAATTCATTTTATTTCTAAGTAGGAACAAAAATATCTTTTGAACATGTTTAAATTCAAGTTTCCTACAAATTAAAATTTTAAAAAATATTAATCATATCAGTTTTTTAAAGTATACAGGTTATTTGGAATGTAGAAATTGTAGTTTGAATCAGTAACATTGAACCAAGAAACATAGATTGTCACTTCTATACAAAATTGACCATGCCCAGCACCACTGACCCATCTTGGACATGTGAGAAAGGTAAAAGGAAGATCAATATGACACAGTATTATGACATTTACTCTAACAGGAATTAAAAATAGAAATTTATCTTTGATGTTTGAAATGTGGAAATGAAAGCTGTCTACCAGATTCACAAAGTGGAAACATTGCTTAATATTAGCATGGAACTCCATCAAAGAGTTTGGACCTGAAATATCTTTAATTATGATGTAAAGTTGGTTTGGTAGGGAGAAAGGTGATCACTCTAAACCAGGGAAAAGTATACCTAGTGGTTTGGGACAGGATAGTATACATGTGGGAAGGAGCCTTTCTTAGGCTTTAAGTAAAGGAATCATGCTGCTTTGCTTGAGGAGGAGTCAAACCAATGTAACAGGAAAAGAACTATATGACCATTATTTTAACCTATAGACTTATTTTCATTCAAATAAAAAAAAACAACTTTCAATTCCCCAAAGGAAAATATACGAATAGGGTAAAAATGCAAAATATTAATTTCTATTCATTGCCATATTTCAGAATCTTTATCTTAAATAATCCTGATTTTTGTTTTGTTTTTTTCGTTTTTTGAGGATCAAATCTAGGGCCTCATGTATGTTAGATGAGTTCTCAATCACTGAGTTAATCCCGGGCCCTGATCTGTGTATGAAATATCAAGAAACATGCACAGTGTATAATTCAGAAATATGAATGGTGGTTTAAAACATCAAATATTGTTTCTGTGGGTTGGGAATTTAGGAGCAATTTATCTATATGATTCTGGCTCACAATCAATTATGAGGTTGCTGTGAAGGTGTTGACTGAGGCTATCATCATCTTGACTGGAGCTTCTGGGTCAGCTTGTAAGAAGGCTCAGTCTTATGGCTAGGGGCAGGTGGTCTCAGTTCATTGTTGGCTGTTGATTGAAGATCTCAGTTACTCTCTACATGGGCCTCTTGATAGGAATGTTGAATATTCTTACAACATCACCACTGGTTTCTCCCAAAGCAGACAGAAGAGAGAAGGCAAAGTGTAGGTCTTCTTTGTGTTCTAATCTTGAAAGTCATTCTCCATAACCTCTGCTGTGCTCTGTTCGTTAGAAGAAGCTCACACTTCAGAAGAAATTAGTCTCCATTTTTTGAAGAGAAGAGTATCAGGTAATTTGTAGATACATTTTAAAGCCACAGCCATCCCCCAAACAACAAACATTTTGCTTTTAGGAAAGTATAAAATTCTATAGAGCAGAAATAAATGGTTAAATGGAACAGAAACAAATCAAAAGTCATAGCTGTGTTATGGATTTGATTTCATTTCTTCTATGTATCTGGCATACATTGGAGAAGAGAAGGAAAAGGCAGAACAGAGTCCTTTATGACAGCAAGGAACTATTGGACTGCAACAGGGAATTCGGAGTGGGAATAGTAAAAAATAAGCTAGGGCCAGATTGTGTAGAGTCTAATTTACGAAATGGCTGACTGTGCATAATAAAGTGGATTTTCCTTTAGGCAATTCAAAACTACAGATGGCTTTTTATCAGGAATTGAAAATGAGCTAAGATATTTTGATAAGAATAATGTAGCTAGAGAATGCAGAGTGGGTTTAAAGAGAAAGAAACTTACCATATCACATATCATCTATTAGTTTACTGAAATAAAACATCTCTCTAATATGTAATTGAATAGAGAATTCAAGTACATAAATAATTTCAGAAAGTATCAAGTGTTTATATATATAGATGACATTTAATATTAATTTGTATTGCTGTAACACATAAAAATAATTATTTTTATGTAGTCACAAAAATTTAAATTTTATGCCTCTAAGAGAAAAAATTAAAGACTCTCCTTTCTTTTCCATTATCAGTTTTAAAATGTTATTGTGATGTTCTGGATACATTTATGGAGTAGCTATTATGCCTCTAAGAGAAAAAATTAAAGACTCTCCTTTCTTTTCCATTATCAGTTTTAAAATGTTATTGTGATGTTCTGGATACATTTATGGAGTAGCTAAGATGATAATGTCCAACCTGTTTACCACTGTTAACGATTTTTTTCATATCATACTTCCTTAAGTAAGATGGAATAAACTGATACACTGCCTCTTACAATTCTTCCCATTTTTACTGGAAAGAGGGAAAGGTCACTCAAAAAGAAGCTGGTGTAACTTCTTTTTAACATGTCAACTGCCTGACAAGGTTCCACCACAGTATCTGTGAATAATCAATGCCAGGCCTCCTCTACAGGCAAGAGAGAGGTGGGGCCACAGTCTGCACTTCCCCAGGATTTTTAGGAGCCATTCTTTGTTTCCTGGCACTGTGGCTAGAGATCCTTTGATAGATGAAAGGCAAGTGCTATAGAGAGAGAAGGTGACTTTTTGAAGGCTGCTAGTTCTAGAAGTAGTGGATAGTATTTTCTCTAAGTGAAGATGGAGCAATAGCAGGCAGGCAGGATTAAGGTCAGGAGCTACTCTCAAAAGGTGGGAGTCAGAATGGAGAAATCAGCGGGTGGGGATGTGGCTCAAGCGGTAGCGCGCTTGCCTGGCATGCGCTCGGCGGGTGCTGGGTTCAATCCTCAGTGCCGCATACAAATAAAATAAAGATGTTGTGTCCGCCAAAAACTATAAAATAAATATTAAAAAATTCTCTCTCTCAATCTCTCTCTCTCTCTCTCTCTCTCTTAAAAAAATGGAGAAATCATTAATATGTGTAATACATTTCAATCTGGCAGCAGTGGAAACATTTTCCTTCTGAGAGACTAAATTGGGGGAACATATGAGAAAGTTCATTCCACTCAGTGATTAGTCCTCTATCCATGCACCTTTGTGAAACAGAATTCAGGATTTCAATTCCTGAGTGAGCTTGTCTAACTCTGTTCCCTTAGGTTACTGTTGATCACACCAAACTCCTGGGCCAGCTGTTACATATATAGCTTTCAATAATGAAGGAGGTCTAAACAAAGAGAGTAGCTTGACTCACACAAAATTTTATTTTTAAGAAAATAAGGTAGATAATTGTAGAGAGTCTGTTGGATAATAGTAACAATGATAGTAATAGCTAAACTTTCCCATGTATTCACTGTGAGCTAGAAACTGTGCTGAGAGCCATAGGGATTATTTCTTTGAATTCTTATATCAATCCCATAAACAGGTGTTGAGACAATTATAATATTTATTTTACAGGTAAAGAAACTGTCCTTAGATGGCTTATGTTACTTTTCTAGCAGTAGAAATTTGATTGTTACTCAGCATCCTAAATCTAAAAGATGTGTTCCACTGTTATATCAAGTAAAACTGTGGTTAAATCAAGTAAATTTGTGGAACTAATGGTGTCAAGAAGGTGTTTGCAAGAAAAATTTTAGGACAACATCAATGCAGATGGACTGCTTTTCAAAGGAGGGAGGGAACTTTCTTAAATATGTGAAAGAAAAGTTGTAGGTTGGAGGAACTTTTATTTTTTCCTGACAATGAAATAACATTAAATTATCAATTTATAACAGATCATAGAAGCAATTAGAAAATTGATGGCAAGCTTTATGATAGTGACATAAGTGTGGTAGGAGTTCAGAGAAAGTAAATATCAAGGGATAGGGATGTAACTCTGTGGTAGAGCAATTGCTGAGCATGCATGAGGTCTGGGTTTTATCTCCAGCATTGAAAGGGAAAGGGTGGGGTGGAATAGCATTGAGTGCACATGGAATATTGTTTCCTTGTTGATTTTGCAAACACAGCAATTAAGAATGAAGATTTCAGAATTAGATTATCAAATCCTTTTCACAGACCAGATCCCAAAACTCAGGGAGATAAGGATAATTTTTCTAACTATAAAAAACTACTTATTTATTCCTCCCGTGCTCCCCCTCCCTACCCCACTATGAGTCAGCCTCTTTATATCAGAGAAAACATTTGGCATTGTTTTGGGGGGATTGGCTATCTTCACTTAGCATTATCTTCTCCAATGCCATCCATTTACCTGCAAATGCCATGATTTTATTCTCTTTTATAGCAAGGATGGTGGAATGTGTTAGACATCATTATCCAAAGTACAAGACATGAATTGGTGTCAACATACTTTATAAACAACCACAGATATGAAAAATTGTGCTGTATATGTGTAATAAGAATTGTAATGCATTCTGCTGTCATTTTTTTTAAATCAATTAAAAAAAGAACACCTTTAACGCAATTTAAAAAATCTACTTATTAACTGTGATCTTGGACAAGTCACCTAAAGTAGACAGAAGCCTCAGTTTTCTCATCTATAAAACAGTGATAATAATAATTACTAATTCATGAGACTGTTGTGAGAAATAAATCATAGGAAAATAAAAATGCCTAGCACAAGGACTGGTACTTATTAAGATCTCAGTAAAAAGCAGCTTTTACAAAACACTCTTATGTGCTCTAGAACCTAACTCTAAGACACATTTACATGTATAGATGTATCAAAGCATCATAACTTTACCCTAAAAATGTTACAGGTCTGGGGTCTTCTAGGAAACTAAGGCAATTTGAAACCCTTCCCTCTTCAAACCCTGAATCTTACAGTCAAGTCAGAAAGATTTCAGACATGTTGCTCAAGAGTAGCAAGCATGAGT
Source organism: Urocitellus parryii (assembly GCF_045843805.1). Classification (NCBI taxonomy): domain Eukaryota; kingdom Metazoa; phylum Chordata; class Mammalia; order Rodentia; family Sciuridae; genus Urocitellus; species Urocitellus parryii. Next base: position 218,992,856 of record NC_135531.1, read on the forward strand.
TTACTGAAGGAATAGGGAAAGGGTACACTCTCAAGGGAGACAGTAGGTCTTCTCAGAGAGGAGGGGGACAATTTTATTGGGGGTCCTAGAGAAGTTTCCAGTGAGTTCTGCCCAGTTCTTGACTTTTTACTGACAGCAAGATGACATCAGATGTTAAGTCCCCACTCCCTTTACAACTTTAGGTCATGTGGCCCATACTGACCGGTTCTAATTGGATATTTAATTATAAATTCTTACAGATTTTATCCTTAGAAAAATTATCCTTATCTCCCTGAGATCTGGTCTGTGAAAAGGATCAGAAAAGTCTTCTTCTTCAGGGTAACTTGGGTTCCTTCTTTTTGAAACATTATTTTGGGCCTGCATTTCTCCTGGATATAACTACTTTGCTGAGAAATGTGACATATCCTGTCCACTTAAGCCAGGCAGGGTTGTGATTAAATTGCTTCTTGGAAAAGAAAGCATGCGGGGGTCAGCACAGTTGGCCTACTTTATGGAATTATTCCCTTAACCTGTGTTCTCATCATTCACATCTGTCTGTCCCCTATCATAAATATGTACAACAATTGCATATTAATCAAAATAAAATAAAACATAAAAAAAGAACCCACTGTTGGACATCAGTGTAGAATGATTGATTGATATGGATCAATACCTAATAGACAAGGACAGTATATTAACAAACCTTTGAAAATTAAATCTAGAAAATACTTATGGCACCACATTTCAGTGTTCTAATGAATAAAAGTAAAAATTTAGCATTTAGTTTTATTTTTCTTCTCTCTCTCTTTTTTTTTTTTTTTTTTTTTTTGGTCCAACTAAGAGATTCAAAGACAAGTCATGGTAAAACATAATTTTATTGGCAAATTCCAGAAGTAAAGGAGCAAGTTTTAGTATAATTATCAGGAGCCATTGAATAGCAATTGACAGATGGCTTAGTATAGACTCTAAAAGTTGCACGTAGTTCTTATGAGATCTTACACACTTTGACATACATTTTCATTGGAATTTCACTGAAACCTTTCTCAGGATTTCTATTTTGTACTGCTAATTTCTGCATTTGGTCCCCTTACTGCTCCATGTTCCATTTTTTCTGTATGGTTAAATACATACAGGACTCATGGGCATTGCCAATCAAATCCTGACTGGAGGGGAAAAAAAAGATATATATATGTATGTCAGGCTCGTGCCCCTGGAAATGCCTGATTCCTTAGTAAATTCTCTCATTTTGAGTTTACACAGTGGATTTATTCCCACTAATATTTTAATTTGCCAGGCACAGTGGTGCATGCCTGTAATCCCAGTGGCTCAGGAGGCTGAGGCAGAAGGCTTGTGTGTTCAAGGCCAGCCTCAGCAACAGTGGGGCACTAAATAACTCAGTGAGACCCTGTCTCTAAATAAAATACAAAATAGTGCTGGGTATGTGGCTCAGTGGCTAGGTGTCCCTGAGTTCAATCCCAGGCACCCCTTACCCCAGCCATTTATTTTTTCATTTACTCAAGTCAGTGCTGTTTATTTTGGAGTTACATAACAACACTTCAACTCCACAATCCTTAATTCATTATTACCATCATTATTATAATCATTTCTTTTTTTTTCTTCTTTTTTTGGTTTTAAGTATTGAACTAGGCACTTGCACATGCCTGGCAAGTTCTCTACCAACTGAGCTACATCCCATTTCTTTATAGTATTCCTAACTGTGTTATAAATATTTTGGCTATGATTTCCTAAATCAAAAATTAGGACTTTTGATCTAGCCATAAATACATTTTTTTCTAATTTAGCAACTTATCTAGGTGAAAAAAATGGTACAAAGTCACAAAAAAACAAATCATATTTAAGTACATTGGAATAGTTTTTGGTTTTAGGGATACATTTTATATTAAATTATCAATGTCCTAGGAAATCCAGCTGACATGGTCAAAATACCTACCGTCCCTAATAAATCTAGACACTGTGTTGTTGCCTAGATTTCTCCTTGGGAACTGAATTGAATATAGAAGTTTCATGCAAGAATGGCTTCTGTGATTTTCAACTACTCAAAAGGAAATAGTACTAATGGTATTATTTTATAATGGCCAGGTATTTTTTATTACATTTACTATTTTTCATAGTTTATCATAAACTAGATTAAATGCCTAACATAAAATAAGGTGGAAGAACAATCTGAAAAACTTAAAATGTTGAAGCAGCAGAGTCTTGTGATCACCTCTTTTCCTGCTATTTCAGGTTCTGAATCTCTTCCTGGCCTTGCTCCTGAGCTCCTTCAGTTCTGACAATCTTGCAGCCACTGATGATGATAACGAAATGAACAACCTCCAGATTGCTGTGGGAAGAATGCAGAAAGGAATTGATTTTGTTAAAAGAAAAATACGTGAATTCATTGAGAAAGCCTTTGTTAGGAAGCAGAAAGCTTTAGATGAAATTAAACCTCTTGAAGATCTAAATAACAAAAAAGACAGCTGTATTTCCAACCATACCACTATAGAAATAGGCAAAGACCTCAATTATCTCAAAGACGGAAACGGAACAACTAGTGGCATAGGCAGCAGTGTAGAAAAGTATGTCGTTGATGAGAGTGACTACATGTCATTCATAAACAATCCCAGCCTCACTGTGACAGTGCCCATTGCTGTTGGAGAATCTGACTTTGAAAATTTAAATACTGAGGAGTTCAGCAGTGAGTCAGATATGGAGGAAAGCAAAGAGGTAGGAATTTTTAAATATGGGGATATTTTGGTATTAAGCATTTCTTTTTCATTAAAACCATTAGATATTTTTAATTGTGTGTTCCTTCTTACAAGAAAACATAAACTATGTATTGGTACATTTCCTATGGCAAAATGACAATTGATAAATTAATGATAGATTAAAATATAGCTAAAGAAATGATAGACTGCCTCGGTTTCTCAAATACTCAATTTTTTGAATACTTGATAATATGTGAATAATACCAATTTCTATTTTAAGATAAATTTAGATTCATAAAAATGTTTCAATTTATGTGTGTTCTTCCTTATAACTCACCCACATTAGTAGTTTTTGTATATACTGGAAAAATACTTGATGAAAGATAGTTCCAGTTCTCATCTTGTTATATTTTTGCCTCTGTTGAAATATGCCTTTCATGGAAAACTGCCTGGGATCTTGACTTGATATTTACTCATAGTTTTCTGTTTCCTGAAGCAAATGATTTTTTTTCTTTTTAAGGAAAAGAAGTTTGTGATAAGGAATCATGGTAAACATATTTTAACCCTACTGAATCCAGTGCATGCTGTTTAAACAAACAAGTATTGATGCATTATAAAATGTAGAATTCTGAATTTACTCTCAGTAAAAGTCTTCGTAGTTTAAAGTATTCCTTGATTTACAAGAGTGTTAATACCAGAATATGTTTTGATTTGCTTTGCTTTGTTATTCACCTACAGGTTTGTAAGAGTAGGAGATAAATATAAGAAAGAATTTAAAATCTTAATATTTAATTGTTTAATTATACCAAAATGAAGATAAGATTCCCAGTAATTAACATAGACCTACAAAAATAATAGGTCAAGACCAAAGATTGGCTTCTTCCTTATTTTAATTGTTTATCAAGGAAGCAAGCTAAAGGCTTCTCTTACTATTCTTATTCTAAGAAAGAAAATGTGTCTCAGAGCCTGAGACACTGAAACATAAAATTTAAGTAGTTTAGCACAGTCATGATAATTATGAAGCATTAATAGTATGAAGAAAACTATATTTCAAAGAAGAGAATTTTAGATATTTTAGTCTACATTTCTGTATTTATTTGATAAAATTGCTGAGTATATGGTATTTTCCATTCTTGTTTATAAAGTTGATAGTATTGCTAATTCAAGAGTTAGGTGGAAGTAGATGTTCAGCATGAAATTCTGGCAATGTTTAAATATAAGTACTGAAAACTAAGGAATAAATAACAGAGCCATAGTTATCAGTTTCACAAAATAACTGATGAGATTTAAGAGGGAAGGGGTAAAACCTTAGAGCCCAGAGAAAAGAATTGCTATAATTCGATGAAATAAGATTTTTACTAATTAGACTATTATTTAAATAGTAATATCTTAAACCTTTTTAATAAAATTTCAGGCTGGGAATATAGCTCAGTTGGTAGACTGCTTGCCTTGCATGCACAAGGCCCTTGGTTCAATTCCCAGCACCACAAAAAAAAAAAAAAAAAGGATGAACATAACTAGTTGAGTTATATTGAAAGTATGGTGCCTAATTTCTCATACTGTGTACTTCTAGAAGTGGAAGTCAGCAATTAGAAAAGAGAATTGGGTTATTCAAATTTTAATGTAGCTCTTTATCATTATTTTGCTGTTGTATCTAATAGTGGATAGTCCCTTGTACTAGAGAAATTATATTTTTATTTACACATGTGTGTAAGTTTAGGGTGTCACATAAAGTAAGATTAAATTATAAAGAGTCAAATGTTGAGGCCATAATTTAGTTTTATCTTTTAGCTAAGTTTTCGTGCCTTTTGGAGTATAGTTAACTTATATCCAGTATCCCTAATTTTTAAAGAATTTTGAAGTTTTATACTCTGAAGTAGCATGCATTTGGCCTCACCTCAAACCATTAAGTTTGACACAGGAATGTCCAATACAGTGGGGGTTATAATAGGAAAATCCATTCTCTTTCTAGTTTTTCTGTTGACTATTAAGCTGTTTGTATTGTTTTCTGTTTGATTGGCACTAACTCTGTTTCAGTTAAGTACTCCAAAATAGTATCATGGACTCGGAGTTTTGGAAAGAACTGATCTGCCCATTGGAAGTAAAGGAAACTATTTAACTGGGTTCTGAAGTCCTTTCAATATCTTCCCATAACAGAGATTGTCATTTTAGTGTTGAAGTTTATTATTTGAAGAATAGTCACTTTAATCAAATTTTCTAGATATAAATTCATAAATGAATAAGAATTAGGATCAGTCTGTAAAGAGAATATACAGAGGTTTTGATCTTTCAGAATTTTATCTGGTAGCTGTACTAGAAAGCAAAAGAGAATTGAAATGATTTTCCAAGAATTTTGAACACTCATTCTGAAATACCTTCTTAGCGTCTATCTTCTAGTCATTTTTGTTTGTTCATTTTTTTAAATTGGTGAGTTGGGATTGGGTTGTTTAGTATCATACATAGAATAGTTTTTAAAAAATGGCCTGAAGCTTCTTACTATTCCTTTCTAAATGATTTTTTTAAACTAAAAGGAAAAATGAAATACTTTTTGTTTTTGGAATCTAAATGCATTTCTTTTTCTAGGGTAGACTGAGTGGGCTTAGAGTTTGGGGGTGTTTAAGTTCTCTTCCATGCCTTTACCAAATTTGTGGAGTTCTTTGTTAGCTTTCTAAAGATTCTCTGCAGTATACAATGTAAAATTCATGTCATAATCAAGTATGTTTTAACTCTTACTATGTTTTTTAACTTTATTTAATGCTATTCCTTTTGTGATTTTGAAAGGCTGATTTTCCTTTTAGAGATTTTAATCATGTTGAAGCCGTGTTTGATAATTTTTCAAAGTATAATATGGTACTGTCTATGGTGACCTTCACTGCTTACCATTCTTACTTCTCACAGGGGTAAAATCAAGCTGGAACCATCAGGAACGCAGCTCTGGTGTTTTATAACCAGCCAGAGGCTCGTGCCACCACTTTTACCCAGGTTACCCAAGCAAGTTGTATATATATAAATACAATCAATGTCTAAATGACTTTTGACTGGCCTGCATGTTACTCAGCTATGTTCCTTGCCCATCCATTGGCAGTAAAATAAAAACATGCACAGCTGCTCTTATGCTGAGTCATACAAAGCATGGTCAGGCAAGTCTGACAATCCTAACTTTAAAAAAAATTAGCTGCTTAATTTTCTTATATAGATACTAATAGAAATTATATTTGATGAAATTAACATTGCATGCCTTTATGGATTATTTAATTTCTGTGTTTGGTTACAGAATTTTGAATATGCTAAGAGCCTAAAGGAGAAATGTAGGTGGTGTTTGAAAAACTCTTGCAGACAACCTTTCTCTCCCCTACTTAAAAAAAATATTTAATCTTTTTTCCTATTTAAACATTGCCCCAGTGAGGGTACATTTTTCATAATTCTGTGTTTAGTGTAATATTGTTTTTCTGAAGGGTAATCTGCAAATTAAAGCAATTCATTATTCATGTGCAAACTTCTGAAAGGATGTTCTAATGTGATAATAATATATATAATTGGAATGTTATGTTTATGTTTTGGCTGCTAGCAGCATGAGTATAATTTTTATCTGCTTCATTTTAGGGAAAAGGGCATCACTTTATTTAGCAATTGACCAAAATTATTTTGCATTTAGAATATAATTGCCTTGGAGATTCTGTTTATATTTACTCCTAAAATTCCTACACCAAAAAAAGGAGTGTATTTGGTACATCAAAAATACAACAAAAATACCCAAAATAGACATCTATCTTTAGATGTTATTCTCACTCTGAATATAGGTCTGGAGTCTACCTTCTTCGTCTTTTGACTCCTCTGTCCATTGTGAATTGTTTTTTTTTTTCCTAACTTCTATCTAACTGGGCAATTTTCTCCTCAGTTTATTATTGAAATGTATCACATTCTACAGACTCTTATATAGGAGGAGAATCGTGAGCTCTTGGTCCTTCCACCTCTTTAAAATGAACAGATGTTCCTTACCATGTGAACATAGCGATAACTCTCAAACTGTTGTGAGGGCTCTGTTATATGCACCATTTATTTTCTTCTGTTAAAATCAGTTTTGTGCACAAGTATGATAATCAAATTGTTCTATTCAATTCAATGGGTCATTAAGAAATATTAATTAAATACTTTGCCACTTAGAGCCAGTTTACTCTCTTGCTGCTATGAAAACTATTAAATAATCCTAATATAAAAGTGGCTTTTTCAAAGGAGCAATGACATGCCACAATTATACTTTATTTTACTCTCTGGCACTCCAGATTCATGAAAGATAAGGCCTTATATATTAAGGAAAAGTATCATATAATATAGGATCCAAGATGTATAACTATTCACACTAAACACAATTCCACATAAATATGCACTGGGAATAGAGAGAATATTTTCCCTATTGTGTATTAATTTTTCAGAAAAGCATGAGATTTTAGCTTATTAGGATAGTGACTTGTTTTTCTCAGTGTCTTGGAAAGACATAAGTTTAGTTTCTTTATTCTCTGAATATCTCATTTTCCAAATTCCTATATAAAAAAGTATTTGAGGGAAAGTGATGATCAAGTATATTATCTACTAGTCTATGTAGCAAACAGGTGGAATAAGTACAGTAGTATACAATCTAAGCAGGAACTGGTTTATTTATTCCCATCCTTCACACTATTATAATTTTCAATTTCCTTTAAAAACAAATCTCTGATTGTCCCTTAGGAAACATTGTTCATGCCTTGAAGTGATATACTAAATTCTAATACCAGGGATAGGAAGGGGTCAAAAATGTGTAGGGACCATCTGAGTAAGCATGTTGGGATGACTTCAATGGGAACTCAGCTGTGATTTTATCCAGGAAATAAACAGTCCTCATGAGAAACATTTTCAATAAGATAGTGATTAAATGGAAGAAAAGGCTCGAAATATCTTTAATGTTAGAACAAAGTAGTCCAAACACAAAATCTTTGGGGTACTTGTAATCTACTGAGGGATAGATAGACTATCATGACATAAATGTTTCTTTTTTTGTTTGTTTGTTTGCCATTTCAAGTATATAATTTAGAGTCTTGCTATTTGTTATTTAAAATGTTTTATAACTAACGTATTCATTATAAACACTAAATGATTTTTTGAATAATGCAGCATAATGAGAATAATACTTTTGATTTTGCCATCTTCCTCATTTAAAAAGATGGCATCAACAGTTCCTTTCTAATGGTAATGAGTCACTTTGGTCAAGCAAGCCATCACTTCCATTCTTCCAGTGTTAAAATTTTTCGTGTTAGATGTTTAAAATAGTAACTTATAATTGATGTGGAAAATAAAAGTTTAAGTGTAGTATTTTTAAAAATAAAATGAAATATTGTGTCTTGATGTTTACCTATTGGATATTAAGCAATATATGATCCTAGCTTGCTTAATTTGTATGACTGTCATTACTCTGCACTTAGAAGAATCAAAGAATCCCATGAGACTTCCATCTAAAAAAATTAGTATTTCTACATGAGTGTAAATGATTGCCAATTCTTTTCATAACAAGTAAAATTGGCTATTCCTGTATATTCTCATTACTATTCTGACATTGGGGTATTCTTAGTTTTCATTAAAGCTTAAGTAAGAAAGGGTTACTCTCATAGTATCATCCAGTCCTGTTGTTACCTGATAAACAAATATAGGTAAGTGAAAAAAGAAACTAAACATCCAAATTTTACCAAAGGGAAGTATAAAACTTGTCAAACTAGGTCTACTTGTGGCCAAATCATATATTGGTTTATTAGACATGTAACATTTTGCAGAGAATGATGCCCAGATTGGCGCTCTTACAGGCAAGCTGTATTAGAAAATTTTTCTTTAAGTGCACAAGTTGTAACAGTTCCATGTAGTGACACACACATCAGACAGTTCTAATGGGTGAATTTGCACTGCAGTTAGGTTGATCATGATTATGAACTTATCTGAAGCTGAAGATGTTTATATCCTTAATTTGATTCATTTGGATTTTTGTGGACTGTTTAAATATTTTAACTATTTTAATCAACACGTTTTAATATGATTATGTGATTTAACAAAAGTCATTGATTGATATCAAAAAAAGCCTTTATAAATCAGAATTTCTGTCCTATATTTCAGGATTACAGATTAAAGTAAACATTTGTTTATGAAATATTTCAATGTGTACCTATCTCTATTCTATTTGAATAGACATCAGAGCTACAAAATTAACTAGAATTAATACTGATTTTTGGTTATGAAACATGAAAATCAATAGTATCATAGGCACTACCTTGAACCCACAATGTTTAATTACATATCCAGTCTATTAAATGTTTTAAATTGATAAAGATTGGGTTTACTTCTGAAGCATCAAGATATTCTCTGAGGGCATAGATAACATAGAATCCACCCACTGATTCACCATGACTTTAACAACATGATTAAACCCTCATTTTCTTAACTAAATAGATACTGGACTCACTAATGTTAGACATTAAAGTGAAGTTTAGATTTTTCATCTTTGTAAATTAAGTATCGGAAGAGTCCAGAAATACAAGAAATACAATGATGGATCCTAAGCTGCTCCACTTCTTGGAAAGATGAGAAAGGATGAGATTACCTGTCCTGAAAGAGGTCCTATTCACCCCTGCAGACCATGTACATAAAACAGAGAAAACAATGTTAAAATGATTCAATAGTAGTTTTTCTGACTCCAAAGTTAAGTTGAAGTTCACTCCACAAACTTAGCTCAGTCTCAATTATTGGCAACCTGGTTTTGCAACAACATTCACTATCCTAAGAGTAGTTAATTAGTTAATCATTGCTTACCCTGCAATTAAGAGAGACTATTATTTGTATTCCCTTGAATGTGAAAATGTTAGAAAGGGGTAAAAGTAGTTAATGGTTAAATAAGAGTTTCTGCCCTGATTGTTCATTGATTTATATGACAAGCATGTATTACATAACAGACATTGGTGAGAGATACAATGATGACAAAAACATAAACTTTGCTTCAGAAAGTTAGGTCTATAAAGATATATCTTCCAGAAACACAAAATACATTTAAGTTACACTTTTTTAAAAGTAATAACCTGACCATTAAAAAGATATAAGTAGTTTGCTTCAGGAAAAAAAATGTATTGAGTACTTCTTATCAGTGCACTAAAATGAAAGGAAACAATGTTCATTCTCTAATTTTTAATATGATTTAAATAAGAGGAAGCACTGAAGTTCCCTTTATCTTTAGGCTTTCCAGAAATGACACCTAAAAAGAAACTTTTTAACTAACTTCTAGGGAAGTCTCATTTTCAGGTCTGTATAAAATCTTTGATTAACATTCCTTAATTTTAACCTTGGATCAAACTATTGGATGAATTCTTAATTTGGACAATCTATTAAACACAGATGATTGACCTAGTGATTTGTTCATTCATTCACTAATCAATAAAAAGCATATTGGCAATTAAGAGTCTGCTCCTAGTATTAAATTATATTCCTTGTATTATCCATAGGGCCTAGAGTGCATGTTTCCTGCCCCCAAACATCTGATAAGTATGTTAGGGAGACCAGAATCTATCAGTCTGAAAAAATTGGACCCTTTATCAAAGGTCAAAATGCAAAATAGACCACAAAAGAATCATGCAGGATCTAGGATGCACCTTTCATGGTGAAGATGGGTGGGAGAAATGAGGATTCCAGATTTGTTTGGTAGATTTCATGAAAGGAAATAAGAGTGATTGTTACAAAATAGTGAAGGGGAATAGCAGTGATGACTCAGGCCTTCCTGAAGTCATTTAACATAATAGCAACCCAGCTCTGTGGCAGTAGGAGTGACCACGGTTGTTCCTGGGATCCCATGGAAACCTTTTAAAATTTTAAACCAAGATTTCCTGTAATACTTTGGTAACTGCCCCTTATCACTACTGAGAGCTAGCCTACCTTCTGTTAGAAAGTCTTTCACTCAGATATTCAGTAATCCATTCATTTTTAACAATATGGACTGAGCACTTATATCCTACTCAGCCCTGAGGTAGGCTCTGATGGTCATTGGCCAACATCAGTAGAGCATGTGGAGAGTCCTGAATATGGCTCCTTCCCTGGACCCACTTCAAGCTGTCCCTATTCTGTTTGCAGTGTTATCCTAATTATTAAAAGGAGAATTTTCCCATCCCCATTGTGCTGTCTGTAGTTAGTTCAGATGTGACTAAGCTTCAATTTGTTTGATTACCTGTGTTATATTACAACATCATGCAAATGACAGGATCTGAATTATCAGATCCATAGTAGGTAACAGCTTCATATGAATTAGATGTGTTAAAACACAGGGATATTTTAGTAACTTCTTGCTCAATTACATGCGTATAAATTCAACTCTACTTATTTAAGACAGTTTAACCGAAAGAGAAGGATATGAATCAGAATAAGTCTAAAATGTTAGAATATTCATAATAAATGTTCTTATTTTGATGTTTCATCTTAGAACAAAATAGATCAAATTTTAATGACAAAGGTATTATGATCAATTGCCTAGTATTTTGCTATGCCTACCAAGTAGAAAATCAATCTTCTAGCAACTTATATAATCTTTGATTTACCTATTCTGGAAAAATATAAAAATAATCAAAAAACTAATTCTAAGATGGCAGGAGAATCTAATATTTATGCACCTTTCATTAGTTTCATTAAACTACCTGAGGCAAAAACATTTTTAATCTTATTAGATGTAAATATTTTTACTTGGTCAGAGCCAATATGTTAAGGAAATATTTTATGTAAAGTTATTTTCATAAAATAAAGGAACCATCTTCCTAGAGGAAAATCCACATAATCCTTAGTCCAAATGTAGGTTGAATCTTTTCAGTACTGACTACAGCATCCATTTTAATCTAGTTTAACATACTTCAGTGTGCATTTTATCATGTGCTTATTTCATCCTCTGTATAAAGTAGCTCTTTTCAGCTCAGCCATTTCTAATGTTATGCACTAATGGTAATAACATTGTAACAGGTTCAAGAATGCTGTGGCCAAAACTACTCTGATTCCGTGTGGCACTCACACCTGGCTCTGCATCTTTCTAAAGACCAGGATCCCTTCATTTATTATACTGATCCCAAGAGTGGTCTGACCTGGCTAAAGTTTATTGCATTTCAAAATTTAAGTCAACTTCTGTCTACTATCTTATTCTTTTGGTGATTCTTTATTTAACCAAAGGAAAAAAGAAAGAAAAACAACAACCACCAAAGATTCATTTCTGCCTGTACTAACAGGACAGGTAAGAGTGCCAGAGTAACAAGTAGTTTCCAAATGCACAATGAATCGCAGGAGTGCATTGGCCAAAGAGAATGCAAAATATCAGCTCTTGCTATCTAGCTAACAACGTGCTGCTCTTTTCGGAATTAGAAAATAATAGAATATATTTAATAACAATCAGTAGTAAAAGTTTTCATGTCAATGAAAAGTGGATAAATTTAGATTGTTGCTGTTTATGTGCATTTGATCAAATCTTTTCTGTATTTGACATGAAAATACACTCCTGCAGCTTTTGTTGGTTGGGTCACAATTTTAGAATTAAACAACTATGTCACTTACAAACTAATTTGCAAATCAATATTTCAGAATCTGTATACATGGACTTCAAAGTTATTTAGCATCATATTTTCTTGAAAAAATGTATACTATAGTGCTGTATCTAATCTTGTGACCCCCCACTTGTATCAAAGCAGACTGGCAATATATTTAAGTTACTTTTAAATTACAGATCAAGAAAATGCATATGGAAGACGTGGGGGGCGGGGCAGCACCCCTTATGAATTTTTATACTTAGATTACAGAAAAAATTTAAAAGCTTTTTTTTTTTTCTCTGTGGGATTGATTTTCAGAAGCTCAATGCAACCAGTTCATCTGAAGGCAGCACAGTCGATATAGGAGCCCCCGCTGAGGGAGAGCAGCCTGAGGCGGAACCGGAAGAGTCTCTGGAACCGGAAGCTTGCTTCACGGAAGGTCTGTAAGGCATTGGGCGCCTGGCTGTTGTCTTTCTGTCCGGGTTTCCTCACCCGCTTACCTCTCTATCTACCTGTTAATTTGCACATTCTTTGCTTTTTCTGTATCAAAACAACGGCAGTTTTTAAGAAACAGGTTTAACTTACATAATTAGGTGCTTTTTTTTTTTTTTTATTTCTGAGGATCCTGTTCACCTTGGAGGTATCTTGATAACTGGCTTTTCTGTAGTCATCTAAAGTATCTCATGGGAGACAACACCAAACCATACATATATTTCTTTAGGGTTAGAGATTTTTTTAAAAAGAAAGTGAAAGTGGTAATTTGTCTTTTGACTGTTTGGTCATAGGATAGTGTATGCTAATTGATGTATGTACATGTCAATCCGTTCTTTAATTTTTTTAAAAAAAATATTTCTGGTTGTAGATGGATACAAAACCTTTATTTTATTTATTTACTTTTATATGGTTCTGAGAATTGAATCCAATGCCTCACACATGCTAGGCAAGCAATCTACTACTGAGCTATACAACCCTAGCCCTCAATCTGTTCTTAAGTAATAGTTCCCTGTGCTACTCAAGATCAAAATTTTTCTTACTATTTGTTAACAAAAACAATAGATCATAAAAATGCTGAAATGAGCTTCAAGTTATATGATATTGGGCAACATGTCATTAGAATAATCTCAAAAAGTATTTTCTGAAGAAAGATAAAATTATGTTATTTGAGGTATGAATCTGTTATCTGTTATAATAATGCTGTGTAGCAAACCAACTACTACCATTTGGCTCTAAGATACTTTCCTAGTCTTAACTTCTAGTTCTTTCTGTGAAGCTCTCAGAATGTCCTGTCACTAAATTTTGCTTATATTACTTCTTCATTCTTACAGCTTCATGTTCTGGACATGATTCTCATGTATCTTTTAAGATCTAGCCACAACTCCACACATCTTCCATAAGGTTTAGAAATTAAACTTCATTGATGAACATTTATGAACTTTTTATCTTGTGATAATTGTTGCTTTCCATAACTATAGAAGCTGTAGACAAATCACCCCTAGTTAAAATGCATCTTCTTTTACAGCAAGGGTGTCTTATATGTCATAGTATTATAGTACTATAATTTCTTCAATTTGATTTTTTTAATAAAGCTAATATTCAGTAAATATTTAGGAACCTTTGCTCTAGTAGTCCACAAATTATACAAATTATGCAAACATGCTTATTATGTTGGTTCTGCTAATGGTCAGAATTAAAGCAACCCAAATATCCAGTAATAGTGGAATAGTTATATAAATTTTAGTAATACTATTTAGAGTAATATTATGGAATATTTCTTAAGTATACTTGCTTATGATAAAATGGGAAATATTTAAATATACCATTAAATGAACAGATTTTAAAATTCATATATGTATAATTTCCATGTAGAATAGAATTATACTCAATACAAGAACAGGATGGAATTACCAACTTTAAGTAATATTACTTTTCTTCCTGTCATTCTACTTTTATATTTTTATAACGTAATATAATCCACTATAATGGTCCTAGAAACATAAAAATAAATATTTATTCAATGAAGAGTAAAAAGCCATATAGACTGTTTTGATTCCTATAAATAAAATCATCTTAAAAAGTAGTTATTTATAATATAGGGGAATAATAGAGATGCATGTTCCACCAACACAAAGATACATAATCAAAGAGTGAATGTTTCTTCATTTACTCTCACGTATTTTAGATTGTGTACGGAAGTTCAAGTGCTGTCAGATAAGCATAGAGGAAGGCAAAGGGAAACTCTGGTGGAACCTGAGGAAAACATGCTATAAGATCGTGGAGCACAACTGGTTTGAAACGTTCATCGTCTTCATGATTCTGCTCAGCAGTGGGGCTCTGGTAGGTGGTACATAATCTGCTCCTTCACCTTTTCCCTGAAGACCTTTCCCTTTCCCTCCAATGAACCTCATGTTGCACTCTTTAGAATAAGATATTTTTGAGAATGAAAGACAATACATATGATGTGTTTAGCACAGCATGAGAAGCCCAGTAAAGAGCAACTGTCATTGCTTTGTCTGGAGTAATCCTCAGATGGAATTAAACCCAGGTTAGTATGGTATCTTATGATAATTAAAGATTTTTAGCAACAGTTCATCTATTAAGAATGTGTGTGTAGATATAATGGGCAAGTGTCAGCTAAATACCAAACTCCTTAACATAAGCTCCATGCTTCATGGAACTCAACTGTCTTGTTCACATGGATTCACTACTTGCCAACCATGGTGAAAGGCAAAGAGTGAGCTAACTCAATCACTGAGGAATAGCAACTTGAGAGCATTGCAAACCTAATGTCACTTACTGGAATGGCCAGTTTGGTCAAAATGCTGACCGATATAATGAAAACAATGTGACTCATTTTCCCATTTGATGATATAAATATCATTGCATTTCCTTTGCTTTTCAATTACTTACTAGAATGTTCAATGAGTTGATTTTATTATGAAGATAACTGCATTGTATCTGGAGGCCTCTAAGCTCATTTCTGTTTTAACCAAAAATCCTGCATCCTTCCATGTTCTTTGTCCAGAAGACCAGCCTTGAATTTTAATGCCAAGGAGAGAGGAACCTGTAAAGTCTTATCAGTGGCTGACTAGTGATTATACTCAGTTCAGGCTCACCAAATTGCACAAACATGCTGGCACCATGACTTGTTTCTAGGAGCTTCCAGCCACAAGCTGAGCTCCAGAGCTCTCAGGCCCTTGTGTTGAGCCCTGATCATAAGCCTCTTTTGTCCTTGATCCAGGCCACCATGTCACCTTGCTAGTTTTCCTTATAAGAGGATTGAGCTGGATAAATTGTCTTTTCATTCTACAAAGCCAAGGGGCTCCTGCAGTTGAGTTCCCTACCTTTTCCCAAGAACTCTACAAAATGAGGACAGAGCATATATGCCCATGCGGGGGTGGGGGTGGGGGGTAAGTAAAAGATAATAATCCCTTTTCTTTTCCAGAGGCCCATTATTTGTATCACTGTGAGGGCACATTTCAGTGATTGCACTGAAGAAAACAGATCTACACCCAAATGACTTTCTGCCTCTTAAAATTTTAAGCTCTTTTGGGATACTCTAATACCAAAATTTAATTATTTGAATTCCTCAGGGGATCGAAATGTCCATTCAGTAGTCACTTGTGTCCAGATAGCCATAAAGTAAATGTAGCCCTAAGAAGCACTAACCCATCCTGCCTTGGGTACCCCATGAAATGTTTGCATATTTGTCTTTCCCTTATACATAAATTAGAGACTCTTTATGCAATGAAACTGTCTTCCCTTTACAGGCCTTTGAGGATATATATATTGAGCAGCGAAAAACCATTAAGACCATGTTAGAATATGCTGACAAGGTTTTCACTTATA
This sequence comes from Urocitellus parryii, assembly GCF_045843805.1. Taxonomy (NCBI): domain Eukaryota; kingdom Metazoa; phylum Chordata; class Mammalia; order Rodentia; family Sciuridae; genus Urocitellus; species Urocitellus parryii. The sequence goes on from NC_135531.1 coordinate 219,008,949, forward strand.
TATTCATCCTGGAAATGCTTCTAAAGTGGGTTGCATATGGATTTCAAATGTATTTTACCAATGCCTGGTGCTGGCTAGACTTCCTGATTGTTGATGTGAGTATTCTGCAGTCTCTTATTTCTTTCCGTGGCAGCTGATAGTAGGTACTAGTCCTGACAATGGTGGCTGTCTTGTAGTGGTCACTCAGTAAGTCCTGCATTGGCTGAAATATAAATGATACTTTCTACTTTCCCAGTGGAAGGATGCCTAAAATATTTATTGCCAACTAAAGTATGTATACTTTCTGGACAGAAAAATCAAATGCCACATTATTTTCTTATTGGTTTAGGTTCAAATTTATATTTGAAATTCTAAGTTATTCAAAATTATATATTAATTATGGAATTTTTCTTTTTCACTCTCACATTTCACAAAATAGAAATATTTAAATTCTTACCAAGCATCTTTGTCATTAGTATCTTTATCATGAAAAGGGCCTGTTGAAAAGTGTTTGTCAAACAAATGGAATATTAACTCCAAGGAAATTTGAAAGTCCAAAAAGCAAGAGATACCACTTGATTTTTGTGTTGATAGAAACAGATTCACTATCAACCAGTTATTTAAATGTTTATTATACTACATTGGTGTTGAAATAACAGAAGGTGGGAAGCCAGAATACAGAAGAGTTTTAAAATAATTGAATATGAGACAAATTACTACTAAATGTAACATATGTGTACATGCAGAATTACATTAATGTCATCTGAAAATAAAAAAGACTATAAGTAACATTTAAAAGTATATATGTTTGAACACTGTGAATAATGAAAAAATGTACTAAAACTATAGCCATTTATTTATTTGAATAATGGGATTATGCATGATACTAGAACTTTTTGCTACTTAGCTTGTGGTTGTGATAGTTTGACAGATTGTTAATAAAATACCTAATACTTAAAATATCTATATAAAGATAAGTCACAAAATCCACACTACTTGAATAGAGGAATATTTTTAAGAGAAATTTAGGTTTCCTGAAGTTCATACTCATATTTCCTAATATATATCAATATCCTACTATTTTTGACTTAGGAAAACTATTATGAGTATATATGAAACTGATTATTACTGTTTTTAAATAAAATATGTATATTGCTCATCTATTCTATTATGGAAGCTATAAATATAACTAAGTCATTTTTCTCATCCTGAAGGACTCTCAGTCTAACAGTAAGGACAGATAGGTATTCAGTGACATATTGGCACCTGTATTAGAAGTGCAATTTGCTTCACTTGAAAGAAGAGGAAAGGCATCATGAGGGAATTGGAGTGTAGGTTGGAATTTGAGAGATGAGAACATCAGCAGGTTCAGATGAGGGAGGGACACCAAGTGTTAAAATACTGATGTATGACGTGTAGGGCCAGTTCAAGAAACAAGTCCTTGCGGGTAGGCATAGACTGCCAGGAAATAAGAGAAAACTGTTTGTTGGTTTTGTCACTGAATGACAAGGTAACAAAAGTTAGAGAAGAGTATGAAGAGACCCAAGATGCTATCCAAGAAATTTGGACTCATGTTTCAGTAAAGAGTAAGCCATTGAAGAATGACATACAGGGAAGTGACAAGACCAGCTTGGTCTTTTAGGGAGAGAAATTGGTTCGGGTGTGAATAATGGAGTAGAAAGGGAATCATTTAGAAATCAAAAGACAAATTAGAAGACTGCTACAGTGTCTGAATGTGTCTCCTTTTCAAACCTAACAATACAAATTACATTAAAATTGCATATTTTACAACCTCTTTTAGTCAGCTGATAAATATTTCCCATGTTCAGAATATTTTTCATGTTAACTTTTATCTTTCATTCTTTAATGTATGCTATCTCTTTTTGGTTCTGTCTTCAGAGAAGGTAAAGTACTGTAGGTCCTCATTTCCTATATACAGAAAATCCTCACAGTTCATAATTCACTTACTTTGTTTTTTCTACTTGTGAAGAGGATTATTAATCCTAAAACATCTGATTTTAGGGAAATTAAATAAACCAGTTGAAATAAAATTTTGTAGCTAATTTTTTTTCTAAATTTGGAGATTTCACTTTCAGATAGCATTGCAAAATTGGTTTAAGTAAATCAAGATTTTGTAACAATATTCTATGTGCTTTACTTATTACTATTAAACATGCTTTTACAAATATATATTAATATAATTTTAAAATTATACTGCACATTTGTTTCTGTTTGTCTGCTTTTGGAATGCTGATGTGCTTCCTGATGAAATACATTTCTTGACATGTAATTTAATGAATTTTCTATATATTGTCAAAGGAAATCAGACATTTCTGTGCTACCTAAAACTGGTTTTCTTTTTCTTTTTAGCTCAGTATTTCAAAATTTTAATCAACTTCATTAGTCGTCTGTATGAATGACTAAAAGAAACATTTTTCTTGTAATCTTTTTGTTATACTAATATCTCAATTTATTTTATTTTACTTCACTAATTTTATTTGATCTATTTAATTATGCTTCTCAAAATGTGGTTTATGGATCAGTATTTTGAACCTTACCCAGGAACTTGGAGAAATGCAAATTCTCAGGCCCCACTCCAAACCTACTCAGACTGTGCCAGCTGTCAGTATTTTTAATGAGCCCCTGGGTGATTTTGAAATTGACTGAAGCTTGAGAACCACTGGATTATTGCACAGAGAAAGGTTTATCTATATAGCCAAATGTGTAGATGTTTTGCCTGTAATAAGAACATTGTGTTGTTTTCTCTGTGTAGGTGTCATTGGTTAGCCTAACTGCAAATGCCTTGGGCTACTCTGAACTTGGTGCCATCAAATCCCTCAGAACACTCAGAGCTCTGAGGCCATTGAGAGCCCTATCCCGGTTTGAAGGAATGAGGGTAAGACTGATTACTTTAGAATTGGATAAAATTATAGTTGAACTTATCTTCTTTTTACATTAGAAATGACAAATCCAAAGAGGATTTCTAAGTTCTACATGCACATTGACATAATCAATCAGTCAATGTTTATCAGATGTCCATAGTACCTGCCATTTTTAAAGACACAAAATATAATGCCTGAATGTTTCCTAAGATTTAGATTCTCACTCTGTGAGAAATCTCTTATTTTGGGTACACTGCTCATCTGAATTAAGATTTGCAGGGCTGGGGATATAGCTCAGTTGGTGAGTGCACAAGGTTCAATCCCCAGAACCACCAAAAGAAAAAAAAAAAAATATATATATATATATATATATATATATATTAGCTCTTTTTATTCCCCTTATAAATGTTCTAGCAAACCTACTTGCTATCATTTAAAACTACCACACAATTGCTTAAAACTACCACACAATTGCTTATCTTTTTTCACTGTTCCATGTGATGTATTTTGAGCCTTTTGAAGCCTGAATCTGGCCTTTTTCAAACACAGGCTAAATGAAGTCTAAAAAGTAGGTCAGCTGTGGAAATCTGAAACTCACTTAGTAAGGTGATACAAAGGAACAGGGAGGAATTTGTGCTGATGTTTGGCATCCCAAGGGACACAAAACCTAAGACCACAGCCCTACCATCTAAAAAATGATGCTGCCCTGTCTCTATAGTTTAGTTGTTAAGAAGAAAGCTGCAGAAAATGATGCTTTTTGTGATATTTGAATATAGTTACTTAGACTTTATCTGAATATTGCAAACACAATCAGAGATGAATGTTGTGTTTAGGGGTGTGTGTATGTGTGTGTGTGTGTGTGTGTGTGTGTGTATGCATAGTTATATAGAAAGTAATTGTTACATGTTATATTCTTTTCAATATAAAATCATTATTTTTCCATAGTAGGTTTAACTCTTTCAGTAATGGAAAAATTTTCATATTTCCTATGTATAATTTGTCCCCAGATATTTTATTTTACTCTCAAATTTTGGTAGTAAATTGTATTGTTTGCATTTACATTTTTTATGCTCACATGATGATCTTACTTATATATCCACAGTCTTAATTATTCTTTGCATTTTTAGTTAGTTCCATTTCTTGATGAATATCTGCTACACATATATTCTTCTTCTCAAGAAAACGTCCTACCATGTAAATTCACTTTTTACCCTTTGAATAATAACTTCAAAATTCTTAGCTGACTACCAGATATTTCTACCCAACATTCAACTTTGAGAACAGATATATTTTCTATAATTTAACTGTTACACTTGTTGTCATGTTTAAAAGTAAGTAAAAATAATACTAATTGTTGGATGTTCACTTTTTTTGTCCCTCTCATCCTGTGCCAGGTTGTTGTAAATGCTCTTTTAGGAGCCATTCCATCTATAATGAATGTACTTCTGGTCTGTCTGATTTTTTGGCTAATATTCAGTATCATGGGAGTGAATCTCTTTGCTGGCAAGTTTTACCATTGCATTAACTACACCACAGGAGAGATGTTTGATGTAAGCGTGGTCAACAACTTCAGTGAATGTAAAGCTCTCATAGAAAGCAATCAAACTGCCAGATGGAAAAACGTGAAAGTGAACTTTGATAATGTGGGACTTGGATATCTTTCTCTGCTTCAAGTAGTAAGTCACCATTTTATTATTACCAGTGTTGTAAAATGAAAATGAGTATAAAATTTTTCTTCTCCACAATGAGATATCAACTCACTGCTGTTAGAATGATTATTATCAAAAAGAAGAAATATAACAAGTGTTGGCGAGTATTTGGAAAAACCCTTGCACAGAGTTAGTGGGAATGAAAATTAGCATGGCCATTTTGGAAAACAGTATGCAAAATTATAAAAGAGCTACCATATGATCTATAAATCACATTACTGGGTATAAGTCCAAAACAAATGTCAAATCAGAATGTGAAAAAAGACACACTCCTATCTTTTTCACATACAAATTTCATATTGCAAATAGAAATATACTGATTACTCTTGCAGCATTATCACAATAGGAAACTCTGGAATCAACCTAAGTGTTCATCAGTGGATGAACGTATAAAGAAAATGTGACATACATACACAAACACTCACACACACAATGGAATACTATTCAGCCTCATAAAGAAAAAAATCTTGTCATTTGTAACAGCACGGATGAACCTATTAACTAAAATAATCCAGACACAGAGAAAGGAAATACCACATGATCTCACTTATATGTGGAATCTGAGCAACAGAATAGGATGGTGGTTAACAGGGGCTGAGAGTGGAGAGAAGAAATGTTGAGCAAAAGACGAAACATTTCACTTCAACAGGAGAAATCAGTTCTAGAGATCTATTGTCCTGCATGACCACTATAAGTAATAGCAATGTAGGATATACTTGAATATCACTAAGAGTATATTTTAAGTTCTAAACACAATACTGATATGTATATACCAACTAATAGATACCAATATATTTATATCAATAACACAATATTGATAATGTGTATACCAACACTTCTCCCTGACCTTATTTTCCCTGATCCTCTCCTTCTTGACCTCTACTCCCTAATCTCACTTTCTCTTGAATCACCTCTATATAAGCTCCCTGTTTCTGCTGATGGGCAGTATTATCACAGCCTATGGGACAGGAGTTCTCTGTGTTTCTTATTTGCTAGCAAAGCCATAAACATTATTTTTCCTTTTCTCAAGAAAAAAAAATTACTAATTACATAATGGCACATGTTCCTAAATATCACATTGTACCATATAAATAAAAATAATTTTATGCCAGTTTAAAAATAAATAAAAATTTAAAAGCTACTAATACAAAAATACATTTAACTTTAAGGATACTACATAGGTGCAATTAACAATATAAAAAGAAAAAGGAAGGAAATTACTTTTTAGTATATGAAAATACTTCCACATTCCCATCTTCCTAGATTCCATGAATGCTGACTTCACTTATCTGCAACATGTTGAAAATAAGTTAGCTCTACAAAATTTATAATATTTCAGACATGCATTAAGTAGACAGACACTAGTTCATTTTTACTGGGTTTCCATCTGTGTTCCCACTGTTTTCCACCATCTCATCTGACAAAGTAGAGGCGCTTTTCTGGGATAGGGGGTTGGAGAGGTGTGCATGTGGCTAAGGGGAAGAATGGAAGATTTCTGGATACCTTCTCAGGTACCAGACAGTAAGTAACTAGACCTTATCAAGTCTTCACCTATCAAAACTTCACCAATACCATAACCAAATTCCCTACCTTCACACCTTTGTTCCAACTCTCCTTTTCTGCTCGTCTTCTTGTCTGCTAATTGAACACTTTCAGATACGAAGACTGCTGTCTTACAAATGATAATCTTTCTATCTATGAATTCTGCCAAAAATTCATAAGAATTCATTGAGCCCTTCAAATGTGCATAGTATGTTATATCTACTTGCTCCTGGAGGCAATCCACATAAACAATCTTCAATATTAAAGGAATACTCAGAAGGCTATAGTCTGTGGCACTAAAGAACTGAAAATAAAATCCAATCTTTTGTTTTCAGTATTACTATTTCCACAACAATAGAAAAAAAAATATTGATCAAAGTTACTCCATTTTTCCCATGCCCCCCCCATTATGGATCAGTATCCACTTATGAGAGAGAACATTCAGCCTTTGGTTTTTGGGGGATTGGCTTACTTCATGATATTCTGCAGCTCCATCCATTTACCTGCAAATGCCATAATTTTATTCTCTTTTAATGTTGAGTAATATTCCATTGTGTATATATATACCACAGTTTCTTTATCCATTCATCTACTGAAGGGCATCTAGGTTGGTTCCACAGTTTAGCTATGAATTGAGCTGCTATAAACATTGATGTGGCTATGTTAGTATGCCAATTTTAAGTTCTTTTGATTGGGCAAAGGGGAGGGAAATGTGGGGAGAGGGCATGGGAGCAGGAAAGATGTGGAATGAGTTGGACATCAATACCCTAGGTACATGCATGACTGAACATATCATGCAAAGCTGTATCTTGTACAACCAAAGAAATGAAAAGTTATGCTGCAGTTGTGTACAATGAATCAAAATGCATTCTGTTGTCATATATACCTAATTAAAATAAATAAATTAATTTAAAGAGAACATTATATTAAAGCTCAAGAATATTAAAACCAAAATCAATACTCTATAAATCTGTAGAAAAAAGAATGTAACTTACACAGGGTAAAGCATCAGATTGAAACTGATTTTCAACAGCAAAACTGCCTACAAGAAGACAATGGAATAATGTCTATAGTATACTGGTTTAAAATCCCTTATCTATTGCATAACCCAAATAGTTTTAAAATAGAAAGTTTTGAGAGTGTAACAACACAATTTATTTGTAAAATATAACCATGTGTAAGATAAAAAAAGAATAAAAATATGGAAAGCAGTAAATTGTAGTTAAATATGTTTGCTTTCTGATTAGGAAAGTTCTTCTCATATACTAGTTGTTTCAAAATATTCAGCGATATTAAGGATATTGTCAAGAATAAATTCCTAAGATTGGTTGTCAGTGATAATTCTATGTAAGAAAAGAATAAGAAAAGAAAGCATAAGAGCAAATAATGCAGTGTTATTTTGAATTTGTTTCTTACTGGTGGTACTCTTAAAATATTCATACCAAGTCAAAAGTTGTTGATTATGATAGATGTCATAGAAAAACAAAAAGTTGAAGTATTTTCAGTGTACATATTATAAAACATTGCCCAAAGAGTTTAAATAGTAGCCTCAAAGTATTTTACATACATATATTAGAAAAAATCTTAACTACTTTGATACTCTTTTCTCTTTTAAAATTATATATAAAATAGTGTACATATTCATGGTTGCCATGTGATATTTTAATACACGTATATACTGAGTAATGTTCAATTCAAAGTACATATATCTTCTACTTAAAACATAGTATTTCTTTGTGGTAAAAAAACATTCAGAATCTTTCTATCTAGCTTTTTAGAATTTTTTTATAACTTATTTTATAAAATCATAACATGGGGAAAACTAAATATTATGATTTTTTTTACAGGCTACATTTAAAGGATGGATGGATATAATGTATGCAGCTGTTGATTCACGAAATGTAAGTCTATTTAGAGGGAAAATTGTTTAGTCTGATAAAATCATTATTTCTATTGTTGTAATTTACTTATTTTAATAAAATAAAACTATGTATAAAGCTATAAATCTATTTATAGAGCTCAAATATATTATAAAAATATATTTAATTATATTAAAATATTTAATGTCACATTATTTCTTCCTTGATGAGTTTTTTTTCCTCTACCCATTGTGATTTCTCTTTACTTTTTTATTAAATATTTATTTAGTTATAGATGGACACAGTACCTTTATTTTTATGTGGTGCTGAGGATCAAACCCAGGGCCTCGGACATGCTAGTCAAGCACACTACCCCTGAGTCACTACCCCAGTCCCTTCTCTCTGCTCTTTATGGTGCTGGGTATTAAACCTAGGACCTCTCACATGCTAGACAAACATTCTACCACTGAACTATATCCCCAGCCCTCATTGTGAATTTTTTAACACTGTTATAGTATTTAGCGTGGCAATTGACACTTACTAATGTACTGACTATATTTGTACCATAAAGCATTTTATTTTTGGCTTATAGTCTACCTTATACACCTCAGTACCTTTGAAATTTTTTGCACAATTAATTTCTCCCTATTCAACAAGAAAGGAAATTATGGTTTAGAAAAAGAGATTGATTGCTGGTTTGGTAGAACAAGTCCGTTAAGCTCAAAATTCCATTTATCTGGTATCAACAACTGGCTTTCTGAATGAAAACTTTCTGATTTTTTTTTAAATTTCAGAGGCAGTGAACACTGAAAGCCCTGCACTGTATTATGAACCTGATATGGATTTTTTTAATTTAATTTATTACTGCTTTCTATGCAATTGAACACTTTCAGATAGGAAAATGCAAATTTAAAACAAGATGAGACAGTACCTACATACCTTCCATATTGGCAGTACTAAAAAGTGTGATGATATAGAGTGCCCCTGAGTTCAATCCCCAGTACCACTCCCCACCCTCCAAAAAGAAAACCCTACAGTAATTTGTTCACATGTATAGGATAATCCATTTATAAGAATACACAGAAGAAACTCAAATGAACAAATATTATATGGTGATGGAAATGTATGAATACAGCCATTTTCAACCATATAGAGAAATCATAATATATAACATTCAACTAGAGAAACTAAACACATACTATGATTTCATTCATACAAAGTTCAGAAATTGATGAAAGTGAACTTACTACTCAAGAATGCATGCTTAGGTGTTAACTGTAAAGAAAAATAAAAGAAAATAATTGCCATAAAAGTCATGATAATGATTACTTCTGGCAAGGATGGTAGAACTTATATTTTAAAAGGATATACAGGGTTTCTGAGATTCTGACAATGTCCTAGATTATGGATTTTACTTCATAGACATGTATTATATTTTATATCTGTGTGATGCAATTTTCCATATGAGTATTGTGTTTAATTATAAAATACTCAAAAATATCAGTGCTATGCACACAGACACATAAATCAACATCTCATTAAGTTGTTCTGATATTATTTAGTTTACTCTATTTCTTTAGAAAAGTTAGGTTGGTCATAATCCTCTAAGTTGATTTCATAACACAGTAGATCATAATCAATGAATGGCTATCTCTGTTAGAAGAGTGTCCTGTGAGATCTGAACTGTAGATTATAGCCAATGTTCTTGGTTCAACAACTACAATGTGTTTTCCTAACCAAGAGTATCTATACAAGAGGGAGCACCATTGTTATAAAAACAGTGCTCAATGAACAGAATGAATCAAGAGTCTCATTTTTAGGAACGAATAATCCTGCAAAATATATCTACATGGACTATATAATAATGATCTAGCCTACCTAAAAAAATGTATAATATATACTAAATCCTTATACTTAGCAATTATTATTGACCAGGCTCTGAACTTTTCATATATGAACATATTTAACTTTCACAGCTACCCTGTAAAGTTTTGAGTTGTATTATTTTCATTTCACAGATGAGGAAACTAGGCGGAGAATGTAAATGCTAATAATTTTAAAATAGAATAATCTAGACTTTAGACTTTCTTCTATAGGAGGAGAAAATCCTCAATTTGCATGCTGTGTTGAGACCTTTGTTTGCTAAAGAAAAATGCATTCATAATCTAGAAATTTACCTTGTGAAATTGCTTATAATTATGTATACTTTTCTATGAATTATTTTATTCTCAACTCAGCGAATAGTCTTACAGGGTTCTTCAACCAATATTTTACATTTAAAGGTTCATTAAATCTGCTTATAGAATTGAAAAATTTATGGATGTACTTTTTATTAAACAAGTATTAAATCTAAAGCTTATCATTTTTCATATTTTTTAGGTAGAATTGCAACCCAAGTATGAAGACAATCTATACATGTATCTTTATTTTGTCATTTTTATTATTTTTGGTTCATTCTTTACTCTGAATCTGTTCATTGGTGTCATCATAGATAACTTCAACCAACAGAAAAAGAAGATAAGTATAATAAACTTTTCTCTTTGCTCGAAGATGTAAACTAAATGGATTGCACTATTTCCTTCAGGTTCCCAAATGCAATCACTAAGAGAAACAAACATAAGTCAGAATTATTTTAAGATTAATAATCTGCAAGTTTTTAAAATGACTGATAATTCAGATAGATTTTTAATGTGTCCAGCATGTGAATATGACCTAGTATGGCATAATTTATATGTCAAAATATGCATCTCCCCTAATAGAGATATTAGGGACATTTGAAGAAAATATGGGTGTCAATTTCATGTGATTATTGAGTTGCATTTGATAGCTGGCAAAGAACATGGTTTTAATGAGTTTTGTTTTTATTTCTTTACTTTGGAGGTCAAGACATTTTTATGACAGAGGAACAGAAGAAATACTACAATGCAATGAAAAAACTGGGCTCAAAGAAACCACAAAAACCCATACCTCGTCCTGCTGTAAGAACAGTATACTTTTATCCCAGGTTCACTTTTGCAACAAAAATTGAGAGAAAGTAGTATTTTTGTGAACTTGCCACACAATAATTTTACCTTAATAATGTGACTAAGCAGGCTAAATAGCCTGAATATTTGTATATTTATGACCTGCATATTTTATACGTTTATAATATGTATGTAAACATATGCATCTTAACTATAAATAAACATTTTAGTCTTAAATAGTAGTAGTAGCACACAGAACTGAAGTCATTAAGGAGATCCTTATAATGTAGAAAAGAACAAACATGCAAACACATACATAAAGTGGAAATAGTGAATGGTCTCTGACTTCAGTAGGAACTTATTGGCGTACTTGATAGATCTCAGGCCCTATTTTCTGCAGACTATTAGTGTGTGAAATAGTTTCACAGGTTTTTTTTTTCTACTTAAAAAATAGCAAGCTGTGCATGGTGGCACATGTCTGTAATCTTAGCAACTTGGGTGGCTGAGGCAGAAGGATTGCAAGTTCAAGGCCAGCCTCGGAAACTTAGCAAGGCCCTAAGCAATTTGGCAAGATCCTTTCTCAAAATGAAAAACGATGAGGGGTCTGGGCATGTAGCCCAGTGATAAAGTGCTCCTGGGTTTAAGTCCCAGTACCAACCAATAAATAACCAAATATCATATTTTCCCTTGCTACCCTGACCAAAAATTGGAGGATACCTTGTTTTTAATAATTTTTTATGGCTCTTCCAATTGTCATTTGCCAATGACTGATGCTTCTATTTGGCTGCTTCAGGGAACTGCTGTCAGGAGAGTCCTTGAGTTCTTTCATCACCTCTGGAGGAATAGCTAAGATATTAAATCTCAGGTCTCCTTCCCCAAGGTGCACATAGTGTAAGGCAATCTAACACTATCCAACAATCCTGGCTTCGTGAATCAAATGTGACCATATAAACCTAGCCATAATCAAATATTCAGTTTGTAGACCTGCCACTAGCTCAAAGAAAGTGAATAGTTACATTGGACAAAATATAAGGAATGTACAGTTTGAGCATAGTCATTGAGAAATGATATAATTTGAATGAATGCAAAGAAAAAAATAGAGGACAAATATATGAAAAAATGTATACTTCAGGGTCCTTCAAATTAAAAAAAAAGTCCTTCTCCTTTTCTCCTTTATGGAGAGAAAATATTTTTTAATTAGTGAATAGTAGACAGTTTTCTGGGTTAGATGAGACAAGATGACCACATGTGTCTGAAGAAATAGTTTTTAATTGAGCAAGTGCAATGTAGTTAAGCGATCGGCATAATAATGTGAAGAAAAAGACATTTTTTAGAGAGCTTTACACACAGACTGGTATGGGAATAATTCTAGGCCATAGCCTAGAAAATAAACACATCTATGTAAACATCAATCTGTAATCTGGGTCATACCAACAGGATTGGAACACACGAGCTAACTGGGTCAAGAAGAAGACTCAATGGGATGAGATAGCTGTGCATCCTAGGAAACAAAATATGGTGTATAAATAAGAGAATCTAAAATGGTTGGCATTTTACAAAATTATTGGTTCTGTGGATATAAATTGGAATCTTTAAAAATGTTTAGAAGTAATATTTAGGTGTCATGAAATGTCCAGATTGAGACTAGAATTTTGAAGTTGTCAGAACAGAATTTGGTTGAGTTTTGAAAAACAGATCCATTTTTTAAAATTTGTTCTAATTAGTTATACATGATGGTAGAATGCATTTGGACACATCACATGTAAATGGAGTATAATTTTCATTCTTCTGGTTGTACATGGTGTAGAATCACACTGGTCACATAACCATATGTGTACATAGGGTAATAATGTTCGATTCATTCTACTATCATCCTACCCCCATATCCCCTTCCCTCCTTTCACTCCCCTCTGTTTAATTCAGAGTACCTCTATTATTCCCTAGCCCCCTGCCTTATTATGAATTGGAAACCACACATCATAGAAAATATTTGGCCCTTGTTTTGGAGGGATTGGCTTATTTCACTTAGTATGATATTCTCCAACTCCATCCATTTATCTGCAAATGACATAATTTCATTATCCTTTAAGGCTAAGTAATATTCCATTGTGTATACATACACATTTTCTTTATCTCTTCATCTGTTGAAGGGCATTTAGGTTGGTTCCATAGTTTGGCTATTGTGAATTGAGCTGCTATAAACATTGATGTGGCTGCATCACTGTAGCCATTTTTGAAAAATAATTAGAAAAGACAAAAGTCCTGAGCATTAATCCTTGAGCACTTCTCCAAGTTATAGGGAAAAGTAAATCAATGAGAGAATGAGAGTGATTAAACAGTGCATATCTTTAAAAAAAAAAACAAGCAAGAAAGATTTTCCATTAAATAACACATAGGCTTACCTGAGTAGTGGATGCATGTGAAAATATCAATGCATTTAGATAAAATATTATCAGTGATAGTTTGGAAAGTTAGGAAATAATCTGATAAAATCCATCTATTCATTCATTCATTAACTATTCATGCACTATGCTAAGAATTTTGATTAAAATATTCAACAGTCTACAGTCCAGCTAATTCAAAAGATAATAATCATATAGTGACATTAACAAATGGAAATATCCAAGAAGGAGCAGATACATGGAGCTCTGAATATAGATAAGAGGCAAGGGTTGATTAGGGAAGTTAAGGCTTTACCAATGTTATGCATTAGCTGAGGATCCATGAGAAAGTATGATAGGAAAAATGGGATGTGAAAAGCCCTATAGAAGGGGTTCTTTTGGGACATTTTGATAACTACAAGTAGGAGGGATCAGGCTTTATAGGAATTCTCTTTATCCTAAGAGCATTAGTAAAATATCAGTTTACAGTTTAGTTTTTGCAATGATCACTCAAGCTGTTCTACAGAGACAGGTATGTGCATGTTGGAGACAAGTTTTGGAGTTATTTCAAAGATGGTAGGTAGCCTGAGGCAGAGTGAAAGAATGAAAAATGGAGATGAGTGAAAGTAGATGGATTTGTGAGCTATCACCAACGTGGAATTAGAAGGCGTGTATATTAACTGAATATGGGAAAGACAATAGGAAAACAAGAATGTTGAGTTTTTGCCCTGCACGCTGGTTGAACAGTGGTGTCATATGAGAAACAAGAGTGTTGAGAAACTGAAGATGGTAGTTTGCATCATTTGGCAACCAAATAGAGATAAAGAGAGAAAATGTGAATATTTAGAAGAAGTAGTAAAAATGAAGATTTCTTAAGATTGAGAGATTGGGTTTGAAGCACAGTAAAAGGAATCTGGAGAAGAACATATTGAAGAGTGAGAAAAAACAAACATGGAATAAAGTTGGACAGACTGTGGGTCAAAAACATAATACTCTAGGTTAGAGTGAATTTTGACTATCACAAAAAAGTGTGGAAATCAAGATAATGTGATATGAATAAAGAAGTACAAGTTTTTCTTTGATGTTGCCAAGAACGAAAAGGAGAAGGAAAGGAAGGAGGGTAGGGAAATGGGAAATTTCTGAGAAGGTTAGAATGATCCTGTGAACAATGAGGGATGAAAGATTGTTACTTGATGTTTAGGACCAAGATGAAGTTGGGGAACATATTCTTTGTTGGGGAAGAGTTCAAGGTTATACATTTTTTTCCCCAGCATATTCTGCACCATAGGATTTAAATTGGAGATAGCACATAGTGAGTCATGATTGGAGTTGAACATTGTCATCCTATTTGAAAACTTATGGGCAGGGAATCTAAGGAACTTTTTATTGATCTTGATAATATGAAAATTTTGGATTTTAAGGTAGTTTAAAATTATTACACCCTAAATGCTACTTGCTGTGAGACAAAAATGACAATTTGGACCTTGAAAGTCTCCAAATAAATGAAAGAGAGAAAACCAAAATTAAATAAGTGCCAACCAGGGGCTAGGGTTGTGGCTCAGTGGTAGAGTGCTTTCCTTGCACGTGTGAGGCACTGGGTTCCATCCTCAGCACCACATAAAAGTTAATTAATTAGTTAATCAAATAAAGGTATTCTGTCCATCTACAACTAAAAAAAAATTTTTTTAAGTGCCAACCATTTGAAAGCAGTATGGAGATTCCTTGAAAAGCTGGGAATGGAACCACCATTTGACCCAGCTATCCCACTCCTCTGTCTATAATCAAAGGACTTAAAAACAGCATACTACAGGGATACAGCCACATCAGTGTTTACAGCAACACAATTCACAATAGCTAAAATGTGCAACTAACCTAGATGCCCTTCAGTAGATGAATGGATAAAGAAAATGTGGTATATATACACAATGGAATATTACTCAGCAAAAAAGAGAATAAAATTATGGCATTTGCAGGTAAATGGATGGAGTCGGAGAATATAATGTTAAGAGAACTTATCCAATCCCAAAAAACCAAATGCCAAATGTTTTCTCTAATATAAGGAGGCTGATTCATAGTGGGGTTTGGAGGCGGAGCATGGGAGGATTAGACAAACTCTAGATAGTGCAAAGAGTTCGGAGGGGAATGGAGGGGGTATAGAGGTAAAAAAGATGGTGGAATGAAATGGGTATCATTACCCTAACTACACATATGAAGACACAAATGGTGTGAATATACTTTGTATATAACCAGAGATATGAAAAATGTGCTCTATATGTGTAATATGAATTGTAATGCATTCTGCTGTCCTATATAACAAATTAGAATGAAAAAAATTTAAAAAGTAAAGTATTGAAATATTACATCATAAATTTTATGATAGATGAAAAAACAAAGTTTTCTGAAAGCATAGAGTGCTTAAAATTTAAAACTGCACTATAAGTTCATGGGCAGAGAAGTGACAGTATTTGTTTAGATGGGAGACAGGTAAACAAGATAAAATGATACTATAGAATCAGCAAATTTTAATAAGAGTGTAGAAATAAGGGGAATACAGTATTTTCAAAGCTAAACTAGAGTAAGTAAGAAATAAGAAGGGACTGTAGGAAATTGAATTAGACACATTTATTGGGTGGAAAGAGGCCCTGAGAGGACTGTCTCAGGTGAAACAATAGAAGTCCAGTCCAGAACACCAAATATGAATTCAAAGAAAAAAGCAAAATAGAACAGGTGTTGTTTGATACCCAATATTTCTATTGGAGGTAATGGAAGCCTTGCAGCAGAAGATGGTAGAGTACTGGAATGGAGAATCCAGAACAATGAAAGTGTCAGGTTCTGGGCAAGCTATAGATATATCAGTGTGCCAAGGTATCAATGTATTGGTAGAAGTCATTCCAGTTGAGAAGATAAAGACAGCCCCCAGAAGTTGTCAGGACCTACCCCTGTAGTGTCTAAAATAGTAAGGAGATACAGGCAAAATAGAATAAAACAGGATCCAGTGATCAGAACTGGACTACAAGTTAAGGATATAATTTTATAAGATCCAAATTGACTAGGACAATATCTGAATTATAAATTATACCTTTTTCTTTTCTTTTTTTTTCTTTTTTTTTTTTTTGGTGTGTGCTGCTAGGGATTGAACCCAGGGTCCCCCACATGTTAGGCAAGTGCTCTTCCTCTGTGCTACTACATCCCATCCTGAACTATACACTTTTTTAAAGATATTTTAATTCTTACAGAAGAGTTGCCCCAGATAATCTTTGCAAAGATTTTCTTGTGTGAAGGGAAAGCATCTTACATTATAACCAAAGATAACTTATCAAAAGTGAGGAATTAACCTTGGTACAGTTCCATGGTGCAGAATACAGAATTTGATCCAATTTCATCAGTTTTCCACTAATGTAAAAAACATTTTCTTAAGCTATAATATTAAGAAAAAGACCCAATAAAAATAAATTTTAAAAACTATAATATTAAAATGTTATATAGAGAGGAAAGATGTCAAAACAAGAATAAATTATAGAAAATTCTAAAGATGTACTTATTTATTAGATCTTTAAGGTACTTTTAACACCTATTCCCCAGCACATGGAATAAAAATATTTGTTATAGTTACAAATATTTACTGACTGTCTTTCATACACATAATATATGCACCAAGATCATAATAATTGGTGTTTAACATACAGCCAGTTTATAAAATTTGTATCATGAGTAGTGTATATAAACTAATTCATGTGAAAAGAATTAGATATTTCAATATACAGAGTTATCTATTACATATACAGTAAATATGATTTGGTTTATAGAAGCTACATTTTCATATTGCTGTGAGATAAGTTGAATTAGATTTTATTAAAGTTTCTGAGTGAATTATTTATTTTATTTGTTTCAGAACAAATTCCAAGGAATGGTGTTTGATTTTGTAACCAAACAAGTCTTTGACATCAGCATCATGATCCTCATCTGCCTCAACATGGTCACCATGATGGTGGAAACTGATGATCAGAGTCAAGAAATGACAAATATTCTATACTGGATTAACCTGGTGTTCATCGTTCTGTTCACTGGAGAATGTGTGCTAAAACTAATCTCCCTTCGTTACTACTATTTTACCATTGGATGGAATATTTTTGATTTTGTGGTGGTCATTCTCTCCATTGTAGGTAAGGAGAGAATTCAATTAGGAATTTAATAGTGAAAAATTTGTGTTTCAAAACTTCAGAGGTGTTTTTCACTAATTTTTTCATTCATTTCAAAATTTCATTTGTATTCCAATAGTCTGTTCTTCAGTTTGTTATTTATCCAATTTTGTCTATGCATGAAGTGATGTGTTAATTTTTTAAAATGTTCAGCTTTCATTTATCACCTTGTCCCATTTCAGAAGACAATAACTACAACTTGTTGTAATACTCTTGTGCCCAGTAATATTCCTGTGGTATAGATAAGTTTTGGTTTGAATAAACTAAGATACACATTTACAGATAAATCATTGAAAGTGGTCAAATAGTTCATAAATATGATGTCATTGGTAATTGAAATAGTGTATGTATAAATTAATATACATGATTACACATATAAACATAATGCTATATTTGAATCATATATTTTTCTATGATTTTGAACATTTCTTTTCAAAAATAGATATTATGTTCAAAAAATCTGATTCATTATCATCAAAGTATACTAAATTCTTATGTGTAAAATACTCAGTGAGATAATAGAAATCATTTTAGAAGATTTTAGACAAGACTCAGTCTATTTGAGAAAAGGAACTTATACAAGAAAGTAAACTAGTGTACAGCATAACTCATTTTATTTCATTTTTCATGGGTTTTTTAAAACAAATTAATGGTTCGTGGCAACTCTGCATCAAGTAAGCATATTGGCACTATTTTTCTAACAGCTCAGATAATCATTAACATTATTTTTAAAAAGTATTTTAATAAAGGTGTATGTATATGTTTCAGAAACATTGTTACTGTACACTTAATAAGCCACAGAGTAGAATAATCATAAACTTTTAGATGACCAGAAAATCAAGGAATTCATGTGACTCACTTTATTGTTGTATTTGCTTTATTGTGCTTATCTGGAACCAACACTGCAATATCTCCACAGTATGTCTGTATTCCTATTTACACTACTTTCTCTAATAGAATAGAGCATTATAACAATGTGCAATTCAATGTAGTCCTCATAATAATGACATGAGGTAATAATATAGTCATTAAAAGATGAGGAATATAAAAAAGTTGACCTTTTAGAAGTTGAGAATCGAATAGTGTTTACCAAAGGACAGGGACAGTATGGAGGAGGGCAGATGGGAAGGGCTTATCAATGAGGATTATTGTTTTTTGGCAGTGTTGGGGATTAAACCCAGGACTTAGTGCTTGCTAGGAAAACTCTCTACCACTCACAACACCCCAAGCCAGGAATAAGTTATAGTTAGGTAAGAGTATAAAGTGTTGGTGTGCTACCACACAGTATGGTGACTATAGATTATAAAAATGCATGTTATATTTTAAAAAGCTAAAAAGAAAGATTTTTACTCTTTTCTCTATTAATGTAAATGTTCAAGGATAGAGGTTTAGGGTAATTTTAACATTACACAATGTAACATATATTGGGACATCACATGGTACCCCATAAATATGTGCATTTTTGCTTTTGAAAGCAATACAATTTTGCTTTAATAGATGATATTTCAGAGTCAAACAGATCTGACCTGGGATTCCCTATTTGTGCTTATCAGCTCTGTGAACTAAGACAAGTTATATCAGCTCTCCAATTCCTGGTTCTCTAAGAAATATTTTTGTAAAGTATTATTGCAAGGATTAAATCAGGTTATGTAAATAAATATATTTATCACTCTGCCTAGCATGAAGGAAATACTCAGTAAAGGTTACCTTTAACAACAGTAAGTTGAAATTATCACCATTTCATACTGTATTACACCAAAAGCTAGGATTCGGTTTCCAGTGTGTCTTTCTCCAAAGCCAGGATTTTCTCTCTGTTCTCAAATATAACAAGATCACTCTCCCTATCTCAGAAGGACAAGAACTCTCATGTTCCTAATCAGAAATCTTATTTTGTCTTTTACTACTTACACAAGTAAAAGGACTAGTTCTATGTTGGCTACTGTCTATAACATCTTTAGACTTTCAGTGGTTGACTCATTATTTTAATAGGTGCTTTTTTTTTATTGTTGGTCGTTCAAAACATTACATAGTTCTTAATACATCATATTTCACAGTTTGATTCAAGTGGGTTATGAACTCCCAATTTTACCCCGTATACAGATTGCTGTATCACATCAGTTACCCTTCCATTGATTAACAAATTGCCTTTCTAGTGTCTGATGCATTCTGCTGTCTGTCCTATTCTCTACTATCCCCCCTCCCCTCCCCTCCCCTCCCCTTTTCTCTCTCTACCCCTTCTACTGTAAATCATTTCTTCGATTTGTATTATCTTGTGTTACCCCTCCTTTCCTCTTATATGTCATTTTGTATAACCCTGAGGATCGCCTTCCATTTCCATGCGGTTTCCCTTCTCACTCCCTTTCCCTCCCACCTCTCATCCCTGTTTAATGTAAATCTTCTTCTCAAACTTTCGTCCCTACCCTGTCCTTGTTTACTCCCCTTATATCAAAGGGGTCATTTGGTATTTATTTTTTAAAGATTGACTAGCTTCACTTAGCATAATCTGCTCTAATGCCATCCATTTCCCTCCAAATTCTATGATTTTGTCATTTCTTAATGCAGAGTAATACTCCATTGTGTATAAATGCCACATTTTTTTTATCCATTCATCTATTGAAGGGCATCTAGGCTGATTCCACAATCTTGCTATCGTGAATTGTGCTGCTATGAACATCGATGTAGCAGTGTCCCTGTAGCATGCTCTTATTAGGTCTTTGGGGAATAGACCGAGAAGGGGAATAGCTGGGTCAAATGGTGGTTCCATTCCCAGCTTTAATAGGTGCTTTTTGATCAGGGAATATTGACCATTAGGTATCTTCATTTAATATAAAGTCTTTAATGTTATAAAAACAAAATACCAATTCCATTTTACTGAACAACTACTGAATAAATATATATATATTGAATTATATGTGCATGTATGTATAGCTAACTCTTACAATAATTTTTATAAAACCCAATAAGTGTTCATCTTACAATGTAAATTTTTGTTTTCTGATATTATTAACACTGTTTTTGTTGGTTAATGATTTTCCACAGGAATGTTTCTTGCTGAGCTGATAGAAAAATATTTTGTGTCCCCAACCCTGTTTCGAGTGATCCGTCTTGCCAGGATTGGCCGAATCCTACGTCTGATCAAAGGGGCTAAGGGAATCCGCACACTGCTCTTTGCTTTGATGATGTCCCTTCCTGCCTTGTTTAACATCGGCCTCCTACTCTTCCTGGTCATGTTCATCTATGCCATCTTTGGAATGTCTAACTTTGCCTACGTTAAGAGGGAAGTTGGAATTGATGACATGTTCAATTTTGAGACCTTTGGCAACAGCATGATCTGCCTGTTCCAAATCACCACCTCTGCTGGCTGGGATGGATTGCTGGCACCTATTCTCAACAGTGGACCTCCAGACTGTGACCCTGAAAAAGATCACCCTGGAAGTTCAGTTAAGGGAGACTGTGGAAACCCCTCTGTTGGGATTTTCTTTTTTGTCAGTTACATCATCATATCCTTTCTGGTCGTGGTGAACATGTACATCGCTGTCATCCTGGAGAACTTCAGTGTTGCTACTGAAGAAAGTGCAGAGCCCCTGAGTGAAGATGACTTTGAGATGTTCTATGAGGTTTGGGAGAAGTTTGATCCTGATGCAACCCAGTTCATAGAGTTCGCCAAGCTCTCTGATTTTGCAGATGCTCTAGATCCTCCTCTTCTCATAGCAAAACCAAACAAAGTCCAGCTCATTGCTATGGACCTGCCGATGGTCAGTGGAGACCGGATCCATTGCCTCGACATTTTATTTGCTTTTACAAAGCGCGTTTTGGGTGAGAGTGGAGAAATGGATGCCCTTCGAATACAGATGGAAGAGCGTTTCATGGCATCAAACCCCTCCAAAGTCTCTTATGAGCCCATCACGACCACTTTGAAACGCAAGCAAGAGGAGGTGTCTGCTATTGTTATCCAGAGAGCTTACAGACGCTACATCCTGAAGCAGAAAGTTAAAAAGGTTTCATCTATCTATAAGAAAGACAAAGGCAAAGAAGGTGATGGAACACCTATCAAAGAAGAAATCCTCATTGACAAACTAAATGAGAATTCTACTCCAGAGAAAACCGATATGACACCTTCCACCACTTCTCCCCCTTCCTACGATAGTGTGACAAAACCGGAGAAAGAAAAATTTGAAAAAGACAAATCAGAAAAGGAAGACAAAGGGAAAGATATCAGGGAAAGTAAAAAGTAAAAATAAACAAAGAATATACTCCATTTTGTGATCAATTGTTTACAGCCTGTGATGGTGATGTATTTGTGTCAACAGGACTCCCACAGGAGGTCTATGCCAAACTGACTGTTTTTACAAATGTATACTTAAGGTCAGTGCCTATAACAAGACAGGGACCTCTGTTTAGCAAACTGGGACTCAATAAATCAGAGAAATAGCATCGAAAGGAGGTTTCTGTTTTCACAACCAGCTGACACTGCTGAAGAGCAGAGAGTAATGGCTACTCAGACTATAGGAACCAATTGAAGGGGGGAGGGAAGTTAAATTTTTATGTGAATTTAACATGTGACACTTGATAACAGTAATCGTCACCACTGTTTGTTTTAACTGCCACACCTGCCATATTTTTACAAATGTGTGCTGTGAATGATCACCTTTTTTTTTTTTTTTCGATTCACAGGTTGTTTACTATTATACGTGACTATTTTTGTAAATGGGTTTATGTTTGGGGAGAGGGATTAAAGGGAGGGAATTATACATTTCTCTATCATATAACTGGATATATTTTAAATGAAGGCATGCTGCAATTCTCATTCACACATAAAAAGAAAATCACATCACAAAAGGAAAGAGTTTACTTCTTGTTTCAGGATGTTTTTAGATTTTTGAGGTGCTTAAATAGCTATTCATATTTTTAAGGTGTTTCATCCAGAAAAATTTTAATGTGCCTGTAAATGTTCCACAGAATCACAAGCATTGAAGAGTTGTTTTATTTTTACATAATCCATTATATGTACATGTATATATGTATATATGTATATGTGCGTGTATATACATATATATGTATACACACATGCACACACAGAGACACATACATACCATTACATAGTCACTCAGAGTCCCAGCAGCATGACTATTAACAATTTTGATAAGTGTCCTTTGGCATAAAAGAAAAACATCCTGTCAGTCCTTTCTAAGAAACCTGAATTGACCAAAAAGCATCCCACCACCACTTTATTAAATTGATTCCGCTTTTTCCTGCAGTATTGTTTAGCCATCTTCTGCTCTTGGTAAGGTTGACATAATATATGTCAATTTAAAAAAATAAAAGTCTGCTTTGTAAATAGTAATTTTACCCAGTGGTGCATGTTTGAGCAAACAAAAATGATGATTTAAGCACAGTATTTATTGCATCAAATATGTACCACAGTAAGTATAGTTTGCAAGCTTTCAACAGGTAATATGATGTAATTGGTTCCATTATAGTTTGAAGCTGTCACTGCTGCATGTTTCTCTTGCCGATGCTGCTGTATCTTATTCCTTCCACTGTTCAGAAGTCTAATATGGGAAGCCATATGTCAGTGGTGAAGTGAAGCAAATTGTTCTATCAAGACCTCATTCTTCATGTCGTTGAGCAATAGGTTGCAGCAAACAACGAAGAGCTTCTTGCTTTTTCTTCTTCCAATCTTAATTGAACACTCTGGTGAAAAGCCTGACTGTACGAACATGTTGCAAGCTGCTTAGATCTGTTGAAAATATATGGTTAGAGTTTTCTAAGAAAATATAAATACTGTAAAAAGTTCATTTTATTTTATTTTTCAGCCTTTTGTACATAAAAGGAGAAATTAAAAGTATCTTCAGGTTGATGTCACAGTCACTATTTTCAGTTTCTGTTCCCAGCACTTTTAATTAAAGCACTTCACAAAATAAGAAACAAGGACTAAGATGCAGTGTAGGTTTCTGCTTTTCTATTAGTACTGTATGTAAACTTGCACACATTTCAATGTGAAAAACAATTCTCAGACTGAGTCTAATGTTTATTTGCTTTCAAATAGTAATGCCTTATCATTGAAAGAGGCTTAAGGAAAGATCAGTTGGTATTCTTGGCATTGCTTGAATTGGATGTTTCCACCTAGTCTTTTTATTCAGTAACCATCAGTCTTTTCCAATGTTCGTTTACACAGATAGATCTAATCTCACTGCTCCATATAGCACTAGCACTGTATCAGATGTGATATGGGATCCAAGCATTTTTTTTCTTCACAAAACCAGGTAGTGAAATTATATTACCAGTTACAGCAAAACATTTTGTGTTTCACAAGCAACATTAAACGTAGATTCTTTATACTAAAGCTATTGACTTGTAGTGTGTTGGTGAAATGCATGCAGGAAAATGCTATTACCATAAAGAACGGTAAACCACATTACAATCAAGCCAAAAGAATAAAGGTTCTGCTTTTGTTTTTGTATTTAATTGTTTTGTCTCTGTTTCTATCTTTGAAATGCCACTTAAAGGTAAATTTCTATCATGTAAAAATGATCTATCAGAAAAAATAATGTAAAGAATACACATTAAATATAATAATTCATCTTTAAATTTTTTCATGGAATGGAAAATTAAGAAGAGTGTATTGGATATCTAGTTTTAATATTGGCCAAAAACATAGAAATGGTATCAGGTAGAGTAGTGGAAAGTTACAAAAATTAATAAAAAATTGACTAATATTTTAAGTTGTGATCCTTTCTCCTTCCTGCCTACCTCTTGTTTTGCTTTGCTTTCCACTTTTCCATTTCAGTTCCTTTGTTATTTATTCTCTTTTTAAGTCTTTTTAAAATTTTTTTTGTAGTTGTAGATGGACAGAATGCCTTTATTTTATTTGTTTATTTTTATGTGGTGCTGAAGATCAAACCCAGTGCCTCACACATGCTAAGCACTCTCTGAGCTGCAGTCCTAGCCCAGTGTTATTTATTCTTGATCTACTCTTCTGTATATTCTTCCTTCCTTCCCTTGGGTCCTTAGCATTTTACATTCATTATATCCTTCTGGTTTCTTTCCTAGTCACCAAACATCTTATTTATTATAATCTGTGGACAATGACTCCATGCACTTAGGCACATGATTATTTGCTGTCACTCGGTAACTTCTATACATTGTCTATATATTTGTTTTTACAATTTCCTTAGCAAAAATTCTTAGAAACTTTTCAACTCAACTGCTCGTGATATATATATATATATATATATATATATATATATATATATACAATTCACAGATTAGATTTCATTTTCCCATTTAATTATGCACAATTGGGAACTGTTACTCAATTCTGACTACATATTAGAATTATTTAAGAAGTTTATTTTTTAAATGCCAATGTATGGATGAATGCCACAGCAACTGAATTCATATCTCTGGAGATGACATTAAGCAACTAATATTGTTAAGGCTCTTCACTGATACTGATTCATACTAAAAGTTGAGGACCAATGAGTTAGGGTCCTCCTTGCCCAACAGTAAAACAATATTCTACTGTAAGTAAGTGATACTGATGCACTTTTATCAGAAGTTCTCCACTAGGACTGTGTTTGGTAGAAAAGGAATTAGAATGACGTAGGGAACTTTTTCAAATCACACACACACACCCACACATACTATATGGGACCCCAACCATCCTTGTATACAAAGTGGCTTGAAGATGGGCATAATCTAGAAAACACTATCAAATCATAAAACCAGTCCTGGGTGAATCTTACACGCTCTGTTGCAGTGGAACCATTAAATTGGACCAATAGGAAGTAACTCAAAGTTATCAGCCAAATAAAAAAAAATAGATTCCATTTTTCATTACTAACTTTTATATAGACAGAATAGGCTCCCATTCTCAACTTCTCCATTCTTGGGACACTTCTCATAGAAATCAACTCTTTTCCTGACTTCTGTATAAT
The DNA here is from genome assembly GCF_045843805.1 of Urocitellus parryii. Taxonomy (NCBI): domain Eukaryota; kingdom Metazoa; phylum Chordata; class Mammalia; order Rodentia; family Sciuridae; genus Urocitellus; species Urocitellus parryii. The sequence goes on from NC_135531.1 coordinate 219,034,403, forward strand.
ATAGGCCAGAACACAACCAGATGGGAGATGAGAGGGAAACAAAAATGCCCAGAAAGTGAGTGAAGGATGTCTAAGAAATGGGAAAGGTGTTTTATAAATTATCTCCTAAACAAAGTCTGTTGTTAATACCTGCAGCAATGGTGGGGCAGGAGGAAGGAAAGAATTTCGAGGGAAGAAATTTTTTCTTAGTTACTAACATGACAAGTCTGCAGGAAAAAACATATTTCTCCTCCTTTTTTTTTTTTTAAGAAAAACACTTGTGTAAAAGAGGAAGAAGACATGATGCAATTAACTGTTATGATAGTGGATTCAGATTGGGTTTTTCCTTCACTTGTCAAAATAAGTTCTGAGAGTCTACTATATATTAAGTTTGTGATAGAAGCTGAGAGATCAAAGATGAAACTTAACAACCTACAGGAAAATGAACCCGGACTGAAGAACCTGGAAAGCCCCACTAAAGCATGTGTTGGCAAGGTGACCTGCTACCTTTGAGCAGTAGATTAATAGCGACTCAGGTACATTTGTGCCAAGTATTGAGGCAACCTTGCCCATTCTGCACTTAGTATTTTTCAGCTATCTCATTTCCCCACCTCTTTATTTTGGATTTCTGTTTTTCTACCACTTAATATAGCATACATATTTTTAAAGATTTTAGAGTTGTTCTTTTTTTAAATTCAGTGTGATATTCTTTTAATTACTTTTAATTTTATTGGTTCTTTTTAGCTATACATGACAGTAGAATCCATTTTGCTATAATTACATGGAATATATCTTATTCTGATTCAAATATAAAGACAGGGAGCCAAAATTTGTTCAAGTTACAAATTATTCCTTGAAATCACAACCAAAGTCAAAGATCTCTTTCTCTCACAGAATTTAATAAAGACTCACTCTAGAGTCTCACCAACAGTTCTGAGCATTTCCAGGCTTCACACAATAAAGCACACCATCATGTTCCACATTATTTCCTCCAAGATCCATATTCTTTTTTGTTGTTGTTCTTTTCAGATATTCATGACAATAGAGTGGATTTTGACATATTATACATACATGCAGCATAACTTCCATTCTTGTGGTTGTATGTGATATAGAGTTTTACTGGTAATGTATTCATATATGAACATAGGAAAGTATGTCCAATTAATTCTACTGGATTTCCTATCCTATCCTTTTTTTTTTTTTTTTTTTTTTTTTTGCTACTGGGAATTGAACTCAGGGGCACTCAACCACTGAGCCCCAGCCCCAGCCCTATTTTGTATTTTATTTAAAGAGAGAGTCTCACTGAGTTGGTTAACACCTCACCTTTGCTGAGGCTGGCTTTGAACTCATGATCCTCCTGTCTCAGCCTCCTGAACCACTGGGATTACAGGTGTGTGCCACTGCACCTGGCTCTTATTTTCTATTCTTTCCCTCCTTACACTCCTGTGTTGTGGGTTAGCATCCACATGTAAGAGAGAACATTTGGCCTTTGGTATTTGGGGATTGCCTTATTTCACTTAGCATGATAGTCTCCAGTTCCATTCATTTACCAGCAAATGCCATAATTTTATTGTTCCTTGTGGCTGAGTAGTTTTCCATTTTGCACATATACCACATTTTCTTTATCTACTCATCGATTGAAGGACACCTAGGTTGGTTCCATAGTATAGCTATTGTGAATTGAGCTGCTATAAACATTGATGCAGTTGCATCACTATAGTATACTGATTTTAAGTCCTTTAGGTATAAACCAAGGAGTAGGATAACCGGGTCAAATAGTGGCTCCATTCCAACGTTTCTGAGGAAACTTCACACTGCTTTCTATAGCTGTTGCAGTCCCAACAGCAGTCCCATGGATGTACATTTTTCCCCACATCCCCGCCAACATTTATTTTTACTTATATTCTTGATAACTGCCATTCTGACTAGAATGAGGTAGAATCTCAATGTAGTTTTAATTTGCATTTCATTAATTTGATAGAGATGTTGAATATTTTTTCATATATTTGTTGACTGTATTTCTTCTTTTATGAAGAGTCTGTTCCTTTGCCCATTTGTTGATTGGGTTATTTGGAAGTATTTGGGGTGTTAAGTTTTTTGAGTTCTTTATATATCCTAAAGATTAATGCTGTTGCTGAGGCACAGGTGGCAAAGATTTTCTCCCATTCTGTAGGCTCTCTCTTTGATGTGATATTTTCTGTTAGTAGCCTATCTTAATCTACATGAGGTTACTGTATTCATGGGTATATTTGATTTTACTTTTATCACCTTATTTTATGCTTTCTATTTTTTCACATTTTTCCTTATATTTCTTCTCCCCTCTTGTCCTCTTTTACATCAATTGTATTTATTTTTCTTTCCCACATTTCTACTGGTTTGAAAATTACAGAGTATCTTCTTCTGTTCTCTGTTCATTCTTTATTTAAAAAAAAAACAATTTTCCATCCACCTCTTTATTAATGATTATTCTTACATGTCAATCATAGTGAATTATCATCAATATTTGTACTCTCATTTGGGACAATAAATTTCCTAGACAATTACATATCATTGTCCACCTAGTGTACATTTTTTTACTACTATTGTAACTTTATTTGACTGACACACAGCAATGCAAATGGTGATTTCATTGCAAATTTGTAAAAGCAATGCTTATTTAGATTTACTAACATGTTAATTAATTCCTTTCCTCAAATTTACTTCTTTCATTCACCTTTTAATTTTGTGGTCTATTTCCTTCTTTAAATATATCTCTTAGAGATTTTATGAAATCTAAGGGAACAAACTGACTCGTTTTTACTTTTTCTGAAAATGTTTTGTTCTTCAGGGGCATTTTTGATAGATTATCTTAAAATATAATTTTTGCATGTTTTATTTTTGGGGGGGATTTAACTCAGGGACACTGGACCACTAAGCCATATCCCCAACTATTTTTTGTATTTTATTTAGACACAGGGTCACATTGGGTTGTTTATCACCTTGCTTTTGCTGAGACTGGCTTTGAATTTACAATCCTGCTGCACCCTCCAGAGCCACTGGGATTACATGCAAGCACCACCAAGCCCTGCTGCATGTTTTAATTTTTAAAGTTTAGTTAGGAAATTATTTGTGTTAATTTGACTCAGAATTAATGCTAAACTAGTAATTTGAATATGCATAAGTCTAATCAATGTTTAATTCAGAACATTTCAGGAAATTTTTAGGATTTTAGAACTTACAAATATTTTCATATTCTATTTTTCTATTTTCCCCATCTGGAACTCCTGAGTGAAGGAGTAAAAGATTTGAATTTTCTGAATCTTTTGTTCCATGTTTCAATCTCTTTTTTTTTTTTTTTAACCTCTTAGTGCTTTTTCTAGATAATTTGTTTGGTGTTGATATTAGGATAGTGCTAGTTTTAAAATCTTCTTTCAGGAAGTATTCATTCCTGAAAGAATTTCTGTAAGATTGGAATTATTTCTCCCTTAAATATTGATAGAATTCACAAGTAATGACATCTGGAAGTTGAGTCTTGTTTGTGGAAACATTTTTAATTAAAGATACCAATTTTATTAATAGATATAGGACTAAATTCTCTTGTTTTCTCTTAGTTTTAATGAATGGTATTTTTTCCAAGAATTTGTTCATATATTTTATTGAATGTACCATGTAACTTGTCCATGTTATTCCCATGTTATGTTTTTGAATTCTGTAGTATTTCTAGTCATATCTTATTTTTCATTTCTGAAACTGATTATTTTCATTTACCTTCTTTTGTTGATTAGCCTGCCTAAGGATTCTTTAATTTAATTAATAGGCTCAAAAATCAGCTTTTGGTTTGTGGATTTTGTATCTACTGTTTTTCAATGTTTAGTTGTATTGATTTCTGCTTTTTCCAATCTTTCCAAAGTCAGTTTCCTTTTCTTTTATGACTGCACTGGCTGGACACCCATGAAACATTGAAGAGGAAAGATTATATGAGCTTTGTCTTGCTTCTGTTCTGAATAGGTAGAAGGTGTTAATTATTCACTATTAAATATGGTGTTTGGTATAGGATTGTTTTTTATAGATGCCCATCATCATCTTGAAGAGAATCCCTTCATTTCCTAATTTTCTGAGAATTTTTAAAATCATGAACACTAAATTCTACTCACTTTTTTCTACATTTTAATGAATCATATTTTTTCCTGTGTTCTGATATTGTGGAAAATATCACTGATTGATTTCATTATATTAATTCTAATTATGTTCCTGGAATTGAATACAACTTGGTCATTTGCAACTTCTGATATTTCTGTATTTGATTTTCCAATATTCTGTTTCATATTTTTACATTTTGGTGCAAGACATTTTTCGTTTTATAAAGTGTCCAATAGGTTTTGACATTGAAATTATGCTAACATCTTAAAACGAGTTGGGAAAAGTTTTCTCCCTTTTTTCTAATGCAGAATTTATGTTATTTTCCCCCCTTAATTATTTGGATAATGAACTATTTACACCTGCTGGGCTTGAGTTGCTTTTGTGTACAGATTTGTAATTACATATTTCTTTGATAAATAGAGATCCATTCAGATTTATGTCTCTTACATCTTGGTTTCAATAACTTGATAATATTTCAAGTTTATTCACACAAAGTTGTTTATAACTTCATGTTCTCTTTTAAAATTCTGTAGGATCTGATGTTGAAATCATCTCTTTTTAGTTATTAGGTCTGTTAGAAGCAACCTTTGCCTGTTTAATTCTCCTCTACTGATCTTTTCTATGCATTACTTTCTTCACTTTAATATTTATCATTTTCTTCCTTCATTTTCTTTGATTTCAGTTTGCCATTTATTTTCTAGGTAGTTTAAATGGCTGTGTAATTCATCAATTTTAAGCCATTATTTTTATTTTAAATAATTATAGTTACTGCGATTTCTTTCCACAAATAACTTTATCAAACAGCCCTCCACAAACTTGTATTTTATTACAAGTTAGTTTAAAATATTCTCTCACTCCTGTTTTGATTTCTTCATATTCTAATATGTAGTAGAATATCTCTTGATTTCCAAATACTTGAGGGATTTTTCTAGGTAAGTTGATTTTATTTCTAATTTAATTTCTCTTATTTGGAATAATATACTCTGCCTAATTTTAATCACATTTGGCGGAATTGCTTTGTAACTCAGTATCTATCAAATGTGACATATTCTATGTGCAGTTAAAAATCAGTGCATATTCAATTGCTCAGTGCAATAGTCTTTATTTGCTAAGTAGATCAAGTTTGTTAAACATATCATTCAGAACACATCCTTAATAACTGATTTTGACTGTCTTTTTCTGTCATCTACTAAATGGAACATGGGAAAAATATACCAATTTGATTGTGGATTTATTTTATTTTCCCTATTCATTCAGTTAGCTTTGCTATCTATATATTTTGATTTTTATTTGGCTATTTTGTATCTATTAAGTGCCTAAAATTTAAAATTCCTGCCTTTTCCTAGTAGATTGAGTCTAATTGTTATTCTGAAATAATCCTCTTTATTTCTGATAATGATTGCTTGTGTTCACTGATCTAATGCAATGGTTTTGGCTGGAGATTGCCTAGCATACCTTCTTTCCTTCTTTTATTTTTAAAGTTTCTATAACCTCGTAGTCAGTATCAAATATTGATGAGTTTCATTTTGTGTCCAGTCTGTGAATCTAATGATGCACAAACTCTCTCTCTCTCTCTCTCTCACACACACACACACACACACACACACACACACACACACACACACCTATATTGGATTTAAATGTAGGACTTCTTTGAATTCTTCATATTATTCATCTTCACACAGTTATTCTATTGATTGTAGCCACCCCAGCAATTGCCATGTGCTTCCATGACTTATTAAATTAAAAAAACAAAAACAAATCAGTATTTTACAGCTTTCTGAATATTCCTAAGATATGAGAACATTTTTATTCCACTTCTTTACTTTCATCTCTTATGTGTTTTTTGTTTGTTTGTTTGTTTTGGTACCAGGAATTGAAAAGGACATCCACCCACTGAGCCAACAGCCCCAGCTCTATTTTGTATTTTATTGAGAGACAGGATCTCACTGAGTTGCTCAGCACCTGGCTGTTGCTGAGGCTGGCTTTGAACTTTTGAACTCTCAGTCCTCCCATCTCAGCTTTCCCAGCTGCTGGGATTACAGGCATGCATCACCATGCCCAGCTCTTGTGTTATTATTATCAATGAATTTTCATTTTACATGTAGTTTAAAGTTACCTTGATACAGTCAATATTCACTTAAATTTCCCCCAAACATTTAGCTTTTGGTTCATCCTTGCAATTCCTTCCTTACCTGCGAAACATTTTTTCTTCTGACAAAAACTCCCTCTAGTATTTCCTTTGAGTCTGTTCTTTTGAAATTCTCAAGCTTAGTTTGTCAAAAAGTATCTCTCATTTTCAAGTTTGAAGGATACTTTCACTGGAGAAACTTACCTTGAAAGTAAAATTTGGGCTGAAGTTGTGGCTCAGTGGTAGAGGGTAGAGCGCTTGCCTAACACACCTGAGACACTGGGTTTGATTTCCAGCATCACATAAAATAAATTAATTAATTAAATAAACTTACAGAAGAAAAGAAAATGCAATAGGGGACAACTCACACTTTATCATAATAAACCAAACATATGTACACAATTTCTAATTTGATAAATCTCACAGTATTTATTAGAACCAATTTTAAGGTGTTAATCAGAACTATCATCTTGTGCCCAATTCTAAAAGACCTCCTATAAAGAATAGGCAGTATTAGAATGATTCATGATTGGGTTCATAATTTTGCCACTCTTTTCCCATACTAACAAGTACTCTCCTAAAAGCCTTGCCAATGTTTTAGATTATTTATATTCTGATGTGTCTCTGTCGGCCTATTTTGGCAGTTCCTTTAACATTTAAATATGGAATTACCATAAGACCCAACAATTCTACTCCTAGCTATGTGCTCAAGAGAAACAGAAACTTATACAAAAAAAATATTCATAGCAGTATTACTCATAATAGAAAAAACTTAGGAACATTTCAAATGCCTCTCTATAAATGAATATATAAATTTTGGCATGTCTATGCAAATGGGAAATTCATCCATTTAAAGGAATAAGGTATTGACACATCCTATAACTGAGATGAACCTCAAAAACAATATAAATGAAAGAAGCAAGAGACAAAAGGTCACATACTATGTAATTTATTTTATATTATATACCCAGAATAAGCACATCAGTAGACAATGCAAATTAAATATTTTCAAGGGACAAGAAAATGACAAAACATAAAATTACTATTTAATGGTTAAGGGAGTTTAAATGGAGTGATGAAAGTTCTGAAACTAAAAAAAGCTGATGGTTGCACAACATGGCAAATACACTAAAAAAATCACTGAACTGTACATTTTTAAATGGTTAGGTTACATGAATTTCACCTCAGTGAAAAATTTATGGGCAAAAAAAAAATTAGTAACCGTTATTTCATCCTTCTCCACTAGGTGGCAATGCTTCCATTAGGAAACATCTAGTATTCATTTTCCAGGGTGATAGGAGGGGGGTTTGTTTGCAAATTCATTTTGCAGCTTATTTTGTTCTTAGTTTATGTGAAAAACAATGGAAGCTAATGTGCATTTTAGAAATTACTGGAAAAACAATGGTTTACATCTGACTGTATCTCCAAAAAGAAACTGTAAGTTTCTGTTTTTAGATTTCTTTCCTTGAGTGTAGATCTCATATTTCAAAAATTACACCCACATAAACAAATTATGAAACTAAAGAAATGGCTAATAGAAAGCATTTCAGAGACTCATGTAAAACTGAACATCATGCCCGATTACTCATATCTATAGGGAGTTCCAAGTAATATTTTCATTATCACTACAGGTAACTGAGGGAGTCTTGAAAGTATCCATCTGTATTTTTATGAGCACAATATAATTTGGTTGTTTGACTTAGGTAGTACTGTAAACTATTTCTCCAATTCATGAAATGATTCAACATTTAATAAAGCTACATTCATTGAAGTTCTATTGGTAATAAAGTAACTATATCCTCCTATCTCTAAATTTCTTGACCAGGGGTTTAAAGAGAATAACACAGGAAAAGCCATTCATCCATCCATGTGGCATATTTATTTTCAGCTCCAAGTCCACACAGTTCCTGCAGTGGGTATGTCCTCCTGCCACTATCCACAACAAAATTCCAAAGTAGCAGAGAAAAATTAACCAAAGGAAACGGTCCCCAAAGTAAACCTGAATCAAAGCACTCTGATTAGAACCATATACTTATACCACTGTAATGCAGTTCTTGGTCACCAATCATCATTTTCCAATAGGAAGGAAAGCTTTTTTTCAGGAATAAGCTGACAGGCCATAAAGACCACACTCTGAGAGAAACCAGAAAACAATACTAGTAAATCCTTCATGAAACTGTTCTTGCAGACAGTTGAGGACAAGACTCAACATGGGACCTGGCAAAAGAGTTCCAAGATAATAATAAATATAGACTTAATCCTGGGTTTTTATTTAGGAAGATCTGGATGCTTATTAGAAACTACACTGGATCCCAGAAAGCTCTATATAGACTTTCCTAAGGTAATAGAGAACCACAGATATAGCAGGTCAAAACACATATTCTCCATAGTTTCTGTGAGGCAGGAGTATAGGCACAGTTCACCTGGTTTCTGGCAATCAAGGTGTTGGCCAGGGATGGGGATCTCCTGAGGTTCAGAGTCCTCTTCCAAGTTCATGAGGTTGTTGGTGGAATTCAGCTCCTCACAGCTATGAAACCCACTAAGGCTTGTTTCTTCAAGACCAGCAGGAAAAAGGAGGTTTTGCTGCTGCTTCAAGTCTCTGAGTTTAGGGAAGACCTAATCTGTCTTTTAAAAGACTCACTTGGTTAGGTAAGGCAAACCTGGATACTCTCCTTTCAAATAACTCAAGCTCACTGGGTACCTTAATTGCATTTGCACAATCACTTCACCTTTGTCATGGTATTTGGGTGGAAGTCAGTCCCTAGCTTTGACTAAATTCACGTGGAAGGGATCACCCTAGGTTGTTATGACTTGTTTGGGGTGGGGGTAGGGTTACATGAAGGTGTGTCTGCCACACAGGCAATTAACTGAACTAGATGAGCCCTGGCTATTCTAATCAAAATTACATTGTCCGCCAGGCAAGTGCCTGAAATCCCAGCAGCTGGGAAAGCTGAGATGGGAGGATTACGAGTTCAAAGCCAGCCTCAGCAACAGTGAGGTGCTGAGCAACTCAGTGAGACTCTTCTTTAAATAAAATACAAAATAGAGCTGGGGATATTAGCTCAGTGGTTGAGTGTTCTGAGTTCAATCCCCAGTACCAAAAAAAAAAAAAAAAAAAAAATTACATTGTCTACAGAGAAGAGGACAAGAAGAAAACACCTTTGCAACATTTTTCATCCAAGGCTTATTTCTGTGTGGGAGGCTACATGTGTCACACAAGCAACAAATAAACCAGTCATCACTTCATTCCTTCAGGCTGTCCTGGGAGAGGTGTCTCTGAAGAATGGGTGAGGAGTTTCCAGGGAATAGGGGTAGCTGGACCCAGACCCAGTAGATGCTGGGCTTAGGTGATAGAAAAGAATTTGAGCATTCTCCAGTCAGAGGCATCCACAGAGGGTTATTTAAGAAGTAAATGAACTTTAAAGAGAATATGCGTAACCTCAGAGAGATGCCTTTTGGATAAAGCAAGGAATACACATTCAGTGAAGATACACACCATCTTGAGAGAGATGTGATATAGGGGTTCCTGGCTCTTCTGTTAAAGGAAACTTGATGAGTGGTGGGTTGGGGAAGGTAGGTAGGAATCACATCAGTCTGCTTGCTGATCTCCAGTGTTTTATGGTAGTCTGGTCAAACTCAGGATCCTTGGGCTGATGTATTCTTCATTATCTGATCAATAGATAATGTTGAAATAGCCCCTAAATTATAGGTTTCTTAAAATGTCTTTTCTCAATCAGTTTATTGGTGGGTTATTGAACAGTACAAGATTAGATTTACAGATTTCTCAGGAATTTTGGAGTGACAGCCCTAAGAAAGAGGCTGGCTTAGGAAGTGAACAGTGCTAGGGGTCAGACAGATGTGAATGGAACAAACACAAAGTTAAGGGAAGAATTCTATAAAATGGGCCCACTGGGAATACCCCCACATGCTTTCTTTTCTAAGAAGCAATTTACCTGCTGCCCTGGCTGGTTTAAGTGGACAGGATATGTCACATTCCTCAGCAAACTACTCTTCACTGCAGAAATGCAGACCCAGAATGTGTTGATAAGAGGAACCCAAGTTACCTTGAAGGGGAAACCTTTTCTGACTCTTTTCACAGACAAGATTCTGCAACTCAGGGAGATAAGGATATTTCCTCCTAACCATAAAATCTCTAAGAATGTATGGTTAAAAATCCAATTCCAGCTGGGCACCGTGGCACATACCTGTAATCTCAGTGGCTCAGGAGGCTGAGGCACAAGGATTGAGAGTTTAAAGCCAGTCTCAGCAATTTAGCGTGGCCCTAAGCAACTCAACAAGGCCCCCTGTCTCTAAATAAAATACAAAACAAGGGCTGGGGATGTGGCTCAGTGATTAAGCACCCCTAGGTTCAATCCTCCCATGGGAAAAAAAAAAAAAAAAAGAAGAAGAATCCAATTAGAACTAGTCAGCATGAGTCAAGGTGACCTAGAGTTGCAATGGCACTGGGGACTTGAAAGTCTCAAATCATCCTGCTATCAGTCAAAAGTCAAGAAATGGACCTGGCAGGACTCACTGGAAACTTCTCTGGGATCCTCAATAAAACTGGGTTGCATGAGAGGCCCATTGTTCCTCTCCTCTGTTGAGAGGGCTCACCCTCTCACTTGAAAGCTTCCCCATTCCCTTTTTCAGTCCCTTCAATAAACTCATTTCTATTACTCTGAGTGACATGTCTGAAACCTTGTGACTTGATCTCAAGAATGGGGTTTGAAGTGGGGTCTTGGATTGCCTCAGTTTCTCAGAAGTCCCCCACTCTGTAACAACAGGTCTGGAAAAGTAGTAGAACTTCTGAATAAAAATTGTATTTCCTTGTGCTTCCTTGATGTCTTCTTTCTATTTTTCTTTCTTTTTTGGGGGGAGGGGGAGGCAGAACCAGAGACTGCACTCAGGGGCACTCAACCACTGAGCCACATTCCCAGCTCTATTTTGTATTTTATTTAGAGACAGGGTCTCACTGAGTTGTTTAGCGCCTTGCTTTTGCTGAGGCTGGCTTTGAACTTTCAATCCTCCTGCTTCAGCTTCCCTAGCCGCTGAGATTACAGGCATATGCCACTGCGCCCAGCTGTTTTTATTTCTTCTATCTTACCTCAATGCCACATACTTATTTGTACTCCGAATAAAATTCCCTTTCCCCATCAGACAGTACCTAAACATTGACTTATTATTTTTACTTGTATAGAGAATTTCCATTAGAAAAATGTAATCTGTATTTTAAAAAGTAAAATTAAATTATTATTAAGCTAATAGAAAAATCAAGTAGAAACTCTTAGTCATAGTTTTTAAATTTTGTTTTTTTGTGTGTTTTTTTTTTCCTAGTCATAGTTATGACTAGCTTTCTTACTCAGAATCTGAGCAACTCTTGGGGTGTTTCTGTTTTGTTTTGTTTTGTTTTAAAAAGATTTTCTTATTTAAGAAAATGCATAATGAGATCATTCTCACATCACTTAACTTTGCAAACAAGTTTCCTCAAGGTGGTACTGAAATGAGCTAGCAGCTAAATTCTGGTTACTGTGTTAGCACACAAAGAAGTGATTATGTCATACAATCCCACTGAAAAATCAAAATCTCAAGCAGGAAAGAGAGAGAAGGAGAGAGGTCCTCAAATGTAAGCCACAAAGTGATGGAGAAGTAACAAGTAAAATATTGTCCTTAAAACAGTATTAAGTCTGAAGAGTCTTGTAAGAGGTAGTGAAGATCTTGGAGAGAGACTTTGGAGAACGTTTGCAGGGTAAACCACACTGCAGGCAAATTTTAAATCCTGCTGACAAGATCTTGCATAATTTTTTAGTCTAGAGTAGTAATGTGTGCCATCTGGAATAACTATCTGAAAGTGAAATCTAATTCTTACTAGAGGACCATTTAGTAGCCCTGATTTAATCAACTAGTAGAAGTTACTAAAAACTATAAAACAATCAGGTCAATCAGTCAGTGAGGGGTTGCTTAAGGCCTGTTGCATGCCAGGTTGTTACTAGACAGTGTGCAAAAGACTTAAATTGGTATGGATTTGGATCTAGCAATAAAGGGGTCAGCATGTTCAGGAAGTCTTACAACCAAACACAATCCAATTATCACTCGATTGTTCCACGACATAATGACTTATCATAATTGCCTCACTATAGACTAAAATTGACATTCCTGTGTTTCCACAAGTGGGAGGGTACTTAGGAATCCAAACTGGCCACCTTTGGTATGCGGACTAACCATAGAGACATGGTTATATTTTGGTGCCCTTTAAACACTTTAATTTCAGTTGTTCAAAAATAATCACCCATCTGTGTCAAAATTAGGGATGATGACTGCATGTTATGCCACTACCTCCTCCGTGCATAGTGTAGTACTAGGCGTATAGAAGGTATTCATTAAATATTGCTATAAAGTTGAGTGAAAAAAAAAAAACCTGTTTATAGACTTTCTGGAGGGTTTTGGGAGAACTTGATCTTAATAGCAGTCTGTGCAGCCCTAACACCTTTTCCATTAAGAGTTTCCCTCCCCCCCCGCCCCCCCTCCGAATACCACAGACCTGGCAAACATTCTTCCACTGGGTGACCATACCCTCCTGGTCTCAGTTGGTTGGACCGGGGAAAGAGACCTGAACCAAGCTGCATTAATGAGATTCTCTACTTTAAAAGTCTGAATTGAAGACACAGAGACTGGGGATTGCAAATTGGGGTAATTAAAGCCACGTCTGGAAAGACCTCTGTTCTTCCTAAGGCCTGAAACTTCAACATATCTTTGGATTCTGTGAAACATTTTTTCAATTCCCTTTTCACTCATTTGTTTTTGTTTGCTTGAGCTACTTTGAAGATTATATTTCTTTCAACCAAGGATGCCTTAAATAAGGCCATCAATATGTTTTTAAAATGTGCTAGAGACCAAGAAAAGATAAGTGAGACAGCTGCAGGTGATTCACTTTATTTTCTCATTCTTCTCCATGAATGAAATAAAAAAAAAATTAAAGCTTTTAAAGCTATAGAATACCTTTCTCTACCCTCACCTTACAGTCTTTCAGGGATACAACAGGTTTAAACCCACATAAATTGAAGTTCTGAGAAATGTTTTTATACTGACAGCAGTCCCCCACCCCCCACCACACACACACACACACACACACACACACACACAGAAACCCAATTCTCGGAAGAAAAAGTTCAACATAAAAGTAAGTGACATGTGGCTGGGCACAGTGGCACATGCCTGTAATCCCAGTGGCTTGGGAGGGTAAGGCAGGAGGATCACAAGTTCAAAGCCAGCTTCAGCAATGGCGAGGCACCAAGGAACTCAGTGAGACCCTGTCTCTAAAGAAAATACAAAATAGGGCTGCAAATGTGGCTCAATGGTCGAGTGCCCCTGAGTTCAATCCCCAGTACCACCCCTCCCAAATAAAAGTAAGTGACATGTGCATCGTAAAGATCATAGAGAGATTCAGTATCACTGAATGATTTTGTTGAGCATTCAATATAGGTTTTCAATTTATAAGTCATAGATTACAAATTGTCTCTAGCTGTTCAGAGATAACAAAACACTAAATTAACCTACATAAAGACTTAGTAAAACATAATAAAGTTTTCCCTTTAATGTAATATTTTTTTTCACAATCATAAAACTTTGAGAATAATAAAGAAGGGTTATACAATATAATTTTTTAAACTTTTTATTAGATAGTATTATTTTTAAATTTCCTTAGCACCTTTAAAAAAACACCTGAAACTGCTTTACTTTTCTCTTGAACATTTTCAGTATACTTTTCAATGTTTAAAATATTTCAAAGAAGTTTTGGTTTGGGGCTGTTTTTTGTTTGTTTGTTTATTTGTTTTTTGTACTGGGGATTGAACCTGGGGGCACTTAACTACCAAACCACAGCTTCAGCCCTTACAAAAAAAAAAAAAAGTTTTATTTTGAGACAGGGTCTTGCCAAGTTGCTTAAGGCCTTGCTAAATTGTTGAGGCTGGCCTAGAACTTCTGCAGGCTTCAGCCTTCCAAGTCTCTGGGATTACAGGCGTGTCCCACCACACCCAGTAAACCACATGTATTTTAAAGTACATATGCTGAGAATCGCGTGCTTTAGAGAGTACACATTGATTATATGGGGCTGAATTTTGCTCTTTCTTGCTAAACAAATATAGTTACAAATAAACTAGAGGGAATACTTAAAAATGAACAATTGTATGAACCGTGTTTTGCGTTATTGCGATTGGTAGGAGGTCATTGGCATAAGGACTACTGCTGCAGCAGGAGCACACCCCTCCTGCTGCATATTGTCCTCCATATTGCTGTGGACTTCGTGGATCAGTTGCCCATTAATACTCAACTCTCAGTGTCAGCAGTACTCCCTGTAGTCACTGCTCCCGTGCTTTTTCTGGCCACACTTTAGGGCCACACTCAGGAGTGATTTAAATCTCCTGTTGTCACTCATCTCTCATGCTAAACTCAATAGTGAAAGTGGCAATGTACACACTCACAGATGTAAACTGGCACTGAGCCCAAACTTCAGTCTGAGATCTTGTCACTGTTAGGTAATCTTCTGGGTACACAGATGGTGCTCACTCAGCAGCTTACAGGCTGAGGAGGCAGAGTCCTGTGGCGAAGCTTGACTTCCTGCTATGAATAGGTAAGGGTATCTCTTCCAATTAGGTAATGCAAAACATGATGGAAACACACTGTTCCCTACAAAATCTAGGTCAGACATCATGTCCTCTATATAGCCTTCCTGGTGTCTCATTTCCTAAAACACCAATACCTAATGTATCATCCTTGACCACCTGTAAACTGTGTTTCTGCACAAGTCAGCCCTCCTGCTGACAGTGTCCTTCAGCCACATACACTTCAATTGAGATACAGGGAAACTCTGTGGATGCTGTATGTTTGTAGCTTCAAAGCACAGTGAAAGACAGAGAGCGAGAAAGAGAGACAGACAGATAGACATGGAAAGGAACAGGGACCCAGGATAGATGATAGCTTAAACCAATGAGAAGACAAATGGTTAGAGAAGAGAAACAAACACAGAATGACTTTTAGAACAAAAGGTGGAGAGATTTGCTATCATCCTATAATCTTCTTTTATCTTCTGGCAATATTTACTAGTTATCAGTGTAAACTTTCATAGAAATTTATTATGAGCCTTCTTTCTACTGTATTCTTTAAAATTCTTCTTTCAGAATCATCTCCACCCCTCACTTAGGAAGAATAATAATGATGATAATAATATTAATTATTTTATAATGTATTTAATTCTATTATAACATATAAGAGTACTTATCATTTTTATTATTGCTAATCCAAGTCTTACTACCACTCTTCCAAGCAATTTACATGGATTGTCTCATTTATCTCTGACATCAAAAATATAAATATAAAGTTCTCCACATTTCAGAGAAACTGAAGTACAGTGAGATTGCGTATCTTGCCTAATATCACAGAGCTAGTCTTTGAATGTAGGCTATATGACTCCAGCTCTTACTGAAATGTGTCATATGTATAAGTTTTACTCATCTCCCTTTTGCCAAAGTAATTTCTTAACTCAGTCAATGGCTTCATCTAACCAGAGAGTCAAAGTATTTTTTTTTTTTTTTAAGTAGGGGAATACTGGAATTGAACCAGGTCTTCATGCACGCTAGGTGATCTATCTACCATTGGGGCCCTTTTAAATTTTATTTTGAGACAGGGTCTTATTAAATTACCTTGGGTGGATGTAAACTTGCAATCCTCCTGCCTCAGCCTTACAAGTAGTTGGGATCATAGGCATTTGCTGCCTCTCCCAGCTTCAAAATACTTCCCCCCACCACACACACACACACACACACACACACACACACACACACACATACACACACACTGTGGTGTTAGAGATCAAATCCAGGGCTTTGCGAATATTAGGCAATTGTTCTATCACTAAGTTACAGTCTCAAACTCCAAGTGCTCCTAATGCATTCTTACTCTCCTGCAACCTCAACAGCCAGCATTTTTCTTCAGGTTGAACTCTCCTAGGGCAAGGAAGTCGTTGTGTTGAATGTCTTCAAAACAATTTGAACTTCTTGAAATGTAAACATAGCAGCTGGCTTCTGAATTTATTTGTTGACTCAT